>NW_027192307.1:2157921-3357921 GCF_041956625.1 Thermomyces dupontii | reverse complement strand
CAAAAAACCAGGCGCATAACTTGTTACGCACTACCGTGCTTAGTCAGCATCCTCGCTTAGGTCCAGCTCTTGTGCGGCCCACGGATTTCTTCGATGAGCGATGTATCTAGTTTTCTAGAGAGTCGACTATAGACAGTTGTTTGTCGGACAGGTCATCTTTCCTCGCACTGCCCCCAGTGCGACATAACTTACGGCGACTGTGTAAAGATGAGCGACTCTGTGAAGCAGCGCAGCTGACGAAATTGTATCATTCATTCTTGTTTTGATCCACGCACTTTTTATCGGTTGTCACCGTTTTACCCTGCTACCTGATTTGTTGATAATAAAAGTTCTCTAATCTGGAAACACAAATGGTAACCCTAACAGCTGTTTCTGCCCTACAATTGTGCCACAGATCGATCCTCGCTATTCTTAGCGTTCTTGGTTTCAGAATTCATCGAGATACAGAGTAGTAACGCTGGTGATAACCACTGCAGGACTGGAAGTGAGACTACCATGCAGTGGCTGCCGGGCAAGGTCACCCAGGAGCAGCTGCTCATGGGCATGAGCAGCAGTACTTTCCCTTGTGACATGGGACTAGCAATCGGAACCGACAACTGCCATTGAATCCATGCAGGACAGCCATATTTGCTGACATCCAAAAACTCCCATTCCCACTCCAACCCTTCTCTACCTAAAAATCTATTTCCCGAGAACGATTGACATGTAATGTAAACATCTCTGCTCAAATATACGTGCATAAATACTCCACCAATGCCATGATGGCCATGGCCTGTCCGTACGGCATCGCCGTGATGGGAATCTTGCGATAAAAATCTAGCGAATCTCCCATTCCTGTGCCAAAGCTCGTGTTCTGCAGCTCACCGCGCTCGTCGATGGAGCCGAGGACGGCCTGAATGGCACGCTCAGCCGTGTCACGATAGTGTGCGCTGATCAGGCGCTGACGTGTCGCCTTGAGGATGCCGTAGGCAAAGCCCGCCGTGGCAGACGCCTCGACGTACGAGCCTTCATCAAAGTGATCGAGGAGCGTGTGCCAGAAGCCCGAGGGGTCTTGGAGACGCTTGAGAGCGGAAACCTGTGCGTCCAGCGTGTCAATGAGATGCTGTCGGAACGGATCATCCTTGTCAAGCTCGAGCAGCTCGAGAATTTCCGGGATGACCATGGTAATCCAGCTGTTTCCACGTGCCCAGCGGGCCTGTGCGAAGTTGTGACCGACACTCCCGTCCTTGCCATCTTCAAAGACCCAGCCGTGGAAGAACAATCCCGTGCGGTTGTCGAAGAGGTACTTGATGTGCACGAGGAACTGCCGCTTAGCCTCGGCCAGGTACTCCGGACGATGCAGCAGCTTGCCAATCTTGGCCAGCGGAAGCACGGTCATCATCAAGGTGTCGTCCCAGAGTTGCTGATGGTTGTCGGTCAGGTACGTGACGTGCTGCATGCCACCGTAGCGGGTGCGCGGGAGTTCGTGCATGGCCCATTCGGCCCACGTGTCGAGCCAGGGCAGGTAGGTCGGGTTGCCCGTCTTCTCGTAGACGTATGCCAGGGTGAGAAAGACCGCCATCGTGTTGATGTTTTTCGTTGTGCCGCTCTCGGCGAACCGTGCAGCGAACCAGTCTTCGATGATCTGCAGGTAGCGCGACTCCCCCGTGATCTCGTAGTATTTCCAGATCCCGTACAGCCCGATGCCGTGCGTCCATTCCCAGCCGTTCCATGATTTGGTGTCGATGATGCGGCCGTCAGGTAGATGGAGGAGGAATTTCCCAGTCTCATCTTTGATGTTGATGAGATTGTCGATGAGCCGTTGGATGGCGTTGTGGACGTCGTTGGCGGCTGGTTTGGACATGGCTGTTGAGCGCTCTATGTACTACACTTTTGGTTTTCCTACTGAATGGTTGGTACAAAGATCATGAAGAAGCTACTATTAATCGTCGTGGTAAAAAGCTCTCGAGTCGGTACAATTGATTCAAGTTGAAGGTTGCGTTCGGGCATGACTGACCCGAACACCGAGCAGCATACTATGAATGCAAGTATGCGACGGTTGACCTCCGCAAAAACGACCAATCAGAATTTTACCGGACTGCTTCCGGACAAGCATCACCAAGGATGAGTGGCCTGTCTTGGCCATGCATGGGCCTGATTAGCTTCAATCCCCCCGGTCACCCCAGCCGAGCAGAAGCTGGGGTCCGGGGAAATGAAGTCCGGGGAAGAATGGAATGACTTGAGTTGACCATGAGTATATATTAACCTGCTCGAGAGGGTCGCATTGGGGACCTACCTCATGGTCATGAATCGAAACCCAAAACGATAATAATCATGGCCAGCTCGAATCCCTCGTCCGAGCCCAAGGCTCAATCCAACGAAATCGAAAATGTCGAGCGCGTGCTCACGGCCGATGACAATCCTAAAAAGGATGTCACTGACCTGTCGCGCGTCGACAAGGAGGTCCAGCAGTACACGGCCATGGGCCAGGTCGAGATTGACGAGGAAACGGACAAGCGGTTGCGGCGCATGATTGACCGGCGAGTGCTGGTTTTCATGATTGCAACGTATTTCCTGCAGGCAATTGACAAAGGTACATTGTCGTTTACATCGATCATGGGGATTCAAGAGGACAATAATCTCGTGGGACAGCAGGTAGTACCCCCTCCTCTCTTGTACAGTGTACAAATACGGGCCGAGGCTGACCTTTGTCATATAAAAGTACAATTGGCTCACGACCTGCATCTACATTGCGGTGCTGATTGTCGAATATCCCACGAACTGGATCCTGCAGCGCGTGCCCATCGCCAAGTACCTGGGCTTCAACATCCTTGCCTGGGGCACGGTGCTGGCGTGCCATGCCGCCACCAAGAACTTTGTCGGGCTGCTGGTCGTGCGTACCCTGCTCGGCATCTTCGAGTCATGCTGCCAGCCTGCGTTCGTCATTCTGTCCAGCATGTGGTACCGGCGTGAAGAGCAGGCGGCTCGTGTGTCTTACTGGTAGGCCACCTTTTTGCAGTCCTCCTCGAAGTTGACTTGAAAGCATGCATGGACTGACCGGGTCCAGGTACATGATGAACGGCGGTCAGCAGATCGTCGGCGGCCTCCTGGCGTACTGCTTCAGTCTTCTGGGCAACGACAAGGCGATCAAGTCCTGGCAGGCGCTCTTCCTGGCCTACGGCGGCATCTCGGTCCTGTACGGCATCGTGCTGCTGATCATGATGCCGGACTCGCCCATGCGCGCAAAGTGCTTCACCGAGGAGGACAAGCATCTCATGGTCGAGCGCGTCCGCAGCAACCGAACCGGTCTGCAGAATCGGAAATTCCGCCCTTACCAGGTCAAAGAGGCCCTGCTCGACCCCCAGCTGTGGTGCTACTGTCTGATCCAGATCTTCACCACCCTGCCCACCAGCGGCCTGGGCGCTTTTGCCAATATCGTCATCACTTCGCTCAATTTTACCGTGTTGGAGACGCAGCTGCTGGCCATGGTGCTCGGGTTCTACATCATCATTGTCCTGATGTCGTCGGCCTGGCTCGTCAACAAGACGGGTCAGAACACGCTTGTCATGGCAGGTTACCTGATCTTGTTCGTACCCCCCTTTTCCCTCCCCGGCCCCTCTGAAAAGCACCATCGGGCTGACCAATCTTTACAGCTCCTTCGTCGGAACTATCGTCCTAATGACCGTCGAAAACAAAAACAAGGCCACCCAGGTCGGCCTGCTGATCAGCTACTACCTGACACTCTCGTTCTGGTCCGCGCAGACCCTGGCTCTGTCCATGGTTTCGCGCAACATCGCCGGCCAGACCAAGAAGACCGTCGTCGTCGCCGCGACTTTTATCTCATGGGCTGCCGGGAATGCCGTCGGTACGTTCCGTTCTTTTTTTTCTTTCCCCCCTCCCCCCCTCCAGGGTCTCTCTGATCAGAAAGCTGATGAATGAATAGGTCCACAAGTCTTCCTCAAGCGCGATGCTCCGCGCTACTTTATCGCCTTTAGTATCCATCTTGTCTGCTACACTCTCATGCTTATCACCATTTTTTTCCTGCGCTGGTGGCTTAAGCGCGAGAACCGTCGCAAGGACAAATACCTCGAGGCGCATCCCGAAGCCAGAGACCCGAACATGGTGCATGCCTTTGAGGATCGGACGGACCGGGAGAATTGGAACTTCCGCTATGTGTACTGATTATACTGGGTAGCGCCAATGCGATAATATAAATGGAACAGGAAAGTTTAATTAGGTAGTTATATGTCTCCAAACTCATGGGATATCATGTCGTCAGTCATAATCATCACATGAAACATGAAGCGTACTTCGTACACCCTTTTAAGACATGAAAGTACTTCGTACATAATATCATTATCATTGATACATCCGTAAGATCAATCCCAAGGAAAATCCCTCTCCTCGACCTTGGTGCAGGTCAGATAAGGCAGCCCAACCACGCCGTCGGTTTCCTTGAGATCCAGCTCGAGGAAATTCCGCAGCAGCGGCTTGACGATCTCGCGCGCCAGTCGCTTGATCTCGTCCATCTTGCGCTCGAACCGCTTGAGGTTCTCGCGCGTGTACAGGGCGTCGGAGGAGGCAGTCGCACGCTGCTTGAGGAACCGCTTCAGCTCGTCATGCGAGAGGTAGGCGTCCGGGGAAGAGGAGCCGATCAGACGGTAGACCCGGCCCGATGATGCAGCAGACGACGGTGGCGGAGCCTCGCGGGATGGGTCGCGCGAAGAGGAATTTTTGAGGATCGACGCCGGTGGCGGCGTCGAGTTCTCGACAAACCAGTGTCGGAAGAGGGACACCGCCAGCCAGTCCAGATATGCGTTGGATGGGTTTACCCGCTCGCCCCGCGAGGTGGTCAGGGTTAGCCGGAACAGTTTCGCGTCCACGCGCGCCTTGAGCTCCTCCAGGTCCTCGACTTTGTCCTCGATCAGGTCGAGAACGGAATCTGGTAGAGGGGAGTTCCGGAGTTGCTGTAGCCCCGCGGGCCATTGCCCAACAACGTGGATCAATGCCTCGGCGAAGATGACGCGGCTGCGCGCCAGGTACCCCAGCTTCAGATAACTCGGTGGGTACTTGGCGATCTGCTTGAACAGCCGGGACGAGAAGCGAAGCAGATGATGATCAATCCGCGGGCCTACAACGGGCAGCGCGTCGTACATGTTGGCCAGGTTGAGCAGAGACTTGCATTCCGAGTAAGCCACGGCGACATTGACCGAGTTCAGAATTGGTGGGTAGTTGTAAAAGATTCTGAACAGGTTGTCGTAGTCCCGGATCAAGGGGTCCAGCTCCGCATCGGGAATCTCCTTGCCCCGCGCCGTGCTGGGCAGATGCACGGCCGACTGCATCCCGGCCATGTTGGCCATGGTGCGGAGGAAGCTGGACCGAGGAGGGGCCGGCGGTTTCGTCGAGTGTACCACTGACTGTACGAAATCTTTCCCGTATTCCGGTGGCTAAACAGCGTCAGCGATGCTGCCTGTTCCCCAACATGAAGGCTAGAAGTACACACACCCTTTGTACCAAAATCGGGGCCTCGTCTCCGTCGCGGTTCTCCCAATCCAACTCGAATCGCCAACGCTTCCTCGGCGGCGCGCCGTTCTGCAGGCTGGCTCGCCCGGAGAGCACCGACGAGGAGCCATCCTCGGGATAACTGGGCAAGCTGGGACTGGACTCTGTCGGCGCGTCGTCTCTCGCGGGCCCCAAAGGCGCCAACGCGTCGCTGGTGCTGGCCTCGAAGAAGCCGGAACACTGCGCCAGGATCAGACGGTGCAGCAGGTACCGTCGCTCCTGGCCATTGCTGGCGGCGATGACGATCTCGACGTCGCCGGTCTGGGAGAAGATGGGGAAGTCGTTAAGCGGCTGATAGGACGCGCCGCCGTGATGCGAGTGGCCGTGCCGGTGGTGTGGGCGGCGGCTCGAATGCGACACGGACAGTCGAGACGCGGATGAGGGCGGCGCCGCGGCGTGATCGACGCTTTCAGGGTAGGAGACCATGGCGAGGGGGCATGGTGAACGAGTGATGATAAGGTGATACTCGCCGAGCCGCTCTGGATTAGATTAGAGCGTTGTTGTGGACTAGGTATGGTGGTTGAACAATCGCGATAATGTTCTACCTAGTATTCAGCCGGCTTCGGTCACCGGCAGAGGGGTTTCAGCTGCTCAACGCCACTGCCAACAATCTTGCGATTCTACGACCCGCTAGATCGTTCGCCTAGGGCATCTCTTTTCCCCAGGGATCACTTACTATTGACTTCCAGCAGTTCGATTCAGGACCGCTTTGAACGTACCGAAACGCTTATGTAATCCAGTTCCAGTTCTTCGGTTGTTGGATTTCGAAGGATCAAGACGCCGGACGATAAGTTTTCCTGAACTTTTCCTAATATGTAGTGACAACAACATCCTGTACGATCAGCCAATCCTGTGAACAACCGCAAACCGCCTCGCGCAGGCTCCCCGGGTTAAGACGATGGCCGCACTGCTGGCCGAACGCGATCCGCAGTCGTCGATTCGAGAAGACCTCGCTGCATCGTCTCGCTCGAGCCCCGCGCGATGAACCGGGGATGCTACACCTGTCGTCGGCGCCGCATTGTCTGCGATCATGGCCAGCCGGTCTGCCGCAAGTGCTGCAAGGCCGGCAAGGAATGCAGCTACACCAAGCCGCTCACCTGGGTCAAGGGGGGCCTTGCCAGTCGGGGCAAGTTGATGGGCCGCAGCTTCGATGAGGTGTGGGCTGGCCGTAATGCACCGGCTGCGGGTGAGGAATCGTATGGGCGTGCCGATCAATATTTGCCCTCAGCGTGGGAGCCGGAGGATAAAAGTGCGACGACGAGTTCGGTGGTGCGAGCGACGCAGTCCATCCCGCTGCATTTCTCCCTGGTAAATTCAATCTTCCAAGATGTGCCGAGACTATCCAGATTCTACATCCACCATTGTAAGAGTGCAAAAAAGCGTCCTGCGTACGATCTATTGTTGACTGGCGAACTCGTCTGATTATAGACAACGAGAAATGTACGCCCGACCTGGCTCTGTACGATGCCGTCAAGAACCCGTACCGCGACCTCATCCCATACATCAGCGAGTCGCCGTTGCTGACGGATGCGCTGGCCGCCGTCGGCGCAATTCACTACGCCTATCTCTCCAGCAGCAACGATCAGCGATGGCTGGTTTCTCCGTCCTTGCCGCCCGACAACAGCTTGCCCTGTCGAGACGAGGAGTTCGACGTTAGTGTACTGGAACCGTCGCAGACGGCGAACCCAGAGGCATACCGGCATTATCTATGTCTAAAACAGCGGGCCCTGAGTCAGCTGTCGCGAGATCTTTCCGACCCGATTGGTCGTAGTGACGACCGCACTGTGGCGGCCATTTTTGTGCTGGTGCTGCTCGACGCAATCGAGTCCGGCAGCGGCGAGTGGAGGCTGCATCTGGAGGGTGCAAAAAACGTTCTCAAGAGCCGCGAGGCGACCCCGGCGCTGCCGTTTATGCGGAGCATGATTGAGGGTTTGGACACGTTCGTAATCGATGCATGCTTGATGTACGTTCCGACATACTTCAAAGTCTATACAGCGGTTGACTGATTTCCTGCAGCACCGAGATCATGGGTTCGACGCTCGCGCGACCCGGCGCGTTGTCGAAGCCCTTCTACAACAAAAGTATTGGCCCCGTGGTGCTCAAGCGGTTGGAGCGGACGTCCTGGGTCGGCTGCCCCGCACATCTTCTCGAAGTGATATTCTTTGTGCACGCGCAGCGGTACTCCGATTCAGACCTGACGACGGAGTACCCGTGGGCGTTCATCTCCCCGACGACCCCATCACAGGCAGGTCTCGGGTCACCTGCCGACGTGCTAAACCACATCGACGCCTTTGACCCGGCGCGCTGGGCCGAGGAGATGCAGTCCTTCCTCCACCTTCCTGACCTCCGCCGCCGCATTGCGCTGGCCGCCGCGTACAAGGCCGCCGTGTACCTGTACGCGAAACGCGTGCTCTCCCGCATATATTCGCCGACGGGGACTACTAGCAGTTACATGTCGCACGACCGTGTGCTGCTGCGTGACAGCGCTGCCGTCGAGAACGATCTGATCGCCAACCTCGCGCAGATCCCCGCCGACGACGTGCACTTCAAGTGCACCATCTGGCCGACCTTCATCGCCGGCGCGGAGAGCACGACCCGCGAGCAGCGCCGGTTCACGCTGCAGCGGCTCGGGGCGCTGTGGAGCGCCATGTTCAGCGTCAATGTCCGCAACGCGGCGCGGGTGTTGCGCGTGATGTGGCAACGGCAGGATGAGCGGGCAGCTAGCAATGATCATGAGGGATTTGATTGGATTCGGGAGTTGGATCGGTCGAGGGCAGATTGGTTATTTATCTAATAGTTAACTCCATTAACTCCATTAAATAGGTACTAGTTGTTTACTTTTTTTTTTTTTTTTTGTCTCATCATATCTTGATCTTGTTCATAAAAAGTATATCCATGCCCCTCTCTCCACACCAGGGTGATGGATAGATAGGTGTTGGATCACATTTTCCGCCGCGATTTTGTGAAACTAGGCTAGGTGGCCGAGTGGTTAAGGCGGTTGGTACCCCCGTTCCATGTTTTGGCCACTTCCCTTGCAGAATCAGTCTGGCTGACCAATAAACAGTCAGGTTTAGGCTGTCAAACTCTGGTTTGGCAGAGGAACCCTGATTTCGTAAGATTCCCGCGTTCGAATCGCGGCCTAGTCATTTCTTTTTTTTTTTTTCCTACCTTCACTGAACTCTTGAAGTTGACAGGTCTGACGAAATAATAGATTATCAAGTCTAGCAATCAGTGGCAATGGAATAGAATACTGTAGCAACCGCTGACAAAACCGCAATGCATGTATTTCGATGCAGCGAAACACCAAACCAACAAAGCGAGATACAGACAGACAAGACGAATGAGGGGAATAAATGCAAAGCAAATGACGCTGGAAAAAAAAAGAAAGGAAAAGAAAACAACGAGGGAAGAATTCTAGAAAACCGCAGACAGCCCATTCTTTGAATGCCGCCGACTGAACCGCTTCTTCGCCTTGACCGAGTCGTTGTCCCCCTGGGGCTTGTGTAATGTCGTCCGCCCCGCCGACTCTTGGAACTCGGCGCTGTGGTCCAGCGTGTTGGCGTGGCTGGAGAACGCGGACGCTTCGTCCCCGGAGAAGCCCTGGCTGCGCTGGGAGTGGGCAAGGTCCTTGGCCCGGTCCAGCGTGTCGAGCCAGTCTTGTGCTAATGTCGCCGGGGAGTTTGGCCCGTTCTTGGGCTCTTCGAACGTATAGCGTTTCTCGCGCTGCAAACCCCACCATTAGTAGTCGTTCCGCCATCAGCTCATCCAACGACTTACCGTATCGACTATCCAAGACGTCGACTGCTTCGCATCCCCCGCGTTCCGGTAATGCGTCCCCGGAGCGAGCAGGTTAATCTCTGCCTTGGTTCGCTTGTCCTCACCACCCGCCGCGGCAAAGATGATTCGCGCCGCCGACGTCACCAGCACCAGTCGTTGCCGCTTCTTTGTTGTGCTGCCTCCAAAGAAGCGCGAGAACTTGCGCGACGTCTCGCCCTCGTTCCCGTTGCGAGACGTTGGGCTGTGCGATGCCGGGGACGTCGTCACCGTCAGGTTGCCCAGCTTCAGGATCCGCTCGTTGTTGCGCGTGAGAACCGGCGACCACTCAATGTCGAGCTGGCTCGGCGGCGGCAGCTCCGTGATCACCCGCGGATATGCCCGCGATCCTCCGTTGGACGGCGCGCCCGAGATATTCGGAGGATAGCTGTCGTTGTCGCCGCCGTTCAGCTTGATGGGCTCCCGCGGCGGCGGAACGTACGACTTGAGTCGCGGTGCTGGTTGTTTCCAGAGCCCGCGGCCCCAGGTTATTCCTTGGAAGAATTCGTGATTCTTGATGTGCTCAATGGGTAACCGTCTCGCCGGATCAAGCACCAACAGTCGCTCGACCAAATCTCGAGCAACTGGAGGAAACCCGGTGGGGAACTCGTAGTCCAGCTGCACAATCTTTTGAAATGTTAGATACTCGTTGGCCGCCTTGAACGGCGGCCGTCCCACCAGCAGCTGGAAGATGATGCAGCCAAAGGCCCACAGATCACTCGCCCTGCAGGCGTTCTTGTCCGTCAACAGCTCCGGACTGACGTACTCGGCGGTTCCGACAAACGAGTTGGCTCGCTCTTCCGCAGGAATCTCGCCGGCACCTATCGGTGGCATGTCGCCGGACTTCTCTTCCGTCTTCTTGGGCTCGTCAAACAGCTTTGCGGTCCCAAAGTCGGTGATCTTGGTGTGCATCTGAGCGTCCAGCAGGATGTTCTCCGGCTTCAAGTCCCGGTGGATCACCCCTCGCTTGTGCATGTAGTCGATGGCGTCCAGGATCTGAGCCCCGTAGAACCGCGTGCATTCCTCGTCGAACGTCGTCATCCGTTTCAGCACGCTCAGAAGCTCGCCGCCTGGACAGTAGTCAATGACGAAATACAGCGAGCGCTCGTCCTGAAAAGTGTAGTATAATCGCACAATGCCGGGATGGTCGTTCAATCGGTTGAGGGTATCCTTTTCGATGTTGACGTATTTGACCTTCTTTTCCTTAATAATGTGTCGCTTGTCGAGAATCTTGATTGCATATTCCTTGTGGTTCTGCCGGTCCTGGGCTAGAACCACCGTGCTATACGAACCCTCCCCCAGGGTCTGGCCAAACGAAAAATCCCGCACACCCTTCTTGATATACCGGGTTACCGTGCGCCCGCTGGCGTCGACCTCCTGCCGAACACCCACGGCTGCTCCTCGCTCTTGCCATTCCTCGCTGCTCGGCGGCGGGCCGTTCTCGAGCGCGTACGGCGAACCAGGAAGAACCGGGCCTGGTGCGCTCCGTGGCGGATGTGGCCCGTTCCCCGATAGGAAGTGGGACTTCTTGTACGTCCGCTCGCTGTGACTGTTGTCGCGCGATGGGACGCCGGCCTGGTAGGCCATCGAGCCGCCCCTGGAGTCCGAGCGAGACATCTCCGACGACGCACTGGAATCCGTACGGATTCGATAGTTATTCCTCTCACGCGCAGCGGAGGATGACCCGTTTGCGTAGGATGAACCAAAGTTCGTCGTTACGGAGCGAGGAATGCCTTGACCCGCACTGGGGGGCGCGGAATCGGGAAGGTAAGCGACGGACGAGCGGTTGGCAGCCCGGGCGGCCATCCGATCTGACATATAGCTCTGGACGCTCGCTGCATCACCGGGATCGATCGACTGATCGTACCTGTGCCCATCTTCTGCCGGGGTAATCGATAAAGATACTCTCGGCGAGGGATTCTCCTGAGATTTCAAAGGCGATGGCGGTTGGTCATCGGAGTCGTGGGCATAGTCCGGATTGGCGATACGCAGTCCGCCAAGGGACTGCGACAGACTGAGATCACCTTCCATCTCGAAGGAGCCGTTCCCAGCCTCTCTAGAATCTTTTTTTTTTCTTTTGTTTTCCGGGCAGACTACAGGATGATGAAACGGGGCGGAAGATATCGGCGGTGCCTTCAAGGCACCGAAAACGCTAGAGATCAACCCTCAGGAAAATGCCAGATCTGTTCGAATCCCAGGACCTGGACTATGGTAGAGGGTATCGTATCAACACCGACTGCATGGTACGAGACGGGGTACGTCCAAGGAGTCCGCGTGGCCAGCGAGATGAACCACAGTCATCGGTCTGCGAAGCGGCGGGGAGGTATCAGGGCGCGGGCGAGGATGGGGGACAGCACGGCAGCCAGCGATGAGGGCGGGAGGAGAGGAGGCAAATCGAATCGGTCGGGAAAGGAAGAGAAGAGGGGGCTGTCTGTCGGCTGAATAGGAGTCAAAGGTGGCTTTGTAATGATTATTAGGCGCAGTCAATGTTGAGTTCGCGATGAATAGAGAGACGGATGGATCCGGGATAGGGGAAACACGTGCCGGCGAAGCCATGGCCCAATTCACCGCCCCAGGAGCAACCTCCAGGTCAGAACCCATGCCAGAAGACTGAACATGATGTGTTGGAGATGGCCGTGGCGGTGATTGCGTCCGTTACTATTCATGGATGTCTAGGTTTGGGGGCTGCGGTGTCACCTGCAGGTGTTAAATCCGTCTGCGAACATCTGCCGGGTGGGCTGTACAACGGCCAATACAGGGATACATGGAAGAAGGTACTGATACTTGACGATACTGTTTCTTCACTGGAATCATTGCAGATCCAGAAGTACATTTTGAGTACAGGAACGGATCTGAAGGTACCCTTGCACATGCTGCTCTTATCCACCCGTCGTGACTACCGCGTTTAAACCTACAATGACCAACACCCACGCGACCGCAACAACCAGACAATCACAAAGGCGTCAACTCATCAATAGGCTGACTTGCGGGCACAATGCTCCGATATCGTGCGACGATGATCACGCTGACAGATGGAGAGATTGCCGAGAGACTGGAGCACATGGCCATGGAAAAGACTCTGATCTGGCAACTGGACCATTTTGCCGTTGGCAACTGCAACAACGAGCAGAACCATGGCAGACGATGGGCACCTTCGACAGACCAGCAGTCCAAGAAATCGAAGACGGCTTGCAACCATGCAGCCAGTTGTCGATGAGCACGGCACAACGACTCGATTCCGCGGGTTGGCTGAACTTGGTTTCGCTCTGATGGTGTACTATTCTGTGACACCTTTCTGGGCTTTGCCAATGCCCAAGAGCATCGAGCGTCGCTCTCTCGGCATTTACAACTCAGAAAAGGCCTCATCATGGTTGGCACAAGACTTCGTCCCGATCAGTTCCATGATTATCGAATCCGGGAAACTGCAAACAGTCAGCAGCCAACACCCGACATGCTGAATGTATATCTGTCCAGTCGACATTGCAATGAGTGTGGACGTCAGTTCACTCACCTCATACTTCGATGGAAGAATACCTTCGTGTTACGATACTACCCGGGAATGCACCTGTCAACCCTCCAACCCGCTGTCGATTGATAAACCTCCATCATGCCCTCGATTCCTGCATGCTTCGGATCCGACAACGAATCCAGAGTGGAATGACGACCGGGACACTATATTGATCTCTTTCGCCCCTTTTCACACTATCATCCATTGTGCTTCAACCTGCATCGGATATCAAATAGGTCATGAGGATCATTGAAAATTAGAATCTAACGAATTGATTCACCATCTAATGATTCCTGTAGAACAGGCAGACAAAAATTCTAGACGAATGGGTGTATATGTCGAACAAAGAAAAGCAACGGAAATTACTCCCATTAAGGTTCCCCAATTTAACCCATTAGACTGGAGCTCATTAGGGCAGCGGTGGGTGCCGTTTATTTCTTCCCCAGAATCTGCGCACCATCCCGCAGGCGTCGCTCATCGTTCTTCCGTGTATTGACAAAATCCGGGTAGTTGAGCGTCAGCTCGACACCGCCGTTGACGATGTTGTCCACGGCCTCGACGCCCAGCATGAACGAGTGGTCCTGGTTGCCGACCTCGTAGCGCCAGCTGCCGAAGCGGCCACGCGACCAAATGTCCTTCTCCTGCAGCTTGGGCAAGATCTTGGTCAGGGCGCCCTCGCGCTCGAGCGTCGGGGTCGGGTAGCCGTGGTCGAACCGGCGGTGGTAGGTCGAGACGATCTCGTCCGTCGGCTTGAGCATCTCCGTGTTGATCAGGCCCTGGATGGACTCCTCCAGAATGGTCTCCACGTTCACCGGCTTCATCGACGACTCCGACACCTCGAGCATGATCGACCAGTACGGGCCCTCCCGGGACTCGCTGCTGGCCGGCTTCGACCCATCGGCCAGCCGCAGCGTGGGTAGCTTCTTCGACTTATCCGGCTGGTTGTACGGCGAGTAGTTGGAGAAGATGGTCGCCCGGTAGAACGGGCAGTTGTCCTCGGGGAAGTACAGCCAGCACTTGTCGCCGATGCGCTCGGGACGCTCGCCACGGATGCCAACGCCAATCACGTGCGTCGACGAGTAGAACAGATCCTTGGAGGCCTCGATCAACTCCTGGTCGCCAATCTGCTGCACCAGATGGTCGACCGGCATCGTCGAGATCAGGCGCTGGTAGCCAATGGTCGTGCCGTCGGCCAGGGTCACCGTCTTGTTGTTGGCGTTGACCTTGGTGACCTCGCCCTTCTTGCCGAACCGCTTCTTCTCCTCGGGCAGCGTCTTGGCGACGGCAATCCAGATGCCGCCTGTGCCGCCGCGCGCGGGGAAGCGGAAGGTGGCGTTGGGGCCCCAGTTGCCGGCCACCTTGTTGAGGATGATGTTGGTGGTCACGGCCTTGACATTGGGTGCCGCAACACGCTCACCCAGCCAGGCGCATTGCATCTGGACCAGTAGTCAGCCTCCTTCCTCCATGGTATTTTTTTTTCCTCCATCGGCGACACGCGTACCTTTGTCGTCGGCACAGCCCACACCTTGAAGTTGTAGGGGCGCATGAACAGATCGGCAATGCCCGTGCCCATTTGGCGCACGATCCACTCATCGAAGGTACGGGGCTTGGTGTTGGCCACGCGGGCCTCCAGGGCGGCGTCGATCAGGCCGTCCACACACTTGACCTGCTCCTCCTTGGGCAACATGGAGATGTTGTTCTGGAACGGATACGGCACCCATTGGCCCTTGCAGCGGACGTAGGAGATGCGCTGGTGCGTGTACCAATCGTCGGGCCCGGGCAACGCCTCGTCCAAGCACTCATCAAAGTACTTGTAGTGGGAGAAGATGACATGACCACCGACATCGAAAAGCTGTTATTGTGTCACCGGTCAGCCGCCGTGTTCGCTTTGACGGCCGGAATTGAATGACTTACGAAGCCTTCGGGGGTCACGTCGGTGGACGCGAGACCACCGGGGGTCTCATTGGCGTCGACAATCAACCACGAGGGGCCATCCTGCTTGCCATGAGCCGAGTCCTGGTATCGGAGGCGGGATACGACATACAATCTGATTCAAGCGCTTCGCAGCACCGAGGCCGGTCGGGCCGGCGCCGATGACCAGCACATCCACGTTGCTAGGAGACGGCGTCAGCCATCCACGCGCGGTGGTGGAATTGAACCGCAACAGCTTACATATCGGGGTGCGTCATCCTGCCTTGCAGAAGATCCTGAAAGCTCGGCACTCGTTGTAGGGTCTTGCGAGCGACGTTCAGCATAAGAAAGCCGGGGGGAGCTTGGTCAGGGGCAAAAGCTCTGTTTAAGGGTCAATTGGGAGAAAACTCGGAGGTGTGTTTTTCTTTTAGGACCAAGAATGGACCGAAATACTTTTGATCATCACACAAAAAGCACTTGTTCCATTCAGGAGTCAAGGGGAAGAGAGCTCGAGCCCGCTGAGTGTGGGGGGTGGGTTTGTTTCATGCACAAGTGCTTTGCGATTGCGTGGCCCCCAGGTTGAAAGCTGGTGGGCTCGTGCTTCTCCACTGAAATCCCTAAAAATTTCCTAAAAATCTTGACTCGCCCTTGGCAGTCCACTCTGGCCATTTAACAACCTATTCTCGACCCGCCTGGCCATGCCCCTGAAGTTCCTGAACATCTCCCGTGGCCAGGGGGTGTGCCTTTCGCCTCCCGCGAGAAGGACAGCTGTGCATCTCAGCGTCTGCTACTCTGAATGGACACCGACAGTGATCGTCGACCGCAAATCATTGAGCGCTGGAGCAGGCAACCCCTGATCAACCAACGCTCAAGTCCCTGCCCTCCGTTGTTTTGTCCTCGAACCCTGGCAGAAGGTGCGTGATTGTCCTTGTCATGCGGACTGGTGCGTGGCAAATGATGCATACCTTCGGCAATCTCGTTTAGAACTAGCAGCACGTCGAATGGACATGTATCCTGCAGATGTCAAATTCGGTGTACTCGGTAGGTACGGAGTACGAGTACAGTACTCTGTACTGACGACTGAATGGCTGCATTGCTGTGCCGACTGCCGAGGGGCAATCACTACATAGGTAAGTTACGAGTTGATCTACGGCTGTGGCCAGAATCTCACCGTGACAGATCGATAATTATCGAGCTAGCCAACGAACTTGTCCGGAGGACCAGGAGTAACTAACCTATGTACATACTCGACTACTCGTACTTCGTAGTGCGGAGAACCAGGACGGGAAATGATCCTTATCGATCCTCTGCGACAACCTCCGTACTTGCATATCCTCCATCCTTGTACCAACTCGTAAAGCGTGCAAGTTGGGCGCTGTCCGTACACGGTCGAGCATCATGTTCCTATTCCTATATCGGACCAATTGACCCATGGACGGCGATGGGCATCGATGGATAGATAGCGAGGATGAGTCCGGATTCGTATCTCTGGTTCGGCAGGTTCAGCCAGCAAAGCCCCTGATGATCTTAATCTGATCAACCCTGGTAAAAAAAGGAAAAGAAAAAAAAAAGAAAAGAAAACCGTCCGCTGTTGGCTAACCAATCTCAATATCAATCCTGGTCCACTCATCCACTCAGCGGGATTTCCCATCTCCGTTTCACGTGTTGATTCAGCATTGACGAATCGTTGTTCCAGAAGGGTGAGGCTGTCTCAAAATCCTCGCGCCATGTTTTGCCCCCGTGGTAATTTGAGAGTACGCGCAATCCTGCAAATCTGAATTTGCACCGCCAAGATAATCAATGATACAGCCATCTCGACTTGCACACACACGGAGGCTTTGATTGGTGAAACCTGATTGAGCAGACGGCCGACTATGCCAAAAATAGTACTAGCTCCAGTCAACATCTGCATTTTCATCTGAAAATTACAAGACCTCGTATCTAATACAGCTCAATACAGCCACGTATCCCAAATCCGGATTAGTTCTCACTTCGGCCCCTCGGTCCCCCAATCTTACGAAGTACGGAGTAGGCTCTCTGTTTAGGTTCTCGTTTTCAGTCCCCCTACGAAATCCCAGAACGGAGGAATGCTCCGTCTCGCTCTCAATCAGTCACCGCAATCTGATCATTCTTTCTGACTTCAACGCCTCTCTTTTCCTCCCATTCTGATTCTCTGGTTCCGTCTTGCCGCCATTCCCCGGAAGTTGCTTGTTTTCTTTTTCTTTTATTTTTTTTTTCTTCCATCTTTTTCTCGTTCGTTCGTTGTTCCCATAATCCAAAATTCTTCCCCTGGCCACTGCCTCGTTCAACTCCGACGGCAGCCTTCTTCGACCGCGCCCGTTCGAGCTCCAACGCTTCTTCGCTGACCAGGCGCGCTTTGTGAGGACGGCTGCTCAAAACGCCATGTCGGCTGAAGGCGAAAAGGCCCGCACGTCGGGCGAGGGCAACAACGCGCCCGTGCTGCCGACCGTCAACCCATCCGCTCCCAAGCCCGCGGAGACCAAAAAATTCTCCGTGCCCGCCGCCGTTTATGTGATGTGAGTTCAACTGGCCTCACGGGGTCGCACCACCCTGCTAACCGGCTCTCCACAGCGCATGGATTGCCTTGAGTTCTGCTGTGATCCTTTTCAATAAGCACCTCCTTGATTATGCCAACTTCCGTGAGTCCTGCCCCAATTCTCTCCTGAGAGGGGAATTGATTAACTGACTACGTGCTTTAGGCTTCCGTAGGTTCCTCATGCGCCTCCTTTCTTCTGAACTCCCCGGCTAACCAGAATCCCTAGCCATCGTCCTGACGACATGGCACCTGTCTTTTGCAACATTCATGACACAGGTCCTCGCCCGCACGACCACCCTCCTTGATGGCCGCAAGTCGGTCAAGATGACTGGCAGAGTCTACCTGCGTGCAATCGTTCCCATTGGCCTGTTTTTCAGTCTGAGTCTGATTTGCGGCAATGTCACCTACCTGTACCTCAGTGTCGCCTTCATCCAGATGCTCAAGGTACGTGCCCACGGCGGGCCGGACCCACCCCACCCCTTCACCCGCCATCCTCTGTGCCAGTGCTGACCGAGGAACAGGCCACGACCCCGGTCGCCGTCTTGCTGGCGACCTGGTCGCTGGGCATGGCGCCGGTCGACTTCCGCGTTCTGACCAACGTGTTGGTCATTGTCATCGGTGTCATCATCGCGTCCTTTGGTGAGATCAAGTTTGTGTGGATTGGGTTCATCTTCCAGATCGGCGGAATTATCTTCGAGGCCGTCCGTCTGGCCATGGTCCAGCGTCTCCTGAGTTCGGCCGAGTTCAAGATGGACCCCATGGTCTCTCTCTACTACTTTGCGCCGGTCTGCGCTGTGATGAACGGCATCACCGCGCTGTTCCTGGAGGTTCCAAGGATGTCCATGGATGACATTTACAGGGTTGGTGTGTTCACGCTGATCGCCAACGCCATGGTGGCATTCTGCTTGAACGTGTCTGTGGTGCTTCTGGTATGTGCCCTCAGTCCCCGCGACTCCCTACTTCCACTAATCGAACGTCTAGATCGGTAAAACATCATCGCTGGTAATGACTCTGTGCGGCGTCCTCAAGGATATCCTTTTGGTCATCGCTTCCATGGTCATCTGGCACACGCCCGTCACGCTTCTGCAGTTCTTCGGCTACTCGATTGCCCTGATTGGCATGATCTACTACAAGCTGGGTGCCGACAAAATCAAGGAGTACGCGAATCAGGCAAATCGTACCTGGGCCGAGTACGGTGCCACTCGTCCAGGCCAGCGTCGCGCCGTTGTTGTGGGCGCCATCATTCTGGCAATCTTCCTTCTCTTTGGCACCATGGCACCCAGCTATGGTTCCCAGTCCGTTGATCAGGTGCGGGAGGTGCTCACCGGTTCGCATGCCAACAAGCCCTAAGAGCTTTTGAGCTTGATCTGTTCCTGTCTTGTCGCTGGGCCTTGATTTAGTGATTCGATGTATACATCTTTCCTTCTTCGCCACCTCAACCGGAAGTCGACCAGTGTGAGCTGCAACGGTCTCTTGCCGCTGGAACTGCAGCTTTTGTTTGGGGTTCTCATCTTTGGAGTGCCATGATTCTTTTGCTTCGTTTGGTTGTTTGTTATCATGGTGGCTTCCGGTTAAGTGATGACTTTTTTTTCCTACTTTTTCTTCGCTTACTTCTTGGCTTTCGATTTTTTTTTTCGTGTACCATGGTGGTTACGTGCGCGTTTGGCGCCTGATAGACGGAGACTGAGTTCTGGGATGGTAGATGTCACTGATGACGGCTTGACTGCATTGACTAATCATAATATGGAAGCGGATTCTGGGGGATTTGGATGAAGGATAAATGTCCTGGATTTCGAACTCCAGTGTACGGAGTAGTGACAATCCAATTCCTTCAGGCATGGGCTCTGAACATTCGAGCATGATCTCTCATCGTCTGATGCTCGATCGATCACTCCGTCCACTCTGAGGTGGGAGTCCTGGGACATGATTCAGCTTGTCTACGGAACTGAGGATATCAAATTCGGCCGATGTTATGTCCGTCATGCTCAGATATCCCAATCACTGCTGCTGACTCCTCTCCATTGCGCCTTCGGAGATGCAATCATTCAAACGATCTGACAAAAGCAGGACAAGACCTGTCAAGAGATCTTTGAGATCCCTTCCCGTTCCCACTTTCCGAGGTGAGGCTTGGACCAACGAAAGGGCGCTGTGATTGGTCAATGGAGAAGCCGCATTGATCATCCCACTTCCCTGCGCTCAGAAGCGTAACTAGGACCGGCGCTTCCTGAAATTAGAATACGGGTAACAATACGGAATACTTTGCAATTGCGAAATCTAGCGTTAAAATTTATGACAATCGAGCATTTCGAGAATTTTCGCGAGCCCAGTGGTTGGTTTGCCCAAACAGGATTAAGATGTGGCGTACAACCAACAGATGGTAGCCAATTGTAATCCATCAGCTCCAGTCAGGCAGGGGTGTTTACCAATCAGCTCGCTCAATTGCTTCGGCACTTCTTGGCGTAATTTTTCCCGTATCGCAACTTTCAAGATTTGCAACAGTCTCCGCCCACGGCTCGTCCCATGCAGATGCTCTCCGTTACCATGGAGATACGGGTTTATCCTCCCACTGCCATAGGAAGAGGCTGTAAATTACCTGTGGCACGGTATTCCGGCGGTTTCCCCTTGCGCTCCACTGCGACTCCGCAAATGCATTTTGCTCCCAGAAGCCCTAAAGTCTAGAGCCATTTCGCATTTCGGATCAAATACTTCATTGATCCCAGAGACAGCCTCTCCAACGCTTTCGTTTTCCCTCCACTTGACTCTCGCCTTTTTCTCCTTCATTCTTTCTTCCCCCTTCTCAACTTTCCCATCTTTCCTCGTCCACCTGCCTCCGCATTGCCCTTCCATCGTTCCTTCGTTGCTGTAAACCCTTTCCTGCGCGCGCTTCTCGACGCGTCTCGTCCTCTCCATTCCACCTCCTGCCCTCCATTGCCTCGTGACGGTTGTCTGATAGCGGCCTCTGCTCGTGTTCCTGTCGCGTCACGCGCCGCTACTCCTAAACTCAACCCAACCTCTCTGCTTGAAAGGTTGCTGTAGCTCACAGTGTCCAGCTTACCCTCCAGAGAGACAGTGATCCCACCCCTTGTTTCCCCAATTTCCGCTGCTGGCTCGGATCCGGTCTCGGTATTATTATGATCAACGACGCCATGACGCCCGTATTCTGCCACGACTTCGCCGATGGACCGACCATGGTTCTCCCCTACTCCCAGAGCCATGCCTCGTTCCAATTCCCTTCCCAGTCACAGCAGGGCTTGCAGTCTTTCGAGTCGAGCACGTGGTCATTGGGAACATCCTCCATTGAAAACGCCACCCCGGGTCCCTCGTCCTGGGCCTCGAAATCGACCGCCAAACAGACCTCTCTGAATCCGTCGCGGAAGAGGTCGCGTGATCAGTTCACCGAGGGCGACGAGGAAAGCAGCTCGTCGCGTGTCGACCAATCAGCTCCGATGCGCTCAAGCGCGGAAGAGGAGCCCATCTATGGCCCAGGTATGACTCTGATCAATCCACGTACCGGCATGGCCATTTCCGCCGAGAGCCAGACCGGCACATGGTACGAAGAGCAAGCAGAGAAAGCGCTCCACAATGCCCCAGTGTCCTCTCGTCGGGCGGATGATTCAGGCGCCCCCAGTCGAAAGGCCCAACGTCTGGACGTCTCCACCCCAAGGCTGGACGACATCTCGTTGGAATACATCCGCAAGCACCTTCAGCGGACGGAAGAGAACGGGCGATGCCAGGGTCCGCAGGGCTCTTCCATGACACTCGACGAGCCGCAGGTTGATGATGTGACTCGGCTGCTGGGGATCAGCTGGCAGCGCGTCAGTCGTGATGACGAGATGGCTCCCGCGGTTTTTGGCTGGGAAAAGTACATCAACAATCATTTTGATCGATATCTTCGCGACGCACGCATTCTCCTCAAGAACCGGAGTCTCAACGCATACTTGGTGGCTGCCCCGTCGATTTTCCAGCCGAGCGACATTCCCAGCACTGCCGCTGCCCCGCCCTTCGACTGCGATCCTTCCTCGTCGTTCTTCCTCTTCAAGGAAGACCTGTCCGAGGCCCAGCTTATTGGCTACACGTGGGACCGCTGCCTGCAGAACCTCCGGTCCGTTCCGATGCAGTTCGACAGCAACGAAATCCTTCGCGCCGCGGAAAGGTCACCAGAGCGCGTCACCGGCAATGCGTCGTCCCTTTTTGCCAACTGCACGGTTGGCAACGGCATTCCCATTGCCCGTGTCAGCAAGGAAGAGCTCGCCATGGTGAATGGGAAGGGGACTTTGAACGGTGGCACGGATCTGGGAGTAGGGATGGACATGGATGTCGACATGTGACGGCCCGACAGACTCGCCGGTCGCTCGACCACCAGCGCCGTATCAGATTTTTTTCATCGTTAGTAACTTTGTATCGTATTGTGTGGGACTGGGTTTTCGGAGTGGTAATAGGTTCAGTCAGTGTTTTTTGCGTCAATTTGTAGCCCATTTAGGTTTGTTTGAACCTCGCTCAGTACAATATCAGTTGTTCCAGGAATGACTTTACTGTAGTACTTTTAGAACCATGATAGGAACATGATTCAGTGGCATAGGGTGTGGAGGCCTGAGGCTCATATGAACTTGGAGGCCATGTTCGCACACCGAGTGGCTGCTTCTCAGCTTGTTTTGCCACGCTTTGTGAATAATTTGACACGATTTCATTCTACCTAAGGACTTTCTGAACCCTGAAATCCGAAATCTGAATGAGCATCGTGATGCGATCCTTTCCCAGGATGCATCTGATTGCCTAAGTACAATCCATAGTTGAGGTAGGTATTTTGGTTGTGGCGGGAAGCCGTTCAAGGCATCTCAGACGAGATCTTCAAAGAGCAGAGTACTCCGTAAAGTCCATTTTTTTTTTCCAGTTCCATCAAGATAAACGACGAACTATATATAAGCATGGCAACTCCCATCACCAAGAGAGTCCTCTCAGAATCGAACTTGCGGCCTCCATGCGCGGGCATTCCCAATGTGTGGAGAAATCACGTGACTTTCAGAGCGGCAAAACCCCACTCGACCATCCTCGCCGTCAATGCGAGATTTTGCACCAACGACGACCGCAGACTGGACGCACCCTGCACCTCTGTTGAACGGACCATCAAGAAACGATGACGGTTTGCCTGTTTGGGTAATATTCTGCGTTCTCAGGGTTTGAGGACTTTCGTGGTGAATCAGTTTTGTTTGCCATCATTGTCTACCAGTTGCCGCCTACGGAGTACTTGTCAGGAATGCGTGGAGGCAAGGAATAAGTGGAGGACTCGGCTCTAGCTACTCCGGACAAAATTGTTGCATTTGTGAGGGCTTCGTTGTGTGATTGAAGACTCAGAGATGTCTGCTCCAAAAGCTCTTCCGCGTGCTTCTGGGGCGGCGGTCCGTCGTGGGCCCCCCGTCGGCCGTCTGGCAAGTCTCAAGTCGCCACAACCAACTGGCACGCCCATCCGACGGCCGCAGGCCCGGGGTCGTGAACCGCCGAGGCCGGTCAGGGACCGGAAGGATATCTGCCCGAACCCCAACTGCCCGGCGCCGCAGATCATCCGGGATGAGAACATGAAAGTTTGCGCCGGGTGCGGTACCGTGATCAGCGAGGAGAATATCGTCTCCGAGGTCACCTTTGGCGAGACCGCGTCCGGCGCGGCGATCGTGCAGGGCTCGTATGTCGGCGCGGACCAGACGCACACGCGCAGCCATGGGCCGGGCTTTCATCGGGGCGGCGGGATGGAGAGTCGGGAGATTACAGAGCAGAATGGTAAGTTTGTCTCTGGTGGGGAGAGTGAAGGCAAGGGCATCCGCTGATGGAGTTTGCTCAGGAAACCGTTATATCAATACCATGTCCCAAGCACTGGGCATTCCGGAAAGTGCCACGAAGGCTGCTAGCCAGATCTTCAAGCTAGCCGTTGGTCTGAATTTCATTCAAGGCCGGCGAACAAAGACCGTGGCGGCGGTTGCGCTGTACATTGCATGCCGCCGGCAGAGCGGGAATACAGTCATGTTGATTGATCTGGCTGATGTTTTGATGGTAAGTAGTTCAGAAAAGTGGCCCTGACCTGAGAAAATTATCGAAGCTAACCGAGTCTCGCAGATCAACGTGTTCAAACTGGGCCGTGCGTACAAGCTTTTGCTCGAGGAGCTCCGTCTGGGAGGCACCGTGTTCTTGATGAACCCAGTCGATCCGGAGAACTTGATCTATCGGTTTGCCCGCCAGCTCGAATTCGGGAACAAGACCATGCAGGTGGCCAAAGAGGCCTGCCGCATCGTGCAGCGCATGAACCGAGACTGGATGACCACCGGCCGTCGGCCAGCGGGCATTTGCGGCGCGGCACTGATCCTGGCCGCCCGGATGAACAACTTCCGCCGCACCGTCCGAGAGGTCGTTTACGTTGTAAAAGTAACCGAGGTCACCATCAACCAGAGACTGAATGAGTTCAGTACGACAGATAGCGGAGACCTGACGGTCGACCAATTCCGCTCCGTGCAGTTGGAGAGCGCTCACGATCCACCGTCCTTTACCCACTCCAAGATCGGCAAGAACCGGAAACGCAAAGCGGCAGAGCCTGCGGCCGAAACCGAGAACAACAATAATAACAGAGAGGCATCTGCATCCCAGCCCGCGAACAAGAAGGCGCGCGTGGATGCCGATGGCTTTGCCATTCCGGAGCTCCCGGTTGACCCTGCCTTGACAACGTCTGGTGGCCAAGCAACGTCGACCACGGAGCAGTCCGACAACGCAGCAACTGCGCCGTCGTCGTCGTCGTCGGCTGGAACCGACGATAAACCAAAGCCGAAGCGAAAACGGGCGCCGCTTCCGCAGCCGACTGCGGAAGACATCGCGTCGGAAGAAGCGCTCGAGAACGAAATGAACCAATACCTGGCGCAAGGGTCGGACATGGTCGAGGCCGCCTACAAGAAAAGCGAAACCTCTGCGGCGGCGACGGCGACAGCGCCGCCGCAACGGAAGCCAGTGTCCAACAGCGAGGAGATCGACGAGGCGGAATTCGAGTCCGACCCGGAAGTCGCCAACTGCCTTCTGACCCCGGCGGAGGTGGAGATTAAAGAGCGGATCTGGGTGCACGAGAACAAGGATTATCTGCGCGCGCAGCAGGCCAAGGCGTTGAAGCGCGCTCTGTCGCAGGCCGACGGGGCGCGTTCCGGGGCGCCCAAGGTGCGCAAGCGTCGCAAGGGCCGCATGGGCGACGTGGGTTATCTCAAGGACGGCGAAGGCGGTGGCAGCCGTGCCTCGACGCCGGCGGAGGCCACACGCATGATGCTCGAGCAGCGTGGCTACAGCAAGAAGATCAACTACAAGCTCCTCGAGACACTCTACGGGGAAGAAGGCGCGCAGGAGGCGGCCAAGGCCAAGGCCGAAAGCGCGTCCAGTCGCGCCAGTCGCAGTCAGAGTGTCGTGTCGCGGCGCAGCGCGACAGCGGAACCAGAGCCTGCCAGGCCCCCGCAACCTGCTGAGCCATCATCCCAGTCGGTTGGGTCTGCCGCTCCAACAACCACCGTCTCCTCTACCGCGCCGGCACCATCGGAGCGTGTTTCCACTGCCCCAACAACCGCCAAGCTCACCACCCCCGCACCTCCTCCCGCTGTGGGGGCCGCGGAGGAGCCGTCGGATGACGGCGAGGATGACTTTGACGACGAGGACGACGACTACGGGGACGACGATCAGGATGTGGAGGATGAAGACCAGGCTCGGCTCGACGCGGCATTCTCCGGAGCATATGCAGAGCAGGACTATTACGACGAGGGCAGTGATTACGATTACGACTGAAGAAAGGCATCATCTGAATCATTCTTTTTTGATGCGACGATGCTTGGTGCCAACTGGCAAGCATGTATCATAGGTTAGATCTGTAATAGGCTACCCAATACGGAGTAGTTGTCGAGCATTCCCGTTCAGTCTGGATTTCTCTCGAGCTCTCGTAAGCTGAACCAAGCACAATGTAACGGACCAGTTGAATCCAATTAGAAAGCAAACCTAAGCCAATCTCGACGTATCTTGAGCTCTCGCAGAGATCAATTCAGGCACAAAGCACTCACTCGTTGGTAGCAAAGTTGGTTGGGGGCGAGAACCCATGACCAAGAAATGCTTCACTGACCAATCAGCAGATCGAGCGCGCCGCTTACATCATCGAAACGTCTTTGAAACGCCTTCTCGAAACAAAAACACCTCCACAGCGCGATCGAAAGAGATTGCGGCATTTGTGCGTAAAAGTTCCTGATAGGGGAAACGGTGGAATAAAGGGCCAAGGCCACGGACCATTTCCCCACGTCAATCGTCAGGGAAGTGCTACTTGGTTCCGTTGAAAGAGAACCACAGTGGCCAACTTGAGACGCAATATAGATAAGAGGGATTTCTGCGTAAAAGAACTTCTTGGTCATTGGTAGAAGAACTTCCAAGAAGTATCCTCTTTGCCTGGTGTAGGTTTAGGGTTTCGCGATGCAAATATGAGAAGAATGAATTGTCCGCCCACGCCAGACCGGGTTGTCTGCAATCGTCAGCTTTTTGTTCATCATCAACGCTTTGTGTGAAGATTGATTTATTTGTCCTGCATGCAAAGGAAAAGATGGACTCGATTCATTCAAGAACAAGATCCAATATGCCGGACAACCACGACTACCAAACAACCGTGCTCCTTGCGACAAATATTCACTGCACTTCCTGTGTGTCGGCAGTACGGGAAATCCTGCGCAGCTTGTTCCCGGAAATCAAGGATGTGCAGGCCTCGATCCTCACGCAGGAGGTGCGAGTCCGTCACAGGGCGAACGCGGTCTCTACGCTGTCTCTCGCCAGGACCCTGGTCGGTGCCGGATATGAGGTGCAGTTCGCTAGGACATATGACGCCAAGGGTTCGTTGCTGGCGGAGATCGATGTACAAGGTGGCCGGAATCGCTATGCGGCAGTGGGCCTGAGGCTCGACGGATGGTTGATTCAACGGAAACATGTGGATTTCTGCAAGGTCTGCCGTGACGAGTCATCGATCCGGACATTAAGCAATTTTTATGATGATGCCTACTCGGCTGGAATGTCGGGCGCCGTCGCCAAAAATGCGGGGGAGCCGCGCTGGAATGCTGCTCCTCCTCCTCCTGCAAGTAGGGCTAGGAGAGCCGTTGACTCCAAAGACTCGCGGCGGAGTCCCCCCGTTACCCTCACCGCTGGTCGGAACAAGGTAAAGGAAATTGTCAGGTCTGAAGAAACGTTGTCGGCACCCTTTGCTGATTACAGACAGGGGTCGGTAAAGCGGAAGGATTCGCGGAGGCATCCCGCGGGCCGGGACGAGGAACCCGCGGAGTTGAAGGAGTTGAGGCTGGCACCCACGCCTGCGGATCCCCAGCAGCAAATGTTTGAGGCTCGTATCGGGATCTCGGGCATGACCTGTGCGGCATGCGCAAACGCGATTACGGATTCTGTGCAACGGCTGGAGTTTGTCGAATCTATAATTGTGACGCTGTTGACAAACAGCGCCACTCTGCGGTTCTACGGGCCCAGGGAAAACATTGACCTTGTGCTCAAGGAGATTGAGGACACTGGGTATGGTGCCGTGCTGGACACTTTGACAGAGATGTCACCCACGTCAAAGGAATTTACGATCGACATGGAGAAGAGCCAGGACCGCGACAAACAGACGGACAATGTTGCGATCTTCTCCGTTGGCGGCATGACCTGTGCCTCTTGCGCGGATTCGGTGACTCGGCAAGTTCGACAGCTGGAGGGCGTCAAGGATGTCCAGGTGAGTCTGATGACGAACAGCGCGACCGTTGTCTTCTCCGGCGACAAGTTGTCTGCGGACAAGATCAAGAATGAGATCGAGGACATCGGCTTTGATGCGTCTGTCCAAGAGGTGCGCGCTGTTTCGGTCCAGTCGGACAAGTCCGCCCCGGAGCGTTACGTCGCCAAACTCAGCATTGGTGGAATGACTTGCGGTTCATGTGCGTCCTCCGTCACGCGTGGCCTCGAGGAGCTACCCTTTGCAACGGCCGTCCATGTCGATCTCTTGTCGAACAGTGGCACGGTGACTTTCACCGGGAAGGAAAACCTCAAGCGCATCGTCGAGGCGGTCGAGGACCTCGGTTTCGAAGCATCCGTGGCCAGCTGTGAGCCGGTGGCACCGGATGAGCCCTCGCCCGCAGACTCGTCGACTCGGAACGTGATGGTCCGCATTGACGGCATGTTCTGCCGCGACTGTCCCGAGAAAGTCATGGTTTCCCTGGAGGCGCTGGATGTTGCCAACATGCCCCTCGATATTCGCCAGATTCCATCGCTCAAGGATCCAATTCTCGAGCTCACATACCAGCCGCGTCCGCCTACATTGACGATCCGCAGCATCCTCGCCGCCATCAATGCCATCCACCCGCAGTTCAAAGCGACCGTATATCATCCACCGAGCATCGAGGACCGGTCCAGGGCAATGCAACTGCATGAGCGACGCCGACTCCTCTCGCGGCTGCTGTTCGTCTTCGTCATGGCGATCCCAACGTTCATCATCGGCATCGTCTTCATGTCGCTTGTGCCTTCCACAAACCGCGTCCGCATGTACCTGGAGCAGCCGATCTGGTCCGGGACTGTGTCGCGCATGGACTGGGCACTGTTCATCGTCACCACGCCCGTCATGTTCTACGGCACCGACATTTTCCACGTCCGCGCCTTCAAGGAGATCCGCTCGCTGTGGCGGCCCGGCAGCAAGATCCCCATTCTCCGCCGGTTCTATCGCTTCGGAAGCATGAACCTGCTCATCTCCGCAGCGACGCTGGTGTCGTACATTTCGTCTCTTGCGATGATTATCGTCGGCGCCACCCGCTCGAACGCGAAGATGGGACACACACCCAATTACTTCGACTCGGTGGTGTTTCTGACGCTGTTCATCCTGGCGGGCCGCTCGTTGGAAGCTTACAGCAAAGCCAGAGCCGGCGACGCCGTTGCAGCACTCGGCAAACTTCGACCCTCCGAGGCACTGCTCGTCACGCAGCCAAGCGATCATGAAAAGTCGTACTTCCCCGAGAACAGCGGCTCGCAGATCCAGCGGATCAGCGTCGATGAACTTGAGATTGGTGACATCGTCAACGTCCCCCACGGCGCATCCCCCCCGGCCGACGGCACAATCGTGACGGAGGGGCAGTACCAGTTCGACGAGAGCTCATTGACGGGCGAGTCGCGGCCGGTGTCCAAGTCAGTGGGCGACGTGGTGTATTCCGGTTCGGTCAACGTCGGCCAGCAGGTTTCGATCCGCATCACGGAGCTCGGTGGCACTTCCATGCTGGACAAGATCGTGGCCGTGGTCCGCGAGGGCCAGAGCAAACGCGCGCCCATGGAGCGGGTTGCCGATGTCATTGTCGCCTACTTTGTGCCTGCGGTCACCTTCATCGCGCTGTTTACGTTTATCCTGTGGTTCGCATTGGGCCAGTCGGGCGCGTTGCCCCCGGACTATCTCGATAACCCGTTGGGAGGATGGGCCTTTTGGAGTCTGCAGTTCGCCATTGCGGTGTTTGTCGTTGCGTGTCCCTGCGGCCTGGCCCTTGCGGCACCAACGGCGCTGTTTGTGGGCGTTGGCGTGGCCGCTAACAAGGGCATTCTGGTCCGCGGCGGCGGCGAGGCGTTTCAGGAAGCGACTCGGCTGGATGCGATGGTGTTCGACAAAACGGGTACCTTGACGGAAGGGGGCAGTCTCCGGGTGTCCGAGCACGAGTTCTTGATCAAGGACGACGAATCGGCCGCAGTCGCTTGGACGCTGGCGCATCATCTTGAGGAGCGGAGCACCCATCCCATTGCGCGAGCCATTCACGAGTACACCCGGCCCCAAGCAAAGATGCACGTCGTCTCCTCGGACGTGACTGAGATCCCGGGACAGGGCCTCAAAGGGACTGTTACCCTATCATCCGCCTCGGCAACGGTCACCTACGAAGCCGCTATTGGCAATGAACGGCTCGCGCAGTCGCTGACATCGTCGAATTCAGCAATCTCGCGGTCGTATTTTCTGTCGGCTCTTCTATCTCGGTACCAATCTGCCGCGAAATCCACGGCCATACTTCTCCTGCGACGCATGGTCGATGAGCGGTCGGAGTTCAGACCTGTCCTCATCTTCGCCATGTCCGACCCGATCCGTCGCGAGTCACGACACGTCGTGGCCAGTCTCCAGCAATCCGGCATCGACGTGTACATGTGCACGGGCGACAACGAGAAGACAGCGCGCGCGGTGGCAGCGAGTCTGGGAATTCCCGCCGCCAATGTCATGGCCAACGTGCTTCCGCACCAGAAGGCGGAATTTATCCGGTCCATCCAGTATTCTTCTTCCTCCTCCTCCCGCAAAAAAGATAGGAAAATCGTCGCCTTCGCCGGCGACGGCACCAACGACTCCCCCGCGCTCTCCGTCGCAGATCTCAGCATCGCTCTATCCTCCGGCTCCGACATTGCCATCAACGCCTCCAGCTTCATCCTACTTTCCTCCAACCTGGCCTCCATCCTGGACTTACTCGCCGTCAGCCGCCGCGTCATCACCCGCGTCAAGCTCAACTTCCTCTGGGCGGCGATCTACAACATTATCCTCGTCCCCGTCGCGGCGGGCGTGTTCTATCCGCTCCCAAGAAAGCAGATTGTACATGGAGAGGTTGTGGTGGGCCATTGGCGGTTGGATCCCGTCTGGGCGGCGCTCGCAATGGCGTTGAGTAGTGTCAGTGTGGTGGCGAGTAGTTTAGTGCTCAGGTTTGAATTGCGCGCGACGATCCGTCGGTGGACGCGGCGGTTGCGTCCATGATTTTTCAAAATGTATGTGATGATTTCATGAGATATGTGTGATATGATACCCAATGATTTTTTTTTTTTTTTTTTGGTTTTGGATTGTATGATATTATGAGAACATGTCTATTATGTATTTATCTAGGACTGAATCGGACAAGATTATTGATGATTACTTTCCCCCCATACCTCTGCTAATCGCCGACTCAACGCCCCCGAGACCTTCTTCCTCGCGATCAGACTGCCCATCTTGTCCGATACGACCCGCTCTTTGGCCTTGTTGCGCTCGTCTTCGCTGGCCCCCACAGTCTGACGGTCAGCCGCTTCAAACGCCTCGATGAACGCCCGCGGTGTCGGCCACCGTCGCTGAATCTCCAGCGCTTTCTCCCCGGAAATGCCGCGCGTGCACATGAGCATCTTCAGAAACACGTCGCGGAGGGTTAGCGTGTCGGACTTGGAGGATAGCGTCGCAAAGGTGGCGCTGGTCACACCGAACGTGGTGTCGTTGGCGGCCGAGGAGGAGCGGAGGTCGGCGAGCGTCGAGAGGTACGACTCGTGCGACGTCAAGCGCGTGCTCGGTACCAGCGCGACGCGCTGTCTCCAGCCAGAGTACTTGGAGCGCAGCAGGAAGGTCATCCGCGCGAGGTACCGAATCGTGTCGTCGAGGTTTTTGGTTCGCTTGACAAAGTACCCGTTGACGACCTGCGTTGAGGCAATTGCAGAGGCGACGGCTTCCTGCGCCCGCGTGCCGTTGGGGCCCATGGCGTCATGCGCGATGGCAAATTCTTCAATGAGGTAGATTACATTCGGGATGCCCGAGCGTCGCAGACGGAACTTTTGCTCGTGGAACCGCCCGTCTTTGATCGAGCCGACGAGGTCGTCCAGCCTCTTGCGCTCGATGATCCAGTCCAGCATTACCTCGTCACCGGCTTCGCCGTAGTTTGAGAGAAATCGTCGGTCCTTGCATTTGGCCACCCACATCGCGTCGCCTAGTTCCAGCGAGCGTACGTGAGCTGTGATGCCTTTCTTTGCAAGCTCATTCGCGATGTAATCTCTGTCTTTCTGCGTGCGGATTTCGCGACAGTCTAGGACCAGTTCAATGGTGAAGCTCCCCGGAGGCAGGATGATTGGATCCCCGGGCGCGGCTGTGCTCCCGGATATTGTTTGTGGCGGCGGTATTTCTTCAAGGTCAAAGTCATCATCATCCTTATCGTCTCGCCGGCTGCGGGAAGGTTCGCATGATGGCGCCTATTCATGTTAATATCCGACGTCGAACTAGTTAGTGGACCGCCCATACCGATTGCACATCCGTTGCAGTCTCCATGATGCGCTTCGCGACTTCCCACCCCTCGTCCGTCAAGAAGTACCTCTTCAGCGGCCGCCCCTGTTCGTAGACGAGGTCCTTCTGAATAAGGGTCTTCATGGAATTCCACGCCGTATAGAACTTGGACGGATCACTCGGCACGGTGAACGACGAGTCACAATACCGTTGCGCGGCCTCAATGAGCGCCGATTTTGTCATTCCGTGCGACGAGTTGCCGCTTTCCTTCGCCAATGCGATGAGAAGCGCATATGGGCCGGATCGAAGAGTCGGAACATAAGGCTTTGCCTTTCTCTGTTTCTTCGCGGGTGGTTCGCGGGCGGGCAAGTTTTCTTCGGACGGTCTTTTCTGAACTGCGATCCTGAGTACTTTTATGATTCCTTTGAAGATCCGGGGTACCAACCCTTGCGCGGCTCCTCGGGCATCGGCAGCCCATTCTTTTCGCAATGCTCCTTGAGTTTCTGGGTCAATCGTTCGCATAGTTTCGGGCCGAGACCGTTCAACTGCTGCGCTTCGGACGGGTGGTTAAACTTCAAAGGGCACGCCTTCATCGACTCATAGGCTTTCTTGTATCTGCAAGCTCATGGTCAGTTCGCTGTAGTACCGTGGTCCGCATCCACGTTCACGTACGTAGTGACTCCTTTGGAGTTCCTCTCCCGCGCCTGGTCGTACCATTCCTTGATCCACTTTAGCAATAAAGGGTTGGCACATTCTTCCGTCATCTTGCTCGATGAATTCTGTTCTTCGCATATACAGTACTTGCAGTTTCGCGTCTCTTGGGGACACCGCGACGGGTGTTCACGTGAATACGGTATTTCTTTCCATACATAGTAGGTAAATAATTTCCTAATAAGGTTTAGCTTGGAATTTCTGACGCGTGCCGCGTCGGCGATCTCGAGTAGAGTCTACATTGTAGTTCCGCACTGAGGCACTGAGGCTAAGACGTTGGCCGAAGGGGGTGACAGAACTTTTGATGGAGACCTCGTAGGCGTGTTGAGATAACCACTCCGTTACTTCCAGGTCCAATCCGTTCACTGAGGCTTGCCTGTTTGAACTCCCTTTTTTGACCATCGCGAGAATGGTTTCTCAGATTATGACCTCCAAATTGTTAAGGATCATCCATTGAGCGATTCTCTCGACCGTATACCTACGAGCGTCACTCGAAAGCGTGGAGCGTTCGTATTCCGTGGCCGGTTCTCTTGACGGCGTTGACGACAGATTCGCACAACATTGTCAGAATGTAGTATCCCGACTTCTATCTGCTTTGCTGGGAGAAGAAGCAGCCTTCAACCTTCGGTCGAGGATCAGCAGGTGTGATGTAGCGTCCGAGCTATCCGATTTTTTCAAGCGTGTTCGAGACGACGATTTCAGCTACCAAGACTATCGCCCGCTCGTGAAGCTCATCATCCAAAGGGTGTCTGACTACGATATCTGGAGCGCTGTTCTCGATCTCATTGCCAAGCTTTCCACAGTGACCCAAGTCTCAACAAATCTCCCGCCTGCGTTCGACAGCACGCCCATCACACAAACCTCCGCGTCGCTACAAGGCAGCGAGCAGACCTGGGCGCTAGTTGAGGCAAGAGTCTTTGAAGAGATCCGGGGCTGCACGTATCGGAATGTGTCAGGGTTCTTCGAGAAGTACTTTGAGGGAAGGGACTGGACTGATCGCTCCCGGGAGGTCTACGAGTCAGTGAAAAACCGACATGTCGACGGCAGATGGATCGGCCTTAGCGATTCACCTTCCCAATATGAGGTGCGGAACTGGTTGTTCCAACTACAGGATAACCATCTCTCGAAGGAGCGGCGTCGCTACTACACGATCAACGAGGCACGAGAGCTTGTCCACGGCGAGGCACGACGACAGATCGATCTTGTTGTCAAGCGAAAAGGCGGGAGTCAATCGGCTGCCAATCATGACTTGAAGGACATCGAGGTGATTGGCGAACTCAAGGCCTCTGATAAGCGCGTGAAGGAGCCGTTGGTGCAGCTCGGCCGGTACGCGCGAGATGTGTTTTCCGTTCAGCCGACACGCCGATACCTGCACGCGTTCACAATCTGCGGCTCTTTGATGACGACGTGGGTCTTTGACCGCTCAGGATGCTACAGCCAGTCTCGATTCAATATCCACAAAACCAGAGCGATTCATACGGGTGATCGCCGGTTATACAATGATGAATGAGGACGAGCTTGGTCTGGACACGTTCATGGAGCGGGACGGTGACCGCCGCTTCATACACGTTGAGCACGAGGGGAAACCGAGGAAGCTGCAGCTGGAACCACATCCTCTCATCCGTCAACGGGCGATCGTCTGCCGCGGAACGTCCTGCTATCTCGCAAAGGATCCTGATTCCGAGGATTATGACCACGTCGCAAAGTTTTCTTGGGTGTCCGCCCGACGGAGGCTCGAAGCGGATCTCTTCAAACTGGCGAAAAAGCGAAAAGTCAAAGGCATTGCCGAACTGCTCGGCTATTGCGATATCACAAGCATCAGCGAGCTACACTCAGGGATGACGTTCAGTAAACCATATTCTTTTGGTGGTTTATCCAGCACCGCTTCGTCCTTGTCGAAATCTCAGTCCTTTCCGTCCCGGCCACATAGTCAACGATCGCTCAGTGGTTTCGATCGCTTATCTATCGCAGAAAGTGCTGGAGGGCGCCCATTAATGAAGTTAGCTGATAGTGCCACAAAGCCGTCTAAGCGATTCAAGTCCACTAGCCAGCGATCGAATTCTTCACGAAACCGAGGTCACATATGATGTTGAAGAAACCAAGGATACTAGTCTGTTTGCTTCCAGCAATGGCCCCTATGACAACCGGATATTCCGTTGCCTTGTCATTGTTTACAGTATGCGGAACCATTAGAGTTATTGGAGGCGCTTCGTGACGCCATCAAGGCGCACAAATCCCTTTATATGGATGGAAAAATCCTTCATCGGGATATTTCTGAGAACAGCGTCATTATAACCGATCCGAAGAAGACTGGCTTGCAGGGATGCTGATTGATATGGATCTCGCCAAAGAAGTTGACGGTGGGCGAAGCGGCGCGCGTTACCGCACCGGCACCATGGAATTTATGGCTATCGAAGTGCTGCTCAACGTTGACCATACCTATCGACATGACCTTGAACCGTTCTTCTATATGCTCATCTGGCAATGTGCCCGTCGTGGCTGGGGCGAGGAATGGCCGACAAAGAGTTTGCTGAAGAACTGGTACACTGGAGGTTATAGCGATATTGCTACTGCGAAACGAGGTGTGGTCGGGGTCAATGGTTTAGAGCTCGGTCTGGACGAATCTTCACCGGATTTTCATTTTGCCAAACCGCTTTGCGGGGAGTTGTGGGGGATTTTGTTTCCCCTTCGCTACGACGATATTTTTACAGGTACACCGAAGGAGCCAGAGGTTCTTTACGGGCCAATGATCAAGGCTTTTGAGAAGGCGATTGCGGAGTACAAGAAGAAAGGTTAAGCTTTTCATCTTGTTTGGTAGCTGCTTTATTTCAGGATACCCAGCTTTAGATTATGTATTGCCCAAAGCAAGATCCTGCTTCCTCCACCTAGTTAACCCATTTTCCTCAAATTCCTTGCCTTGCCGCGAGTCCAGTAGAAACATCTCGGATCACGTTCATGGAGGATCAATCAAGGATAAAGCCATTGGGTACTGTTATAAACACACGACCTCTCATTGAGATTCCTATACGTAACTGCCCCGGCATAACTCCTATGTAGCATCCAATTCAACTCGGCCAGTTTCGGTTACTGTAGTTGTTGAATCGGTGATGCATAGCTTCTCGTTTCTATACTTTCAGGGCTCTCCTAGGGTGAGGATTTATGCATTCCTGAGGCATCGCGAGTGTGATGGTTACTACATACTCGGCTAATAACTAGCGGTTCGTTTGCCATCTCCTACGGATGACATATCAACCGAGGACTCGAGGCGGGCTCAATTGACAATCCATACCGCAGCAAAGGTAGAAATGGTGTCTCTCGACCACGACTAGAGAATCCTACTGTTGTTGGATGCTAACCCAACATTGCTAGTGCCAGAGTGACTTTTACCATTGTATCCCGATACAATGTCGATAATACTTCCATGGAAAAGGCGAGAGCCAGTTGATTCAACTCTGAAAGCTGCTTGCCTTTTTCGAGGTCCAGAGACACGGCAGTACTGGCATTCAAGAGCACCGATAGCAGCAAACGCTGTAGCTCATTGATCACTGCATCGAACTCGAAGATTTACCTATGATTTGACACACAACAAAATTTGTATTCGGATTGCAGATCTGCGCTGGGCCGAAGATGCCCATTCAGCGTTCCACCCCACCGTGGTTCTTGACCCTCGGAGTAACTCCGTGTTGATTGCTTCTCTCTCACCGCAGCTCAGCTTCGATCGTGGAATGTTTCTGACGATCAATAACTACGGTACTAGTTAATTGATTCGCACTGTGAAACTCGATCCTCCAAATGACATGTTTGGTCAAGCGACGGACAGAGGAGAAACCGGGCTGGCGATCTACGACTGTACGAGTAGCACAGGAAAAAAACACAAGACAACTACTAGGTACTGCTACAGAGAACATTGATCAGCCGTTTTCATAGAAATCCACGGAGAGACCTCCAACAAGCTTGAAAGGGCTGTAGCTCAAACGATGAATCTTCTTCCAACGATGAAATTCAGATCGGGGACAACAGCGGAGCAACGCTTAGTCATGCGGGCATCACTCCGAATCTCCGATCCACTGGCTGCAAATCCTCCTCTGCTGAGGAGCCCACGAGGAAGATCAGCGCGACCAGTCCCCTTGCTACGGACACTACTAGTAATTCCACCCTTGCTGTTCACCAACATTTCTCGGTGCAGCGCCGAGGCATGCCCTCCCGGCAGCAGAAATGAGCTCTGCTGCAAAGCGCACCGCATCGGACGCTGGTCTCGATGCGCCAGGCCCAGCACAGCAGCGCGAGACCAGCTCGCCCAGCGATACGAGGACTACTCCAGCTGCCCCAAAGATCTCCAAGGCCCGTGCATGTATGTTGGCGGATTCCACTTCCCCCCCTGGTGCTTGATTTGCAGGAGAAATCGAATTCGTAGATGTCCATTTGCTGACATGGTTCCTGTCCGAATGGGTAAATAGGTGCGGAATGCAAGCGTCACAAGATAAAATGTGAGATGCAGCCTGGCGAGACCAGCTGCCGGAAATGTATCCGCAGTGGAATCAAATGTGTGGCCAATGATTTTTCGCAGCGGTTCGTCGACGACGACCTAGCGTGAGTCTCTCTGACAAGATATCTAGAAAAAGGGAAAAGGACAAAAATTGGAGGCTTCTGACCTTGGCCATTGAGTGCAGATGGAAATCGCAGGCCTCGGCTACGATCCAACAGCTCCAGGCGGCTGTGTCCCAGCTCCTGCGTCACAATGGTCTGCCTGATCTCGCAAGTTTCGCCCCGGACGGCACCAACGGCCCAAGCCCCGTGGTTTCGCATCGTCGCTCGTCCCAGGATGACGGCCGCGGTCGAAACCCGGGGCCCAATTCATCGAATGGCGGTCATTTGATGGCCCGGGAAAGCTCCCAGGATGCCAACGTGGACGAAGACCCGGAGCTGGTGTCAGCGCCGATGCGGAGTCTCTACGAGGTCACCAAGTTGCGCAATCTCCGCAGTGGTTCGGTCGAGAAGCCAAAGACGACCCTGCTCGAGGAGGATTTCATCTCCAGGGGCTACGTCTCTCTGCAGGAAGCCGAAGAACTGTTTGCGTACTTTAGCCGGACTATGAATCAGTTGCTATGGGGGGGCATCAGCGTCCCCCATCCCGACCTGACAACAGTCCGGAGAAAATCCACACTCCTGACCGCGGCCGTGCTGACTGTCGCGGCGCTACATATCCCCAACCGTACAGACACGCTGAACATCTGCTACAACGAGTTTGTGCGACTAGTTTCCAGCACGGCTTTGACGCGGTCCCACACCATAGATGACATCCGGGCATTCTGCGTTGGCGCCTTTTGGCTGTCGGATCTAAGCTGGAAACTCTCTGGCCAGGCGGTCCGCATCGCCACAGAGATGGGTCTCCATCAGAGCTTCCAGCGCCTGACCCGAGGACACACGGAGGAGCACGAACGTGCGCAACTGTGGTACATGCTCTACGTGTGCGACCACCACTTCAGCATTGCCTACGGCCGCCCGCCGGTCATGCACGAGGATACTGCGATCAAGAACTACGAGACTTATCTCCAGCTGCCGCAGACTGACCCGGGCGACATTCGGCTGATGGCGCAGGTGGCACTCTTTGTGATCTTGACAGAAGCATATCGCACCTTTGGCTCCGATGCGGAGCGCGCGTTGACTGAGGAAGACTTTGGCCAGCTGCGCGTGTATAATGTTGCAGTGGATCAGTGGCGGCTGCTCTGGCAGCCACGGGCACGTAAGTTCCCTTTTCGGAGAATCCGCGACACTCATCCACTGACACCGTCTGCAGCCGACAGCCCATATGTACGGACCTACCCATCCAAAGGAGTCGTCCTCCACTACCACTTTGCCAAGTTTCAACTGAACTCTTTGGCCCTCCGCGGCTTGTCCCCGACAAACCCGCCAATCTTCTCCATGGAGCGCAAAGAATGCGCCAACACGGCCATCGCGGCCGCGATGAACTGTCTCGAAATGGTGCTCGAGGAGCCAGACGTGCGCGATGCGATCGTCGGCGTGCCCCTCTTCACGCACACCATGGTAACCTTCTCCGCAGTGTTCCTGCTTAAAGTCGCCGTGAACTGGCACTCGGCGTACCTGAGCATCGACGGGCGACAGGTCCGGCGCACTGTCGGGAAGGTGATCGAGCTGCTGAACTGCGTCAGCGCTGGCGAGCGGCACCTCACGCGCCACATCGCGCGCGGTCTGAGCAAGATGCTCGAGCGGTTCAATATCTGGGAAGGTCTCTATGCCAAGTCCACGGCCCCGGCGACGGACATCAGCACCCCCGGTGCCGCCGCGGACGGCGGTGCTCCCGTCCACAGCCACGATGCCGAGCGGATTGCTCGCGAGCTCGAGGCTGGCGGCAATCGCCGCTCCGTACCCGGCGGTGTCAACGCCATGGCCCAGGGCCTGCCGCCACCAGATCTGATCTATAACATGGTGGGCACATATGGCTTTGGCCTGGACGAGCAGCTTATGGATCCGAGTATGAGTGGGTTTGAGTACATGTTTTGATGATGAGTTTCTGTACAGATGTTTGATTTATCATTATTGGATATTATATACCCATGGAGTGCGGCTTTGGATGGGAAGCGTTGGTGTTGGTGGTTGATTCTGAACATCTATATTGATAGTGCCTGATATACCAATATTCTGGATTCCAGACCCCAAAAACCTGTAACTGGAAAGAGCAAATATACCCAATCATGATTGTCTCTATAAATCATTAGAGAGCAGGAACAAAACATGCCAGCAGGGTAGTCACGTCATTCCCAATTAGGTTATATAGCCAGCGCCCAAGACGCGTCCCCCGCGAGGCGACCAGACATTGACAACCCTCATTTCGTGTTGTCGTCCTTCCCTTTGCCTTCTTCGTCCCCTTCCTCCTCCTCCTCTTCTTCTCCTTCGCCATCCTTCTCCTCTCCTTGCTCCTCTTCCTCGTCTTCGTCTCCAGGGACTTCCGCTTCTTCTTCGTCTTCGTCATGTGAAGTCTTGCGCTTCTTGGTGGCCGGGCCTGCATGTAGTTGGTCAATACACATTGTATGATGCGTATGCTGGAGCATAGAAACAACACACCTTTTGTAGCATCATCCTCTTGCTCTTCTTCCTCACCCTCGCCCTCGCCTTCTTCCTCTTCCTCCTCCTCCTCCTCTTCTTCTTCCTCCTCCTCCTCCTCTTCCTGCTCTTCCTCTTCACCTTCCTCTTCGTAGTCCTCGTCGCCCTCACCCTCCGAGCTGTACCTAGCGCACCTGTTAGCCTGGATGATCATCCTATAGTGGCCTTCCTCGCTAGAGTCGCTCAACCGCGCCCGGAATGCGGACGATGAGAGACATCACGAGCAATTGAGGCCAAGGGTCAGGGTCACTTACTCCTCTTCTTCCTCCTCGTCGCTGGGCAAGGACTGGAACTCCTCCTCCTCCTCTTCCTCGGGCTCCTGCTTTCTCTTACGGGCGGCCATGGCTGCAGACACTGGAGGCAATGGCGATTTTGAGATTACAAGCGGATGCTCTGCACAGAGGAGCAGTGGAAAACAAGACAAAGAGAGCCGGGAGAGCCCTGAAAAACTACGGAGAGAGAATGGAAAAGAATCGAAAGGGGAACCGATGGAAAAAGGGAGAAAAAAAGAAAGGGAGCCGGGGGGGACGCGGGAATCACAATGGAATGGCCATCTCTGAAGGCCAGGCCGATTGGGGATGAGAAGGAGCTGTGGGGAGGGCAAGAAAGATGCCTCACTCGGTTTCTACGATCCTCTCTGCAGCTCTTCAGTCTTGGCTGGCCTGAACTCTGTGCCGCTTTGTTATTTTTTTTCTCCAACTGGAAAGGGATTGATTAGTGATGGATTGTCTGCTCAGCAAGCAGGCAAGAGCTCTCCAGCATGTTCCTTCCATGTTCCTGCATCCAGGGACGTCGGCTTTAGCTGGGTTGCAGTGCCCATAGGCTCCGGCCCCACCCCCAACAACAAAGACAGTTGATGGTCTGTGCGCAGTGTGTATCTGTGTTGTATTTGAGCTGTATTTGACGAGCCCATTTCTCCTTAAAGCCAATCACGGCTCTTCACTCTTCAGCCTGAAATTGGCCGAATACGCTTCAAGACGCGATCGATCGCTGACCGTAATTTTCAAATCATCGCTGCACCCACTTCTGAAACCATCGGCGGCAACGGGGGCCACCAGCCGCTCCCTCCCTTCCAGCCTGTGGTTTTTTTTTTTTTTTTTTTTTTGTAAGAAGCCTTCCCTTGGGATTATTCAAGTCTCCAGTGCAATCATTCCGTGCATTGAAAAGATCTTATTCGAATATCATCGGACCCATTCTTCAAATAACTAGGTATTGCATTAGTTATTCCTCGTTTGCTGAATTGCCCCGAGCAACGGGCTACGATACTCTCTGTATGTATTCAACCCGGCGGGATTAACTATATACTACAAAGAAGAGGTTCATTCCCCCAACCCATCATCAGACAATCGATCAATCAATTCAGGAGAATCGAAATGGGAATTCAATGTAGTAAGAGATCGATGTAATATATAGATGCTCTCATCGGTAGATAGACGGTACGGTAAAATGTTGGATTGAAGTTAGTCGCTGCTGGTGCTGCGGAACGTCGCGCACAGCTGGCAGTACGAGTGCGTGAGATCGAGCACCGGCTGTGGCAGATTGGTCGCCTGGACAATGCTGCGGACTTTAACAGCACCCTCTTCCTCGATGAGTCTGCGGAGGACTTGCAGGAGTCCGGGCGAGAACTACCACCCATCGGTCAGTATTGTGAAGGGCCTGTAAACCAGCGAAAGAATGAGAGAAGGGAAAGACGAACCTCAGAATACCATCGATACTGCCAGGCGATCAGCCGGATGAGCGCGTTCAGCATTCCTCGCGTGTCGCCCTGCTTCTCATACATCCGGAGAATCCCGCGCATCGCTTTCGGCGAGAAGCGAATCGAGAGGCAGTGCTGGTAGGCCTCGATCGCCTCGTCAAAGTGGTGGAGTCGCTCCGCTAGCTCGCCCAGGATTTCCCACTCCGTGGCTGTCTTCTTGTACTCGACAGCCTGCTGGCGCGACTGCGCCATGTCTGTGCGCCAGATCGTGTAGATTCGCAGGTCTTCATACAGGACCATGAAGAGGTTGTCCAGCCATCGCTCACACAGCCGCTTGTTGTGAAACCGTGCATACGAAGCATGTTCCGAGTCCGGCTGTACCAGTCATTTATCGTGAGCAGACATTCTCTACAGGGCTTTGGATTCCGTCACTTACATCGTCGTTGCCTGACTTGACTGCCTCGGACGCAACCGACTGCTCCGGTTTCTCGATCGGATTGCCTTCCCCAGAACCGTCATGATTATTCGTGTCGCCGTTGGTCTGCTCCGCTGACTCAGATTCCGGCTCCGTGCTGCCGTTCGTATCCGGTGCCGGGCTTGGACTCTGATGGATAGCTGTCGTGCTGGCATTCTTGCTGCTCGCCTGGCGTGACTTGGCTGCGTACTGTCGCTCCATGCGATATTCTTCTTCCATCACGAACACGTCACTGCGGATCTTCAGCAGCTGGTCCCAACCGATTGCCGCCGCAATCCGTGTGAGCAACTCGTATGCTTTCTTGAACGTTCCCTGGTAATTTGCTGCGTGCAGCTTTCGCAGGGAGGGATGCACGAAATCCGGGGGTTCCCCTTGTTTCGGTTGACCCTCATCAATCTCGTCTAACATACTCTCCGGGAGGATGGGGAGCATCACCCGTGCCGGTGGAGGCATACGCGGTGAATCTCTGTCTTGGTAAGTGAACATGGGGCATGAGTTCAACGTCAGGAGCGCCTGATCCCATTGCTCCAGAAAAATATAGGCTTCCACCAATCGAGCCCACGTCGTGAACTCGCTCGGTGCAGCGGTGACTGCGCGCTTGGCGCACTCGAGGGCTAACTCGCCCTCCCCCTTGCTCAGACAAAACGCTGCCTGACAGTCGAGGAGGGCATAGTCCATCGGCACCTCTTGAAGCGCGTCGTGCATAAGTCGAACCGCCTGAACCTCCTCATCAGCCTCAATCAGCACGCGCGCCAGCAGAGAAGACACTTCTATGTCTCGGGTGCGCAATTTCTCGAAGATGTTAATACCCGATGCATAGCGACCGGTGGTGCGGATATACTTCAACAGACCCGACGCCAGGTGGTTCGCAACGGTGTTGGGAACTTGTGTTTCCGGGTCGGAGCTCAATTGTCGGCCTGAAAATTGTTATATGAGTCAGAAGAACATGATAAATAATCGTCAACGACCGACCTACCCATGAAAAACAGCTTCTCCGCTGCGTCAAGGAACTTCTGCTCCGTTTCGGTGTTGGTGATGGGGTTGAACCTGCGCACCCCGACGATCTTCTTGATCATATCACCATTTCCGTCATCTGCGTAGTAGTACGCTCTGAGCACGCCGCATAGAAACGTCTCCAACCACAGCGCGTCTGTTGCGACCCGCTTCTCACCCCTTTCATCGATGCAGTAGCTTTCGAGACTTCCGGGAATCTTGACTTCCACACGCATGTCCAGGTGCGAGAACGCATTGTAGCAACTGCAACACCAAGTCAGATTTCGGTATTCGAAGCCCCATTGCCCGGCACGATGAAGCTCACCAGTATATCCCCGACACGACCTTGTGGGTTTTGTCATTAGGAGAGTAGGTCAGGGTATTGACATAGGCAGCCAGGCTGGCCGAAGAAGAGGCTTCGATCCCGGTGACATGGTGGTAGACACCAATCTAAGGATCGCAGCATTTATCAGCTTAAGGAAACGGACGGACACTGAATCAGACGGGAGCCATGTACCTGACGGTTCGGGTTCGTCTTGGACTGCTTCACCAAGTACACGAGATCCGGGGGTCCCAGTTCGCGGAGGTTCTGTAACGATTCGGTGCGCGCATCGATGGCCGCATAGACGTCTTCATCGTCGTAGATCCTGAAAATGGCATTGTCCACGTCAGCTGGTGTGGCTAACAACAATTATGCGACGACACCATTGTGACTATCCATTCGGCCAATTGGGACCGACATACTCCGGCACCGCGGGCGCGACCATGGCGCCTACTCGGCAATCAGTCCTGTCAGGCAATCGATGAGAAGTAATCGCCGGACTCGAAATAATGATGACCGCGCAATGTTCCGCAATGCGGCGGAGAACGGGCGATGTCGCACTGAGTTCAGACCAATGAACGCATCGATCGCTCGGTTGAAAGGAGAGGGAGAGTCGCACGTAAGATCAATCGAGCCGATCTTATTTCGAAACCGGGTTTCGATGATGATTGTAAGTCACGATGTTTTCAATGTTGGTCCACTCGAGGCTTTGAGCTCTATTTTTACAACCCCCGTCATGCTGGAAACAGAATACATACGAGTGCGCAGGGATCGTTGCCAAGCCGCATTTAAGTAATTCCTCTTCGGGCAATACCCCTGTCACGTGCTACTGTGTTCTCGGGGCTCAAAAGCAATGGGTTCATGATCCTGTGTGGGTTTGTGCCGGCCTTCAAGGTAGGAATGTGCATCCGCAGTCATTCAAAGGTCAAAAGCTTCAGAACTAGAAGCCATTGGGGCATTAAGCTTTGGACAGAGAGCAAACAGGTGTGCCTACTGCTTGCTGACTAAACCCTGACTCATCATTTCGTACCGTTGATGAGCAAACTTCGTAATAATACCGTAATGGACACGAAAGATGTTGAAAGTTGAAACGCGCTTGGCTTGCTTCGCGGCGAGCCATTAGACCGACAAAGCTCGGATTACAGCTCAACGATGCTGAGCGAGAAAGTGAACGAACTCTGAGCAAGTTTGCACCGCCGGGACTGGAGCGCGCCGGACCTCTTCAAACTCCCATGCTTGCGCGATCTGTCATCGATAGTACTAGCTCACCATGTCGAGCTTCGTGGCTCTTAACATCGAGCCCGATGAGACCATAGAGGAGGAGGTCGATGACACAAAGGAGCTCCAGATTGAGGAAGCTCTGAAGCTATACCAGAATGCATTGAAATTTCATGCCCAGGGGCCGGAGTTTTACCCCCAGGCCCGAGAAGCGTACGAAGCACTGTTCAACTCAGATATCTTCAAATACCCCGATGCGATTTCCTTTTACGACCGGATCGCTTTGCATGATGCCCCGGACGATGTCGTCGATTTGGCTGCCGATACGTTCGCGGAGCTTGATGTCAACGATGCGGCCACCAGCGCCCTGCCCCAGACGCTCTTCCTCTCCTACAAGAACAGAGGGCAGTTCGTCATGGACTCACTGCAGGACTCCATGAAAAAGGAGTTGCTATCCAACGAGCACGTCGAGGAGCAGTCGCGACTGGCAATGCAGATGTTCGCGGAAGCCTTGGATAAGGATGATACAGATTTGGACATCTGGCGCAAAGGAGCACGTTTGGGAGAGGCATTGCAAAGCTATCGTCTTACCCGATACTGTTTGGAAGGCGTGGTGGTTGATGATGACAATGAAGTTGAGGTGCGACCACAGCACCTGGGCTTGGAAGAGTCCTTCGCAACTGAGGACCTTCACCGAGTCCTACGCAGACTCCATGACGAACTGTCGATATTGCAGGCTCCACCTGTAAAACCACAACGCAAAGCTTTGTTCAAACTGCTTGATCCTGGTTCCCGGGATCCTTTTCCTCACCTCCCCGCTATCGAAGATCTGGAATCGCAGGCGCAACACAAGAGTGGAGGAATCATTGCCCAGCGCCACATGCTTTCCCCGGCTGCAGAGACATGGGCTGCCGTGGGAAACGCGATCGTCGAGGTCGCAGCAGACCCTCAACAGATTTCGAGTCGGCTACGGCCTGGTGATACTCTGGGAATATCTCTACCGTCGACTAGGGTGGAATCTACCATCGAAACTGATTCTCCGGAAATGGACTCTCCGGAAAAACTGGAAGGAGGAGCACCTTCTCAGTCAGAGAATAGAGAAGAAGAGATGGTTGATGTTCAGTGCAAGGATCCAGACGTTGCGCCACCGGCGGACTCGACGGGACCCTCATCCACCGTTGATACCAATGCGCCAGCTCAATTGCGTGAGTCCTTGGAGACATCCAAGCCGGATCAAGACAACGAACTTAAGCGGCTTGACGCGGATGATGCGGAGGCTGGCAGTCCGTCTGCGATCCCCAGGAAAAGGTCGTCCACGGCAGCTGCTCCCGAAGATACCGTGGATAACGGCAGGGCGAAGAGTCGGAGAATTCGCGCAAGGGAATCGCATGCCGAAGGCTCTCTTCAGGCAGAAGATGCCGGGTTTGATCAAGCCAAGTACTTCGAAGATCGGCTGGAGATCTTTTCCTACGCTGATGAATGGCTGTTCGGAGCTGTTGGTGACCTGCTTTCTAGAGCTGGCGTTGATGACTTGGGCGCCATCGACGAACTGAAGAAGCAAGTATTTCCGGTTTATGGCAGCCGGAATACTGCCGACAAAGCATCTCAGTCGGAGGGTACCGATGGGGCCTTGTTTCACGAACTGCACGCCGCCCTGAGCAACTGGGATGAGGACAAGTCGAAGGTGATGCTGCGAAAAAACCCTCGAACTTCTTCGCGGGACTTTGGGGCCATCAACAAGTCAGGCCTGGCAATTTTCCTCGAACATTCTAAAAAGTACTCACCGACTGCTGGGATCAAGGCTACTCTAAACCGTACTGAAGAGCTGCAGCGATTTGTGCAGCAGATCAACGAGGACTGGCTTCATCTCCATGAGGTGGCGTACCGTTGGTTGGCCGAGCTTCTCCAGCCGGGTCCAGACTATCTGTTTGAAGTCGATTCTGGGAACGAACCTGCACATGAGGCGACTTATACGGCTTTCTTGTGGCCCGAGGATTTGAAAGCCACCGTCACCGAGCTGTTAATCCGAGCGGATGGATACGTTTACGAACGAATTTCGGGCACCGTGCAGGAGTTTGAGAATCAAGTCCTTCAACTTGCAACGTCAGGAGACACCATTGAATGTACTTCCAAGTCATATGGTCAACTGGAGATGATCCAGTCCATCTACGAGCTCCACCTCGATGTATATTCTTCTTTGAATAGCCCGGACAGCGAGGTTGATCTCGCCACTCGAGTCGCCCAGCATGATCGCCTTTGCAGATGGCGCAGTCTTGCCCATACGGCAGTCAATCATCTGATGGACAAAAGCGTGAATGAAACCTTGCGAACAAGGATGGCACTTCGTCACATGTGGGCCACTACGTTTCACTCAAAGTTGGCCGAGGATGCTCCCAGAGAACATGTATTACATTGTCTACTGGACCTGAGAAATCTCTTGTTATCGATGGACGATCCTAAGATTCTCCTCGTGAACAATTCGTTCATGCCCGAGATTTCGGTTTCTGTCCTTGACCAGGAGATCTCCCGATTGCGATCCATGGAATTCTTTACAAAAATTTTTGGTTCTGATGGCGAAGATCCTGTCACGCTGATCGAAAGCTTACAGCCCATTCTGGAGCCATCTTCTGTCCAGTTTGTCAAGGAAGATGCTGGCGCTAGTAACGGAAGTACGGCGCTGACCGAGGCCCAATTCCGGGAACTTGCCAGTTTTCTGGATCGGGGAGATGCAACGCTCCGGCTTTACCTCTGGAGAAGATTACAGGAGGCTTGGATTGCTATTGACCATCCCCCGAAAGCTGTATCTTGCCAAATTCGCAGCATTGAGATCATTGTCAGGGAAATACGCGGCCCCTCCTTTATGGACTCTGAACCAAAGCAGCGGCCAATGACGCTCTTGAAGTGGCTTAGAAGCATTGACGAGCTGATGATCGAAGTTCTCCCGCAACTAATCGAGCATCCGCAGTCATCGTTTGAGTGTATTGACCTGGAGCATCTGCAATCATCGATGTCAGCAGTTGCCAAGCTTGCCCGTCTTTTACATAGCTTTGCATTGTTCGAAGATGCAGTCCGAGTCGGTCAGGTACAGCCATCCGATCATCGAGGCCCGCTGGGGAAATCTCTCGAATCCGTGAAGGAGAAGCTGCGCGATATGCAAGTGCGCTGCTGGGTCCTTCTGTATCTCCTCCTCAGAGAATACATGACCCAAGAAAAGGACGCATTCGACATCCCGACCGAAGACCGAATCAATTATCTTCGAGCTCTTCACAATTCTCTAGGAGTCCGGGGCCAGTGCAAGTATGCTGACAAGTTGTTCCTCAAGCTCATGAGGGACGAGCTGCTGCATGCCGAAACGGACGAGGATTGCCGAGCTGATATTTCTCAAGTGCTCTTCGACCTGCATGGCCTAAAGTTCTCTTCCCAGTATAGTACAGATGATCATGGCTGTCCGGTAGAGAGTCTTGACAAGAAATCCGCCACCACAATTGTCGATTTCGTGCTACTGCAGGCGGACCGCATGAACATCAAGGACGTGGCTAAGTCGGAACTGAAGACGACTATGGAGAAAGTGCAACAGGCGATCGGCATGGAGAGGAAGGTCCAGCCGTTGACATTCAACAGACGTCTCATCAACTCCTATCTCAAGTCCCCCCTCAATCCTTCGCACCTCTTCCGCGCCGTGCAAGGCATTGGCGGCTTACCATTCAAACGTGTTCATTCAGATAGCGTCTCCTTGGCCCAAAAAGGATGGTTCTATCTCCTTGGCTATGCTTCTCTCATGAAGTTCCGATCCCAAAAGAGATTGAATCCTGTCTCGACGGCAGATCTCGACGAGGCAATTCTATATTTCCGATATGACTTGGAGCATGCCACTGATCGCTGGGAGAGCTGGTATCGTCTTGCTCAGGCATTGGACTCGAAACTGGAAGAGGACATCACTTGGTCGGCGGACAAGTTGAACAATAATTCTTCCGATTTGATCGTGCAACAACGCATGGCTATCAATGCTTACGCGATGGCGGTTGCGGTTGCTCTCAACAACGCTGAAAACGATCCCAAGTCGCGTGCGACATTGTCTGACTTATTCACCGACTTTGGCATCCGGCTGTATGCTTCGTCGCGAGATCCACTGTCGATGGGAGCATTTAGCCTCGCCGACTTTGAGCGTCATTTCAGCGATCTGGAGAACCGGCAAATGTACACGGGGAGACCGTTCAAGGAGATGGACGCTTATTCAGTGTGGACCCTTGCTAGTCATCTTTTCCGACGCGCAATGGTCGACAAGCCGAACTACTGGATGTGCGTGGTGCCTGCGCAGCTTCGATGAGCTGGGTTGCTGACAGGGTACAGGAACCACTACATGCTGAGCAAATGTCTGTGGAAGATGTTCAACAGCGACGAGTCGGCGCGCGGACGTGGCAAACCGGTGCACGTTGATCAGATTTTGGACTCACTGCTTGATGCCATCGAAACCCTTCCGGTGCCCTCACGCAAAGACAGAGGCCCAGATCCGATTTTCGAGCCGCACTTCAGGCTGGTATCTGTGCTTCATAAGTTAGTGACGAGTGGAAAGATGGAGGTAAGTACACAATGACTCTGCGCCCTGGTTCGTGTGACTCAATGGTGTTGCAGCCCCGACAAGCCGGCGAGATCTTATCCGAAACCCAATGGGGCCGAAAATTTTCTGTCCCGGAGGATATTGATGGCTGGAAGCCATACGTATTGGATGTCCTGAAGAACCTCAAGAATGCGGACAAATCGAACTGGCACCACCGAATCCTTGCTCGGGTGAGTCCCCTCGGGAAGGGTATCATTGCAAACGAAGCTCTTGCTAACTCGAGGGAAAGGCGGCACGTGTGCATTACGAGAGCCAGAAAGACGCGGCCGGTGCTGCTGCAGCGAAAAACGAGCTGATGCCGCAGATCTTCACGAAGACCCTGACTCTGCAAGTGTGGCGACCAGAGCACGAGCGCCCTGGTAGACACTTTGTCTACACGACCCGATACATGTACTTCTTCCTCGAGCTGATCGAGAAAGCCAATGACCGACAGAGTCTGGATCAATTGCTTCGCCGGCTTCGCAAGAAGCAGGGTGACTTCATTAACCATACCAAACTCTGGGAAGATATGTGCTTGGTTTATGCGAGGGTAAGTTTGGGCCCCATCTTCGTAGTGTTTAGGTACAGTTGTTGATACGGTGTGTAGCTGCTCCGTGATTCGGGGGATATCCCTGAGAAACTCGATGATACTGTCTTCAAGGGCGTCAGCTGGGATGAATTTGTGGCGAACACGGCTCGACTTGAGGGTCTGAGCGATCTCGCCAAGACGCATACATCAACGCTTGAACTTCTCCGCGACGCCGTGGAACTCAAGAAACTGAACAACGGACTCATCAAACCGACGCTGTTCGAGGATCTCGTCGCAGACGTCTACGCTCGACTGTACCAGCAGAACCTGCCTCGTCTGGTCGAACAGACGGCGGAGGAAAATCGGGAGCGGATGAAGGTGGATCATCTGTTGATGAGCAACGAAGGAGGTGCGGAGGCCTCCACTCCGGGCACACCCGCTCCACCGTCCGAAGCGCCTCCAGTCCCACGCGGTCGAACCAAGGGCATTGCCCGTCGAGATATCCAGAAACGGGCCGAGGCCATTGTCGCCAAGCACCTGGGAACGCGACCGTTGACGGTCAGACCTGCAACCACCGCTGCCGCCAACAACGCTGCTACCACGTCCGCCACCGTGAATAACACCGGTACTGCGACGACGATGACGACCACGACAACTCCTACAGGGCCTGCTGACTCATATGTATCAGCAGGGGCATCCGCCACCAATGCCTCTCGGCCCACCGGCGAAGACTCACAGAAAGAGACTCAGGAGGAAGCACCTTCCCGGGCGCAGGTCAGCTTTCCCGCCAGCACCATCCAAGACAGCGCCGACGAGGACGAGAGCGAACTCAGCGAGATCGACGACGACAAGCTCGCCAGCCTCAAGCCGGATCAATCAACGACGACCCTGCTCTTCCCAAACCTCAAGGTCAAGGAGCTTGCCCAGGATGGGGCATCAGAATTCTCTGCGCAGCCCAGCGTCGAAGAGGATGGCGACGGCGATGGCGATGAGGTCGAATCCGGAAATGAGAATGACCCTGAAGCGGGGACTGAAACGGTCATTGCCGACGATGAACGTGAAGGTGAAGGCGAGGAAGACGAGGAAGAGGAAGCCGAGGACGAAGAAATGCCGGACGTTGCAGACACTAACGAGGATCGTTCGACGAACGTTGAGGGATCTGTTGCTACCAAGGTTGAGGAGGAATCGAGAGAGGAGAGAAATGAGTGAAGTCTGTGTTTCTTAAGGTGTGTTTTCTACCCAAGGGACGGATGACTGTTTTGTGACTTTTTCGGGAAAGCTTGCATTGGATTGGATTTTTGGAATGTGATTTGGACGACAATGTGCGGTTATGTTATTCACTCTGGGAACGGCGTCAAGTCATGGGATAGGGTTTTTTTTCGATGAAAAACATGTTATGAACCCGAGTCCAAGACCAAAGCAACGATTATCGATTAGCAATAACCGACTACATAGAATGAAAGCATTCACACAACCCAGCCAAACCAACCAACAGTACCGTAGCCAACCTCCCGAACCATCCAATTCACTGAAACAAACGTGACTCGAGCCTCCAAACGAAGCTATGGATTCGAAAACCCTCACAGGTCTTCCTCCGGTCCCAAATCTCTCTTACGAGACGTCAACTTGCGTACTTTTCTCCCTTGTGGCTTGCGCGCTTTGGTCCCAGCGAGACTAGCACTCGTGTCATCACCGCCCAGATTCAGATTGCGGACGCGATGCAGGGCCTTTTCAATTTCGCTATCCGTGTCACGAGCACCTTTGTCGAGCGACGGTCGGCGCCCTGCCGCATTCGGAGTGTTGTTGCTGTCGGCGAGGATCGGCCTCGGCTTGCGAGTGGGCGAGCGTGAGTTGAGTTCTCGCTCCAGCGCGGCGATGCGGGCGCGGAGGTAGGCGTTGTCGCGCTCGAGCTCTTCGATCCGTTCGTCGACGGTGGGCGCGGGGTCTTCGTAGACTAAACATTAGGGGCAGGGTTAGCAAAGCAAGCCCACGAGGTTTCGCGAGTTCAGCGGTACCTACTTCCGAATCCCTTTGTGACGATTTCGAGTTTCTTGTCTAGGTGCTCCTCGGCGTGACTAACCTGTTTCTCAATCAGAGACGTATGCAACTGGAGTGGGTGGGGGAGGTGAACGCACCTGTTGCTCCCAGGCCAACTGCCATCGTGTCCTCTCTTCCTCGATTTTCTCCTCCATTTCCGCCCAGCACTCTTCACGCACCTCTTTCTCGATCAGGAGACACCTCTCTTCAGCTGCTTTGAGCCTGAGTTCTGCTTCCTGTCGGGCAATCTCCTCCTCGGCCAGTCTCACGATCAGAGCCTCATAGTCGTCCGTGATCCGCACAATCTCGCGAGCAGCCTCTTCAAGATCTTCATTGCAGGCAGCGTGCGGTGACGTCCGTCCATTCGTGCCCTGACTACGGCTCCTTGACCTCGTTGATAAGATGGTGCTAGCAACTGAGGGCACTCGTGGAACTGCCACTTCCCGAGCGAGGGCGGAGTAGCGCAGGATCTGAGATGTGGCATTGAAGTCCCCAAACGGGTCGGCAGTGACAATCATGATTGCCTTTTGTGGTTGGCGAGGATGCGATGTCTGCGGGCCGGAAGGGAACGAGTTGGAGAACAGAAGCTCCGTAAGTTTACATTGCCGGTACGGCACAACGGTCTAGGCACGTTAGTGAATCTGGCCATCACTGAGCATGTATAGAACATGGGGGTGATTACCTTATTTCCTTCTTGAGAGTCATTCTGCATCTGCAGGCACTGCCCAAGGTACATGAGACTCTCATTGATCTTCCCGGCCTCGGCCAGCGTCGCGCCGGCAGTCTTTGCAGTTCGAGCACGTTCGGAACCTCATGACTTAGTGAGGGAGGATATACCTGAGCAAACGAGACACACTTACCCGCAAGATCGGCTACTGTCAGAGTATGACCGACCCAATTGGCCTCTCCATGCCTGCGACCGCGGACTTTTTTCTTGACTTCCAAGCAGAAGAAGCCGTGACTTCGCGAGCTCACGCTATTGCTGCCAGTGCCTGCTATACGTCGCTCGGCGAGACCCGTTTCGAGAACCATCATCGCCTCTTCGTAGCTGGCGCATACAACCTTGCGCAGACCAGCAACGACTTTGCGGTCCGGTGACAACTCCGTCGATTTGAAGAGCAGCGGCCGCCGTCGCTCCTTTCCCTGCCGGCTCATGGTGCTGCCATGGGGGATGCCGGACGGCGACAAAAGGTCGAAGATGCGATCGTTGTAGACTTCATACATGGACACAACCACAACACGCTCCGATTGATCCTTCACAGGCACATTCAGATGCCCTAAATCAGGTAATTGAGGTAATGCTGTCATGCGCGGAAAATGCCGCTTGTTCGTGCTCGTGCTGAATAACCCATCCTGAAAAGCTATGATTAGCATGGAGCCGAACGGGTTTCCGGTCCGATACTCGCGTACTTGCATTGGAGTTTGAGCTCTCGAGGATGCTCTCATCGGAGTCTGGGCCCTGGAGGAGCGTCCATTATCGTAGTAGACGCTCTCCAAATAGCTCCCAGCCGAAAACAGCTGCGCTTCCGATGGATCAGCCGCGGCTAATGAAGGCAGCAGAGTCGGGTCATCCGGGTTGTCTGCGGATCGAACAGTATTCCCGAGTGATCGGAACAACACATCCAAAGACATCTGGGTGATTCCGCGTTGCTTCTTCGAACCCAGAATCGTGTGGCTCTGAAGTCGATTAGCTTCAGAAGAACCCACATCACCATGTCCTCATCTTCGGTCGACTTACCTTCCCACTACCGGTGACGCCCAGAGTTGCAACCAGCGCATCTCGTCCCTCATTCACAACGGCCTGGATCAAGGACAGCATTCCGGTATCTTGGAAAACGTCGAGCTGTGTTGCATCTTCCTCAAACACCTTCGTGAAGGCAAATCTCTCGATCGCCCGCTTCCGCACATCGTTCGGTGGCTGCAGCGTGATGTACGCTGGTCCGGGTGACGAATCTTGTGTGTCATCAGTGCTCTCTGGCGGTTCGACGTTCAGGCATCTCTCGCCCTGCTGATTGTTGGCAGCATCCTGCTGAGCAATGGGGGGTCGGAGTCTGAGGTAGACTTGGAATAATGACGTCTGGTTAGATGAAGGCTTCTGCTTTTGCTGTGAAGCCATGATTCCCCAAGTGATTGATTGAATATTTGATATTATGAAGCTCTTGCTACCATCAGATCGTCCAATGTCTTCAAAGTTCAAACTCCCGGCTCTCGCGATGATTGCTGTTGTCCTAAACAGGAAAATGACATTGTTGCCCCAGTAACCATTTGAATCACGTGAGTGTTGCGAGGACTTGTGAGGGCTTGAGGCGAGTTACTGGTGATGCGCGGCTGCAGCGCGCATGCCCTGAAACGAACCGAGCCTTGTCGTTTTGGGCAAGGATAGGTAGTCATCAGCGCGGTCTCTATAAAGGGAGAGCAGAGGAATAGCTCAGCAGCAGCTCCTACAGACAAATGAAGCAGGTCTTGATTCGATGAAGTGCACATGAAGCTTAACTGAAAAAAGGAGCAGAACATTACCTCTGGGACGAAGATCCCTGGGGAAGCCATGGTTTTTACTCAGTATCTACTCGCACTGTACTTGAAACTCCGTTTGCGGAGGAACTCTTTGTTTTTCCGAATGGGAGCTGGCGCTCCAGTCATGTGGAAGTGGGCATAGTAGAAAGGGCTTGCAGGAATGGAAAAAAAAAAAAAAAGGCCACTCCGACTCGATGTCGTCCACAAGGAACTTCACATTCGGAGGAACCCTGCAAATCCCCGTCAGTCGAGCGACTTCCCCCATTCGCCGCTGTTCTGACTGACATAGTCGGTTGGATCGGGCTCAAATCACAGCCGATTACCTGGCACAAACATCCCGTCTCAGCATTCTGTCCATCTGGGATCGCTTCCCCTAGTATTCCTTACCTCGGCCTCGGGATTTGGTCCGCTTCAGTGAGTCAGCATCCGTATCCTGGGTCCGCCATTCCCAGCTAGCAAACTTACCGAAATCAATTGCCCAGATACCTGTCCCAGTCCCCAGATCAATTACCCGCTGGGGGTTCTTGATCGGGGCCAGATAGAGCTTCCGGTGCATTAGTGTGAGACAAAGTTCATGAAAAATGTCCAGGCGGTCGTTTTCTGTCTCGTCGTTAGGGGGCAGATACGCTACAGAATATTGATTAGCTTGCAGATCTTGGATGGTCAGGCAAGAAGCGAGTCTTACACCCATCGCGGAATTTATGATATCGTCGGCCATTCTCATGGCGATAATCAAGCACCGATGACGTACGTCAGCGATGCACTGTATGACGGCCTGTATGTTGGACCTGGATGTTGACGAACATGTGTGAGCATGCTTACGGGATCCGGAGCGCCATGGCGTCACATCACATACAGTTCATCGCCATATGAAGAGTCATTGTCATACTGAGACTCAAGTCAGCAATGCACCCTGGTGTACCTAATGGAGAGCTCTCGTACCGAGGTGTCCACTTCAACGCTTGCCGGGGCATTGTTGATGGTGGTTGTTTGTTCCTGAGCAGATGGTTCCCTCATGGTGCAATAATCCTCTGATTTCCAGGAAGGACGATGACTGACTGACCACACATTCAACAATTCAAATCAAAAGTACTCAGTTCGTGATTTGGATACAAGACCCTTCGGAACACTTCCCGAGAGCTGATATCAACAGCCAAAAAGTCTTTGTAAGTTGCACTTCTGTGACCAACGATGGCTGCCCCGGATCAGTATTTATGTGCGCAAGTGGATAACCTACATACCTGCAGACCAGGATGCTCACTTTTAGTTCCTCGCCGGCGTTGCTGCACCTCTGGCAAAAGGGTAACGGCTGGCACCGCATGGGGTAAATTGTGACGGGGGTGTCTAGCTCTAAACACCCTTACTGTACCGGGTTTGCCCTCTCCATCGACTGACTCAACGTGTACTCCATAGTACAGTACTTGAAGGTGTAGCTACTTCAGAGAGCAAAGACACCAACTGATCAGGGACCAGGGAGATGGATTTAGGTCGGGGAGAATTCCGGTTACGAAGAACTTGGGCACTGCCAGTGGCCTCTGGAAACGGCCGTACGTCGGGAAGGTTGGGGTTGACAGGAGGCGTCTCCATACTCGCATACTATGCTTGAGCTGCCGTAGAGGATGGAGATCCTTGTTGATGGTGAGTGATGTACGGAGTACTAGTGTATATACGAGTAATCGATCTCTCTTTGTGATTGGGAGTTGGGGAAATCCAACGTGAATGAGCGTCGGTTGCGCCAGTCGAGCATTGGAAACATTCAATGGGCTCGAGGTCTGGATTTGTGTGCACATCGCCCCAGCCCTTTGCAACTAGTCACTCCTGCCAATCAGCGCTGCTGGGTCGAGGTCCCCTTGATTCCTCGGCGGCCCGACCTGAGCCTAAACGCGACGAAAGACAAATATGTAGCCACTGTATACGAGTGATTCAACTTCGTCTCTTGACAAGTCTTGAACAAAATGCCCTGCCGTGGAAGCAGCCGCGCGGCAGACCTCTGAAAGCAGCAACAGTTCGTTAACCTGATGGCCTTTGATCTGTCGATGTTTGTTGTTGGAAGGACGTTTTGAAACGTCTTGTTTCTTTCGGAATGTTCAAAAGGCACGAGGATTCTAACACCAAGACGGACATCGCTATTTGCTCCAAGTTGTCCGGGTATGAACTGACAATCGCAAACAGCAGTGCTCATGGTGAGGGTCTTGAACTGAACGGAGAGCGTTGATCTGCTGCAAGACTCATAGTCTTAGGGCCACTACAAGACACTTTAGAGGGTTCCAGTGTATCGAGTACTCCGTCGTTTACGGAGTAGACCGATTTATTGACACAAATACTTACCTACTAGGTACCTCACTTGACGGAACACGTCACCAGGGGAGCCACATTTGGCTATCAAGAGACCAACTAGGTTGGCTAGGGTTTTAATCGAAATGCAGGAGAATATGTATACTCCGCGGGGAGTACCGTACGATGTAGGTATACAAGAGAAAGAATCAAAGTCTTGGTTTGGAAGCCATATAGGCAGGACGGAACTGACAGATGTCAGGTGTAGCCTACGAGTAGAGCGAAATTTTTCGTGACCTTTTTTACTTTGCCACTTGAGAGTGGAATTAGTTACTCGTAGTTGACCTATATTAGGTTATTTTGTTTGACTACGGAGTACTATCATTTGGAATTCACATGATAGTACAATTTTTGCCGCTGTTCGGTCGGTCCTCGCGTGGCCTTCGGACCCTTTCACTCACTTCGTTCATTTCAGGGCACCTAGCGAGACAAGAGAGAAAACAGAGGAACGGAACGTTCATTGGAATACCGACAGCATTGCTTGATCTCTTTTCAAAAGTCCTTGATTGAGATGATCAGGTACCATGCATGGATAGGTCAAGTGTGTGTTTTCATATGTCCATTCCGACTGCTTACGAGCACATACTTCATAATCGTAAGAGTAGAAACACTTGCTGGGAGGTTGATAGAAAGGATCCTGTACCCAGACTAACATGAAGCTGGTGGGTTGATTGTGTGGTGGGCGCTCAAGCGTGCAGAAATACATACGATGCCTGTATGGGTCAAGAGAGTCTGTTGTAGTCCTCCAACTGAACAAGGAGATTGCGGCGATTTTGCTTGTTGATACAACAGTTGACTGCTAAAAAAAACGCATTGTATTTTAAGAAACGAACGCCAGATCCCTGTACCAGAAGCCCTCAGAACAAAGCCCCAACAATCCAGATCCTCATCATCCCATGACCAAAAAAAATAACAAACACGCACTAGGCACGAGCATGAGAGACATAACAGGTGTATCATGTACATCATTAGCTGATATATGTCCAACAAGCATGCCATAAACATGCCCAAGTAAATCAAGCGCAAAGGGATTAAGATTTAGAAACTGTGGTGCTCCCAGAAAGTCTGCTTAGCTCATGCTGTCTGGGAGCGAGCTGCCTCTGGCATGGCCGACGTATCATGGGGCATATTCCCAGTATCTTCTACCGATTCCTCTGTTGGAGGCAATCGCATCCGCTCAGGGAGGTGCCAGGGAACTCCGCCTATCCCATTGGATCCATTCAAGCGGGGTGAGCGGTTGTCCTCCGGAGTCCCGGGGGCAACCTGGCTTGTCGGCGATGATGATGATGCAAGACTATTCGACGTCTCACCTTCCTCGCTGCGTGGGCTTTCACGGCAAAGAGCCTCGGCGCCTTTTTGAGATATCGTTTGCCGACGCAGTTTCGCCTGCGGAACAGGTGGAGCGAGATATCGATCCAGCATCTCACTAAGGACGGTCGAGCGGACGGGCTTGGCGAGGTAGTTGTTCATCCCGGCATGCAGACACTTCTCCCGATCTCCCTCAATTGCACTGGCTGTCATGGCTATGACAAGAACATCGTTGACATTGGGGTCGGGATCCTTGCGGATTTTCCGAGTGGCGTCATACCCATCCAACACAGGCATCTGGACATCCATCAGGACCACGTGGAACGGGCGACCTTCGCTGGAACGCTGCCGAAGCGCCTCGACGGCTTGGTGCCCGTCACTGAACGCCTCGCAGTCCAAACCGAGACCCCTGACGAACCGCACCGCGATCTTCTGGTTGATGGGGTTGTCTTCTGCAATACAAACCCGGATGTTGTCACGAGGGACAGACGCAAGATTCCGGACAACTCGTGCGGGAAGTTCCGGCTGTTCCTGTTTGATTTCCTGCGACCATGGCGCTTTGACGACAGCATCCTTCGGCGCTTTGTTGAGGACCAACTGGAAAGTCACCGTGGTACCTACTCCTGGTGTGGAGTCGAGCCAGATAACTCCACCCAAGACGTCTTCAATGATCGCCTTGCAGATGCTCAGGCCGAGCCCGCTGCCGCCCCACGCTCTTGCGGTAGAGCTATCGGCTTGCGAGAAAGGCCGGAAAAGCCGTGACTTGTGTTCTTCGGGAATGCCGATACCCGTGTCGGCAACGGAGCACTCGAGGCGCACTCGACCACGTCCCTCGCGAGTAACATTGGCCGAAACCTTCACATAACCCTTATTGGTGAACTTATAACTGTTGCTGAGAAGATTCATGAAGATCTGGTGAAGACGGACCGGATCGCCCATGACGACCAAATCTGGTGGGACACCGTCCAGCTCTTCAATAGTCTCCAGACCGCGATCTCGATGGGTATAGCGAAGTGCTCTGACCACTTCACTGATTGTCTCCTTGACGTTCAACGGTACGGTCGAAATCTTCATCTTGCCTGCTTCGAGCTTGGAGAAATCAAGAATATCGTTGATCAGAGTCAGTAGCGTGTCGGCACACACCCGGATAGACTCCACGTATCCGACCTGCTCCTTGTCCAGATTGGTGTTTTTGAGCAGCTCGGACAATCCAATGACACCATTCATCGGCGTGCGCAAGTCATGAGAAACATTGGCCAGGAAGATCGACTTGGCCTTGGCGGCATCTTCCTTGAGCTTAACATTTCGATTCGCTTCGGCCTCGGCGACTTTTGCTTTCGCCTCCGCTTCGCGAGCTTGTGCCAGCGCTTTTTTCTGTGACTCGACCATTGCAGCGTTGATGGCATTGATTTTCCGCGCTTTCCGGTAGAGCATCGCATTGGCAAGAGAGATGCCCACTTGATTGCAAAGGAGGCGGAGAACAACGACATTTCGTTGCGTGAAGGAGTTGGGCTTGCCTTCGATGTGGATGACGCCCAGCAGATGATCGGCCTGGATGATCGGAAGCGCGATGGCGGAGCGCCCAAACGGATATCGTGCCTGATAAGCATCATTGACAATTGAAAATCGGTCATCCTCGAAAACATTGTGCACAAGAACTTCCTGACGCGTGCGCAACGTGTAATGGAAAATCGGCTGGGCAATTTTATCTTCCATTTCAGTTATAGGGAGGCCATCCGGGAAGGCTCGTTGGCCGTGCTCCCAATCACCTTCTGCAGCGATGGCGAATCCAATCTCTTCAAACTCTGTCACGATCACCGCTTTGTCCGAACCATTGCAGGCCTCCAGAATAATCTCGATCATCTTTGTCAACAGCTTGTCTATTTGAAGCTCAGAAGACATCACTTGACTCGACTCAAGTATGCTAGACAAGTCGATAATGTCTGCGAGGTATCAGCGATCTGCACAAAGATCCAACTCGAATAGAAAAAAAAAAAAAAAAAAAAAAAAAAAAAGCTTACCGAGGCCAACGCTGGATATATCCAAAGCATCGTCCAGAGCAGAATTCCCATTGTGCTCCAGCCACTGCTTCCGCCTTTCTTCCTCCATTTGGTGCTGTACGGAAACGGGATCCACTGAGGTTCTCCGGCCAATTCCGACAAGAGAATCGACAGTTTGGCAGCCCACATTGCGAGTTCGTGGCGTAGTCGCAGTGTTCAGAAGCCACTCGTGCTTCTCCGCCAGCTGAGTGGCCTTTCCGATGGCACTCAAGGCATTCCAGGCAGCGATCGCCTCCTTGAACATGGCTCGTGCGGACCGCTTAGCACCCTGACGGACGAGGAATTCAGCTATTGTTTTGTCAGCGATTTGCATGCACTACAATCATCACCAAGCTATTCTCATGGAGGGCAACATACCCTGGAGCTCAAGGGCTAGAGCCTCCTCAAGCGGCCAGCCATGAATTTCGCAGTGGTCGATAGCAGCCTTGAAACAGTCAGTTTCGGACTCCATCACAATATCTGGTTAATCACCAACCTCGTATGCTTGCACTGCAGCTCCGAACTTCCCCTCCACTTCGTAGAGGAGTGCGTCCAACAGCAGAGACCACATGCCGTAGTTGGCGTTGCACGCATCCCGAGCAAAATCGATTTCCGCCTTGTACTTTTTAATGAGGTCTAACTGAGATTCGATGTCAATAGTGCCGGAGCTGGAAAGATGTTTGGTGAGAATCGACAACGCCAAATAGAAGTAAGTCACATAAGACACGCGCATGGACCAGAGACGTTTGATGGAGTCCATCATGTTCATGCCAACCTCGATGGCTTTGTCATAATGGCCGTAAACGAACAAGGGGATCATCGCAAGACCCCAATAGATGTCACGAGGCCTTTCAGCTCGAGTGGCACATTTGTCAACATGGCCCATGAAATCGGCAGTATTGTGCTGATTATCGCACATAATTAAGTCCGCAGACCGATAAGCCGTCTTTCCCTGCAGGGCTCGGGCGACTTGCCTGACGGCCAAGAGGAGAACGCCGCCACGGGGATCGTGAACCCAGTCGCCAAGTTCTTCAGGGGTATCGGTGCAGAAGATCTCCAGCTCGGACAAGTCCTGCCCCAGGAATAGCCGAGACAGAGCCATCGCTGCGTAGCTAAGCAGCATCAAGTGTGGGTCAGCACTAGCAAATGATGACTCGATTGCTTTCGAGAGCGCCGGCATCGCGGTACGGATGGGTACACGAAGATGCTCCACAATGGTCATATGGATCGTCAGTCCTGCACCACGGGACCATGAATCGGAGTACGTCTCAAAGAGCAGCAGCGCCAGATCACTCATTCTCGCCGCTAGCTCGAGATCCATATAGCGGCTGTACGCAACCATGGCTAGGTGGGAGCATCCCAAACCGATCTGCGAAAAGCGACCGCGGAAGATGTGAAGCTTGATCGCTTCAAGGGTCATGTGCAAGAAGGTTAGATCGTCCCACCAGAATGAGACCGCCATGGCTTCCGCCAGTACAGATCCGATCGAGATGATGCTCCGGTCCTGACTGACAGGCTCTTGAATCACACTCTCGAAGTTGATACTTCGTAGATACTGGCTTAGCTCAGCGAAGGATGCGTCACATTGAGCATATGAGGTCGGTGACCGGAGCTGGACTCCAAGCTCCTCCAAGCAAGTGAGCAGATTCTCCATCGCGCGGTTGTTATCGCCCTTTTGAGAATGAATCCTGCTCTTTAAGATCCAAGCCTTGGATTTGTCACACGGCGACCTGGCATGAGTGAGAACCTCTGAAAGTAGACCGAGGGCCTCATCATCTTCTCCTTGAGACAACATGGCCTCTGCCGCCGTGACATGTAGCCGCAGGGTCTCCTCATAATCGACATCCGGCACGTGATCTTCCCAACAATTGGGTTGAAGGAAACCAAGACATGTGCGGAAAAACCATAACGCGGTTCGCCGCGCTCCCGTTTCGACGGCCATTGCCGCTGCATCCATCAAGACTCTGCGATAAGACGATCGAGACTTGACACGACACCTGATAATGTCGTGAGCATGACAAATGTGCTGTGCTTTGGCATACAAATCCTCTTCAGCGTCGCAATATTTCATCATTGTCTGAGCGATGATGAAGTGCATCCTTTCGGCCTGAGAACACTCCCTCATCGACGCAATTGCCTGAGCGAAACGGTCATGGGCAAACCGAAACTCATCATCCGTTTCTCCAGGGAGGATGATATACGATTGCACCAAGAACTGGAGGCTGGCAACCACGGCCGCGTCTGAGTTCGGTATCGGCACCGATGTGGACTGGCTGTCCTTTTCCACCTCTTGGTTGTCTTCACAGATATCTTCGCAGGAGGCGGGGACTTTAGTTTTCAGGAGTTTCTGCACCAAGGAGAAAGAGAAGGGGCTTCCAAGGAAAGAAGCCCAGATCAGAATCGCTCGCGCCTCCTCTGGAATTTCTTGGAATCGCTTCGTGATGAATTCAATCCCCAGAGTGTCGCCATAGTCATTGGAGATGAACTCGGTAAACACACGGTCGAGATCAAACTCCCAACGAGAGTGCCTCCAGGAGTACCAGATGCAGTTCTTCCGATAACATGTTTCTAACATCATCCTCACATAAAACGGGTTGCCACGGCTTCTTTCGAGGATCACAGCTGCCAGCGGAAGCAAAGCTGAACTAGGAGGCTGGTGCATTGTTGCTGCCACAAACTCGACGACGTCGTCCTCCTTCAGGGGCTGCAACTCAATCCCCGTAAAGTTGGGGGCTTCAGTTTCGAACAACGCCTGCAAGTCAGGCGACACGATCTCGTTCTTCCGCGCCGTCAGAATCAACAGGCAGGGGACGTTGGACTTAATGATATTGGTGATGGCTAGAGCAGTCTCGTCGTCCGCATACTGCAAGTCATCCAAACAGATGCAGATGAACTTGTGGCTTGCCAAATGACGTAGTAATTCGATATAGGTCTCCATGACACGTGTCTGCCGGTTCGGGGCACCGGGAAGGGATAAATCCACTGCAGGTTGGTGAGCCATGCTGGGTCGCTTAGAGTGTTCTCCTTTCGATCCCTCTTTGAGCAAATGCTGCGCGACTGACATTGGCGGTGACGGTTCCTTCTCGTTTAGGTTCTGGCCGAAACAGATCAATTGCTCCGGCAAACCAAGACCGACTTGCAGCGTTGGCCAGTGAGGTTTCAAGAGCGATCGTATAGAATTGTGGTAATCCGACGTAACGTCTCGCTCCGAAAATATTTGGCGGAGGAGACTAGCCAGGATTTTTGCCAGAGGCTCAAAGGGAATCCTTCGCGCTCGGTCCATGCGAGCAGAGCCAAAGTACCCAAGTCTTCGAACGACCGGCTGTATGCGCTGGAGCATATCTGATTTGCCAATTCCAGCGCTCCCGGATATGGTGATAATCTCGCATCGCCCACTACGTCGGAGCTTGGCCCCGGTCTTGTGTCGGCTCGCAGAATTTGTCGAGCCGAGAGGGCTCTGCGCGCTTGCGTTGGTGGACAGGTGGCTATCCCTATCGGCATTGTCGCTGAGGGGTCGTGAATCGGCTGTAAGCCTCGGCTTGCTAGGATTGGAATCGTGGGTTGGGGCATGACTTTGATGATGAGGGAATCCGGTATTGAGATTACCGCGCGAATTGGTGAGCACAAAAGATCCAGAGTCCTCGGAACCGTCACCAAGCTCGAAACTCTCGATTCGGCCCTCGGAGATGGATGAAACAGAGCCCATGTGCAATCCATTCCCACTGGTTTGAGTTGCGGCTGACTTTGCATGTGAGGCATGCTGCCGGCGATAGACCTTGTCCACCACGCTGATGATCCGGTTATATTCATCTTGTCGGCCGTACATTTCGGTTGGAAGGGTGAAAAAAGAAGACACGTCATGCTTGGCAACCTCAAACGTTTCCAAGGCTTTCGAGTCACCATCGCCGAGGAGCTTTGAAATTTGCTCGAGGTCGCGCTTGACCGAAGTGATGGTGTGGTATCGCTCATTCAACTGTTTTCGAGTCATCTTCAATATCACCGCCGACAAGGCATCGGGAACATCCATGCGCTTGGCTGACACTGGGGGTAACTGCTTTCCCAGGACATTTTGGACGACTTCAACGGGGGTATTTCCTGGAAAGGCCGGCTTTCCTACTAGCATGATCCAAAACAAGACGCCCAAAGCGTAGATGTCGGTGCGACTGTCAGGCTCGATGGGCATTCGTCCCGTCTGCTCGGGGGCGATGAATTGCAGCTTCATCTTGACGCCGACTTCCCTGGAGAGTGCAGACCAACCTTCTCCCAGCGCATTGTCGAATGCCCGCGCGCCATTTCCCGTATTGATCAATTTTACGGCCCCTGTTTCACGGTTGAAATGGAAGGCATCTCCGCGTATCTCACCGTGGATTGTCTTCAGCCCGTAATGTAGCAATTCTAGACAGTCACAGGCGCCGATAGCAAAGTCGAAAAACATAGTAAGAGGAACTTGCTCGCTGGGGCTCGTGCTGCTGCTGGTCTCGCCTCTGGCCCCGAATTCGAACCAGGCAGGGCCAAATGATACCATCTCCTTTAGGTAGTTGGGGCCTGGTGATTCGAAAATGGAGACCAGTATGGGACCCGGATCATCGGGCTCGGGCGGCAGACGGACCAAATCAATGGGTCGCACGGTATGGAGGCAGTCTGGATCCGATAACTGGATGATGGATCGCATCATATGATATTCGCGCTCGAGGCGAACAACATGAGTCGAGACGCGGGCGACGACGGGCTTCCATATTGGCTCGGCTTCGACTCGCGGTGCGGATAAATCGCTACTGGACTCGCTAGAACTGCTTCGCCAACGGTGTCGGAATGCCGGTCTTTCGATCTTGGGCGAGTCTCGAGCGGCGCTTGTCGGGAACAGAGGTGTGGGGGTCGATTCCTCCGACTCGACATATAGTCGCGACCCGAAAACATGCCAGTTATCGTAGGTCGAGTGGATGGGCTCGGCTGACTGATCCCAGGTGTACCCGGGGAGTAGGGACAGGCGTTCGAAGAGACGTGCCGGCGGCAGCGGCAGGTCCTCGCCCAGGACGAACGAATCCTCCATTTACGAGGAACAAAAACGAGAGCTGGCAATTGAATCGACCGGGCACATGGCCACGGAAGGCTGCTCCGTGAGATTCAGGAGCCTTTCGCTTGAGGAGACGACGACGCAGATGAGGGTGCGGGAAGATTCGATTATTCTCGTCGTCGGTGATCCCGGAGAAGAGGCGCGGGATGATCAACAAAACTCGCGATGCTTCGATCACAAGATGCGACGTCTGTCACGTTAGATTTACGGTTACATGAACGGCATCCAGAGTGTCCGAATACGAGTGTGAACGACGACAATAATCTTGACTCGCAGGATTGGAAGCCGATCGGTTCCTGAGTGAGCCACGAGTGCTTATGTAATCTTAATTAACGAAGCTAACAAAGAGTCACGTTACCAAACTCAGAGCGAGATATTATTTTCTTAACCCAAGCGCTGACAGCATGGCTGTGTCGGTTCTGAGTCCAGACTCGAGTTTGGCCTCTCCATCTCTCTGACTGTGACAAACTTGACCGCCCGCGAGTGGCTGTGAGGTGTCAAAAATAGTATCGCGATACGGAGCTGTACACACTATTCCTGTCCAGCAGTCGATCGACTTCACATGGATGAAAGTGAACTCGTTACAGTTTTGTTATGAAGAACTTTGACCATTGATGTGTTCAGTATTGATGTCGCTCCGACGTGTGGCATCGAGCAGGAACATGGCCAGATACAGCTCGGCTTCAATGAGTGTATCTCCAAATGAATTGAATCGAGATCTCTGAGCTACTGCGCTGCATTACTTGGGTAACACTACTAGATAGAGGGACTCGTAGTTATCATTTTCCCGGAACAAAGATGATCTTCTGAGACCTCTGATGGTCAAAGTCGTCATACCTAAATGTCGTTAGCAAGGACAGGATACAGCAACGGGACATCTGTGACATACGCTTGAACGGCTTGCGACAAGGGCCGAATATCTTGCACCAGGAAGCTAATGGCCGGTTAGTCCACAAGGTACTTGTCCGGGAAGGCTTTGGAGGGACGTACTTCAGCGTGTCCTGCTTCTTCTCCAGAAACTTGAGTGCGTCCTCGAAAATACCTGTCAATAGGCGTCAGCCCCAGCTCCCTGACTGAAATGGCCAAGAGAAACATACTCCTGACAGGGCATCTACCCATCTGAATCTGGAGATTCTTGCCGTATGCCTCGTTGCCGGTCCAAGGAATTTCTGCGTTATGCACGCCGACGCTGGAGATTCTGCCAAATGGCCGAAGGAAATCGAAGGCCATTCGCAGAGCGTCGCTGTGGCCGACTACCTCGATGACAATATCGGCACCACGCCCCTCAGTGAGCCCCTTAATGCGGTTCTTCAAACCCTCGAGATCTTCCTTGAAGTTCCACGTTTCTGCCCCGATACTCTTGGCAATTTCTAGCCGGGAGGGAACGCTGTCGATAGCAAGCAGGTGTTTCGGTCCATATTCCAGGGCGCTAGTGAGGGCGCAGAGACCTACGGGCCCGCATCCGAGTAAGAGCACTGTGCTCTCACGGATGGTGTTGTCGTCGAGGTGCTGGAAGGCATTCCTCGCCGCGAAGTATCCAGTCGGGAAGATATCCGCCATCAATACAAGCTTTTTCTCATCGATTGCCGGGGGCGAATGGACCAGTGTCGAGTCTGCCATCGGAACTCTCACATACTCGCACTGTCCTCCATCCAGCATCGCGCTGCCGTACAGCAGAGACTTGGCGCATCGCGACGAGAACCCCCTTTTGCAGTAAAAGCACTCGCCGCAGGAAGCGGTAAATGGTGAGACGACATAGTCACCTTTCTTGAATTTTTGAACTCTCGATCCCAATTCCACCACCTCGCCGGTGAATTCATGGCCCATGATGAAGCCAGTGCCCGAGGGCTGATGACCTCGGTACACGTGAAGCTCACTACCATGATGGCATCAGTCAGCAAGAGAAAATCAGGGAAACTGGGCTCATTGCCGCGATCACTTACCTCCCGCAGAGCGCGGAGTATCGTACTTTGACAATCACATCCGTGTCCTCTTTGATTTCAGGACGTGGCCGTGTTTCCACCGCAACCTGTTTCGGGCCTTTGAAAACTACAGCCTGCATGATGCCTACTACAGGAGATTTTGTTGGACCACAGAGAATCTGCCTGAACTGACTTCAAGTTCTGAGCTGTTCCGCTGAGACCGCGATTTAATGGAGCTTCGGTTCGGACTTCTGGCCGACCTGAGAGGACCCTTTGCCGCGGATGTATGGGACGGTTCATTGAGAGACATTGCCCATTACTATTAATCACAACCTAATGATCCAAAGTTGCAAACCAGAGTACATAGCGCTAGGAACCCCGCATCTCGATATGCTGGAGAAGTTGACCACTTGACGATGTTCAGTCCATCTGCGGGCATGTCAGGATAGCCGCCACCGCAGCAAAGCTAACGCCAAGGGTCTGGAATATTGAACCTCGGTAAACCTTTGCATATGTATCGTCAATTGAGTTCAGGATCAGCCTGCAGGATAAAGTTTGCTTTCGCTGCGGAGTCGTCAGTCTAGTAGGACCAACCATCTGGCAATTCGCCTTCATTGTCCTTCTGCTAATCCGTTTCTACGGAGTATGGGAGACATGGATATTGAGCAGGAAGATTCAGCTGCGACTTAGTTGGATTGGAGGTGGTACTCATCGAAGCCTCCGCAGGCAATCTAGAAGTCGAGGTAGACGGTCCTGGATGGCAAGATGCCGAATCCGAAAGCAAATGGTACATCGCCCTTTGCTCACGCTCATCGTAGCAGAATACCTACAAGAAATGTACTAGCCGTGTCTTCGGGCGCAAGTGGTTGGTACCTGCTTACGTGCCAGTGTGTCGAGGCACGCCCATTTGTTGTTGGGCAATAATTAACTACTAGTCCGACTCATTGGATGAGTTGCTGAAGTGAAGAGTGTCTTCCAGCCGAGGGAAACCACCAGTAGTCGAAGCTAGACAATCCTGACAAAGGCGTCACTACTACTATCATGGACAGCACGAGTACTCGTACTTCTCCCACTTCTGTAGGCACCATAGAAGTGGGAGAAGTACGAGTACTGCGGTCCACACGCGGCCAGCTGCAGATACGGCACAAGTTACTGCCTTTAGCATTGATTGAGTGATTCGTTGTAATGCCTGCAACGTATCATCCAATATGCGTGCTCCGCCGATACTTTCTAATCTACCAACTCCACGGAAGTATTTGCTTTACCCCCCTCGAGTGGTTTGACTCAAATTTTTGACAATACCGTCGACTGGGCTGAGGATATTCCAGCATGTCGGCAAAACCTGCACAAAGACCCGTCACCATAGCCAACATGAGGCCGGATCCAGCAGATAAATTGTTCACGAGAACCCGAGATAGGAACAGCCTGCAGGCTCATTATAGTCCTTTAGTCCAGCTGATGGGCCAATTCGACTCGGCAGCTCATCCACATAAGCATAGTACTTGTAGGCCATTGCGACATGCGTCGTTATGCCGCGTTAGCTACAATGAATCAATGAAGTAAAACGGCGCCATGCTCGGTGCCCCGTCGTCGTTCAGCGTCTTGGGGCTGCATCGGGGCATCCATTGAGTGGCTGCACTTTGACTCAAACCCTGGAAGTAAGGCGGGGATGCTGCAGGCAGTGAACTGGGCGGCGTGGGCGGAACGTGCTAAACTTAGGGCTAAACCCTGGATTGGCCCACACAAAATACATACCTAGGTTAACCTCCATCCCGAACGAGGTTTGTGTCTCTTTCTCTTCTCTCTACTGACCCCTCATCAAAGCCACGCAACGGAGTCAACGGGGAATCGACTCCTCGCAAAGCCATACGGATTTCAGTGACGTAGTTACGACACTAGCAAATCCGAATAAGCATGATCACTTTTCACGCCTACTGCCAGTCTACGATTACTGTAGTCCGCTAGAGGACGAGATGGATTCGATGGGCTTGCGAAGACGGATCCGCGCGATGTAGATGTCCGTCAAGCCGCGTGTTCTCTGCTTCGGTTCGGCACAGGGAACGAGAAATTTTCTCGTGAGACGCCAATGGAGAAGTCTACCCGGTCAATGCCAGTCGGCCGCAGAGGGCTTGAATGACGAATCTTGTCCTCAAGCTGGAGCCACATCCAATTAAAAAACCTGAGGAAGGGTGTGTAGCGTAATCCGGGCAACTCCCGAGCGTACTGAACAGCATAGCTGTGCCACATGGTCAATCGGGTTTCGTTGGTTCTCCTTCCCTGCACGTATCTGAGAAATATTCCAGCCCCCCGAACCATATATGTTTGAGTGACTGCAGCAGCCATTGTTTCTCGCAGAGATCTGATACGTAGTGTGGTCTTGTGGGATGCTTTATGTCAGGAACGCTCAATAGGAAAGCGAGACTGAGCGTCTTTGACACTTGAGACTCGACGATGAAGGATGCTCGAGATCCTGAACATCTTGGGAAGGCCACGGACGTTCCCGTGTTTATGGGGCGATGAATGAGTCTTTTGGTAGGCACTATTCGCAGGAACTTGGATTCGGAATAAAGCAACAAATGCGACAGGGGCACTTAAGGAGCAAGAGCGGATGAGTTTGGAATGGGTTGGTACTCAACCATTCTGATCCATCCAGTCCTTGGTTTGATGCGACATGAATCGAAGTGGTCTCGAAAGTGAGAAAGGGGCTTCCCGCCTGCCGGAGAAATGAACATCATTGTGCATGCTGTCTTTGCGAGTCAGTCATTCAAACCTTTTTATCATGCATTGTCATGATTCAAGGCGGCGGCACCGGCGTTCGCTTCAGCGTCCGGTTGCCAGTCCGGGTGCTTTATTTAGGGTGAAGTCTCCGGCGATGAGAGCCGGAAAGGCAGGGGGTTCCAAGCGAGCAGGCCGTCCAGACCTTGTCCAGGGTCGTCGCTTCCTGGTGGTGCGTTGTATATGTTGAGTAGGAGGAGGCTGAGGCCGCGTACATTGAGGTGCAGGAGCAGCAGATCCCTGTTGGGTGTCCATGGGCCGGTCACCAGGTGTGCCTGTGTGCCTGAGTCTTTCCTTACATAGGTAAGGACTCTTGGCGTTTTGTGCCATGTCTCCGTGGGGGTGAAGCAGTTGTATGCCGGGTGCTTCTTCGTGCGTCTGCTGGGCAGGTCTTTGCCGACGTACGGTTCTTGTATGAGGACTGCGTCCATTCGGTTTTCGTACGCTAGGTTTAGGGCAGCTTCATGATTGTCTCCGCCCTTAGCAACGTTTCGCCTGCATGATTTTTAGTGTTCGAGGCGGTTTAGTTTGTCTCCTCATTTAGCAGCTGAAATGGGTTTGTCCTGCTACCCGAGGGACTTGCCTTGGGTTGTGATTGTGTTGGGGGTTGGGAGTTCGGCGTCGCGTCGGTGTCCATGTCTTCCACCTCGCTGCGGGCGATGTCGGCCCTGGTATTGTCTGTCGCCATGTACTTGCCTCGGCAGGCGCTACCGCTAGTTTTGGCCCGGAAGGCGTTGGCCTGGGCTTTGCGGATCTCCTGTCGTCTGGCCTTCGAGAGTCTCTGAATGACTCCGTTTTTGACTGCTGGACGTGCCGCGCATGCTGGGTCATCTGCGGCGTGAAGGCCGAGGCAGTTGGTGCATCTGTCCGGGCAGCCGCAGTCTGGGCGATTGACCTTATGGCAGTCCGGGCTGCTTTCTTGATGGTCTTTCCGCCCGCACCTCCTGCAGCGGGTCTTCCGGTTGCAGTGGGCCTCGGGGTGAATCCCCAGCATCTGCTGCATTGACGGATGTAGACCCTCGGGGGTTTCTTGATCACGGGCTCAGTGCGCCCGTAGAGGCTGATCATGTTTGGGAGGACTTTGGCCTCTTCGGCTGACACGGCTACCACCAGGGTGGAGTTGTTGGAGGGTTTGCCGGGGTTCGGGTTGGCCCAGCGGCAATAGCGTACTTTTATGTTTGTTTTAGCTTCGAAGTCTTCGGCTGCACAAGTAGGTTGTAAATCCGATCACGTTTATCCTCAAAGTCGTCCCCAACGGCAAAGCTACCGTCGATACCATTTTCCCTCAGCCTTAGTGTCTCGGATGTTCTCTTTGAGGGGGCGCGTTCAACAGTCAGGGTGGGAATGAGGTCGCTCTCAACGAGCTCCAGATGACGATCCAGAGACGTTGTCGTTATGGTCGCTTCGTATCTTTCAGCTCGCTTTTTTTCCACCAGTCTGGCTGCTTCCACTTCCTGTAGTTTCTGGTTTGCCTCGGCCAACTGTTGCTTTAACTCATAGTACTCTTCGGAATCCATGATTTAGACCACAGCGTTTTGTCCGACGGTGTCCTTGTGTAGTTCCGGAGGTGCATCGAACCTATATTGTGCATGGATTCCGTGGGCGGTACCAACTTGATAGTCCCTGGGAGGCTTCTTTCCGCCATTTTGCCTCAGCCTCACGAAGGAGCCATCAATATGTCGAGCCGAGGCCGCTTGCAGTCGACTTAGCCTCGGGGGCGTTAGGATTGGTTGCCCATATGTCCATGGACAGGGCCTGTTGGGCACATCTATCCGCCGTCTCATTTACCCTCGATGCCCGTATGGCCGGGTACCCAGTTGAGAGATGCCCGGTATCGCTCCATGACTCGGTGCAGGCCAATTTGATGAGACCGGAGGTTGGTCGCGAGCGCACCAAATCACGGAAGTGTTGTCAATGCATAGCCAGAAGCGCGTGGCCTGTAGCCTCAGCTCAATGGCCCGTTGAGCGCCTCTCAGAGCTCCTATCGCCTCGGCATCAAAAGCGTGAGAATCGGGGGATATGGGCGCACAGCCCTTATCGATTAGCTGTACCCCTGCATAGATCGTATAGCCGTATCCTACGCTGCGCTGACCTCTCAGACACATCGCTAAAGATGACCAAGTCTGTGGGGGGCACGACGACCACCAGCTTCTGAGCTCAGTAGAGGCTGTCTCACTATCTTGTCCGGCCGTTGGATTATCCAAACACCCTGCTGAGTACTGGTAGTGTAGGAGTGTCATATTCGGCCTGATTGTCGACGGCAAGAGAGTGCCAAAGGTATTGCCGACCTCCTTGATCCTTGGTTGCTGTGTTTTGCCGGCACGTCTGCCCCGCTGAGCGGGCGGTATGGTCATTCTACTGACCATCGGATTTTTGTCGTCAGCTGTGTGTAGACCGTATGTTCGCGGTCTTGATGTTGTACTTGTTTCTGGTCTCCTCGAGAAGACTGCAGAAGCCCTGAATACGTTCTCGCTTCGTTCCCTCAATCAAGAGGCTTGTATGGGTGTTCCAACGCAAGTCCTGACCTCCGAGTTGCGTTTCCGGAATAATGTCACCAACCCTTACCCAAAGGATGTTGAGCCGCAGGATTTCGGTCGCCATTTCACGCGTTCGTCGATGGCTAGGAGGACGTCCCATACGATCCTGATTCTTTTTCCACACAATGAAGTCCTCCTGTGGCGGAGCCAATCTCTGCTTATGTTGATGGCTTTCACGGCTATTTGTTTTATCCATCAGTCGACGGCGTAGGGTAGAACGAGGGATGTTGAACGCCTTCGCCACGGCGCGCTCAGAGTTGTATTGCTCATTCTCAAGAGCTTCAATGGCTTCTTGAATGACAGTTTCACGATTTTCAGACCTATTGAACGGTAAAATGGAACGCGTGGATAGCAGAATGATGGATGAAAGAGATTGGTGGTGGTGGATGGAGGTGGCAAGTTACTACATGGATAAAGATCAAGCTTTTATCCGAGCAGGTTTATTCTTCTGCGAGATCATTTTGGGCCATGGTCGCTCGTCAAGTGTCCTCCCGAAGTTGTCGGTGATACTCCTTGAATCGCCGAAGCTCCGTACGAAAGCCTCGTGCGGCTCCATCCGACACACCAGCCTGGATAGCGCGTTGATACATTGTGCTAACGCCATTCTCCATTTGCTTCAACTCACCAATGGTCCAATCATTGCTTAGAACAACCTCTTTTGCCCGCTCATATCTTCTCCGTCTCTCCGGGTTACTCAGAGAGGCGATTTTCCAATCGAAAAAGGCAACCAGAACTTCGCAGTCACCCTCATTGGGTTCAATTGGACTGGAGGACCTTGGACAGCGTAGGGTGGAACTGTGTGTCATTCCCTGGGAGTGACGGGTCGAAAGAGATGGCTGAGGGCGAGGAGGGGGAGGAGAGTCGAAAGAATCCATATGACTTAGTAATTTCTGCGCCATACTGAATTCTGTGTACTCTCCTGCCATATCCATGAAGCGTTCGATGACTCCAAGACCTTCACTCCTGCTTCAAGGGGTGACGAGAGTCACGGCTTATTGGGCTACTCGTGGGTCAGCAACGACGGCGGATCCATACATGGAAGCTGCCAACAAAGCAGCCGGCGGAGAGGTGGGTGGTGTTGGTAGCTGACACTTTGTTTCGTCAGCTTTCTCAACATCAATTCGTCCCTCTTCCTCGGAGTCGTTGTGGGTGACCCAGTCGTCTTCTTCCCAGGATGTCCACTGAGTTCCTTGCTGCTGTTCTACCTCCACGGATTCTTCCTGGTTCTGGGGAATCTCCATTTTGCGTGGAAGAGGCCCGACTTCTTCAAGGGTTCTCTCCTTGACATCGTCCTTCATTGTTTCGAGTTTCCCGTCGAACCTTGTGTGTCCTCATCGAAAATCACGTCTCGCGTCGATATTACTTTCTTCTCCTCTGGTACCCAAATGCGGTAGATATTGGACGATCTGTATCCGACTAGGTAGCCAATCCAAGCTTTCGGGTTGAATTGTCGGAGACGTTTCTCCTTCTTCATGGCCTCGGTCGTCATGGCGTAGGCCTTACACCCATACACGCGTAGATGCGCGACGTCTGGACGCCGTGGTTCCTGTCCTGGTCGTGTTTGGAGCACTTCGTATGGCGTTCTCCACCTCAGCCCATATCTGGGGGTCCTGTTCAAGAGGTAAACCGCCGCTTTCCCTATCTCCGTCCAAAGGGCTTCTGGGAGGTTTGCGCTTTTCCTCATTGCGCTGATTTTCTCCTTGAACACCCTGCTTCGTCCGCCAATACTGGCAAAGACTGGCGGTGGATTTTCAAGTGTGGCCTTGCCGGAATTGATCTGGTTCGCCCAAGACTCATGTTGGGGTACGGTAATGTTATAGTGAAACTTGGGGTCCAATGGGTCTGGGTAACAGAGGTTGTTTCTGTTACTACAGTTTTCGTTTAAGCATCGTTAACGTTCCATCAGCGCTCGGTAGTGAGTACAAAGATCCTGAACACGCGTGAAATACGACGACCGAGCTTCTTATTGCTCCAACAGTTGATTCGTCCGCCTAGATCTCATTGTGGGAGTTTCCGCGGGCCCCTGTGAGGCGTCAGATGCCTCATTTTGCGTCTGCGGTGATTCAGCAGTGGGATGCAATGCTGGCTGCCTCGTCTTCGGTGCTGTGGCGGCCTCGCACTCAATCTTGATTTCCAGTCTTGTACAGATTCATCCATCGTGATATCCAAATCCGACGTCAAAGGTGAGATTGCAGACTCTGGAGCCTTCTCTGGCGCCTGGGTCGCGCGTTTCCTTGCCATCAAGTGCTCAAGGCGCTCCTTCGACTGACGGAAGGCTTCCTCCGCTTCCTTGATATCCTCAGAGTCAGGAGGAGCAGGTGAAGGATGATCCGACCCAGATGTAGTAGCCGGAGGAGCTAAGAGAGTGCCGGACATCACTGGCAGGTCGTTATCGTCCGCGGTTGAATTGCCATCGTTGTTCGTTTCCCGGTTTGGCGATCCATGGAAATAACGCACGCATTTCTTGGGTGACACCGTAGCAGATGATGATTGTATCTCTCTTCTGGCACGCTCTCCGGGCCACTTGGTTGTTGTGAGCACTTTGGGGTTCTTTTTGGCACGTGTTGCTCCCTGGGTTGCCTTAGTGGCACGAGTGGCCCGGCGACCTTTTGAACTACGAGCGACGCTTGAACGAACAGTTGTACGAACAGTAACCTTTTCTCCAGTCTGTCGCTCCTTGGCTTCAGAAACGTCGCGGGTACTTGTCGTTGGCGAAGAGCGTAGCGACCAGTTCGACCAACCCTTCACGGCGACATCGTGATGTGGAAGGAAGTGGCGCACAATTGTACCTATAGTAAAAAGGCAGGTTTTATTAAATGAATCGCTTCGAGTTGTAAACTTTTCTTCTTATTCAGAGATAAAAAGAAAAAAAAAATTAAGTGAAAATTGGCAACATTCAACTGGTAAATGGAAGAAAATACATAAAGGTACGATCACGGACGCGTCGCGACCAAAGTTGTGTCACTTGTGTGGACTGAGAATGCGCGCCAAGACTTTCAGAACTTCCGCATACGACGGATTCGGGTAGACCGTTTCTAGGGGTTAGACCACTTCTAGGGTGATTTGTTTATACTTCGTAGCCTGAGTGCAATTTTGGCGTCCCGGGAAAGCGCCTACAGAATTTTCATACTCGGGGGCGCCTCCCGTAGGAAAATGTCTCCAAGGGCCCCTCCCTAGAGATACTCAGTATTTGATGTGCCAGGTACCTACCTACCTACTGTACCTAGGTAGGTACAAGCGTGTACAGTACATAATACCTCGTTAAGATGGATGTAGGCGGCAGATAATCAGTATCCACCGCATTTCCTATTCTTTGGCGGCCGGAATGAACACGGACAACAACAAAATCACGTTGGCAAGCAACCGTGGGCACTCATACGTCTGCGATGATCCCCATCGATATGCCTAATGCCCTAACCTTTTTTCAGATAGGGCCGTCAGACTGGAGGCGCGACCCTAAAAAGGCAGCTAGGGTGAACCAAGCGCTCGCTGAAGACGAAAAGGCGCGCCAACAACAACCGAAATGGCACCCGCAGAGGTCCAAGCCAATGCGACCAGCATTCCGACAACGGAGCTGACGACGACTCGATATTCTCCGTCAACATCGTTTCCGCCCGATCGTTCGCAACCCCCGGAAGACATCGGTAAGTACCACTTCATACTCGCTTCGACGGATTCCAACGTCCACATATGCAACGACCGGTCCCGGTTTTGACGTTCAATCGACGATAAGCCCATATCTGTGTTCGCTGGCGAGTCCACCAATTATCCCGCCGGCAGAGGCCAAGTTTCTGTCAAGGTGAATGGTCCCGATGGACACAAGAGCACCCTGAAGCTCCGCAAAATCCTCTATTTTCCACATTTCCCCACGATTATCTTCTTTAGCGAGGCGAGGCCTCTGGAATTCGGTTCAACGGACGCTAAAAAAGCCTGATGCTTGGAGATAACGTCCTTTCCAACCTAGAAACCCGTCAGGGAATGCTTGATCTCGAATACAACCCAGTCATTGCTGATACCACGCAGACATCCACCCAGGCATCTTCGAATGCCAGCAGCCGACAGCTCCCTATCTAATCCGGAATCCGGCACGCGTTTACAGTGGCACATCCGCATGGGCCACATCCAGAAGGAAGCGATCGACCGTCTTCCTTCTGCTTCTGACGCCGTCAAGATCCTACCGGTGTGCCCAAGGTGGAAGACTGCGAGACTTGCAAGTTCAAGAAAGCTGATCTACAGATCTCGCGAGTTCCCATACCCAGAGGCACACGCCCCGTTGAACACGTACATATCGAAATCACAGAGCTCAACCCTGCGTTCGACGGTAGCTGATATTTCCTTCACGGCACGTGCGACAATACACATTTCATGATATCTAAGATCCCCCCAACGAAAGCTGCCAGCAGGTCCAGAGTCCTGGAAATTGTGAGTATTATCCGGGTCCCATACGGTTTCGAGATCGGCCCTGTGCATAGCGACAATGACACGTCACTTCAAGAGCTGTTCGAACAGCTGAAAACCAAGGGTCACGGCGTGGAGACAACCACCCCGCATACGCCGCACAGAACGGGATTGCAGAGAGAACGGGGTAAGATTTTTCCAGAGCTGACTTGGCCAGACTGTGTCCTCTATGGTGTTCCAACACAGGGCAAGAGACGGCAACTCGCGGGTGAGTATGGTTGGATATGAGAGTATCCGTTAATTACCGACCACCGTTTATCATGCGTTTAGGTCGGGACAAGGTTCCCCGCTAGTTTGCGAATGCATAGGTGATCAATATGGACATCTACTTATTAAAGAAGAAGGCCCTGATCATGTCCCCTACCCTGCAATCAATAAACGAGTTTTGACTCGCTCTGGAGATTGTACGAGAAGGAACTCATTCCAGTGGCCTTCCCCACCCTCCTCGTCCTTCTGAATTGTGATCCAAAACAGACCCCTTGATAGCTGCTGATGAAGCTGTCGTTATGAGTACTGTATTCATATTATGTTTAGGGAAAAAGACGCATGGTTAGAGACAGTGATTCGTATTACGATGACTTTGATAACGCAATTCACGTCCGGATCTCATCTCACGAGTACGGTGCGCCGGCCTGCAATGCCAGGAATGTTTCCTTGTCATGGCCGGGAATCACGCGTCCCTTTGTTGTACGCTCCAGGTGTTTCAAACGTAGCGTGCTCCGGAACCACTCTGGGTGGTTTCTTGCCAGCCAGCCTTGAGGAATCCCATCGCGCCACTGCGGGATTGTCAGCATGATGGTATGTATGAGCACAAGTTTTACATGGCATCGGCTTACATTCTCAATCACATGGCAGTGGTCGCTGATGAAGAAGAACGTGCCGCTCTGAGGCAAGTTGACTTGCATACCGATCAATCCTAACGGAGGTTGTCAGTCAGTTGCTTTCTGAACGAAATACTAGTTCAACCACCGTTTACCCTCGGTGTGGCCTGGCAAGTGATGCAGAGTGATTCCCTGGCAGAATTCCAAGGTTTGATCGTTGAAAGTCTTCCAATTGCTGTCCGATCGTCAGTTGGCGTCTTGAGGACTGCTTCTAGGGAGATTCTTACAGGCTAAGCTTCAGATAATGCCCGAGGTACACGCCCGTGTCCGCGCCAGTAGCCACCGACCAGAAGGCAGACATCAGTTCCTTTTCATGGACCCAGATCTCGACGTCCTTCCTATCGAAGAAGAGGTCTAGACCACCAGCGTGGTCGATGTGCAGATGCCCAATGATAATTTTCTTGATGTCCTCTGGCTTGTTCCCCGTCGCTCTGATGGCAGCATCCAGTTCATGGCGAGGCTCATACCGAACTCGGGCAAAGGCATCGGAGATCTCCGGTCCCCAGGCTGTTGGATAATCCTTGCCAGAGCCCGTTTCCCATAGGATGAGACCCTCGTGCGGATGCTCAATCAGGATGCAGTACATTGGCAACTCACGCCGTTTGTTCACCGTGGAATTCTTCTCTGTGCTCTTTAGACTGGTGTTCCCTCCTCGGACCACCCAGCCTTCATCGCACTCTAGCCATCCAACCTCCAAGACATGAAGCTTCGTGCCTGGAGGACATACGTTTGAAACATGAGATAGCACTGCGCCTTTGTCAAGTTGCGCCTGAATGTGGGCTGAATAAGACATTTTGAACAAGTGTTCTGTACTGAGAAAAGAACCTTAGATGACAGGTGCGATTGAATGCTCAAGTTCTTCGAAGCAAGAGTGGTCAACGTCTGATTCTCATGAAAGTGATAGCAGATGTCGACATTTATATTACTGGTGATCCCCGCAATCCCGCACGAACGCAGGCGTTGACGAAGTGCCGATACTATCTACAGTACTTGCGCTTGGCCTCGTTGCCATCCCTCGGCCTTGAAGTCTGCAGTATCCAGAAAGCCTGCAGGATTGCGGGGACAAACACCAACCCAGTAATCACAGATCGCATACTATGCATCACCGCTAGTACAGTACGAATGACTGTTGCCCTCTAGAGTTTAATTCGGTATTCATGACTCGGTAGCTTCGACAACTCTCATCCGAATAGGATGAGCACTTCTCTGGGGGCCGACGGGCCTTCTGGATCCTTGTTACGTGGAAGTGTGAGGGATGATTCAATCTGCTGGATGACAAGGCGCATCTTCATTCGACAGTTTAGAATTGCTGATGTTTGCCCAAACGAAGCAGTTCTCCAGCCGCGCGAGTACTATGTGCCTTGTACCTCCGAACTGTTCGGTAGACATCCAAAGTTCAGGGTCCATGCTCTAGGCTAAAGAGCTACTCCCAAATACTTTGTATCAACTCTAGGAGAAATTTGCACTTGCATAGCTTAAACCAGCTCGAGCAATCGAGAGTTCCAGGCCATATTATTGATTGCTCGAGGCCATTACTATCGAGCACTGTGACAAGATGTGATCACACCCTGCTAATCTGTCGCTATCAGCCCTAGGCCTACCCCAGCAACCCCACCTTTGTTGGAAAGCGCGTGAGGGGTTGTCTCAAACTCTCAATAATGAGATGACTCCCGAATTGCCGATTGAGCTGAAGCGCCACCAAGACCATGAGTCTTCCAGTAGTCTAGAAGAAGGTTGTACTCAAAGTCGCGACCTCAACAATCGAAGCGCGAGCACCACGGAACTGGAGAATGATGAATCCCAACCAACAGGACTGCGTCTGCGGCGGTGTTCGGCTGTTCGCCGACTAATACCTATCCACGTGACCAGGGCCTGACAAATTCACGTGACGGCCAGCAATGACGGCTTTCTTCGAACCCGTGATTAATCTGAACGGTATCGTAACCTCTGAGTTCTTCTCTGAGTTGTTCTTGGCTCGGCTTCCCTGGTATATGTATAGTGTTGTCCTTCGGCAGATATTAACGTGCATCAGTGCAGGGTTCTCTGTATGGCCGTACAAATTACTCTAGGTACTCCGTACTCCGTACAGGTCCTGTAACACTTTTCGTGTCGTTATCATCGACTCGCACCTCGGAGTAATAGCACCCGAGTACCGTAACCTAAACACGGGCAAATGATCGCTTTCTACAGCAGAAAAAGCGGAGAGAGAGAAGGTCTCTTCTGGCTAAAAGATAAGGATGAGCCATTGGTGCCCCAGACGTGACTTCGTAACTTAGTAGTTACGATAGTTACTCTAGGTAACTAACTAAAGTACTCGTACTCTGACTTTCAGTTTCAGGTGTTGACTTGGTACGAGTACTCGACCAATTGCCAAGGTATGGATTACCTACAGTTATAGTCACGTGATCTGATGAATCAGGTCACGTTTCTTAGAAGGCGGTGAGCATCCCGCGCTGCCAAGAGTTTCTTCCACACAACGGCAAATTCATCAAAAGGCGAGAAATCGGAGCGTGGATTTTTGTTCTTGCTGCTTACAGCCTCCACTTGTTCAAAAATCAAGAGCCCTGAATCTTGGAGCAGGCCAGATTGGGCTCACAGATCACCATGGCACCTTCTCTCGTCGATATTGTGTCAGCCCTCCCCTCGGAGGACTCATGGGGACCGGGCATCCCCACCGACAATATGCTGGATGGGGTGCCGTATGCGCCCTTCTCCAAGAGCGACAAGTTGGGTCGGATGGCAGATTGGAGTGCCGAGAAGGATCGTGATCGTGGCGGTCGCCAGGCTTATAACCGCAATTTCCGTGGTGAGTGTTTTCCGGTTGTAGAGATTGTCGGATTTTTGACAAGGATCTAATTCGAACGAAAAAAAAAAAAACTTGCTTGCAGATCAGCAAGTGTATGGCGCTGGTACTTCGAGCCTTTTTGCTGTGCAGGTCGCCGAAGACGAATCTTCGTTCTCCGTTGTCGATAATACCCGTGCGTCGACGAAATCACGCGCGTTCGGCCGCGGAGGAGGCGCCATTTTCCGGGGCCGTGGCCAGCGGGGGACTCTGCAGCGGGGAGGCCGCGCTGGCTTCCAGAGGGTTGGTGCGGGTCGCGGACAGGCCGGAGACCGTGTCTATGATCAGCGCGCTGCTCGCGCCGGTCGCGGTCGCCGTTTCGGGTGGAAGGACTACGAGAAGCCGCAGCGGAACCGGGATAGCTCCGTCACCATTCGGCCGGAGTGGGAGCTCCTGGAGGAGGTTGATTTCAACCGCTTGACCAAGTTGCATCTGGAGCCTCCGGAGGGCGAGGACGTTGACACCTATGGCTTCCTCTACTACTACGACCGGTCGTACGATCGGGCGCCGGTCAAGGGCTCTGAGCGCAAGCTGCAGTCGCTCGACCGGGCTGCCTACAACGTGACCACATCGTCGGATCCGGTCATTCAGGAATACGCGGAAAAGAATGAGGCCACCGTTTTCGCCACGGCAGACATCTTGTCGATGCTCATGTGCTCTCCCCGCAGTGTCTATTCGTGGGATATTGTGATTGTCAAGCACGGCGACAAGATCTACTTTGACAAGCGGGAAGGGTCGTCGATCGACCTCGTCACTGTCAATGAGAATGCGCCTGATGCGCCGCTGGAGGTGTCGGAGTCTGGCGGCAAACAAGACTCGATCAACACCCCAAGCGCCCTGGCCCTGGAGGCCACCGTGATCAACCACAACTTTGCTCTGCAGACCGTGGTCGAGGGCAAGGAGAAGGTTGAGTTTGCGCGTCCCAACCCGTTCTACAACGCGTCGGAGGAGTCAGAGCCGCTGGCGTCCAAAGCGTACAAGTACCGCAAATTCGATCTGTCGTTGGAGAAGGACGAGGAGCCGCTCAACCTGCTCGTCCGAACCGAGGTCGATGCCGTCCTGAAGAGCAGCACGAACGAGACGCAGCAGATCATCATCAAGGCGCTGAACGAGTTTGACCACAAGGCTCAAGGCGCCGGCGGCGCGCTCGACTGGCGGACCAAGCTGGCGTCGCAGCGCGGCGCCGTGGTCGCCACGGAAATGAAGAACAACAGCTGCAAGCTGGCGCGATGGACGACGCAGGCGATCCTCGCAAAGGCGGACGCCATGAAGCTCGGCTTCGTGTCGCGCACCAACCCCAGGTCGGCGACCTCGCACGTCATCCTGGGTGTTGTGAGTTACAAGCCGCGCGAGTTCGCGGCGCAGATGAACCTCAACCTGGCCAACGGGTGGGGTATCGTCCGTACCATCGTCGACTTGATTCGCAGCCTGGATGATGATGATGACGAGGAGGAAGAGGGCGGCGAAGAGGACTCCTCGGATAAGATCAAGAAGTACGTTCTGGTCAAGGACCCGAACAAGCCGGTCATTCGGTTGTACAGCGTGCCGCCGAATACGTTTGAGGAAGAGGAGAATACCTCGGAGGGCGGTGAGGAGAAGGAAGAGGAGTAAAGTTGGACCTTTGGGCACCGATGACATGTGATGTTGTTGTTATCTTTTATAACTTGTTCAAAATGATGAAATGAATGGTGGTAAAACCTCGGTCCAGAAGGAGAGAAAACAATGATGTCTAAGTAATCTACAGGATTAATAAAATCGGTACAATGAATGCTCCATGACTCATGAGAAGAGTGCAACCGAGTCCATTCATGTCATGCAAATAACGCATCATCCCCAACCTGCTGCTGCGATGGCACCGGCACCCCACGCGTGTGATCGAGTTTCGAGCTCAGCACACTCTCCAAACAATCCCGTAGCTCAAAGTCCTCGATGACGGCGCCGAACCCGTAACAGCGCACCTTGGCGTAGAGCGTGTCGATGATGGTCTTGATGTCCTCGCGCGTCAGGGTGTGGTAGAGTTCATGGTTCTTGAGGCTCTGCAGCGCCATGATGGGTGTGACTTGGCCGTCAGTGATGAGCTGCCGGCTGAGGTTGAGGAGTTTCTCAAGGTTGGCGGTTGGGAGGTCGTAGGTTTGGTGCGGGTATTGGTTGGTGGGTGGTTGGTTGGAGATGTGGCTTGGTGGTGGACATGAGGCCATCAGCGCGTGGCCGGAGAAGAAGGATTGTTCCTCGACGTCATCAGCGGAGCGGCGGGCGAGCATTTCGGTGTGGTCGCGACAGGGTTCTTCGAGGCTGGACAGAATGTTAGGACGATGCTTTTCTATCTCGAAGATGAAGAACGTACGCTAGGATAAAGTCAACTTGAAGATGGGGATCCTCCTCAAAGACGCCGGGAAGAGGACCAACTTCCTTCCGATCGTTGGACTGGCCCGAAACACTTCGAGCAGATGGAGGTGTAGGACTTGACTGGAATTGCTGCTGGTGTCCGGGAACCGGCCCCGGTGGCGGCGGATTGCTGAGAGGGGTCGGGGGCGTGAAGGTAGACGACGGTGACGCCGAGAATCCCATGGTCGAGCCGTGGAAGCCTGCCGACTGCGAACCGGTGGTGCTCCCGGCAGTGTGTGATGGAGGTGGTGCCGGCACGGAACCTATTTGACGCTCGAACCTTCGGCGCTCGAGTTCCGCTTCGAACGGGATGCCATGATCCTGCAGAATCGCCTTCAGAAGTGCATTCTCGTCCTGCAGGCCGGTGATGATCCCGCGCTGCTGGTCCAGCTCTCGATTTTTTTCGGTGACATCGGCGGTGTAGACCTCTCGTAAACGGGATACTTCAAACTCTAGCATTCGGATATATTGCTCCTTGCGCTCCCGATGTGTTCTGATATGCGCGATCAACGACTTGCTCAGTATGTTTATCAATCCCGACTCTCGTACCTTTGCGCTTGCCGGTTGAGCTCTTGCCGCCGGGTGAGGGCCGGCTTGGAATCCGGCTTGGGACCTCTCCGTTTCGCCGGTTGACCATCTGATGGAGTCGCATCAGCGGGGTGGTCAACTACAAGAGCGCGTTGCGCGATCGCACCAACCTTTTGTGACCTTTTGAGTGTTTAACAACTTGAGAAACCCAAAGTTGAATTTGCTGAGATCGGGCGCGTATTGGCCTGAAGTCATTTCCACATCTTCCGTCAGCCCAACCCAGCATCCTTCTGAACCGCAGAGGCATCTCCTACCTGGCGCATTGGCACCTCCACCCTGCGGATTCTGGTTTCCGGACGACATAATCCCGCGCTATATTATCGTCAACGATTCAGAGAAAAAAGCGCCAGTTGAACGCGAATGCGAATGTCGAGAATCGCCGCGTTTCCTTCAAAAGGCTAGTCCGTATGAGTCTGATCCGTATCTGATCGCATCTGGGGTCCTTCGAGTGTCTGGTCGGCGGGATTGTTGCGCCGGGCGGCTCCAACGACGGCCCGGTACAGGCCAGTGTAACTCAGGGGGTGCGAGGTGCTCGTAGAGACAAGCCACTGGGCATGGGCATCAAAGGGGCTCTCTGATCTGCGAACTGATTATGGACTTGAAAACGCCAGTCGATGGATTCTGGACTTTATTTTGAGACGGGAGACTATGTATTCAGTTCGTTGGCCATGTCAATTTCGGGCTTAGGGCTAGGTTAACTAAGTTATTCAACTTTAACTTACTCCGTACATACAACGGATTTACTTAATTAAGTCTGAAACCTTCCTAATGAGGCTAACTACATAACCGACTCGGTTAGTTTGTTCGGCACCGACAGAATTAAAGACTGCAATCTGCATGCGCCTCTCGCCTTGGCAGTTGTCAAGGCTAAGCCTCAACTTATTGATGAACTGAACTGATTCTTAATTTGAATGACCTACTCGTCCCGAGTACCAGGTTTGATGATTCAAAGAGCATTCAGAGGGAAAAACACTGGGAACACTGAGGCTCGTACTGTAAGTGATGTACCGAGTCGTTCTTCAGACAAATGGAATAGGTAGTACTCTTGACACCAACTCGACCTGAACCCGCAGACCTTGTCCCAGATCCTTGTCGGCAGAAGAGATCGGATAGGTTTCTCGACAGGATTTGTCTTTTCCCGTGGGATTGAAAGGGGTCCAAGCCCTGAATAACTACTACGAGTACTCTCAAGTTGTGCTGAGTGCTTGTCTGAACTACTGTACAGTCTCCGCAACTCAACGCTGAGGCCGCAGGTATGAGGGCACGGACCCCCTTTCTCATTCAGGCTTAGTGCTGGGGGCAACGGGGAAAACATGATTGGCCAATCATAAAGTAGGGCACTGCCCCACATTCTTATCTCAACACGGTAAAATCGTAATCTTCACTCAAGTCACGTGATATATAATCGATGAATGTACCCCTCCAGACGATCGCGGCCACAGCCATTCCTCAAGTGATCTCCCTTGTTAACGACATGTACGATTCCACTATGACGCTGTCCTCGCTAGGCAGAAGGTTCCATGCACGACCACGAGATTCTCGTTCACATTGCGGCACCCAGTGGCGCAAGAGATGACGCCAGGTACCGCGCCCAAGTCGCGGCAATCCTCAACTTCAATCCCGTGTCCAGAGAGACGATCGATCCCTCGGGAAATCTTGGAGTGGATGACTGCTCTGGCGGAGAGTCATTACCGTTGCCATCCGCCGTGTTGCTGGGCGGTGTTGATTGCCCGGAAAGTGAGGATGTAGGACAACTCTCGCAGTTGGCTCGCTCTCCAGTAAAGACCGATAGCAGGCCCAGCACTGCGCCGGCGATATGCGCGCAGAAGCAATTGGATCAGTCACCTCCAGCGCCGGTGCCTGTGCCGGCGCCCGTGTCGGAGGCTGCGGCATATCGGCATCGTTATTTCTCGGATGCTTCGCTTGAGACCCCCGTGAGCGTCATCTCGGACTCCCAAGCGCCGCAGTCTGCCTCGACGACGTCAGAGAGTCAACAACGGAGTCAACCCAGTCAGGTGGAACTGCCCAGCACGAACAATGATGCACTGCAGGAAACATCTCAGAATCAAAATGTACCTCCGGATTCCGTGCATCCCACCCAGTCCGAAGGCAAGAACAAAGCACCACGGCATACGACAGAACTCGTCCTTCAAACCCGAAGCTCCAAGCCACACCGTTCCAATCCTTCCCTTCCTCAATCCATCGAAACCATCTCACTGGACAAACTCCCCCTAGAAATCCGCCCCAACCCTCCCCAGGTCTCGCACCAAAAATTCCAAACCCACATCACCCCAACCCTCAAAGCCCTCGCCGAGCGCATGAACCTATCAAAACGATACCAACCTCTCCGACAAACCCGCTCCCTCGCCTCGCTGGAACGAGGCTACTGGCTTCTCCAGTTTGTCGTGACCGATTTCGATCCTGATGATGATGATGATGATGATGACGGTGACGGTAGCCGCGAAGCAAATCATTGGCCCATATCCTTGTTTCGCCGCTTCTGGTCGTTTCTCGTAGCGTTCATCACGGGGAATCGTGCCGGATGGGGAACGTGGTGCATCGTGGAACCCGAGTCCGACATCGACTCTACCACTCGGGATCCAGTTGATGATGATGATCACCGCCGCCATTACCGTCTTTCATGTAAGATTTACTGCTGGGGGGAAATCGTGCCGCACATGTACATTGTTCTTCTCCTCGCCACAGAGCGCCGGATTAAGAAGATGGGTGCTCAGTGGAGGGATGGTGCGGATAAAGTAGTGGTGCAAATGCCTGGACTCTGAGAGTTATTTATGTTCATGGATCTTGATCTTGACTCTGGACGAAGACCATGAGAGCAATTGCTCTGATTGTATCCTAACGTAGCATCCTATCATATTGTAATAATACACTCCGGTTCCCTTCAGCCACTCCATGCAATCCGGCTCCAAAGAAATAATCACCTTGATAATGAAAGAGGTTCAATAGAAATATAAAAGTGTAAAGAGAACAAGTCAATAGTTCAGCTCCCCACTGCCCGCTCCACCGACGGCATCCAAATCTTCGTAACTCTTCAGACTCCGGCCCTGGACCGCTTCGCGCGGGCCCATCGCCTGCTGACCACTGCCTCCGCCCATGGCATCCGGGAAGTTTCCGCCACCGGCGGCGCCTCCCGCACCGGGCGCGTAAGCAGCGCCGTGGCCGGGTAGACGACCGTTGGGTCCAAACATGCCAGGCATGCCGCGCACGGGACTCAGACGGCCGTTACCCGTGCCGCCGTGTCGCGTCCCACCGCGCCGATCGTAGGGCCCGGACCGATGACTGTATCGCCCACCAGTGCGTCGAACGGCGCCGGCTGAGTGCAGACTTGTGCCGTCTCCCGACATGACACCGCCGTGGCCCCAGCCGGATTGGCCAACGCCCATATACCCGGGCATCTGACCACCAGGCACCCCATGGAATTGGCCCGGAACCCCGTTGTTGAGGTACGACATGTTGGCCAAATTGAAACCCCGCGGCGTGCCCGCAGGCCCATGTCCGGGTGCAACAGGGAAGTGGCCGTTGCTACTCGCATCTGATCGCGAGGGCGCAATATGCGCTGGATCCAAGACATACTCATTGACCAGAGCCAGCTGGATGCAAAGTTAGGCAGGAAAAAAAAAAAAAAAAAAAAAAAACAACAAGATCCGGGTCTTGCAGTAACGTACCTCTGACTTGATCTTTTCAAACCACTCCGTGTGGCGTTTTTCAACGTGCTTTCGCCAATAGTGATCAGCCTTGAACAACTTCGTGCACTCCGGCACTTTGCAGCGAAACCGGGCCTCGTCTTCCTGCTTGACGTACTTGGACAGCTCTTCCTCCAGAGCCTCGTCCACAGGCTTGCCGCCAAGCTTTCGGAGGTCCGCGTTTTCCGGCTCCAGAACCTGGAGGATCTTGTCCTCAAAGGTCCGAACCCAGTTGTACGCGCGCTGCAGCTGTTGCTCGGCCTTGGTCAGCCGCTGCGGGCGTTTCTCGGTCGCCGGAGAGCTGCCTTCCTCGCCTTCTTCGCTCGGCTCTCGCTTCTTGACAGGGAATGGTTGGCCAAGCGCACTCGCCTTGGCCACTTCTTTGGCCTGCTTGCTGAGCCCGGATCGTGGCCGGCGGAGATGGCCGCCCGGACACTTGCGCACCAGTTCGTGGACCGAGTCGCTTTCAAACACACAGAAGAAGCAAAAGTTGTACACTCGACGGAGATACTCAACCATCAAGTCCAGCTTCTTCTTCTTGGCCAGTAGTTCCTCGTCATCTACCTCGTCCTCGTCCATCCGCTCAGGCTCGGCGCCTTCCTCTCGCTCGCCGTCATTACTGATGCCTGCTTCCGAGTCTTTCCTGACACGCGGGGGCGCCGTAACCGGAGGTCGCAACAACCCCATCGAACGGAGTTTTTCTACGCGTGCCTCGATCTTGGTATACCCATCAGCGTCGTGGCCAAGCTCCGCATCCAGTTTTCCGACAAGTCGCCGTGCCAATTCTAGGTCCCGTTCAATCCGCTCCGGAGCGGAGAACAGGTCCCAGAGGGCTTTCTTCCGTGGCTGAGCGGGAGGTACATGGATGCCGACATGACAAACGAAATCGCCTTGAACGGGATCGTGAATGGTCTTGTCGTTAACAGCCTCGAGTGCTTTCTGGGCAGTTGACTCAGCGGATGCCTGCTGGGCGGTATCGACGTCCGCCATCTCCGCCTCCTGTTCCCGGCCATCTCCTCTTTCGATCAGAGAAGGCTGCTGGGCGGCAGGATGAAGCATGATCCAACCCATCCGATGGAACTTCTTGGAGGGATTGGGGTCACTGAGACTAAGCCATTTGAAGCCTCCGTCCTGTTCGCCAAGGTGCTCTTTGCAAAACTCTTCAACCTTCTCACGGCTGACGTTCGGTGCTAATGTCTTGATCAACAGAGCCGGCTGTGAAAGGGCTTCATCCCGCAGATCAGCCCCTCGAGCTGGCAAGAGATCTTGAACGCTCTGAGTTTCCCCCACAGCCGTGGTTTCACCCTCCTCTTTTTCAATGATACCGCCGGCGCCATCGCTCTCGCTCTTGTAGATTCCTTCCAACGTAAATTCATCGAAAACCCCGGCATCGATATCCTGCTTCCATCGCTGGTAAGCTCCGAGCCGGAAGTCCATCAGGCGACGCCTTAGGGGATCTCGGACTTCTGGTACGTAGCGTTCCTTGAACCATTCTTCATTTCGGTGCTGTTGCACGAATTGTCGAGCCATTTTCATCTGCAACTCCACTTTGTAGGCATCATAATCCGCCTGAATCAGGGCCCGTTCCCTCTCACGATCCTCTCTCGCTTCTCGCTCTCCCTTGACACGATCTGTCGGCCTGCGCCCGCCATGCTTTTGCCTCTCTTTCTCTTCCTTGATCGCCTGTTCCGCGCGCCACCACTCCGCAAACCAGTTGAACCCAACTTGGAAATCCAGCGTCAGAGGGTTGGGCAGGGGGTTGGTCGGAATGGGCCGTTTGATGGGGTCTTGACCCGGCACATATCGGTCGATGTGGGCGGCCGCTGGCGAAGCGGGGCGGCGCCGGTCATCCCGGTCCCTCGCGTAGTCTCGGCCAGATCCGTAGTAATCATCGCGGGACCGAACGCGGTCCCCGGGCTCGTATCGATCGATCAAAGGTGGAGACCGAGAACGACCACGGCCGCCGAGAGGACGTCGGCGATCCTGCGATGCTGGACATTGAAAAGGGAGCATTAGGACAAAACCACACACAAAAGTCATCCGAAGGGTCAAGCATACCAGGAGATCGACGGCGATACGAGTCGCCCGTGGTTCGACTCGAATACGGGTCACCATTGTGAGCCCGATCCGGTGAGCCATAACCATTGTAGGGATCCATCCTGGGGGTTTGATCCATTCGAGTTCCCGAGATTCCCTCGCGCGACGGTTGGTTCCCGCAAAGCTATCGCTGGGGTCTCTTCAAGGCTGCAATGCAGTCGGAGCTCATCGATCTCAATGGACGATCAACTCGGAGGGACTGATCAACGCTGGGGAACACAAAACATGAGCATTAGATAAGATCAGCAACCAGAGGCAATGGGTGTGGGTAGGTAGGTCTTGATGTTGGAGGCAGAAAGGAAGTCAGGACAAGAGGGCAGATTGAGGGGCAAGCGCCTGGGCTGCCTATCGTTGACATCAAATCCGGCTGGACCGGGAACGGTCCATGGCCGACCAAAATCATCTTGCGGAGGACACCTCGGCAGGCACACCGTCCCAGCTGATGGGACAGACGGGGATGAGGGAACTAGCGAGGAGCCTGGCCCAACGGGCCATGAAAGAGCTGGCTAAGATCCGGGGCATCCGGCGCCTGCGACAGACGAAACGAGATTCAGGGAACAAAGATCAAGGGTACAATATAAAGAATGAAGCGGGAAACTCAAAGACGACAAAGGGATTCAAATGAAGGCAACGAAGAAACTGGGGGAAAGGGAGCAGCGGATCGAACAAGATAGAGAGGCAGGGCAAGCAGGTGAGGGTAATGAGACAGAACGAGAAGGGTAGGCGACCTACGAGAAGCCCAGGAGATGAATGAATGAAGAGAACAGTGCGCAATCGAGCGCAACAGAAGAAGAAATGCGGGTTCAAGGCGCTGAACAGTAGCGACCGCGGAGCGATGAAGCTGGAGAGCACAGCAGACGGGGATCTGGATGCGTTCCCAGCTGCCGTCACCGCCGAGCTGGGGCTATACCTGATGCGGTAAGTAATCGGTAGAGGCCAGTTGACGGGTTAGCTCGCTAATTCATTGATTTGATGCCTGTGGAATCAGGCATCAGCCACAGAGTTGTTTCAGAGGTTGGAATCAACTAACTCATCGGCCCCGATTTCTTCTCCTGGAGGCATGGATCAATTCACATTTCACACGGAGTAGAGCTACCATAGAGGTCAAAATACTACAGCTTCTACAAGTGAATACCTGCTCAGAATTGTCATTTCACTATGGCAATCTGTCCAAACATTCCCATTCTGTAACTACCAGCGATGGATATTTTCTAGTTCCCAACCCAAAGCCCAATATACATCAAGAGTGCTGTGCAAACTGCTCCTGCATGAGATGAGAACCCTGGATAGCATCCAAGTTCATACAGGCAACTCAGGGTCATGTTCGATCAGCAGAATACAAGGCGACACAACCAGAACGCACCGTCTCCCAAACCCATCCATATAAACAGATCATCAAGCACATGAAGAAAAGAAGGGGCAAAAAGACAATGACGATAGTACCTACACAGCCTGTTTAGGAAGAAGGGGGGGTAGAAAGGGTAGAAAGAAGTAATCAAAGACCCGATCGAGTCATCAAGAACAAATCCATTAAAAGACATTGACAGAAAAAAAAAAAAAAAAAAAAAAAAGAAAAAAAAATAGCAGCCACATGAGGGTATCATGGAAATCGGCGCGCATCACAGTCATCAAGGAGTCTGCGAAACAGTTCAACCCTCTTGTGAAGGTTCTGCTTTGGTGGTCCCCTCACCTCCCTCATTTGTTTCCGTCTTGGCCTTCTTTGGGGGCTGATCGGTGCCTTCGTCAGCGCCAGATTTCCGTTTCTGTCCCGATGAGTTGGTCTCACCGGCTGCTTCATTGGTCGCACCGTCCCCGCCACTTGCTGCCTCCATTGCCTGCTTGGCCTTCTCGGCCTTTTCTCGCTCCATCGCCGCCACTTCTTCTGCGGTCAAGAACCGACCTCCGGGGCCGCGAGGTCGTCGCATGGCGTGGTTATGCCGCGACTCGTGCAAGTACGGCTTGCGGCCCTTCGAGGTCAACCGAAGCTGCTCCTCCAACTTCTGTCGAGCCACACGACGCTTGAGGATGCGGTGAAACTGCTTGGCGTTGACGTAGAGCGGGGACTCCTCTTGCCCACCACTCGAAACACCTTCTGTCGCCGGTTGAGCCTGGGGGACGGTCGCTTGTGGAGGGGGAGGCATCGCCGACGGTACCCCTGGGCGGCCCACGTGGTTCACCAATGGCTGCGCGTTGGGGACATGCGGGCTTCCCACGTGCTGACTCATGCGGCGCGGTTGCTGCAGCTGTGAATTCTGCGGCATCTGCACTTGCGACTGTATGGATGGCATTTGTCCCGACACTTGGGTGGGAGAGCGCGGATGGCGATCATTCTTGACCTGGACGCCGGCCAGGCGCGGCGATCCCCGAGCACCTTGACCCATCTGCCCAGCCATTGAATCCTGGTGCATGGTCGGATAGAACTGACCGGAGGCGGCCGCTGTGGCCATGGCCGCCGCTTGGGTCGGGGAAATGCCGTACTGGGGTTGCATGGTCGTTGCGACTCCATAGGGCTGCGCGAAGTTCATCGGCTGATGCGCGTTCTGGGCCTGTTGGTAATGCCCTTGCGGCATAAGTTGTGAGGCTTGATGGTTGGCGTGCCCTTGCGACATGTGCGACTGGGGATTCGTCGGCGAGGTCATGGAGCCGGCGTTCTGCGCGGCATTCTGATAGGGAGTCGCCATGTGTGGATGTTGTTGCCCGTGTGGCTGTTGATATTGTGGGGAGTATTCCATGATCCGGTTGACGGGCCCGACTCTGTTCGCCGGAGCGCGATGCGCGCCGCTAATAGGCCTGATGGCCAGGAGAGCCCGAGGATACTAACAGACGCGACAAGGAGCCGCGCGACTTCGAGACGGGGCGGGAGAGAGCGTCGCCGCTTGCTGGAACACTGGTTGTTAAACTGGGGACGGCACGCGAACCCGGGGGGCGATTGGGCTGCGGTCGGTTAGACAACCTGGTCCTGCACGTTGTCGTCAGTCCACCGAGTCCACCAACGGGCCGCCGCGTCGAGAAACGTTCTGCAGATGCAGTGGGGAAGGGATTGCAGCGCGCTAGTCTTGAAGGTGGAGTGAGGGGCGCGATGGATGAGTTGGCAGCAGCAGTATGAGATGCAATGTAAACAAAGCACCAACCTTGTTGTTCCGGGTTTGGGCGCCAACGGGAAGACTTTCGACGCGGGCGTTCGGGGAGGACAGACCCGAGTGCAGTAGCTGTCGCAACTGCAGTGCGAACACGGCTGACAACGGTATGGATGAATGTCCAGTAGGAGACGCGCCGCGTTCTGTCGCGTGGACTGCCCGATTCAGCGCTTGGCTTCGGATGCAAGCAACCTTGACCGAAGCCGGGATGAACGATCGCGCCGTCACGGGAGACGCGCAGGAGATTGGGCTGTTCTGATTGGGGGGCGGACGGGGATTTCTCTGACCCCTTGGTGACTCGCTTCCTGTTCCGAAACCTGTGGCCACTGTCAGATCACGATCCTGTGGACAAGCTCCGTCAATCCAAATCGGATGGCACGGGTGGATAAGGCCGCGAGAGGTGTGATAGGAGGAAGACCGCAACGCGTCACGATCCGGGCAGTGATTGTTTGGGGGAGGGGCATAATGCTGACTCAGCAGGGCCATGCTGAGTCAGCACCGGGCCGGGGCGGCAATGGCGCCACCGGGTTCACAGCCTCGTTGGGGCTCCGGCCGCCCATTGGCACCCGGTGCGCAAGCCGCGCTTGCGACCGTGCGCATGCCCAAGCCCAAGCTGCCCGAGCTCCGAGAGGGCTGCGGGATTGATCGGTCACATCACCAAGGTTTCAATTGATCTCAACGCCATGATTCTGTCATGTCGCAGGCGAGAATCATTGAGATGATCGAGGAAACCGCGATGAAGCCGCCATGATGTGACCACTCATGCTGTGGAGGGGGCCAGGAAGGAAAAGGAAAACAGTGATGGCATTCCGCAAGGATAACAAGGTGTATGACAATTGTGTTTGTAGTTTGTACTGGGGAAGAGGAGAAAAAAAAAAAGAAAAAAAAAGTAACCGTGCGTCGTTATGCGTACCTGAACTCAGATTTGCTGATCCTTCGGTGAACCTGAGCAGCTCTGCAGTTGTGATGATTGGCCGCAATGGCGGTTTGATGATTGGATTGCAGGCAAAAGAACTGCTGAGAGTGGGCGGAGGAGAACAGAGGACAAGAAAGCAAAGGAATTTTGATCAAAGGTGATAGGATGACAGGAAAAAACGCTTTTGGGATTGGATCGCGGAGGCCAAGTCGCGCAATGACTGGCGAAAAACCGCAGGGAGAGACAGATTGGGATTGGAAGAAGTGGCAGCGCAGCAGCCAACGAGAAGAGGCAGAGAAAAGAAGGCCTGGGCGAGCAGAAGAGCGGGCGATGGGGCATTTGTATTGGGTGCTCTGCCCGGGCGGAGCTGAGTGGCTCCGGCTGAGCCTTTGAGCGCCTTCGGCGGTTAAGCCGCCCCTCTTTGGACACCTCACTGCCCAACGGTGGTTTGCATTTTTTGTTCTGCTGAGCGCTAACCGGATTGAGTTAAGAGTCCAAGAGACATGCACGGTGCCACTTGCAGCTCATCACATGATACATTACGCTGACACGCAGAAGACAATGACACACCCCGCCCCCCCAGTGGGCACTTGGCCAACATTGTGCAGCGATTCGCCATGGAAGTCAATGATGAAACGCCGAGCAGGAATAACTACTTAAGTACATTGTTGGCTACGAGGTGTTTTTTTTTTTGTGCGGACGTGCGAGAATACGAAGGCGAAACAAGGAAACAAGGAATCCAGGGCAAACAGCAGACACCTTTGCAAAAGCCTCAATGTTCGGAATGAAATAACGCCGGCTCCGAGCTCGTCCAGGATAGGCCTGACTGTGGTTGCCAGTGGTTGGGCGGCTCGCTTGTAATAAAATGGACCAATCACATGCTCATCCCACGCGCAAAGGCCTTGGCCACCAAATCAATTGCAACCCTGACTGACGCTAAATACTGGCGTATCTTGGCAGGATTGCCACCGAGCCTTCCGAGCTTTTTCCGACCGTATTTGCAGATATGTTCCGGAATTTGAAATACACCCGACCCCACGTCCCAGTCTCACAATCACATCCCAAGCATATCGAATCAACAGGGTAAGCAGAATACAGTGATGGCTTGCTTCATCGACACCCATGATGATGTGCCAATCGAGGATCCAAAGTGCTCCAAGAAGTATGTAAGAATTGGCTACGGAGTAGTAGCCTCCTAACCTCACTCGATACGAAGATACATCAGCCAAAATTGCTTAGTGTACTCCGTATGCATGTCATTTACATTGCGAGTTGGAGACGCTCAAGAAGGGAGACTACATGTAGTTACTACCTAATTTATCACGAGTAGAAATCTTCGAGTAGGTGTTGAGAAGAAGTACTCACTACGCATCTTCGGCTCCTCACATTCTCGGCAGAGCTTTTTTTGGGCGTGGGTATTAACGGAGTATACAGTACATGTCCAGTTCAACTCTTTGTCGGTGCTGGCTCAAGTGGATTACCCGTGCTCCAAGGACGCACCCTTACGGGAAAGAAAGTGCTACCGTGCCAGCCTACTCATCCTGGACGACATCGTCGTCTACATCCGCATCGCAGATTCGACCATAATGCGGATATCGAGTTGGTCCAGACGCAGAAGATGAGCACCAGCGAAAGCATGGACAGGATCGATTAGTAGGAACTAGACCGAGTGCCTGTCGTCGGATGGAATGTCGACCAAACAAGAACAGCCCGCTTCGTTTCATACTCATTCACCGACTCCAATTTCTCATCCGATTTCGCGTTCTGATGCTGTTGTTCAGACTCGGCCATACCTAACTCGTAGTACAGTATTGCCTAGGTTGAGTGTTCTGGCGATACCTAACCATCAGCAGCCACCGAGTTCGCGAACCTTTCTTGTTCGCTTCTCTGCTCGACAATGCTCGATTTGGAGAAGACATTGATGCATACCATGGATCCTGCAAAAAACCCTTTGATCCCCAAGTAGCCCTGGGCGTTAATAATGTACCCTACACAACCCTACGTCCTTGTTATCCATGATTTGACATCCGGACCATCTCAAATCCGCAATGGCTGCAAGGATCAACTTCGCTTTCGCTGGTGTACTGGAAACCCTACTCACTGTTGCAGTGTTATTCTAATTTGCAAGAGTCCCAGGAGCAGATTCAAAACGATCATGCCCCCTAATTCCCGACCCAAGAACGGACTTTCCGAATGCTGCCAAATACAAATGACAACCAGCAAAATGCAGTCTAGCGCCGATCACACTCTCTGCTCCCATTCCAGGACAGAATTACATGCGCTGTTGTGGACGGGAATTGAGTTTTTCTTGCCAATCGTGGGAATTAACCAAGATATGCCACATGGAAAGGACGAGATGTACATGGCCAGCCGGAGAGAGGTCAGGATACTCTGCTCTGGGATCTGCAGGCCATAGCGAAGTATATAGCTTGAGTTCCAGTTGCTTCGGAAATGCCATTGGGGATATCAGACGTGTTCATATAGTACTTCGATGCCCAGCTTTGTTGTGAAAGCACTTTCGAGATTTCAGTTTGAAACCCTCAGTGCCAAACACCATGTGGCTCCAGTACAGAACTGCTGTCTACCAGTTTACTGTGGTTCCTTGTACTTGAGCAGCTCCAATCACTGAAATATGTCGAATTGAATGAAATTAAGTCAGAAAATCTGAATTGAATCAACAGACCCAAAAAAAACACCATCAATGACCAAGATTTCCTGCTGTCAAAGTCCTTTGCCGTCATGCTTCTTCTTGCCAAATGCATCTCCAACGGCCTTGCACCGTTTTCTACCCGACCGAATCGGCCTAATCTCCAGTAACGGGAAATCATCAAGGGTGATATGCTGGAAATCACCGATATCATTCCGTCTGAAAATCTTTAACTTAGCATGGAGATCGTCGTCTCGAAAAGAGAAGAGGTCCCGGCGTCCGATCATTGCGTGCGATTCGGAAACTGCAGAAATCAATCCGGTCTGGGGCTGCTTGGCGTTGACGTAGAGCGGGGACTCCTCTTGCCCACCACTCGAAACACCTTCTGTCGCCGGTTGAGCCTGGGGGACGGTCGCTTGTGGAGGGGGAGGCATCGCCGACGGTACCCCTGGGCGGCCCACGTGGTTCACCAATGGCTGCGCGTTGGGGACATGCGGGCTTCCCACGTGCTGACTCATGCGGCGCGGTTGCTGCAGCTGTGAATTCTGCGGCATCTGCACTTGCGACTGTATGGATGGCATTTGTCCCGACACTTGGGTGGGAGAGCGCGGATGGCGATCATTCTTGACCTGGACGCCGGCCAGGCGCGGCGATCCCCGAGCACCTTGACCCATCTGCCCAGCCATTGAATCCTGGTGCATGGTCGGATAGAACTGACCGGAGGCGGCCGCTGTGGCCATGGCCGCCGCTTGGGTCGGGGAAATGCCGTACTGGGGTTGCATGGTCGTTGCGACTCCATAGGGCTGCGCGAAGTTCATCGGCTGATGCGCGTTCTGGGCCTGTTGGTAATGCCCTTGCGGCATAAGTTGTGAGGCTTGATGGTTGGCGTGCCCTTGCGACATGTGCGACTGGGGATTCGTCGTTCAAACACACAGAAGAAGCAAAAGTTGTACACTCATGCTTTTCTATCTCGAAGATGAAGAACGTACGCTAGGATAAAGTCAACTTGAAGATGGGGATCCTCCTCAAAGACGCCGGGAAGAGGACCAACTTCCTTCCGATCGTTGGACTGGCCCGAAACACTTCGAGCAGATGGAGGTGTAGGACTTGACTGGAATTGCTGCTGGTGTCCGGGAACCGGCCCCGGTGGCGGCGGATTGCTGAGAGGGGTCGGGGGCGTGAAGGTAGACGACGGTGACGCCGAGAATCCCATGGTCGAGCCGTGGAAGCCTGCCGACTGCGAACCGGTGGTGCTCCCGGCAGTGTGTGATGGAGGTGGTGCCGGCACGGAACCTATTTGACGCTCGAACCTTCGGCGCTCGAGTTCCGCTTCGAACGGGATGCCATGATCCTGCAGAATCGCCTTCAGAAGTGCATTCTCGTCCTGCAGGCCGGTGATGATCCCGCGCTGCTGGTCCAGCTCTCGATTTTTTTCGGTGACATCGGCGGTGTAGACCTCTCGTAAACGGGATACTTCAAACTCTAGCATTCGGATATACTCCAAGACATGAAGCTTCGTGCCTGGAGGACATACGTTTGAAACATGAGATAGCACTGCGCCTTTGTCAAGTTGCGCCTGAATGTGGGCTGAATAAGACATTTTGAACAAGTGTTCTGTACTGAGAAAAGAACCTTAGATGACAGGTGCGATTGAATGCTCAAGTTCTTCGAAGCAAGAGTGGTCAACGTCTGATTCTCATGAAAGTGATAGCAGATGTCGACATTTATATTACTGGTGATCCCCGCAATCCCGCACGAACGCAGGCGTTGACGAAGTGCCGATACTATCTACAGTACTTGCGCTTGGCCTCGTTGCCATCCCTCGGCCTTGAAGTCTGCAGTATCCAGAAAGCCTGCAGGATTGCGGGGACAAACACCAACCCAGTAATCACAGATCGCATACTATGCATCACCGCTAGTACAGTACGAATGACTGTTGCCCTCTAGAGTTTAATTCGGTATTCATGACTCGGTAGCTTCGACAACTCTCATCCGAATAGGATGAGCACTTCTCTGGGGGCCGACGGGCCTTCTGGATCCTTGTTACGTGGAAGTGTGAGGGATGATTCAATCTGCTCAAAAAAGGGCTTTAACAACAGGAAATCCTGGTCATTCATTTTTCTTTTTTCTGGGTCTGTTGATTCAATTGAACTTGTTGATTTTCTGGACTTGAGACAATAGTGCAGTTCATGCAAGCGTCCTGTTGTGTTAATAAACACGGCGAGAGGAAGATGACTTGCAAGCAGCATGCTTCAAAGCGTCCTGTGGAGTTTGATGATTGGGACAATTTCATTCGAATCCTTCGTGCTTGGAACAACGGGCCGAGTCCAATAGCTCATGGCTATGTTTCTCACTTAGAGAGTCAGCGCAAAACACTGGATATGAATCCCACATTCAAAGCTGGTTGTTCTGCCAGTTAGATTTGGCTTGCTACGTGGAAATTCGAACTCGAGTAACGTCAGGAACGAACCCCCCTCCTTCCAGCGCCTTTTCCGTGGCAGAATTGAATACCGCCATGCGGGATCTCACCGAGATCTTGAAGGGGGCGTACTTACTCCGTAGTATCATGGATAACCAAGTGAGCGATGCTGTTTCCGATCTCTCGGCAGATTGAAGACGCTCTCAGAGATTCTGTACGGAGTAGGCACCTCGCAGCGAACACAAAAAAAAAAAAATCACGTGAAACATCTAATTAGGTTACTTGATTAAGCGCAACTTTTGGGACGGTCACAAGTCACAACATGGTTTTATTGATATCCATTAGTTATCAAGCACTTTCAGGGCACCTGGTCACATGACTGCCGAACAGAGAATATGTATCCTGCAGACCCTTGAAGCTTATCTAATCAATCGCCGTGTGGAGCGCAAAGATGACATTCCTTGGTTGGCTTCATCAGGTTCCTGAAACCAAAGACGAGACGGTGTCACTGTTTACTCTGGCTCTGGCACGCGTGGTGGAAAAACAAAACAGATCGCGCCGACTTGATCACTTCACCAGCCAGAGTCCGCCGACGTACTCAGACGATCGCGAACTTCGAGTACGGGATCGTTCGGCGCCTTTCAACCGCTTTTTCTTCCGCCGACGTGCTCCCGCGCCCGACGTGTTCATATGAAAGTCTGTTGTTGACAGTCTCGGGGGCTGCACTCATCTCACCTTGTTCGCGCATTTCCACTCCGGCCAATACTCGGCACAAACAAGGCGTCGGATTGTACACATTCGCAGTGTCAGTGTGTTGCAACGGCCACGACTTTGAACGTCTTCATTTGCGTCACCCCCGGTCTCCGGGAGGACGCCCGGCCTTCTTTCTACCCGGGAACTCAAGCAGGGGAAGCTGTGCTTTTATGGGACAGGGAATACGAATAGGTCGCAACCATGTCGGGCGGTGGAAATATCAAGGTGGTGGTGCGGGTGCGCCCCTTCAACGCCCGAGGTGGGTGCTGTGTCCTGAACAGACGTTGCGTTAAATCGTATACTGACCTCAAATTCACCGGGCTCGGGCAGAACTCGATCGTGGCGCAAAATGTATTGTGCGCATGGAAGGAAATCAGACCATTCTCACTCCTCCTCCGGGAGCCGAAGAGAAGGCGCGTAAAAGTGGCAAGGCTATTATGGATGGCCCCAAAACGTTCGCATTTGACCGGTCATATTGGTCCTTTGACAAGAATGCTCCCAACTATGCGAGACAGGAAGACCTTTTCCAAGATCTTGGGGTCCCGCTTCTGGACAATGCCTTCAAGGGTTACAACAATTGTATCTTCGCCTACGGACAGACCGGTTCGGGCAAGTCCTATTCAATGATGGGCTATGGCAAGGAACATGGCGTGATCCCGCGGATTTGCCAGGATATGTTCAGGCGCATCAATGAGCTGCAGAAGGACAAGAACCTCACTTGCACAGTGGAAGTTTCCTACTTGGAAATTTACAATGAGCGGGTGCGAGACTTGCTGAATCCTTCGACAAAGGGGAATCTCAAGGTTCGAGAGCATCCGTCGACTGGTCCCTACGTGGAGGACTTGGCGAAGCTGGTCGTGCGATCATTCCCAGAAATCGAAAACCTCATGGACGAAGGCAACAAAGCCAGAACGGTAGCCGCTACGAACATGAATGAGACATCCAGCCGATCCCACGCCGTCTTCACTTTAACCTTGACGCAAAAATGGCATGATGAGGAGACCAAAATGGACACAGAGAAGGTCGCGAAGATCAGTCTGGTCGATCTGGCCGGTTCGGAGCGCGCAACGTCCACCGGAGCTACTGGAGCTCGACTGAAGGAGGGTGCGGAAATCAACCGCTCACTTTCGACCCTGGGTCGTGTGATTGCAGCGCTGGCCGATATCTCCTCGGGAAAGCAGAAGAAGAATCAGTTGGTACCCTACCGGGATTCGGTACTGACCTGGCTCCTCAAAGATTCCCTGGGAGGCAACTCGATGACGGCCATGATTGCCGCCATTTCCCCTGCGGATATCAACTTTGAAGAGACGCTCAGTACCCTTCGATATGCTGACTCTGCTAAGCGAATTAAGAACCACGCGGTGGTCAATGAGGATCCAAACGCGCGGATGATCCGCGAATTGAAGGAGGAACTCGCGCAGCTGAGGAGCAAGCTACAGAGTAGTGGTGGTGGAGGAGGTGGCACAGGAGGTTCTGGAGGGCCGGTAGAGGAATCGTATCCGCCCGACACGCCGCTCGAGAAACAAATTGTGTCGATTCAGCAGCCGGATGGCACAGTCAAGAAAATGAGTAAGGCGGAAATCGTGGAGCAGCTGAACCAGAGTGAGAAGCTCTATCGAGATCTCAACCAGACTTGGGAAGAGAAACTGGCCAAGACCGAGGAGATCCACAAGGAACGGGAGGCGGCGCTGGAGGAGCTGGGCATCAGCATCGAAAAGGGATTTGTCGGTCTCACCACTCCAAAGAAAATGCCACATCTGGTCAACTTGAGCGATGATCCCCTTCTAGCCGAGTGTTTAGTCTACAACATCAAGCCCGGGCAGACAAGGGTTGGGAACGTCAACCAAGACACCCAAGCCGAAATTCGGCTGAATGGTTCGAAGATCCTGAAAGATCACTGTACCTTTGAGAATGTGGACAACGTCGTGACGATCGTGCCAAACGAGAAAGCTGCCGTCATGGTGAATGGCGTGCGAATTGACAAGCCCACTCGCCTCCGCAGCGGGTATCGGATTATCCTAGGTGATTTCCATATTTTCCGATTCAACCACCCGGAGGAGGCTCGTGCTGAACGGCACGAACAGTCCCTGCTTCGCCATTCCGTCACGAACAGTCAGCTGGGTTCGCCTGCTCCGAGTCGTCACGACCGGACACTGAGCAAGGCCGGTTCGGATGCGGATGGCGAGTCTCGCGCAGATTCTCCTTTGCCGCACTTTCGTGGAAAGGATAGTGACTGGTTCTATGCTCGCAGGGAAGCTGCCAGTGCTATCCTAGGGTTGGATCAGAAGATTTCCCATCTGACAGATGATGAACTGGATGCGTTATTTGACGATGTTCAAAAAGCGCGGGCAGTTCGTCGGGGCCTGGTGGAAGACAACGAAGATAGCGATTCACAGAGTTCGTTCCCGGTCCGTGACAGGTACATGTCCAATGGAACCATCGACAACTTCTCCCTTGATACCGCCATTACTATGCCAGGCACTCCTCGTAGCGACGACGACGGTGACGCAGCCCAGCAGTCGAAAAAAGGCGACAAGAAGTCCAAACAAGAAGCGTCTAATGTGGACGTTGAGGAGTTGCGTCAGCAGCAGGCCCAGATGGAAGAAGCCCTGAAGACGGCAAAGCAGGAATTTGAGGCACAGCTCCAGAAGCAGAAGGAGACGTATGAATCGCACATCAAAGAGATCGGTCAGCCGGTTCCAAAGATCTACGAGAATGGGTTTGCCCGACTGGAACCGCGTGAGGTTGAAATTGCCAGGTCTGTGTACCGTCACTGGTCGCAGCGCAACTATGTGCGTATGGCGGAGTCAATTCTTCAGCATGCGTCGCTCTTGAAGGAGGCCCAGGTCATGAGTCAAATCATGGACAAGAATGTAGTCTTCCAATTCGCCATAGTTGACCGAGGACACAATATGGCGTCCGCGTATGACTTGGTTCTCAACGGCATCTCAGGCGAGGATGATGCTGCCCTTGACCAGGCGAAAAAACCCTGTGTCGGGGTGCGTGTCATCGACTTCAAGAACTGCGTGATCCATCTCTGGTCGATTGAAAAGCTCCAGCGCCGACTACACGTGATGCGACAAATGCATCAATACATCGACCGACCGGATTACATCCAACATTTCAAACTGGAGAATCCATTCTCTGAGACGTGCCCCTCTCGCTACTCACTGATAGGTGATGCGGATATTCCCCTCACCGCCGTATTTGAGACCCGAGTTCAGGACTTTTCGGTCGAGGTCGTGTCGCCATACACTCAAAGTGTCATTGGTATCATACGACTTTCCCTCGAGCCTTCGTCTGCTCAAGGCCCATCGTCGATGCTGAAGTTCAATGTGGTGATGAGGGACATGGCCGGTTTTGCGGAGCGAGAGGGCACCGACGTCCATGCGCAGCTATTCGTGCCTGGTGTGTCTGAAGATGCCGTAACAACGACCCAAATGATCAGCGGTTTCGACGAGAACCCGATTCGTTTCGAGAGCGTTCACAGTATGAGCTTGCCTCTATCCAGCCCCCGGACGGCGTCGATCAAGGTCTGTGTCTATGCTCGCGTGACGCAGATGCATCTCGACAAACTCCTGAGTTGGGATGACATGCGCAACGCTTCAGAGCTTTCTTCCCAAAAGAAGACGACACCCCGCATCGCTGAGAGCGAATTCTTCTCGGAAGAGCGCCATGATGTGTTCGCCCGTGTTCAGATCCTCGAGTTGGCGGAGTCGGGTGAATATCAGCCGGTTGAGGTCCTGCAGAGCAACAGTCTCGATGCCGGGACGTACCAGATCCACCAAGGTCTGCAACGCCGTGTCGTCATCCATCTCACTTACAACTCGACGGAGAGCTTCCCCTGGGATAACATCAGTAATCTGCGTATCGGATCCGTACGTCTTCTCGACCCTGGGGGAAGATCCCGGACCAAGATATGAACACGCCGGACGTGCCATTGCGAATGGTTCAAGAGCCGATGGTCAAGGATAATGCAGACGGCACATCCAACATCACAATCATCGGACAATGGGATTCGAGTCTCCACGGATCGCCGCTCCTCGATCGCACCACAGCCGACAAATACCGCGTGCAGGTGGCGCTGCGCTGGTATCTGGTTTCGTCTCGCGTGCATGAACCCATCAACTTCGGACTTGATTTGAACCTACAGATTCTGGGAAGATATCACGTTCGTTCGCAGTCGATTCTGAAGCAGTTTTGGAACTCGACTCGAGTGGTGCATTCGACGGTCGGCATGTTTTCTGTCGTCATCCGGCCGATCTCCGCCAAGCGCGCTGCGGATCTGTGGCGGATGAACACGCAAAATGACTATGTCAAGGGAGAGGAACTTCTGACGAGCTGGTCCACGCGGAAAGTCTCCCTGGTGCGCGACTACATCGCGTCTCGTAAGCGACGGCAACGAGCGATTGAGATCGAGGCCGCTCGCGGTGTTCTGGGTTCCGATCTTCTCACCGTCCCTTCGTCGACCAAGGGCAGTGGCCGGTTCACTCCCTTGCGGAATCAGGAGCTTTCGGAGCGACAGATGGACCTGCTCCGGAGGTATCTTAATCTTTGGACTACGCGCCAAGACCCTATAGAGGCAATTTTGGCTGCGGACAATACGGAACAACCCGGGCATGGTGCAACGTCAAACTCCGACGCATCTTCAAATACACAGTCTGATGGCAATTCGTCGACGCAGAGTCCGGCTCGACCCCGTTATGTGGCGACCGTCCAAACGCTTGCCAAGAACGCAACCGTGACGAAGGCTGGGTATCTATTGACGCCAGACGACATGAACCGTCAATGGGTTCGTCGATTTGTCGAGCTGCGCGGGTCGTACCTGCACGTGTACTCCGTACCAGATGGCGATGAACTCAACGCGATCAACCTTCGTCATGCACGCGTGGACCACGAGCCCGACTTTGCGCGCCTGCTGGACGGATCAGAGAATGGGATTCCCTCTCGCGGGCGACCGTACATCTTTGCGGTGTATGGGCCGCAGAACACGTTCCTCTTTGCCACGCGGACCGAAGTGCAGAAGGTCGAATGGATCCTGAAGATCGACGAGCGCTATTTCAGCCACAAAGCGCGTGATGGTCGGTGATGCTTATCCCATTCCTTTCCTTTGACAGGTCGATGTTCCGATTCCCTTGATCACGACGAATGATGTTCTGCTGCGACGGCCGGATGAACAGGAGCTATCTGGTTTGAGGTTTCATGATACCATTTCTTTGTCTTCTGGCACTCGTTATTAAGATACCCCGGACTTGTATCATGGCATTTTCTTGAGACTGTAACATATAACCTAGTGGCAACATCTATTCTGTACACAGTACTTCTTTGACAGAAGTTCCTTTACTAGAAGAATCCAATATGCATCCCATTACCGACGTCCAAGGACTACCTAGCTGAGCGGCCCGGAAACAACATTCAATATCCAACATTGCTTGCTGTTGTCCTAAGAGAGCGAAAAGCATTCTCAATATATAATACTGCAATCGATTCAGACAGCATAGGCTCCAATACTCGTGAAGTCTCGTAGCTTGATGACCTCCACGAGGGCGATGGTTGAAATCCGGAGGAACCTCGGCCCCGACTCCCCGAGTTCCAGAAGCTGGCTGCCAAGGCGCTAGGTCTGTTCGACACGTGACAAAGAGTCACGTGGTCAACTTTGAAACCTGTGAAAGCTGCCCGTCGTTGCCTGATCAAGCCTCAGGCATCAACTGTCATCCTGGCAGATTATTGCAAATGACATGAGGAGGTCGGAAGCTCTGAATATTTGATCAAGTCGACGATGCGGGGAAGGTTTGAGCAAATTGTCAACGCTTTCACTAAGACTACTACTGTAGCCACGCCTAGGCTCTTCCAATTTCGCATTATTGATCCGATCATTCGGCACTAACATCGACGGAGACAATCCGAGGTTACCGATATTCGGCACTGCAATGAGGAGTTGCTGCAGATCAGGCCGTGTTGAACATGATAATGACTCAGAGAATCAGCACCTTGACTGTATCTCATGTGAATCAAGACGATTAGTAGCAATCACTTCATAATCAAGACGGATTTCCTCGAGAGCAAGAGTACGAGGCAAGGACAGCCCAAACATTATGGCGCTCCCAACGTCCTGCAGTGTTCTGGTTGTCGGAAGTGGCAATGCTGGATTCTGTGCGGCCGTGGCTGCAAAACAGGCCGGGGCTGAGGATGTGGTGCTCATCGAGAAAGCCCCAGAGTCCTGGGCAGGAGGAAATAGTTACTTCACTGCGGGTGCATATCGGACGGTCCATGGCGGTGCAAAGGACCTGCTTCCGCTCGTCAACAATGTCGATGAGTCCATGGCTAAGAATATTGACATCGACCCATACACGGAGCAAGATTTCCTCGATGACATGCAGCGCGTGTGCGGTGGTAGGTCCGACCCAGCTTTGACGAATACTCTGGTCAAGGATTCTCTGGGTACCATGAGGTGGTTGAAGGAGAATGGTGTCCGTTTCCAACTCTCGTTCAACCGCCAGGCATATGAAGTCGGTGGACGGATCAAGTTTTGGGGTGGTCTCGCTTTGAAGACGGAAGATGGAGGCAAAGGCCTGATCGCCGATCACATGGCGAACGCTCTTCGACAGGGTATCAAGATTTTCTTTTCCACTCCGCTGGAGCGTTTATGGATTGATCCGGCAACTGGCGCTCTCCAAGGCGTCGTAGTTTGCCACCTAGGCGTTCCAGCGCTCATCAAAGCGGGCGCGGTCGTTCTCGCCGCTGGCGGATTCGAAAGCAACCCCCGTCTTCGGGCGCAGCTGTTGGGCCCTGCATGGGATCTAGCAAAGGTGCGAGGGACACCTCACAACACTGGCGAGGTGCTTGAGATTGCCATCCGAGATGCCCATGCCAAGCAAGTCGGGAATTGGTCTGGCTGCCACGCGGTGGCCTGGGATTTCAATGCCCCCGCCAACGCCGGCGATCGGGAGGTTTCGAATGAATTCACCAAATCTGGATATCCCCTTGGTCTCATGTTCAACACAAAAGGGGAGCGTTTTGTCGATGAGGGCCTCGACCTACGCAACTATACCTACGCCAAGTTTGGCCGTGCAATTATCGTGCAACCGGGTCAGTGTGCGTTCCAGATTTGGGACCAGCGGACTATACCTTGGCTGCGGGCTGAGGAATATCGTCCGGAACGAGTCCGTCGAATTATGGCCGATACGATTTCTGATCTAGCTGACAAGCTAGTTCCATTGGGTCTTCAAGATCGCGAGGCGTTTATCGATAATGTGAACCGCTACAATGAGGCTGTTTATGCTTTCCAACGTGAACACCCTGATAAAATCTGGAATCCGTCGATTCTTGATGGTCTCTCGACGCAATCTAGCAGTACCAAACTGCGCATTGCCAAGTCAAACTGGGCCCTTCCACTCGATCAGGGTCCATTTATGGCCGTCCAAGTCACCTGTGGTATTACTTTTACATTTGGCGGACTGGCAGTTAATCCAGAGACCGCTCAGGTGATCTCATCCATCACCGACAAAGGGGTGGACAACTTGTTCTGCTGTGGTGAGATGGTGGGAGGTCTATTCTATGAAAACTACCCTGGTGGAAGCGGATTGACATCGGGAGCGGTGTTCGGACGAAGGGCCGGGACTGCTGCTGCACGAGCTGCCAGCCAAAGGGAGTCTTGAAGTGTTGACACCTGGCGGTGCTTGTCACTACCAATCGGACGAGCTGGTGTCTGGTACTACAAGCGAACATTCATATCAAAGTATTAAGTTATCTCACTGCATCACTGAGAAATATTGCTGTAGGAATGTTCAGTTCCACCGTCGCGATACAATGCCCGCATATTTTATCCTTTATTGAGTTACTCTCGCTCCACTGCCGATATCCGTCATGACTCCGTGGTCATCGCAATGCATCGCTCAAGTGACGTTTGTTGTCAAGTTGAGTACTCAAAACGCGGACAATTGAGGCAACGGCTAGGGTCTGAAGACGGGGCTTCGCAGGACAAAGAAACGGATTTTTCCCCTAACGGGCATCAATGCCGGTATTTGTTTTTTTTTTTTTTTTTTTTTTTTTTTTCAGGTACTGAATCGAAGCGAATCGACGCCTCGCCTCAGATATGGTACCTAGTCGGTATAACTACATACAAAATTTCAACGAGTTCTTCAGAGGTCCTAATTAAAGTCTGAAAATCTTAATTTCGATTCACGTTCACACGAATATGACTTCCAGTATTCACATTGTCATACACTAATATGTACATGCAGCCTGCCAGATTGTGATAAGTTCTCAAGTTTGAGGCTCCAACGGGTGAGTGCATTGATCTCATCTTTAGGACTGGTTGCAGCAATCCCAATTCCGTGGGAAGTACTCCGTACAGCACTGGGAGCTTGAAGTGTTTGCTTTCAATATACTGGGGCATTGTTGTCCATGTATATCCTGACTCAGAGAATGTTTGCTGTTCTTCAGTAATTGACGTGATCCTCAACCCTTGTACCTCAGCCGAGGATACATACTTGCCACCTGGCGACACACATAACCTAACCTAATCCAACTAGCTGTTTTGGGGATATATGCCGCACCTTCTCCCTCAAACTAAGACAGCAGGCTAAGGAAAACAGTCGGATCTGAGGAAGTATTCACACATTAGCATACTAAAACGATGATTCCTTCAATTCTATCTGATCATCTGAACAGTTCAGCCGCAAAGACTGCCCAGAAGCGAGAAGGGTGCGGTGTCCATCCAGCACGATTTTCCTGACGTGGTAATGACGATTACGGTACTGGGTACGATGCTTATCCACACATTTTCACTTAATCTGGCTACATAGGTATTTCACATTCTAAGGTATGGTGATCATCCTAACTGTTCGAGATTGCAACGTGTTGACCTGGCAGGTTGAATACATAGTACTTGAATAGTATTGAGTGTGGTAGGCATAGGGGAGGCACACTACCTCGAACCACTACGCAAATGATGCGTGGATGACAACATGATGAAAGGTACTAGTTACTACCTATCATTCAGGATGGCCATCCAGGTGCCCCGTGGGCTGCCAATTCTCGATTGGTCCACTCCCACAACTCATCGGCCAGCTTCTGGTCCGTGAAGAACTTCTTGTCCTCCCGCAAGACCCCGACAGGATCGTAGTAGGCTCCGTTCTTTAAGTCTGACGACGTAGCGGCCCACAGGCCATTCTCTGCTCCCTTTTCCGGAGTGACGCCCGTCAGCCAGGCGAACGGTATGCCGACGAAGGTCATGAACCATTGATTAATCCCCGTAGACTTGCGAAAGAGATCAGTGTAAACCTGACCCGGATTGTAGGAGATTGTCTTGATCGACGAATAGACCTGAGCAAGTTTGCGGGCGAAGAGTATCAGCGCAAGTTTCGAGTGGGCATATCGCTGATAGGCAGAGGTGAGAGGATCTGCGCTCTTCATTTGATCGAGAACCAATCCAGTTGGCGGCGGATTGATGTAGGTGGCCATTGATGTCGTGACTAGGATCCTCACATCTCTGCCCTTACTCTCTGTATGCAAGAGCAGGGGCATCAGAAGTTGGGTAAGCAGTGCATGACCCACATAGTTGACGCCAAACTGGCTTTCGAAGCCCTCCGAAGTCAGTGCCGGCGCGGTACTGGAGATGCCCGCATTGAGGAACAGCAGATCAAGATACACCGCGTCCCTCAGAAAATCGGTTGCGAATCTCTTGACACTATCAAATGATGCGAGATCAAGAGGACGGATCTGGATATTTGCATCGGGAATTGAAGTTTTGACTGACGAAACGAGTGCCTCGGCACTTGCAATGGAGACTGGACGCACACAAAGATAAATGACTGAGGGACGATGATGAGCAAGAATTCTGATGGTCGCTGCGCCCAATCCTGAGTTCCCTGTCGGACATTCTGTAAGATTCCTGTTAACGTGAATTGGGATAGTTCCGAATACGCACCTCCAGTGACCAGAATCACCTTTCCTTGGAGGTCAGGAATATCCCTCAGAGGATCGAAAGCCATTGCAATAAACGTCCGTTAGTGTGGGTGGAATCAGTTCTCGCCTTTTAGGAGCCGATGCGAGAGACTGGAAAACTGAGAGATGACGTTCAGAGACGACGAAATCGTGTAGTAGCATTGCTGAAGGGGCCAACTCTGTTTTCTTACAATGCAAATGAATCCCGGTTCTCCACTCGTATGGAACAATTTTAGACGTACATCTGCAAGCTGAGCTCCATGCTTGGACCATGTTGGAAGCCTCGAGGACAGCTTGATTGTAGCGTACCAGGAGGGACGATTAGGGCACGCCAATACGATCCATACGATAATACAATACGAGACACATCAAAGCGGACGGTAACGTTTCATACCGTTGGTAATACTCGTTCCTGACCCGTCAGTTACGTATCGTGTTATTTCGTAAGTTACAAGGTAACCACTCCGTACTTGTACTTTGTACACCCCGCACTTTAGTTGGTTGATGGAGGACAGTTGAACTTGCCTAGGTCCCTGGAGTAATTAGTACGGATGCACGATAATCTATTGACCAGTAACTGTTATGCGACTAGGATTTGATGCTTCAGTCCGAGGCATAGGATTAATCAAACAAAATCCTTCATATTCATCCTTCGTTGCTAGTGGAGTCCTCTTAGGCCTGACCTCATTGACCTGTTACCTTGTCTGCTCCGCAATTTTCTGAATCGAAACCAGCTGGACATCAGTTAGGTACTACTACTGTAGCTACCTAGGTAAGGATTATCTCCAAAATACTCCCTTGAAACTTTTAAGTGGGCTCGCGACTCACTTTCGGGTGAACATTAGTACTGTGTATGGAGTACTGTTGGATTCAATTCACTCGTTCGAAGAATCTTCGTGCAGAGAAGGTTCGTGAGAAAGCGACACACCACGATGCCAAGTCCCCGCGGGTCCACCGACTTGGGAAGGGTGAAGGTGCAACTTGGCCCATACACCCCATCCCTCTCCTATCGATGGCACTCTTCTCGCCATAAACTCAAACAGCGAATGGCTTGCAAAAGGACTAGTGATGTCAAGACTCCCTGAACTTTCTCAGGCGATTCGAATCTCCCGAAGGCCGATGCATGACTTGACATTGCCGTCTTCGCCGCACAGAAAACACGTCAGCTCATGCATTTGCTACGATCATTTTAATATGCCACTTTTCAATCCACGGGTAGGTACTTCGAAGGAGGCCAACATCAGACAGTAGGTTACTCTGATAGGTAGCCTACTAAAATTCCTTGCTACATTCTCCGCTCGGATTACCTAGCCAGCGCAGCGACACATGAGTACTGGCGAAGAGGACTAGATATCAGCAAAGACTTTGTTGCCCTCTGGCAATGCTGTCGGATGTACTGTATTATCCATTTTGATTGGCTGTGCTTTCTCTAACAATGTGCTTCCGGCGAACATGCCACCGATAGTACTGATGAAAAGTCGATTGCAGCAGCTATGAACGGGCCGGGAATGTTATTATCCTGCCGTTGCTGAGCTGGGCAATGTGGCTCCATGATAGCCTTTGAAAGCTTCCGAAGACTGAGAAGCGCATGCCGAGAAAAAAAAAAAAGCTTCAAGCCCTCTAGTACTCCGTATGCCCCGTTTCAATCTTCCTAGCCGTTCCAAAAGCAGCTGAAGTTAACCTGATTGCTAACGGGTAGCTGCATCAAAATATCACAGCGCATGGAGAAGCCTTGGAGGGTGACTTCCGGTCCGGATTCAGAGTTCTCGGTACAAACAGTCCTTGTTAGCAGGATCATTCCATGGTTCGAAACAAAGCCCCGAAGGTCCCTTTGCTCGCTATAGTATTATAATCATGTCTCACTACTAGATACAACATACGAGGTACGTCTCTGTCAACCTACAGTTATGTCGTACATGTATGTATTTCGGAAAGGTAGATACTAGCATAGAAAATGTGCAACTTTAGTTGAAATCGACAAGACCATGCGGCATCTATATGGCAGAACGATAAGCGTATCTGAAGAGTGATTAGGATTCTCTGATTTCTAGACTTGCCTCTTGGTTAATCGAGAAATGCTACGGGGTAGAAGCGGAATCGTGAATATGTCGTAGTGACTTCTCTCCATCCCTACTTTAGCTTCGCATACGGTTGAAGAGACCTTGGACTGATATGAATGGATTCAGTTTCTCCAAGTTGGACACTACTCAACATCACATAAACGTCAATCTAACACCCCGAAAAATCTTATGACACAGTATGAACACAAAGCATAAACATTCATCAGGCTATGCTCCCATCAGTCCCCGACTTATTTCTTCTGGCCCCCCTTCTTCTGCGACAAGATGTGCGTCGCCAATGCCCGCAAGTCTGCAGAATTGACAATCTTTGGCAGCGGAACCTCGACACCTGTTTCTCTGCGGATCCAGTTGCGCAACTCCACGGACACCAAGGAATCCAGACTATAATTGGAAAGCGGAGCATCCGGCTCGATCTCGTCCCGTTCAATCATGGTGATCGAAGACACTTTGTCCATCAGGGCGTCCAGGAGTCGTGGTAATGGATCATTGCCATGTCCAGAACCCTGGGCAGCAGATCGTTCTTTGCCTTGTTCATCCTCTGTTCCCTCGGCATCAGGGGTGGTTCGGATGTATTCCACAAGAGCCCAAGGATGGAACCATTGCCATGGGAGAATGTCGCTATCGTCGCGGTTGGACAAGCTGAACGAGATTGCCTTCCCGTCGCGATTGAGTCCGGATGCTGCCCCAATGATACTTCCCTTGACGACAGTAAGAAGGTGTCTTTCGGAGAGGAAACCTCCCATGGAACCCTTCAGGGTCGCCTCCATATCGCGATCGGCTACGTAGCCAACACCCAACACCACTGGCAGTGCAACGGACACCGATGGTTGTCCACGGGCGTTTCGATATTCAGCAAAGCCATCGTAGAATGACTAGTTCGCATTAGATCGACTAAAGCTCTTCATCATATTCATTGTTACAAGACTTACCGCTGTTGCCGAATAGATCGACTGACCAATGTTACCACTGCCGGAAATGAACGAAGACAACAGAACGAAGAAATCGAGGTTTTCCGGAAGCAGTTCATGCAGGTTCCATGCTCCCTTAATGCGTGGTGTTGTAATATTGTACCAGTCCTCGTACGTAGTGTTCTCCAAGAGTCGATCCTAGTATACGCGTTAGCAAGTGGTCTATTCGGCTTGATCGCAGACAGTATCATACCTTGAGCCAAAGAGCACTGTGAACAACTCCACCGACTGGTGGGAGATCTTGAATTGCTTGCACAGCATTGGCAACATCTTCTCGCTTGCCAACATCACAAGCAATCGCTCTGATGTTTACATCGGTGTCTTTGTAGGTTTCCAGCACCTTCTGGACTTCAGGACGGGTAGAACCGCTCCTACCGAGCAAAACAATATTGCGAGCACCATGTTCGACCATCCATGGAGCAAGGAAAAGTCCGATACCGCCTGTGCCTCCAGTGATGACGTATGTCTTGTCAGGACGCAGCAAGTTGTCTTTCGACCCAGCCAGAGCCGGAGGACACTCAGCCAAGATTCGCTCGTTTTGATCCATTGTAATGACGATTTTGCCGATATTCTGTCCAGACTGAAGCTTACGCATTCCCACCGCAATCTGGGAAACCGGCACCGCGGTCACGGGACGAATGGGTTTGATGACACCTTTGTTGACCAGGTCGATCATGTTCGCTAGACACTCGCGATGCTCCTCGGGTTTCTTCTGGAACCGCGTCCGGAGGTCAACACCACAGAATGTTACGTTGCGATCGAACGGTCTCATTGTCAAGTAGTTGTTCTGGAGAAGGTCTCGCTTCCCGATTTCAATGAAATGACCAAAGTCTGCAATCACAGCCCATGTTGCCTGCAGGATATCGCCGCTCAGGGAGTTTACAATAACGTCAACTCCCTTGCCGTTGGTTACTGCTAGTATACCGTCCCGGAACTCGGTAGTTCTGCTGGAGAAGATGTGATCTCTTGGAATACCGAACTCCTCATGCAGGAAGTCCCTCTTCGCCGGAGAACCGGCAGTCACGAAGATCTCAGCTCCGATGTGTTGAGCTAGCACGATACATGCTTGTCCAACTGCGCCGGATGCTGCGTGGATCAGAACGCTCTCTCTCTTTCTGAGCTGGCCAAAACGCATGAGCGACATGATTGCAGTAGAGTAGGCGACGGATATCCCGGCAGCTTCCGCATCGCTAAAGCCAGCCGGAGCTTTGCAGGCCATCCAGGCTGGAACTTGAACATAGGTAGAGAAGCTTCCCCCATCAAGACATCCGAAAAACACGCGGTCACCCGGCTTGAGATCAATTACTCGGGAACCCGTTTTAACCACGGTACCGGATCCTTCGAAGCCTGGGCGGGTCCAGGGAATCGAGCCGAGAACCAGAAGAACGTCCCGGAAATTCAAACCGGATGCATGCACACGGATCAAGATGTCATCATCACCTAAGGTCCGCTGAAGAGCATCCGTCCTCTTGAAGTAAATGGAATCCGGACTTCCCGCAGAATCGACTGTCAATTCAAAAGAAACATCGTCTTGCCACAACTCTTGCTCCTTCTTGGTAGAAATTCCAGCTTCCGAAGCGAAAACATCTTTGGCTGTGGTGAGGGGTCGATAGCGTGGCAGCCACAGCATGCCCTCACGCCAAATGAAGTCCTTGTCTGGTGCATTCGGCAGCTCTGGATCACGAAATTGTTTCGATAGGCTGAAAATTGAAGATGCCCCCTCCGAATTATAAGGCAGTTTGTCCAGCGTCAGCAAACTTCTTGAGCCGTTCTCCAAACGGACAGTGCGCAACAGGCCTTTGATGGCATCGCAGTCAGGGCTGCCGTTTTCGGGAATCACCCACAGCAATCCCGTAACATGCAGAAGGAAGTTTTTGAGAGATTCGAACAGATCCTCAGTAACGGCCTTGAAGATACTGTTGCTGGGGGAGTCTATGAAGACGCAGAAAGGATCATCCTCAGGACTGACTTCAGCGAACGGTTTGATGATGGTCTCGCAGTTCAGGGTTTCTGCAATGAGGTCAGCCACCAATTGGGCGAACTCCTCTTCCTCAGAGCATGTCAAAGGTCCACAGATTGTGATGGGGCCTGACGTGTCGTCTTCTGTAATTCCCACTCTTCTCGTGGACATCACATTCATGATATTCAGGCGATCATCTGGATATGCCTTGATCAAACAGTCAACTCCCGAGAAGCCGCGGTCCGTGAGAACACGGTTCCACGACTGGGTTGACATCAAGGGCCCTTCTTCAGGGGAGCGGTATCCATCTTCAGTCAGCCACCAGCCGGGGAGCAAGGCGAAAGGCAAAACCAGAGGTGCGTGCTGGCATGCCTCCAGCAACACGAGCTTTCCGTTGGGTTTCAGGAGAGATCGGACATGATCGATGGTCTTTGCCATATTGGGGGTCGCGTGCAGAACGTTAGAGGCAATCACGAGATCGTAGTCCTCGACACCGAAGCCTTGTTGTGTGGGATCTTTGCTGATGTCCAATTTTTTGTAAGTGATGTATCTGGACCATTTACTCAGCCTCTCGCGGGCCTTCTCAAAGAAGCCGCTCGATATGTCTGTGTAGGTGTAAGAAAATCCATCTGGTAGCCGTTCTCCCCCACGAGACAGCTCTTCAAAGACGGGCAGGGTGGCACTGCCCGTTCCGGCTCCGACTTCCAGGACTCGTAAATTGGATTTGACGTCGCCCAATTTGCTCACCCATCTTGCAAGGTTCTCACTCATGCGTGTGTTGGTCAAGTCATCTTCATAATACCTGGAAAGACGGTTGTTTTCAAGCATGACTTCGAGCGCCTGCACCTCGCCACGAAGGATTTGCGGCAGATGTTGGCCAACTGCGCATATCATTTCACCCTGACCACCAGAGCTGGAGACTTCAGATTCCAAAGCTGACACATCAACGCCATTCAGGATATTCTTTTCTCGTTCAACAACACCGGTGGCCCAATTCTTGAATTTTCCAAGATGCTCCGGTAGATGTGACAGGTCGTCACTGGAAGTCTCCTGCAACGCCCGATTTATGTAGTGGACTGAGATGACATTCAACAAGTCAATACGGCGTCGCTCAGGCTCGTCAGCAGATTTGGCGTTAAGGAAGGCAAGGAACTTGTCAGAATCTCCGAAATGATCCGGGCTGGGGATCAAGTCCCAATGGAAGCTAGACGGAAGGTTTGAAATTGATTCATCGCGTTGCCCAGACCAGATAACCCTGAGCCCGACAGACTCCCACTCTGCCAAAGGCACAAAAGATTCGTTGTTTTTCATAAAGACGGCCACTCCTAGTTTCAGACTTCCACCAGTGATGTTATAGTCAAGAAGACGTGTAACGACAGTCAGGCGCAGGGAATCAGTGAACGGAATATTGTTCGAGATCCGAAGCCGGCTCACGTAGTTGGGCATGAGTGCTGGCTTTTCGCCATATTGCTCCAAGAGAGGGCCCAAGCATTGAAGGAAACTATCCAGTGTTGGAGGATCGACCGTTGCAGGGGACCCGTATTGGGAAGGCTGCCAGATGAGCCCAGGATGTAGCTCGGTTTCGGCTACAGTCCAGCCCGGACCCTCCCACAACCTGACCATTCGCTTGAATGAAGGACCGTACCTCGTTCCCTTCGCTGAAGTCGCGTATTCTTGCTCCACATTGCGTTCTTTGAGCTGATCACTCTGGATGAGTGGTATTGAAGCTTTGACGGTGGGACTTTCCAGGGTCAAGTCATGCGAAACAGCCTCAAGTCGGCCATGGCAATGTGATGTCCAACCAAATTCGGCATTCCATGTTAGGATCTCGAAAATCCAGGTGGACGTGGAGACATTTTCTGTCCCCATGGCAGCCGGTCTAAGCTTGGTGGTGATGTCGATCCGCTCATCCTCTTCAATCTCCAAGCTTCGCTTGGCATGGAACTCTTGAACAAGAATGCTTGAAGGGCGAGGAGATGTCACACTTCTGAGCGCTTCCATGCCTAGTGACAGAAAGGCCGTCATCGGAAACACAACATGGCCGTCCACACTGTGCTCTCGAACCCATGGCATTTCATCCAGATTGAACACCTGGCGGAACGAAATCGCGCTGCCTTGGTCGTAGGGGTTTCTCCATCCAAGTAGATGGCTGTAACGCTGGCCGGGATGTAACTTTGCTTGCGTGATTCGCGACCGAAGCACGTATCGTGCAGACTTATCCCAGGCGTATGGTGGGAGATCGGGAATGACACTAGCATTTGATTGATTCGTGCCATTGACAGCTCCAAATTGAATGGGGAGCCCCAGGCAAAAGAGACTCTTGGCCAAAGATAATATTGCATCTTCATTGTCCGTTCCGCGTACCAGCGACGGGAGATAGGCGAATTGGTCCTGACGTCGATCGGTGTGTTGCTGACGTAGAGAATCCACTGTTTGTTTGATTGGCCCCTGGAGAGCGGAATGCGGCCCGATTTCGACGATTAGGGTAGGCGAGCGATGTCCAGCATTCGTGGCATCCTTCCGTGCCGCAAAAATGCCCCGGATTGCATCTGTGAAGCGAACAGGTTGAAGCAAATTCTTGACCCAGTACGAAGCATTGACGGCATCTTCATTCAGAACGTCGCCAGTGACAGAAGACACGAAGATCGGTCGAGACGTCTCAGGAAGCTTCTCCATAGTATTGAAGAAAGGTTCGATGGATTCCAGGTACGATGTGGCAACTTGCTCCATGTGCCGAGAATGGTACGCAACGTCGACTCGTAGTCTGCGAGCAAAGATACCACGCGCGTTGGCCAATTGATGAATGCTATCAATGGCAGAAACGTCTCCGGAAACAGTTACACTCTGGGGACTGTTTATTGCCGCGATCGTTGCGTAGCCACTGTCAATCTCTTCGATCAGCTTTGTGGCCTCTTCGGCGCTTGTTCCCAGAGCAAGCATTGCTCCCATTTGACCACTCTGGCTCAACTTAATAGCAGCTTGGCCACGGTAATAAGCCACAGCAACAGCCGCTTCGAAGGAAAGCAAGCCAGCCGCGAAAGCCGCTGCAATCTCGCCACTGGAGTGTCCTGCAACCGTGGTCGGTTGAATACCCCAGCTCTTCAGCAATGAAACCAAAGCCAGCTGAACTGCGGTACAGGCCGGTTGGCTGATCTCAGCCGTGTTGATGCGCGACTCGGACTCTGGCCGGCGTAGTTCCTCTGCCAGATGTTAATTCCGAGATTCAGAATGTGGAGGTAGAATCTCCGTACCTATCAAGCTGAATTGAGACCCCAATCTTTGAAGAGTGTCTTCAGCGTGTTTAATGGAAGCATTGAAAATCTCATATCGGGTCAAGCTTGCGGCCATCCGAGCATGTCTGGGTTTATTAGCACGTTTCGATTTGACTGCTTGTGGGATATCCTTACTGGGCACCTTGGCCAGTGAAGACAAAGGCGGCAGATTGATCCCGTGCTTTCCTAGACTTTGCCGTCGTCAGTTCCGTTCTGAGAGCCTCCAATGAGTCTGCTATGACGGCCACTCGATGAGCGTGATGTGTGCGGCGCTGTCCCAAGGTAAAACTGAGATCGCGCATAAATGCTTTTGAATCCGATTCACGCTCCAGATAGTCTCGGAAAGAAGACAGGTACGCGGTGAGACTACTCTCGGACCGGGCTGAGAACACATATACACGCTTCTCACGGTCAATTTCCTTGGAGTGATTGGAGATGTCACCGTTTAAGCCAACCGATCTCAATTCTCCGTTCGCCTTTTCGACACCATTTGTGACCCTATGCCCGTTAGTGAACTCTCCGTTCGTGGTTTCTCCGTCGGTCAAATGTCCGTTCGCGAAATCCGCGCTATGGATTGCTGGCCTGTGAATCTTAGGCGCTTCGTCGAGAATGACCACGGCGTTACTTCCACCAAATCCTAAGCCAGCGATGAGCCAAGCCGGTGACAGTCAATAACAAGGTATGGGTGCTCACCGAAGTTCGTCACACAGACGCGCTTTCGTGCATTGGATGGCCATGGAATAGTCGTTGGAGCCACCTAAACTACGTCAGTCATTGTCCTCGATCAATGTCGGAGTGCAAAGAAAATATGATGGGTCCTCACTTTCAACTTTTCCTTTCCTTCGATTTTGTCGTTGAGCTTTTCAAAGTTGGCATTGGGCAAAACACATCCACGTTGAATCATCATCACTGCCTTGATTACGCCGAGAATGCCGCTTGCCGCTTCCGTGTGACTAGGCACAGTTAATTCATGTCCAGTATCGTCATAATGTTGCATACAGACCCGAAGTTGGATTTCAGGGATCCGATATAGAGCGGATCGGAAGACGTTCGCTTGCTGGCAAGGACAGTAGCAAAAGACCCAGCTTCAATCGGGTCACTTCTTTCGTTTAGTCCATCGAAGTCTGCCAAGTTTCTTCAATACAACCACTCACCCGACTTTGGTGCCCGTTCCATGGCCCTACAGTGGTAATCAGACAATCAGCAAGAGGATTCTTAAGATCGAGAGCCTATGGAGCTTTGGCCATACCTCCACAACTGGAGTATCTGCGGGATCTAGTCCGACCTCGAGATGAGCCCGCCGGAGAAGGCTCTCCTGTGCCGACCTTCTGGGCATCGTGATACCGTCTGACCGGCCGCCGTGATTACAAGCCGTATTCAGGATCACAGCATGAATTGGGTTGCCAGACTTGATCGCGTCATCGAGACGCTTCAACAGGAGGCAGGCACCCCCTTCCCCTCGACCAAACCCGGATGCCTTCACATCGTATGAGAAGGACTTCCCTTCCGGAGACAAGGCTCTGCACGGTATGTTCAGTATGCAAGAACATGCCTCAAAGAGAGCAACCATACCCCATGGTATCGAGGAAGCTGAATTGCGCAGGTCCCAGCAGCAATCCGCAGCCACTGGCGAAGGCGGCGTCACATTCTCCAGCTCGCAGGCTCTGGCAAGCCATGTGAATGGCGTAGCTACTGCTAGCGCATGCAGCATCGACGGCAATGCTTGGACCAGACAGATCGAAGAAGTATGAAAGGCGGTTGGCGAACATACAGGGTGCTCCACCCACACAAGACCAGTTTGAGGAAGCTGGTAGATCCTCACCCAGCATGTGGCCGTGTTCAGGCGATCCGATGGCCGAGAAAACACCAGTGTTTGACCCGGCCAGATCGACAAGAGTGATTCCAGCACTCTCGGCAGCCTCAAATGCACATTCTAGCAGCAACCGATGATGGGGATCGACCGAGCGAGCCTCCTCAGCGCGCAGGTGGAAGAAAGGCGCATCGAAAGCATATATATCGTCTGGCAAAAAGTGACCCCCTTCACTGGCAATGCAGCCCGCCTTGTCTTTATCGGGGAAGTGAAACGCATCAGAGTCCCATCGCTCCGGAGGAACCTTGGACCATGCACACTTTGCTTCTCGCATATACTCCCAAAGGCCTTTTCTTCCCACGCCAGGTGCGCGGTAGGCGAGGCCTACAATTGCAATAGGTGTCGAATTGGCCATTCTCAAGGCGTTTCCAGAACTGGTCTCGTGAACTGATGGAAGGTGATGGCTCAGAGTGACCTCGAGGAGGGCAGCCAAGAGACAGAGGATACTTTGAGGCCTTAGTAGAGAACGTGGCAAGCCGTTCGGCTGAAATCAATGCTTTAAAAAGAACAGTTTCGACAGATGTAATGAGAGCTATTAAAAACGAACTCAGATGGTAGGTATGGGTTTCTATGATGATGACTAGTCAGATGCGCCCCATCTGTCTCCAGTTGAAGGAATCACTCGTCTTTCGAGCAATTCTGTCCTGAAGGAAGAACATGTGACGTATTTTCAGCCTTTTGAGTCACCGGGCAGGACGGTGGTAACTATTACCTATGCGTACTCGTACATGGATGGTACTCCGAAGTGAACCCGACGTTGGTGATAACTGTTCTCCACCAACACCATCAACAACGAAGCTGTGAACACAGGGCAAACAACATCACGCATTGTGCGATTTACATCGTTTGCGTTGCATTTAATCTACAGAGAATGGATCAGGCCACAGATTCATCCAATGTCATTTCCACTTTTCATTTCATGAAATACTGGTCTGTGTAATCTGGTCCCTCGTTCAGCCATGAGATGTACTCCTGTATTCCATACTGAGGATTGTCTGTAGAAACACCTTCTCAGCTGGGAACAAGGATTGTGATGCAATTGACATTGCAAGTGCCCCATTCAAAGCCCAATGGTGTTCATCCATGTCAAATTCTTGTGATCATCCGGAGTACTATTCGCTTGAACTACGAACTTCATTGAAGCATACCGCGTTGTGATTAATACTGGCATTCGTTCAGCCGATGACCCTAATGTTGATTACGTCCGTGATCGACATCGACTTAACGTACCAAGTATAAGGTCATTCAGATTACAGTTTTGGGGGCCGTTCAACCTTCCCCTAGGATTCCTACTCGTACCGAGTTACTCCGTACTTACCGAGTACGTGATACGGAATGGAGTTGTCCGACGTAATACTCCGCATTACTTCAGCACCTGGACGAGTACAGCATGGAGTTGATAATGTATTAATCTATATGCAATCCCAATTCTTACCCCACTTAATTTCTAGGTCGATTGCATCCACATTCCCAGCGGCTGTGGACACACTCTGAATGGCAATGACCCTGGGTGCCAACTGCGGAGTACAAGTTAGGGCTCGGACTTTGCGGAGGAGGGCAACAGAATCGAAGGGCACAGACACTCAGTGCCAAGGAGATCTTGATATTTTCACTACCTATGGTTTTCTGGTAGTCTCTCTATGGTCCTTAAGGTACCAAAATACCCTCAAAAACCTTCAAATTTCGCTGAAATCGGGTGATATCCGCGATGATGCTCCTTCGGCACCCCCAGTATTGCAAAGGTAAAGATTCAAGTCAAGGTGGTGGCGGGATGCGACGGAAAAGTTCAACACTTTGGATTTGATCTTCCGCAAGTAGTTAACTAGTAATTATGTAGTGAAACTAAGTTACCAAGCTCCAGTAACTAGTGCCAAGAGGACAATGAGAAAACAAACTTGATCGTGCGTTCTATGGAAGCCTTCTAGAATGATAGAATCTCAAGAAGAGCTGCGGGGTACGGTACGGAGTACTTAAGGTCCCAAGTTCAACGACTTTTGATTAGCCTCCGACTACTCCGTCCATCATTATTCACAAGCTTCAGCCTTGCCAAAGAGTGAAGAACAAGGAGGCCAATCCATGCCCCACTTTGTTTGTGAGTTTTTGCCAGCTGCGGCCCCTGTATGCATGTAGTTAGGGCCCTGACCCGCCTAACCCCGTGCCCTCCAGTCGAGTCAAGGGATCCACTGTGGGCACCGTGGGTACCCCGGTCCGGAGTTACCGGTAAGTACCGCGATGATACTGTACAGTAGTGTCATGGCGGGGTACTCCGTACTCCGTACACCTAGTAAAGTTACCTCCGGTGGCCTGAGGCTAAACAAAATCTTTTCACCAATTCCAAACTTTATCTTCACCCAGATCTCATGCCGATACTCCGTAGGTACATCTTTCGAATCGACTGACTCGTACGGAGTATGTACTCAAGAATGCATAATCTCGATCGATATTAAAACTCATCAAACGACCTAGACTCATAGTCCGGACGGGTAGGACATTACGACCGAATACCGTATGTTACGGAGTAACTAACGAGTATGAATTCGCCTTGTCAGTACGGAGTATTGGCAATTGTGCCGATACAATGCTTTGCAGTTTCTTAATCTCTTCGAGTCCTCAAGCTCTCCATTTCGGGGTATGAGGCTTCGGAAATGCACAGTGATACTTCCAATGGAAAGGACAAGCCAGAAAACATGGAGCAACGATTGGCAGAGCTGGGAACATGGAATGCAGCAAGAGATGGAAGGAGTGCATGCGAAGTATGTCCATACGATATCGTGGCCATAACCTCGTCTACCCCGTACTCGTATGTATGAATCGTCACTATGTGCATTGAGGTGTTACGGGTACGATCAAACAACTTGATCACCAATGCGTGTACTCAGTAGAAGAGTACGTCTGCAATCCATTAGTCAACGACACTGGAAATCCAAGCCCATACAAGCAGTACTCCAACATGTAGTAGCTCTAACTCAAACGCGTAGCGAATGAACTTAATCGGTTAGTTACTGTAGGACCTATCAGTAATTGATCCGGCATCCTGACGTGATTCTGGAGTCCAAAGATGCTACAAATTCCTCGTGAGACACCAAGTTCAAGATTCTGGAGCCGTGATCAACAGCAGCTCGGATAGGAAGTATCGATTCTCGTGCCGAAGATGACGACGGTGCCGGTGATGTCGCGTCAAGACGTCGACGACACAACGTTAGCCGACATTTCGAAGGCATGCAATGTGCCTGTCGAAAAGATCCAAGACGTCTACGCATGTACGCCGTTGCAGGTTGCGACAATGACGGAATCGTCCATGCACACAGGCGCGAGCACATTCCGCTTCATCCTGAATCTTGCGCCGACATTAAACATCGACCGTTTCTGCAGTGCCTTGCAGGATGTCGTTGCGCGCACCGCGATTCTGCGCAGTCGAATTGTCAACTGCCATCGTGGACTGGTCCAAGTGCCCATCGATGAAATCCATTGCACCCAACGCCCATCTTGCAGCCTGGAAGAGTACCTCCGCAGCGATAAAGCCCAGCAGATGGGCCTGGGGTCTTGCTTGTTTCGCACGGCCATCATTGATCACAAGCTGGTCTTGACCATGCATCATGCCATCATGGACCATGCATCTCTGACTCCGTTATTCGATGATATCATGAGCATTTACTATGGCCGCGAACCTGCTAAACGAGCAGAATTCAAAACGTTTGTTGCAGATTGTCTGGAAGTCGATGACGCGACCGCAAGAGATTTCTGGACCTCCCGCTTTAAAGGCACTCCAGCTATCTTTCCTAGAATCGAGTCAGGGTATATTCCTCTGGCAACGCGGAAGATGTATCGAACGATTACGCTAGATCGAGTCGGCAAAGAAATTTCTGTCGTTCATATTCCTTCATTCATTGAGGCTGCCTGGGCACTGACGGCATCGACATATACTGCAAGCGAAAGTGTTGCCTATGGAATGATCATATCTGGTCGTTTATCCGCAGCATCTGCGGCAGCAGAGACCGTACTCGGTCCTACCATTGCAGTTGTTCCCACACAAGTGAATCTGCAGCGTGATATGACGGTTGAAGGTATTCTCAAGGATCGAGCGGCTGCCCGTCGGCAAGTGCAAACCCATCCGGCGCTGCAGTATGGACTGAGTCGGATTCGAACCGTCAGCGACGCCGCTAGTATGGCCTCCGGATTCCAAACACTACTGAATATACGACCACGTTGGTATGATCCGGAGGAGGCGGCGGAGGTTTCTTATGAGGACATGGATGAACCAGCTGGCGCATTCGCACTTGCCATCTCCTGTGATCTTCAGGGAACAGCGATCTCCGTTAGTGCTGCCTTTGATCCGTCGGTTCTAGAGGAGTGTCAGCTAAAGCGAATTTTGCGGCAATTTGAACATTACCTGCAATCATTGACCATGGCAGACTCTCATGCGAAGTTGACTCAGATTCCACGGATCAACTCGCATGACATGTCCGAGATCCTCAACTGGAATAGATATGATCCCGTGAGCATCATCACGAAATCCATATGCATTCACGAGCTCTTCAAGGCTCAGACTCGAATGCACCCAACGGCTATCGCGGTGGATGCCCACGACGGAACTGCGACGTACAATGAGTTGGATCAGCTCTCTGATCGTCTCGCCCAGGAGCTGCGACGAAGGGGTACCACCTCGGAATCACCAACCGTATTCATCTTCGAGAAATCCCTCTGGACAGTCGTCGCAATACTCGCCATCCTGAAGGCTGGAGGTGCATGCGTTCCCATTGCGCCATCAGACCCCCCTGCTCGCAAGAAATCCATCATCTCCAAAACAAACGCAAAGATCATCTTAACATCCGCTGCCGAGTACCCGCACTCAGTTAGCCTCGCACCAGATGTCTTTGCAGTCAGTGAGGAGTCTATCTCGAAACTACCGGAAGCAACAGATCCCATTGATTCAACGACGAGTTCCTCAAACCTCGCTTACTTGCTTTCTACCAGCGGCAGCACTGGTCTTCCAAAGAGCGTCATGCTAGAGCATAAATCTCTGGCATCTGCACTGACGAGCATCGTTCAAAGGTGTGGCTGGAATGCAGAAACACGAATGCTGCAATTCGCATCGTACGTGTGGGATACAAGTATCGGCGAGACCTTTGGAGCTCTGCTATCCGGCGGGTGTGTATGCATTCCCTCCGAGGAGGCCAGATTGTCAGCCTTGGCTGCCTATATAAGGTCCAACAGAATCAACTCCGCCTGGCTGACTCCGACAGTCCTTCGTACACTGGAGCCCAGGGACGTGCCTAACTTGCGGGTTCTGCTGTCAATCGGTGAAGCAATTTCCCCTGACGCAGCAGTGACTTGGGGAAAGTCAGTTCGCTTATTCAATGGCTGGGGGCCTTGTGAATGTTCCGTGCTCAGCACCATTGCAGAGCTGACTCCAGATTCTGCCTATCCTGATGCCATTGGAGTGCCCATCAACGGTGCGACATGGATTGTGAACCCAAGGAATGTGAATGAACTCCTCCCCATTGGAGCGGTTGGAGAGATTGTTGTTGATGGCCCCGGCGTCGCCAGAGGCTATTTGAACGATGATGCAAAGACTAGAATGTCCTTCATAAAGCCGCCAGCATGGGCTCCTTCCTATGGAGACCAAGAGGGACACCTCTACCGCACCGGTGACTTGGCAAAATACAACTTTGATGGAAGTTTGACCTTTGTCGGTCGGCAAGATTGCCAAGTCAAGATCCGTGGTCAGAGAGTAGAGCTGGGTGAGGTTGAAGGGATTCTTGCAAATTGCCGGGAGGTCCAGGACGCTTTTGCTACTACCAAGATCAACGAAGGCCGAACGGAACTTGTTGCCGTTGTCTGTTTGTCTGATTCTCAGCTCCCGAAAGAGACTGTTTTGCAAGAGATTTCCCCGGAGTATTCTGAAATCACACTTCGACATCTCCGAACAGTTCGTGACCATGCGCGATCCAGACTGCCTCCCTATATGGTTCCGACAGTTTGGCTCGCAGTGGAGAAAATGCCTCGCACCGAATCAGCGAAACTGGATCGCGTTTCTATCAGTCAATGGCTCCGGACGAGGAACATATCTCAAGCAAAAGCTGCACTGGACGAAGCGAAAACAACAGTACTTTCTCCACCACAATCTGAGAAGGAGCGAATTTTAGCATCCGTATGGTCATGCGTTCTGGCAATTCCAGAAACCGATATTGGACGGGAAAGTTATTTTACACAACTAGGAGGGGATTCAATTCGCGCAATGCATGCAGCGGCAAAGTGCCTGAAGCGTGGCCTTCAGGTAGCCACTACGATGTTACTGAAGTCGATGACCCTCGCAGAGGTTGCAGAGGCCTCATGTATGCTTGACCCTGAGGCTGCGGACAATACATCGTCGTCAGAACGTTCATCCCATGTCCAAAACACGAAGCCGGAGGCGACTGTGACTCAGAAATCATCAGGAAGCCTGTCAGATCATGTCAATGGAGTGGCCTTACCAGTCTCAGACGAAAGAACTGCCGCAGTTGTTCCCGCTACTGATGGCCAAGCCACTATGATTGCAGTGTCTGAAGCGAGTGGAGGATACTATGTCGACTTCAAGCTGGTGTTTCGACCCAGTCTCGATTCAGCTAAGGTCCGAGAAGCGTGCGAGAAAGTGGCCCACAATCACTCCATAATGCGTACCGTGTTTATTCGTCGCGGATCGTCCCTCTACCAAGCCGTCCAAAAAAAATTGCCCCCAAAGATCATCGTCGAGGACTTGGAACGCTTTACACCCGCAGTATCATATCGGGAAGGCACAAGTTTGGCCTCCTTTCATCTCGTCACCGATGGCAAGCAATGTGCAGAGCTACATCTTGAAATTCATCACGCATTGTACGACGCAATCTCGATGGGTTTGATATTCCGGGATCTTGAGGCGGCTTATACTGGGAGGCCTTTGTCTGACGGACCTGAATTCCATTCCTGGGTCTCGCATATTGAGTCACTCGATATGTCTACTCCGAAAGCGTTTTGGAAGGGACTTTTGCTGGGCGCTTCGATGCCATACCTCGTTCCATCCGTTCCTGGCGCCGTACGGGGTTACAAGCTCGACGCGCGATCCAAGGTCTGCGTTAGTTCTCAGCGTTTGAAATCATCAGCCGGCACACTATCGAGCGTCGTCAAAGCAGCATGGTCTGTTCTGCTCTCTGTTGCGCTGGGGATCAGAGATGTTGTGTTTGGAGAAGTTAGCGCAAACCGCTACTTGCCTTTTCCAGGAATCCACATGGTGAAGGGGCCTTGCGTGAATCTGGTACCAGTCAGAGCACGTCTCGAGTCAAGCATGACATTGGATTCGCTGGTTCATCATATCCAGGAATTGTCGGCACCCGGCATGCAATACCATCATCTTGAAACCAGCTCCATAATTGAGAACTGCACGAATTGGCCCCGTTGGACTCGCTTCAGTTCCGCCATTGTATTCCAAAACCATGATGCGATACATAACACATTTACGATGGGAGAAGCAGAGGCAATGTTATCGAGCGACGGTGAACTTGGGGATTCTACGGACATTCATTTGATAGCGTTGCCTGGCCTTGAGAAACTGGAGATCGAAATACGCTATTCACCCCAAGTGTTTTCCCCGGAGCAAATCCTGTGGATCAGACAAGCTTTGACCAGAATTCTTCAGCTCTTCTCCGACCACCCGGATGAGACAGTCGCTCGCGTGGAGACCAGCCTCCACGAAACTCTCGGTCCGTACGAAATAATTCAGAAAGGAGAACAAGGCTCGGGATTCACGAATGGATATTCCCAGCCGCCATCCCAGAAGGCGCTGAACTTGGTTTCGCAAGCTTGGAATGAAGTGGGATTATCCCTATCAGAGCAGAAGACTGAGACGGCAATCTGGGATTGCGGAGCCAACATTGTTACCAGCTTTCTGCTGTCGGACTATTTCCGAGGTGCTGGTTACAACATTACTACTCAGGATATTATCCGGAACCCTACTTTGTATCAGCAGGCTTGTCTCATCGACTCCCTGTTGGAGACTGAGAACTAGTGGCTATTCTGACAACAACGCGTGTGAGCCGGGAACATCGGATCGAATACTCTGTGAACTGATTAGTTCTATTCATACTTGAGCAAGTTAATCCAGACAACCCACTTGTCACTTCAGATGGTTCTGAGATCTGCACTACATGCATATCATATTGCAGTGTATATGACTTCTCTACAACGGTGTCATCGAACAATTCATGACTTGGTATGAAGTTTCAAATCCAGACATGCAGATGCATGAGTTCTATGTTTCTGTGAGACGATTTCAGTAACACTATTCTGAACCTCGATGTATGCAAAGCGGCTTTTCTTTTTTCCCAGTCAATCTTTCCTCATGGCACCGCTGTCTACGTATTAGCCAGACGCCCATTTACTCGTGCGGAGTGTTGTAAGTATTTTTCACTATATATTTATATTGCGACTGTACTTATTTTTTGTCAAATGGCCTGAATCCATCACTGGACGCATAACTAGCACACTCCATGCTGGCTTAGCCGGCCAACCTCACTGCACCACGGTCAAAATCGCAGCCGGGCCACTAGACCGATGGTCATGTCGGCATGAATACCACGGGGCGCAACTAAAGGGCAAGTCTTGACGTCAGTCGTCAGTTTGATGCTGGTGGATGTCCGTAGCTGAACATGCGAAGACAACACAGATCGGGAGAATACATGCCGAAATATTCTCCGTCCATACTCCGTACATCATACTCGATGCCGAGAAACCGTACCGTACTCCGTACTGTGTGGAACTTGACTGTCTTGGTGGCTCAGCTCCAGTAGTCGGGCAGGGTTGAGCAATAGTACCAATTCAAGGGCGTGACGTCAGTGTGCAGGAGCGCCAGTCTACCGCTGAGTTGATCACTTCAATGGACATTTGTTCTGTTGTTGACTGCAACGTCAATTATTACGTTGGTTACGGACGACTGTTCTCGTAATCTTGCGGGCCGAAAGTTTCGCGTAACTACGTACTCGTAATACATACATTTCAACCATACATCCTGTTAACAATGTTGCCAGTAATATTACAGTATTGTCGGAAACCCATTCGCCAATGAGAGGGCGCTGGTCCTGTAACTTATCGCGGGTAACATTTACGGTACTCGGTATTGAACGAAAGGTACCGTACGACGCAAGACGCCCGTGGCCCACAACAACCAACGAAGTCTGCATGCACTCCAAACAACAGATGTTCGAGGTTAAGGAGACAGTCGTCATATCGCAAGAACCAGAGTGGCCAATGGCCTGGACGTGCGCTCCATACTCGTAGGCGGTGCCCCGAGAACGAAAATGGATGAACCAGTTTCTTTTTCGAAGCTGGCTCATCTTCCCACTTGCACAATGTATGGCAACAGTCCGACTTTGGACTTGAATTGACTGTCTACTGGGGGATTTGTGAACGAGATTTTACTAGTTCCCAAAATCCACGATCAGACAGTGCATAATCGCCAGAAAATGTCCTGGCTGCTCTCGTATCTCCCCTTTTCCGGAACACAGCGGCCAATGCCGCCAATGGTGCCATCGGATGAAGTCGTCCCTGTGCATATGTTCGATGATACATCGGCTCTCAGAGGGATAATCCTTGTGTGGTTGTTTCGGTTTGACGAGGTTCTTGACCCGGACAAGTTGAATGATGCGCTATCGCAGCTTTTCCAGATGGAGGGGTGGCGGAAACTTGGTGGCAGGTTTCGTCGTCGTGTGAGAACCCAACGGGTCATCTCCCAGTTTGATGTTTATCTTTGCTAACAAACTGATGAGATTAGGCGGACAGAAAACTGGAGATTCATATTCCTTGCCCATTTACAAAAGAACGGCCGCCGGTCCACTTCACCAAGGAACACCTGTCCATGAGTATAGAGGAGCATCCATTGGCGTCGACCTTACCACGGGGGACCGGAAGGATTGCCACATATCCAGGGCCTCGGGCTTTTAATGACTTGTCATTGGGGCCTGGCGCTCCACGGAATTTGAACGACTACATCAATTCTGATCTCCCCCAGTTCTCCCTCCATGTCAAAACATTTGCCGACGGCACTTTGGTTAACTTGGTTCACTCTCATGTGACCACGGACCTTCTCGGGCTAGCTTCGGTGATTGATGGGTGGACACTGGTTCTAGCTGGAAAACCGGAATTGGTCCCTCCGTTTGTTGGGTTTCGGGAAGATGGCATGAAAGGCCTCTATGAACCTCCTCCGGAGGAGGAATACGTACTCTCGGACAAGCAACTGACCGGCTGGCGGCTCGCGTATTTCTATCTGAAGATCCTCCTCGAAGCAAGATACCTTTATCCTCTGGAGTCAAAAGTCGTCTGCGTTCCCCGGGACGTTCTGGAGAGTATGATGGCTCAATGCAAGAGTGATCTTGTGTCTAGAAAGATTACCGATGGCTCTGGGAACGCGCCCTTCATCAGCCAAGGAGACGCCTTGGTTGCCGTTTACTGTCGTGTAATGGCGCACTACAAACCCACATCCAACGTGACGATGGCGCTGGCTCTGGATCCCCGCTCGCGGGCAAAGACGGTGTTTCGTCAAGATGCCGCCTATGTCCAAAACGCACCCACCGTAATCTTCCACCACTGTCCCGCAGACAAAGCTCGCGAGTTGTCCCTCGGAGAACTAGCGCTGATGTGTCGCGACGCTATTACGACTCAAACGACGGAAGCTCAGATGAAGGCTTTCTCGGCATTGTCGGCCGCATCTTTGCGATCAACCGGCGCGGGCGGAATGTACGGGGACAAGGACATGGCTTTCAAGCTGGTTTCGAACTGGCTCAAGGCAAAACTCATTGACAAGATGGACTTTAGTCCCGCGATTGTGAAAGAAGCTCGGGCGAGTGAACCCGGAAAGAAGCGTGGACATCCTACTTATTACCACTCCGGTGATGCAGAAAGTGCTGATGGCCCTCTGCTCATTCCTCTCACGGCGGTCATGGAGATCGACCATTGTGGCGATCTGTGGCTGTCCGTTGTTTTACCGCGTGAGGTGTGGCCAAAGTATCTGGAGTTGTTGAATTCTTTCGGCAGCAATTCCCGGCCGGCCATGCCACCAAAATTGTAAAACTGTGGTGATTTTGTAAAGGCTTGATTCGAAATCATCTGCTTCTGCTGCCGTTGGTATAATGAACAGGAGTCTATCTTTCAGACTGCAGTCTCTCACCCATGAGCCGTTCACAATCGCCGTGGATTACGAACTGTTGCTGGTATGCCACAGCCGAACGTTCTGGCTCGCGGTATCCCGCCACATCAACTGGCATACTGTAGCTTGATTTGACTGCATACTTCTGCAATGTACTTGCTACCCATCAACAATGGTTGAATTAGTATTCGTCTACTCTATCACATTAAACTCATATGCAAATTGACTGAAAAAGACATAAACCCATGACTTATCATACAAGGTACTAGTATCTACTCATGATGTCTGTACATCGAGAGCAAAGTTCGGCACAGAGAACGTGACGTTGGTCTTGGAAGAGAATGCCTCGGTGCCAAAGGCAATGTAGCCCAAGTAGTCGGTGTCTGCCGGGAAATCGATCGCCGCGGCCCCGGTGGGCTGAGAAAGGAGAGGAAGGATGTCGCCGGAGAACCGTTCCGTTCTGCTCGCCGGCACCCACGTCAGAACCTGCTGGCCGACTCCGTTGCGGCCGGTATAGAGATTGCTGGGATACGATTTAGTACGAGGAATGGACAGGAGAGAATGCAGGGCGAACTTACAATGTCGTGCCATTGATGGTCTGAGTGCCAACACTCCCCTTGGCGAGCCCCAGCGGTTGTGTCGCCGCACCAAAACCGGCAAACCAAATCATGATTTCGTATCTGGCATCGCTGGTTTTGGTCGACTGAGACTTGTCACTGTCCACAAACAGATCGATGGCGACGTTGGCGTTGACATCTTGTGCTGCGAGCTCAGATTCGTCGGTTCGAGCTGCTGGCTTGTTTCCAACCCCATACGTCCACTCGACCGTCAGATCAATGCTTCGCAGTCGCCGTAGATCCACGGGCAAGATATCACTGTCCAGCATGATGTTCGGAAAGGCATGCACTGGTTGCGACTCCGGACCAGGGTCATATTGCCACGTGACGGAGAACTCCGGGGCCGTGAGGTTGGTTGCGTAGGTGCCGTTGTTGAACGACGTCACCTGTCACACCCGTTGCATTAGCTCAATCCTTCTGCCGTGGTCTCAATGGCCGGTCGACGTACATTCATGCACAGTGCGCCTGAGTCGTCATCGGTCACGCCCCATTGATTTGGGTTCACTGTTCACCCTCACTGTCAGCATCCGCCGCCTCGGTCACCCCCCTCCTTGCGAGTTTCCGCTGTTCACTCACAGATATACTTTTGTCCTCGCGATGGAGGATGAATGCCAAACGACTTTTGGCAGTAGTTCATCGTCGTGACTCGATCATCATCAGGATTGCCGCTGCCGCCGGTGTTTGGCGGCCCGGTCCCGCCCCAGAGACCGCCCTCCTCGCCGCCGGCAAAGAGCGGCTCTTGCCCGGATGCCTGACGCTGCGCATCGATGCCGACCAGGACGCCGATGGTGGTCCCGATTGGGATCGCCAAAAGGCCGGCGTTGACAAGCCACCGGAACACCATGGGAGAACTGCGATGCGAACTAAGAGACGACCATGAACGGAGCAGTGATGTGATTTTCGACACTCGAAGTTCGTCGCCTGAAGGTTAGGGATGGCGGTGTGCTTTGGACTCTGAGAATCCCGTTATGCAGGACAAAGACTGACAGCACATGTGACGATCATGTTACCTCGCTGCTATATGGGCCTATCAGAGACTCGGGATATCCGGAAGGAGTAGAACAGAGTGGAAGAAGATCAGGGTGCTTATGTAATCAGCGCTAGGGCTCAGCCCTCAGGCAGGCGGATGGAGATCCATCGGGGCCCACAGAGATGGGCGGTTCTCCATGCATGCGTCAAACCCAGGGCCAGACCGCAGACCCTGCTTTGCTGTGAGTGCAGCGCCAAAGACCCGGAATCGCCGCGCTGGGATCTGTCTGAGAGGGAGTGATGCAAGAGCAAGATGGAGCGGGCCCATTTGGCTGCCTGGCATAAGTCAATCATGCGGTGTTCATTTCAGATGTTTCTTTGCAGCGATAGAAATCGGCCAACAATGTTTTTTTCTTTTTGATGCGATGGATACCACTGCCACAGTGGATGGAATTTAGGAGAGACATCATTACCTATTTGAAGTTGATCGATTCTTCGGCTTTTTTTGTAGGTAAGTAGTTCTCATCCATAGGTACTGATTTAGGACAGAAATTTGCAACTGCCATGATTATGATTCCAGCGTAGCGTCCCTTGCTGGCTGCAGGGTGAAGAATTTTTTTTTTTTTTTTTTTTTCCTTGTTCCTGGCAAGCTGACCCTTTCCATGGCAATGGATGGCATGACATGATGATTGCCAGCACAGGCCAGGACCGGTGGATCCCCCAATCCCCGATCAAACCAATTACTGTGGAACAACTGTTGCTAATTTAGTTGCCGCAGCTCCCCATTTAGTTAAGTTTCTCACTTCACACAATCAGAAGCTTAGCCCACCGAAAGGACAGCCATTGCCCAATCACAATCCCCTGAACGCAAAGACCAGCTGTGAAACAGTCCCACAGGGATCCCCAATTCGGGCCAACTGGTGAAATGAATGGAATCATCGATGAAGGTCAGATTCTCTCTTTTGGGCAATCATAATGAGAATTTACAAGAAAAAGTGAGACTGTGTGAGAGCTCTCGAAAGGACCAGTACTTACGAGTAGTATTCCGTAGTGGTCTCCAGATTGCGGCTTTCCCCATCAGTCGAAAGGCAGAGAAGACTGCCAGCCACGTGATTAAGTATCTGAATTGACCCTGGCCGGATCCAGAGTTATCAAAGCAGCAAGAATTTGCCCAGATCCAACCAAACCCATATCCGGCCGTCCCGTCGTTGCCTCGCCCTTATCTACTCGAGGTTGTATCGCTGAACCTCAATCTCCCAATATCCCCCCGGTCTCTCGCTCACCCACACGTACATACATACTTCGTATGTACCTTCGTTCGCTCTGCATCTTGCTGCGGCCAATGTGGAACCCGTGCTGAAAAGGCTCTGTCGATCGTTGTCTCGAATCGATTGCTCCTCGCGTCTCTCGCTGATTTCCCTTCGTCAAACGCTTTCGAGTCGTCCCGCGGCCGGTTCGCTGGAAATCTTGGTCTCCCTTCGCCGCTCGTTAAACCCTGCCTTCAACTTGGGCACGTACCCTCAATCCCGCCGCGGGAAGGTTGGATTGTCGCAATGGATGGGTACCGACGCAACGATACAAATCACCAGGGGCAGAACCAGAACCATCACTGGTACGGAGAGATGATTGAACTGGGCGACCAGCGCGACTACGATCCTTATTCCCACCGGCATGAACCCTCGACTCCCGTTCCGGCCGCCCCGCGGCCCAGCAGGCCGATAGGTTTGGCGTACTCACCCAACTCCGCTAATAGTCTCACCCGTGGATACCGGGGGTCAATGGCGGATTCGTTCACAACCTTGCCGGGGGAATCTCGCGCAAGTACCCCGTTATTCTTGGTACGTGGTGGTCAAACATGCTCCAGTTGGACCATCTCCCCGTGGCTAACCCAACCAACCACCAGCACCCCGATCAAAGCGCCCAGAGCCAGCAGAGTCTCTCAGAGCTCGTCAGCGAGCGGCCGTCTCCCGTGCTGGACAAGAACTGGATCAAGCCAGGCTCTATAGCCCGCCTGCATGATCGCGACGACGCCGAGATCTGGCGAGGTTGGAAACGAACCGTCTTCAAATTGGTTCCCTTCCTCATGTTCACCAATATGGCGCTGTACGTGCTGTATCTTACATTTCGAATTGTGTGCGTCATTTTCGCCCAGCAGGCACAAAGGACCGTTTATGGCGCCGCCTGGGTCTTTATTGCCATCGAGATTGCCGTCGCGTTCCCCAATATCATGCACAACTGCTGGACCATGATGGCGCTGAAGAAGCGACGACGACCTCGGCTGAGGTTGGTGGGAGATGACGTGCCGACCGTCGATGTGTTTGTGACCTGCTGCGGTGAAGATGAGGGAGTGGTGATGGACACATTCCGCGGTGCGCTGGATCAAGACTATCCCACAGACAAGTTCAGGGTCATCTTGCTGGATGACGGGGCGAATCCGAGCCTGCAGGCAGCCGTCAATCAGCTGGCCCAGACCCATCCGAATGCCTACTACATGGCCCGCAAGAAGATCCCCGGCGTGCCTCATCATTTCAAGGCTGGGAATCTCAACTTTGGCCTCGAGGAAAGCAGGAAGCTTCCTGGCGGTGCTAGCCAATACATGGCTGCCCTTGATGCCGACATGGTATGGCTATACAAATCCGACGTGCAACAATCGAACCGCTTTCACTAACACAACCTCCAGATCCCAGAACAACATTGGCTCCGTGCCGTGCTCCCGCATTTGCTTCTTGATCCAAAAATGGCTCTTGCATGCCCTCCGCAGCTCTTCTACAACACACCACGTTCGGACCCTCTCGCCCAGAGCTTGGATTTCTTCGTCCACGTCATTGAGCCCATCAAGGACGCCATGGGCGTTGCGTGGTGCACCGGTTCCGGATATGTCGTTCGACGGGACGCTCTGGATGAAATCGGAGGTTTCCCTCTGGGCTCGTTGGCAGAGGATGTCGCAACGTCAACCCTGATGCTCGGAAAAGGATGGAAGACGGCGTACATTCATGAGCCCCTTCAGTTCGGCACGGTGCCGGAAGACTACGCCTCTCACCTCAAGCAGCGCACTCGTTGGGCAATCGGCACGGTCGACACCGCCATCAAGCTCAAGTTCTGCCTCTGGGGAGATGCCGTTCGTGAAATGACGTTTGCGCAGCGCTTCTCGGGATTTCTCTACGCGACCCTGAGCTTGTACACGCTGTTGCTCGTGGCCTCGTTGTTTGCCATCCCTATTATCCTGCTATGGAGGCGGCCTCTCGTTGCCTTTGCCAACGAAGAGCAATTAAGGTGGCTCATGCGGATCTGCTTTGCCTCGACGATGGCCAACCGCCTCTGTGAGTTTGTCCTCTTCATCCCTTCCGGCTATCACACCGGTCAGCGTGGATCCCGATATCAGCTGTGGATGTCGCCATACATTGCACTGTGCATTGTCCGCTCGTTTTTCTTGCCCAAGTGGCTTGGTGGACAGGCTCAGGCGTTCAAACCCACGGGATCGTTGAGCTCGGCGCTCGAGGAAAGAGATCCGAAGCGGCGGAAGAACATGTTCCGGCGCCTGACAACAATTCTGTTCAACTATATGGCCTGGTTCCATCTGATTTTGGTGTACGCTACGTTGGCCGGGGTTGTCGTTTCTTCATACCGGTGCTTCTACGTTGCCTCTGGCTTCCGCGATGTTTTCCTCTGCCTGACGACCCATGCATTCTGGCCTCCGCTGACGTTCTTGTTCATCTGCACCTCGATGTGGACACCAATCTCCTACGCAATTGAACCGCCAGACATGCCGGATCGCGAGGATCTCCTCCGCCGTGATCCAAAGACTGGTGTTGCCCATCCGACGGAGAAGAGCAAGAAGATTGCCTTTGGCGGGCAAGCAGCGTGGTTCGAGTTGGAGTACACCATCGCCACCATTTGGACTGCTCTGGTTTTCGTTTACTCCTTCTTTTTCTAGAATTATGAGGGTTACGGGCTCCAGTCAATCTTTTGTTTACGACCAGCTTTCCTTTCGGCCACATGTTATTCATCATGTTCTAACCATGTATTATCTAGAACGGAGTTGATGTCGTTACGTTGTCAAGACTTAATGTCTATATTCATGGAACATAGCAGGTATATATTAATGAGGACGATTTCCTATGCTGCATTTTCATGCACCATCTGTTGACTCTCAAGTTGATAATGTCCTCAGACTGGTGGGACTCAAGATTCTTGTAAGGTTCATCGATTCTTTGGATAAATTTGTTGAATTATTGCAGGTTATGTAGCATGTCACAAGTTTCAGAGAAGTAAATGCCGACGGTAATACTATCGTCCTCACCGAGTCTACTCCACCATGTGGGTGGGAGTGACCTCAATTTATGTACATCATCTGACAAACGAAATGCAAGAGACAAAGGAATGACAAACAACAGAGTGAGAAAGGTACTCAAAGAGTGACTGCGATTCATCAGATAATCAACAAGACGAGTTGGCTCCCCAGGCTTTTGAACATTACCCCAAGGCTGCTAGAGGTACCAAGATGTGCTTGTCTACTATGGCGTTTGCTTGATGAAGTACTTTATAATCTCGCGTCCATTGTGTTGTCTAGCAATGTCGAATCAAGCATCACAATATCGTATGCACAATGACCGATTGACACCCACGACGGGATGGACAGCTACAAGGCTTTCGAGATTGGTCTTTCCTCGAGGTACTGATAACGCTGCGCTATAGAACAAGTCTTTTCAATTCGCCTCGGCAGTCGAATACGTAACGTATCTTTTATATCACCCTGAACGATGTCGGGACAATGCGTGAAAATTGAGAAGGGCCTGAAGCCATTGAAATGGATGCATGAACCACTTTGCCGCCGCTTCGGCCGAACTGGTGCATATGATGGACCTTACACAATTGTCTGTAAGGAGTATGAATGTGCTGCAATGGAAGCACTTAATTGCACATGCCTCTCTGGGTGATGTTTGCTCTTTGTTCTTCTCATACCTACTTCTCACTTCGCGGTTCGTACTCTTTCTTCGCTCTTACTTCCTGTTTACGCCTCTGCGGACAAATGTCCTTCAATTTCACCATCTCAACTGTCCATGCTTCCCTCCCATCTGCTGATGTTCCTCTTTTCATGCCCACCTGCCCCCATCCATTGTCTTCTCCATTCTCCATGAAGACGATTCTTTGTTTCTTCCAACATCAACATGCCAGTGTCCGTTTCCAGGTCGTTGGAGAATCATCTTATTAGTTGATTTTGCTGTTGGCCTTATCAACTCCTTCCTTCAGGCAAGGAAGACCGATTCCAGAATGATCAGCTCCTTTTTAGTCTTTCTGAACATTTTTCGATTTTTCTTGCATCATCTCCAAGTGTTCGCCTTCTCATTGCCAATATCTTCCATTTCCATGTAGTTCGTCTTCCCATGGGTATACCCTTTCGTGCTGGAGCATTGCTCACGAGGTGGTCTCAGACAGACAGAGTCAACCGTCGTATTTCCCAATCACCATGTCTCTCGTGGACTCTTTTTACCATCTACCCGAACGTTCCTATAAGAGAAAGTTGCCTATTATCTATTCTTCTTAACGATGGTTTCCCCGTGACTCACGACGTCCCCACTTCCTGACAATCCGCTTTTGTCCAGCGACAGGAGTGTCTTCTCGAAGTCCTTGCGCGTTTCCCATCAAAGAAAACTGAAATGCATTGTTTTGTGCCTAGAGGCCGCCATTGGGTAATTACTCCTACCACTCGCGTAAGGCGACAGTGTGAGGTTCATGGAAATATCATTGGTCTCTTCACACATAACGGCAGAACGTCCCCGTTGGTGGATGTTCAACACATGAACCTCCTGGGGATCGAGTGAGTATCTCCCCTACCATCAGCAATGCCTACAGGAAGCGTGTCGGACGGAAGAACTCCATAAGTCGGATGATGTTCGAATCGGAACTCTGGGATGTTAAGCACAACCTAACTTCCAGAGAAGCTGCGGAGGCACGAGGCCTAGTGCGAGATGACAACGACTGGGTTGCAGTTTTCGAAGCCATCCTCTTTTTGTATGCCTAAAGCATTGCAACGCCTCTTCGTGACTGCTCTCATTCAGGATCCCCCTCTAACCGATCCCTAGAGTTTATGGGAGCGGTTCGCTGAAGAAATGTGCGATGACTCGAATGGAATGAACCTGTAGGTCGAGATTCGAACTCCCGCCACAAAAAGGAAAGACGAAGGGCCAGATGTTTGTTTACTGGTAACTGGACGCGAGCTACGCTGTTAAAGTTGAGAACTGAGCAATAAGGAGAGCAAAGGTCGTCTATTCTTTGTAGTCAATCAGAACGTGAAGGGCGAGTATGTAGTTGCATACACACTCCAGCCAATGTCAGAAAGAAAGGACACAGCCAATCACTGCAATCAGAAGGAGAAACCTTAGCCAATCAGAACACATAGCCTGGACCCGAAAACGGATACTTACCTATTGCTCAGCGCAATGAGAAGAACAAACAGAGCAAACATAACCCAGAAAGGCAGGTTCAACAAAGTGTTTCGCATTGCATGCAGCATTGCAGCAGAACAAACGAGGCAAACAATACCCAGAGAGGCATGTGCAATTAGGTAAGTGTTTCTGCACTACGGACTGCCGTAGTTCAAGCAGCGGTACGACAACAACGGTGGTTCCCTCCGGCGCTACCCATGCTGGTAGTAAGAACAGCATACTCTTGCCTCTGCCCGACGCCATGACGGCCACCATTGGGCTCTGATTGTCCTGAATCGCCCTGATGGCTTCAGCCTGCACGCCGCGAAACTGCATTTCCGCATCCCCAGTCATTTCCCGCAGTGCTGACTCCATGTCCATCGCCTGCAGTTGGCGTTTGCGTGCCATCTGGACTTCAGTCACCATCTCCTCTGGACGGCGCTCCGACGCGTTTGCCGAGCAGGGACGGCGCTCGGCCGCAAGACTCGAGTCCGAGACGCCGGTGCCAGTCGGTACTGCACGCACGGAATTTGGCTCGCAAATCAGAGGCAGAATTGGGCCGCTCGGATATTTCACATGCATACGCCATGCCGGCTGTTTCAGTTTCGCGATCCCAATCGTACAGTATGTCCATCCATTCCTCAAAGTCGATGTCATCGTAATCCTCAGCATTCTCATCCATCAAGTCAAGCTTGCGTCGCTGGTCGGCGCGGAAGTAATTCGGAAAGGCGTTGGATCGTTCCAGTAACCGCCGGCTAATTCCCACTGCGATATCATTGTAGGACGCGATGTCCAATGCGTACTCCAGCCTCGCCTCCGTCTCCCGCTCGAGGACTCTGTTGAGCCGACTGTACGTCCATTCTTGTCCTATTCCTGGATCTGGACCCCACAGGCATGCGTCCTTATTGAAGGGTAATACACAACGCCGACGGCTGTCTAGACGCCCACTAGGAGCCTGATTTGATTGCCACAGAGACAGGTGCCGCACAAACGGCAGTACCAGCCATAAGTACCAAATCACTAACTCTCCGACCTCGCGTGGAAGGAAACGGACGATAAGCTTGGTCTCGGTGATATCGTTGAACCCGGTGACTAATGCCACCATTCCGTCTTCGATGAATATGTTACGCCGGATATTCGATGAGAGGTTCTCGTGTTGTAAGGTGAATAGCTCCGACGGACGCAGCGGTATGCCAGCGGTGACAAGCGTGCAAATCGCTAGTTGCTCTTTGAACCGGGAAATGTCAACAAAGTATTGCTCAATTTTCTCGTTATCAAATACTCCATCACGCATGAAACGCTGCCGTAATTGTCGCTCGTTCTCTATCCGCTGCAGCATCCATCGTTCGCCGTTAACCGGCCAGGTTGTGCGGTCGTCTTTCAAGAAGCTCCATCGAGGTTCGCTGTTCATATGGTTCTCCTGTAGCGTGGTCCACGGAATCATGGGAATCCTAACAGGCCAGGATTCCAAGGTGCCAGATTTTGGGATGCCCAACAACGCTTTCAGCGATTTCTTCGTCGATGCTATCAGATCATGAACAAAACTTCGAAACTCCGTCATGGAAAACTCCATGCCTTTGTACGTCAATGTGTCCTCGTCCACCCAGAATACTTTGCCGGGCACTGTTGGGTCACGTTGAAGCTTTATCCCGTGTTACTGCCACTTTTGGGATGCGTGCATGACCCCGTTTGGATCTGTCCCTAATCGCATCATCCTCTCGACCGCTTCTTGCATCAGCATTCCTCCTCTGATATCAGAACGATCGGTATCATTTGGCTGCTCATGGCTTGACAAGGAAGTCGGTTGGGTTGGCATTCTGTCGGTGACGACTGCGGTATCTTGAACCTCTGAGCAAGATGCCAGCCAGTCCAGTAATGCTTGTATAGGCCCATAAGTCCCGCGAACAAAGAGCGTTCGCACCAGTAACTCCAGATTCTGCGGAAACGCCTGATGCTCTTGGCGGCCAGGATGATCGCTGCGTCCCGAATGCTGGCGGCGCAACAGAGAAGTCGGTTGTACGTGTTCGTCAAAAATGTCTGGTAAAAACCAACAATGAACCACTGTCCTGCTCAATCCCACTAGGATTGTCAATTGCACTCAGTAATGGATGTGAGGCAAGGCGGTCCGGATTCTGCCATATGCGAATGATGTCTCGGGCATTGGGATCCTGCCATAGCGCCCGCTGAACGAGCATGAACCGCGCCACCCTGGCCACCTGGGAAAGCAGATTCGCGTAATCCTTCCTATCATGCCAGCCCGACTTCCTGCGGCTAAGCACGGCCATGGCACACATCAGCACACTCTCATACTCGCTAGCGCGACAGCGCTGATTGAAAAATTCCATGCAAAATTCCAAACACGCCTTCTCAAGAGAGCTCATCAGCCAACCGTCCAGATCCCTATCATCGGTGCCAGCATGGCTATCGCGGTCCACATGGTTCACCATGGCCAACCGCCACAGCCGTTTCCATTTCTCTTTCTGGCGTGAAGTCATTCCATACTTTGGTTGCCGCGCTCGCCACACCCACAGGGCCTGGGTTCGTGCGATGAAGGCTAAGATGTGCTGCCAGGATCGAACGTGTTGCTGAATGCCATCTTCATCCATATCTGCTAGTAACGGGTGGCGTGGAGTCTCGAGCGTTTCGGTCCGCGCCGCCTCCATGCGAATGCTGTGACTGCAGTGCTTGACCGTCCGCAGGCACTTCCGGAACAACGAATCCATGGTATTCCAGATGACTCGCACAGCCTGCTCTGTTGGATAGCGTATACTCTCAGTGGGCGCAGCTACGACATCGAGCAGGTCCTGAAAGTGAACTCCCTTCAAGTATTCAGTCCATGTTGTCAAAAGATAGTTGTTGTTGCCATCGTTGTAATCCAATTGAACCACCTGATCGTCAGGGGCTGGCTCGACGTTCTCCACGGCAACCTGTGGCTCACTGACAGTCTGCTCTGCAACGTCTTCCGAAACGTGGTCCGGCTCCTCGTTACTTTCCGGGTCAAGTGATTGGATATGGACAGGATGAGATAAACCAGTCTCGTTGCAGAAGACTTTTTGCCAGCACACACGCCGAACAGACTTTCGAACTTCATCGGGGGTGCGTTCTCCTTTCTTCAACTGATGGACTTTATGCAAATGTTGGTTTATCACGTCCATGCTGGTACTGATGAATTGACATCGTGGGTAGTCCCGCTGGCACTGCAGACCATCGTCTTGAATAGGTAAGAAGGGGAGCGGCTCGGGCAGCGCGCGGGGGATATGAATCCGCTTTCTGTCCTGCTCGATTGAGTCCCATTGTTGACTGGTCCTGGCGATCTCGTTGGCGTCGCCATCGGACATGCCATGCTTTCGCACAAAGATGATATCGAACTCTCGTAGGCAACACTCCCCGCTTGCACTCTCGGCAGATGAGAATGCGAAGAAAGGGGACAACCTCAAACGGGTGATTCTCCATTACCGCGATTATCACAATGCCTACTGCAAACAATTGATCAATGCAGAAGGGAGTTGAAGAGGATGGGGTCTCGTTTCTCCATGAATGCGGGGAGTAGAACTCCCTATCTTTATTCGTTGCACAGTTCGAGCTACCAAGTTATAACCTAGGTATTATGAATATGTACGGAGTACTAGTTGGTAGTTACTGTTACTGTAACTACGTAACTACGGAGTACTCGTACTCAAGTTAAGTACTCCGTATAACTACGCGAAGTTACAATCTGTGTAGGGAGTATAACTAGGAGTACACCGGCCACGTTATAACTATGTTATTGGTAGTTATACTCCGTAGTTATCCGTAGTTCTTGTTATTACTGTTGAACGCCGCGGGGCTTCCCGGATTTTCCCGAGAGAGGCCCGGAACCTCGCGAGGTATGGCGCGTGCCACGATGCGTCGTTGGAATGCTCAACCCGCACATGTCAGATGAACAACGAGGCTATCTACTCAACATGCCTATTGTATAAAGCAGTAAGTACATCTGTCGACAACGCCCAGGCATGCCGTCGTCGTCTGTTCAAATTCCATAGGAGCCCCCAGCCTTCAATCGCCCCACTTCGTATCGATCTTCCTTTCCGCCCGTGCAAGAAATGGCTTCTCTGTCAGAAAATGAATTCAAGGTTATTCAGAACCATCCCTTGAGCAATTCTCTCGACCGTTTACAAAAGTCACTCCAGGATGTGGAGGATCAATATTCACTTGTCAGTTCTCTTGACGGCGTTGACGACAGATTCGCACAACATTGTCAGAATGTAGTATCGCGACTTCTTCATGCTTTGCAGGGAGAAGAAGCAGCCTTCAACCTTCAGTCGAGTATCAGCAGTCGTGATGTAGCGTCCGAGCTCTTTGATCTCTTCAAGCGTGTTCGAAACGGAGATTTCAGCTACCAAGACTATCGCCCTCTCGTGAAGCTCATCATCCAAAGGGCGTCCGACTACGATATCTGGAGCGCCGTTCTTGATCTCATTGCCAAGCTTTCGAGAGCGACCCCAGTCTCAACAAATCTCCCGCCTGCGTTCGACAGCACGCCCATCACACATACCTCCGCGTCGCTACAAGGCAGCGAACAGATTCGGGCGCTAGTCGAGGCAAGAGTCTTTCAAGAGATCCGGGGCTGCACGTATCAAGATGTGCAGGGATTCTACGAGAAATACTTTGAGGGAAAGGCACAGGAACTGGTAGTACTCATTGTAGCCGTGTGAACCTGAGATAAAGACTGCCATGAGGGAGTCCAGTGCGGAGTACTCCGGACGAGTACTGTCGAGTAGATATACTTTCAGACAGGCCAGCGATGAAATGGTTCAGTTTCTGCACAGTGTCAGCCCAATCATCATAATCAAAACTCAAGGGCTCCCAAGTCAGTACTTCCGTTAAAACTGTCGACGCAGGACAGTCTTCCAGCTCAATGACTGACGGCCGTTGGCTGTGATGCGGCGATGCCCGTCCGCCCAAGGCATCCCGTGGGGCGGATAACTACCAGTAGTTACATACTGTACGGAGTACGTTTGAAGTTATTTTGTGGTAGGTAGTACGGAGATTACATCGAGTCTCGAAAGTTAAGGCTCGCGCGAGAATCCTAGCCTCGATTCTAGTGTACTGTAAGACCGGAGGTTGGAAAGATAGCTGAGATATATGAAAGAACTGGATGAGACTAGCGCTATCGTATCTGGGCTAGTCTGATCCCCCTCCATACAGGGTGAAGGTAGTGGCCAACCCTGTAGCAAGCACTCCCCGTGGAAGAGTCAACAACTCCGCGGTGAACACAACATCAGGATACAACAATGAGAGATAGGCCGCCGCAGTCCACTTGGCAGCAAAGAGACAGAAGGCCTTCAGGAATGGTATCTCTCAAATGGCGACAGAGGCGTGGAATTGCTCAATCAGACAAAGCACACTGGGTATCTAAACACCAAGCAACTATAGAACAATCAACAGTTGATATGTAATCCCGCTTTGATATCGCCAATCGCCTTGCCAAAGGCCTCGATGATTGGCTCATAGAGAACCTTTGACTCCTTCGGTGTACCTGTAAAGATATCGCCGTGACGGATAGGGAATAGGATTCCCCGCAACTCCCTGCAAAGCGGCTTGATGCAATCAAACTCAGGTGGAAACTCCTCTAGAATCTGCCCGAATCCGTTGGCAGTCATATTCCCAATTTTGGCGTTTGCGATCTTCCTGAAGGAGCCAGTATACCAGTCTGTGAAAGAACTATCCGCCGGTCGATCTTTTGGTCTGTTGACAAACTGCCAGCCCCGACGACCGCACTGCCAGATAAGCACATAGAAGAATGACTCGAGATCATGCCGATATGTATGGTCGATATTGAGCAGCACATCGATGGCCATGAACTCCATGGTGCCGGTGCGACAGCGAGCGCCGCTTCGTTGGGTGCCGACCTTCTTGGCGAGATCCAAGTCGATCAGCATCCCCACACGGCCAGTTTTTTCGGAATCGGTTATGATAATATTATTCTCAGAGATATCTCGGTGAAGGATATTATCATAACCGATTCCGAAAAAACTGGCCGTGTGGGGATGCTGATCGACTTGGATCTCGCCAAGAAGGTCGGCACCCAACGAAGCGGCGCTGTCAAAATATCCTGGCCTTTGGAGTTCATGGCCATCGATGTGCTGCTCAATATCGACCATACATATCGGCATGATCTCGAGTCATTCTTCTATGTGCTTATCTGGCAGTGCGCCCGTCGTGGCTGGGAGTTCACCCGGTACCCAGGGAACCGACCGAACTCAAGTTTACTTCGTGAAGTATACACTGGAAATTACGAGAAGATCGCCAATGCTAAACGAGGTAATGTCGGTGCCAATGGCTTTGAGCGGATTTTAGCAAAAGAGTTTCCACCCGAGTTCGAATGCGTGAAACCGCTTTGCAGGGAGTTTCGGAGCATCCTGTTTCCCTGGGATGGTAAGGATATCTTTACAGGTACACCGAAGGAGTCAAAGGTTCTCTATGAGCCAATCATCGAGGCCTTTGACAAGGCGATTGGCGATATCAAAGTGGGATTACATGTAAACTGTTGATTGTTCTATAGTTGCTTGGTGTTTAGATACCCAGTGTGCTTTGTTTAATTGATCAATGCCACGTCTTTGTCGCCATTCCTGGAGAAATCCTGCCTCTTACTGCCTGCCAAGTGGACTGCGGCGGCCTATCTCTCATTGTTGTATCCTGATGTTGTGTTCACCGCGGAGTTGTTGACTCTTCCACGGAGAGCGCTTGCTACAGGGGTGGTGTCCAGCACTCATCCGACTAGGTACCTTCACCCTGTATAGAGGGGTATCAGACCAGGTAGTAGGTAGTGTCGCCAGATACGATAGTTAGCGCTAGTCTCATTCAGTTCTTTCATTATTTTCCCAGCATCTTTCCAACCTCCGGTCTTTAAGTACAGTACACAGGAATCGAGGCGAGTATTCTCGCGCGAGCCTTACCTTTCGAAGCTCGATGTACGGGGATACTCGTATACAACTGCCCTGTAGGTACTCCGTACCCGTCCGGAATTATCTAGTCTGTACAGAGTATATCTCCCGCTTGTTTCCACGGCATCCCCGTATTCCAGAGAATCGAACTCGCCATCATATTCACGTCAACTGGCTTAATGGCATTCTTCCCCGACCAAAGATACATATCCCCCACGATCTGATTCTTCTTCGCACCTTCACCACTTCAAAGTAGCTAGCTACCTTGGCGCATTCGTTAACGATGCTTTGAACAATGCACAAATATCGAATTTGAAATCGAAATCAAAAGTAACTAACTAATCAATAGATGGAAATGAGATACCATATCATCGTCATCATACAATGATACTATTCATCAAAAGACTACAAAACGCATACATAGGTAGGTAGTAGGTACATCAAACACGGCGAGAGTCAGTTCCGTCATAGCTAGTTATATCATGAAATATCAAACAAATATCCCACGCGACTTATGAAGCAACAGCCAGCTGTGCGATCAAGTCCGATGCAACATCGAGATATGGATACGGGCTGGTGACTTCCTTGGGCTTGTTCTTGTACCGTTTGCTGATGGGCCGCCATTCACTGTCGCCGTCAGCGCGAATAACGTTCTGGTAGCCGTCGCACTTGAAGTCGACCATGTAGTTGTTGGCTTCGATCTGGTAGAGCTGGATGTCGATGAAAACCCAGACACCGTATGAGAAGCGCATCGGCGGGATGTTGTCGGGAGCCGACGACGGGCTGCCCTCGGCTGAGGTGCCTTGCACTGCCGCCGCGATAGCCGCCTTGTCTTCCGCGCTTAGGGACGCGTTCATCAGGTTGACCCGTCGGCGCAAGTCGCCGAGGTCGCTGCGGCTACTGTGCGCGCTCATCGACACCCCCGGCGCGGTGACGCCTTCTTTCAGCAATCGGGCCCGAATGAACCACGGGTCGCGGGGGATGTAGTAGTCCGATGGTAGATCGGAATATTTACTTTGCAAAGGCTTGGGTTGGTCTGGAGGAGGAGTAGAGTTGCCTTCTCCGTCTGTGATGGAATGGTCAGACCATGAACCGCCATCGGAAGAAGACAGTTAACTTACCTGACCCCGCGGGGATGATCTCCCAAACACCGCCTTGTGCAGCAATCGCTTTGTACAAACAGAGCATCGCTTCATGGGGTTCGTTCCGTGACCGGATGCCGAATTGCCACTTCCGCGACTTCTTTGGCGGCCCAGACGACTGTCCAAAGGATTCTGGAGGCTCCAGTCGCAGCTTTTCTAGGTCCACAACACTGCGCGCGTGGGGCTTGAGCGACCGCGCAGTAGCAGCCTGCTGCTCCGGCGTTCGCTCCGAAGGTGTGTCCGGGCTATCTAGAGACGTATCCACACTAGAAGGCGCGGAATCTCCCTCTTGCGTCTGGGCTTGCTGCCGTTCGCGCTGTTCCATGATTTGTTCATGGACCCACGGCAAACTGGTAGGGAGGATTCTGATATGACTGACTCGTTCTTCTACCGGCTGTGCAGTTTTCCAGGGAACAGTGTGTTGCGCTGCAGGAAGCGATGCCTCTGCTGGCCGTTGTGTTCCGGTGACAGTCGCTTCGTGAGCGTGAGTCGCTTGCGGAGCTGTCGACGATGAGAGCGGGGGCTGGTCAATAGAAGGCGGCGACGATGGTGGGGACGAGACTTCTAGACTATCTGGAGCTGTTCTGATGTCAGCATCATCATCGAACATTCCATAAGGGATGTGCAGTCACGAACAGTTTGTTTGCATCATCTCGTTTTCGGCAATGATGAAGAAGGCATCTTTGATAGCACTCGGTTCGGGCTTCCGTAATGTCTCTTCGATTTCCTCCTTTCGATAGCCCATGCTCCGTTCGAGCTTCGACACCGCGATGTTGTGAACTCTTTCCTGTACGGAGATGGGTCTGCCAGGAGCGATTCTGTGTGGATCCACCGCCTTGTTCGGGTTCAGGCCTGCGTCGAAAAAGTCCTCGGGGGGCGGCTGCAGATACTTTGGCAAATCCTTCAGAAACCACGGGTCCTGCCTGATCTCGGGGATCGTGATGCGCTGCATAGGGTCAACTTGCAGCATTGCTTTGATCAGCCGGCGCGCTCCTGACGAGATGTACGAGGGCATGTGAAAATTCCCGGCGGCGATCTTCTTGAACAAATTCGGGATGTAGTCATCATCGAACGGCAGACGCCCGACAAGCAAAACGTACAGAATCACGCCACAGCTCCATACGTCCACCTCCGGACCGGCGTACAGTTTCCCCTTGATGACCTCTGGAGCGGCGTAGTTGGGGCTGCCGCAGCTGGTCTTGAGGAAGTTGCCGTCAGTCATGATGTTACTGAGACCAAAGTCGGTGATCTTCACGTTCTTGTCGCTGTCGATGAGAAGGTTCTCTGGCTTCAGGTCTCGATGGACGATCTTATGACGGTGGCAGTATTCCACCGCACAGATGATTTGCTGGAAAAACTTGCGAGCCTCGTCTTCGTTACACCTCCCGCCCTTGACCAAGTAGTCGAACAGCTCGCGCTCGGCGTATTCTAGGACCATGATAATCTCCGACTTTGTCGAGATCACCGTATATCTGCAACGTATGCTAAGTCAGCTACCGGAGCACGATAAAAGGTCGAGGAGACCGACGCACAGTTTGATGATATGCGGGTGTCGCAACAACTGCAGATACTGAATTTCCCGATCGATGCGACCGACCATGTCGCGGGACAGGAGTTTCCGCCGCGAAATGCATTTGAGTGCGACCTGGCGACCGCTGGGCTGGTGGATGGCTAGCTTCACTTTTCCGAACGACCCTTCTCCCAACACCTTGATGGTCTTGTATTGGTCCTTGCGCTGCATGTCGCGCACTGTGGCAGGGGACTGCACCTGCGCAGAGTTGCGCTGCTGGTTGGCATGCGGCGGCGGCGGCGGCACGGGCACAGTGGTAGAGTGGTCGCCATCCCGCGCCGCCGCAATCTCCTGGCGGCCGGGATCGTGGGGAGAGGGTTGCAAGGAGAGCGACAGATCCTCATCGTCGAAGGCGGCGGCCATCGCGGGGACCACAGCGAGTTCTCCGGATCAGCAGAGGGGACGGCAAAGAGCGAGGTTGTCGCGGCGCATGCGACATTCGCTGGGAACGTCCCATACAACGGGGAAAGGAGTGGCCTTTTCGGATTTCCGTTGATCAGACCGTTATTCTTGGATTTGCTGGAATTCTCTTTTTAAGCAGAATCACTACGGTACAAGGTATGCTGTCCAGAGCCGACGGAGGTTAATGACGGTTGGACACCCCCGGTTGCAACCAATCAGAGGAGCTCCCCCCACAGAGAACCACTGGGTGGGGAGAGCAATGGAGACTTCTAGCACTGCTGGTGTCAGCCGGGAAAGGCAAGAAACTGGCGAGAGACGAAAAGGAACGACTGTCCCGGCGATGCTGGAGGAAAAAAGAGCGTTGGGAGCGCACCGTATGCTCTGGCAATTCGTATGATCGAAGATGTGTTGACTTGCCGCCGGCCAATCAGAGGCTGGCAATACCACGGCGGAAACTCATCATGCGTTGTGATTGGTGCGCAATTCCTCAATGTCACGTGATGATATTTGTAATGCCAAGATTGCCTTTGATCCGAAGTTCTGAGTGGCAGCTCGAACGGACAAGAGTTGAGAGCCTCAGGCTCTGAACTGAAAGTTTCTGGCCATCTAGACGGCATACTATATAGCTACACTCTAGGTACCTAGAGGTAGTACTTACATCTATCATCCCCGCCCCATGATCTTCCCATGTTCATCTCCCCTGTTGACCACCCAGCGGCGCAGCGCCTCACCGTCTCGGCACGTATGCAAGCGTTCAGTCTGCCCCAAGATAGCCCATCTACTCTTATCCAGCCAAACCGCCTTTAGCGTGACCGGCGTCATGTCTCCATGGCACAGAGCGGCCTGACGAAGCTGGTCGATGCAGTGGTCAATATGCATGCGCTGGTACTGGGGCGGCAGCCACATATGGTCACGGTAGTACTCGAAATCGATGTGCTGACGGATGGCATTGACGCAATGCAACGTGTGCAGCATGTCCGGACCTCCGTAATACCCTTCCATGGGGATTTGATTATTAGTACCACTATGAGACGTACTATTATGCGCCACGTGCGCGGGGAGCTTCTCGAGCGGTGGGAGAGAGAAGTCCTGGTTCAGCGCAGCCACTTCGTCCGCGAAGAGCCGAATATACCGTCCTGAGAGAAGTGAATCCCACGCCTGGTCAATGTCCGGGGACGGTGGCCCCACGTAACGTGGTTCTTGATCATTGAAGACGGGGAACAGAGTGCCGTTCGTATCAACGTGGAGCGCGTTCGAGAAGCGCTTCCGATGGAGTTTGATTGCCGGCTTCGCAGCGTCTAGATCCAGCGTCAGCTAACGACCTTAACGTCATAGAGAGACGCCATCTCTGGCCGGGTACGGACCAAGCTCAGTCGCGAAGCCATGCTCATAGTCGTCGACCTCTACCTTGATCTTTGAAAACAGATATAGATTCTCGATCAGGAGGATGCCAGCCAGTACGACAGTGGCGAAGAACCACCAAATCGACCGTGTGGCGACGCCGGGGCAGACATATCGAAACAGTGACTCGGTGTGATTGTCTTTGAGAGACTGGTCTGTGGCCGAGTTGTCGTAGTTGGGGACGCGTTCGTACGACGACCACATGGTCTACGAGCGCATCACGGGCTATGTTTGACCGGGCAAGTAGTCTTGGAAAAGGAGTTATGGAGGAATCAACGTGAAGATTTGATTTTGACCCGTGTGGAATGGACATCGCGACCCTTGCAGATCCCCTACATGTTAGAACCAGTCATCAAAACCAACGGGCTTTTAAAGCTGCATGCCGAAAACCAACCACACTACCTTACGTAGCCAAGTATGTACATATATCTTCCCACCGAAGACTGATGAACACAAACAGAAATTGAGCAACTTCTTTGCTACCAGGGCTGTCCCTGCGAAGGCTGTATCGCGTATCCCTTCCATCGTGGAAAAGGCGAACAAACTCGCACCGTCTGGCTCGTTTCAATGGGGCATTCTGGGATATTGCTGGGGAGGAAAGGTCACCAGTCTGACATCCGGTGAAGACCACAAGATCTTCAAGGCTGCGGCGCAGGCACATCCAGCGTTCCTGGATCCTGAGGATGCGAAGAAGGTCGGCATCCCCATGGCTGTGTTGGCGAGCAAGGATGAGGATCCTGTCGCTGTCCAGGGATATGAGGCCAATTTGAAGGTGCCGAAGCTTGTCGAGACCTATCCCGACATGATCCACGGCTGGATGAGTGCCCGATCGAACCTTGAGGATCCAGAGGTCCGCAAACAGTACCAGACAAAAAGCGCCGTCAAAACGAATGGGGGTATCAAAGGATAACAACAGAATCGATCGCTGTTTAAATCAGAACTTGCCATCGAGGCGTCACTCGTCGTCACTATAGTCATTCTGCCCCAAACCTTCTTCCAAAAGTGACTTGGCTTTCTCTGCCGCGTCGACCAAAGATGCGAGGACGTTCATTGGCGTGCGATGCTTGGGCGCGCGTACGCAGGCAAGTTCGACATGGATGTCATCCTTGCTAGGGGGCGGTGCACTGCCAGGACTGGGCGCGCGAGTGATGATAACAACGGCTACCTGAACTGCTTGCTCGCGCGCGGTTGTATTATGGAGATACCACGTTTTCCAGGGATCTAATAAGTCGCCCGGCTGCTCGACCTCAATGCTTCGGTTGTTGTCATTCTCTTGGACAAATGCTGCGTTTCCAGGTTTAGTCTAGTGGTTCCTTGCCGTTTTCTCCGCAGGAGTAGACTTCCAAACATACCACGAACCGGCGTATATCCCATCTCGAAAAAAGATGACGGACACCCCGGCACCATCGCCGACGTCCACTTCATCTGGTCCATGATTGCCTTCAGCGGGGAGTCGAAGTTCCGCCTTGAGTTGCTCAGGTCGTAGAGCGACTGTCGAACATAATCCTTCAGGCCAACCGAGCACGTCGGTCCCCATACATTATCACAGCCGTGGTTCCCACCGCCCGTGTACGCCGTGAGATTGCCGACCCGGAGAGCGACCTCCGTTGTCCAGTTCCCGGGATTGGTGACATTCGGAGTCCAGGCAGCGAGGACTCGGTCTCGGTCGTAGTCAAGCCAGTAGCTCAGCTTGACGAGAAGGTCCTTCTTATCGTCTTCGTCGACAGTGTCTTCATAATACTTTTCCGAGTTCCGACTGTGTTTGGGGTTCTTGCGGATCGAGGGCGGATACGCATCATAACCGAAGAAAAGCTCGATCGGTTTCGGAAACAGCGGTTCGAACTTGATGCGCGTGGAGACTTGTGCTAGACCGTCCAGGCACGTTTCATCCCAGAAATCGCAAAACGCCTGGGTTGCCGGAAGAAGCGAGATGAGGACGAGTCCTGGGACAAAGGCGAACCACAACGCTCGGCGGATAAAGCCGGTCAAGGACGATGGAAACATTCTCTCTATCCGCGAGCTGCGGTTCTCATCCCGTCATCAAACCCGGACTGGCTCGGGCTTACTGGCAGAGCAGGAACACAATCTTTTATGGATGAACGGGAGGGAAACATGATTATTAGGTAGTGGAGCGTGGGACATATGCATGGATCTCATGCCAAGCATAGGTCAACGTCACGTCTGACGAGTAACTAGGCTACAAGAATCAATTTGATGAGCTGACTCAATTATCCAGGTAGATTATTTCTAACTGTCCATCTTTGGGCGCTGACTTGACTCTGCTAAAGGAGACCGTCAATCGTCGTCCCTATGCTGGAGAGTAACAAGAGGATTCTGAGGGAATCCGGAAAAAGCCTAATCCATTCCGTGCAAACAGCTCAAGGTCAACTGGCCTAAGATCTGGGAATATCAATGGCTCCAATGCAGTAAAGTAAACAATCTCATGTATGCCGGAGACGCAGCAAAAGGTAGCGTCGAACAGGGTTGCAGTGCTTACTAGAACTTTGTGCAAACGATGTTTGGCACATTCAATTCAAATTGCAGCGTCTCAATGACGAAGATCAGAATCCAGCAATGCATTGGCATGGTCAAGTAAATGTGTAGGCCTAATATACATGATTTCCCATACAGCTGACTCTCCCGGAGATACATAGCCGAGTCACATGGCTGTCATTTATTGTACATGAATCCCTGCTTCAACTCCCAATCACTCCTGTCCATTATCCATCAAAATCGTGTGGCAAAAACAGTTGGCGAGGGCCACCCCGCGAAGAGAAAACCTCAAAAACCAGAACGCCATGCTAATGCAACAAAATCAGAGACGAGAGGAGAATGTCGTTGAAAGGAAACTTTTCTTCCCGGCAATTGGTGTCACCGCTTGAAAGCGTTGTCGCCACCCATCATAGCGGCTTCACGATCCCGTCGCATACCTTCGAGAACGCCGACAATACCGCCATGCCGGAGTCGCTCGAGGACAACGTTCATGCCCTGCTTGCTTCGGGCAATGGCATCCCGCGTCCGCGTCACGCCAATGAGCTCGATGGTGCGCTGCACGCCAGCAGTCGAAAGAGACGAAAAGAGTCCTTGCCGAGGTGCCTCGACGGCTGTGTCGGCCGATGCCGAGGCAGCCTCGCCGGCTTTGCCCTTCAGGAACCTGCCTTGGCCGAACCGTGACATGAAGGTGACGGTGGTGCGGACGCTGGTCCGCTCTTCACACCCATGACCCGCTGCATCCGGACAATGCTGCCGTTGATAGAATTGTCGCTCAATCACACTCAGAATACCCGTCCATTCCATGTTTCGAGACTCGGTCTTCATCCATCCTTCTTGGGGATCCACCACCGTCGTTTCCAGGATGTAACTCTGACCAGAATTGTCCGGACCGCCGATACCCTTCGGCAATAGCTTCAACAATGCCGATGGAATCTTTGATCTTTTCAGATGAAGCCTGGTGGTGTGCAGGCGCTTTGTCTTTGGGTCGACATAGCGTTCAATCACATCCGAAGTCAGGACATGGCGAGAGTAGGGATTCGGGTAGCGAAGGAAATAGGCGAGAGAGACGGCCGGGAAGGAATAGTCATAGCTCGAGTTGTTCTCGAAGACCTTCATGATGGTAGATTCATCGTGGGACGGGGCTCTTCTGGGTGCAATTCGTGAGTCTCGTGAGGTGGTGATCAGGAAACAGCTTTTGGATTTTCTTGCACTCAAAAAGCTCACTAACCCATTTCGGACTTGATGCGGGGATGAGTCACGTGACTTGATGATCTTGCAGTCATTGTGATCTCAGCTCGGCTGGCGAAGGCGAAGGGGATGCTGCCTGCATCCGGCTCGACTATTACGGAGTTAAAGGGGCCGGAAATGATGTCCACAATGGAAATCCTCAATGGAGTCCAGAGTCCATCGACCATTGCAATTGACTAGATTATTCTTCTTGCTCTCCTGGCAAGGTCAGGACTACTGTGGCTGGAATGAATCCTCGGACAGCATTGCTCAACCAGCATCGCTCGCCATCTACAAGATCCTCTAGCCGGACAACTTGCTCTACGCAGAACCCATATTCCAGCGCATAGCGACGTGTTGTGCCGGCATTACCGCCGCTACTCAGTGGTGGTGTCACCCACTCATGCCCAGTCCTATCGGTCTTTTGGGAGCGGTGTCGAAAGTATGGTGTGGTGATGCTTCCTTCCATGACTTCGTCTTGCGGATTGATCAGTAGGACCTCGATCGGGTCTTGTGGAGATGTAATCCCAACTCGCTCACGCGCTTCTGTGTAGATGTCCCGAGCCGTAGTCTTGTGCGTTGTAAACGCGGACGGATGCGTTCTCTGAGGGTCAATGTAAAGGCGCCATGGCGAGACCGTCAGTGACGGTCTGATGGACGGAAGTAATAGTGACCGAGCTTCCCCGGTGACCGCGGGCTGGACGTCCACTGCGAGATTGCCGTCGACATCAACCACAATCCGGAGTCTCCAAGGCTTGGATCGGTCCGGAATGTACTTGTCCAGCGAGTCGGCGAATTCCTCGGCATCTCTGCGAAGCAAGGCTACCGCCTGATCCCATTGAAATTGCTCCGCGGCGTCCAGGAGCCGATCTCTGTGGTAGCTAAGTAGATAAAAGGGCGAATTCCGAGGCTTGGGATAGTGCTGCGGCGCGTACTGTGCGATGACCTCGGGCAGCTCGGGATCGAAGCGAAGCGAGGAAATGATCTGGAATTGCGCATCCACTGCGCCAGGCAGAGAGGAGTAGGAGGTCATATTCGCATGAAAAGCTAGCTCAGTTCACTGTTGATCTTTGACTTAGGGAATCGGCACAAAATCTCCAGCGAAGCTAGCGGGAGTCATTTGAGAGGGAGCAAACGGAGCAATTCTATTGGTCGATGGCTAAGCTTTGGGCCCAATCCCAGTGAATCTACTGATCCATCTGGATTTTTCAGCGAAATCATCGGCAAACAGCAACAAGAACTCCTCAAGAACAACCCTCGTCGTTCCTCGAGGTCTGGCTGGGTTTGCGCGCTGGTCCTCTTGCTTTTCTCTGTAGACCTTCATCTGGGCCATTGCCATTGACTGGCGCGAGTCACTCCGCGTGAACATACTGGCAAAAATGTCCTCCGTGCCGCCCGTTCCGTCCCTTCAACCCGCGAAGAGTGTGTTCGTCGACAAATCGTCGGTCCCCGCATCCTCGTCAGCGTCGGTGTGGGATCGCATCTCGAAATGGGTTTCGGAGAACAAGGCTCTGGTCTACACAATAGCTGGCGTCGCCGTGGTCGTGACTAGCGCCGGAGTGGTCTACTACCTCTCCGACACGGGCAAACCGGCACAGGCCCCTGCGCCTTCCGGCGCTAAGAAGAAGAGCAAAAAGGAGCGTCGATTGGAGAAGAAGAGAGCAGAAGAGGAAAGAAAAGCCAGGGAAGAGCAAGCGGCCGCTGCTGGTAAGTTTGCAATGGCTGCTGTAATGTCAGAAAAAAAAAAATCTAACCGCGACCGCGCACCATAGCGTCCGAGTCCAAGAAAGCAGAGGAACCGGAGGGGTTGCCCGAGGTGGATGAAGAGTCAGTCAAACTGTTGTCGGAAGAGGTGAGTCGATGCGTTCTCCGCGATCGGCTACTCAGGATTTTAATCATGAATTGCCTCTCCGGATCAGACGCGCAAGGCATACGCCGCGAAACTCAAGGCCGCCGGCAACGACGCATACGGATCCAAAAACTACAACCGGGCTATCGAGCTGTACGGGAAAGCCATTCTTTGCAAGCCGGACCCGGTGTACTACTCGAACCGTGCGGCGTGCTACAATGTCCTGTCTCAATGGGAAAAGGTAGTTGAGGACACCACGGCAGCGCTTGCCATGGACAGCGAGTATGTCAAGGCCCTCAATCGACGTGCCGTCGCCTATGAGCATCTCGGGAAATACAGCGAGGCTCTGCTGGACTTCACTGCGAGCTGCATCATCGATGGCTTCTCCAAAGAGTCCAGCCGAAACGCCCTGGAGCGACTTTTGAAGAAAGTCGCCGAGAAGAAGGCCAAGGAGATTATGCAAGCCAAGGGCAAGAAGCTTCCCAGCGCCACCTTTGTGACCAACTATCTGCAGAGCTTCCGGCCCAAGCCCTTGCCGGAGGGCCTGGATGTAGACGATCTGGATGAGGAGACGGGCAAAGGTCAGATGCGAAAGGGTTTTCTGGCCCTTCAGAAGAAGACGGCGGAGGGCTACGAAGAAGCGTCGCAAGCCTTCTCCAAGGCTCTGGAGCTGGGCGACCTGGGTGACTTGGAAGGAGATGCGCTGAACATGCGCGCAACCTTCACATACCTGCAGGGCGACGCGCAGGCCGCGCTGGCGGATCTCAACAAGAGTATTGAGGTGAAGCCTTCGCTAGTCCAGAGCTACATCAAGCGTGCCAGTTTGCACTTGGAGCTCGGTATGGGTGGATCTTCCTGCACATCCCGGTGAACCGCTAACCAGACCGCAGGAAACAAGGATGCTGCTGCCGATGATTTCGAGTTGGCTATCGCGCAGAACAAGGACGATCCAGACATCTACTACCACCGGGCCCAGCTGCACTTTATCCTCGGCGAGTTCGCCGAAGCGGCCAAGGACTACCAAAAGTCCATCGACCTTGACCGCAGCTTCATCTACTCCCACATCCAGTTGGGAGTGACACAGTACAAGATGGGCTCTGTTGCGTCGGCCATGGCCACCTTCCGGCGGTCGGTGAAGAACTTTGAAGACGTTCCGGAGGTCTACAACTACTTTGGAGAGTTGTACCTCGATCAGCAGAACTTCTCGGAGGCGATTGAGAAGTTCGACAAGGCGATGGAGATGGAGAAGCAGACCAAGCCCATGGGAATCAACGTGCTGCCGTTGATCAACAAGGCTCTTGCGGTGTTTCAATGGAAGCAAGATTTTAAGGAGGCAGAATCCCTGTGTCAAAAGGCTTTGATCAGTACGCGCCCCTTTCAAGCATGCTTGGCATGGTCTGTCCGCTGACGTATCAATCAGTTGATCCTGATTCCGATATTGCTGTCGGTACGATGGCCCAGCTTCTGCTGCAACAGGGCAAGGTCGCGGAGGCGCTCAAGTACTTTGAGCGTGCGGCCGAGCTGTCTCGCACGGAAGGCGAGGTCATCAACGCCATTTCGTACGCCGAGGCGACCCGCACGCAATTGGAGGTGCAGCAGAAATACCCTCAACTGGCGGCTCGACTGCAAAGCATGAGCGCCGGTCTGGGTGGACCGCCGGGCCTGTAAACTCCCGCAGGTTGCGCTCATTTCCTTGCATACGTCTCTTCTCTCCCGCCATGTTTTGAGACCAGGTAAAAGAAGATACTACTCCTGCAACCTTGCCTTTCTCTCAATGTCTTTTCTTACGCTTTCTTTGTTTTCACATTCTTGTCGATTCTGGAGTGTTACGGTGGGAAGTCCTTCCATGACGGTTCCAGACGCGGCCTCGGCCTCATTGTTGACTTTGTGTTGTGGTTGTCTATATCGCTTCAAAACTCCCGCCTCTGGGTCTCATCCTTGCTCTTGCTCTGTTTAATGTCGTGGTCATGTGTCTTTGACCACCACTGTTTGCGGAGGAAAAGGCAAGACGGAAAGGACACGGTCAAGCATCTAGCCTGCTTTCAGACTTCGTGCTCCGTGTGCTGTGTATACTATGTACGGCTTGAATTGATTGAATCAGATTGATTGGGTCTCGGTGGTAATTCACTAGACCGGGATAGAGCTCTGTAATACTATCTTCCCGAGCTTTTCTTGTTTCATTCATTCCGCGTCATCAGTCAAACCACCCTGCGGTGTACTCGTACTGGGTTCGCCCGCAGAGATGCATTTCAAGTAGGCATGTTGATATGTACAGTATTTTGTCATCAGATTAATCGTATCTCTGTTTCTGTCTACCAGCCTAGCCTATTGGCGGGCGACTTGGCCTCCGCTGGTCTTCCTGTTGCTATGAACATCTGCTAGTCGGAAGTCATCATGGCTTCCTTTTCATAGACTTCACCAGCGTGACCAAGGTAGAGATCAAATCGACCAGTCATGTATTTCTCATTACATCTTTCACCTGGTCAATTCGCCGGACGTTGACCGTAGACGGCATAGCTGTGGGGATTATTCGTGGTTAGTTTGATATGGATTGAATAGTAGTGCTGCTCACAAAGGCACGCGGATACTCACAAGTTGAACATCATTGAATATCGCGGCTTCGGGCGTCGGCCCTGACCTTCCTGGCAGAAATCTGGACTTCTTCCTTGATCCACTGCTTGTACCGCGTCAGAGCGGCCATGGCTACGGACTCGTAGTCGCTTGGTTCTGCCTGGAGCTGGGTCCAGGCGCCCACTTTCTTTTGCATGATGTCGGCATTATACGATGTTTTCATGCATTGTTTGGAGACAAAAGGGGGAGGGGGGAGGGAGGAACTGACAAGACGGGGATCCTTTGGCCAGACGCCGTAGGGAATGACAAACTTCTCCTGGATGTTCATGAACTCGGCGTCCTTGAACCATTGCTCCAGCTTGACACCGGACGGACCTCGTAACCAGCTATTTCAGATGCGCCATAGACCTCGTTGTTGTAATACCGGTCGAGTCCGGTATCGTTGATGCTGCTATCCTGAGAGATGGGGTAGGCGTCCCAGTCCAGGAATTCAACCCAGCCGCCAGGTTTGACTGATCTGTTGTCAGTTAGAGGATCAAGATAAGAACCGAGACAGGGAAAACATTTCCGATGGATGGCGTACCGATAACCAATTTCCCAACGTCCTTGAACGAGAACCACAGGTATCGCGTGTGAATGAAGTCAAATGGGTTGCTTTCATATGCCCAATCCGACTCGATGTCATCGACCAGGAACCTCAGGTTCGGAGGAACCATGCCGAGCCCGTCAGTCGTGTGACTTCTGTACGAAATCTTCTTCGGTCAGACTTACAGAGTCGGCTGGACAGGGCTCAAGTCACAACCGATCAATTTCTTGGGCGAGGTTCTACATAAAAGACGACAGCAAGCAAAGATATATTCCTGCTACGCTTGGAGCACTTCAATCGCAGCGCAGAATAGCGATTCTGCACAACACACGGCAAAAATAATAATTTCAAAGACGTAAGTATACGGAGAAGGACTCGTACTGTAGAATTGTCGACATTGTGGAATGTAGTGGTGTTGCGAAAATGACAGGACATTTGTGGCAATGTCGGTTATTAGACCATGCACACAATCCATTGCCACTCTACAAGATCAAGCAACACGTCTAAACAGGCTTACAGATTGGCTGACACTGTGTCTATAGGTAGCCAATATCTCAAGGATGTGAATGATGATGTGTTTTTATCACTTCATCATTTCATCAAATGTGCTATTTGGTGATCTGCTGTAGGTAGAATGGAATGATTGAAAAGTACTACCTAGCGGGAAAGGTGCGCCACACCCTACACCTCGATGTTATATGTACTTGATGGGTAGAATGTGCAGATACAGTGGCTACCAATTACTACCATCCGCCTACCAAGCATGATGGATGGGTTACGAGGTAAGTAGAATTGAGGCCCTACTTTCGTTGACTGATGTACCTACTACTCATTCAGATACCTAGTAGAGACTCATAGTGGGTGCGTCGACGTAAGGCAATATCTATTGTCAACACCAGCATCACAGGCGCGAAACAATTTTAATCGCTACCTAGGTACCTGAGGTATGTGACTTCATTTGGCTCAGGAGTGCTCCTTGACTGCGTTCAAGTCGCCTATGATGGCACTGGGAGGTCAATGTGTTGAACTCGACTAGCTACTTTCTGTTTGTGTACAGATATGAGTAGGTCACTCCCACTCGTACGAGTCAAGTATTTGGATGTGTTTGTGATAACTATAGATGGTCTTTGATCTTCGAGTTTCACCCTGTCAGAGTGATACAGAAATTCCTGATCCTGGTACCGGCGTTGGAGAGTGTCATGAGTGTCATGAAGCGCTTCTTCATTGCCTGATCCGATCTACCTAGTAGTCATGGGCATCATCTCGAGGAATTATCTGGTCTCTCAGAATTGAACTTTGCATTCAAATTGTGTCTAGATTTGTACACTTTCCCTTCTAACTCCCATCTCCTTTCAACCCAACCCTCTATTGACATCGAATTATAGGGAAAGAGTGGCAATAACAGTCTGCTTCTGAACACCACAATCCTGGCACAAACGCCGATCAAGACATCGTTTAGTGATCGTTCACCAGCACGTACCGATAGCGCGCCTTCCCGTTATCCATATCGACGATGGCGGTATTAGCCCCAGACATTGGGCGTTCCTCGATCCATGGCTTGATGTTGTGTTTGACTGCCAAATCGAGCATCTCCCGGATCTCACTGGGACTTCCAATGAGTGTGCCGGCAAGTTGGCGATTGGCATTGATGAGTGAGAAGGGATTCAGTGGCAGCGTTCCATCATCAGGCGCACCCAGTTGAACGAAAGTGCCACCGACTTTGAGGAGCTCAATGAAGCTGGCCAAGGGCATCTGAAGATTCGTCAGTCGAGTCGGTCCTTTCGCTAGCAGGAAGTTGGTGAGTCGGGAACTGGCATACCTTGGCCGAGGAAATCGTCGAAATAATCAGATCCAAGGAACGAATATCTTCCTTCTCCCAACCCTTATCATCGTCAGTGGCAATATATCTGTGGGCTCCGAGTTTCAAGGCATCCTCTCGCTTGTCGGCGCTCCGGGAAATGGCGACCACCTCGTCGGCACCGAGCGCCCTGGCGAACATAATTGCGAAGTGGCCCAATCCACCGACCCCAATGATGCCAACTTTCTTGCCGGGGCCAGCGCCATATTTGCGCAGGGGAGAATAAACAGTGACGCCACCGCACAACATTGGGGCCGCGTGTGCTGGCGGGAGACCATCGGGGATCTTGAAGACGAAATGTGCTGGAGAACGGTGGTACAAGGCGTATCCGCCATAGGACTTGCCGCCGTTCATGTACACGGAGTTGTACGTGGTGACTATGTCAGGGCATTAGGGCTCGCGGTCGGACTCGCATTCCCTGCAGGGGCCCTTGCGGCTCCGGCAGGAATCAGTCTGAGCTCCCACACCGACAAGGTCGCCGACTTTGATATTCTTAACCTGGGAGCCAACCCGCACGGCAGTTCCCACGATTTCGTGGCCAACGCAAACCGGGTAGTTGGCTGGGCTCTAAATGCAGCGTACGAGCGTTAGCCGAATGATAATATAAAGGGCAACAGAGATAAACAGAGTGCACCATCCTTACCCAGCCGCTGCGCAGGGTGTGTAAGTCGGAACGGCAGATTCCGCAGTGAGTGATTTTAACATCGACGTCTGTTTCTTCCCATGGCTTGGGTTCGAACTCCCCCCAAACCATCTTCCCATTGACAGAGTCGGCATCCAGGCCGAGCCATCCTTCAAACTTGTAGTCGGTCATGGTGATTAGGGTTCAACGTGAGGTCCGGTCGATAGTAGAGACTTATCAAAGATCCGTGAGTTATCGATTGAATGCTACCAGACAGGTGGTTTGAGACGATCTGACAAGAGGGAGAGATGCAGGTCTTTTATAGACCACAGTTCGCAATCTACTTAGATATCTTGACGTCCATGGAAGAATAATCTCAACGTCCAACGACATGTCTTCATTCATTGTTGAATCATCAAGTATTGTTGATTGATAAGCAGCTTGAACCCTGTTAGATGGAAAAAAAAATTCTCTTTTCACGTTGTTCATGGATGGGTTGTGAGATCATCATACTGTATTGGACTCTTCTCGCCAATCCCCTTGGAAATGCGAAATCAGATCTTGTGGCATCTCCTGTACTCGACGCATCCGGCATCAATTGAGGATTCTAGAGACTGTGCGTTGCAATGGATCCTGTGCAGAGTAACTCCGTGCTCCGACCATAATCTCCGTCAACACCGGCGTGCTCAAGCTGGGACTGGATTCAAGAGTTCGGACGGGAAGAAGTTGTTGACCGCCGGCACCGGAGCACGGACCAGATTGCCAAGCCTCTCCAGAGTTTTTTTGCCTGATTTAGGAAAGCGCGGATTTTATACATCTTAGCGCCGCCGATCTGCCGTCTTCCATCTGCCTTTTTGATCGTCGACTCTCCGACATTGACGATTCCTGCTTACGAATTGTTACTCATTATTGGTCATATCATACAGTACTTGAATGCTAAAAAAGGTTTGCCGATGCTCTCATGAAGTCACTGAACTGACGCTAGCGTCAGTTTTTTTCTCATCGGTACCTACAGTTAACCTTGGCTGAACTTCATAACGGGGTACACCGTAGGTATAGTGTTCCTTAACTTCCTCCATATGACTTGAGCCAATCGGAATCTGAAGTCTGCGTTAACAAGAAGACAAGAATTGACATCATGACTTGAACCTTGGCCGCTTGGCGAGTACAGATTGTCCTCGGCATTACATGCAAGTTCCACTTTCAGTCCTCCATAGTAGGTTATCGTCAAGAGGCTGCACCGTATCCGTCCAGCCTCGAACTCCGCGTTCCTTGGAGAACCGTCAGGCCGCAAAGTCCGATCCCACCAACAATAGTTATCCCCGATAATACAATCTTTAGCACCCCATACCCATCAAACGCTAAAAGCCCGCGACAATCTTGTACCGAGGCGATCGCTCGTCACATGGTTCCAATGCAGCAAAATCCCGTCCTCATTGAGCTCAGTTAGGTGAAAGCTGGAATCGAAGGAGACCGTTCTCGACTCTGCTTGGAAAGTTTGGTCTCCAAGGATAAGCTTGTTAGCGCATCCAGTAGGTAGGTATATCCGTAAGCATACTACCCTATTAAGTATACTGCTATGGTACGGGACAAGCCTCCCTCGCCCCCGGGCCGCGGCATGGTCGATTTCCTAGTGCACAAGGCTAGAAATAGCCTCTGGAGCCTCTTTCTGTCCATCGTCAAATGTCCGGATTTCTGGAGCGTTAAACCTACTATGTACTGGTGAACGGCTCAATTCAGCGCAATACCTATGCACTTGGCTGTGAGAGCTAGAATTTCGATCTTGGATCAACACTTTTCATTCTGGAGCATTTCTCAGTTCAGTCGATGATAGCTCATCGAAATCGGGTTGCTTGCTTCGAGAAATGGCAAACCACTTCTGAAATGACAACTTTACTACCTAGACAATAAGTATTGAAAGTCACTTACGGAAAGCGGCTGCGAAGAGAGCTCATCATCGATGGCACAACTCTTCATGACCAGGCGCTCGCTAACTGGTACTTATTGCTTTGGCCTAGGAATTACGCAGGGTATGTCTTCCTGCACGCTCACACGACCTATGTATTTACTCCCAAGTCACGGCGCGGGAGTTGCATCAGCAATACTCAACGAGTCCTAGTACCTACATCGTATTCCGTACGGAGTACATTCTCCTGCACTTCGATTACCTAGTAGCCAACCTAGTTGGTAGGTAAGTATTTCTGTCAATAATTCGGTCTAAACTACTCCGTACGGAGTACTCGATAGGTACAGTGGAACCCTCTAAAGTGTCTTGTAGTGGCCCGTAAGACTACTCGTATGAGTCTTGCAGCAGATCAACGCTCTCCGTTCAGTTCAAGACCCTCATTATGTGGACAGTTGTTTGCGATTGTCAATTCGTACCCGGACAACTTGAAGCAAATGGCGACGTCCGTCTTGGTGTTAAACTCGTCCCTTTTTGAGAATCCTGTAGGATACAAGACGTTTCATAACGCCCTTTCAACAACAAACAACATCAACAGATCAAAGGCCATCAAAATAACGAACTCTTGCTGATTTCAGGTCTGCCACACGGCTGCTTCCACGGCGGAGCATTTTGTTCAAGAGATTCGTCTCAGATACAGCCTCCCTTCGATTATCTTTCATGAGTGTGCAGACTAACGACCCTGAAATCCGATCAAGGCCCAGACCAGAGGTACAGTTACGGTTGGTGGTCAAGTCACTTTTCGGATCTGACGCCCTCAAACTTGTCCATTTCTATAACTATAGGTACTTATGAATGTTCAAAGGAAAGATGTGTACTTCCTCCTACTCCGTACAGAGTGATTACCAAATTTCATCCCTCCGTTCCTTGCTTGTCGAAGAACAGTTGCTTGCTAAGTCGCTACTTTCTGTCGACTCTCAAAGTCATGGCCTGAGCGGCATCTCGCCGTCCTACCTTCACTTGAAGTACAGTACCTACGACCGCCGATCGCGATCCCCGCGGGACCATAAACTCAACTATACTATCCATATAAATGGGGACGCCGCTGCTCCTACCGTCATACTGTTCGTCTTTCAGGAATTCCGCTCGAAGACTCGCCACGAAAAAGTGCTACCATACAATCTCAAAGAACTGTAGCTTTGTCATCTTCCTGCTTTGTCGGTCACAATCTTGTTCTTTGGAGTAAATGAACACAGCCGAAGACGTTCCTCTGCATGCTACAGGCTTATTGACTGCTTTCAACCGTCCTTTGGTGTCCATCATGCTAGAGTATTTGGATGTGTTTGTGATAACTATAGATGGTCTTTGATCTTCGAGTTTCACCCTGTCAGAGTGATACAGAAATTCCTGATCCTGGTACCGGCGTTGGAGAGTGTCATGAGTGTCATGAAGCGCTTCTTCATTGCCTGATCCGATCTACCTAGTAGTCATGGGCATCATCTCGAGGAATTATCTGGTCTCTCAGAATTGAACTTTGCATTCAACGATGACTGTCAATCTCATTCTGTCAATGACCAGCCTAACTTTTTCTGCCACCGTTTCCTCATACTGTACGCCTAAAACGTCCTCGGTGGTGCCTCACTTCCATGCTAGCCACCAGCGGTGATAACCGGCCTCCTCATTCATGAACGCCGATCATGAATCCAACAACATCAACTGTGTCCCTCACGCTAGGTAGGGGTCTGCTATCCCAACGACGACCTACTTGAAATACACAGTGGAGGTCGTAGGGAATGTATCTTCATCCATTACCAATGAAATGCGGCACATACAGCCTCTCCGTGAAACCCCTGCAATCCTATGAGTCCTGCCAAACCTCTCTGACGCGCGCTCTGAACCAAATTACAGGTCAACTCACGTCGGGTGGATGCTGCTCACCAGGGAACCGCTCCAAATCAAACGCCGAAACTGTGAGCAAGGGTAACTTCGTCGACCGCTCCTTACCCGATTGTGCGTCCGACACGGTTCGGAGTTCGGAGGAATCGACGGGTTGCATATCACCATATCATGATGATGGACGAGAAAATTGCTCGTCGCTCTGACAATCATATTGCTGGCAAAAGGGCGACCCTCGTCATTTTCGTACACCTGCCCAAGGGTATATCCGAACCAAGGAGCGGTAAATGTGAAGGCTCCTATTTCCGCCCACAACTGCGGCCCCTACACCCTAGGTTAGGCCTATCTCAGGGGTTGCTTATCACGTGGTTCTCCTCGTTGTAAAGAGACGAAGTTGGGTTACAGTGGCTAGTATTCTTCTTCCGCCGCGTTTAGGCTCAGGTCGGGCCGCCGGGGAAGCAGGGGGACCTCGACCCGGCAGCGATGATTGGCAGGAGGGACTACGAGTAGTTGCAAAGAGCTGGGGCGATGTGCACACCAATCCAGACCTCGAGCCCATTGAGTGCTTCCAATGCTCGACTGGCTCAACCGACGCTCACTCCCGATCACAAAGAGATTACTCGTACACTAGTACTCCGTGCATGATTCGTCATCAACAAGGATCTCCGTCCTCTACGGCAGCTCAAGCATAGTATGCGAGTATGGAGACGCCTCCTGTCAACACCAACCTTCCCGACCTACGGCCGTTTCCAGAGGCCACTGGCAGTGCCCAGGTTCTTCGTGACCGGAATTCTTCTCGACCCAAATCCATGTCCCTGGTCCATGGTCAGTTGGTGTCTTTGCTCCCTGGAATAGCTACTCCTTCAAGTAGTACTGTACTATGAAGTACACGTTGACTCAGTCGGTGGAGAGGGCAAACCCGGTTCAGTAAAGAGTGTTTAGAGTAAGACACCCCTGTCACGATTTACCCCATGCGGTGCCAGCTGTTACCCTTTTGGCAGAGGTGCAGCAACGCCGGCGGGGAACGAAAAGTGAGCATCTCGGTCCGCAGGTATGTAGGTTATCGACTTGCGCACATAAATACTGATCCGAGGCAGCAACCGCCGGTCACAGAAGTGCAACTTACAAAGACATTCTGGCTGTTGGGATCAGCTCTCGGAAACTGTTCCGAAGGGTCTTGTATCCAAATCACGAACTGAGTACTTTCTATTTGAATCGTTGACGTGTGATCAGTCAGTCATCGACCTTCCTGGAATTCAACAGAGGATTATTCCACCATGACGGAACCATCTGCTCGGGAACAAACAACCACCATCAACAATGCCCCGGCAAACGTTGAAGTGGACACCTCGGTACGAGAGCTCTCCATTGCGGTACACCAGAGTGCATTGCTTACTTGAGTCGCACAGTTTGAGAATGACTCTTCTTATGGCGATGAACTGTACGTGGTGTGACAACATGGCGCTCCGGATCCCATAAGCATGCTCACACATGTTCATCAACATATAGATCATCGTCCAGTGCATCTCTGACATCGTCAGTGATTGATTATCGCCATGAAAATGGCCGTCGCTATCATAAATTCCGCGATGGGTGTAAGACTTGCTTCTTGCCTGACCAACCAACAGCTGCAAGCTAATCGTTATTTCATAGCGTATCTGCTCCCTAACGACGAAACAGAAAACGACCGCCTGGACATGTTTCATGAACTTTGTCTCACACTATTGCACCGGAAGCTCTATCTGGCCCCGATCAAGAACCCCCAGCGGGTAATTGATCTGGGGACTGGGACAGGTATCTGGGCAATTGATTTCGGTGAGTTTGCTAGCTGGGATCGGCGGACCCAAGATACGGAAGCTGACTTACTGAAGCGGACCAACATCCCGAGGCCGAGGTAAGGGAATACTAGGGGGAGCGATCCCAGATGGACAGAATGCTGACACGGGATGTTGGCCGTGCCAGGTAATCGGCTGTGATTTGAGCCCGATCCAACCGACTATGTCAGTTTAGCATAAGAGCTCGTAGCTAAGTGACTGGGCTGACGGGGATTTGCAGGGTTCCTCTGAATGTGAAGTTCCTTGTGGACGACATCGAGTCGGAGTGGGCATATAAACGCGACCCCTTTGACTTCATCCACGCGCGATGTCTGGCCTTCTCGATCAGGGACTTTGGGAAGCTGATCAAGCAGTGCTATCGGTATACTGACCACTGTTCCGTTTTCTTTCTTGACTCTCTGACAAAAAGCAGATCAGTAAAGCCCGGCGGCTGGGTTGAATTCCAGGACTGGGACGGCTATCCCATGTCTCCAGACGGCAGTCTCAACAGCACCGCGCTCCAATAATACTACGACGAAGTCTGCGGCGCGTTCGAGGATGTTGGCTATGAGGTGCGTCCCGGGCCCAAGTTGGAGCATTGGTTCAAGGAGGCCGGGTTCGTGAACATCCACGTGGAGAAGTTTGTCATTCCCTACGGCGTCTGGCCAAAGGATCCCCATCTTGTCAGTTATCCCCTTTGCCCCCAGACGGTGAATCAATAACACTCCAGTACTGACCTCTTAGACAGAAGAAAGTTGGCGCCTGGAACCAGACCCAGGCCGAGGCGAACGGCTTCGAGGCGATAGCCCTGGCACCTTTGACGCGGTTCAAGCAGTGGAGAAAGGAGGAAGTCATTGTTCTTGCCAGTAAGGCCCGCGCCGACGGCCGGAACCGCGACATTCACATGATGTTCGACTTGTGAGTGTCCCCGTTGCTACTATTATCCGGCATTGCTATACACTAGACCACTAACCACAAATATCATCCACAGCTATGTTGTCTACGCCCAGCGTCCCGAGAACTGACGGGCAATACTATTTACTCCTGTCGTGCCTGGACAAGTTGCTCGTGTAGCCTCGGCGGCTCGGCCTCTCGCTCTCAAGGTCCGAGCCGTCCACGTTAACAGCAATGGAGGAGCCCCAAATTGTACTGCAAATGTCCGTGGCTCTGTGGTTAGAAACATCTAATAGGAGTGTGAGAAGTCATCCATCTGAAATGGTTCTAAGCAGTACATTAGTTACTCGTCCATTTCTTTTTCATTCCTGCAAGCCCTTTCCACTCCAAATGATGCTAGTCAAACAAAATCATAGGTCAACCGATTCCACTACCTACCTACCTATCAAGTGGCCAAGTAAAACAGGTCACGAACATTTCGCTCTACTCCTACACCTGACATCTTCTGTCAATTCGGTCCTGCCTGTGGCTTCCAAATCAAATCTTGATTCTTTCTCTTGTATGCTACCTACTAGTAATGTACCTCTGTCAATATAAATCGGTCTACATAAACACTCGATACAGTGGAACTCTAATGTGTCTTCGAGTGGCCTACTACTAGCGTACTTCATGAGTCTAGCGACAGATCAACGCACTCCGCTCTGTTAAAGACCCTCACCATGTGCACTGCTGTTTGCGATTGTCCATTCGTACTTGGACAACTTGGAGCAATTGGCGACGTGCGTCTTCGTGTTAGACTCCTCGTCCCTTTTGACAATTCTGGAAGAAACAAGACGTTTCATAACGTCCTTCCAACAACAAACATCAACAGATCAAAGGCCATCATGATAACGAATCGTTGCTGCTTTCAGGTCTTGCCACACGGCTGCTTCCACGGCGGAGCATTTTGTTCAAGAGATTTGTCTCAGATACAGCCTCCCTTCGATTATCTTTCATGAGTGTGCATACTAACGACCCTGAAATCCGATCAAGGCCCAGACCAAAGGTACAGTTACGGTTGGTGGTCAAGTCACTTTTCGGATCTGACGCCCTCAAACTTGTCCATTTCTATAACTATAGGTACTAATGAATGTTCAAAGGAAAGATGTGTACTTCCTCCTACTCCGTACAGAATGATTACCAAATTTCATCCCTCCGTTCCTTGCTTGTCGAAGAACAGTTGCTTGCTAAGTCGCTACTTTCAGTCGACTCTCAAAGTCATGGCCCGAGCGGCATCTCGCCGTTGCGGTGGCCGTCACCAACTGCCAATGGTTTGTTGGTTCTGGCATCTCGGAAGCAAGGCGCATGAACGCATCCAAAGTGCACCTGTCGGTGCCCATTTTGCAATGCAAGGCCGATGCCCTGAAAACAACCGTTGGCACTTTCCAAGCTCCGAACCACTAGGTTAGGCCTACCTCAAGATTGCTTATCACGTGGTTCTTTTCATTGTCAAGAGACGAGGCTAGGTTACAGTGGCTATTTTTCTTCCGCCGCGTTTAGGCTCAGGTCGGGCCGCCGGGGAAGCAGGGGGACCTCGACCCGGCAGCGCTGATTGGCAGGAGGGACTACGGTAGTTGCAAAGAGCTGGGGTGATGTGCACACCAATCCAGACCTCGAGCCCATTGAATGCTTCCAATGCTCGACTGGCTCAACCGAAGCTCACTCACGTTGGATTTCCCCAACTCCCAATCACAAAGACAGATCGATTACTCCTACACTAGTACTCCGTACATCACTCGCCATCAACAACGATCTCCGTCCTCTACGGCGGCTCAAGCATAGTATGCGAGTATGGAGACGCCTCCTCAACCCCAACCTTCCCGACCTATGGCCGTTTCCAGAGGCCACTGGCAGTGCCCAAGCTCTTCGTGACCGGAATTCTCCCCGACCCAAATCCATGTCCCTGGTCAGTTGGTGTCTTTGCTCCCTGGAGTACTAGCTACTCCTTCAAGTACTGTATTGTACTATGGAGTCCACGTTGACTCAGTCAGTGGAGAGGGCAAACCCAGTTCAGTAAAGAGTGTTTAGAGTTAGACACCCCTGTCACGATTTACTCCATGCGGTGCCAGCTGTTACCCTTTTGGCAGAGGTGCAGCAACGCCGGCGGGAACGAAAAGTGAGCATCTTGGTCCGCAGGTATGTAGGTTATCCACTTGCACACATAAATACTGATCCGGGGCAGCGACCGCTGGTCACAGAATTGCAACTTACAAAGACATTCTGGCTGCTGAGATCAGCTCTTGGGAACTGTTTGAAAGGGTCCTGCATCCAAAATACAAACTTCATACTTTCTATTTGAATCGTTGACGTGTAATCAGTCAGTCATCGACCTTCCTGGAATTCAACAGAGGATTATTCCACCATGACGGAACCATCTCTCAGGAACAAACAACCACCACCAACAATGCCCCGGCAAACGTTGAAGTGGACACCTCGGTACGAGAGCTCTCCATTACGGTACACAGGATGCATTGCTGACTTGAGTCTCAGTTTGAGAATGACTCTTCTTATGGCGATGAACTGTACGTGATGTGACAACATGGCGCTCCGGATCCCATAAGCATGCTCACACATGTTCCGTTAGTCTCCTCATCAATCCCCAGATCGCACTTCCCTCCCCCATCGGTCCCGAGTTCGCGAATCATTTCGAGGAAAGGTTTGATTTTCTGAACGCGTTCCGCCTCACTGCCCTGAAGCTTCTTTAGAATGTTGGTGCGCGCACGGTTCACGGCCAAATAACTGGCATCGTTCTCGAATCTTTCCTGCTCGTAGGACATGAGGTTTTTGGTCCGGACTGTCGGATCTTTGGCGATTAAGGACCCGAGGTGCGCCTTAGGTATCGCTGGCTATTTGTTTTCTTACGTTTCGTATCCACCGTGCCGGCGCATGTGTGCGGACTCATTTCTTATTTATGTATGTTCCTGTTTTCTTGCTGGCCGACAGGAGAATTTTGAACGAACAAGCGTCTTTGCTTTCGAAGCTGTCAGACTTCGGATTCGCAAGCGGACAGTAATAGTATGAGTGGGTCTGGTTGGTCGCATGAGCAGAATATGGAATCCCACGGTCACACATGTAACGAAGAATCCGATCGCGACCCTCTTCCATCGTGTCAAACTGGTCGCCAACGTTGAGTGTGGTTGTTGGTGGTTTCAGTTGGGACTCCATCTCGAACTCAGAGCAAAGGACGATTGGCGATAGAAAGCAATGAAGGACAATCGGAGATAGAGACAGAGATTGAGATATTGTTCGTTCTGTTGGTGAGAAGACACGAGAGAGAATCGAAGTCCTGAAGAGTGCAAAATTTCTCAGGCGCCTAAAATGCGACTTCATGCGACAAGCGATACCTGACCCTAAAGGGAAGCGGTGTCGCGACTACGGAGTACGGAGTGTTCCGTTCTGCTTGATCATTTAAAAAAAAAGTCACCACGTGACCAAATATTATGTAATACCTAGTTACTAAGTTCATCTTTGCTCCACGTGGCTAAAACAGGTTTAGTCGGTTTCGAGTGTCGACAGGCATCAGCTGACTCTCTGACCGTGACTTGGGCTCACATGCGGGGCCCGTGCCCTAAGCGCCCCGATAAGGCAGCGTGCATGGCATCATTGCCTGATAAGCGTCGAGAGCTGCCTGCTGGGCGATGAGGAAGGAGCGACCGACAAATGGATTGAAGGAAGGCGCTCTCCTCTGTCTCTCTCTCTCCCACATATTGTATTTCCAGCTCTCTTGCATTTCTCTCTCAATATTAGCCTATCTCTCTCTGGTTTCTCGTCCCAAACTGCCCTCTCCGAATCTTCCGAGCCTGACGTCCGGGCAGAGACGCCAGTGACGCATTCCTCTTCCAACGCCCCCGCTCCGTTCGAGTCATCCTCCTGTCTAGACACACCCATCGTCCATCGTCATTGGTCGCTCATCGACCACTTCTACTACTACCTACATTTTAGCACTCTGTGGTAGCGCCGGCAGATGAAGGAAACTCCTTCTTTGAGTTCCTTCCCTCTGCTCTGAGATATTCTGATCCTCTTTCTTTCATTCCTTCCTTCCTCGAAAGTATCGTTTCCCCCTGCGACTACCTTTCCCGGCAGTTGACGGGGCTCAGGTCCTCCAAGCGGAAGGAGCCCGCTGTGTCATTTCCTCACTTCCCCTCTCTCCCTTTTTTGCTCTCTATCTTCATTCCAAGGCCAGTCACATCATGGCTGACCCCCGCGGTATGTTCCCTCTCTGGACGGGAATTCTGCCTGGTGCTGACGGACTCAGTGGTCATCACTCTCCAGCCAATCAACCACCATGCCGGACCTGGCCGCTCCATCGTGCTGACGCCCGATCGTGCCGCGATTCCCATCGGCAGAGCCTCCAAGACCTTGTCGAAGAACTTGATTCCCGCCAGCGACAATGCCTGGTTTGATTCCCGCGTCATGTCTCGAGACCACGGCGTGCTGACCGTGTCGTTCGACGACAAGGTTCGTGCTTCTTGGACGCTTTGCCGGTCGGATGGCTGACCGTCGTGGTAGGTTGTCTACATTCGAGACGAGAACTCCATGCACGGGACCCAACTCAACGGGCGTCGGATCGTGGCCCGACAGGACATCCCTCTGAGTCCGGGGGACATCTTATCGTTTGGGAATAAAGTCTCGCGGGGTGATGGTAGGTATGACAGCCGTCATTGCTGGCCCGGTGCTGACTCTCTTGAAGAAAGTTTCTTCCCGGTTGATGTCCGTTTTGACTGCAGATGGCACGGGTATGTTCCATGCTTCCCCCAAACTGGAGGACGACCGGGCACTAAACCTACCAGCGTGACAACAGAGCATCGGTCGACAAGGGCCGGTCCAGTCTATTCTGGCATAAATACCTTTTCGGTTCCTGATGATGATGACGAAAATAGCGATGACGGTGTGGTTGTTACCGGCTCCAGATCCGTCCACAAGGTTGACCCGACGAGAGACTCCGACTCCGAGTCCGTTTCCGAAGATAGTAACCAAGCACTGGATTCGGCGTCTCCTGCTACCTCTCCCGAGGCCGAAGCAAAGCAGAAACCTGGAAACTCTCGCCCAGCGAACAGCGACACAGATACGACTGTGGCTCCAGTCTCCACGGAGAGTCCTCGGTTGCCGGCTGAATCTTCGCCGCCGGGGGCATTCCCGGAATATCGCGATGCCTCTGAAGGCGTGGAAAGCAAAGTGAACGAGGGTTCGGATAATGGTTCCGAATTCGAAGTCTCTAATGATAGTGAAGCTACGAGTGAGTCGGAGAGCGAAGACGACCATCAGGCACTGGATTACAATGATCGTCCCATGAGTCTGTCGGAGTTCAACTCGCAGCCTCCTGCGTCACCCTGGTCGTCGGCCCCGGCTGCGACAGCAGCAGGGTCGAAACCGCTCGGTGGAAACACCAGGCCCTCTTACACATCACAGCCTGATCCGAGGGATACTGTACAGTCATCTCAGCCGCCAAGCGACAGCATGTATCCGGCAGACATGACCCAGGCAAGGCCCCCTGCCGCTCCGGCGGGTTATCAACCTCCATGGCCGGATTTCACTTTCCGAGTGCCCAGCCCTTCCGATAAGGCCATGGCTAAGCCGGCCAACCATCACAATTACGGATATCCGGAATTTCCCGCGACATTCGACCCTTGGGCGGTTCCGTATCCTTCTTCGATCAACTACAGCGGCTATCGACCAGGACCGGTGAACCCTCGGCTGCAACCTTTGGATGAGCAGTTCTCGTATGCTGCCCAACGCCCATCGTCCCACTCTTCTCCCAGCTCGAATGTTGCGAACGCTAGTGCCAGTCCGGTGCTCCCACATGCGACTGATGCAGATCGGTCCGACGCTGCCCCTGTGCAGCCGAGGTCAGATGAGAGGAAGACTGCCTCAACCGGCAGCACCCGGCTTGCTATTTCGGACATTGTAGACAAGCTGTCTAGCGAAAGTCACCCTCCGGGTTCGAGCAACCGGTTGAAGCGTAAGGCAGCCGAATACGAGGCGGATTTGGGGGAGTCCTCCGGTCGAGCGGACGAGTCGCAGGTCGACTCGCTCCCGGATGCTCAGCCACAGCCGGACCTGTCGGCGATAACGATTGCGGAGAGCCAGTTGCGGGAAATCAAGTCACTGGTTGAGCAACGCCGAGCGTCTGCGATGGAGCATCGGTGTAAGCGTGCGAAGACGGGCGTCTCTCTCCGCAGCATTGCCAAGTATGCGGGAGCCGCCGCCGTGGGTGCGGTCATTGGAAGCTTTACCACGATTGCAGCGCTATCTGCGCTTCCAGCGGAGTACTTTGAGCAGAGATGAGCTCGAGCTAGATACCACTGGGTTCAGGGCGTTTGGCTGGGGGGCCGCGGCGTTGATTTGCGTGGGTCTTTTTCTTCGTGGGGATCTATGGATAGTACTGGTTACGGACTAGGGATTGTTATGGCTTGCTGGTTCACTCCATTCAATATGATTGATTGCTCGGTACGAGATGAAGCATAGTCACAGGTAGAGTGACGGAAGCGGTAGAGGAATACGGTAGAAACAACAGGAGCCTCGCCGTAGCCATCCATCGATGGGTCACAGCAGGTCAAAAGTCATGCATCAAGCCACGCGTATCAGGGGAGCATGAAAAGTATTTGTAGTAGCTTGCAGCCGAATCATGCACGCACAAGCCCGAATTCCATCATGAGCTTAGGGACTGCACTAGTCGTGTGCACGAAGTTTTATTCGCCACGGCATTTCTCCATCGAACACACCAATGTTGATGTCTGGTTCTTCGTCGATGGCACATCGAGGGCCGGATTCTCGGTGAAGAAATCCGCCGGTCGAAGATTGAGCTGATATGACTCCACGGGCCTGATCTCCACGTTAGCCCTAGCTCCCTTGAATAGAATTCCTGGGGGAATTTTAGACGTACATAACGGGCCAATCCTCCACCCGAGGGTTATGCGTGATGCCAAAGACACACCAGACGACGACGTCCTCATCGACGACGCTTTCCCCACGCTTCACTGCGTCCGACACGCCATCAATCTCTCTCTGGCTCTGGAGCGTGTACCGCCCACCGGCATACAGCTCGCCGTCGCGGTACTTGGTCACCCAGACATGATGCTGCGCGAACCGTGCCCTGCGTGCCTGGACGGAATCCGGGTCCGCGAGGAGAAGCTGCGTTGGCAGAGGCGTGAACTTGTAAGCGACGGGTCGCCCGCTGATGGGGTTCTTGGTCGCGGTGTTGACGATCTTGACGATGCGGTTGAGGTGTGGTGCAGCATCGAGCCATGAAGAGCGCTCGATGGGGGAAGAACGGACCTGGTAATAGTTGCCCTGTGGGTTGGTTACGCGGTTCTGCGGCACAGGGTGTGATTCTTCGACCAGGACCGTGTTGCGGTGCCCGTCCACGGCCGGGTCGATGCGCACGGAGAAGATGTGCTGATGGTTCTGCGCCAGGACGCCCGGCCCCACGACGTTGCCGTAGTCGCTCTGCTGCTTGCCCGGGTCGATGTTGACGACGCTGACGATGCCTGTGGCGCGCGTCTCGATGGAGATCCCGCCGGCCTGATCAAATTTGTAGGCGAAGATGTACTCGTAGTTAGCGAGTGTGATGATGAACTGCACGACGAGCTCGCGGCTGCGGACCACGACGGCGCGCTTGGTGCGCCAGTTGGTGTGCTTCCAGCCGATGCCGTTATCTTGCTCGTGGAGGCAGACCACGTTGGGCATTGGGTTTGGTTGGCCATCGCTGGCAATGGAGATTGCGTCGAAGTACTTTCCTCTCTTTAACTTGCTGCATAGGAACAACTCTGTGGGTTCTCTGCACCTACCTTGATAGCACCAACGCAGTCACATCCCAGGGTGAGGTTATTCGCGTAGTTTCCTGCTCCACCGTCTCCAAAGTCGAACGCTTGCTTTCGATGGAACGGCGGACGAGCATCCGCATAGGGCACAGTCTGATCGCCTGTCAGCTTTTACCTGCAACGCAGGCGAACTCTGATACTTACCATTTCGCTGATACTCAACCTGTACATCACACTCCGCCCATCATACCTCACATCATGAATCGTCGCACCCTCACGCGGGTTGAACCCAACCCTAAACCTCCATTTCTGCCACTCCACCAGCGACTCATCCGTGACTTTGAACGATGGCCCTTCTGGCTGGACGATATTCAACGGTTTCAAGTCCTTCCTGGTGCCCTTCTCCAGCAACTCCGGCACATACTCGGCGGGCTTACAGTGATCGATGATATTCGCGCGGTACTCGGACTGTATCAGCGGATCTCCCTTGCCGCCCGTTGCAAGCCTATCAATCCTGACGATCTCCCTCTTGTGAAAGTCCATCACCGGAATGATCGGCAATGGGTAGGCATAGAAATTCGAGTCCGGGTTCCCCGAACGGGTGTCCCGTGCAAAGATCAAGCCCTGGAAATACCGCCGCTTCTCATCGGCGTCATCCAGTCCGCCATAGGGCCAGGGCTCGATGACGACCTCGAAACCCTCCGGGAGCCGGAACTCTGCCAGCGCTGCCTGATAGAGGGGTGACGCTTGACAGGTTTCTACAAAGATTCCGAATTCATCGCTGTACATTGACAAATGTTACCAACCTATCCTGCCCGGGGCAATGGAATGATACAACTTACATCGTCAGCGCAGCATGAAACTCACCTCCCACCTCCTCACTGTGGACAATCTCCTTCGTCTCAACATTGACAACATCATCGTGAAACACGGGGACTTTGTCCGAGTTAATCACGTCGTACTGACATCTGGCCAGGCGTGCTGGCCGTGGAGACGAATCGGTGAGTTTCCCCGAGTGTTCTAGTTCCAGAAAAGGAACCAACTCAGCCTTTGGTGGCTCCTGCGCGTAGATGGAACGGAAGAAGATTTTGACTTTCTCTGGGTACGCGCTGCGGATGACATTGCGCGCGGTGAGCGTCTCTTCGATGGAGAGCGGTTTCAGTGGGTGCGGGGGCAACATCTGTGGCGGTTCTACTGCCTTTAACCCGTGCTGATATGCAGTAGTATGATGGTCCAATCCCAGCCAGTGCGATCTGACCCTGCAGTGAGTCCGACTTGATGATTTAATGCTCTTCCTTGGAGATAGTTTATCTCAAAGACGATCGCATGATCTTTGAATGGATCAAATCATCAAAATACTACCAGGGGAAGCCACACTGGAGGGGAGGGCGATACTGATAGCCATGAACGTCCACAAGTCACGTGCAGTGAGCATTCCAAATTCCGGTTTCGTATTCACAAGAGAACAAAGAAAGGAGATAGAGTAGGCGAGAATGTTGGATGTTCCGCGAAGGAAACAAACGCAACCAATCGAAGCTGAATGGAACAGGAGCCAAGAGGAAGCAAGGCCGCTCGAGCATTGGATCAGCTTCGGTCTACCATCAGCGACGACTAGCGAGCAGCATATACTCCGTAGTAGCTCTAAACTTTAGTTTATGGACAGGTCTTTCTCCGATAACAGTGCAAAACTCAGTTAAAATGGGACTGCTCCGGTCTACTTCTGAGACGAAAGTAAGACAGCATGTTTTCTGTGGTATCGCTTCAATGTGTCTACCGGCTTGGCCCGCGACCAGCACCGAAGACTTCGGGTTTGGTAAGTCTTCGATTTACTTTTTCAATTAACTCGGTGTCTAAGAGATGGATCATGCTGATTCCTTCCAAATTTATCATCAGTAACTACAGTATCATACATATCACGATCAGTCAGCTTCATCAAGACGACATGAAGTGACAACACCACCGGAACCGAGTGGATTTCGATCTTTCCATCTTCAATCCCTATTGCCAGGTATCCAACGGTGGTACCTAGCTGGCAACACATTCAACAGTCCATCATCGCTAGCACCAACGCCAGCTGTATCCCAACGTGCTGGAGCAAGAGAAACATGCCCTATGCCAGCCTGATTGTTCTGCACGAAATGGAATCTCATGCCGTGAGCCACCAAATGATTCAGAGAGGCTTCGTCGGTTTTCTGCAGGTATTTGATAGTACCACTATCTCGGCGGAGATCTGTCAAGCGGCTGAGTTGAGCCCCGTGTGCTCCATGAATAGTAGTAGTATGTATCAGCATCTTTTTCGGCTGCGAAAGGTTGGCACCCTTCTGTCCGCAATTGCAGGCAACCTGGCGCTTCCACCATGAAGTGGATGCATGTTCGCCGTTGATGCTTCAATGCCTGGCAGTTGTCGGTGGCGGTATTAGCCTCGTCTGATAATGAAAAGTACTACTACCTACCGAAGTACTAGTGCTTCGGTAAATACTACCAACCCAATCTTGACTTATCGCGCCTTCATGACTTCCACCAACATTCCCTGCCCTCAATTGCCTGATACTCGAGTCGACTGTTCCACAAAGTCATAATGCTACTGCTGCCGTCTGCACTCTTCTGCCTGCTTTCCAGCCCCATCAGAGCGGTTAGTACAGTACCTACCTACCTCTGTACCCTCTCTCCTGCTTAAAACTGAACTTCCGTTACGGTGAACACAACTTAGGAACTCGTAGCGAACGTCTGCCAAAACTTCAACCTCCCTGTTTCTGACCCCTTTTCTTCCATCCAAGTTCCCTCGAACAAGTTATTAGACCACTTACGCATTTACAGTTGTAACAGTACCACTGGATGGAGTATTCCTACCCATGTAATCTGCGGAGGCCGGAGTACCTAGGGCAAGCTATATCACGTGACGATAGTACATTCTGACTGACCAATTGTTGTCCAGGGAAAGTTCCACTGAACCCCAGGGCACCAGCGATCATGTGATCCACAGTCCCCACGCTCCCAGGGTCCGTCACAATGCACATTGCACACCGTCATTCCAGTTGACGCAGTTGCACTCCGTCGCCTTAATTTCCTCAGGCGGGCAGGCCTATCGGGAGCTGCTGATTGATCAGCACCTCCACAGTAGTTATCCAAATAGGGATATGAGTAACTTCCTAATAAGATTTAACGTACGGACTGGCATGCAAGGGAATCCTGGGAATGGGGCCGATTTGCATAAAGACGGACCCCGCTCCCACAATGATCTACGACGAGGTTGACCTATTTCTTACGCAACTCTTCCCTCTCCCTACTTTCATCCTCTTCTCTTACAGAGTACACTTTCCGCTTCCTCCGTAAATGCTGCCTGTAGCCTAATAGATCTACTGTAAACCCTCTCTGAATTGTGCAGTCAGTCTCTACTACTGATAAAAGCAACGCTTGGTCGCTTTGCTTTTCACTGGCCTGGGATTACCCGGGCCGTGCCCTCTAAAGGAGATGCTAGCTCTCCTAAAGTAGCGCTTCACCACCATTTTGACCAGTGCGACGTGGTTGTCTGAGAGTAAAAGTCACTCCTTACCAGCACCTTTTCTCAGCCTGCATGTCGATGTGCTTGAGCCATTGTCGCTGATCAAGAGTTTGCTCGATTACCGTATCAGATTCCACACGCACAACGTGCGGCTGCTTCGAGAGAGTCGGCGGGACGTAGTGAAGTGGACTCTAGATTTCGGGACGAGGAGAAAACGCCACAAGAGTGGGACCTGGTCATCGACGTGGGCAGGTTCGACGCTGAAAGTGGTGCTCACGCACCCCGCAGGCAACTCGTTCCTGGCGTCCGTGAACATTGTCACATAGTACCTTGGAATGATGCCGATAGATAGTTGGAAGTGCGTGTCGAGTATCGCGTACATCATGGGCACAAGACCCGTCAAGGATCCTTCGTAGAGAGCTGCGGCGCTCTTGCGGTCCATACAACGAGGACGGGGCTTGTCGCATAGTCATCAATGCTTGGCGGCTGCGGCCACAACCGGGCAACTCGGGCGACGAGTACGTCGCCAATGCCATCGGCACCGCCAACCCCGGTGTGGGCTTCACCGGCGTCGTGACAGGGGAGCCCTTGAATCTGCGCAACACCGGGTTGTGACGTTGTCTGTCCGCGTATTCCATGACGGAGCGATTTGTGTATCGAGTATTCGACATGCACACCTATCTGCCCCAGAATGCGCGGTGGCAGAACACACCCACACAATGACTGGAGCGCCAATGCGAGATCCGTGGCGACATAATAGGCAGTCGTCTTTGGCCTTGGTGCAGGCGATGAACTTTCAGGGCAACAGTGCGGAGCCGCCCCCTGCGCCTCGTCCGGCTCAACAAGTCCTTCGTAAGTTCCGTTCGAATTCTCACATTATCCCGACCTACTCATGCGCGGCTCTTCCCAGTCACGGCGCTGCGCGGTTCGGGAACCCCGCGGTGACGCCCTCCAACCGCGGGCCCCCGGTAACTGCGACAAGTTCCTCATCACCGCTTTGGTGGCCAGCCACAGAGCACGGCGGGAATATCTGACAAGGAGCCCACCCCATCCGGTGATGAGTTGGAGTTCATCGAGATTCGCAAGTCCGCCTTCCTTGGCGAGCTCCTCCCTTGCACAGCTCTGGAACCAGGGTTGACTACCGCTCCCCCGCCCGACAATGACAAAAGGCCCCCTCAATCCCAACTTCAAACCGACAGATGTGCCGGCGTTCGTGGCCCTGATCGCATCTCACGTACCTCAGAACGAGAAACAAGGAATCATCGTCCTCAAGGCGTTACGCCATATGGTCGGCGTCAACAACGACCAGGTACTGCTGTACATGGGAGGTGAAGGCGGGGCGGGTAAAAGACAAAACGTGTGCGCAATTAACTCCTTGGAGCGCGGCGACGAATTGATGCTTATGACGCCAATAACATCGTTGGTAGTACGTACCATACTTGCCTGGGACATCACCCCGAACAGATAAGCCCAGGAAGGCAACTCCGCGGCCCAAACGCCGATGGTCCAACAAGACGCTGATGGTATTAGACTAGATCAGCATGGTCGGCATTGCGGCACTGAACAACATCCACCGCGCCATTCAGAACCTCCGCGGAGTTGACTGTTTCCCCTTTCACAAAGCGGAATGGCGATCGGCGCACGCCCGTCGACTAAGAGCGCGCCGCGTATCGGAGTAGACAAGCCTGCGCGCTGGAATTCCGGAACGACAAGGCTTGGAGTGATTTTGCCGGGATATCAAGAGTAAAACGCGCAAATCTTCGACTGTTTAGCTGGTTTCGATCCGAATCATCTTCAGGAATCCGTGGGATTAGGGGAAGGGAGAAAATCTCTGTGTATGGAATGTAGATGTCGCCATGATTACGTATAAGTATTCGAGGCTCGACATTCCGTGGATCTGCCTTTCCACCCGAGAGGAAAGTTGTGCTCTGATTCATCCCAGTTGATTGAATGAGTCGTCGCCCAGCAGACCATCCTCCACAAGCTGAATCTCTTCTCGCGCTTTGAGCTGAGTCGCCAGGACCCGGACAAGATCCCGAACCAGCCCTTCCAGGCGCGCATGGAAACCCAGACATTCGATCGATACTGCCGGGTTTGGAAGCGCTTGCTTCGATATATCCTCCGCACCGCCTCGGACACCGCGCAAGGGACAGCATTGCAGACGATGCTGGGACTAGGGAATAATTTGTTATCTTGGACGATTTCGAGGCTGTTTGCGATGTTTTATTTTTTTTGATCCTTCCAACCTCTGAATTCGACCGGATCTAAACGATGGAACTCACGTGCTTGCGTGGCCTGCTGCGCGAGAACGGCGCCTTTATGGCCGAGTCGTCCAGGACCGGTATCAGCCCTATCTTTAGGACCCGGACGTCGGCACCGAATGGAAACGGGATAAGGACCACCTGCGGGAAGGTAAAGTAGTACTCCAGCAAGCGGCTCGAAAACGTTCGGGCACCCGCGCTACTCACGCATACAAACGGTGCTTCCGAAGTCTCCCCAAAACTTCTTGGACGTGCTCGACGTGCTCATCCTCGTTCTTCGAGTAGATCAAGATGTCATCCAGGTAAACGATGACTGTAATATCCACTAGTCCGCGTAGTGCCTGGTGAATGTACGCCCAGAAGGTTGCGGGGGCGTTGCATAGGCCAAACGGCATAACCGTGTCCTCGAAAGTGTCCCCACCGAGTGCGAAAAGCCGTTTTCCACTCATCTCCTCGTCGACAACGGATGCGAGAATAGGTGTCGCGAAGGTCAAGCTTGGTGAAGACTTTGGCACCTACAAGGTGATCTAACATCTCATCGATTCTGGGGAAATGGGTACCGATTCCTAATCGTAATTTCAATCAAACCTCGGTAATCAACACAAAACCTTATGGTGCCGTCGGCCTTCTTAACAAACAGAATAGGCGCTCCCGCCGGGCTCGTTGATTCTCGAATCCAGCTGCGTTGCTGCATTTCTTCCAGGTACTCACACAGGACATCCAGCTCAGCCTGGGAACACGGGTATAAACGACCATACGGGGGCGTAGTGCCTTCCTTCAACTCAATCGCATGGAAGATTTTCTCCGGTGGTAACTCGCTTGCCTCCTCGGATGAGAACACAGCGGTGTATCGTTGATACGATTCCGGAATCTCCGATCCTGTATCAGGACTCAAGATGCGTTCCGCGGTCAAGGCGAAAATCATGTTGCCCCTTGCGATCTTCGCGAATCTCCTTGGCTTTTCGATCTTGATCTCGGGGGCCTTCTCGGGTTCAACCCGGTATCTCCATGTCCGATCGGTCCAATCGACCATTGGATTGACATAGGAAAGCCAAAAGTCGCCAAGAATCATGTCGTAGCCGCATCCTTCCGTGTCAATGACGTTGAAGGGGCGTCGAAAACGCTGTGCTCGTCCTTCCGAATCAATCGCGGAGAATTCGATTTCCGTGACCGCATAGCGCGTTTTTGTTTTGTCTTGGAGGAATCTGACCGGTGGCTGAAGATTATGCGGCGGTGTCCACCCTTGTCGAAGCAAAAATCGATAATCGATGAAATATCCATCCGCTCCGGAATCCAACATCGCGGATGTTCTGACCACCCCTGATGGCAGGTGCAAGTCCACGGTGATGTCCATTCGTCGCGCTGGTACCTCTCTCAAACCAGTGAACTCGTCAGCGTTCCTCATAGCTATCACCGTGTCGCCTTCCTAGGCCGAACTGTCTCCGGAACCTGAGCCCGTCTTCGACTGCTCCTGTTTCTTGAGCGTTCGGCAACTCCGGGCTAGGTGTCTGAACCGATTGCAAGCGTAACAGCGTGGGCCATCACGCGGGGATTGCCTAGTGGGACTCGACTTGTCATCGCGCCTCTTCCGGGGATCGGTTTGGCCGTGTTGATCGGGCTTTCGGTCTCGGTTACCTGATGGCCCGTTTCCCGATCCAGTTCCGCGGTCCCTATCGGAGAACTTCCGCTTCCGTAACTCGCTTTGTTTTTTGGCGCCGTCGAGCGTGGATTTCCAGTATCGCTCCGCTAAGGCCACCATGTCCGCAATCCTCAACGGAAGTCGCTCGGCACGGTACAGATCCTTCCGCAGCCACGGTTGCAGGCACGCGTAATAGTAGAGCGTCTTCCTCTGCTCCCAAGTATCGGAACGCTCCTCGTCATTGAATTTATTGTAAACTTCTTCGAATCGAGTCAAGAAAGCAGTCTGATTCTCGTGGTCCTTCTGAAACAGGCCATCCCTGAGCTCGACCACTGCGTTAAAGAGGCGATTCCGAGGGTCTTCCACTTGATCCCGAAGCCATCTCTTGAACTCCGCCCAGGTGTGTACGTCTGGGTTGCGCGAATTCCAGGCGGACTCGAAATCTCCCCCGATCCGGTACACGGCGGAATTTACCTTCGACTGCTCGGTCGGGTATTGCTGTTCCAGAGGCGAGAAATATCGCTCCATCTGCTGAGTCCATTTCTCATAGTCCCGAAAATTGCGCGACCTTAGGCTGAAGGGCGGGTCGATTTTTGGGACCTCAGATCGAGGTGCCGCAGATTGACGCTCCAAAACCTGGGCAAGGCGGTCGTCGTTGCGCCGCCGGGCTTCGAGAAGTTGTTGATGAGACGTTGCAAGAGCCAGAATTGTATCCGCGAGGGTTGCTGCACTCGCCCTCCACTCCGGGAAGTCAATGTCGTGGGTCTCATCGAACCTGACCGTGAATGTGAAGAGGGAACGGCAACCTCATCCATACGATCGGGTTCCATCGGCACTTCGTCGTGGAACGGGGCGTTAGACTGTTCCTCGTCCGCGATATTCAATAATAAGCAAGGAGATCCTCGTGGGTACGACATCTTTGACGCGAGGGCTACTGTCAGTGAGAGCAGCCTCACTTGTGATTATCTGTTTAACGCCGGGTGGACGTGGCCGAGTGGCACGTGACCCAGAGCCAGACTTGGTACCGAACGGAGCTCTGGCGACGGCGGCATTCGACGAAGTCTTCGATGGACGCTTCCGATTCCTCTCAACGATATCGTTTTGCATGTGAATGATGGTTGCAGGGGAGAGAGGAGTAGGTAGTGTTGTTTTTTTTTTTTTTTTTGTACGAGAAGGGGTTCCGGCGGAGCTGCAACCTGTCGCCTGTCATTATTATACACATGTTTGTTTTATACAATGTGACCATCACCTCCATCCCAGAAGGCACCTCTAACAGAATGCAGGCCACGATGGGCCCTTTCGATCGCAATCGTCCCTACGTATGGCATGGGGCCTATTTGCATAAAGACGGTGAATGAAATTAAAAGATCATGTGATATGTCACGTGATTCATAAATTTAGTTCCGCGATTATTATTATTATTATTATTATTACTAATTAACGCCGCGTCGGGTTGCCCCGGATTCCTCCGAGGGCTGGCCCGGAACCTCCCGAGGGGTATGGGCGGCGTGCCAAGCTAGTAGAAGGGTTTATGTACACATGTTTGTTTTATACAATGTGACCATCACCTCCATCCCAGAAGGCACCTCTAACAGAATGCAGGCCACGATGGGCCCTTTCGATCGCAATCGTCCCTACGTATGGCCGTTTGCGGTGAGGGTGTGGGTACTACTTGGGAGGTAGTGTAGATGCCTGTCTCGCAAGCCTTGAGCTTATGCGGTGCGCCGTCTGTCTCTGGTGGTTCGCCGAAGTGCTGGTTTCGGCTGGCCGGGTGCTCCCGTAGGGTTCACCTGGGGCATATTGTCTTGTAGAACTTCGTGACCTCCAGCAGCGTCGAAAAGTCCCTCGGTTGTAGACTTTTCAGGTAGGCCACGGCTTCCGCCTTGTTGGCAGGCGGGGGGTCTTTTAGGCCATTGTCTGAAGGTGCGTCTCGCGCGTCGACATAGTACGAGATGTTCCGGACTTTTGCTGTTGCCGCAAGAGCATGTCAGCCGGGCGTCTCTGTGCTGGAAGCGTTCGTGGTATGCCTTGAAGTCGCCATGTGAGGACCGTATGGCAAGCCAGCGATGGAGCGTAGGGCGCGGGAGGTGAAGCTCCGGGGGCGTCTTGGTGCTGTACTGTCGGGAGCTGGAGGCGATCCATTGACGGTACCAATTGGATAATTCGGGTAGCGTCCTCTTCCACCAGCCCTCCTCCGTTTCTTGCCGTAGTCTTTTGCAGATAGTACGGAGACTGCTAGCTGTGGGTGTCGCCTCTGGGGTCTGTTGGGCCGGTGGCGACGTGTCCGGTAGGGTGGCTTGTCGCGCAAGCCTGTCTGCCAGTTCGTTGCCCTCAATTCCGGTATGGCCTGGCACCCATTTCACAGTTACCGTGTGTTTCTCCATGAGCTCGCGTAGTGAGAGAAACACCCAGTTTGATGAGACGGGGGCTTTTCCTCGGCAGCACCGGATGACGGAAGTACTGTCTATGCACAGCCAGTAGTGGCTAGCTCGTGGTGCCAGTTCGAGGGCTTTCTCTAAGCCTTTAAGGGCGCCTATGGCCTCGGCGTCGAAGACGTGTGCTTCCGCACAGATTGATGCATAACCTGTTGTGAGGAGATTGGTTCCCCTGTATACTGCGTACCCATAGCCTACAGTGCGCTGGCCGTTTAGGGATCTTTCGGAGCCGTCGCTGAAGATGATGACATCGGTTGCTGGTGACGCCGACCACCAGGTTTTGAAGGCGGAGGCTGCTGCTTCTTTGTCCTGTTTTCCCGTCGGATCTTGTAGACATGCTGGTGAGTAGTGTGGTTGTGTAACCAGCGGTCTGATGATTGGTGGCAGAAGAGAGCCGAGGATCTGGATCTTTGTTTTGGGAACCTGATTGGCACCCGCTCTCCGGCCCCGTTCGATGCGAGGTAGCGGGATCCTTTTTACAAGTGGGTTCTTGTGGTCGACCACCTGCAGTCTCAGGGCGAATCTTAGTTTGGATCCCTCCAGGGCAACCTCGGCGGAGGGAAGGTCTGAGTCTCGAAAAAGGGTCGCTCTGCGGGTCGTCTTGTAGACTGGTAGTACCCCGCGGGCTGCGAGGGTCAGGGTCTTGTCAATGGTCTCGACGTGCCAGCCTAGTCTGGTGCTGACTTCCGGGTTTCCTGGTGCTTTGTTGGGTTTCGTGCGTCCTCCGTACCATGCTTCCGTTCCATAGAGAGCACTGGGCAGGACGCAGGCGATTGTGGCTTTTCGAAGCGCAGTGGCGGGAGGGCCGCGAGCCGTGCGTGCAAGGTCTTTGATGTGCCTGGCCACGGCGCGTGCCTTGGCAGTCCTTTCCGCGACGTGTCGCTTCCATGTCAGCTTCCGGTCAAAGAAGACTCCTAGCCAGCGCAGAGCAGCCTGGGCTTGTCCGGGCGGTGCTGTGATAGGTTCGATGGTCATCTGATCTCCAATCCGTATCAACGGATTCCTTGTGTGCCTTTTCCGAGTTAGGTGTATCGCCTCCAGTTTTTCGGGAGCGAATGCCACTTTGTTCGAGTTGCCCCATTCTAGGATCCTGCTGATGTCTGTGGCTAGGAGGCCGCAATTGTCTTCTAGTGATCGACTTGTCCGGAGAATGCATACGTCGTCGGCGTATCCGAAGAAGTGACTGGTGTCTTTCTGTAATAGTTCCGCCATGTATAGCATGAAGAGGACTGGGGATAGAGGTGAGCCCTGCGGAGTGCCGCATTTGATGGGGTGAGTGTCTGTCAACTGGTTCTCGAGGCGGATGCAAGCCGCTCTGTCCGTAAGGAAGCTGTCGATCAGCCTTAGTAGAGGGCGGGGCCAGCCCTGATCCGCCATGCGTTGCAGTAGCCTGCGACGGAGGACCGCGTCAAAGGCGCCGAGGACATCCATGGTGACCATTGTCGCTTCCTCATTTTGTGATAGGGCCGCCTCCACGTCATGGGTTAGGGACGCCACAAGGCCATGGCGGAGCGTCCAGGTATCGCTCCTAGGTGCTGGTGGCTAAAGACTCCAGCCTCGAGTGCCGTCAGGGCTATTCTACGCGCTACTATCCTTTCGAGCCCCTTTCCTAGTACAGAGAGTAGCGCGATCGGTCTCCACGACCGTGGCGAGGATTTGTCTCGCTTGCCTCCTTTTGGCAGCAAACCACCTCTGTCTTCCAGACGGCCGGGAAGTGGCTGAGGTGGAGACATTTGCTGTACAGCCCGTGGATGAGGGGCCCGACGTATTGCCAGCAAGCTTTCAAAAGTCGGACAGTAATCTGGTCCTCGCCTGGGGAGGTGCTGCTGACTCTGATGGTATTGTATTCCGTTTCCTCCTCGGAGAGGCATGTTGTCCAGGGGAGTCTCTCGCTGCCGTGCCAATGTTGCGGGCCGAGCGGGTCGTAATCCAGGTCATCGGACGGATCGAAGCGGTCTAGGAGTGCCCTTCGGAGAGCTTCCGCCTTCTCGAGTGGGCCTTCGACTGTGGTGCCGTCCACCTGTAGCGGTGGTGTCTTCAGGCGTGGTTCCAGTTTATGCCACCCCACGATGCGGTAGAGGTCTTTGTCGTCTTTCACCTCGTCTATGATTTGTGTCCAGTATCTTCTCTTGGCCCGGCGCACGGCGTTTTGGAAGCGTTTGCGTCCCCCTGGGGTTCGGTCGTCCCTAAGCCATCGGCGGCGCTCTCTAGCGCATTCTTCTGTCCACCAGGGTGCGCTGCGTTGGCCTTGTCGCGGGGGATGGCCAGACGCTTCGATAGCTGCTTCGAAGAGTTTCGTCAGTGCAGCCGCGTATTCATCCAGTTCCTCTGGGCCCTGTATGCTTTCTATGTCCGGCAACGTTATCACGGCAGTTCTCATGAGGCCACCGAAGCGTTCAAGGTTCCCATCTGGGACGTGGTACAGCCGCCTTTCCGGCGGGGGCGTGCCCCGTCCCGGGACTGTTGTGATCAGTGGGTGGTGATCTGAGCCATTATCCAAGTCCGCGCGCACGACGGTGCGCGCAAATGGGATGTTGGAGAAGGTCAGATCCAGGACGTGCCCTGCGTCGTGTGTGGCGACGCCCGGGTCCCCGATGAAGGCTACGCCAGCCGTGGCAGCCCAGTCCGCGATTTCTTCACCGCGGTAGCGGTTGTCCACGCCTGGTTCAAAGGTGTGGTGATGGACGTTGAAGTCGCCCCCGATTATGGAGCCCGGGTGGGGTGTTAGGGAAGTGACGTAATCTATTACTTCGTCTGTCCCTGGTTCTCGGTATATATTGAGGATCTTGATGCTGTTGACCGAGATCCAGAGTATGTCCCTACTTGGGGCCGTTCTATGCTGGCACACTCGAAGGTCCGTGGTTTTTCGGGTATATGTGAGTACTCTGGGCCGCTCCTCCATGAGGGTATCGGGGTTGTTCCATGATTCCACCGGGGAGGAGCACTCGTACGCTGGGTGGTTTTGTGTTTTTGTGCCTGCTCCTACCCAGGGTTCTTGGATGCAAACGATGTCGCACCCCTGCTCGTAGGCTAGTTGCAAAGCTGTGGTGGGGTTGGGCATCGTTCTGCGTACGTTAGCCCAGCAGATCGTGAGGTCTGCTGAGTCTCTTTGTCTATTAGGGTAGCGGCGTCCGCGGCTTCTCTTTCTATTGTCTAACATTAGTTGGCTGATGAGAGTTCTTCGTCGACCTCCATAACTGGGAGGAGGTTCTGGGCAGCTGGCAAGGGTCTTTCGTTGTTGTGGGCCGGTTCGCTGGTCGGCTCGACCGCGGGTCGCTTGCGGCTGTTATTATTCTGCGCCTTATCCTCTGTTTGGATTTGGGCGTTGGCCGCCTCCTGCGTTCGCGCTTCTTTAGCTGCGCGGGCGCCCTGTGCCCGGATGCTACGTAATTGCCTCTTTGTCGGTCTTACGATAATGCCGTTCACTCTCTGTGGAGCGGTAGGACATTTTTCATGGCCCGAAGGGAACGGTCCGTAGCAGTCCGCACATCCAGGTGGGTTCTGGCAGTTCGGACCTGTAGGCCCGGGGTGGTCAGTGGTGGTCTGGCCGCAGTGTGAGCACCGGGGAAGGCGGTCGCATTTCGGCGGATGGCAGTAGCCTTGGCACCCTGGGTCATGTCTCCGGATTGGAGGTTGTTTGGTGATCTGGCGGGCTCGTTGACTGGTGTTAAACAGCCGGAAGCTCTCCGGCTTCTCTAGGAAGGAAACTATCCAGGTAGTGCGCCCTGTCTTGGGGTCTGCCCCATGTCGGGAGGGGCGGCAGCTGACTGGCTTGATTCCAGTCTGGAAGAAGACCTCGTCGGCGATGAGCGGGCCCGTTTCCATCGGCCTGCCCTCGTGGTCGCGGATAGTGCTCGGTACGCCCGGGACCGCGTAGTTTAGCCACTTCTGGGGGAGATTCACTCCCGTGGCCCCCAGGGCTTGGCAGATCGCCTTGATCGATTCCTCCTTCGTCAGGAGGTCTCTCGTGGCTTGGTTAGCGGGTGTGACCGCCCAGCCGGTGTTGGTGCGGCTAACTTCCGGGATGGACCCCATGGAGTCCAGGCCGGGGACGCAGCCGACCAGGGCTTGACGCACAGCGTATGCCTCGGGGCGCGCTAGGAGGCGCTCGCTCGGCATGGTGATGAGGACTCTCCGGTCTTCCGGGGGGCCTTTGCGACCAGCGCGTCCTGGGTGTTGGATCTTTGCTGGGGTAGGGGTGTTCTTCTTCGGGGGTGTCCGCCGAATCGTGGTGTTTTCGAATGCCTTGCCCTTTCCAGGAGGGCGGCGATCTCTGCCCAGGTGGCAGTTCTTCCATGGTTGCCCTGTGGGGGTTTGGTGCCAGCTAGAGTCGCTGGAGGGCTGTCGGCGCGTGCATCTCGGTAACCAGCAGTATTCGGCACGGTAAGTGTGCCTAGCGAGATAAATTTTATGAAGTTCTTGCAGACTTCGTACGCGTACTTCTGCTTTTCTTTCGTGGGCTGTGCAGCCACGAATTCGTCAATGGTTGTGGCGAGCGCGTCTAGCACGTCGCGTTTCAGTTGGGCTTGGCGCGCCTCCTCGTCAAGCTGACTACGCAGAGCTGCCCTCGCCACGCCAGCGGTTCGTGTTGTCACGCTGCCACCTTCGGGAATCGGCTGCGGGGGTTGAGCCGGGTCTGCCCGCGCTGCCTTTTCGCAGCGTGTGCGGTGGGTTGGTTGGGCTGAGCATCGTCGGCCCTTTCGTCGCTCCCTGGGGAGCTTTGGTACCCGGCGGCCCCCATTCCAATGGGTGAGCGGGGGATTCGGGTAAATTGCTGTGGGATAGAAGAGGAGAGCTGTCGTGAAGCCTATTCCGAGGTGCGATCCGAACGTACCCCCGGCTCACTGAGTAGTTGCAAGATGGGCTGTCGCCTTGTCGCAGGTGCTTCCCGCTGATTAATCGCACGTGACCATGCCAAGGCCCATTAAGTCACGTGATATAGAAATGCACAAGGGTAAGGAGTACGGTGCTTTGGCTTCTGAATGAGACCCTGATTGTGTAGCTGAAATAACCTATCTTGCTTAGTACTATGTATGCTTGTCAAGTTCGTCGGACGAACTTGAAGTTATGATTTTTATACCGTACGTCTTGCCTTTATGCGGAATTGACTGTACGGAGTAGGCCTACTATGCTGCATATTCTCCCTGTGCGCTGGCGACTGGGTTTACAACTTCAAGTGAGCAAAACAAATAACATTCATAAACACAACATTTTGACGTCTGATCTGGAGACATACAGGAAGTAACCGGGCCTCGCTACTGGACTGGAAGAGGTATTGGTACTGTACTCTCCATGTACTATTCCATTTTTCCGAAAGTCTGGATGAGTCCTTCGTTTTCCGCGGCGAAAAAATTACCTCCTGGGGTTGGTGAGCGATGCTTCGTTCCGAACACCGGATTTCGGCTGAGATGCTTCGGGAGAGAACACTGATGATTATCCTGGAATTGTCATCTCAATCTCTTCTGCAGACCGATTGTCGATGCTCCGACGATGAGCGAGAGAGATGTTCCGCTTTTCCGAGCATTGCCGATGTATGTACATGTAATTGCATAAACCGCCACGCTCCATAGACACAACATGGCTCATCTCAACGCTCATCCATCAAATATAACTTGTTGTCGGCTCCGTGACCATGATAGCGTCAATTCCTAGTGCAATGTCAAACAGCAGGTCTTTCAGTTGTTGCAAAGGATGCGATGACTGGATGAGTAGCCTCTCCATGTAACTGTTTGTAACGAAACCATCCACTGCGTCACTCCCGCTGGCCGATCTAGGTTCTGATTGGCTGACAGCGCTCAAAAATAACGCAAATGACGATACCGGAACGGTTGAGCTCAGCTTTTGACTTTGCTTTGGGACTGCTGAGCACTGCTCTCACACTCTCCAGACTCTCTCGACCGGCTGTCTTTTCCCTCCAATTGCCCCTCCTCCTTCTTGATCGCCGAGGGCCTTTGCCTGTGATTACGAACCCTCGTTTATACTGTCGATATCCCGTACGCCATGTTCCGAACAATGTTGCCGCGAGCACCGCGGCGGACTGCGCTCTGCTCCGCCTCTCCTCTGCTTTCCTCGACCTCCGTGCCGGCTCCCTCGGTGGCTCTGTACACTCGGTTACGACGGGGTTATGCCTCGGCGACAGGTACGTCAACAGAAGCGACTGGTGTGGTGCATTGGTGTTGACGTGAAGCAGAAGAGCATGACGTTGTCATCATTGGAGGTGGTGTCGCTGGCTACGTTGCGGCCATCAAGGCGGGCCAGGAGGGCCTTAAGGTACGAGAGTCTATAGATACAGAATTTGATGAACTTTTGTCCTAATCCTCGCAGACGGCATGCATCGAGAAGCGTGGCACACTCGGTGGAACCTGCCTGAACGTCGGATGCATTCCCTCAAAGTCCCTGCTGAACAACTCGCATCTCTATCACCAGATCTTGCACGACTCGAAGAAGCGCGGTATTGAAGTTGGCGATGTGAAGCTCAACCTGGCTCAGATGATGAAGGCCAAGGATATGTCGGTCGAGTCGCTGACAAAAGGCGTCGAGTTCTTGCTGAAGAAGAACGGTGTCGACTACATCAAAGGCACTGGCTCGTTCATCAACGAGCACGAAGTCAAAGTGAATCTGCTGGAAGGCGGCGAGAAGACATTGCGCGGCAAGAACATTATTATTGCGACGGGCAGTGAATCGACGCCATTCCCCGGCCTGAAGGTCGATGAGAAACGCATCGTGACCAGCACGGGCGCTCTGTCGCTGTCGGAAGTACCGAAGAAGATGGTCGTGATTGGTGGAGGCATTATTGGGCTGGAAATGGTGATTGCCCATCTCCGCTTCACAATACTGGAGATCTCGAACGAGCTAACCCTGTGCAGGCTTCCGTTTGGTCTCGCCTCGGTGCGGAAGTCACCGTCATTGAGTACCTGGGTCAGATTGGCGGGCCCGGCATGGACGCCGAAATCGCCAAGCAGGCCCAGAAGATCCTGTCGAAGCAAGGAATCAAGTTTCTCACCAACTCGAAGGTCCTCAGCGGCGATGACAGCGGCTCGACGATTACGGTCAACGTTGAGAGTGTGAAGGGTGGCAAGCAACAAACCCTCGATGCGGACGTGGTGCTCGTCGCTATCGGCCGTCGCCCGTACACGACCGGCCTGGGGCTGGAGAACATCGGCCTCGAGGTGGACGAGAAGGGCCGCCTGGTGATCGACCAGGAGTACCGGACCAAGTACCCGCACATCCGCGTGGTCGGTGACTGCACGTTCGGCCCGATGCTCGCGCACAAGGCCGAGGAGGAGGCCGTCGCGGCGATCGAATACATCAAGAAGGGCTACGGGCACGTCAACTACGGCGCGATCCCAAGCGTGATGTACACCTACCCGGAAGTCGCCTGGGTTGGCCAGAACGAGGCGGAAGTTAAAGCGGCCGGTATCAAGTACAACGTGGGCACGTTCCCATTCAGCGCCAACTCGCGCGCCAAGACGAACCTGGATACGGAAGGCTTGGTCAAGTTCATCTCCGACGCGGAGACGGACCGCATCCTCGGCGTGCACATCATCGGCCCCAACGCCGGCGAGATGATCGCCGAGGCCACGCTGGCTGTCGAGTACGGCGCGTCGAGCGAGGACGTGGCTCGCACATGTCATGCCCACCCGACGCTATCCGAGGCGTTCAAGGAGGCGGCCATGGCGGCGTACTCGAAGCCGATCCACTTCTAGACGCGTTGTGACTCTTTTCGCTTGTACTGCTAGCTACGTTTCCTTTGTTCGTTATATTTGAATCCTAAATAGCTCTGTCATATACTGACGTATCATTTCGTTCATGCCGCTGTATTTTTGTTTTGCCTCCTCGGCCGTATTATCATACCATTCGGGCCACTGCATACACAATCCGCTTCTCATAGCGACAGTCAAACCAGCGTCAACTAACAAGCCACTTCTCCCACATTTGCCGTCGCTTTTCTCTTAGATGTAGTCCGAAGAAAGCCCCAAACGCTCCAAGCGCTCGTCCCATCTCTTAGCGCCCTCCGATTGAATCCGATTGAACCGGAACCTTGTGCGGAGCAGAGGACGATGTGAAAAACTCGTTTGCCCAGTCCATTTCCGGGGCGAACGGGTGGACCCATTCCAGGATGAGGGCGTCAAACACCTCGGTGACGATGGCGATGGCGTCGTCTCGGACTGGATTGCAGCATTCAATGTAGACTGGAGACTTGGTCAGTAACGGACAGGTAAAATGGGTAGAAAAGGGAAAAGGAAAAAAAAAAAAAAAAAAAAAAAGAAACCGTACATTTCACCTTCGGCTCCGTGCCCGATGCACGAAGAGTAAACTTAACGTCCTTTTCAAGCCAGAGCGTGATCATGTGCGTGTTGGGATCCGTGGGCAACTCCGGGATATTATTCGGGGTATCCGAGTCGTAGCCACGGGTCAGGTCGCGCCAACGGAGGATCTTGAACTTGCCAAACTTCTTCCCTTTACCCCAAGGCCCCTCGCGGATCTTCTGGAAAAGTTTTGCGGTGATCTCGGCATCCGGAGAGACGATATATGAGTTAAGGGTCTCGTGGTGGCCAAAGCGCTCAAAAAGCTTCTGCAACTTCTCAAACGGCGTGAGGCCCTGCGCGCGCCACTGCCCTTCGGCGAGGAGGAAGACGGACGCCGCCGTGATGCCGTCCTTGTCGTAGCAGATCTGCGGGAACATGTACCCTAGGGCCTCCTCATAGGCAAACGGAACGACGTAGCCTTCATCCTCTAGCTGCTTGGCGAGGTTACCCATCCACTTGAAGCCCGTCGGGGTTTCGCGGTACTCCACGCCGTAGGCTCGAGCCATTTTCTCGAGCATCGAGCTCGATACGGTGGTTGACAGTACCACGTAGCCCTTCTTGGGGCAGGGCTGCTCGAGCGATTCCAGGATGTGAGATGCGAGCAGAACTCCGATTTGGTTTCCCGTGAATGTGTACCAAGATCCCCGGCTGCGCGAATTGTCAGCAAGAAAGAAAAGAAAAAAAAAAAAAAAAAAGAAAAAAAAAAGTAAGCAAACATCTAGTCTGAACTTACCCAGGTACGACCTGAGCGACAGCAAGCCGGTCGGCGTCGGGATCGTTTGCAATGATCAGCTTTCTCCCACAGTCCTGAGCCGCGAACATGGCCTTGTCGAGCGTCCCATCCTCTTCTGGGTTGGGTAGCGGCGTGGTCGGGAAGTTACCGTCTGGCTCTATCTGTTTGGCAACGGACAGCATCCTCTTGCCGATTCCAATCTGGTGCATGATATGGGGAAAGGGGATCCCACCAACACCGTGCAGTGGCGTGTACATGAAAAAGGTGGGCATAATCAGCTTAGGAACGGTGGATAACTGCTCGCAAAAGGCTTAACCCTTGCTCATCTCGAAGGCATGGATAGAAAGCACCTACCGCAAACTTTCTGATCTCCTCAACCCACTTTCCGATCGACGTGTGGTAAGCGGTGTTGACAAAGAGCGGATTGCTATCAGCTAATTCTGGTTTAACCGGACGCCATGCCTCTGGCCATGGCTCAAGGTTCTCCTTGATCGACTGGGAGATTTCCGCGTCTTCCGGCGATTTCAGTTGAGTACCGTGAGAAAGGTAGCTGGAAGTCATCAGCATTGCGGTACGTCAATCGTCAAACAGATATATGCCCTAACACTTTGTAACCTGTTCAAAGTCAGCGTTATAACTATGATTTGCTTGGGCTCGATGTCGAACCATTGTCCATTGGGGGATTCTAGAATTTCCCGTTAGAACCAGCCAGGACGCCGTATGCCAAATAATGCTATTGTTGACTTACATGACTGGCAGTGATCATCACCCCGGCCGCCGCACCAAAGTACTTCGTTGACCACGACACAAACGGGGTGGTGGCCAAAACCGTATGAAAGTATACCTTGAAACCTTCAGCCAAAAACACGTTCACAACGTGGTGCGCGTATTTGACTGAGTTATGTCGTGCGTCCATGCCGACTACGACTCCTTTTTTCAGATTTTCTGGATCCTTCTTCTTCAGCCACCGAGCCAGACCTTGTGATGTCTGGATCACGGTCAGGCTGTTCATGAAAGCGAAGCCGGCATCCATCTCCGCACGCAGGCCCGCTGTTCCGAATTTGATTCCTGGGTATCGCAATCAGCTAGACAACTTGAACATTTCTGGGACTGGTATATCATACGACGACGAAGACGGCGCTCGAGCTCTTTTTCATTGTTTTCGTCCTTCAGCTTCTGGATCACTTTGCGCGTTTCTGGATCCTAAAACCCGTTAGATAAGCTAGACACACAAGTAAATACCGCTGTTGGCGAGGTACTTTGTCCCATGCCAGCCATTTATTTGTCAAATGCCACAAGGGTGCCTGTAGTCGTCGAGGGTCATTCGCAATTCTGGTCAATGTTGGGATTGCAGGTGACTTGCCTCGGGAAACGACATAATGATATGATATTCCTGGCTTTTTGAGAGGATATACACACTGCACAAGTTCTAGGTTGCTTCCTCGGTCAGGTAGGAGCACAATATAGTATGGTAAGTGATTCTGATCCGAGTTCGATCGATTTTGAGGACGCTGCTGCGGGACAGTCACATGGACGAGGTACAACTGGCGGCAAGCAGGCAACCTACTGACCGGGACCTAATGAGAGCATACCGCCAGAGACAGGCTTGGAGATTTGATCATGAACTCGCCTTGCACGAGATTCCGTACTGTAAGTACCTATGTACAGTACCTAGTAGTTACTTGACCGACGTTGCGCCAGGTGTAAGGACGCGTTGTTGGTATTGGTAACCTCGTTAACGGAATCGTTATACATTGGATACGCTAGCCTAACCAGGTAGTCAAATGAGTTATTTGCAGTTATTTGAAGTTATACTTTACTATTGGAATTACATAATATTCATGCCTTGCAGCCTCAGGCCGCAACATGCTTCAGCCAGTCAGGCCACTCATCGGCATCACGACTCCGCCCCTCGGCAGTCGGTGCATTAGTATGAAGTACAAGAACTTCAGCTCAGCAATCGCTGGGAGCAAATGGTCATCATGGTGGCTCTTTTCGGAATTTAAGACCATAACTCAGCGAGTTCGGATCACTTCCTGGCTGTCCATCTTCGACTGCACCATGGCAGTGTCTAAGCTGGCCGCCTCGGTCGCAGTCCGTAAACAAAGGGTTCTCTCAAGAAGGGAGATCGAGGGCTTGATCGCGGAGGGCCAGCATATCATCATTTACGACGGAAAGGTTCTCAAGACGGATGCATGGCTTGAGTTTCACCCTGGTGGTGAAAAGGCCATCAAACATATGGTTGGGCGAGATGCGACGGATGAAATCAATGCGTAAGTCTTGATCCAGACACCAAACATTCGGGTTACGTGCTTATGAATGTACAGGCTCCATTCGCAAGAAACTTGCCAGCGTATGCTTTCGTTTCAAATAGGGCGCATCGAGAACCGATGGACCAACTTCGTGCCTCCGATCCAGGGCGGTCAGTTCCGACCTTATTCGCAGGACGACAGCGAGTCGGATGACTCCAGCCCGCCGCGCTCGCGGACGCCTTCTATTATATTCGACGAAGCCATTGACGAGAAGACCGGATTGCGACGCAGACCCTCGACAGCTACATCCACGTCATCCTCTCCGTCTACTCTCCCAGCGGACCGCAAATCTGGGCCTCGCCCGCTTTTCCTCGACGCGCGCACACAGCAAGAGATTGCCGCTGATCTGGCAAAGTATCCTCCAGTTGATAACGCCAGTCAGGACGCGATTGTACAAAAGTATCGTGAACTGTATCGCCGACTTGAAGCAGCAGGCCTGTTCCAGTGCAACTATTCCGCATACCTGATCGAATCATGTCGCTACACCCTCTTCGCCGCCCTTTCCTACATTTTTCTCCGTCTTGGCTGGTACGGAACGTCGGCATTCTTCCTCGGTTGCCTTTGGCATCAGCTAGTTTTCACCGTCCATGATTCAGCGCACATTGGTATTACTCACAACTACCACTTCGACACGGTACTCGCGATTCTCATTGCCGATTTCATCGGCGGACTCAGCGCAGGCTGGTGGAAGCGGAGCCACAACGTGCACCACATAGTAACCAATTCCGCCGAGCACGATCCTGATATCCAGCATCTGCCATTCTTTGCAGTCTCGCACAAGTTCTTCACCAATATCCGCAGTACATACTACGACCGCGTCCTTCACTTCGATGCCGCGTCGCGGTTTCTGTTGAAATTCCAGCACTACCTCTATTACGTTATCCTGGCTTTTGCGCGATTTAACCTCTATCGGCTGAGCTGGGAATACCTTTTGAAGCGGCAAGCGCCCCGGAAGGGCCCTGCATGGTGGCACTACTGGCTGGAAGTTACAGGACAGGTGGTTTTCTGGTACTGGTTTGGATATCGGCTGCTATATCTTAGCATCCCGGACTGGGGGAACCGAATCCTCTTCCTACTGGTCTCGCATGTGACCACCTCGCCGCTGCACGTCCAGATCACGCTCTCCCACTTCTCCATGTCTACCGCCGACCTCGGTGTGCGCGAGTCCTTCCCGCAGAAAATGCTCCGCACGACAATGGATGTTGACTGCCCCGCGTGGCTGGACTTCTTCCATGGCGGCCTCCAATTCCAGGCCGTGCACCACCTCTTCCCTCGCTTGCCCCGGCATAACCTCCGTGCGGCGCAGCAATATGTCAAGGAATTCTGCAAGGAAACCGGCATTCCCTACACGATATTTACCTTTGTGGATGGGAATAAGGACGTGGTATCTCACCTCGGGGAGATTGCGAAACAGGTCAGGATGATGGAGGAGTGCACGAAGAGCATGACGAAGGAAGGGATGATCTCGTATAATTGATCTTTCTCTGAGGACTCATGCCGTGATGTATGTACATAGTAGGTAGATGTTACGAGTCATGGTCATGCGTACGCTGGATACACACAAGATGCGCTGATGAACATCGTTGGTCTATCCAGTTGATCTATTTACAGAACTCCTATCATGATCGTAACTTTTAGCTAGGCAATGCCCCAGCCATTGCCATCTTCTTTGCATGCTGATCTCTGCGACGATGGTTGGCCCCTCGTCCCCGTCCTCCCCCTCGACCTCTTCCTCCACCACCACCTCGGCCTTTCGTACCACCTCTGCCAGGCTCACCCCCTCCTCCTCCTCCTCTTCTCCCGCCCCGTCCTCGTCCTCGTTCTCGTCCTCCTCGTTGACCTGATGCCGCAGAATCATCCTCTTCAGCATCCTCCTCGTCTTCCTCCTCTTCATCATCTTCTTCTCCCTTCGTTGGCTTCCGATAAGCCGTCGACTCGAGTGGTGGCTGCCCGGCTCGACCACCAGCCACTCCCGCATCCAGCGCCAACTTCCTCTCCAACCGCGCGGCCTTCTTCGAGTCCCGCTCGAGCATCACCGCCCAGCCCTCAATCGCCTCATCCGTCATGCCAACCTCACGCTTGAGCGCGGCGCGTGCCGATGAGCGCCTTGTCGCCGCATCGCGCGCAAACTGCTTCGGGTCTGCTTTGTAGAGACGGTACAATTTCAGGTCCAGGTCTTCCTCGTCGTCAACATCTACAGACGAGGGGGGCCGCCGGTCACGAGGAACGATGTCACCGTCGGCAGCGACAGCGCTGCGCGTGGCGGCGACGCTGTCTACCGTGCCGCCGACGTCTGCAACGTCGTAAGTGTCGTCGCGTTCGTCGTCGTCAGAGTCGAAAGCTGCCAGCGCGGAGAGGATCGCGGCCTTGTTGGTGGCGTGCTGTTCGCTGCTGCGGTCCGCAAGGAGGGTATCGGCTGTTAAGTCCGCATGGGCGCGGCCAAAGTGCACCTTGCCGCCGCCGATGCCTTCGTTCTTTGCCGCTTGGATGATCTCGTCGTCGTCGTCGTCGTCGAGATTGGCGGCGACGGTGAAAGTTGATTTTGCTCGCGGCGGTGATGGCCGTGCTGTTGGACGAGGGGCTACATGGTCGTACTGTTGGATGATGTTGGGGTCCGGAAGAGGCTCGGATTTGTCGAAGGTCTTCAACTCCGGCGGGAGCGTATCGTCCAATAAATGAGAAATAACCTCTTCGACATTATGATTGTAAAAGTCCAAGAGACGAATGACGTAGCCTCCTCCTAGGTCCGGGAAAAGATCTTGGACTTGCGTGACAAGAGAGAGTTTGTGGGCATGTAGTTCCCCGTCAACGGGCTCCGCTTGATTAGCGCGCCCTTTGCCTTTGTCCCGCCGTTTATGCCGCTGGTATCGACTGTGAAGCGGCTTCATCTCTTGCTGATAAGTCCGCAACGTAGCAACCAGATCTTGCCCTCGCTTCTGAGGGGTGGTGATCATGTAGCGCTCCATCCGGATCAGCAGATCGGTGCTGCACACGAGATCTGACAAGAGATTGCCCTGCCGCTTGGCGGACCCGGACCCAACGGCAGCAGCCTCTTTCAAGGTGAAGAGATGGTCCAAGAGAAGCGACAAATTCGGCTTTGCTCCCTTGAGAAGAGATGTCAGCGCCACATAGACATTAGCTACCAGGGCGCTTTTCAAATCCTGGTTCCCTCCTGCTTGCGTCAAGGATCGATACGAATCCCAGAGCGAATCCAAGTAGTCCGACCCGGTCATCAGAACATGGCCAGCCGACGGTAGCGTGGAGGCCAGCACCGTCAACTTCCTCATTTCATCAAGCAACTCTGGCTTGGCTGCAACGGGCGCAGAGAGGCGTTTTGAGACAGTCGCCTTTCCAGTTTCTATACTGGACGATATCGTTTCCGAGTATTGTGACCAGAGACCAGCCAGCAGCTCTCTCAGCGCTGGATTCGCATGGTAACACACGGCCAGGTCCCCGAGCAGACGCCAGTCCAGCAATTCCTTCGACGGCTGCGATATTTCAAGTATATATTTCTTGAACAGCAGGAAAACTAGCTTCCGAAGCTTTTTGCCTTTCGGCCCTGCATGCAACCGTGCATCTCCAGCCGCAGCGAGGTACGAAGTAAAGAACGGCACGTTAAACGAGTCTGCAGCCGCGCATTTCTCGAGCTCATCCTGCTGGGAAATCTGCAGGCGCAGCTCAATCAAGACCATCCACGCGTCCAGAATGGCGTCCCATTCATCTTGAGGGATCGAGTTCCGGACTGGAGGAGGAGGGACAGAGACCAGCAGGGGTAACTCCATGATGAGATTCCATGCATTTGGCTCTCAAGGGACGCGGGGAGTAAAGTGATGATTTCGATTATCATACACGCCGCGACCCCCGCTGCTAGGCATGATCGATTTCAAATACTACCTGAACAATCTGAACCGCATGGTTTTAAGGGCCATGCATATCTTCTCATTATTCCCATCGTCAGCGCTCGATTTGTCCATGTTAGTCATCATCAGTCATCTGTCCCAAAACGGACTAGCGTTGTTTTCTTGATCTAACCGAGTTCGCCAAGACTTTCACACGCACACAGTTGCTTAGGCACTTTACCGGAAAAGGAAAAACCGCCAAATTGTCGAATCGCAAAGTCCATAAACTTCACGAGTCTGCCTCTCTTGCTCCTTTTCTTCCAGTGCCTTTCATCACCTTACCGAACCTCGTTGTTCAGGTCTTGATTGGCAACCTCGCCGCCTAAAACACCGCCACCATGTCGTTCCAGAAGCCCGAGAAGGATTTCGGCGAGGGTCCGGTGCGTCAATCAAAACTAGCCTTTCTTCCTTCGACAGAGCTCAAACTGACTTCAATGGCTAGAAAATCCACAAGATCCGTATCACCCTCACCTCGCGCAAGGTCGCCTCGCTCGAGAAGGTCTGCCAGGAGCTGATTGAGCGCGCACGCGCCAAGTCGCTCCACGTCAAGGGCCCCGTCCGCCTGCCCACCAAGACGCTGCGCATCGTGACCCGGAAGACGCCCTGCGGTGAGGGTTCCAAGACCTGGGACAAGTATGAGATGCGCATTCACAAGCGTCTGATTGAGTGAGTTCCCAATTCCTCGTTTTCCCTCCGGGGAGCTCGCTGCTAATTCGCGTTTTACCTGGTGCAGCCTGCATGCCCCCACCGAGGTCGTCAAGCAGATCATCATCAACATCGAGGCTGGCGTCGAGGTTGAGGTGACCATTGCGGCCTAAACTAAGGTGGCAGTCACTACGGCGGTGTCAATCTTCGGTCGGGATGTTGCGGGGTTTTGTTACGACTTGTATGACCATTACGAATGTCGAACTAGATTCTGCGACGACGGAGACGGTCGATTGATACCGAATCCTCCAGTTGATAACGCCAGTCAGGACGCGATTGTACAAAAGTATCGTGAACTGTATCGCCGACTTGAAGCAGCAGGCCTGTTCCAGTGCAACTATTCCGCATACCTGATCGAATCATGTCGCTACACCCTCTTCGCCGCCCTTTCCTACATTTTTCTCCGTCTTGGCTGGTACGGAACGTCGGCATTCTTCCTCGGTTGCCTTTGGCATCAGCTAGTTTTCACCGTCCATGATTCAGCGCACATTGGTATTACTCACAACTACCACTTCGACACGGTACTCGCGATTCTCATTGCCGATTTCATCGGCGGACTCAGCGCAGGCTGGTGGAAGCGGAGCCACAACGTGCACCACATAGTAACCAATTCCAAAAAAAAAAAAAAAAAAAAAAAAAAAAAAAAAAAAAAAAAAAAAAAAAAAAAAAAAAAAAAAAAAAAAAAAAAAAAAAAAAAAAAAAAAAAAAAAAAAAAAAAAAAAAAAAAAAAAAAAAAAAAAAAAAAAAAAAAAAAAAAAAAAAAAAAAAAAATAGAAGATTTCACAGTTCCGTCTCGGAAAACATCTTCGGGCCTTCGTATCAATTTCTATGACATCTCTATATAGTGTACATGTCATGGATATACTCAACACTTGTCATCAATATCCCAACCCAGAACCAGAACAATGAGCGCTCCAGCGCCGAACCCGTTCCAATTGCGCCCGGTCACCCAGAGATCAAACAAATGCGTAGAATTACAACCACCCAATGACAAACGACAGCATAACCCAGTACAATCAGAAGTCGAATCCCAGCCACTCCGTCCTTGGCGGCACTGGCGGGATAACCCCATCCTTGAAATAGCCATTCTTGAGGAAAAGCTCGTATGCCTCTTTGACCTCAGGCGTGTACTCGTCGCTTTGACCCTCGATGTCCTTGAGAACCGCTTTCTCGGGTGGCCCATCAGGGAAAAATATCCGGACATAGGTCTTGTTGTCGCCCGGATGGAGGTAACACGGCACGTCGTTCTTGTACTGTACAGGCTGTCCCTTCCACATGGTGAGCTTATTTGTAGCATCGCGCGTAGTCGGACCGTTCAAGTCCGGAAGCGGATTCAGCTCCTTTTCGCCGACCTTGAGAATAGGTTTTGGACCCAGAGGTGCCTTCCCTTCAGCAGTTGTAGCCGGTGCGGCCGCTGTCTGGGTTTGCGCTGCAAATCCACCAGTTGCTGCGGGCTGCTGTTGTGGCTGGCCAAAGGCAGGAGCAGCTTGAGCCTGCTGTTGCTGTTGCGTGCCGAATCCGCCAGTGGCGGGCGGTTGCTGCTGCTGCCCAAAGCCTGTTGTTTGTTGATTGGCGGCAGCAGCAGCAAACGGCGAAGGTGCCGATGACTGACCAAATCCAGGAGCTGATGTCTGGCCAAACGCCGGGCCAGTCTGCTGCTGCTGACCGAAAGCTGGAGCACCTTGCTGGGTAAACCCGGTTTGGCCGAAAGTCGGTTGTCCAAAGGCTGGCTGCCCGAATGCAGGTTGGCCGAAGCCCGGTTTCCCGAATGCTGGTGCCTGTTGCTGCTGTTGGCCACCGAATCCAGGTTTACCAAAGGCAGGTTGTCCAAATGCAGGTTGGCCGAAACTTGGTTTCCCAAATGCGGGTGTTTGCTGCTGCTGTGGTTGTCCAAATGGCCCTGTCGGTTTGCCGAATCCTGCTTGCGGCCCTGTCCTTCCTTGGATGATATCGTGCCGATTAGGATGTTCTTTCTCACCGTCTTTAATATATTTGACTGCTCCTTTGAGATCTTTCAGGATATTTTCCATCTGTCGAAGAGCTTCAGCGTGCAGGTTTTGAGCTTCCTGGATGGCAACGTGCATGTTCCCCGCGGCAGCTGCTTCATAATGGCGTAGCCTGAGCTCTTCCGGACTAATCTCGCGCATTGGTCCCCCAAAGAGTTGTCTTGGGGCATCTTTTCCTGGGCCATAGGCTGAAAAAATCCATTCTGGCCGGCCCTTACCGGGAGTAAGGTCCGCCCGAATATCTTCTGCAGTCACGCCATAGCTTGAAAATCGATTAGCCGACAATTCGCGTCTCTTGAACTGAAATACTTACTTGGCGGGCGCACTTTGTGGAGGTTGAAAGCCTAAAAATTCCACGAGTCAACGTCATGATGTCTCAAATCTAGACAAGAAGAAAAAGGACACTGAAGAAGTTGATAGCTATCAGTGTACAAACAAGGACACGCGACGGGACAAAACCTGAACGCTCTTAGACTCACCTCCCGCCTGCCCTCCCCGTCCACCATCACCCAGTACACCAAAGCGATTCTGCGTATTGCCCTGCGATATGGCCCCTGGATGCTCGTAGCGGCATCGGGCTAGAGATCGGGACAAACCCGGTTAGCTTGCATTGCTTCCGATTGGCGACGTCTTCTTCTTCGACAAATGGGCCCGTACCGCCGTACCTGCACCGGCCCTGCTGAAAATATGTGCAGACAACCATGCTGCAGGGCTGGAGAGGCTGTCTTCTGCTTTGTCTGCTGTTTGAATGTCGATTGACTTCGTTCTTTCTTAAGCAAAGTTGAAGATCGATTTCGAATACAGTACCTGCCTGAATAGGTTAAGCCATTACAAAACTTTCTAAATAGGTTAGTCGCATCTTGGCATTGGACAGCTGGTTATCTTATCGAATTGATAAGCACTGAAGAAGGCATCGACTTCAGCCTGAAGACGTTGAGGACCCAAGTGGCAAGTGAAACCGCAATGTGGAACTCTTTATAATCAATTGACGTAAAGAGCGACACACATTAGCGACACAAATATGGATTGATTTCATTGTGCACCGCTGCAATACATCCCGGAAACGACCCTAGCCCATGCCCAAACTCCAGTGCAAAATCTAGAATACATCCTTGACATAAGAAGCCGAATGTCTGGGAAGCCGGAGATCATCCCAACTGATCCCGTCAACTTTACGGCCACTCAAAGATTCCACTTCGCTCGGTAGATTCTGTGATCTCCCGGTCGCGAGCCGTCGCATCAAAACCGTGTCTTTCGCGCCTGGTAGCGTCGAGGCTTTCCCATTGAGGAGGAAATCCTCAAGCCACGACTCTTCCTGTTCATCAAGAGGCAAGCCGACGAGTTCCAATGCCCTTTCTGCCCGTGATTTCCCTGCCTCTGATTTGATGACGCTCCACACTAGCTGCTCGAAGAATTCTCGCCGGGCGTTTTCGCCGTGCTTTCTGCTAAAATAGAACGCTTCGGTAACACTGGCGCGGCAGAGGATCTCGAAGAACGATCGGCGGACTTTATCTGATTTCAAAGGGGGAGAAACAGTGAGGTAATACGTCACAGCCAGAACGTCGTCATGCTTGGGTAGGTTTTGGAGAGACAGAACATGGAGAATCTCATCCGGAAATGTTGGTATTAGAGATGGCTGTGTGAGATAATCTAGCGCTCTCTGAAATCGAATTTCTCTCAGCCGGCAGACTTTGGAAAACCAGATATGGGATGCCATACCCGAAATTCAAGGCGATCTAGATACCATAGCCCGTGAATGAACATCTCATACTGCTCCGGGAGATAACATCGTCGCGTAAACTGCAAGATCGCATCGCCAGGCGCGCGGCAGTCTCTGAGGAGGTAGTAGATCACTGCCTGTTTATGATGGCTGGGGAACGGTGACGAGATGATTTGTCGATACAGGTTCCTGAGATCCTGGTTGATTTTTGGAGGATATGCTTGCTGAACTACGACAGCCTCAGTATATATCCAACCAGCTCCACGGCGAACAGGTACGTACCTCCTTTGACACCGAGAAGACCAAGTAAGCGATCAATAAAAAGTTGGTTTTCCAGCGAACGACGATTGACCAAGATCTGTTCAACTGTTTTCTTATCGTATGCGATACTCTTGTTGAAGTAGAACGTCGCCTCGAACTGTTCCCATGGCGCCATCTTTGCGCTGTTGCAGTATCAAATTCCCCGGCTTTATGGATTCAAGAGCTCGTGTTCGCGATCATTGCATACAGTATCAGAAACGCAGGCGGTGAGGAGACTGGCCAATCACGAATCACCATCTGCATAATGTCGCCTATCCGCTTTTGGAAAGCTCATAAACAAACAAACCCGACATCGGCTCGTTCGTCTCGTCTTCTGCATCGCTCTCGTGTACAGTTCCCCCAATCCCACAATGGCGTCTGTCAAAGAAGGCAGACCCTCGCGGCGCGCCGCCTCGAAAAAGAAGCTCGTTGTCGAAGAGACATCCGAGGAGGAAGAAAGCGGCAATGTCACCCCCACGCCTACGCCGTCCGTCTCGACAGTGCGCGACGAGGATGAGGATTTCACGCCTGTGCCAGCAAAGAGGCGCGCAAGTCGTCGCAAGACTGCGGATGTTACTAGCCCCTCCGTTAAGAGACGGTCCCGAGCCGGTCGACGGTCTGGCGAGAGCGTAGCGACCACCGAGTCAGAGGCATCCCAAGTCATGGAGAGCGTGGAGGAGCCGGAAGGGAGCACCATCGTATCGGCGCGCGACGAATCACAATCACCATCGGAAATTGCCCGAACTGCTCAAAAGAAGAGGAAGAGTTCGGCATTATCCCGTAAGCGCCGTGAATCAGTTACGCCGACACAAGAACAATCCTCACTTCCTACCCCTTCTCCTTCAGCGTCGCCGGAGCCGTCAGCCACGCGATCGAGGCGGGACTCATCCAGTCCCCTCGCGGACATTACCCAATCCGCCGCGAACCGTCCCCCGTCACCGACGAAGCAAGTGGCCGAGCAGAAGTCGCAGATTTCCATCATCAATCCCCAATCGTCAAACCTGGAGAAACCGATGGACATCGTAGTCAAATCGCGCTCGCTTGGCCTGCCCGTGGTGGAAGAGCCCATGGGCCAGAAACCGCGAATGGTTATCACGCATTTGGTGCTGACCAACTTCAAGAGTTACGCTGGTAGACAGGTTGTTGGCCCTTTTCATGTGTCGTTTTCGTCGATTGTTGGGCCGAATGGTTCTGGGAAGTCCAACGTAATTGACGCTCTCTTGTTTGTCTTTGGTTTCCGCGCCAGCAAGATGAGACAGGGCAAGATTTCTGCCCTAATTCACAATTCGGCCACCTTCCCTGACTTGCCGTTTTGTGAAGTCGAAGTTTACTTTCAGGAGATCATCGACCTGCCTGGTGGCGCACACGAGGTTGTACCCGATTCCCAACTGGTCGTGTCGCGTCGAGCCTTCAAGAACAACACAAGCAAATACTACATGAATAGGAAAGAGACCAACTTCACGACAGTCACGACGTTCCTACGTGAACGCGGGATTGATCTGGATCACAAGCGCTTCCTGATCCTTCAAGGTGAGGTTGAGTCGATCGCCCAGATGAAGCCCAAGGCTACAAACGAGCATGAAGATGGATTGTTGGAATATCTCGAGGATATCATTGGAACCTCGAAGTACAAGACCCCGATCGAGGAGGCCGCCGCCGAGGTCGAAACTCTCAATGACGTGTGTATGGAGAAAAACAACCGCGTGCAGCACGTTGAGAGAGAGAAGAACGCCTTGGAGGACAAGAAGAACAAGGCGTTGGCGTACATTCGAGACGAGAACGAGCTGGTCATGAAGCAGTCTGCTCTTTACCAGATTTACATCTCCGAGTGCAATGATAACATTCGGGTGACGGAGGAGGCAATTGTTCAGATGCAGGAAATGCTGAACTTGGAGCTGGAGAAGCACGAAGGCAGCGAGTCTGGGATCAAAGAGCTCGAGCGAGTCTACAAGCGCAAGACCAAGGAATACGAAGCCCTTGAGAGGGAAACCCAAGCGATTCTCAAGGAGATGGCGAAATACGACAAAGAGTCGGTCAAATTTGAGGAGAAGCGTAAATTCTTGTCGAGCAAGCAGAAGAAGCTGGAAAAGACTATGCAGACAAGTCGTCTGTCCGCCTCTGAGTGCAAAAGCTTGGTTGAAAAGTACACTTACGACATCGAGAAGAAGACTGCCGAGATATCCGAGCTGGAGAAGGAGATGAAGGTGGAGGAGCAGGAGCTCGCACAGATTCGTGAGAGTCTGAAAGGCAAAACCCAGGGTCTGTCGGATCAAATTGCTGAGAAGCAGAAGTCTCTCGAGCCGTGGAATGCCAAGATCAACGAGAAGCAGTCTGCAGTAGCAGTTGCCCGGAGTGAGCTCGATATTCTCAAAGAGAAAAGCAGTGCTGGGGCAAGAGCCATAGAAGAGGCACAGGCAAAAATCGCGTCGATCCAGCAGAGCCTTGAGGACAAGCGGGCCGAGCTGGAGCAGCGAGAAGAGGAGAAGACCAACCTCGAAGCTGAGGTGGAGAATCTCCGCGGTGAGCTTGCCAAGCTCTCCAAGAAAGAACCTGAGCTTCGAAGCCAAGTGTCGAGCGCACGCCAAAAGGCAGACGAGGCTCGCGCGAGTCTCGCCAGTACTCAGAACCGGGGCAGCGTGTTGTCTGGATTGATGCGGTTGAAGGAGTCTGGGCGCATCGATGGCTTCCATGGACGACTCGGCAATCTGGGAACAATCGACGAGAAATACGACGTGGCGATTTCAACGGCATGCCCGCAACTGGACAACATGGTGGTCGACACGGTCGAAGTGGGCCAGCAGTGCATTGACTATCTTCGCAAGAACAACCTCGGCCGCGCGAACTTCATTCTTCTGGATCGATTGCCGAAACGGGACATGTCACGCATTTCCACGCCAGAGAATGTGCCCCGGCTGTTCGACTTGGTCAAGCCCAAGGAGCCGAAGTTTGCCCCGGCGTTTTACAGCGTTCTGCGGGACACTTTGGTGGCCAAAGACCTGCAGCAGGCGAACCGGATCGCGTACGGTGCTCGGCGATGGCGCGTGGTGACACTGGACGGCGAGCTCATTGACACGTCCGGAACAATGAGCGGTGGTGGCACTCGTGTAGCGCGTGGTGGCATGTCGTCCAAGCTGGTCGCCGAGACAACCAAGGAGCAGGTGGCCAAACTCGAGTACGACCGTGACGAGATGGAGAAGAAGTTGCAGGCGCTACAGGAACGACAGCGCCAGCTAGAATTCTCGATCCGGGAGAAGTCGAACGAAATCCCCAAGGTGGAAACCAGCATCCAAAAGATTGGTATTGAAATCGAGAGTGGCAGGCGAAGCCTTGCAGATGCGCAGCGGCGCCTCAAGGAGCTCCATGCGGAGCATAAGCCCTCAAAGACGGATGACAGCCAAGCTTGGGCTCTGGAGAAGCAGATTGCCTCCTTGGAACGGGAGATTGAGGCACTGCGGGTGCAAAAGGCCGGGATTGAAGAGGAGATTCAGACGCTCCAGAACAAGATCATGGAGGTGGGCGGTGTCCGTCTGAGGAGCCAGAAAGCAAAGGTGGACGGGCTTAAGGAGCAGATCAGCATGCTGACTGAAGAAATCTCCAACGCCGAGATGGCCCGTTCGAAGAACGAGAAACTGGTCAAGAAGCACGAAAAGGCCCGCTCGGAAGCCGAGGCGGAGATGGAGCAGTTGCAGGAGGAAATTGAGCAGCTGAACAATGATGTCAAGAACCAGGCCAGCGATGCTTCTGGGTCGAGGCGTCGAGCCGAGGAGGCACAAGAGGTGAGCATTTCGACTCTGAAGATGTGTGTAGGGTACTAACGAAGGCAGGCTCTGGAAACCAAGCGAAGCGAGCTCAAGGCGCTCAAGAAGGAGCTGGACGAGAAGACGGCGGAGTTGAACGAGTCGCGTGCCGCCGAGATTGAGATGCGCAACAAGCTCGAAGAGAACCAAAAGGTGCTGGCTGAGAACGAGAAGCGCCGCCAGTACTGGACAGAGAAGCTGTCCAAGCTAAGCCTGCAGAACATTAGCGACCTGGGCGAGGAGGAGACCTCGACAGAGCTGCCTATGTACACTGCGGACGAGCTGGCCGGCATGAACAAGGATTCTTTGAAGGCTGGGATCGCGGCGTTGGAGGAGAAGACGCAGAACGCGTCTGTGGACCTCTCCGTGATTGAAGAATACCGCCGGCGTGTTGCCGAATATGAGACCCGGTCAGCGGACCTCAAGGAGGCGCTGACGAATCGCGACAACGCCAAGGCGCGGCTTGACAGTCTGCGCTCGGCCCGGCTGACAGGGTTCATGGAGGGCTTCAGCATCATCTCGCTGCGTCTGAAGGAGATGTACCAGATGATCACCATGGGCGGGAACGCCGAGCTGGAGCTGGTCGACTCGTTGGATCCGTTCTCTGAAGGAATCCTGTTCTCGGTGATGCCGCCGAAGAAAAGCTGGAAGAACATCAGCAATCTGTCTGGCGGAGAGAAGACGCTGTCCAGTCTTGCGCTGGTCTTTGCTCTGCACCACTACAAGCCAACGCCGCTGTACGTTATGGACGAGATTGATGCGGCATTGGACTTTCGCAATGTGAGTTCTTCCTCTGCCTCTGGGTTCTGGGGATGTGCTGACTGTAGTAGGTGTCGATTGTGGCGTCGTACATCAAGGAGCGGACAAAGAATGCACAGTTTATTGTCATTTCGCTACGCAACAACATGGTATGTCGGATCTCGTCTTCCTGGTGTCATGGACTATGCTGACGGCACCCCAGTTTGAGCTTGCATCTCGCCTGGTTGGCGTCTACAAGGTGAACCATATGACCAAGAGCGTGACCATTGAGAATCGGAACTACATCAAGGGGCGGTCGCAGCAACAATGAGGGTTTTTTTCATGTTTTCTTTCCTGTAAATAGCGGGTGGGACGGTGCATAGGTTGGGTTTGATGAAGTTCAATTGATGACTTATCATACAGTACAAACGCGTAGGTATAACATCTCCAAAACATCCTGCATATCTTCAATCAACTCCGAATCTTCTTCTCCCCAAATCCACCAACCCCTCAAAAACCTCCCCCTTCGCCCTCCCCCGCTCATCAAACTCGACTCCTTCTTTCTCCAACAACGCCCTTTTCTCCGGCAATCCCCCACATCCTTCCTTCTCGCCCTTATACCCACACAGCGACCGATCCGCCGCCAGCACTCGATGACACGGCACCTGCGGCGCGAACGGGTTCGTCCGCAACGCGTTGCCGACAGCGCGCGGTGAGGAAGACAGGTGATTGGCTAAAACCCCGTAGGTGGTCCATTGTCCCGGGGGAATGGACAAGAGGGTGCGGTAGACGCGTCGGCGGAAAGGAGTTAGGGTTGGGTGGGTGGAGATACGGCGGAGGATGGTGGCTAGCTCTGGCTCGGGTTGGTCTTGGTTGGTGTTGGAGGGCCGCATCACGGCGGATGAGTCATTGTTTGATTTAATTCTCCAGCTTAGATTGATAGGGACTACCTAGGGATTGTGGTTGTGGTTGGAGAGGTTTATATAGTTCTGTGCAAGTATGTACTTCTGGTGTTGATGGAGATATGGCCAATCAGAGAAGATCGGATCCTGAGAGAGGTTTGTTTGTTTGTGTCGAGGCTGGAGATACCGCGTGTTGAAGTGTCAACTGGTATAAAGGAAATAGTATGAAGTTCACAAAGATACTCCGCTAACGCCTGCATGCATGAAACCTACATCTATGCAGTTGGTCAAATTCAACTCGCCATAACCCCCAATCCTTGTTGTTTTTTTTTTTTTTGTATTTTTTCTTCTTTTTTAGTTTGTTTTGGTTAATTCGCGAAAAACTTCTTCACCGTCTCCCGCTCCTTCTTCTCGGCCTCCTTGATGATGCGATGCACACGGGCAATCTCGTTGGTAATCGCGACATCGTCCGGTGCCAGCTTCTGCGCCTCGTGCAGGTCCTTGAGCGCATCGTCCTCCTCCTTGAGGCCGATCTTGGCGACGGCGCGGCGGTAGTACGCCTTGGCGAGGTCGGCATCCTTGGGCTTGGTGTGTCTAGAGGCTTCCAGGGCATAGCCGGCCCAGGTCTTGCCGTCCTTGAAGCGCTTCAGCTTGTTGGCGAGCAGTGACGAGTTGGAGTGCAGCGTGAAGCGCAACTGCTTGATCTTATCAAAGGCCTCCTTCTCCTGTTCCTCCTCCGCCTCCGGGTACTCGTTCAGGTAGCGCAGACCCTTCTGGTACTTCTCGATCGCAATGTCCACGTCGCCGGCCTTGAAGAGCTGGTTGCCCAGCTCCTTGAGCTCGGTCGCAATCTTGACCACATCCGATGGGTTCAGCTCTCCTTCGTAGTCCTGCGGGTAGTCTTCGTAGGCGTCACCGGTGCCGTCGACGACTTTTTCCTCGGCCTTGGCGTAGTCCTCGCCCTTGAGCTCGCCGCAGTCCACGATCACGCAGTCGTCCACCGGCTTATCCGACTGCGTGGGGGTGTTTTCGATCTTGCGCACGACGTTCTTGCCGTTGATCACGCGCCCAAACACCACGTGCTTGCCATCCAGGTGCGGCGTAGGCACCGTCGTGATGAAGAACTGGCTGCCGTTGGTGCCGGGGCCCGAGTTGGCCATGGAGAGCAGGAACGGCTTGTCATGCTTGAGTTCAAAGTTCTCGTCCTCGAACTTTTCGCCGTAGATCGACTCGCCGCCGGTACCGTTGAAGGCCGTGAAGTCGCCACCTTGGATCATGAACTGCTTGATGACGCGGTGGAAAATGCAACCTTAAGACCCAAACAAGTGAAAGTTAGCAGTAGTCGATTTGAGTGGTGCGTTCGCCATTTCGTACCCTTGTAGTGCAATGGCTTTCCGGACTTGCCGACGCCCTTTTCACCCGTGCACAGGGCGCGGAAGTTCTCTGCGGTTTTCGGGGCGACTGTCCTGGTCAGATCAGCTCTCAACTAGGACACTCTCTTCTGCGTCGCACATACCATCGCTGAACTAGACATCAGGTCAGTCTGTTGAAAGTTTCTTCATCTATATAAACACGGGAGAAACCTACCAACTCCAGCGCAATGCGACCCTCCTTCCTACCGCCAATCTCGATGTCGAGGAAAACGCGCGGACGATCTACCAGTAAAGAGCAAAATTGTCAGTGGTTTCCCCGAAGAAACACTGGAGATTTGCAGCTTACTTTGCTCAGCCATGATGAAGGTATTGCACGAATTGCAGGGACAGCACGAGAATCAGTACGCAGAAGACACTCGGGAGTAGCAAACGAAGGGAATTTCACGCTCAAGGAAACGAATTCACGGTGTAGGGAGAAGAGCCGGAGCTGGTGTTCAAGAAGCTTCCATGCGCGTTTCTTCACCGCGGCTTGCCCCGCCTAGCCGGAGCCGTAAGAGAATCCAGAAAATACTGGAATTTCTTTCTTTTCAGAGTTAAAAAAACTCTTCTCCTTAAAGCTAAAAAAATGTTCTTGGGGAGATTCTTTTGGATATTCACATTCTAAAGCATTCCAAAGTTCCTTCCTGAGCTTTCTTTAACTACACAATCCATGGTGAGGCTGTCTATAGTCTATTCACAATGGGAATCATGAACGTCCAGACGTGGTATTGTTTCGAACACAGTCCAAAAAGAACTTGGTTATTCCTCATGACCCTTGCGAGTTCTTGTCCTGAGAGTTCTTGGGGGGGTCGACCTCAATCTCAATCGTCACCTGCATACGGTTAGCTCCGGCTCCATGTTATGTCGAGGACTCAGGAAAACTATGAAAAGCCGAGTCCTACTGCGCCGTCTTCGCTGCGGTAATCGACACCCACCGGCCCATCATTCTTCAGCTCTACTTCCATCATCGCCTGGAAGACGCCGTTCTTCACTCGTTCTGGCTTGTAGAGCTCTGCCACTTTGTTGTAAAAGTAGTCGTACAGCCTGCGCGCGGTCTCGACATCGGCGGCGTTATGGAAATCAGGCTTATTGCCTTTCTTGACATGTCCGTAAAGGGTAAACTGCGATACTGAGAAGCGTCAGAACAGCGCCATAAATGTTGAGAAAGGAAGGATATAGTGAGACATACCGCATAGGATCTCGCCTTCAATGTCCTGCACATTGCGCTTCCACTATCGAACGTAAATCATGTGTCTCTTGATTCGGCCCGAGAGTGACCTACTGGCGAGCCGCTCGATTCATCCGGCCAGAGCTTCGTCTTGAGAATCTTGGACGCCATCGAATCAACCTCCTTCTCCGTGTCGCCCTTGCCGACGGCGGCAAAGACCAGGATGCCGCGTCCGATGGACGAGACCAGCTGCTGGTCCACGCTAACCGACGCGGATTTTACTCGTTGCAGAACGGCTGCAGACATCAGAGAGCGATCAGCCTTGTGTGGCGCTTGCTCGCATACCTTTCATTGTGACTGCACTCGATAAGTAGTACTAGGTAGTACTATAATCAACACTGCGATTCAGTACTTCAGTTGCTCCAATGTACCTCTCTGCGTGGAACGCGCAGTTTATGCAGTCAGTCCAAAGACAATACATCAGCTCAAACACCGCGCCGATGTATCACACAGCCCGAAGGCTCTTGATGCCGCCATCCAAAGGGCACACCCCTCATCCCTCAACACTCCGCAGAAACTTGATCTCCTTTCGGCAGAGGCGACATGCTCTGATTGGCTGCTGAGTTCTCCATTTCTTGGCATTTCTTGGCATCATCAACCTGCCAGGGCTTCTTCACAAGGGCTCAGGGTTCGCTGGCTGAGGACACGAAGACTCGCTGAATCCCCTGCGTTAGATAGTCGTCGCGCGCGTCTTTGTTATACGGTGTGACTTGTTTCCGTCTGGTCCGCTGTCGGACATCCATCCAGAGCGGCGGCTCGAACTCGATTCGCAGACCGGTACATCATGACATCGCGAAAGACACAACAAGAGATTGACAAGACCTTCAAGAAGGTCGCGGAGGGTATCGCGACCTTCGAGGGCATCTACGAAAAGATCAAGTCGACGTCAAATCCAACGCAACGAGACAAGCTCGAAGAGAACCTGAAGCGGGAGATCAAGAAGCTGCAACGATTTCGAGACCAGATCAAGACGTGGGCCGCCGGAAATGAAGTCAAGGACAAGACGCCTCTGCTGGAGCAGAGGCGGGCAATCGAGACCGTACGTTACAACCCTTCGCAAGGAGACGTATGCGCTGACAGCAGGAACAGTGCATGGAACAGTTCAAGGCGGTTGAAAAGGAGATGAAGACGAAGGCATACTCGAAAGAAGGTCTATCAGCAGCCGCCCGAATGGATCCAAAAGAGAAAGAAAAAGCGGAAGCGTGCGAGTTTTTGTCGACCATGGTGGACGAGCTGCAGCAAAAGATCGAGGCCATGGAGGCCGAGGAGGAGTCAATACAGGTGTCGATGCGAAAAGGGAAGAAGGACCCGGCCAAGATGAATCGGTTGGCGGACATTGCGCGGATCACGGAGCGACATCGCTGGCACATCAACAAGCTGGAGCTGGTGTTGCGATCGCTGCAGAACGGCAACGTGGAGACCAGTCAGGTGCTCGACCTGAAGGAGAGCATAAAGTACTACGTAGATGACGGGCATAACGTCGACTACTCCGGGGAGGACGAGACGCTGTACGATGATCTGAACCTCGACGAGGAGGAGGCCCAGTTCGGCATGATTGTGGACACCTCCGACCGAATATCCTCGTCCCAGCAGCAGCAGCAGCAGGATAATCAGCAAACACAAGACGATGAGCCGGAGCAGCCGACGAAAAAGGGGTCAAAGCTGGACGTGGCGGGCACGCGGAGACCAAACGTCCAGTCGACCAAGTCACCACTGCCCGTGCTGGCGACGTTGCACGCGAACTCGACATCATCGTCGACATCAAGTAACATGAAGCCAGCACCACCCCCAACCCGATTACCGGGGGAGACGCTCAAGTACGCCTCAGCGGCGGCGGCAGCCGCCGCGAGTGATAAGAACGGGGTTGGTATTGCCCCATTGCCACCCCCGCCGGGAGCCCACGCACAAGCCAAAGCTGCCTCCGTTGCCTCCCCCCGTGTCTCGACGGCACAGTTGCCGACCAGGGCGACTCCGGCACCAGCTGCTGTGGACGAGCCTTCGCGGCGGGACTCACCTGCTCCGGGCAAAGGTTCAGCTGCCCCTGACGCAGCGCCGTCCAGTCAACCGTCTGGGAAAGGTGAGGCGAGCACAAAGGACTCGGGCGCCCAGACGCAAGTCAACGGTACTGGCAAGGAAGAGAGCAAGAGCGAGGAGTCTATCTACCACTTGCCACCTGGACTGCAAGACCTTATCCAGTCGTTTGAAACGACAAAAACGCGGGTGTCGTCGACATCGACAACATCGGCCCCATCCGTCCAGCGACTGCTCGCCGCCTCACTCAACACGTGCCCCGAGCCGGGCGATGCGGAGAAGCCCCGGCACTACGAACCGCAGAACCCGTACAACACGCCGCTGTACTACCCGCAAGAACCCCTTCCGACCCTGGACGACCGGCGACTCTTCGAGAACGGGCGCATGGACACGGATACGCTATTCTACATCTTCTACTACCGGCAGGGCACATACCAGCAGTACCTGGCGGCCAAGGCGCTGAAGAACCAGAGCTGGCGGTTCCACAAGCAGTACCAGACGTGGTTCCAGCGTCATGAAGAGCCCAAGACCATCTCGGATGAGTATGAGCAGGGCACATACCGGTTCTTCGATTACGAGAGTACATGGTAAGTTCCGGGCCATTGATTACTTCTAGTGCAGTACACCGCCTCTGACTATCCTGAACAGGATGAACCGGCGCAAGGCTGATTTTAAGTTTGTCTACAAGTATCTCGAGGATGAGCTGTGAGGCTATGCCGGTTGTTCATTCTCTTATCGGTTTCCCTTTGCTTTTGTTTTCCTGGGATTGGGCGGGTTATGTCAGCGCGCGCAATGGGGTACGGTCGGGCTGGGGTATGGTCATAAAGCCTAGTGCCGAGATCATCAACTTTATTCAATTCAGATAACAATGCTTGATGATCCGTAGATCAATGTATTCGATCAAGTAAATGATTCCGAACCGACTAATCAGGGCGATCGAATCAATCACGAGATGGGACTCGATGAACTGGCAAGACCTGCTGCAATGGAGGCTGGTCGAGTCCAGCATCCATTCCCAGACACGATGAAGAGGATCCTAGGCTTTTGAAACAAGTTCGATGCGATGAAAACTGGTTTGGCGATCTTGAACGCATCGGTCCATCACCAGCTGAAACCGACTCGTACTCGTACTCCCCGCATCATGCAGGTCAAACCCGAAGACAAAAAGCGGGAAACGATTCTGTTACGGATAACAAGGTATTCAGTTGGGGAGCCCTAACAACTTGAACTCGGGTGGCAATGCTTCCAAACACGACTTCAAAAACACCTCATCCCCAGATCATGGTGGACGACAGAGTCGGGGCAGTACACTTGGGTTCCCCCGTCCAATCGGAGATTGTCAACCGTGAGGAGAGGGATGGCATGCTGCGCCAACCACCACCTCTTCTCTCACAACCAGCCGGATTGGAAGTCAAAGAGTCAAGGACTCGGTGTGCGAGATAAGATTTGACGTTGCCGAGTGGTCGGTCGGCCGTGCTACCTTTATTCCCAGCTGTCCTGCCTTCTCCATCTTCTGGAAACTGTTTTTTTTTTTTTTTTCAAAGAGACTCTACGAGTAGTTGTACTAAGAGTAAGCATACTCACGAGGATCTCTCGAAACGAAACAAAAAAGACGCATAGCCCAGCACTGTAGGCCTACCCAAGGAGGCACTTGGCTTGGACCAAAGTACGTTGACCACTGAGTTCATCGCGGCCCACTGCTATGCAGTCAAGATTCCAATAAGGTCTGCTCTTGGGGTCCCAGGACGAAGATCAGTCAGTTCGTGCCTGGTTTTGGGCTTCTAGAAGCCTTCTCGACATCGTCAGGCCTACGATAGGCTCGATTCGTTCTCCGCAGACAAGGAGCCTAGTAAAAAAAAAAAAAAAGGTGAGCTTCGAATCAGACTGAAACAAAGCATCAATCCTTGTCCATGCCAGGATGCTGGATCATGGATGGAGCTGCACCTAAACTCCTCAAAGGTCCTCGAGCCTCTCGGTCTTGTTGTTGCGGTTGCCAGGCCCCAGACTATGGAGTTCACAACACTTTTCAGCCGCCAATACCCCAAACGAAAAGTATGAGCATAACGTGCCAAGAAGGGATTAATTAACTTTAAACTAAAACGGTTTGGCGTGACAAGATCGTCTTCTAATTGGTTCTTTGTCATCGAGTTCGACGAATGATATTTGATTTTACACTTGGCATACTCCGTAGTTAAGACTCCACTCAGCAGACTGCGGACGAAAGAGGAAAAGGCAGAGACCAAAAACTGTGGCTTGGTCGCTGCCGCGTGACTTCGGCTCGGGACTCGTGACTTGTCACTTTCCGATGGTTTTTGTTAAGAGATGACGATGGATTGAATTGGTGTGAATACGCTGTTTCAACAATAATCGAGTGTATAGTACGGAGTACAGTACGAGTATACGGATACACAGTACAAAGTTGTTCTAGTATTAGGTAACTATGCGTTTTTTTGTCCAGTCTGGGTCCATCCGAGGGGTCCAAAATCTCCGAATCCTGTCAAGCCAAGTGCCAACTGGACTAAAAACTCAACTATACAGTACTCGTACACCAATTTGGCCGTACTAACATCTTCAATCGGTGAAGCGATGAGCCGGCTCTTCGGCGGGCTTTGACTCTCTCGGAAAGTGTTGGCAATTGTTAGGATTTGGACGGGCCGAGGAATGGGTCATGTCAACGAAATTCTGGGTAACTCTGGCATTTGGAAGTGACTCGGAGTTAAACTCATTATTGGCCTAAGACAGAGGACCTGATCAGTTCGTCGGTGAAGATGACGCTGCCCTGCAATCATGACATTAGACGCTGATGAGGCGGCCGATGCTGCCAGTGCGAGCGTGATCATCGCTACAGACTTTCAGCAGTGCCATCAAATCCAGACTCAAAATGCTCCATGGTCTCGTATGTGAGAGGGCTTTAAGCGACTGACCGATTGTTTGTCATGCAGTGTGCATGTTTATTGACCCACTACGTATTTACCTACAGAGTATGGACAGGGCCGTTTCGATGAAAAAGATGGCTTCGAGCAACTGTTTCTTCCTGACTGTTTCTCAATTCCACAATTTCCAACTTTGAGATCCAAAAGACTGGGAGAGGCCGAAAACGCAAGGAAAAAAAGGATAAAGAGCCCTTTGTTCGTACAGACAGCCAATAGAAGCAAGGACAGAGTATCCGCAGTGGACGGTTCTGTTGGCTGCGCTTCTGTAAGGCTTGGAAAGACGCTAAATCCTTCTAGCGTGCTTCTAGCGCTTCTATGGGGCTTCCAATTGAGTTCCAAACCTTCGATGCATTAACCTATTCCTCCGCTCAATCCACTCCCCAGACCTGCTGCGGTCTGATGCGGCCTCATTCTTGCAGCGAGGCCAATCATCGCGATCCAAAGCGCACAGCTGAGGGCCTCGCTTTGATTCCAGTCAGAAACCCTGGGGGATCCTCACACATAATATGTCATTGGTCAATCCCAATGCCGGTGACAAGAAGTGTCGCTGCCATCAGTCGGGAGTTGCACATTCAAGTCATTTATTTAAATCCGGTGCCTGTCCAGTCTTTGTTGTCTCTTTGAATACTATCTCCACGTCCATTTCTCCTCGACATCGCTCACATCACCCTCGTTTGATTTCATGGCAATTTGGATTCCAAAGTCGAAAATGCAGAGCTATCCTCCCTCTCCCGCTTTGGTAAGTTGTCTCGACAGCAGCAATTGGCATTCGATCGATTGCCAATGACGTACCACCACCGCCAGGACGGCTCCTTCGACATTGACTTCATCCACCCGATGGAATACTCCCTCTCCGGCACCAGCGTCGACCCCATGCAGCAACCCATCTTCCCCCACAACTACGGGAGCTCCTTCCCGGGCCAACTCGATTTCTCCATGCTGTACTCGTCGTCGGTCGATTCTTCCTTCCCGCCGCCGTCTCCGGCGGCCTCTGAGCCCGTCGACGACTACCCCCAAATGCCCATGGATCTCCCCTACCTGGACTCTCCGTCCCCGCTGGAACCGTACGAGCCATATAGACCGTCGTTGAGCGTCCCGATCCCGCGATCTCACGGCGGTATGGACGGAGGACAGATGTTTTCCTTTTCGCCGGCCGACCAGTCGCCGACTTTTCCCAGCGCTGTACCCGTCCCGGCGCCTCGGCGGCGGCAGCAGCTTGACAAGTAAGTCAATATTATCTTTGCTGCCACCTTTTTGTTTTTTTCTTTGATTTCTAACATCGGCTTAGTCGACCCCCCCGCCACACCTTCCCCTGCGAACAATGCGGAAAGTGCTTCACGCGGGTCGCCGACGTCAAACGTCACCAGTCCAGCGTGCATGAGCCGCTGCGCACCGACTGCCCGGTCGAGTCGTGCTCGCGTAAGGGCTCTAGCGGCTTCCCGCGGAGGGACCACCTCGTCGAGCATCTGCGGTCCTTCCACCACTTGTCCATCCCGAAGCGGGCGGGCGCCAAGCGCAAAGCCGCTGCTTTGAATACGGACGGTTACTAGACACGACCATGAAATCCGAGGATCGACATCATGACTTTGATGACGATGACGTTTCTCCTTTGTTATTTTTTTTCTCTTCTTTTTCCTTTATGTAACCTATTGGGTTGGTGTTTACGGGATGATTGATTGCATCGCAGAGATAGATTTGGTTTGGTGTGTCGGATACCGTCCTCGGGTGCTTTGACGTTGTTGATGTTCTTAGATGTTTTCGGGGGTCATGATTCTTAGACGGGTTAGAGGTGTGTATGGTAGACGGGGCTTTGGTTAGGGGCAACTCGATCAATCAGTTCTGGGTTCATAACAGATCAATTCACTACTACAAGTATCTGTAGGTATACATTGTAGTATGATGAACAAACGCAGTATTGACGAGAAACTTCTCTGGGCCAGATCTAACCTCTGCTATAGACCGTTTAATCCTTCAATGCCGTCCCTGGCTGACTTCGGGCACACACCAATCCCCCTCGTCCACGGGAGTGACGAATTTCGAAGATGATGGCCTCATCCAATCTCGATCCCGATCCCGCAGGAAGGTTAGCATACAGCTTTCCCCGGAACATCCCTCGACCATTGTCAAAGAACCTGGCACTAACGACGCAGACGGATAAATACAATGCCGGTTCTCCAACAGGTTCCGGCCCCCTCATTTTCATTTATTTCGGAATGAACCGAATGGACTAAACCGTCTGATTGTTTTTTTTTTTTTTTTTTTTTGTCAGGCCCCAGCCCTCTGCACTCTGCAGGGTCCTCTGCCTAAGAATGGTCTCGTCCTCAACTATTCCTCGAAATGGTAGTTGCAGGGGCCCTGTTATCCACCACTTTACCAGTAGGGTGATCCTCGGGCCGGGTTGGGATTTTGGTTTCGAATAGGAATTAGGATGTGCATCGGGGATTTTTCCAATTTGACGTGCTGCTGGAATTGTTTGGCAGGCTACTTAAGCTTAAGTTTTATACCTAGGTACCCAAGGTAAGTACTAAGAGTCAGTAGGAAGAAAAAGATCAGGCCTCATGGATCGTTCCACTCGTTCGTTGGTTTGCTTTGGTTCGAAAGGCGAGTCTTGTCTCAAGGTCTGGATCTCGCAAACTATTAACTACTAGGCAGTTCATGGATTACTCGTACTCCGCATCACTACTAGTCCTCCAACAAATACTGTAGTCACCCTAGCTACTTTCGTAGTTGATATACATATCTAGCATCCATTGATCGTTGCCGCTGTATCCGCGACTCTTTTAAGTGACCAGGGGCTTGTACTTAATCCGGGATGGAATCTTATCAATCAATCCGGGGAAACATTGCGGAACTTCGAATTGAGCAGGGATTGATAGTAAGGTTATGCCGGACAGAGGAGAAAAAAAAGGAACACGAGAACGCCTGGATGCCCGTGAAAGATTTTCACCATGAAACATGGACGGAACAATAAGCTATTATTCGGCTACTCTATCGAACCGAATAATAGTAACATAACCTAACATGTCACCGGGATTGGAATCCTCCCGCCCCCAATTGAGTTCATATTCGTAGTTTGTTCCTGGAGGATGGAGAAAGTCTTTCTTGGAGACTACTTTACTCCGTACCTAAACCACAATTGGGACCGGGTGAACCAGCTGCAGCGGGTGGACACTGGACACGCATCTTGAAGACTTTGCAATTTTTTGGCTTTTTTTTTTTTGGCAGATGCAAATTCAAGTCTTTCAAGACGGTGGAATCGGGGACGTTGGTTGACGTGTGTAGGGACTGCAGTCTGCATGTGTCTATAGGAGCAGCAAAATGCCAAAGGTACTCACCAGGGCAATGAAGGAGTAGCTGAGGTGTTGGGTTTGACTCTCCAACGGTTCGACCGTTTGATTATGAAATGAATGAATTGAGCGGTTCATGTACGGTGCTTGGAATCCCTGCCTGCTTTGGAGGGAAATCGCGTTGGAGAGTTTGGAGCGTGCTAATCGATGTTTTCAATTCGGCGTTGTGGGAGGACGATGGCCTACGGGTACTTTACAGCAGTCTTCACCAGATACACAGCCGCTCCCCATCTTTTTACGATTGTACCCGGATAATCAGATATTTGATTTTCAATTCTGATCATCAACAAGCGGACTCGTGAGGGATCAAGAAGCTGTCCTCGTGCCCATCGGCCAGCTGGAATGTATACAACAGGCCTTGACACGAATTGACGGACATGTCTCACTTGCAAATCCCGGCATGCTAGTAATGCACCAGCCGCTGAGTTACGAGAACCTCTTGCCAAAGATTCTCGGCTCCTGCTCCCTGCGCTCAGCCAGCTTCACATTGATCCCATCCAAATTGTCCAAAGGCAACTGCAAGAATTTATGTTTATTATGCCATGTCACCTGGCTTTCTGCAAAGCCCTCGCTGCTCTCCGGTGCCGGCGGCGGATCAGTCACCTTGGTGATCAAGTACGCCGTCGACGCCTGTGCGATGCCGTACATCAAGACCCCGATAAACGGCGTCTTGAGTACGACGGTAAACCCAAACGCGAAGCCAAACAGGACGCCCTCGCGATCGAGGAACCACCTGCGCTTCTGTTCTTTGGTGAAGCGGATGCGGGAAAAGTACGGCTCCAGCTGGCGACACGATTATCAGGGGTGACTAGCTTCAACATGGTGGGATGATATACTCACCAGCTCTCGCATCAGGTTCCTTGAGGCAAAGTAGCTCTGCAAAAACATAACAAGGTCCCGCTTGGGCAGCACCATGCCGGACCCGAAGATCACCGCGGCCGGAACGGTGCCTACCGACTTGCGGAACGTGTAGAAGCTGGCTGCCGGCACGACGAACCGTCCGATGACCGGAGTCAGGGACAAGACGTAAATGCTGAGCCACATGCCCATCCGTCGCGAGTAGCGTTTGAAAAACGAACCGACCGCCCTGGTCACGGGCGGCTTATCATCCTGCGGTCCCGACTTCTTCGAATACCGCGCCAGATTGGGGTAGTACATGGCTCTAAGCATCGCAGGATTTTCTGCCTGGTGCTTCTGAATATAGGTCTGGTCCACCCAGTACAGGGACAGCATGAATCTAGCAAGTCATTGCTTAGCAGCGTCGAACCGCGAGATTGACAGGTCGACACACATCTCGTCCAGCGTCGGCGTGACGTAGCGCATGAGCGTCATCAGGAGAAACGGAATCTGCAGGACAGACTTGTTGATAAAGTCCAGCCCGCCGACTATGGTATCATCCCATTCTGCGCGGTCCAGGTCGAAGAGAAGCGATGCAATGGCAAGCAACAATTTGATCAACACGATCTGTACCTTTCTGTCAGAGTAAATCTTGGAGGACGATAAGAGCCCGTACCGGAATCTGAACTATTAGGTGGATAAACACTCCCGCTGCGACAGCTGCTGCCGCCTGGTGGAAGTGCTCATGCTTGAAGAGCTCCGGATTGCGAAGTGCGCGAACCGCTGTGTAGATCCGTCAGGCGTCAGCCCACTGCCGCGCTTCCTGTCTGAACTGCACTTACTGCCAACAACCGTGAGCTGCACGCCCCGGAGAATGGCATTGGGTTCGAAATTAGCCATGATGGAGTTTTCAGCCCAGTCTCTTCATTCTGCGTGCCGGACACTGTTTGATGACGACTGATGCAAACGATGCAAACGTCGATCCGACTCTGACCGGGTTCAACGGGTCAGCGCGTCCGTCGATCCCGAATCTTATCCGCCTATCATGAGCCAGCATGTGATGAGATGCCTCAGGCAACGGTCCGTCGATCTTCTCTTCATACTCCCGACACAAAAGATTTGAGGGTTGACTCTGTGGACAAAGAATGACTTGCGTCATTCTGCAGTGTTTAAGCATGTACCAGACAGATTAATAGTCTTCAAAGTGTCGCTCTCTATCTTCCAGGTCGCAAATGGAGAACCTCCGGCCGCCGCGGCGGTCGGCAACGGTGCCAACGCATCTGATGGCCCAGGATCGAATCGCAGACGACCAGTCCGAATCGCCGCATAATAATAGCAGTGACGGGGTTCTCTTTCTCCACCCGTCTGCAAAGATTGTCAAGTTCGCACCCGAAGCGCCGCCTGGCGCATCGCACCCCGCACTCTCGGCAGACTTTGACTATCCCGTGGACACCATCGAGACCCTCTCTTGGAGATCCCCGACCGAACGGACCGTGGCAGTTGGGCGTCTGGTGCTGGAGCGCGTGCACGGGCTGACGCTGTTCCTCAAATGCGGAACTGTCGTACAGCCGATTCTGAAGAATTCGCAATGTTGGTGCGTGGATCGCGTTTCGACGTTTGTGCTGCGCATCCGCGCCTTGACGTACTACCGCATCGAGCTGCCGAGCGATACCGACGAGCATCAGAGTCTGATCACGCAGTTTACGAACGTTTTGCCCAAGATTCTTCGCTACGAGGTCACGCCGTGTCCGTTTCAGCGGGGCTTTAGCGTGGAGATCCCCATCGACGCTCGAACTCCGAAAAAGAAGAAAGCATGGCGGCCAAAGGAGCGGCGTGAGAGTGCGCCTGCGGTCGCCACTCCGTCGATGGACTGGGGCGCTGCCGGCTTGGGGTTGAGGTTGCGGCCGCGGAGTGCGGGAGGATCTGACGGGGGTGCTACGGACGTGTCCTCCATCTCGAGAGGGGGTTCCGAGCAGGATGCTTCCATCAGCGGGTCTGATGCGAGCGGTACAGATGGTTCCTCTGTATCAAAGGGGGAACTCATGGAGGGGGAAATTTCGGAGGATCCTGTTCCAGTGGTGCCCAGGAGACGTATGACCGAGTCGTCCGAGTCGGTCACTAACATCCTGGCGCGGTTTCAACCTATCCCCGAGTCCGACTCAGAGGATGAAAAGGAGGAAGGGAGCGAGCTGTCCACTAGTGTCGACTCGTTTCATTCCATTGAGCCACCTCGGGGTTCTCCATCACCTGCAACCACTCCACCACTGTCGACGTGCGATGTTGCTTCCGAGGATGTCTCCTATGAGAATGGACCGCATCATAGTAGAGACGTTTCGGAGGTGACGGTGACACTGGAGATCGTCACGACGGTTACCAATGAACCTCCCCCAAACCAGGGCGCTGAATCAACTACGACAGCGGACCAACCCACGGAAGAACCTGCGAGCGAAGTCCGACTTTCCGCGCCAACCACATTCGAGCAGCCAAGTCGTCAGCCAGACTCTTCAGATTTAGATGACGCTAATCCTAAACCTCGAGACCTATCTCCCGCCGCTGGGACATCTCTTTTGCGCTCAAGATCTACCAAGCGCGAGCTCTCTCCCCTTCCCCCTTCATCCATCCTCACCACTACATCTCCGCCTCCTCGCTCAAAAGGCGAAATCGCCGGCTCCCTCATTCAAAAGACATTCACCTTCGTTGTGATTCCGCCTCTGCAGCTTCTTCTCCTCCTGATTCTCATCGCCGCACGGATTGCCGGCGCCGCGGCACCGCGGCCGACGCCCTCGGAACCGGTGCGGCGTATCACCGATGGGGAAGATGACTTTGGAGTGCCCACGACGCCGCGAAGGATCTCGTCGCGTGCGTATCGTCGGCGGGGTGATAGTGATGATGAGCGGTGACCACGACGACTTGTTTATTCGTGTATGTATCATAACGTTCGTTTGACACCGTGGCTGGTCCACGTTGTGTACTATTTCTTTCGTCTTTGACTCGGGTCAGGAAGGGATGGGGTACGGGATATGTTGAGCGGGCATTTGGCAGGCTATGTACTTATATATACATGTTGAACTATCTCGTATGTAGGCACCCTTAGTTACTCTCAGTAATAATGTAATATTTCATGAACTCAGCGCTCGAGGTCATTGAAAGCATCACATCATCATAGCATGATATCATCTCGCTGTCTTCAACATTCGATCTATTTGAATCCCATGCCGTAATCAATAAAACCCAAACGCCAAAACTCCCATATTCCCATACAACAAAAGAAGAAAAACGCTCTCACCTCCTAAAAAAAATCCATCATATGTATACATCAGCAATCAATTAACTCTTCCCCGCCTTCGCCTTCGCCTTGCCCTTCTTCTTTGCGCTCCGATCCCTCTTCTTCAACCCCGTCATCCCCGCCTTACACACCTCCGCGTACCGGGCATAAAACGCCTCGAGATCCTCCAACTTGACAATCGTTGAAAACTTGGTCTTTTTCCCTTTCCCCTGATTGGATTTCTTTGTAACTTTCCCGCTGCTGCTGCTTTTTGGGTTTGGGTTATCGGTGCGGCCGTCTGTGGCACGGATGAGGATCGCTGGGGAGGAAGAAGAAGATGATGATGCTTCCTGATCTGTTGAGGTTGGATCCGCTGGGAGACGTTTTTGGATAAGATAGACCGAGCCGTGGGCGGAGCTGGTTCTGTGTGCGAGGAGGGTTGAGAGTGAGGAGAAGAACTGTGCGCTCATATTTAGTATAAGATTGGGAGTGGTGGAATGGGCGGGGGGAAAGGGGGTGTAGTTACCTCCTCGTTGCTAAGATGGGGTGCCATTGTTCTTTATCTACTCCGCAGATTCTGGCGTCGATGGTGTCGGTGCTTGTTTTTCAAGGCAGCGTGGTGTTTTTTTTCTTTTTCTGTGAGCTTTAGCGGAGGTACCTAAAAGCTAGCGGGGAGTGGAGAACCAACGGCCCGTCTCCGCCGACAAAAAATATATCCAGACAGTAAAAAAAAAGTCATAATCACATTCACAACTTGCGATCGCGCAAATTGAAACATGGGACCAAGACGAGGACATGTTACAACCGCTCTTCCAAGACAATTACGCGAAGAGCTCGGGCTACCGGATCGATATGGCGAGAGGAAACTACGGCGACAGCAGCAAACGCAAAGCCTCTCGCGAAAAGAGCGGCGAAAGGCAGAACGAGATTTGAAGAAGAAGAAACAAAAACAGCGACAATTCCAACGGCATCCGAGCAGTGAGGAAGAGGATATTTCAGATGATGAAGTTGAAGGCTTTGAAGATGACGAGGAGGAACTTCCCGAAGACGCGGAGTCAGCGTCATCTTCAGAGGAACCCGACGAGCAGGACGAACCGAAGAAACAACAACCGCGCAAAATCCCCAAGCATGTCCAAGAACAACTCGCGCAAGATGACGCCGAAATTGCCATGCTAGAAAAGAAACTCGGGATCAAGGGCCGCAAGAAACTGCCCAAGATCTTTGAGGAGGAAGGGCTTGCCGAGCTTTTGGGTGATTTGGGAGCGGACTCGGAGGAAGACGAAACTCGGAAGCGGAAACGGGACGATGATGAGTGGTTGCAGAGAAAGAGACGAAAGGCGCAAGGTGTGGCTTCCGAGGATGACGAGAGTGAAGAAGACGAGATGCTCGGCAGTGAGGATGAATTGGGCGATTTGGACGGCATTGAGGAAGACGAAGAAGATGAGGATTTGGAGGATGATGAGATTATGGAGGGCGACGAGGACGAGGAGGAGGTGGGGGAAGAGGATGAAGACGGCGAGGATGGGGAAGAAGAGGAAGAGGAAGAGGAGGACGGAGAATTCTCCGGCTTCGACGAGGACGACGAAGAAGACGAAGATAGCAGAAAAGAACAGCCAAAGAAAAAAGAAAATCCCTACGTCGCCCCCGTCAGCTCATCGAACCGACCAAAATACGTCCCGCCCTCCCTTCGCGCCCCAGACCCCGACTCAGAGGAACAAGTCCGTCTGCGCCGCCAGGCGCAAGGCGCGCTGAACAAGCTCTCCGAATCCAACCTCATCTCAATCCTAGGCGAGGTCGAGAAGCTCTACCGCGAGTACCCCCGACAGAGCGTGACGTCCACGCTCGCGACGCTTCTTCTGAACCTCGTTATGGATCGCGTCTCCCTGCAGGACACCTTTGTCATTCTGCATGCAGGCTTTATCGCCGCCATCTACAAGGTCATCGGGATGGACTTTGGCGCGGAGATTGTCCAGCGGCTCGTCGAGAACTTTGACAAGATCGCCGCCGACGAGCAAGCGAAAGAGGGGAAACAGAACCTCAATCTGATGTCGTTGCTCTCGCAGCTCTACAACTTCCATGTCGTGGGGAGCAATTTAGTCTTTGATTACATTCGGTTGTTCTTGCAGGAGATCAACGAGACCAATACGGAGCTGCTGCTGAAAATCATCCGCAGTATGTATTCGTCACTTCCATTGCGTGCCTTTACCAGACTCTGCTAACTTTCGGTGTAGATTCCGGCCCTCAACTCCGTCAGGATGACCCATCCGCGCTCAAAGACATTGTACTCCTGATCCAGCCGGCCGTTGCCCGCGTTGGCGACGCCGCGCTGTCCGTGCGAACGAAATTCATGATCGAAACCATCACGGACCTGAAAAACAACCGCCTTAAGGCGGGCATTGCCGCATCGGGCCTTGCAGCAGAACACATCGCCAAGATGCGCAAGATCCTTGGATCGCTCAGCAGCCGGACAACCCTCAGAGCCACCGAGCCGCTGCGCGTCTCGCGGGAGGACATCCGCAACGCGGACAAACGGGGCAAATGGTGGCTCGTCGGGGCGAGCTGGCGCGAGGACCCGCTGGAAGCGGCGCGCCAGGAACTCGCCAATGTTCAGACCGAAGCACCATCAAAGGCAGACGATATCGCCGTTCCCGACGCCGAGGACGGCGGCATCGACCTGCGCGCCCTCGCCCGTTCGCACCGCATGAACACGGACGTGCGGCGCGCCATCTTCATCGCCATCATGTCTGCGAGCGACTACCGGGATGCGCACGTACGCCTGACAAAGCTGCGGCTGCGTAAAGCCCAAGAGTACGAGATCCCGCGCGTGCTCATTCACTGCGTGATGACGGAAAATCTGTCCAACCCTTACTACACATTGATCGCGCGCCGCCTCTGCGCGGAGACGGGCCGGCGGATGAAAATGGCATTCCAATTCACCCTATGGGACGTCTTCAAACGAATGGGCGAAACCCCCCTCGACGCTGAGGAAGAAAACCCGCACCCGGATTATGACGGCGATGAGGCGGAAAGCATCACCAACCAAGCCATCATCAACGCAGCCAAGTTCTACGGCGCGCTGGTCGCGGACCACACCTTGGGACTCAACATTCTCAAGATCCTCAACTTTGCCTATCTGCAGAGGAAGACGAGTATCTTTGTCGAGGTCCTCCTCATCACGGTTTTCCTGGAGGTGGACAGGTTGGCGAAGAAGCGGAAAGATAAGAAGAAGAAACCACCGCTGCCGCCGCCACCATCGAGGCCGTTTCCGGATGATGTGATCGTGAGTACCAAGCTCGATGATTTTGAAGAAAAGACCAATCGCGATGCGCCAGCGAGTGCAGAGGACGGTCCGGAAAAGATCTTTGTTCAGTTGAACTCCACGGCACCACAAATTGTCAAGGGGTTGGTGTATTTCATTCGGAAAGTGGTGGCGAAGACGGACCTAGTGTCGGGGAAGGAGAAGAGTATTGTGAAAAGGGGATGTGCTGCTGCGATTGAGGCGTTGGGTGAATGAAATTATTATATTTCCTTTTTTTTTTTTTTTTTCATGATGTATTATGATTTGCATGCATATGGATAGATCTGGCGGAAATGTGTGGTTTAAATGATGTCCCATTCGATTACTACCTGCCACGTCCCCTCGACAGTGCGCCCTAGATCCATCTCCCATGACAGTCCACGGTAGACGGCTATCGTGTCGCCCGGTAGCACTAACGCCGCGCTGCTCCTCTGTGCTGATTTCGGCGGACCCAGGACGAGCAGATTCTTACACTCTTCCGAGTCGTCAGGGTGGACAACACGCGCTCGTGCTAGGATCATCCCCGCCGAGGGCAGTGTTTCATGCCGACAGGATTCCACCTGCGCAGTGAAGAGATACTTGTCCACTGCGGCCGTTACGTGCTCATCCCGCTTCGCGGCCATGTCCAAGATCCACGAGCGGGCCTCGGCTGCCATTCCCCCGGGCGTATAACTCGGGGCTGCGGCGCGCTGACGGGCGCGTCGGTAGGCCGTGGACGGAGGCGAGAAAGCAGCAGTCGGAGAGGTCTGGTTACGGTCGGGGCTGTCTTGAGGTGGGGACCGTGAACGAGGAAGGACAAAGTTTGGTCTACGCCGGATTTGCGACGATGGTGGTTCGGGTGTAGCAGAGTCAACAGTGCGGTTTGCAGAGAGTACAAACCGCGGAGGATTGCGAAATGGCGTTCCCGATGAGCTGTCCCGGACAGGCGAATCCGTTAGGACAAACTGCCGACGAGAAGAAGCTGGCGCGGGCGTCGCAGGTTGACGCCGTGCGGGGGTGACAACGGGCTGTGGGCGTTCTGTTAAGTTGTCACCTGCATGCTCCGGAGAGGATGGCCTGTGAGCTTGCGCATCGGCCCAGGTAATAGGTTCTAGGCTGATTCGTCGCCTCTTGCTACGGTCCGTCTCAGGAGGGAAAAGCTCATCGAACTCCGAATCCAGACTGCATCGTTCCAGGTCGATATCTCCGTGTCCGTCGCTGTCTTCCTCCTGCGATTGACTCTCGACATCCTCAATAACACGCTGTTGTCGTGGTCTTGGATGGCTCTGAAGTACAGGTGAAGACTCATCATCGCTACCCTCTACCTTATCTGCGGGCGGTTCATCCTGCGGAAGAACAAAGCGAGGAGTGGACGCAAATTGACTTCCCGGCGGTGGTGTCGAAGCATTCAGATTGAACCGCGGACCCCGCTTGAGAAGCGTGGAACCGGGAGTGCCATGCTCACCCGGGTCATGGGTCAGACGAAATCGCTACATCTGTCAGCAAAAGAAACTACCCTGCCTACATCGGAGCACGAACCGGAGGCATCCTGCAGGGCGCAGCCCGCCATGATGTTGGCAATGGTTTAAAAAAATGCACGCGATGACACGCCTACCGCGTAAGTTATCATGATTTTGCCGGTCCTATTCTCACCGCCTAAGGATCACCGACTCGATCTCCGGGATCAACTTGTCCAGCGAGTCAATGGCCTTCACATCGGACGGAACGTCGCCGACATGGTCATTCCGATTGAGGAGAACTCCATGCCACCCGGCAGCTAGCGCACCATGGTAGTCTTTCTCCACGTCATCGCCCACATGAACCTTTGTCCAGTTCGCAGACTCGGGCGCCTCGACCAATTTGGCCGCCTGCTGGGCCGTGACATCAAAAATCAAGCGATGCGGCTTCTCCTCGCCTGCCTCATAGCTCGTGATCACCAGATCCACATCATGATCCCCCTGTTCTTCCGCGGCCGCGACCGACTGCGCGTCCAGTTCCTCGTACCCAGGAAGTAGCATACTCGACCGCTCCCGGTCCGCGCGAACATTCCCAACAGTCACACCCAAAGCCTTCAGCACACCCGGTACCCGGTCATCCGTATTCGAAATAACCCCCGTCACCACGCGCTGAAATGGGCCCTCCTGTTTATACCGCCTAAGGGCACTGAAAAACTTGCTGACGTCGTCATATAACGCATAGCCTTGACTGCCCGCGAACAATTCCTGCAGCGCGTCGGTCAAACCCTCTGGCAGAGACCCGGCATCATGCCCGCCATCACGAAGGATCTCGGTAAAACAGCGCACGATGACATTGCTCCACCATTGGCGTGGCCCGCCGTACTCTCCACGCAGAACCTTTGCGCGACCGTAGTTCGGATGGGCTTGACTTTCGGCTTTGTAGGCTTTTTTGAACGCCGTTTGGACTCGAGCAGGTGTGACGAGAGTGGGCGACAAGCCAAAGGAATGCGCAACGGAGGCGTAGAGCTCGGGAACGGGGCGGCGAGGACGGAAGAGCGTTGAGTAGGCATCGAATGTCAACAGCAGAACGCGGGGGGTCATTGTCCGGGACTCAATTTCTCAAAGCAGAGCAAGCTACTACTACTGTACATACTTTGTATAAACAAAGTTGACCTGATATCTGTGCTCGCCTTGGTTGAAGACCAATCCCGAAATGGGATAGAATACACGTAATTTTTCAACTGCCTTGTTAAGCCTAGTCCATCCGTTCAATTGACGTAGGTTAGCTCCGGCTCCAACCCGCATCTCCATCGCATCAACCTGCTGACCTGCAGCTCACTCGGCCTTCAAAAAGTAACTTGGGCGTTCTTCAGCGAAGATCACCCTGCAGGATGGACCCCGACACCGCACCCTCCGACCCCAAGCCCTCGCCCTTCAATTACATTCTCTCTTTCATTCTCGTCGGACTCGCCTGGGGCTTCACCACGCCCTTCATCCGGCGCGCGGCCGTCGACTTCAACAAGCGCCAAGAAACAGCCACCGCAGGGAAACCAGCAGCAACAGCGATCACTCTACGAGCTCGCATCAAGCGCCTGATCACGACGGTCGTGAATCTGCTGCGGACTCCAGCGTATCTGATTCCATTGGTGTTGAATCTGACGGGGAGTATGTGGTTTTTCCTCCTCGTTGGCAAGCATGGTTAGTAAAACTATCATAATTACCTACCCGAGTAGTAGTAATGATAAGAAATGAGCTGGGTTTGGGGTTGTAATGGAACGATGGCTAACGGGAGGTGGTGGAACTTTTAGAGCTCTCGTTGACGGTTCCGATAACGAATTCTATGGCGTTTTTGTTTACAGTGCTTGGGGAGTGGTATGTTGAAGGGAAGATGATTTCGGCGAGGACATGGTTGGGAATGGGATTTGTGTTGGCAGGGATAGCAACATGTGTCATGACCAAGGGGGGAGATTGATTTATTGATCGTGCTGCTGGCGGCATGGATCTATCTATGTATACATACGTGTTTTTGGATTGGATTTGATCAATTGACGGAATCAAATGCTGGGAAAGACACTTCGACTCTGAGAACGCGTCAATTATGATTCTCGAAGCGCAAGTCTTGAAATTCTTCATTCCGTACAACCCTCCCAAAGACATCAAATACATCAGTGTAATATACAGCAGATCAACGCAATGCGGTATCGGTTGAAGCAAGTTTGTATCGTAACCCGTTTTAGCAAACATCATAAAACAATCATACCAAGCATGATTCGGTAGAGAAAAAAATAAAAAAAAAATCATAAACTCCATGAAATAATCAAATCAAACACCGCGGAACTATCTTCGTCAGTATGACTCTCAAAAACTCACGGTTGGAAAGGAACACTCACCATACGAACAACCAAGAACCACATTGCTCCGAAAAACTTGAACAACGATAACCCCGCCACGCTCCACAGAACGACGGACATGTAGATATTTGCGCGTCGGCTCTGCTGCACCTTGCGATCGCCTTCTCCAAAGTTGTCCAGACCGGCCGTAGCAAGGACGGTGGCACCCAGCGCAAAGTTGCAAAACACCCAGACCAGAACGACCGCGCTCCGGAAGCCCTTGTAGTAGTCTTCCTGCTTCTCGGCTTCGGAGACCACACGCTCCTCCTTGGGCGGCTTCTCGGCGAACTTGGCGAGTTCCGCCTCGTACTGCGCGTTGAGATCGCCGTCGTCTTGCGGAATCTCCACGTCCACTTTTCCGCCGGGCTTGATGTTCGCCGAGGGCAGCTTGTCGGGCTTGTCATCGCCCTTGGTTCCCCAGGTGACATCGTGCGTGTTGCAGAACGCGTAGATGTTGAGTACGTTGATATAGGTCGGCGTGAGGAGAATATACTGAATAAACTGCAGGAATCGTCAGTACGTCAAATACCGCAGATGGAAATGTGCTACATACGCAGGTGAACATGTGCCACGGATCCAAAAAGATGAGAGAAGCCAGGAACCACATCACGTAGGTCGAGCCCAGCGACACGATCAAGGTGAAGAATTGTCGGTTGCTGAACAGATCACCAAACGTGAAATCGTTCACCCGTACCTCAGCTTGGATCGACCTGACCGTTACGAAGATTGCCGCAAAGATGAGGTATATCATGACCACCACCCAGAAGTACACCATGGTCATATAGAACTTGTTCGATCCTTGCGGTCGATTGCCCAGAGCCAGAACGAAACATGTCACCAGAGTCGCGAGATAGATCCATTCAAAGATGACGCCCAGAACGACTCCAACGGTGCCCAGCAGATTGTGCGCCCCGAGATATTCCGTGAGAATGTGGAAGACCAGGAAAAAGTTACCGATGGCGAACCAGGCAAACAGCATGCTGACAAACTGATAGAAGAACTCAATGAGAAGCATCGTCTTCCGCATGAAGCTGTGGTCGCTGCGGCCAATCTGGTAGAAATGGGTAACCGCGTAAACGGCGGCGAAGAAACTTCCATTCAACCAGCGTCGCCGCTGGAGAATGAACTCGGCCATGCGGTCAGGCACATCCGTCTCGCCGCTGGACGACTTGACGTACGACAGAATCCACTGGCAGTTGCGCTTCGTGACAATTTCGAAACACAGGATACGATCCTCGGCCAGATACATGTTGGCAGTGAAAATACCCGCATTAGCGCCGTGCATCTTTTCTCCAGCAAAGTACTTCTCCAGTGGACCTTGGCCATTCTTGTCGTTCAGAAGCGCCACGTAACGGTACGCTGAAAAGGCACCCGGCAGCACCGAGATGAACCCAAACGCCGACTCCAGTGGCTTGTCCAGGATGTTGCTCATCTTGTACTCGAAATTTTGCGTCGCCACCAGCGGATTGATGAGTTTCTTACCATGGTCAAGCATTACCTTGATCTCACCGCAGGCGCCACCGCACATGGGCTCAAGATCGAACGCCCGCCATAGCTGGTAGATCGAGTCTCTCCCCGGACGAGTTCCCGCATCAATCAACACGCAGATATTGGGCTCCAGTACGCGACCAAACGCCTGGAAAAACCACCGATGGGAGTTGATCTTCTTCTGGTTCTTCTCCTTGAGACAGAAAATCATCTGCACAGGGACACCAGACCGCGGTTTGATGGAGACTTGCTGTCCCTTGAGCTCCAGGCCGACCTGCGTGGTGTACTCGTAGATGTGAGCTGTCACGTCCTTGCCGTTCACTTGCTGCTTCGCAATTCCGTCCTGGTACACGCCCAAACCAGCCAGCACGGCCCGGGTGCGAGGGTTAATCTTGGCACGACCGTCGCTGATCACGCAGACAACGATCTTCTTCCACGCCTCCTTGCCCCAGGTCTTGCTGTTTGTTCGCGAGCACATGTACTCGATATTCTTGAACACGCCAATCATGGTCCGGGCGAAGAGAAACTCGTCTTCATTGTACATGGTGACTGCAATGAAGAGCTCGGTGTGCCGGGGCCTGGCAAAGAGTTTCTGGCGCAGTGTGAAGCGCTCGTTGTAGAAATCTGCCGGATCACATGTCGCTGCGGAATACCGCATATGGGTGAATTCATCACGACCCGGCGGCTCTACGTGCGGCACCTGATTCAACAACTTGGGCGGAATGGGGCAATCTAGGACCAAGTTGCCGTCAAACAGCGGCACCTCCTTCACGGTTTTCCATCGACGGATAGGCGGGGGACTCGGGTCGGGAGCCGGCGTCGGATGGTCATGGTATTCCTGCTGCGGCTGGGAATAGTCGGCCTGACTGTAAGGCGACGGTGCATAGGGAGATTCCGGCTGGACGATCGGCACCCGGTCATCATACGGGCTCGAGTTTGTTCGCTGCGGATAGTTGGCCGGGTCGTAGTCTTCCTGCGGCGTTGGCGTGGGCTCATATGGTTGGGTGTAGTAGGCGTTGTGGTGATCCTCGGGCCGCAGACTATATTCTTGCGGGCGGTAGTGCTGCTCGTATCGCTCACTATGACCAAAAGAGTTGTGGATGCCTTCAACCGAGTACTGTCCACCAGATTAGATTCGCCTATGCATTCTTTTCCCATCAACTCTCAACACACCGTGGGTTGCGCAGCCAGCTGATCGCTGGAAGGCATTTGCAAGTAGGTGTTGTGGTCATTTGTGTACTGGTTCGGATGAAGACTGCTCCCCAAGGGCTGCGCCGGTGACGGAGTTCGATTGCCGATCTGATGGGGCCGCAGCACGGGCGGCGACGTGGGGTTGTCGTCGTCTGGATACGGCTCTAGAGTCGCGATCAGCACTGACCGTCTGACGCGATCCAGAAAATGCAACAGATAGCCAGTGTCTGGTGTCCCGGTTTGGCTAAGAGTTTACCCCAGCCAGCCTTGGACAGCGGGCAAAGTAGGCGGAAGGCGATTGCGCTCTAAACTCACCGAGCCGATTATAAGACATGATGCCGCGCAGTCGGTCCGCGACCGCAATTCCTCGAACGTTGAATCTGCGCTTCAAGCAAGACTTGTGCCCAAGCAGGCGGCCGCGACAAGAATCCTCACCACCGCTGATTTCCGCCCCGTCTAGTACTCACGGCGTGGGGGATAGGGGAGGCCAGTATGCCTAAAAGTAAACCCAGGGATCGGCGACACAGCTGGGTGATTCGAGGGCAAGGATTCGCCTACAACTCTCCAGAATCTCTGGAGAACATTGGAAAAATAAGAGCAGAGATCTTGTTTACAGACGCCGCCACGAGCTCCAATCCGCAGCCCATCCACAGCCGCCCCGAGGGTGGAGCCGCGGGTCCACTCGTCTGGGCCAAGCCCTAATTTCATGCCGAATTGGGTTAGGGTACGAAGTCAACAGATCACCGGTGCTATTCTTATCCCACTGCAATGAAAGGCGCATTGTGAAGGAGCACAGGGAATTTACAGCTCAAACAGACTAACAATAAGAAGCAATAATGTGGTCCATAAGCTGTCAAGAAATCAGAAAAATCACAATAATCACATAACTATTGTATGAAATAATGCTGCCTGGCGATCCGTCTTTCTTCCCTCCACAACCGTCTTATCAAACTGGGGGAAATTCGCTGTGGCTTCGGTCGAATCACATTGTTCGTATTCGCCGGGCTCAGCCATGGTCTGTCATCAGTTGCTCTGCTGCGTTCCTGAGATTGGCCAGACAACCGCGGCTGTTAGTCACATGACCAGAAGGATGATGTAAGCTTATCATGTGATGTGAGCGCAGGAATTTGAGGCGGTGCCTCAGGCCAAAACCGCGGCCGTTGAGGCTTTGAACCTTCGGATGCATGCGCTCTGGAAGCTAAACGGAATCGTGAAGAAACAATCATGCAGTCGACTCAAACTTAAGAAGCTCACAATCATGCATCTCATGATGCCATGCCGGATATGCCCCGCCATGACTTGCCACCCGTAGCGGGGTTCCACCATTTGCGACTACGACTGCGACTCACTCACTCGGCGAGTGCCAAATTGCAGGTTGACCACTGGCTTTCAAACGACACATGGATAACGTTGCATAGAATTGATGACGTGCGCGAAGTGATACTAAACATCAAAACTAAGGTTGGGCTGGGCATTGGGCTCGAGGATGCGCTGATCTTTCCTGCTGAGGTCATACTTCCGAGTTTTACTCTTGTCCAAATGGACCGACATCAAGGGTTCAATGGCAATGCGAAATCCACGTGTGGCGCAACAAAAACCTCCTCGTCAAATTGACATGGGTTAGGATGATAACACAGGAGGTGGCAACTCGGGTTCGACATCCGCTGCACCATTTCACTTTCTCATGTTAGGAAAGGCCATAGATGTCTTTTGCAGCGACTGCAAGCTGTCATGGCTATTCTTCCAGCATTTGCCGATGATATCCCCAGTAACGAGTCTTCTATTGCTGGGAGATTTTCTGGACGCGGCCAGCGATCGTGTTCAAAGTATTCATAGCAGAAGATCTGCCATGGTGCGACGGAATAGATGATGCATTATATCAATTTGTGACAATGATCTTTGACATAGATCGCTTCCATATCAGCCTCCGATGGATGCATTGCGTATTGGCAAAGTCAGCGACCTTCAATTGGCCATTGTCAACAAGTATATTGTTTGGCTTGACATCTTGATAGAGGATTTTTCGAGAGTAGATACATATACCAGAACGATTCCACAAAGGGCCGAACCCATGTGCTGGGAATCCCAATCTCCTTCATGGGCTTGAATAGTATAATGTACCAGATTTCCTTGCTTTGCGTATGCCAATCTCATTGCATTGGTTCATTTATCATGAACACCCAGGTACGTGATAGTCTGGATGGGATCCCAGACGTTCGTAGATCAAACTTTCGTTGGTTGAACGATCATGTCGCGAACACCTCGTTGTATGTAGTACTGGTTACTAGGAAGGACCTTGGGATATTTCACAACTGTACTATTCTCATCGGCTTCGCAGATGATTCTGGTCCAGAAGAACCAATCGACAGGCATTGTGGCGGCTGCTTTACGTACACGATTTGTCCCCAGACTGTTCGTCAACCGCGGGGTTGTTTGACCCTTCATGAGGGTTGACATTCCGTACAATATCAGGAGAAGCAATGGGGTGGTTGTGGCAGTATTCGCTCGCTGATTAACCTAGCATTACCTCTTGTATAGATCTCCGACATTCTTACCGAAGGTTTATTTTTGATTGTCTAGTTCCTACTAGTGGTACTCCACGATTGATAGAATCGAAATGCAAACCCAGAGCGATGGCCAAGTGCCAGCAAGGATCGGCAAGAGAAGACAAATAGATCTCGAGAGGTCAATTTCTTTTGACGTGCTTGTTGAGGTTGGAGCTCAGGCGGTGCTTGGAGTGGGAGCTCTGACGGTTGGACAGTTGACCCCATCAACCTGGCGCGGAACGCGTCAAATAAGTCCAGTCCGTCGCCGTTTCTCAAGGTTGACCCCCATCCGCTGAGGCAGTGATGATACCATGTCGTCCCACAAACTCCCAAATGTGCCTTCATTACGCAAGCGGCAGCTTCTGCTCGAATTGTATGTTCGACTTGGAAAGCCATTGGCTTCATCGCTAACCGGCAAAAGCGCAAGTTTGAAGCAGGCGCCTCCGCCAGGGATATACGTGACTATCAACAATCCTACCGATCCGACATTCTGGAGCGGCGTATTGTTCGTGCAGAAAGGTTGTCTATGCAGCTAAATCTAGCGCTGCAAAGGGTGTTGACAATTCCATAGGCCCGTATGCTTCGGCAATTCTGCGCTTTACGATCCGATTCCCTCCCTCTTATCCCGAATTACCTCCGCTCGTTGTCTTCAGCACCGATATCTTCCACCCCCTGATCGTGCCCCTGACCACCTACACGTTTACGACTGGCTCGTCAAGCGAGGCTCCGGTCAGCGCGACGGATGAGGAACGACTGCCGCCTGGAGGCTTCAGTCTACGACATGGATTTCCGCACTGGTTTGGCCGAGCGCAACGAACCGCGTCGAGCTCGGCAGACTCGTCCCGCCAAGTGAGCGGCAGCGGCAACACTCACGATGAGCGTCAGCAGTCGGCCGGCGAGTCCAGCGGGGATGGGAAGGAGGAAAGCGGCGGTCAATCTCGCCCGCCATCCAGCGAGAAGACCGCACCGCGCTTATCGCCCGCACCGGCCGCTGCCCCTTATCACCAGACGCAGCGGACAGTCCCAGTAGTGGAATTGCTCAACTACATTCGGTCAACTTTTGACGATGAGGCCGTCCTCGATTCTCTTCCATTCGAGGCAGCCGGCAACCAAGGCGCATGGCATGCCTGGAGAGCGCACCGCAACCCCAAGAGTACGCGGCGCGACGCGGGGATATCTAGAACATCTACACCCGACAGCCAGGCGAGGAAGAGCACGCCGCAGACGCGCCCACCCGGCGAGTGGAACTGGGAAGGCGTATGGGCAAAGCGGGTGCGCAGTGGGATTGAAGCTAGTCAATCCGATGCGATGCTCTTTGGACATAGCCTCCGCAGTGATGATCCGGTATGTCGCCGCGTCTCGGATTGGAAGAGAGGACTAGCTGACGAGGACAGATTCGATTTTTCCCACTCGACGAAGCTGGTTTGAACAGCATCAAAGAGAAGATGATACCCAAAACAGAAGCCGAAACTGATGCTCAGTGATGTTTACCTTAATCTTGATACCCTTTTCAATCTGTTATATAGACACCATGGTGCAAATGAAGCAAGTACATCTGGGCCCGCTCCTTCCTCATGTACTGTCCACCACCAAACAACAACATCGCCATGCCCTCCCTCTCTCATCATGCCTCTTCTCGGCCCAAACCATGAACAATCACCATGTCCTTCAGCGCCGCTAAGCTTCGGACCACGGTCCTGGCCATCTCCCTCGTCATCGTCCCCATCGTGGTCCTTTTTGGCGTTGTCGCCGTGGTCATCGCCTGCGCCGCGTTCTGCATCTCTCCCGACCCGTCTCCTCCTTCTCCTCCTTCCCGCCATCTGCATGGTCAGCGTCGCCGGCGCCGCGCCTGGCATGATCTCTGGATCCAGCCCATCATCACCACTGGTGGCGGTCGCGATTCGGACGATAGTAATGGCCGCGGGAATCCACCCCGCCAGTCCACCTCAACGGCGGGGGGCACCGATTGCACTGAGGCGTATATAGAGCATCGGTTGCCGGTCGAGGGGCGCGAGCACGTTTAGTTGGTTCGGACTTGTATTTTTTTTTTTTTTTTTTTTTTTTTTTTTTGCTGTTTTCTTTCTTGGATAGCACTAGTTCTGACGGTTTGCTGTAAGGGATACAAGCAGCGCGCGCTTGATTGTGCTGGATGGACATATGTTTGAGGGTGTCAGGATATGGTATGGCGTGTTGGATTCGGATTGAGGGTCTGTACAGTGTTGTGGAGGATGGGTCATGTTTGGTGTGAAGCCACCAGCTTGCTTCGTATGTAGTGACCATTGCGACGACTCGGTCGTCTCTACACCATTTGGCGAATCAGACATTGATTTCCGTTGGACTGTGTGTCGACAGTTAACATGCAACCGAGAACGGACCATGTTGCGTAAGCCTACGCGCAATGCTGGGAAAGGTAGGCCGGTTCCATGTCTTAACAGCACAACCAAACTATCCATTATATGTTCAGATGACGCGTCATTAATTCTACATCATGCCCCTGCTTCTTTGGTGACCGGAGGAGCATTCTCCTCCTGGCTAACCGTCCCAACCTTCATCTCCTCATCGGTCGAATGATCCTCCTTCAGACCCACCTTCGTGTCACTGAAGGCATCGATCGTGTCGCGGTACGCCGGCACAAAGTTGACGGCAACGGCATAGGTAAACGAGCCGACGAAGAAGACCAGCGGCACGAACATGGCCTTGCCGGTGCCGTAGCGGTCGGCCGCGACACCCAGGAGCGGCGGCACGCACGCACCGCCGGCGACACCGCCGACGATGAACCCGGAGCCGCGCTTCGTGTGGCGACCGAGACCACGCATGCCGAGGCCGACGATGGTCGGGAAGCAGATGGACTCGAAGAACAGGCAGAGGTAGAGCATGGCAATACCCGTGTTCTCGCGCTCCGTGATGGACGGCGCGATGAAGACGATGCACAGGGTCATGTAGATGCCAAACACCATGCGAGGGCGGAAGTAGTACATCAGAAAGACGCCGACGAAGCGGCCCACAGCGAAGGCGGCCTGTGCGCCGGCCAGCAGCTTCGAGCCGACGGAGGAAGAGGTGTTGGAGCGGGTTTCAGTCGCGTAGTTGATGAAGAACCTAGTCGGGGAGAATTTTTTCAGTCAGTTTTACGGGGAAGCCCATTGGTCGAGACGGTTGTACTCACCCTGCAATTGCGACCTGTGCGCCCGTGTAGCAGAACTGAGCAAACGCGGCATGGAACAGCTTCCATTGCTTCCAGAACGGCTTGTCCTCCACCTCGATCGTTTCCTGTGCCTGCACGGCCATATCGGCGTCTGTGACCTCGGGGATTGTTGAGAAGAAGAAGACCACTGCTAGGATGAACACGAAGACCGCAACTGCCAGGTATACCCATTGCACATTTCTCATGGCTTCCTCGTCGCTGAAGGTGAAGAACACGTATGAGCCCAGGACGGGCGAGACGACGGTACCGATACCGTTAAAGGCCTGTGAGAAGTTGATCCGGATCTCGGAGTACTTCGGCGGGCCGCACACTAGTCCATCATTAGTCGGAAGCTCGTCAGTAGGGAATTGAAGTAGACATACCGGTGATGTACGGATTCGCGGCCGTCTCCAGCGAACCAAGGCCATTGCCGATGATGAAGATGCAGGCACAGAAGCCGCCGAAGCTGTGCGCTTTGATCGCGGGAATGGCCAGCAGACCGCCGAGACCTTATGCATGGTTTAGTCGATGATCTCCAGGCGGGTCCAATGACACTGACCATAGAGGAAGAGTCCCCAAATAAAGACACAACGGTAGCCATAATGACGAAGCAGCCAGGCGGCATGGCCGACGGAAGCCAAGGGATAAGCACTGCGATTGTTAGCTGTCGCGCACCGAGGACCAGAGCTGCGTGGCGGTCCCGTACCCAAAGTATGCTGCTTGGATGCCCGAGGATCGGGCGCGGGTGATGTTCAGCGTGTTCTGAAAATGCTTATTCAAGGTATCGATGAGACCGTACGAGAACCCCCAGAGGAAAAACAGAATGGTGACCAGGCAGACCGGGTAGATGGACTGCCGGAGGGTGATCTCGGGTCTGTTTGTGCGCTCATCTCGGGCGCGCAGGGAGCGTTTCTTCCAGAATTCCTTGCTCAGCATGATTTCAGGACTTGCGGGGGGACACTGCGGGAGGAGACCTGGAGCTGGAATCGCGACGATTGGAGGGCAATCGGGTCTATTAAATAACGAGTGGCCAGCTCGGGATAATATTACATTCAAAGGCCGAGAGGATCACTTTTTTGAGCTCAGGTTAATTCCAAAGAAGCAAGTCAGCTCAAACCTTAATTCATCCAAACTTCATTCTGACCCTCTTTTCTCGTGAAACCCGACTGGGTCATTCTTCTTTCTGTGTCATGGTTGTACTCTGTACGGTAATAAACTTAACCTAATTGTAACTTATCAGTTTTCTGGAAGGTTTTTTGCGACGTCGATTGCTCTCAAACACGGGTTCTTGCAGTCGTGATTGGCTCCGACTCCCGAAAAGTTACCCGTTCTGCTGCAGATCGCGCATTTCCATGATCCATCGCCACAATACTTAGTTACAGTAACTAGGTTAATGGAATGCCTCAGGCCACTGATTTGCCATCCCCCCGCAAGCCTCTCCCCAACCCCCACACTCTCACTGCTGACTCGCTGAAGTGCCAAGCCTCTGAATCCGGGGGAGTGTGGATGACGGGGTAACGCTTTTCCGTTATCCCGGCCAGAACCCGCCACTAACCGAGTCTCGTATTATCCTTCCCCAGGAATCTCCCGTCGGGATTTTTCTCATCGTTTTTACCCCAGTTTCTCCAGTTCTCCGCTGTTCGAGAATCATGCCAGAACGCGCAGAAACCGAGCTGCCCCGGAGCTCTGTTCTCCGCCGGAAGAGGACCTGGAGAGCATGCGATCGCTGCAGCACCTCCAGGACACGATGCGATGGCGCATGTCCTTGGTTAGTAACCCAGGTATAGAGTAGATGGAGTGGGATCATGCTGAGTAGAGCTCTTCGCAGTCGACGATGTCTAGGTTGTGCTCCCGGAGTGAATTCCTAGCCTGAGCATGGCAGTATCATCATCCGATGAGCGAATTCAAGCTAACCGTTGGCTTGCGATAGAGTATGGCTACGCCTGTCACTATGATCGTCCCATCAAGAAACGTGGCCGCACTCGTCGAGTCCCGCGGTCGCCTTCTGCCGGCGGAGCAACAGAACCAGCATCCGCACAGAATCGTCCCGACCAAGACAATGCGAATCCCGAAGCCCGACAGGAATCTGCATCGCCCAGTGCGCACTCGCAGCAGGGCGACCGCTCGATCAGCGCCCTGCGCGGCCTCAGCATCCCCGATCTCATCGACCATGGCGCGCCCTATCCGCTGCGCGCCTCCCTGAACAACGCAAATCGCAAGACCGAGTCGCAATGTTCGCCCTCCTATTTCGATCCCCCCATCGTCCATCGGCCCTTGGATTCCTCAAAATCGCCGACCAACTCGGCCGGGCCGCATCGGCAAGCGGCCAACGGGGATGGATCCAGTCGTCCTGCATACCGATGTCTCGAGCCGCTGCTTCCGTACCTGGGCGACATTATGCCGGAGGAGATTGCATACCAGCTCTTTGATGTGTTTCTCGTCGATCCCGGCACGTCACTGTTTCGTTGCGCGTCGCCGTATATCCTGACGCGGATCTTTCGGAAGAAGTCGCTTCTGCATCCGACGAATCCGCGACGGCTGTCGCCGGCCTTGTTGGCGATCATCCTCTGGTGCTGTGCTCAGGAGGCGGATATTCCCTCCCTGTGCGCGCCGGGGTCAAGGCTGAGGATCTCGAACGCGCTGTATCAGCTTAGTTTGTCACTCATCGCAAAACGCGACCGCGACATGCGGAGGTCGGACGTTGCCGATGCCGGGGGACAACCCCCGGACCCGGACGTCCATCGAATACCCCAACCGATCCAGCACGAGGATCAAACCGAGCTGCTCGACGACGTCCTGACATCGATCCTCCTTTGTATCGTTATCTCCGGCGGGGATTTCAAGCCGGATTGCATGTCGTGGTGGGACCGAGCGGTCCGACTCGCCATGTCCATGGGTTTGAATCGGGAAGATGAGAACAGCCCTCCAGTCCCAGCGTCGCTGGAAGTCATTGAACACCAAGAAGAGCGACGGCGCGTGTTTTGGTTGCTCTACTGTCTTGATCGTCATCTTGGGCTCTCATTCAACCGCGTCCTACAGCTTCCAGATTCTTGCTGTCAAGTCTACGGTGCGTGTCGCCTATTCGGAGTGTTCTCCCCTGCCATCCAAACTAACGGACCTAGCGCCCTTGCCCGAACATATCTGGGAAAGACTGGACGAATTTGAAAGCTCTCTTCCTCCCCGAGTCTATGGCCCACCTATGGTGGTCACCGGGACGGGCTTCTTCGAGTACTTCCTCCCGCTGATGGCGATCCTGGGCGACATCATCGACCTGCATCACCGCCGCCTGCACCCACGCTTCGGGATGCTCGACGACGGGCCTGTAGTGTCCGTGATCGAGGACATGCTCGCCCAGTGCCAGGAGGGCCTCAACTTCCTCGCGCAGGAAGCAGCGCATAAAACGTCGCATGAGGAAGCCACGCACACGCGCATCGTGCTCGCCTACAGTACCCATATCCTGCACGTGCTCCACGTGCTGCTGCACGGGAAGTGGGACGCGATCAGCATGCTCGACAACGAGGACGACTGGATCACTACGCCGGATTTCTCGATCTGCGCGTCGCACGCCATCGCCGCGTCCGAGGCCGTGTCGACCATCCTGGAACTTGATCCGGAGCTGACGTTTATGCCGTATCTCTTTGGTATTTACCTCCTGCATGGCAGTTTTATCCTGTTGCTGTTTGCGGATCGGATGCCACAGCTTGGGCCGAATCAGAGTGTCGAGTTGGCGTGCGAAGTCATTATCCGCGCGCATGAGGTGTGCGTTGTGACGCTGAGTACAGAGTTTCAGGTATTGTCTCGGCCATTTTGTGTTTTTTTCCGGCCGGATTGAGTTTGCTGACGGCTGGCAGAGAAACTTTCGCAAGGTTGTCCGCTCGACGTTGTACAGTGTCCGAGGAGAGGACCAGGAGGAACACAAGATGGCGCGCCGGAAAATTCTGTCGTTGTACCGATGGACCAAGGGGGCCAGAGGATTGGCTATCTGATGGCTTGTCTGGATTGAATCATCGAAATGTGTATACTACAATGTAATGTACCTGGAGTTGGCATTTTCATGGTAAAGCTTGCCGAGCTTCAGAGCTCGAGTCATGAGAAGCAATTATTATTAGCCCGTCGCGTAATGATCGGAATTAATTGAGCTATCATCACGGTCATGAGACACAAGTTTCGTGTTTTTTGCACCAGTAACAATATAAGCGAGGTCCGGATGATTGGGAATATATCCTTCGGATATAAGGCCGATTGCAAACGCTGCAGGGACTCTCCCCCTCCCGTCGGTAATTTCGGAGCAGCCCTACAACAAACCTTCATCCAGACAGGAACAACCATCGTTGAATACCGATAACCGAGATATGTACTCCGTAGTAGAGCTAATATAACCCAATTCACACTCCCGTCCAATTCCAAACTCCCCATGCCCTTTCACAAAGTAGAGTCCAAAAAGTAAATAAAAAATTGAACCCATCATGTCATCAACAACCCTCCTTCTCCAAGGCCAAGTCTTCGCCGTCACCGGCGGCGCAAGCGGCATAGGGCTTGCAACCGCCAAACTCCTGCACCGTCGCGGCGGAACAGTCTACATCGCGGACATCGACGACGCCGCGATCGCCGCCGCGGAGGAATATTTCAACGGCTCCTCGACAAACGGACACGTTGAAGAGAAGAACAAGTCGAATGGGAACGGACCCGTCCAAAACGGATGCAGCAATGGAACAGAGACCACTAGTACTACCGGCAAGGTCAAGATCACCAAAGTCGACGTATCACGACGAGCCGAAGTCGACGCATGGATCGACTCGATCGTGGCGGAAACGGGCCGGTTGGATGGCGCGGCGAACGTCGCGGGCGTGATTGGAAACTGCCATGGCATTACACCAGTCACGGAGATGGAGGATGACCAGTGGGATCGGATCATCGGGGTGAATCTGACGGGAATGATGTACTGCCTGCGGGCGGAGTTGCGGGTGATGCGGAATGGGGGCTCGGTGGTGAATGTTTCGTCGATACACGGGTTGAAAGGTACCTCTATTCCTATACTTGCTTTTCTTTTTTTCGCCCCGGGGAGTAATCAATACTGACTGACTTGTTACGTTAAGGATTCGCCCGTCATGCCGCATACGACGCAAGCAAGCATGGCGTGATCGGCCTGACCAAAGCTGCTGCAATGGAGTGCGGTGATCGAGAAATCCGCGTGAACAGCGTTGCGCCAGGCTCGATTTATACACCTTTGATTCAAAAGGAGTGGGATGCAAAGGGCCGGCCCAAGGATGCTCCGTTTAGTGAGCCCACAGCCTTCCGCAGACTCGGAACGGCGGAGGAGACGGCAAATGTCATTGCGTTCTTGCTGGGGCCGGAGAGTACGTTTGTTAGTGGGAGTGTATATTCGGTTGATGGGGCGTGGAATTGATGTTGTACATATTCAGTATTGCGTTTCCTTTCCGCATTGGGTTTGATTTGTGTTGGGTTAAGTTACTTTCATTCGATGCACATAGACGACTTTCCGCCTTGACAAGAATAAAGTATTGAGCTGCAAGAGGTCACATGAATCTATTCCTCCATTTGCATACTGTTTTACAGAGAAACACTTGCATTCATAAAGGTGACTTTGAATGAAATGATCACCACTGCGACCATCGGGCCGATTGTTGAATTTTAAGCAGGCTATGGCACATACAGCGGAAGCGCGATGGAACGGACCGTGGAATCAGACTGGATTGTCTAGCTGACTTGCTTCCGCTTGCTTGTTGCTGGGTTGTATCCGTCGAAGGACATCATTCCCGAGTATTGAGGTTCAGCAAACAGGCGCTCAAAGAAGCACGTACCTGACAAAGGTCCACATTCAACAAAGACTGGCGATTAAACCGATAATACAACACCATTCGCCTGGAGGATTGACACCAAAGTATGAGCCGTGTCATATCAATGGGTACATACTATACGGTAGTACTTAGTAATACCTCTCCATGAAAACGACGTCCAGTAATCTCATTTGTTTGAAAGAATACCCCTTTGATGACCGTCATAGATGTCGGAACACTATGAATCAGATCAAACCTCCCGGTGGACAATTCCATAGTACAGTAGTCCTACTGCTGAGTAGTAGTACTACTGTAGTAAAGTACCGTACTGAGCAGCCGAGTACCGAGCCAGAGCCGAAGAATGGTGAAACATTTCAGGTCATAAGCATAGCCCATACCTATGTCAACTGACTTTCGATTTCTAACGAGAAGTAATCACTGACTCGCCGATCCATCGTCAAAATGGAGGATGCGCGTTCTTCCACGCCGGCTTCCACGCCTGGACCCTTCACCGCCGCCTCGTCTCCAGGAATGCGACAAAAACTTTTTTCTCTCCAGGAACCCGTCGTGTTTGAAACGGTACTGGAAATTCCTCGACAACTTCTGGAGCCCAGAAAATTCCTATGAGAGGAAGGACGGCCAAACCGTCCAGTACTACCGCTGCTTGATGTGGTCGAAAAAACGACGGTAATGTGGCAGCTACGTGTTCTGTACGCGCGTATGTACTTACTTTTCTTGCAAACAGGGCCTCAGTCACATCCGAAAATCGAAAGCGCAAGAGGACCCGCCCGAGCAGCAATTGCGTGCCCAATGCGCCTTCGAAAAGACCTACACCTGGACGGAACGGTTACTGTCCGGCGGTGCAGCCAAGCTCAAGAGCACAATCACACATTGGATGACCTTGATGAGGAAGAGGTCAGTTATGCCGTATGTGCTCCGAGCAGAAGCAGCGAAAGGCTATTTAGCCACAGAAATTCATAATAATCTGCTTCGGCACCATTCTAAGGATCTTGAGGTTTCAGGTGGGAAGGCGATTGATTACGATTACGTTTATAATTTCTGCCGCCCATACAAGGATAAGTTCGCCACGCACCGCACCGGTAACAGAAGTGAGTGGGATCAGCAGCGGTATCGGGCGGCGGAATGGCTGCAGACGAATGGCTGGTATTTTCAGGAAATAATGGCCATTTGGCAGTCAGACAAGGAGGTGTCATTTGGCTTGGTATTTGCTCATCCAGAACGACTGGAGGCGCTTGTCAAGTATGGGTACCTCACCGTGATGGATTCAACGCATAATACCAACAAACTGCGCTGGCATCTCTTCTCGCTGATTGTGCGAGCAGAATATGGGAACTGGATTCCAGCTGCCCATATTCTGACCGCGAAATTGGACAGCGATATTGTCGCGTCGGCGCTGCGGCAAGTGCGATTGTGGTGTGAGGGGCATGGCGGTTGGGCGTTGAAGTACATGTTGACGGACGATTCAGCAAGTATGTTTTCCCAATTTGGGTTGCGATTTTATCGAGATATCTCCCCATTTGCCACTGTCTTGTTGGATACTGACCAGAATATCGTGGTCAGGCGAACAAGCGGCCGTCAGAAAAGCCTTTTGAGGATTTGCCCGCAGAACCGGTGCATCTTCTTTGTCATGTTCACTGCGAACGCACCATAAGGCGAAGGTTTTCAGGGGACGCAAATAAAGATGTACGCCAGCACCTTCTTGCGGCTCTGTGTTATCGACGGAGCGCGAAGCAGGGTGCTTGGAATCTCTTGAAGGAGCAATTGACCCCTCTCCTCTTCTAAGACTCCGGGAAAGAGGCGGACTAAGCGAGATGAAGATGAGAAGCGACAAAAACCCCCGCCCGGCATGCTCCACGGCACATCTGCCAGGTGTTTTCGCAAACCCGTTCTGGAATTTTTCGACGAACTTGATGCCAAACAAGGTCAGCCAGCCGGACCAGATCAGTCACGGGAAAGGTGTTGCTCAGGGTGCAATACCCATTTGGCACAGTTGCCAAACCTCGCACCGGCGGAAAAACCGAAGGAAGCTCGTGGCAGAGCCCTCTTAAACCTTGAAACGCAGTTGAAAGCATCGGACCGAAAGATGCATCGGATAAAGAAAGAAAATTCCTTGAAATATTGCCAACACCGAGCGGAGGCCGACATCGGCGCCTTGATAAGGCCCTGAGCCCAGAGCCCCCGAGTCCTAACTCCGCTCCAAATGTGTGAATAACTTTTCAGCAAATGTACTCACACAATGGGTGGCCTGGAATCTGGTAACCGCAAGACCCCCAATCTGCTGATCGATACAAACTATACATTTCCCCATGTGGAGAATGACGAGGTAAGTGGTCTGAACTCTGAAGGCCTCACATCTTCAGGCCGAGCTCCAGTAGTGGATCTGTTCCTAACCTTTCTGAAAGGAAGCCCTACCGGCAAAATGCATACACAAGCAGAGGGTTTATAATCCCACCCGCTGCAAGGAACATTTCACATTGGGCAAGTGCCCGGTGTATAAGCTTGGAAAGGCTCATGAGATCCCCGACAAGCATCTGATCTGGCGTGAAATCGGGTTCGCTATTTTTGTGGGGGGAAAGGCCATTTTCTATGGTCGAGGACAAACACTTCCGGAAGGTCTTTCAAAGGCTCAGACCCGATTTCCAGCTCCCCGACAGGAAGACGCTCTCGACCACGATCCTCGACGACACTGCTATGACGTTGTGAAGTCACAGGTAACGGAGAAGGTGAAAAGCATACAGTTTCTCAATGTCACCTTTGATGAGTCCACCAACATTAATGAAAGACTTCTCAATATGTCAATCTCAACACCGGAAGCCTCGGACTATTACGAGAGCGAGGTAATGGGGGACCTCCGCTTATCTGCGGAACAGATCTCAGAGATTGTTGTTGAGAAGTTGACACGTTTTTTGGGCTCATCTCCAGATTGGTCCAGGATCAACTCAATGACCACAGATACATGCAGCACGATGAAAGCCGTCTGGAAGATCCTGGAAGAAAAACCAATGTTTCAACACACCTTCTTTATCCCCTGTGACTCTCACGGCCTTCAGGTGGTTGTGAGGGACCTAATTTTCCTTCCAACCATCAAACCTGTCTTCGATCCGCCGCGGCCGTCGTCAACTATTTTCGATCTTCCCCCTTGCAAACTGCTATTCTCTGAGCAGTAGAGATAACATCGCGCGCTCACTCGTACGAGTGTCGAAACGAGGCGAGCTGCCTCTACATGAGTCTCATGTCCAATTAGTTGCGCGCGATGTTGTCGTCCTCGTAATCGGCGGCTTCGACGTCTCCGGGGTGCGGGCGGAGGAGAGTTGCAGCGATGATGGGATTTGGGTTGCCATTGTCATCATACAGGACGATGAGTCGCCCGGATGATTCGACAAAGGTTCCTGCGGGGAATGCAGGGTGCATCGACGCCCGATACTTGACACGAAAGTCAATTTCGGACTCTGTAGGGACCCCCGGACATTTGAAGTCGCAAGATAGGTCCGTTGAACCTATGGTGGTTCGAGCGTGAGGCTGGGTCTGATCGGGCGGTTCCATCATAACAGAGAACGGACCGAAGATGCGGCCAGAGTTCTGGTGGGTGGCCATGTTTGCTTGGGGCAGATTTTCTGCAGAAAGTAATGGAAAGAGCAGAGTGATGGAAGAGGAGGGAGGAATCACAATTGCAAACGGTAACTTTGAGCGGCTCCATAACCGAGAATCAGTCAGCCGACGATCGAGTGCCTGGAGGAAACCCGCTGATAGTGTGCGCGGAGAATGAAATCTGATGAGATTCTTCTGGGCCTGTTTGTCCTGTGGGAGCGTCCTCGCCCAGATGATCCAAGGTCAAACATTAAATGTCCCGCATGCACCGGCAACCACGCCTTCAAGGACTGCTGGTATGTCCGCCCCCGAGATCAGCCCTCAAAAGACGCCGATTCATATTTTCTCACAGGTTCAACAGAAAAGGAGCACTTAACAACCCGTATTATTATCTCATACGCTCCGTGGGTATCGAGGGTTCTGCACGGTTTGCTACCTACAAGGTAAAGAAACCTTGGGCGGGGACCCTGGGCTAAAACCTTGTGTGCTCGTTACAAGAAGGCGGTGGTAGAAGAGGTGCTCCTTAGCAGTACTACGTCTGGTAGTTCGCTGGCGTAGACTTTGGATGCTGCCTGATGCGTTCACAGAGGGGTATTTTACTGAGAGATGAGAGAGAAGAGCGACTGAGCGAGGGAGGACAGGATTTTATTCGTAGTGTTGTGGGCCAAAGGGTGGAGCCCTTAAGCATCTCTACCACTTAATCACGTGCCTGCTAGACTATAACAGGTGCAAGGCCGAAGCCTAGCCTGTAACCTGGTCCGAGTTGCTCAAAGCCTCAGAGAGGTCGGAGATCTCTGCCTCTGATGGCAGCGATGATGGGATAGGAGCCTGAGAGTCTTGAGTCAAAAGTTCTGTGCAAGTCGAAGGGCGAGACTTCGACTGTTCGACAAATACCCGTTGTATTGTATTTGTACAGGCTACAGTGGAGGAGGACACTCTCCTTCAGGTTCTGTTTTTTGGCAACTTGTCGATGTCACTTCGGCGGAGTGGTCATTGCCATATGGACACTCCATTCGCTCTATCATGTCCAACTACCTCTCTAAGGGTCTCTTGTTGCTCCATCCTAGAGATAATACAGTAGCCGCACGTGGTGATGGGTTCATGGGCGTTATCGTTCACAATTGGCGCTTGGCAGGAGGAGGCTAGGTGATATCTGCATGCGACGAATCACTATGATTCAAATGGCATTTCGTAGGTCGAGTACGGACTCCGTATTAAAGTGAGTTTGTATGCAATGAATCGTTGAGAGAGAGGAATGCTGATAAACAGAGAAAAAGAGGGGAATGACGTCAAACAGAAGACCATCGTTACTGAAATGCACTTGTCCTAAATTGGTTAGCGTATTCTCTATCAGCAAATGAGGATGCAACGGTGTTGCTTTACTTGCAGTGCAAGCCGAGAGCCGAGGCATTACATAAGCAGTTCGCGAAGACTTTCCGTTCCAAGAAGACGGGAAGAACGAGAACGGCAGAGAGCATGGGTCTTGGATGATATAGATCGGAGCTGTCGGCCTATCGACGCTGAGCCTGGGCACCAGCATTCCATCCCGGACGGCGCTGGATCGAACTGCCTGATGGGGTAGGCCTATCATCGAGGCAGTAGGGAGCTCGACATGCGGGGTTTCAGTATCACAACGTCTTCTGCAAGATCATCACTACTACGACTACTACTCGTAGGAAGACAGCTCAAGACCGAAGCGCGTCCCTATATCAGGACCGGAATTGCACCCTCCGCCTGGAAACTCTGTTTTTCCTCTTCCACTTTTCGCCCGTATCATCATCGCTCCACCATGGCTGGAAATCTTGAAATTGAACTCACCGCGCCCAATGGGCGGAAATGGCTGCAGCCAACCGGTCTGTTTATCAACAATGAATTTGTTCCCGGCAATGGCGGGACTATCACTTCCATTGATCCGGCGTACGTACTTTTTTTTTTTTTTCTTAGGAAGTTTCGACGGGATGGAGCTGCTAACTAGTCTAGGACCGACACTGAAATAACCACTGTCCATGCTGCCAGCGAGGCGGACATTGACCGCGCGGTGCAGGCCGCCAAGGCGGCGCTGAAGCATCCCTCGTGGAAGAAGCTGCCCGCGACGGACCGCGGCAGACTGATGCTGCGTCTGGCGGATCTGATCGAGGAGAATAAGGAGATTCTGGCGACGATCGATGCTTGGGACAACGGCAAACCGTACGCGGTCGCCGTCAGCGAAGACGTCGTCGAGACCGCCATGTGCATTCGATATTATGCCGGCTGGGCCGACAAGGTTTACGGCCAGACTATCAGCACGACTCCCGAGAAATTCGCGTATACGATTCGCCAGCCCGTCGGCGTCGTCGGCCAGATTATTCCCTGGAACTACCCGCTTGCCATGGCCGGCTGGAAGCTTGGGCCGGCCCTGGCTTGTGGCAACACGGTCGTGCTCAAGCCCGCGGAGCAGACGCCGCTTAGTGCGCTCTTCCTGGCGCGCCTGATTAAGGAGGCTGGCTTCCCGCCTGGCGTGGTGAACATCGTGAATGGCTACGGCCCCGAGGCGGGGTCTGCGCTCGTGCAGCACCCCCTTGTAGACAAGGTTGCCTTTACTGGGTCAACTGTGACGGGCCGTCAGATCATGAAGATGGCATCGGCGACGCTCAAGAACATCACGCTGGAGACTGGTGGCAAGTCTCCGCTGCTAGTGTTCAATGACGCCGATCTGGACCAGGCAGTCAAGTGGTCCCACCTCGGCATCATGTCGAACCAGGGTCAGATCTGCACGGCCACGTCGCGGATCTTCGTCCAGAGGGACATCTACGACAAATTCCTCGAGATGTACAAGGAGGCCGTCAAGACGACCTCACGAGTCGGCGACCAGTGGGACGAAAACACATACCAAGGGCCGCAGGTGACGCGGCAGCAGTACGAGCGGATTCTGTCGTACATTGAAATCGGCAAGCAGGAAGGGGCCAAGGTTCTGTGCGGCGGAGAACCCTACCGCGACAGCAACGGCAGCACCGACTACAGCAAGGGCTTCTACATTGCGCCGACGGTGTTTACGGACGTCAAAGACTCGATGCGCATCCAGCAGGAGGAAATTTTTGGGCCGGTGGTCACGATCTCGCCGTTCGATACGGAAGAGGAGGCCATTGAGCGCGCCAACAACACCACATACGGCCTGGGCGCGGCGGTGTTCACGCGGGACATCCAGCGCGGACACCGCGTGGCGGCGGAGATTGAGTCGGGGATGGTCTGGATCAACAGCTCGCAGGACAGCGACGTCCGCGTGCCATTTGGCGGACAGAAGCAGTCGGGTATTGGCCGCGAGTTGGGAGAGGCGGGATTGGAGGCGTACACACAGATCAAGTCGGTGCATGTCAACATGGGAACTGTTCTGTAGGTATGATTTCCTCGCAAAAGGATGTAATAAGTTGGTCAAGCAAAATTGAGTTTTCACCCGGAGCTCACGATCGCAAAGGTGATGTTGAGGTAAAACGGCCGTCATTGGCAGCGTGCCATGATGACGTAGAGGCGACATCAACGGCTCAATCAAAGTTATCAAAAATAAGAGCATGTTAGCGCAGGCACAGAACAAAACTTTTTCTCTGAAGAACAACTCGAACAATGCCCGAGTTCAAAAAGGTCGCCGTCTTTGGCGCATCCGGGCAAGTTGGCCGCGCCATCGTCAACGCGCTCGCCCAATGCCACAAGCAAGACTTCCAAGTCATCCAGATCCTCCCACCGGGGCATCGACCGCCCGAAGGTCAAGATCGGAATGCCAATGGCAACGGCAAAGTCGAGAGTCGCTACCTCGACATAACGCACGCTTCCCAAACGGAGCTGGTCTCTGTGCTGACCGGCGTAGACGCCGTGGTGAGCGCGCTCAACGGGCCCGCGTTGCTGGCTCAGCGAGCCATCCAGGATGCTGCGGCGGCAACGGGCGTCAAACGGTTCTATCCGAGCGAGTTTGGGATGCATCATATTTATACCAAGCCGGGGGATGATATGGGGTATTTGCATCCTGTAAACCCAATACCCTTTACTCCTACTACTACCTTTACCCACCTTTTTCTAAAATAGACATGTAAACTGAAAGGCTTTGTTTTTCTTTCTTTGGCAGGTTTGGAATCAAAAACGCCTCGCCAATGAATCCGCCATCAAGCACCCGGCCGTCCTCTCCGGCGTCATGACCTACACGCTCATCGGCTGCGGCGAGCTCTACAACCAAGACCGCGAACCCGTCTGGTGTCCCTGGACGCAGACCGATGCCTCCAGCTACGAGATCCCCGTGGTGGGGGACACGAGCCGCGCGGTGGACTTTACGCACATTGACGATCTCGCCGCCTTCCTTGTCGAAACCCTCTGCCCCGATGGGCGGCGGTCGGCAAACAATGCAATGTTGAACTTCATCAGCGAACGCATCAGCTACGATACCATCACGCGGCTGTTGGAGCGGTATGCACGTCGTCCCGTGCGGTTCCTGCACGTCTCCGACGAGGATTGGCATCGGACGATGGATATCCCTTCCGTGGCGCCGGAGAGGCTCAAGACCAAGGCAAGTAGGACGGCGTTCCCCGTGGATTTCTGGTTGCTGGTTCGCGGGATCCAGGGGCAGGGCAGGTTTACCTATGCTCCTGGACAGGTGCATAATCATCTCTTCCCGGATGTCAAAGTTACAAAGTTTGAGAAGTATTTGAGTCAAAAGTTTGCTTCGGAGAATTCGAGATGAGAGATGTTTTCCCTCTTTGCGTAAAAATGGGATATTCAAAAAAATGCAAAAGCCAGGCGTCTATCAATTCAAGGATTCAGTTATTTTAAGTACAGCGTTCAGTTTTGCAAGGTCAAAACATCGCCGATCCGTAATTGTAACCTCCCGGATAGAATGGCTCGCTACGAGCCGGTATGTTGATCGGCTGTGTCCCCCCGCTCAAAGGTGGTGGTTGTCCTCCATCCGTCTTCTCCTGATGCAATTGTCCCGGTACCAGCCCTAGACCCGAGCGCTCCACCCCTTCCATCGGCTTCGGTTGGTTGAGCTCGTGTAGAATGTCAGCGCCGAACCCTTCCATAGCCATGCCAGACCCTGCGGGGTGCATGCCCTGCGGCGCGCTCTGCGACCAACACGGCGGGGTATCGTAACCCGATATCGCCGGCATCGTCATGGGCAGTGACAGTCCCGCGCTGTTGGGCACGCTACCGGGCTGGCTCGGCCCTGCGGAGGGGAATCGGTCCCACGGCGTCCGCAGGCTGATCATGTCCGAGCTGTCCGGGGTATCCAGCATCTGCCGCAGCGAGCTGGCCCAGTGGTTGGTCTCCCGCGGAGGCTCCGTCAGCCCGCCGGGGGCGGCGAACGGCGGCTGCATCCCCAGATCCTGGAGGTTCATCGGGTTACCCTGTAGGGCGCCCGCCTCCACCTCATCTGTAACGAGGCCGCAGTCACGCTTGAGCACGCCCAGCCAAATGGGGTTGTCCGCGCACGTCTGGTTCCATGGATCGTCGCTGCCGTAGATGATCAAGCGCGCCTGATGTTGAATGCGCGTGTCCGACGGCACGATCCCCATGCTCAGCTGGCTCTGTATGTAGGCTTTGAGCTCCCGCTCCAGCCGCATGAAACAGTTAGCATCCTCGGGGTTCGGCAATCCGCTGCTGGAGGACCCGGTGCGCGCGTGGCCGCCAGCGGCCGATGATGATCCGAAGGAGAGCCGCTTATCGTCGGTGGCCCTGTACGGGTTGAGTGTGTTGCGTTCTTCCGCGATCAGGTACGGCGGAACCGCGTCCTGCACCAGCCGTCGTATGTGTGGTTCAAACCCCCAGTCGCCCTTCCATTGTGCCATGTCGGCGCCGTTCTTAAAGTGCGCGCCGACATGATCAACTCGGTCCTTCCAGGTCGTGAATGTCGCATTGCAGAAGCCGCACCGAGACCTGAACTCGTTTGTCGTGCTTTGCCATCTGTCCATGAAGGGCTCGTACTTGACGTTGTGCATCAGGCGTAGGTGCTGGTTGAGGTGATCCTTCCGGTAGAACGTCCGCTCCTGCATCGTCTTGTCCCGACATACCGAATAGTTGTGCCCTTCAAGGTGATCCTCCGTCGGATTGGGAGTCAGGCAAAACGCACATACATCGGTGCCCTCCGCGTCCTTGATCACGGCCCCAAATGGTGCGCATATCCATCTCTCCAGCGGCAGGTGCACCGACTTCTCGTGCCGCTGCCAGTCGTACTTTGCCGGGAACGAGTCCGTGCAGAACGTGCACTGGAAGATGCGCGCCCCGCGAGGTTTCTGCCGCTCAAACGGCGGCTGCTTGCGGCGGCGGCGGCGCTCCTTGCGGTCAGCCGAGTTGAACGACTTGAGCGACGAGCGGTGCGAGAACGCTGACGCAAAGGACATGTCCGAGATAGACGACCGGTTCTCCGTGTCCATGCTGCTGATGGACGGGGCATGGAACATGGAGCTATAGCTCGAATCGTTGCTGGACCCGGTCCGGCGGGAGGACGAGCGGACATGACCGGACGATGGCCGCTGTTCTTTCAAGCCCGGGAAGGAGGTAGTGGCCATTGCTCGGAGAATGTCTCTGGCGGACGCGGGCTCGTTCTCCGGCGGAGAGTGCTTCCATCGCTCCAAGGGAGTCATGAGTGACAGATCGGCGGCGGAAGGCTGCGAGGCAGAGGGCAGGGGATTGGGGAAATTCGAGCTTTGAGCGGATGCACTGAGAGGTGATTCGCTCTGGGGCGATGGCCGGACCTTACCGCGACGCCGCGCGTTGGCGAGCCAGTTGGCGATCTGACTCCGCTTCAGGCCGGTGCGGTTCTTGAGTTCATCTTTCTCCTCCTCTGTAGGATACGGGTGGTGGGAATGTTCCGAGAGCCAATTCTTCAGGATGCGAACCGCCTCGCGCGAGAATCGCGCACCGGACTTTCTGCCCCGGCCCTCAAAGTCGTCCAGGGTGCTTCCGTTCAGGGACTTGAGCGCCCGCTTGCCCGTTAACCCACCGGTGGCGGTCTCCGTGTCCTCATTGACGGTGTGTAATGTGTCCAGGCCTTTGTCGTTGGTATTCTTATGCGTGAAACTGCACTCGCGATACAGGGAAATGCAGCATGTGCAGCCATTTTTTAACTCCCCCCGCTCGATCAGAAAGCAGTCCAGGCCCATACGGCGGCAGAAATCACATGGCTCGGGGACCTTGAACATGGGATAGTCGGATTTGAATGCCGGGTAGCCTAGATTCTGAGCACTTTCGGGCGAGTCTGCATGATCGGCGGCGGCGGCGGTCTCTGCCGGCCGCTCGGTTTGCTCAGGGGCAGCACAGTCCACGCCCTGGTCCATGGTGAGTGCTTCCATCTTCTCGGCGGCATCCGCCTCGTCGAATTCAATGCAGTCGGACGCAATGTCATCGTCCGAAACATGGGCGCTGTCGTCCTGATCGACCAAGCGGGATGCTCCCTCAAAGTCAAAGTACTCCATCTTGCTGCGTATCTGGGGTCGAGAATTAGGCCGGCCGATTGATACAAGCTGTTCTGGAGCGATCTTCGCTCTTTTTAATCAAGGCCTTTTGCATGCACTCCGGGCTGGCGAGAAGAGTGCGGCAGGGTATCCCTGAGAAACGCAAGACTGAGAAATCGAATGATTGAATGGAAGGAACCCGAAGGAGAAAAATACTCCCCGTGAACAACAAGAGCAGATGGAAGAATCGGCCAGCTGATCAAAAGAAACCCGGCTCAATTGCGGCTGTGAGATGACAAAAAGCCCCCAGGCTGCGGTGTCGGCTATAAGCTTAACTTTGAATAGGTAAATTGCTGTCAGCGTTCTAATTTCTCGCATCCCGGCTCGTGCCAGAGATGGCTACTCGCTGTTAAAAACGACATTAGGTTACTTATCATTCTTATGCATGGATGGTACATACCTAGTAGGTACTGTAGGTTTAGAGTCTGACTCGGAGTTGATCAGCCAGTCCGTGATTGGGACCCCACTGCTTCGCGGCGCTTGCAAGTCGCGCCCTGCGAATGACAACGCTATCCCTTTTCGGGCATAGTGGAGACGCCAAGAGGCGATACCGAGATTCGGATTCGGCCAGCCGAGAATCGCGGTGAATGACCGAATGCGATTCTGCGGGGATAGCGCTATTCCCAATCGGGCTACAAGTACATCTACTACAAATGCCGGACGGAGTTCGGAGAAACCGCTGCAGTGACTTGCAGATCACGTGCTGACCTGATATAGGCTAATGCACCGCCGGCTGCATCCCGAACAGCCCTAACTGCCCAAATCAAGCCCCCTTGTCTAGACTGATGCAGACAAGCTCAACCGAAGGAGCAGAAAGCCGCATTGTTGGACAAATTATCGACCATTCGTGTTGGCGCGGAGCCTCCATACTCCTACAGCCGCATACAATTTTGGCACTCAAATTCTGCAGACACTTGAAAGCCCAGAAATGCATCTCTTTGGATGAGGAATTTGTTCAGCTGTCGTCTGGCTCCTGATGGTCTCCCTGCCTGTCGAGCTCCATGTGTCAAGCTTTCTGTGTCGAGATATTAACCCACGTCTCATTTACTCCTTGTAACAACTTCATCGACCCATTGGTCGAGTTCCCTCCGCAAACTGCTCTCCGCCAATCGAGTTGTTCGCCATGGCGCTGAATTCAGGAGTATGGAGCTGCCGAGAGTTGGATTGAGGAACTCGAAAACCTGCCTCCGGAGGTCCGCCAGTCGATCCATCTGAGCCGCTTCTTGTGCGGAACGGATGATGCCGGGAACAGTTTATCATTTGCCCTGCGCCTCGCAAGGCTTCTTCTGGAGTGGAATGAGCTCGACGCGTTCTCGATTGACATGCCGAACGACCTTCAAGCATCTGGGCACCAATACAATTATGAGCTTTGGTCATGGGCTCTACATCAGGCCTTGCTGACTGCCTTTTCCTGAGGCCGGAGGCGAGAAGTCCCGAAACGTACACTAATCCGAACATCTTCCTCTATCACAACGTTGAGCATTATATCGAGGGGTGTATTCTTCCCCTGGAGCCGCAATGCCTGGCGAATAAACGCCGCTTAGATTACTATCGTGATGTCTACCTTATCCTGGAAAGTCCAGAAATCCCTGGGCCGCGGGGTAGAGATTTACCAGAGGCTGCCAACAAGGACTGTGAACGCATTTGAGAGGAACGGGGCATTGCTCTTCGGCGGGGGATTCCGGACCAGGCGAGAAAGGCACCGTGTTGACAGTGAGATGGATTTCCCCCTTGGATGAGAGAACGTCGCCAACCGGCCACAGCGCCCGCACCTGCCACGTCCTCGGATCCCATACTGTGGATAATGAAGATTTGGAAGGAGTTGCCGACGTTTCTACAGCTACTGCCGCAATGACGCGTTGTCTTTCGTGGAACAGGAAATTGGTTTACTAAAGATGACTTGATCCATCATTCACAGAACCACGGAGAGCGAGGCGATTGACGTTTGATTTGAAAACCCGGAACGTGGCAGAAACATGGAACGACGTAATCCAGCCAGATGAAAGGATTCTTGCGATCCCACATCTGCAGGTGATTCAAGGTTGGAGTTGCCTGGTGCCTTCCTGCCGCTTGCGATGTGTCTTGACTCGCAACTGGGGTTCACATCACCGGGAAACCGACCACGGGACCGTTTTCAACAAGGAGGGGATGTCTTATTTTCACTCTCTCCAGCCTCCCAGGCAAGATCCCGCAGGACGACTTTCTTTTCCCGCGTCTTTCTCCTGGGGCGAGTGCCGATAATAATAGCGAGATACCTTCCTAGGGACTGAAATGATTAGTATTCTGCAACAAATTGACAGCCCATTGGTAAGGGGGGGGGTTCTTTAAACGGCGATGGTAAAGGGGCAGGGGCCCGTCCGCGAGGTTCCGAATTCATTTTTCAGAAAGCATGTCAAGTATCACCGAAAAATCAGGTCCTTTGTTTCACAGGCTACTGTCACTGCTTGTACTTTGCCAGTTCGGTATCTAACAATGCCTTGCGTGGTAGCCATGCAGGGATGAAGCTCCCGCGCCTTAAATCAAGTCGACACAGTCGCGGCACGGTGAATTGGTGGCCATCTTACTCGTACAGTTGTTGGTATCTGGCGGGCGAGCAGATGACATGCTTCAACTGATGTGTTAGGGGTCACAATGGCCGTTCTTCATCTCCTGCGGCGCCAACATTGATGTTACCTGTTAACTGCCCCTTTTCAATGGTTAGGGCAGACCAAATTCGACCTAAACATGGGACACTGGAAGATATGGATTGGTCTCGGCGGTGGTTCCCACTTTCGAATTGGTCCGGAGGAGGTACATTGTGTACCAAAATTTCATGGTTCTTCCCCATTGACGACTGGTTTGACGATTCGCGTTGTCAGTTTACTTGACCCCGGCAAAGCTAACATGCCACGTCAAGCCCTATCCCACGCCTCCCTCTCCGCATCATCGATAATCAACAGGTGTCGTGATAAGACGACACGGATGCCAATCATCTGAATCAATGCCAGCACCCGAATTGATTGACTGACCTCTAATGATCAGCGCGCTAGCACCATCATTGAAGACCTGCGAGTTCAAGTCTCGCCACCTTGTCACCTGTTTCCTAGGTTCCGGTCCGAGGACCACACATCGACACTCTAAGTAGCTGAACTTTGACAGTTGACACTATTCAGGGGATTCCTATGATCCAGATATCCCAATGGAAGCCACTTTGCCAAGGAAACGGGAGACATGATTGAAGCTTACCTCCTAGACGAAAAGGTGAGATAACGAGCCAACTTCTGGGAAGTCGTTCAAAATCGCAAGCTTCACCGCACCAAGTTACGCCCGCAACGTTCAGCGGGGCATGGCGCCGCAGTGGGCAGGCAGCGCCACTCTCCGTCAGTCGTAAGCCAATGACGAATGCCAGTTCATCTTTCTCCATTGAAATGATTTGATGATGATTGACAATCCCGCGGTATCCCGCAGCTTTGTTCCGCATTGTCCAGTGCGGCTGAGGCTCGAATATCGGCTCGCGATGGCTCCTACCGACGGCCGTTGATCTGATCAGGACGAGGCTCCTGTAGCCGGAGGCGCTTTCGGCTCATCAGGACTCCCGGTAGGGCTGAAGTCTCGTTCCAATCGCTTGCTTTTTTTCTGACCCCACGACCCCCATGATGTGCGGACGCCGCCGTCTCCATCATCGTCTGGGCATATGTACCTACCTACATAGGGCAAGCCACACCCATCCCGACACTACGCGCCGCGTTCATCATCAGAGTCTATGCAAGTTGAACGGGATTTGCGGAGCCAAGCTTTATATATGTTCTTGTTCTATTTGGCCATTTTAACTCTTTGCTTTGCCGGTAACACTACAGCTTGGCCTTGGCGTGCAATACGGGGGGGAAGGGGGGAGGGGGGAAGTTGATCCCATCGATAGCTGCCATTGATACTAACCACTTCAGTTGTCAGGCGGGTCATGATGACAACTTCAATTGGTCTTCCCATTGGCACACCTAAGAACACAGACCTGCGCTTCCAACACCAGCGCGGAGACGAGCATCTCCCCTGGTGTCCTGAATCAAAGAACCACTCGTCAGTACTTCCTACTACTCACGGAGTGGTCATGCCGCAACGAATCCGTTTCGGCGATCCCATCGAGGACTGTTGGCAGATCATAGGTACTACCGTTAGGAGTTAATGCTCTTGGAGGTACGATCGTGGTGGCGAGGGTTGTGGAAACTGGCATCCTTCGATTAGTTAACCACTGTAGGATTCGCGCATCTTCGACAGGATGACTCGGAGGAGATGCTCACGTTAGTTGTCTAAGTACTACCTAACCTCTCAGTTAGTATGGAAACAAATGCGCTTCTCTTGCTCCTAAAGCCTCCGAAAGTCAGAGCCAGAAGGTGGCTAGAAATTCGAAACTGATCAATCTGACCTCTGGAATTCTTCTCCTTCCTGTGAAGACTTTGTACAGAGGTGGTTTCAAGATGTCCGATAATACTATGACCAAAACCTCACTAACCTAGTAGTGTATGTAGGCTACTCCGTACATATGTACTCCTCATACTAACCCTGTAGGTAATGGTCTCGGCCGACTTTTTCGGTTCGCCACTACATGTACTTATACGAGTCGCTCAAGTTGTGCGAGTCAGTCTGCATCCCATCCATCGGCTTAGCGTGTGTGGTGCCAAAACCTCAAAACTCATTAGCCTAACTAACGGAACGGTTGGACTCTGATATTTCCACCATAGAGTTAACTAGTTAGTACTATTTTCTCGATGCATTCCAAAGGCATCTTAACCTCCCGATAATCGTTCGTAGGACTTCGACGTCAATGCTCTTTTTTATACCGTGCTATTATATACTATTGCTAAGGGAGAGATTTCAGTCAATGCGGTGGCAGTAAGCAACGGAAGATCTCAACACTTAGTTTAGGGCATGGCAGGTTCGCACGTGATGGATTAGGGAAAGGTAGAGTAGCTACTACGAGTACTTGTTTACCAAAAAAGAACTCCCTGTAATTATATGTAGGGTAGAACTTCAGTCGAATTATCAAAAGAAGCACAGTCTAAACATCGATAAGTACTACTCTCTTAGGGTTAGGAGGAAGGCGTGTAAGGCGCTCTTCGACAGGATCCAGATCCATGGCGCATCCCGATGTCCACGGGCATCTTCCTTCAACGTGGTCTGTGCCATGCCCTGGAGTATTCGTGTTTGTAACTTAACTACATCAAGACCGATATGGACTTCGCCCTCGGAGCTAGCTCTCAAGAACGACAGCCGTAGCATGTTTAAGGAGATCCTAGGCCACCGACAAAGTGATAGGCTACTATTGTCACGATGGTTTACTCGATGCGGCCATGCAGTAGTCATGAATGATCTGATCAGCAATGGATCATTCAATGGATGATCTCCTACATTCCACCACTTATCTTCGCCCATCCATGTAGCCTTACCATTCCCTGAAACCATCAGACTACACACCAGATCTAGACCCAATGACATCTCAAGAGTATTGTATAAGAGACCCGTCACAGCTTCATCGCCCACACTTCCCGGCGCCACATCTTGACTCCTTCGATCTCGCTCGTCTTCAGATCTCGCCGGACAATCCGTGAACATGATTCCCAGTCCGCTTCGTCATCGCTGTCATCGGCATCCATCTCTCCCAGATTCCAGGTCGAAGCTGAGCTCTTCCGGGTGTCCAGCCTGCTACCGACTCGGACCTGGGTGACCTCATCGCTATCGACAGACTCCAGGGCAACGCACACGCCAACGTATTCCACGCGAAGATCGGGGCAGTGGCTAACCGTGTCAGCAATGCCATAGCGGATCTGTCGGACAACATCTTTGATCTTGGTGTTGCCGTGGAAGAGGACCTGAAGCGCACGCAGCGACTTGAGACCTGTGAACTGGAGCATCAAGAAATGCTAGTCCGCATTGTCAGCAAACGAACCGGTAGTCAGCCCTTCCACGTTCCAGTGCTCACCAGGCTATCGGAGTTCAAGCCTATCATCAACTCCTCCAGTTGGCTCCCGTACCTAACAAGAGCCAGGACGCTCTTGCGATCAAACATCCATCCTGTGTCATCCTCGTTACGAACGACCAATCTGCGAAGGGTATGCCCATGCACCTTCAGGACCGCTCGACGGATGTGTTCAATGCGGACGCTGGTCTGTGGTGTCAGTATCGGCGGTTTTGACTTGTAACTTCGTTCGAACAAAAACAATTCAGTCAAGCCATTGAACCTGCCGAGAGCCTGTAGGAACTCGGGGGTTACGTTGTCGGTGTGGATGGACGTGAGATTTAGGGGGTGGTTTGCGCTGGACAGCATTGCCCAAAACGGTCCCTGCGCGCCGACATTCAATAGGGAAAGATGCTTCAAAGCCGAAAGGTCAACACCCTTGGCAAGAACAAGAGGGCGTACGGGAATTAAATATACGGACAGACTGTCCAAGCGCAATCCACGGGTCGTGCGCAAGTACTGCTCCTGGGCGTGCGAACTCGGTGCCCTCTCTTCAGTCACATCGTCCTGACTGTTGCTGGACTCATTTCTGACCGGTTGCTTTCCTTTATCCTCCGTCGACAGCTTCTCCGTGCCGGTCGCGGTGACATCTTTCGAGGACTCGCCCTCTTCGTCCGTTTCATCTGAAGACTCTCCGCCTTCATCGCTTCCCGAGTTCACATCGGGGTGCTCGATATCAACCATATCAGAGAGATCATCCCGTTCCCAGGGCTGAACGGTACTGCTGGATGCAGAGTTGGTCACAACCGCAGATCCAATGCCACTATGTGCTGTCCCGCTCGCAACCGACGTCTCCGGCTGTGACACCCCCTCGCTCTGAGCAGTCGAAGCGGTGAAGGCTTCTGTTTTGCTTTTTGTGTCAGGAGGTCCATTTGCTCCGTCCCTCCAGTCGAACGGAAATGCGGGCGGGTGGCTCCCATCCTCGCAAAGCTTGACCAGGTAGTTATAATATTTGGCATCTCGCGAGCCGTTCATGTTATCTCCACTCGCGTTGGAGGAATCCTGTGATCTGGAAGCGTTAGCGGGAGAGCTCTGCGCTTTGCTGCTCTCCGAAGCAGCCTGCAAGGATTCCTTGACCTCCTGCGCCTCCAGGTACTTGGCTGAAGCTTTTTCCAACTTCTCCAACGCACGGGCTGGCTTGCTCGCGCGTGAGCGTTTGGAGCTTTTCATAGACAATAGATCGTCAACAATCGATCTCACTTTCGCCACAAAGTTGCGATCATCATCTTTACAAAGCCAGACCTTCGACGCAGCCTGGAGCTCCCCGTAGGCCGCCATCATGGCCCGATCAAACTCACGGTCAAACTCAAGATCCTCGGGGTTGTCACTGGAAACACCCAAGACCTGTGCCAGGATTTTCTCCTGCAAAGCGCGTTCCTTGCGGAGTTCATTTTGGCTGGAAGTTCCGGCCTCCGACGATCCAAGCTCATCAGAGCCGGGTGGCGGTGCTTGTTGACTTGGATTCATGAAGTCGTCATTTACGTCGTCCGCAACGTTTGCATTTGTGGATGGTTCTGTCCAGGAGCGCTTGCGAGCCTTGGCGGCCAGCCCCTCCGACAACGACAGTGCCAATGACTTGATCGTGCTGGAGGAGGATCCGATACACGAAGCAATCTCGGGGAGGTATTCGTACGATTCAACATCCAGCACGGCCAGGCTTTTCAGACCGGAAAAAAGAGAAAAATTCCTGGGCTCCAGTGTTGGCCTGTGAGTTGCAAGCCGTTGTACTGGCTTAGGATTCATGTCTGTTCTTCGTGATTGGGAGTAATTACCATGAGACGGATAGTACGGAAGTCCTGGAGGATTCTGTGGAGGAAACAGTGCCTGTCCGTGAAAGATATGGCCTCCAGTGAGGTTCCCGTGGCTGGTGCCGCCCGACGACTCCGTAGGTTGATTATCGAGGAGTCTGATGATGGACGCTGAATGAAGGGACGGACCCGGCTGAAGCCGCACATGTAGATGCTGCAGTGTCCGTAACTTGCTCAAATACTGGAGAACGGATTGGGAGATTTCGACTCGGACATTCCATCTTGTGTGTCCAAGTCAGCTCTCTCTCGCGTGGGCGGTTACTGTAATCACAATCTCTTACTTGAACGACTCCAGAACCGCCGTCCGTTTCAGAACGGCTAGAATCAGCGTGTTCAGAAACTTCCCCGCAGAATGTTCATATTTCAACTCCTGCTGCGCCTGATCCGAGCTATAATTGTTCTCCGCATCCAGTATGAAAGTCTTCATGTACTGGGCGTAGTTGTAGTCGGCGGAGGCCAGGGCCTCCAGGATGCCGGCCAAGAAATCGACCGGTGGCTGATCGCATACTCTTCTGTCGTCCAGAAAGACATGGCGCACCGTCCTGTAGAGCACCGATGCAGCGATTGCATGGAACTCACGAGACGTCCGAGCGACATTGACCAAATCAGCCGGGCCAAGCTGTTCAACCCGGCGATTAGTCGGGGGGGTTGTGGGCAAGGGATCCCGCTCCTACTCACAAACGATAGGATAGTCTTCATTGTTTCGAGAGGTAAATCAGTCAAATTTGGGCCGGCGGGCGTTGTGGACACCGACGCTAAGACCTCACCGGCGCCCGGCGGGGGCATGGCGAGAGATTCAGGCGGCCGGTTCTACAGTGGTTGAGAGTGGGAGAAGGGTAGAATCTGCAATGAAGCGAAGGGATGATATGTAGTCTGGGGGCAGCACTTGGGAAGGCGCGGGCTCTCAAATCAAAGAAGCGACAAAAGAGGCAGGAACTGAAAATAATAGCGATAAAGAGGAGTTGAGGAAGGAGCGGGCCAAGATTCAAAGAGATGGAATATCAACCTGAAGGGCTCTCACACGCAAAAATGGAGGAGAATAGTAGAGTGTGATTGGGAAAGGTGATTGTTGATCAAAATACTACACAAAGATAGAAGAACAAAAAAACGAAAAAAAAAGCAACGAAAAATGCCAGCAGACATGCACCCGTGTGATTGGAAGACAGCGTGAGGCAAGCGTCAGATGGAGTGCAATACTTGATCTGCAGTGCAATCAATCCATGCTGGCAAGATGGACGGATCTTTTTATACCTAAGGAGCACGAAACATGGCAAATTCGTAGGCAACTATCATATCAGCTGATATCAAAGAGTTGGAACAATTCTGGAGTCGATCAAAAGTGAGGCAGACAGTCATTCTTGTACTTTTGATCAGGATTCAAAACGCTCCTGCAGCCATGCAGCGAGATGAAGCGGAGCTGGGGCTAAGAGACTGAGCTTAGTCCACAAATCAGGACTCTCCAAGGGCAGGTTGACAGCGCTGCTGCCTGAGGCTGCCATGGCTCTCTCTCGTTCAGATCCGGCTTTGTGTCGGTTTGCATTCTTTTGTCACCCAACATTCTGTTGTGTGAGGCTTAATTACTTGGACAAAAGAGACATCGTTTCGATGCTTTAAAGCTCTGGGATCATGGAGTTCTGGGTCTGGATCAGGACGCTAGGTATCAGCCAGGCACTTGCTTTAGGGTTTAGGTATGTACTTATTACATTGCGAAGGTTCTTACAGAACTTGAATAGTACTTGGAAGTGCCAGTATAGGAAGTCTATGTTATCAATGCCCAAGTGTCCAATGTATGTCGGTATACGCATATCTTTGAGCTGCTGATTCATGCGGGAAGCTGCAAGATTCAATCTCAACAGAAACCCGGTGGCTCAATGCAGATTTCAACGGTTTCCAATGAGTACTACCTACTTCATAGGTACTGACTGCACCACCTAAGGTAGACCTCACCAAATCGAGAGTTGCTGTGACCAAAGCGTACTCCAAAGGCGATTGGACTTAAATGCCCATGTAGCTCTGGACAGTCATTCACGAGATCACACTGGGCAAAGAAAACAGTGGTACCGGGTCTTGACAGAGCAAGGGACAACCCTACGAGGTCTCTGTTGGAATTCAAGAGTCCGAAACATAGGTATCACATCACCACTTTCGACAACGATTTCCAGCGTTGCTTGGCCCGTTGTCCAATAAACAGGTACCAGTTCTCTGCATCCGTCCATACTGTGTAGAGGCCCCTTACGTCAATTGTCTAAACCCGGGCTGGTACGAGTCTTCGACTTTTCACAAGGCGCAAAGAATAGTTACGAAAAACCTGAGTGATTCGAGACGGAAAAAAAAAAAAAAAAAAAAAAAAGGAAACTTATTGGAATCGGGTCCACGTGCATTTTGACGCAACTCATTCAAAGAAAACTGGATGTAGAGTGTGTGGGCTTGCAAAATAGCAGAATGAAGCAGGTACTCCCATTACCTATGCCGGGGGTATCACAGACATCATGCTTCTTCCTTCAGCTCGTTAATCACCTCATTAAAAGCCTCGAGAATCGGCCCATACAAAATGTTGGGGTCCTTTGGCGTCCCAGTGAATATCGCACCATCTTTTAGATGGAAAAGGATCGACAGGAATTTCCTGCAGAGGCTTGACACGCTCGAATTCCCGTGGAAATTCGAACAGGACATCATCGAACCCTTTGAGGTCCATTTGGCCGCGTTTGCTACGTGCAATTCTTTGGAATGGCCCACAATACCACTCCGTGAACACGCTCTCCGGCTTTCGCGGCCGTTCATTGACCCGATTCACGAATTCCCAGCCACGACGACCGCACTGCCAGAGGAGCACGTACAGAAAGGACTCTAGATCGTGTCGGTAGCTGTGATCACGATTAACCAGCACCTCGATGGCCATGAACTCCAAGGTTCCGGTGCGACAGCGAGCGCCACTCGGCGCGCTGCCGAGCTCCTTGGCAAGGTCCAGGTCGATCAGCATTCCCGAGTGGCCGGTCTTGTGGCGATCCGTAATAATAATATTGTTTTCAGAGATATCGCGGTGAAGAATTTTTCCCTTGGAATAGAGAGATTGATGCGCCTTGATTGCATCCCGGAGCGCTTCCAACAGTTCTAGGAGCGACTGATATTGATGAATCGGCCGGCCAGCGGGGAATATGACGAGACAGCGAAAGATGCGGTTATCGTATGAGCCGTCATTGGTTTCATACAGACTGGTTCCTCGCTCTGATTCCACGTCGTACGTTACTTCACTATGCCACTGGCCCGAACGCTGCCGATTGGACCTGCTTCGCTTAGATTTCGAGCCGACGCCACCAGACTTGCGTTTCCTCAAACGTTCAGAACTGCCTGCGAAGGTTAAACTATCGAGGCTGCTGAGTGGCCGGGACCGGTCACTGGACAGGCCGGAACCTTGGGGCTGTGACACAGGCGACAGCGGGTTGCTGGGAGCACTACGGAAAGTATAAGGCTCCGCGAATGTCAGTCCCGAGCGCATTTCGCTAATGCTGGTGATTGTGCGATATCCAACTAGTTTGGAGATGCCTTCAACTCCTCGCTGATTGGCCCGCTCCAGAAAATCCGCTTCCGACTTTCGTTGGCCCGATGTCCAGGAGAATTTAGCCACATGACTCCATTCATCTGAATCCGAAAACTTAGCCAGGTAGCAGGCGGTGCCGCGGCAAACGATCGCCCGTTGACGAGTAAGGGGGGTCGGTTCCAGCTGTAGTTCCACCTCATCCTCTTCGTGTTCTACGCGTATAAAGTGACGATCGCGGTCTATCCTCATAAACGTGTCCAGACCAAGCTCTTCTTCATTCATCATGGTGTACCCGGCAATCACCCGAATGAATAGTTCGGGCTCCTTGTGGATGTCGAATGTAGCTGGGCTGTAGCATCCTGAACGGTCAAAAATCCATACCGTCATTGTCGAGCCGCTGATGGTGAATCCGTGAAGATAGCGACGGGTGGGTTGATAGGCAAATACATCCCGTGCATACCGGGCGAGCTGTACCAGCGGGCACTTCACGCTATGCTCCGATGCCTTGAGTTCGCCAATCACCTCTATGTCTCTCCAGTTATGTTTGGTGTCCGAGGGACTTCTGTTCTTTCGTTTGAGAATCACGTCAATCTGCCGCGCTGCTTCACCACCGATGAGATCTCGCGGGAGCTCGATCGTGTAATACCGCCGTTGTTCCATCGAGAGAATGTTGTCTTGAAGTCGAAACAACCAGGCAAGCACCTCGTCTTGGGACGGTGACTTGCTGAGCCCAACCCAACCACCGTCAACATGCTGGTCCTTCACGGATCGATAAACCTCTTGTGCACGATCCGTCCATCTCTTCCCTTCGAAATACTTTTCAGAAAATCCTTCCACATTTCGATAAGTGCAGTCCCGAATCTCTTGAAAAAATAAATAGAATCTGTCTTCTTCCGCGTCTGTTCGCTACTACCTTGCTGGGACTGTGAGGTCCTTCTGATCGGCGTGTTTTCCACCACCGGATGTGCACTTGTCGGTGGCGGAGTTACTCGAGAGATCTCGGCAGTGAGATCCAGCACCGAGCTCCATATCTCGACATCAACTGCCTTTTGAACGACAAGTTTCACGAGCGGCCGGTAGTCATCGTAGCTGAAATCGTTCTTGCGGACACGTTTGCAGATATCGAGAAGTTCGGACATTAAATCACGACCGTTGATTCTTGAATGGAGGCTTAATGCGACTTGTGAGTTCGACAAAGCGAATAGAAGATTCGTTAGCAGGTTACCAAGGTGCCTGGATCTGTCCTCCGCGCCCTGGGCAGAATCGGCCAAAGAATGAGCTTGGTCTGCCTCTCGAAGTGCTTCTATGAGGGTGTCCAATGAATGGTTTAAGGGATGGTCTTCGATGACCTTGAGCTCTTTTCTCGACAGAGAAGCCATCGAGACATGTAGACCGGGAGTTCTGGAGTTGGTAGTCGATGTGCAGTTCTCATTGCGAAACCAGATGATATTAGTGAAGGAGGTATGAGTGAACTTGGAGAACTGAGTAGAGTATGGGGTACTATTCTCAATGATGAGTTGATGTAGTTCTGGCGCTTTGAGAATTCTGATCTTGGAGTTGTGGAGAATATCAAGAAGTGCGTTAATTAATAGTTGCTACTTGAAAAAGCCTGTAAGGTGCAACGGTGGCCGAGCCTTGCCCTGAACTTGAAAGGGAGAGATCTGGGAAAACAAGTTCAATACTTCACAAGTATCAACCGGTCATCAATCCTGAATCACGCTAGTCTGGATTTGGATATTAGTTAGTAGTTACGTTTACTCGTAAGGCAACAAGGCAGCAACCTCCACATGGCGGCCGGCTCAGGCACAAGCCAACTGCCAAGTCTGCCAAGCTCAACATTGGAATGCTTTGTAATATGGCCACTTGGCCATTCATCACCAAGAAGCACTCCGCAGTCAAGCACTCACTCCATCGAGCAGCATAATCACGCCCAAGATGCTGCTCTTCCACCTCCTCGCCCTCCTAACACTATGGGCGACATGGGCGCATGGCGAGCACACGTCCAACTGGGCGGTGCTCGTGTCGACGTCCCGATTCTGGTTCAACTACCGACACATGGCGAACGTGCTCTCCCTGTACCGAACGGTCAAGCGCCTCGGGATCCCAGACTCGCAGATCATCCTGATGCTTCCTGACGACATGGCATGCAATCCGCGCAATGCCTTCCCGGGGACGGTCTACAGCAACGCTGATCGCGCCGTGGACCTGTACGGCGAGAACATCGAGGTCGACTACCGCGGGTACGAGGTGACAGTGGAGAATTTCATCCGGCTGCTGACGGACCGGCTGGACGAGGACGTGCCGCGCAGTAAGCGGCTCAACACGGACGCCGGCAGCAACGTGCTCGTGTACATGACGGGCCACGGCGGCGACCAGTTCCTCAAGTTCCAGGATGCGGAGGAGATTGGCGCGTGGGACCTGGCGGACGCGTTTGGGCAGATGTGGGAGAAGAAGCGGTATCATGAGTTGCTCTTCATGATCGACACCTGCCAGGCGAACACCATGTATACGCACTTCTACTCGCCGAATATCATCGCAACGGGGTCCAGCGAGCTCGACCAGTCGTCGTACTCGCACCATGCAGACACCGACGTCGGCGTCGCCGTCATCGATCGCTGGACATACTACGTGCTCGAGTTCCTGGAGAATCACGTCAAGAATGCTAGCTCCAAGGCTACCCTCGGCGATCTGTTTGACTCATACGACGAGTCCAAGATCCACTCCAGCCCGGGCATTCGATGGGATCTGTTCCCGGGCGGCGAGCAGGAGGGCCGTCTCCGCACCGTCGTCGACTTTTTCGGTAACACGCAAAAGGTCGAGGTTGAAAATCAGAACTCAACGGGGCCGGGATCACTCAAGGAAGACATCGAGGCAATTGCGCAGTTGATCGAAAAGTGGAAGCAGCAGCGGCCTGCTGACTCGGCTCTGAACGACACCGTCGTTGGTGCTTCAGTCAGGGAGCCTGTCTCACAGCCAACGAGCAAGAAATCCATGCTCGGAGCTAGGAGAATGGCTGATGAAGACGGGTGGACCAAGCGACTCTTGGGTTTGACTGTCCTGGGTGCCGGCGCAGGGTTATGGGTCGCCGGATCAGTACTCGGGAAAGCATAACCTAGGTTGCTTTTTTCAAATGTGTAACTATTATCATTTCATGTACATAGTTGGTCATGGCGTCATTGGTTTAGAGATATCTATTCATTCCTGAACAGAACTACTGTACTGCCTAGATCCCTTCATGCGCTCACCGGACCATCAACGGAAACAGACAGCAAAGTAACCACAATGCAAACAACATAACGATGCCAAATGATCCAATCCAAAAACAAACAAAACACAAAGACAACGATCGCAAGGGAAGTCATCAGTCATGCCACAAATGAATGAGAACGATATATCAGAAAAAGAAAAACACACATTGTATCAAAATGGCAGCAACATCAATCCGGAAGTAGAGAGCCATGTATCAGCCAACCACGCTCCGGAAGCTCAACGCCTCGAGAAACGCGCCGAGATCCTCCTTCTGCACCTCAACAACGCAGTGCTCGAAGCTATCGATCCGCACCCGTGCGTTGGTCTCCTGGACGACCTCCTGGAACGCGATCCCGAAACGGTTGCGGACGAGATTCTTGCTGAGGGACGCCGGGGACGCGTCCACGTCATCGTCCGTCTCCGAGTCATCGGAGTCGTCGAGGTCGGAGGTTGTGGACTCGGTCAATTCCTCCTCCTCCTCTTCTTCTTCTTCTTCGCCTTCCTCGTCCGAGTCTGATCGCTCCGTGGCTCGTTTGGCTCGGCGCTCCTCGCGCTCCTTGCGTTTCTTCTCCTTGGCTTCTTTCTTCTTCTGCCGCTCTTCTCGCTTCTTTGCGAGTGCAGCGAAGTCGATAACGCCGCCGCCGCCGCCAGTGCCGACAACCACGTACACGCCTCGGTCCTCGTCCAGGCCCGCTAAAACCAGTGGCGTTCCCACGGCGCGCTTCTTGCCAATCTTAACGCCCTCGGTGCGATCCCGCTCTTGTACCTGGATGGCTTCCGCAACCCACAGAGCCAGTTTCGTCAACGCCCCCGGATTGGTGAAGAGCTTCACGTCAGGCCCATCTTTGATCACCGCAATGCGGAATGCTCGGAGGTGACGAATCTGGTACTTGGACAGAAGCGTCGTCCCCGTGCGGAGGATCGCTCGATGCAAGTGCTGCGCCAGGGGGAGCGCCTCGAGCAGTAATGTCGGCGACTCAGAGCCTGTCGGGGAAAGCGCGTCATATGCACTCCAGAACCGCGGATGGAGGTTGGCAGGGTCCGACTCAGATAGCTCGGAGTGGTTTGTTCCATTGGCCGTGCGAGGACGGTACGTCGTGTCGGCATCCCAGGACGATATCGAGCTAGGCCCAACTTCCAGAATCGCTCCCAGGATAACGGCAACATCTGTGGCTGATAAACATGCCTTCCATCCCCAGCATCGCACAAACCCCCAGCCTTCTCGGTTCGCGCTATGGCCCGGCGCGACGGGAGGGACCAATCCGTCCAGACCGTACATTGGCGCGTATTTCAACAAGCGAGACCGCAAGACCCGCTTTAGTTCCATGTCCATATGCGTGTATGTCTGGTGGCATTGTGTCAGGCTGATTCCCATCTTGGCCAGCAGCTTGTGCAGCCGTTTCCGCCCATTCTCCGTCCAGACATGCAATCGAGACGCAAGGTACGGACTATGCAGCATGCTCTCGTACAACGACCAATGTCTCACGAGAAGAAACCTGGGCTCCGGCGACAATCTGATGGACGTGTCGGTGGGGGAACGCCCGGTTGTCGGGATCACATCGGAGCTCCCACCCGGGCCGTCACGGTAGGTCTCGGACGGATCTGGCGGGTTGAGCCGATGCACTTCGTCGCGCAAGACTTGTCGAATACGCTCGCCACGGGCTCCACCCCAGCCAGCTGAGCCTCCGGCCTCTGATGAGTGAGAGATGCCAACTCCGGACATGGTCCGACCGGAGACCTCCATGCTGGAGGTGCCAACAATGGCCAGCCAGAGGAGGTCATTATCCTCGCGACCTAACTCCGAGGCGAGGGAATAGAGCATTGAGGAGATAGGCTCGGAATAAGCCGTGCCCATGGAATAGTACTCTTGTAAAACGCGTTCATGCTTCCGCTTCAGTCGTAGTAGCCGTCTTCGTAGAGCTCGTGGAGACGGCTGCCTTTGTATGGTGGGGGGTGTACTATCTGGCTCTGGCGACGGTGACCTCGAAGAATCTGAGGAATTATGCCCTATCACGCGTCGCGTATTGCTGGGCGAGGAGAGGACCGGTGAGCTCTAAACCGCATATCAGTTATAAATTCTGTCATCTCATGAAACACCTAGAACTGACCATCGAGTCGCTCCGCCGCCGTTGTCGTGGTGGCGCGTCAAAGTCGCTCTCGTCCTCATCACCTTCATCCCGACTCGACCAATGCTTGCGTTTCCTGCTATCCGAGCCCGGAGCGCCATCATCTTCGCTGTCTGACCCATCACTGAGACCATCATCGGCATCCTCGTCGTCAATTTGGGGCATCTCCATCAATGCGAAATATGCCTCACGCTCCTTGGTCATTTCCTCCTCGATATCCCCGTCATCAAAGACAATAATCCCGCCCTTGCCGGACGTGTAAGCCTGCGTGATGCAGCCTCGATCCACGCCGCGCAGTTTCCGACGCATGCTAATCGCATTCCCATCGACCTCCTCGAGCGCCTGGCGCTCCGGCTGGCCATCGAACACATTGACCAGATTCCAGGGTCTGCGTGAGTCGATCACCCACACTTCCACGCCACCCATATCATCCACCACCTCCTCCCCATCCTCCGACGTGCTCGTCAAGCACAGCATCTCACCGAGGTCGACGAGGCCGCCAACGCCGAGACACACCACGACTCCGCCGCTGCCGCCCTCGGAGGTGCGCATTGGACGCACCAATTCCCGTCCGGCGCGTGCCAGGTCGCCATATCCGGACACAGGCTGAATCTTATGTGGAATGTAGTCCCGTTTCAGCAGGGTGGTCAGGATTCGACAGGCGCAGAGCGCATCGGGTTCAAGTGCGACGAGGATCAGGACAGGCGGCGAAAGCGGGTGGTGAGAGCGGAGTAATTGCAGGTAGAGGTGCGCTATAAGACGGCGTGGCAGATACATCGCGTCAAATGTTCATCTGCACGCATTGAAAAGAGTCGAGATGTCCGTTTCGTCTCCGGATGACGCGCGGGAGATTCGCCGTTTCGATCGAGTGGTTGGATTTAGGGGAGCCGAGGACAAAACATGACGATATGATCAAAGCGAGAAACAACTGAAAACACTCGTACACGCCTATCAAACTTGCTGGCATTGGCTGTGGAATCGAGGTGCCAGGCAGGAGTGTTCCTCTGGGAATGAATACCTTTGTTTGCGGACTGTTATCGCCGCGCACGCGTCGAGACGCCAGTCCACGCTATGCCGTTTTAGGCAGGGTGTGAATTTGCTCATTGAGGAAATCTTGACACCTCAAGTTTCAGGCTCAAATCAGTACTCCGCAGTTCCTGTAGCACAGCAGACTGGGATTGTCCTAGGAGCCAAAGCGATGGCGATTCAGTCTGATACAATCTTCTTGTTTGCACTGCACCGACAAACAGTCAGTTTCCCAGTCCTTTAATGCGGCCATTGAACTTTTCCGAGTCAAAGCATCGGCTGTGTTCACAATTTGTGTGTCGCGACACTCCAGAGACTGCGCTGCTTGGTTTTGGGCTCTCACTCTACAGGAACGGTTCAGGGTTCAACAACGGCCTGGACCTTCATTCAATCCTACTACGGCAATGACTCGGGCAATCGCTCCATGATTAACGAATGTTTTCGAAGAGTACTAGTACTCAAGGTGATCCCTATGCACACTCTGCTCGTTTCACCAATTACGTTCGATGGACCTTGAACGGATGCGCCTCCGTGTTATACACATACTTGTTCCTTCCATGACGATCAATCTGCCACTCCCCATCTACACAATCAGTCAGTTGACAATCCCAAATCCAGCACGCAATCATTCTCACTTACCGTCAACGTTGATCAGATACAGGTACTTCAATACCTCCGCGAAGAAGAAGCTCTCCTGGGAGTTTCTGAAACCACCACCCTTCGGGTCATTGACATCGTTGATGGCCGAGTATCCGCTTCCCACTCGGGTGATATCCTTGATTTGACGGAACGCGTCCCAGGCCCAATCGCGGTACTGCAAGATCCTGTCAGTTAAAAGTCCCTGGGAGACGAAGGGAAGGAGGCGCGGTACCTTCTTGTTGCCTGTGACACGGTACGCATAGTAGTAGCTCTCCACGACCTCTGGCCGCAGGATATAGACCGGATTCTTGAGCCAGAATCCGTACTTTTGGAAGAACGCCTTCTGATCTTCCGGGACAGACTCCGAGTCCCAGCTGAATGTCTCCGGACCAATTTTAGTCGCGGTGCTCGCGTAGGTATGATGCCACGAGTCGACCAACTTCAGACCGTAGTCGATCAGGTCCTGACGACCAAGGACGGAACCGCCCAGCAGGTAGTTCCCGCCAATAAAACCAGTCAGATGTTGGCTGTCATGCTGCCGGGTACGGTCAGTTCCATTGTAGATGTCCACAAAATAGAGATCCTGATGTCCTTCTGGATACGATGTGAGATGCTTCATGGTAGACTCGGCCGCTTTGATCCATCGATCCTTGTACCGCGCGAAGCGTTTCGGATCATACACCCACATCTTGATCAGATACTCGTAGAACGAATCATCGCCTCCATTCCAGTGGACAAGGGCATCCACGAATTCGCCCGTCTTGATGTCGATATTCGAGCCGACCAACCCCGGAAACGGCTCGGCCCATTCGGGCTTCGGATCGAGCAGATGCGACTCGGTTCTCTGGGCGAGGCGCGCATACTCGTCATCGCCCGTGAGATCCGATAGATGCGTCCACTCCAGCACCAGCGTACCGGTCGTAGCAAGACCGTTGGTCGTGGCACCGTCAGTCCCAGTGCTGTTAAGCTTGAGAATGTTGTGCGGAATGCCGCTTTCCGTGTCGAACGCGTACTTCAACGCGTCGGCGAGATTCTTCGCCTGCTCCAGAATGGCCTCCACCTTTTCCTTGTCCTTGCGGCCCTTGACAAAGTGCGCTCCCGGACCGGTCAGCAAGTCGTAGCCGGACAACAGGCCGCCGAGGAAGCGGATCGTTGTCTCGAAGAGGCTGACATCCTCGGCGACAGAGTGCGAAAAGTCAATGGTGGGGATATAGTCCAGGATCTGATGGACAATTTTTTCCTTGCCCATGATGACTGCCGTCGAGAGGGCGTCTACGGCTGAGGCACCCCAGCCACCCCTGTGCAACCATGCTGCGTGAGTCAAACCGCCACCACAACACTCAGAGTGGAAGGGCGAGGTTTTCACATACAGACTATCATCATAGCCATTGTCCACAGGATGAAGCTGGTCATGCGGAAAGGCATGCTTGTAGTACCCGTCCCAGGCAATCTGAAAGACTTCCTTGATCTCCTCGGCACGGCGGTGGGACGATTCCTCAGAGGCTCTCTTTGGCAATGATGCCGACTGCCCTGCGGCAGCGAGAACCACAGCGGCGATCGAGATGGACGAAACGCGCATTGTTTCCAGCGAAATTCACCGATCACTGTCAGTTGTAAGAATGATCGACAAGGAGATAGCACTGATGAAGCGAACGGCGGACGAGTAACCGAACGAGCGGACACAACCGGCATCTATACCCCGGACGGGTCAGGGAATGAGGGCACCGAAGAGCGAAACGAATGGAGATGGTAACAATGCTCGAGGAAACATTCCAGAGAACGTCGCATCAAGGAGCCCCCCACGGCACTATTCGAGGCCTGAATACCAGGACACCGTCTCCGACAATGCCATAGGTGGGCTCCTGCAGATCTGAACCGCTAATCAAAAGAGTCGGAATCCCGTTGGGTTGCTCCGTTGTTCGCGGAGAAAGAACAATTGAAATCGCAAATGGAGGTGCTGGACTGATTGTAGTAGATCTAATTGGCGAATCACGTCTTGTTGTGGTTTTCCCAGATCGAGTAATTCAGCCCAAGGTTCATCACTAGGCCGACTTTTAGGGCTAACACCGGCGGAGAATCTGTGTTTAGTTGCATCTATCGTGATGATCTGCTCTGTCAATTCCCTTAAAGAGTATGGAAATTTTCAGCTGGTCAACATGCGGTCACGCGGGGAGAGACGGCAGACAGAGGATGTCACAGTACTTTTTAAACTAGTAGGTAGTACGGCCGTCAGTTACATCTGCCATTTTCCTAGCCCAAAGCAATCCGAACCGGCTATTCCGAATGCTCCGTGACCGAAGAATTAGTCGGTAGTATTGTATTATCGAATCAGTCGAGCGGGGGATGGTGCAGGTCTATCCATCCAAGTACCAGTACCAACCACGAGTACTGGTATTAGCGGGCAGCCCAGCAAGGTTGGAGATGAGGTTGCTCAACACCGGGTGACTTAGCTTCGAATCTATATTCCATTGACAGCGGAGTGCTCTGTACGGAGTACACTAGTAAATAACGTCAGAATCACAGAGTTTCGCAGTCCAAAGCCAGGTCATCAAGACCAAAAGAACCTCCAGCATAGTATGCTCGACAAGAAACCGACAACGTGCCCCATTTCGGCTGCCAGTGCATTCTCAAAGAAATGCCGAGGCCTGGCAGTACAGTAGTGCATGTTACCATAATGTCACATGGCTGATTTCAACATGCTTCCCTCCCACGACGAGCACATCTTCCTTTCGTCTCTCGACCAGATTCGCAGACGGCGGTCAGGCACCAGGAACATCAACTCCAGCCAATCAAACTGCACGACTTGACGGAGAGTGTGGTTACAAGAAGCGGGGTCGGAAGCTGGAAAAACATTTCTCCAGCGATCTTTTGCCAGGATGCTGGTGTAGAATGTACATAGTCAAACCCCGTTATGGCGATACAATCCATCCCTCCAGTAAGTATCGCAATAACGAGAATAATGTCACTCCTCATTATTGTCGTCAAGTGGTCAAAGGGTTACTACGCTTGGTCAAATCAGGTAGGAGTTTGGCAAGATTGAATACTTCAAGTCTATCTTATCTCGTATTTATATCTCAATTTGATGGTAAATTAATGTATTTTATGGTATGACTTGAAATTTTCAAACTTGTTAGGTATTAGCTCCTGCTGGTAAACTTTTTCTGCGCGACAAGTTGTGTGTTGAGGAGCCTGGTATCAACCCATGTTCTATGCTCCGGAGATTCAGCAGCATACACAATATATAAACACGCTACGAAACACAATGACGCCTCGACAATAACCGCCTCTAAAAGTAACACACGGATCAACCACCACAATCGCCAATTCCCACCGCCACACCCGTCGGCCAAACCCGTCACTCGCGCCGCTCTCACAAGGAACAAGCAAGCAATCAGGGACGCATGAAAGCAAAAGATGTCAAGACTAGACGCCCAAGCCTACCTCATCCGTCACGGCTGGACCGGACCCGGCAATCCCCTGAATAAACAACCCGGCAAACACAAAGGCTTGGGCCTAACGAAACCGCTCCTTATCACGCGCCGCGACGACCGCAGGGGCCTCGGCCAGAGATCGAGCAAGGATCCGATCGCGAATCAGTGGTGGTTGAAAGGGTTCGAAAATGCGCTAAGGGGAGTGGGCAGCGGTGAACGAAAAAGCGGGAACGATGAACGTGGGCAAGGGATGAGTGAACTTTATCGGTATTTTGTGAGGGGGGAAGTGTTGCCTGGGACGGTTGGGGCATCTGCTCAGTCTGACAAGGAGGAGGAGGAGGAAATTGAAAAAAAGAAGAAGAGGCGACACGATTCGGAGGACGAATGCAAGAAGAAGAAGAGGAAGAGACGCGATGCGGAGGACGGGGAGGAGAAAAGGAAGAAAAGTAAGCGTCCTGACGCCGAGGACGAGGAAGGTTCCGCGAAGAAGCGAAAGAAGCGAAAATCTGAAGACGAGGAATCAAGGAAGAGGAGGAAGGAGGAAAAGAAGAAGAAGCACAAGGAAACGGAGGTTGTTGATCAGAATCAAGATGACGAAAACCCTGAGCCGAGTTCGACTTTTACACGCTCAGAACGGAGAGACCAAGATACTCAGGAGAAACGAAAATCCAAGACAAAAGAAAAGGACAAGAAGAAGAAGAAGAAGCGCGAGGATAAAGAGCGAAAACGGAAAAAGGCCCAGGACGCATACCCGACACCGACATCGATAGCATCACCGGCGGACTCGAGTCACTCGACAACTACTACCGGCATAGACGACGGAGGAAACAAGGATACCCAGAATCAAACCATACATCGCAAGAAACAGAAATGCGGGTCATGAGTCATGATTCATGTACATAATAGAAACCTACATAGAGGACATCATTTTATACATCACGCTGCTGGCAATTTACCCGGCCGATTGGACAGGATCCAAGGCCTTCTTGTCCAAAAATCATCCTTGATGATGTCGACATGCTCCACGACCACCTTGGCTTTGCGGCGTAACTTTCGTAGCTTCTCCTGCTGCGTACGGGAGAGTTCCTCTGTCCCGCGGGAAGTAGCCGGGGTTTCTGTTGTCGTCGATGATTGTGGGTCTTCGAGCTCATACTGCCGATACACGACGCTGCCCTTTCTGAAAATCTCCGGCTCGTTGTTGTAGTTGATTCCGAACCGGCTGAAGAGGATCTCGTTCTTGTCGGAGGATACCGTTCCCTGTCCGTCTGCTTGAGCATCACCATCCGGCGGGTTCCATCCAGGGGTGAATTCATACCTGCAGCGCCTTCTCAGCCTTGGTGTTGCTCATGCCTCCCTTGAGGACAAGATTCCAAAATGTCGTGTTGTATAGATTATTGATATGGCCTGGTGTATATAGATATGTCAGCGGCAGATGCGGGCGACTTGAAATCAAAATCAGTAAGAAAACTGACAGTCCACCTGTCGCCAGCTCAGATAATCTCGTAGAATCCCCGCGGTGGGATACACAACGGCTCTCCCATCAAAGGTCGGCAAGTGCGACGGCTCCAGCGGCTTCTCAGGGAAGAATTCCGGCCAGTGGAAAATATACGAGGCCGTGAAGCTAGAGACGATCGTGGACACAAGTTTGCTTTGACACCCTCCATCGTCAGCATTTTTGTCCCGGAAGAGGGAGGGGCAAAGAAAGGTATCACCCACGAGCTCCGTCGCTCGAATAACTGGCAACTCGGATGAAACACGAAACTGAAATTCCCTGTTAGCCGGCTTTAGATGCATAAAGTAGACGAGAAATCTACCTGTACTCATCACTGACGCCATACGCAATGTTCAGATCCGGGAGGTCCTTCATGACGTCCACGGCGGCGGCGTTCATCAAATCCAGCGCCCTCCGGTCATTTGGCTTTTCAAAGCCATATTTATCACTGAATCTGTTCCATTATTCATGTTAATGGTCGCTCAGAGGATGTAGATGGGAATGCGCACTTATGGAACCCCCGGCCGTCGATGCGCACCACGATCCATGATTGCGGGAGCAGGTGGTCTGGTTGCTCAAAGTCGCGCACGTATTCGAATCTGCAGTCATGAGCTTAGTTACTTATGTTTTGAGTTTTGATCTTTTTATGTGCTTACTTGGAGTTCGCCATTGGCGATGGTGTTGAGAAAAAAAATGATGGATAAAGGAGAGACGAAATATATTCCAGATCAGAGAAAATCAAGACTTCAAATTCCATATTTCTGGTAATATTCTCTCTATCACCCATGAATGATGATATCTACAGGACGAACACTACATAGAAATACTCCAGCCAGAATAAATCATTAGATTTCTAAACTACTGCGACTCATCGCCCGTCTCGCTGGCCTTTTCAACCCCCTCGCCCGCCTTGTCCTTCTTGGACTTGAGTCCAAAGAAGTTACGACTGCTTCGCGCGTTCGACTTGTCTGCCGGGGGCGCGGTCGAGGTGGTACTGTCAAAACTCTTGCCCAGAGCCGGTTCTCCGTCATTGGCATCCTCATCGATGTCTCCGGAAAACGACTCATTCTTTTTCGCAAATATCCCACCGCGATCCTTCCAGGACAGGTTGAACTTGCTAGAACTGCCCTTGCGCGTGAGCTTTTGGATGAACGACTCCTTTGTTCCGGAGTTATCGGACAGGCTGTTCGAAGGGATTAGGTCGAGCGAGTCGCCAGACTCTGTGGCCACGGACAGGGACCGAGAATTATTGGACCTCCGTGACAATGGCGGCGAGCTGTCATCCGGATTGCTCTCCAGATCTACGGACTTGGGCCCTCCGCTAGATTCTTTCGAGTCCTTTGACTCCTTGTCCTTGGCCTTATCCGACTTCTTGCCGAATAGCGTCTTGAATGAAGGGGCCGCCGGATTGAGCTTCGTCCCCAGCTGGTGCGACGACGCAGGCCGAGTGCCAATGGGCGCCTGTACCGGCCGCTGTTGCTTCTCATATGGTTCCTGAAGAAAATCTGGCTCCGCAGACGCCATGCCAAGGGGTAAATGCGTCGAAGACCCGTACGGCGTGGATGGGCGACGAGAAGGAGCCAATGACCAGGGCTGATTCCAGTCAAGCCCCAGCGAGCCGCGGTGCCCCGGCCCATCCTTGCTTGACCACCCGAAGGGATCCGTAGACAGATGCGGGAGCTGGTTGTCAAATGAAAACGTCGATGACGGACGCGGCGATGACTCTCTCCGAACAGCTCCTAGGATCGAGGATGGATCGATCGGATCATGCCTCGGGCTGAACTGATTGTACCCTTTATTTCCATCAGATGATGATGACTTGGCGTCATCCCCCGAGCTCCCGGACGTGAACATGCTGGAGGAGAAGATGTTCGCAAATGCGCTCTTCTTCGACAAAATGTGGTCGGACGAGCTATCAGCGGTAATCTGTCCCGCCCCGCTCCGCGGGAAGAAGGACATGGGGTTGGCCCAGTTTGCCGCCTGAGCGAGCCGACGGCGCCGCACATTGGCTGCCTCGAGATCGTCGAAATTGCGCGGGAACGATCTGCTTTGCCCCGACTTCAAGGACCCCAGCAACGGTGGCATGTCTACCATGGTCTTACCGCGCTGGCGGTTGAAGCCGAATAGCCCCGATAGCCGCCGCGATGCGCTTTGTACTCCAGAAGACCCCTCTCTCGGAGCTTCCTCTTGAGTGGTCGGCGGGAGATCCACTTCGTGCAGGCTCCCTCGTGGGCTAGTGAAGAACGAGGCAGACTTGGTTTCGGAGGAAACGGAGGGTGAACGTGGATTGTCCACCGTAGCCGTTGTTGGCCCGGGGCTTGTTACCTGAGTGTCAACGGCAGGCGCTGGGATGTCCGTCGGGTCTTCATCTCCTAGAAGATCCGACGGAAGCAAGGTATCTGCTCGAGGGCTCATTGGGAAGGACGCATCGGACTCGGAGGGAAAGAGCTCCGACGGGCCTGGAGTCTCCGAGAAAGTCATGCCGTTGTTGATGTTGAAGAATGTAGAACCTGGAGCAAAGGTAGGAGAATGGCCGGATGTGCCATTGTAATTGGTCGTATGGGAGAACGACGAGTCCATCTGGAACGCCATGGGTGGCGGCACGCTATTGGTAAGTGAGCCACGATGGCGAGGTCGGCGCATCATGGGAGCTTGGGATGAAAGATCCAGCTCGATGGGCTGCAGTGCAGCAAAAGGCCCGGTGCCATTGGTGCGTTGGCTGTTCAGCCACTGAAGGCGCTCCTGGGCCTCCTGGTACTGTTGCTGGGCTTGCGTGTGTAGGTTGACGAGGGCAGCATATTGTGCATGCAGACTGCTTAACCGCGCCTCCCACTGACGAGCTTTCTCCGTATCGATTCGGTCTAGCTCCTTGCCCTCTTCACTGTCGCCGCCTTGCAGCCGTTGCCTCTCGTCCTCCAGTTTCTTGATGCGCCCGCCCTTTTCTTGAATTTCCTCGTCAATGCCTTTCATCTCGGCTTGCTCGGCAGAAATTTTGCTACGAAGTTCGCTCGCTTGTTTGGCGGCTTCCTCCTCAACCCGCGCCTTTTCCTCCCTTACTCGCCCAATGTCCTTGCTCATCTGCGCAACGGCTTCCTTCCAGCGCGCGATATCCTCCCTGCGCTTGCGGCGCTCGGCTTCCTTTTGCTGCAAGAGCCGCTCGCGTTTCGTCTTCTCGCTCTGCACCGTCCGGTTGACACTTTCTAGCTTGTTGACGTGCTTCTTCAAATCCCCACTTGCCTCATCCTTCTCCTTGACCCGCTGTTTCAACTCGTCCCTTTGCTTCTCGAGCTCCTTCAGGGTCGCCATATGTTCCTCCTCCTCCTCCTGGATCTGCCTGTCCACATTCTCGTGTTCCTGTTGGAGCGACTTCAATCGCTCCGCCAGTTGTTCCAATGTCTCGCCAGTATCTTCCCGCGAAGCTGTCCGTTGTTGTTCGTCGGACTGTGAGTGTGACGGATCCGGAGCGGCTGCGGCCGGCGACGATTTCCGGCCCGGGCCCGATCGCTTGTGCTGAGGAGGACCCGCGCTGGGTTCGCGAGCCATCATCGGCGCGGAGGGCGGGGCCAGCGCGGCGGCGGGGGGCCGGGGAACGTAGGCTTGGATGGTCGGACCTTCGACGGAGGCATCTTGTTGGGTTTGCGACAGAGGTAGCGGCTTTGTTCGGACATGAAGGACGGCGCTGGCGGTTTGGAAGTTGGCCGCGCTCACAGCAAAAACGCAAATATGGTAGATGTGCCCCGGAATCAAATCGCCGATGGTGACTGCGGTCTCGGTTCGTTTTGTCTCTCCGACTGCAGTTCCGTAAGCTCCTGTCTCCGCAGGAATCGCAGACCACATATTATCACCTTTGGCACCGTTGACCTGGACGATATGCTTATGAACTGAGTAGTAATACTCGGGCTGTTTCCATGCGATCCGTATTTCTCGCGCCGAAATCTCTTCGAGCGTCACTTCGGGGGCCGGTGGGATGTCCAACCCGAGCTTGTCGACAAGAACCTCATTGGGGGTCTGCAACACTTGCCAGGCGCGGTACAAGAGCCTAAACCAGAAAACCCGATCAGCAATGTCGCGACCACACCGGCAAACCGCCCAGCGGCGGGGATTTCTCACCAGCTCAGCGCCCAAAAAATGGTGCCCGCTAGAAGCAGCGCCATGGCACCTCGGACCCTCACTCGGGGAATCACGGTGGAATAGGCCTCGATATTCCAGAATAGCGGCTCATGCATCCCCACATGGTAGTCCATCCACGAGCGAGACGGACGGCAGCCCCGACAGCGGCTGTCAGCGCGAGTTTGCGTGGGCGATGGAGGAGAGCATTCTACCGCAACGGCGTGGCCATTGAATTTGCCGGCGAGGATCTACATCACGTGATGGTTCTTGCATGCGGTCACATGACCCGGTCTCTGTCCCGAGATTGTGGTCGGATGCCGGGCCTGCGGTGAGCTTAATAACCATGCCACAATTACGGATACATACTGTAGTAACTACTGGCTTACAGCAGTGGACGCCCTCCATCATTCCGTTCGTTGCGTCGTTGACTTCAATGGGTGATCTGTAATCATTGAGTGATGCCGTCATCTCAGGAAATGTGCATCTGAGCCATTTGTTGCGACTTCGATCCCGAAGAGCTTCGGGATTTCCCAGGTTTACCTACTCCGTACCGCTCCTCGGACTGAGGCAGAACAGCACTCCGGCAATGTCAAGACGAGAAAGACTTCGAGTCGCAAAGTCCCATGCTGATATGCTCTCAGTCATGCTCAATGAGAAGAGTTGTGACATCCAACCCTCGGGCCCAATAAATGCCAGCCCCTTAACCGTCATTTGACGCTTCTGGCGATTGCAGTTCTCGGAAGTTCCGGCTCATCAAGGAAGCGTTTTAATGCTGGCAGATCGGATTTGTGTCAAGTATGGGGAACTCATAGACCGGACGGAGGAAGCGACTATGCGTTTTGTTGCCGAGAACACGTCCATTCCAGTCCCGAAGGTCCTATGCGCTTTCACCCATAGAGATTATACTTTACATTGTGATGGAAAGAATCAAAGTGGTCATGATCGGACGCTGTTGGATTGATCGAAGCGAAGAATCAACAATGAAGCTTCTCACACAGTTGAAGAACATGATCCTAGAGATGCTACAACTGCGGCCTCCAGAAGGAATAGGGGTCGCTTCAGTTACGGGAGCTGTACGATTGCCGGTTGCCGGGTGGCCCTTCCCTGCGGTTTGGGCCTTTTGCCAGTGTTCCAGACTTTCATCGACGTTTACTACGTGGCGCGGATTTCGACCCCAGCTTTGAGCCCGAAATCCAAGAACTGATGAAACAGCACAATCGAACGTGGCCGATCATATTCGCTCACGGCGACCTCAACAACTTGAACATTCTCGTCTGGGGGGATGAGATTATTGGGATCGTTGACTGGGAAACTGCCGGCTGGCACCCCTCTTATTTGGAATACAAGACAGCTTGCCAAGTGAATCCGAGTAATTCATTTTGGATTGACGAAATCGGCAAATTTCTCACCCTGCTATCAGACGAACTGGCGATGGACCAAACTGGCTTGAAGCATTTTGGCCTGTTTTGAACGTACAATGCTTGCTGCTTCGGCTAATACCAAATGTTGACGTGGGTGCATGCCATCACTTGACGTCCTGTTGCCACGCATCCTCCGGAGACACCACAGCCTCCGCTAGTTGGTGAGTGAGCATGGGACGGGTCGACTGTCCGGGTGCAGGGAGGATATCAGCTGGAAAAGAAGTCAGTATCTCTATGCCTAGAATAAGCCTCTTCCAACTTCACCGACATCCGCACCTTCTCATGATTGATTTCCTCCATCCTCGCGTCAGCCACTCCATCTTTTCTAACACATCTCTATGGTCCCTTTCAACAAGTATCAAACTGTTCTTCTTGCTGATGATGTCCACGACGTGCTCTCGTGGCCAGAGGGTTTTAGCTGAACTATTAGTTCGTTACGTGCTGCAGCGCACTAGTTTTGTACTCATTTATGTAGACATGTGAAAACTTTGCGCTCAAAGAATCTCGATCACTTTCGCCATCGAAAGAAACTCAGTAACAGTCGAGGACCTACCGACTTCCGAACTGTTCACAGTGTTGGCCCAACCGCTAAGATGAGTGACGTTCATGAGCGACTGCTCTTTTCATACTGCCGAACTTGAAGACAACGAGAGTTTGAATTTAGCACTCCCAAGTTTATCCAGAGCAGTAGCGTCCTTCGTACAGCATTTTGGAAAGCTATATCTACCTAGTAGGTATGGGATCCCTAGACAGTTGGCCCAATGCTTGACCTTCGCCCGCTTCGCAAGGCTCAAGCCAGCACCTACGATCAAGTTACTGCCCGGCTTTATGGTTGCCGGACCGGCATCTCTGGTTGTTCCTGCAGCAAGGTAGTCATGTCATCGAAGCAAAAGTACTGTAAGCACCCTCGGAAGGAAAATTGGTTACGCCTGCCCTCTGAAAATCAGGGATCTATGATCATACCATGTTTGCAGCGCGGCTATTCGAAGTAACTCTCAGGGACATGACACCACCAACGTTTATCATAAAGCTCGGGACTGCTTTTACGCAGCAAATAAGCTTCTCGTTTGGATATTGATCGCAAAAATCAAGGATGGAGACCGGCCGGCAGAGGTCATGCGTACGGCTCCCAAGCAAAACAAAGAAGGCTGGAATTGCGTTTGCTGGGTGCAAGAGGAAGAGGGTTTGGAAGGGCTCCGTGAGGGCTCTTGGTCCCAGGCTCAAGTCACAAAAACACATGGTTCGGCCAACTTCGGCGAAAAATAATAATGAAGTTAATGGATCGGGATTCAGCCACAGTGGCGGTGCGAGTCGGAGGCTGGGATGTCTTGAATCTTAGTTACCTAGTTAGGTTAGATCACTACATCTAACAACAGTATCTTAGTCAGCAATGCATGTGATCGGCGTGAGTGGGCCGAGTGACGCTGTTGAGTGTTGAGAGGACAAGATGAGGCCCAACACTCTGTCGTCGCCTCACTGTTCCCACCCACGCTTTGTGATCGCTTTGTCTGCGGTGCAGTCCGCTTGTTTAATCTCTCCGGCAGCCGCCTGGTGCGTCTTTTCTGTGTCTCGGGCCCTGTTCACGCAATGATCGCTCGTCCTCTGTACATGGGCGCCGGGATTGTCACATGATAATCGGCAATCTTCATCGGGTTCCTCTGCAGGAGTGCGCTCGGCACCGAGAAATCTTACGAGCGCTGCCGTTTTGATCTCATCTTGATTCGTTCGTTTTCGGATCGTAATCGGACATTGGTTGGCAGAATCCTCTCGCCAGCTGCCCGGAATGCAGTACGTGCGAAGCCTGAGCGGTCCGGTATCCAAGACATGGAACTCGATCAACCCGGCGACGCTGAGCGGAGCCATTGATGTGATCGTGGTCGAGCATGAAGATGGTGGGTGTGGCTCGGAGGAGCGGTGATCGGAAGCTATGATGCTGATCGTTGTCTAGGCACCCTGGCTTGTTCGCCGTTCCACGTCCGGTTTGGGAAATTCTCCCTGCTCAGGCCGTACGAAAAGAAGGTACTCTGGTGGAGAGTTGGCAACATCGGCAACTCATGGCTGACACAGCGTACAGGTCGAGTTCACCGTCAATGGAGTCAAGCAGGACTTTCCGATGAAGCTGGGGGAAGGCGGAGAGGCATTCTTCGTCTTTGAGACTACGGATGATGTTCCAGCGTCGCTTCAGACGTCACCACTGGTCTCGCCGACGGGCAGCCCGAAGCCGTCGACTCCCGACCTCCCATCACTGCAAGAACCGCCGGACCTGGACCTGGACCGAGCCCAGCCGCCTACTGCAAAGAGCGACCGCGAAGGTTTGAAGGCAACATCGACGTGGTCCGCAGGCGATGCGAGTGTATCCAAGGAGACCGGTATGGCCCTAAATTTGACTACCCGTTGACGCAGTTCTGACACGCTCCAGGAACAATTACTCCCGTCACCGGCTCGCCTAGCGGAAACCCGGCCCGCTCGCGCGGAAGCTCCTTTGGTGACCAGATTCCGCCTCTGAAGCTGCACCGTTCGTCATCGGACAATGTGCTCCATGGCGGATCGGCAAGCCTGCAGAGCTCGCCCCGGCAATCTGTTCTCGGCAGGGACGATCCGCGCTTGGAGCGCCGATCAACGAGTCCGCCGCCGGTTTCGCCAGAGGAGGCCGTATCTCGAGCAATCTCGCTCTCCAAAAAGCTATCTATATCCAACATCCCCTCGAAAGTAACAGAGACGGGTGATTTGATGTTGGACATGACTGGTTACAAAAGCAACGAGGAAGATGCCCTCCGAGCCGAGGTGATTGCACGTAAAATCCTCGCAGAGGAGCTAGAGGGCAACTACGACCTCGGTGCGCTTATTGGAGCAGATGAGCGCGGGAATCTGTGGATCTACAGCAGCGAAGAGGCGAAGCAGGAGGCAAGTCGGAGGGCTGCGCTGAACTCTCTGAAGTCGGAGGGACGCAACGTGGGAGATGACTCTGTCTCGGATCCAGGCTATCACAGCGAAGGCGACCAGAACGTTCCGGGTACCCCCGTGCAGACGCGCCATCAGCGTGCCCAGTCCGATGTTCAGCCGGGGCCACCCACTCCGCCACAAACGCCGCCGCAGAGCAGCGGCGTTGGCGATCCGAACCGCAATTACGCCAAGACGTTGCGATTGACCAGCGACCAGCTCAAGAAGCTGAATCTGAAGCCGGGCCCCAATCCCATGACCTTCAGTGTTAACAAGGCGACCTGTCCTGCGACAATGTATCTGTGGAGCTATCGAACCCCGATTGTGATCTCTGACATCGATGGCACCATCACAAAGTAGGTGTCTTGAATGTGTTTGTTGGTGCAGTATCTGACATTCTTTAGGTCGGATGTGCTGGGTCATGTGTTGAACATGATCGGTCGAGACTGGACGCATCAAGGAGTCGCAAAGTTGTTCACAGATATCGTCAATAACGGGTACAACATCATGTACCTGACGAGCCGCTCGACTGGCCAGGCCGACAGCACACGCGCGTACCTCAACGGCGTCCTGCAGGACGGCTATCGACTGCCCAAGGGCCCGGTGATCATGAGTCCGGATCGGACCATCGCCGCGCTCCGGCGCGAGATCTACCTGCGGAAGCCCGAGGTGTTCAAGATGGCCTGCCTGCGTGACATTTTGAGCCTCTTCCCTCCAGACCACAATCCATTCTACGCAGGCTTCGGCAATCGCCTGACAGATGCGCTCAGCTATCGGTCGGTGAATATCCCGTCGACGCGGATCTTCACCATCAACTCCAACGCCGAGGTCTCGCTGGATCTCCTCAGCCTCAACAAATACAAGAGTAGCTACGTGTCGATGAGGGAGCTCGTGGACCACTTCTTTCCTCCCGTCAGCCTATTGGTGCAGGGTGGCAGCGAGGAGTTTACGGATTTCAACTACTGGCGAGAGCCCGCCGACCTAGACAACTTCTCTCTGACGGCCAGTGAGGATGAGGAGGAAGAAGAAGAGGAAGATGATATTGGCAGCGACGTTGTGTACAGTGACGAGCTGGGCAGTGAGTACGAGGACGACGAGCACAACGGCATGACGGATAGTTACATCTCACGAGACTCGCTCGCTGAGGATGTGGATGACGAATCGGATGGGGAGTACTCGGACGAAGAAGATGACTTGGCCGAAGATCAGAGATGGCGAGGTGCGCGTCACTCGCGCAGGCCTTAGATCTGGACGGCATTCAATCAGACGACGGTTCTATGGGCTTCTTGACTGCGGATCAAACATCGCAATGGGTTTGAAGGTTTCGTTTGGGACAATGTTGCATGGCACTTTGAGCTGGTCTATTGTACATACACCTACATATGCATCGCCGATAGAGAGTCGGCCTGGCGTATAGAGCTGAATTGTTGCATTTCGTTACGATGCAGGAGCTCTCCATTTGGCGTTGATTTCAGCGTTGCTGGCCTGTCTGCCTGAGCCCTGAGGCGACAATCCATTACATAAGCAAGGCTTTGTGAGGGTGCGCTAATCCAAACTTGGCATAGCGCGTCCGTTTGGCTTTGAGCCTCTGAGCTTGACCTCTTGTCCATCCATCACACCTCCAACGACTTGATCTGCCCTGGAATCTCATCATTAAACGAACGAGATCATTCCCAGAATACATGCTTCAATGACAGGCGATTGGTCGTGTTAGCCGAACTTTTACTACAGAAATCGCGTCATGCCGGACCGCTGAACGTTGATTTCATTTCTAGCCACCCATCGATCATTCTTCTGGATCATTGAACGAGCCGAACGAGAAAGGGCCGACGATGGCATCGCCGCGTCCGACACAAACGTCACATCCTCTGACCCCGCCAGCAGAAGGCACGGCTAATTCCGGGGCCGCTTCAAGTCAGGCCAACGCCGGCGCGACGACGACCACTGCGACGACAACGGCGGGGATGACGAACGGCGATGGGGCGACCACGGCAGCTTCAGCGGCGAACGTGCCGCCGGCTGTTCCAGCGACATCACTCAGCGACTCTGGCAAGTCGCGACGACCGCGGGACGTGCGGCTGATCCACATGCTGCTTGCGTCTCTTGGGGTGACGGCATACCAGGAGCGGGTGCCGCTGCAACTACTCGACTTTGCCTACCGGTACACATCATCGACACTGCAGGACGCGGTGCATCTCACCATGGAAGGCTACGCGGGGAGCGCCGCGCCGGGGCAACAAGGCGACCAGCAACAACAACAGGGGCAACAACCTACCGTGACCACGGTCGGCGGCCGCGGCGCCGTCGAGGTCAGCACGGTGACGCTGCAGGCGCTGCGGTTGAGCATTGCGTCACGACTGCATTACCAGTTCCAGTCGGGCCTGCCCAAAGAATTCCTCATTGACATGGCGCAGGAGCGGAACCGGATTGCGCTGCCGGGCGTGGCGCGCGGCGGGGCGGACCCGGCGACTGCGGCGAAGAATGCGTTTTCGAGTGTCGAGATGGGTGGGGTTAGGCTGCCGCCGGAACGGTTCTGTCTGACGGGTATGGGGTGGAACCTTCAAGATGGATGGGAGAGTGAGGGCGAGGAGGAAGATGGGGAAGAATCCGCTGGGGGTGGTGCGTCCGCGGCGCAGGCTAGCAACAGCAACAAAGCGGGTGAAGAAGGCGGGGAGGAGGAAGACGAGGGGGATGGTAAGATGGAGGATGTATTCGGCGAGGATACGGCCATGGGTGAAGGAGAGGACGAAGATAAAATCATGACGGATGCTTGAAACTGGCATAGGGATTGTATCTTTCTTCCGCATGGGTTTCCGGAGTTTGGGCGCAGTCTGGATGGGAGAAAACTTTGGCATGTACAGTACACTCGAAAAGGTCCTTTTTAAAACCAACAGATGCCTTATAATATACAGGTCCAGAGCATTGAACGTCATAGATCCCAACACACACACACACCGTCCCAACGCCAATGGAGACTCACTCGTAAACCATGGATAATGCAATCCCCAATTCATCTCATCCGACCCCCCTCATTGCCGGGCTTGTTTCCTCCGCTCCTGATCCTCCCTCATCATCTCCATAATCTCCCTCCTCCTCCTCTCCACACCCTCCCGCTCTTCCTGCTGCTGTCTTCGCCGCTCCTCCCTCCCCGCAAACCACTCCTCACGCGCACGATCCTCCTCATCGGGCCCCGCGTGCGCCAGCATGCACGAATTCATGGCGAGGCGCTGCTCGCGGCAGGCCCAAGGGGTAGTGAGTGTTCGGCCGCGGGCGCAGTCTGCGAATGCTAAACCGAGCAAAAAATCCCCATCAGCAATCTATGCAAAGAATACGAGAGGACGTTTAAAAAGGGTTTTTTTTTTTTTTTTTTTTTTTTTTTTTTTTTTTTTTTTTTTACTTTTTTTTTTTTTTTTTTTTTTTTTTTTTTTTTTTTTTTTTTTTTTTTTTTTTTTTTTTTTTTTTTTTTTTTTTTTTTTTTTTTTTTTTTTTTTTTTTTTTTTTTTTTTTTTTTTTTTTTTTTTTTTTTTTTTTTTTTTTTTTTTTTTTTTTTTTTTTTTTTTTTTTTTTTTTTTTTTTTTTTTTTTTTTTTTTTTTTTTTTTTTTTTTTTTTTTTTTTTTTTTTTTTTTTTTTTTTTTTTTTTTTTTTTTTTTTTTTTTTTTTTTTTTTTTTTTTTTTTTTTTTTTTTTTTTTTTTTTTTTTTTTTTTTTTTTTTTTTTTTTTTTTTTTTTTTTTTTTTTTTTTTTTTTTTTTTTTTTTTTTTTTTTTTTTTTTTTTTTTTTTTTTTTTTTTTTTTTTTTTTTTTTTTTTTTTTTTTTTTTTTTTTTTTTTTTTTTTTTTTTTTTTTTTTTTTTTTTTTTTTTTTTTTTTTTTTTTTTTTACTATACCTTTGATTTCAGCCGCGCAATACCCGCGGACTCGTTTGTAGTAGAGTTCTCGGACTTGTTGTTCTTGGTAGGCGGAGAGGGGGAGGGGGTTGCGCATGTTGAGCTTGGAAGAGTTTGTTTGTTGATTTGATTCTGTCTGGGGTTGTGCTTGTGTTTGTGATTGTGTCGTTGCGGGTGCGGGTTCGGGGGTTGTTGATGTTGAGCTCTGGGCTGCTCCCATGGTTTGGAGGACGAGAGTCGAATTGGGTTTCGGTCGCTAGGAGAGACTTGAGAGACGTAGGTACTAACTTAAGTACGGTTCAATTGACAGGAGACTATCGACTCATGTTGCGCGTTCAAATCCGTCCAATGAGAGAGAAAAGAGCAGCCTTCATTGGTTTGTTTTTCTTTTTCATTCTCATCACGTCGGCTCGATCGCGATTCTCGGTGGTTTGATACTTTCGTCAAGAGGACTACGGAGTAACTAAGTGCAAACAGTGCAAATTCTCTCACCGCCTTCCATAAACTATTCAGCCTACTGCTGCAGATCGGATATTTTGATATCGACGCCGAAACGGCAGCTCAGCATCAGCATCAACTTCGACAGAGCCGGTCTCTGCCTTTTGACCGGAGAGGACACTCACTTAATTCAGTCAAAATGTCGTCCATGCGCAACGCCGTCTATCGACGGCAGCACCGAGAACGAGGCCAACTCTCCGGCCGCGAAAAATGGGGTATTCTCGAGAAACACAAAGTACGACCTCCCCGAGAAGATAAATAAAAAACAACGTTCTCTCAGAGAAAATCAAGTGATTAACGATATAATTGATAGGATTACTCCCTTCGTGCCCGCGACTATAACCTCAAAAAAGCCAAACTCAAGCGCCTGCGGGAAAAGGCGCGCGACCGCAACCCCGATGAGTTCGCCTTTGGCATGCTCTCCAAGTCCACGGGCCGGGAAGGTTGCCATGGAGAGCGCGAGCATACACATCTGAGTCATGAGACGGTGAAATTGCTCAAGACGCAGGATGCCGGGTATCTGCGGGTGACGGCGGAAAAGATTCGACGGGAGATGGAGAGGTTGGAGGAAGAAGTGCGGCTGCAGGATGGGTTGAAGGAGGTTTTTGATCGGGAGAGAAGAGGGAGTTCTTATGATGATGAGGAGGAGGACGAAGAGGAGGAGATGGACGAGGATGAGTTCTCAACTGGAGGGAAAAAGAAGAATACACCGAGCAGAAAGATCATCTTCGCGGATGATCGAGCCGAGCAGGAGCGATTAGCAGCCTCCTCCGGAGATGAATCGTCTTCAAGCGAAGATGACGAAGAAGACGAAATGGACGACAACGATGACTCGTTCGGCGCACAGTTAAAGAAGAAACAGCAACAACAACAACAACAAAGTCAACCCCTAACGAAGAAACAACTCGAAGCCCTCAAACAAGCGGAGCGCGAGAAACGCCTCGCCCGACGCATCAAACGACGCACTGCCGATGCACGGCGCAACCGTCTCGCCGCCCTCAAGAAGCAGTACGAAGCAATCACCAAGGCGGAGCGGGAGCTGGAGCTACAACGTGCGCGCATGGCGCATGCCATTGGCGGCGTAAATAAGAACGGCGTGAAGTGGAAGGTCAGGGAGAGGAAACGTTGATCTTCTTCTTTCTACCTGTTTAAATCTTCTTGTCTTTAATAATAGAATGACATGAAACGTTATGAGTACAAAAAATCATTGCTTTTTGTCCAGATACTCCATCCGAATACCAACCGCGCGCTTGTGCGCATCCAACCCTTCCACGGCGGCCAGCTGCATCACCGCACCGGACAGATTTCGCAGACCGTCGGCCGTGAGCCGGGAGGCGGTGATGTGTTTGACGAAGGACCCAAGGTTGACGCCGGAGTACTGCTTTGCGTAGCCGTATGTTGCTGCAAGGATACATTGTTAGCAAAAGCTAGGAGATTTATGAAGTGAAGAGAAAACTTACGGAGAGAGTGGTTGACGCCGGCAGAGTAATCGCCGACACTCTCCGGCGTCCACTCGCCGACAAACACGCTGCCGGCGTTCTGCACATGCTCCACGGCTTCATCGGCGTCCTGCAACTGCAGGATGAGATGCTCGGGCGCGTAGCGGTTGCTTAGGGCGAGCGCCTCGGCGGTGTCGCGGACGACGAGGGTCACGGAGTGCTGGAGGGAGCCGCGCACGATATCGACCCGCGGCAGGGCGCGGGCCTGACGCTCCAGCTCGTCCTCGACGGCGCGCAGGTAGTCCTCGGGCGGATCGATGGCAATCAGGACCACCTGGGAGTCGACGCCGTGCTCGGCCTGGCTGAGCAGGTCCGACGCAACGAACGCCGGGTGGGCGTGGCGGTCCGCAATGACAAGCACCTCGCTGGGCCCCGCGGGCATGTCGATGCTGACGCCCGCCGACGTATCGTTGGAGACCAGCATCTTGGCCGCCGTCACGAACTGGTTTCCCGGACCCAGGATCTTGTCCACCTTGATGATGCTCTCCGTGCCGTAGGCCAGCGCGGCCACGGCCTGTGCGCCACCCGCCAGGACAATGCTCTCCGCGCCGACTTTGTGCGCCGCGTACACGATCTCCGGCGACACCGTCCCGTCGGCCCGCGGCGGTGACGCGAAGACGATCTTCTTGCAGCCCGCAACCATTGCGGGGACGCCCAGCATCAGCGCCGTCGACGGCAGCACCGCCGTGCCGCCGGGGATGTACAGTCCCACCCGCTCGATGGGTCGCGAGAACCGCGAGCACGTCACACCCGGCATTGTCTCGACCTGCAGGAGCTCCTGGTCCTGTTGAGCGGCATGGAATTTCTTGATGTTCTCGAAGCTGAGGTCAATGGCTTTGATGGTCTCCGGGGGAAGCTGCATCAGCTCTGGCGGGAACGGCGCCCTGATCACGGGCGACGTGAGCGACGTCGCCTTCTCAAATTTGTGCGTGTACTTTAGAACCGCCGCGTCTCCATTCTTGCGGACGTCCTCGATGATCGGTTTGACCAGTCCCACGACAGCCTCGTTCGACTTTTGAGATGGCCGCCGCAGCGCCTCCTCCAGTTCCTCTTCGGACGTGTTTGCCGTGTACAGCCGTCGCATCTGGATGCGGTCGCTCTGGGGTTTCGGGTCGGGCGCTTCTTCGACGGCCGGCTTCTTCTGCGTCAGCCCGACTTTCTCTGCCCACGGGCCCTTGGCGTCCCCGGCACGTCGCTTGACCTTGAGGTTCTTGAGGTCGAGGTTCCGCTCAATGTCCTCCAGGCTGACCCCGGCAGCCACGCAGCGGGTCAGGGCAAAATACAGCAGATCCGCTGCCTCAGCGGCAATCTCCTCCTTCGTCTTGGCCTGGCACAGCTCCTCGGCCTCCTCCATGATCTTTGCCTCGATCAACTTCGGCTCGTTGAACAGCCTGGCCGTGTAAGACCCGGGAGGTGCGGACTCCTTGCGCGACTGCAGCGTCTTTTGCAAGCGGGAGAGACCCGCGTAGGGCCCGAAGCAGGTGTTGGTGCCTAGGTGGCAGAACCCACGGCCTTGCTGCTCCGCGACAAACACGATGCAGTCCGCATCGCAGTCAAACCCAACCCGGCGGAGCACCTGGGTGTCGCCACTGGTCTGACCCTTGTACCAGAGTCCCCTCTTGCGGCTCTGGTACACGCCGGTCCCCGTTCTCAGCGCCTCCGAAATGCTTTCCTGACTACTCCACACGAAACCGAGCGCAACGCCCCGTTCGTCCGTGACCAAAGTGGCGTAGAGTCCACTGCTCTGGTCCGCGACCGCGGGCGCAGTGACGAGTCTAGCAACGGGAATGCGAGAATCAGACTGTGGTTCGAAGGTGACTCGGTCAGAGGGAATTACGGCCACAGTGCGCAGCTTGACAGTTTCCCGGACAGCATCCTCGGTCGCATCTTCAGCAAAAACTCTATAAATTTGTTGCGTTTCCGGATTGAATCCAAACTTCTCTGCGACTTGAGACACATCGCCCGTCAGACACACACCGACGTCTTTCCTCCCGTCCTGATCCACGATCCATTTTCGGACAACATCCACGTCCTCATCCGACGATGCATACACCACTAGACGAGACGCTGGCACATCCTGCTCTGCAGACAATGCCTCCAATTGGCGCAGAGAAACGAAGACCTTCGCGGCACCGGCATTGAGAATGTCGACGATGTCGCCGGTCACGGCGATATCCGTGGCGTCAACATATACATCGAGGCGGGCGAAATGCTTGCGGATGAACTCAGACGGCTCCGACACGCTCGACGCCTTGATCAAGACTCGTCCCAGGTAAGCGATTTGCTCCAAGGACACAGCATCATTGGCCGATGAGGGGCTTTGGGAGAGCAAGATTGGGGTCGCCATGGGGTCGCAAAGAGGAATTGAGTGACTTGAGATCAGAGATCCTTGGACAGGATCGTGTCTGACCTCAATCCTTCGACCAAATGCTTTTTTAACCTGTCGAAAATTGGACAATGCGACAGAGTCACACTCAATATGAATGATTCATACCGCCCCGCGGCTCCGATAGGAATGGAAATCAAATTTCGGAGATCTTTCAAGATGAGAAAATTTGAAAGCTTAAAGATGCGATTGACCAATGAAATGCCAGGATTGCCGTAACCTTCTTCAAACTTTCTAACCTTGGCCTTTGGACCCACTTTTTCAGAACAGACGAATCAATTTGTTTTGGTGTTTACCTTGACTATTTGCGGAAGAAGTTAAATGTATTTCGGGACTCGGACTAACCCTTACTCCGTAGTTATCTCCGGTTACAGAGCAGTTATTCGTCGGTAAGGTGGATATGCAAGTAAAGAATATCTTTGTGAATCACATATGTTTGGAGTCTCAGTCCGCAGTACTGAGAAATAAAATAGCCAATCGTTACATTATGTCTTCGAAAGTATCAATTCTTGAACGAGCGTTGGAAACTACATCACACGAGAAGGTACTATTTTCGTAACAGCTGAGATTACAGTATGTGATTCTGCACTTCCGTTCCTGCACAGCTGCACTGCATCTTCCTTCGTTCCATGACATTACAAACATCATTCGGAAGAGGAAACAGGATCCTCCTCAATCATTAAATGATTTGTCCCAAACGACTCTGTGCAGGCCATTCCTCTGACCTGGAAACCTTGCACGCCAACAGGAATCACGGCAACGAGGTCCGCGAGTGCTCCGTGTCTAAGATCTGAATCCATCGGCACGATAGCAACACTGGAGAGATCCCCGTTGGCTGTTGCCACAGATAAGCCATTGGGACTCTGGTCCAACGAGCGGGGACATTGGCCATAACATACATGTTCATCATACGCATAGAGTACGAATTCCTCATATAGAGTGGTTGACGTTGAAGTGTCCTCAATCCTGTCATCTTCCACCCAGTCACCGAGTCTCCTCTCCTACTGTTAGAAGCCCAGAAGGCTGCGTTCTAATACCTCTGCCGGCCCAGTTTATTGAAAATATGGATTCGAGACAGGTATAAGTACCTTAGTTACTTTGCTTGTGATTATTAAAGTCTCCTTCCATGAAGATCTGAGAGCTATCCGGGAGGCTCTGACTGCACAGTTCATTGCACTGGTAGACACAATCTGTGGTTCACGGACTACGAGTTTAGGTCCTACATCGATGTGCCTGCCCAGAAAATTGTTCCGAGAGTACTCCGTACGAGGTCGTTATTACCATTCACTGACAAATTACTCTAGTACGACTGAGCTCATCATCCCATGTATGAGAATAGTGCGGAGTACGGAGTACGGCGAAGGGTTTTTGGATCTGGTGTCCTTGATTCACAGCAGAAACCGACGCCCAGGAGGCCTCTACATAAATCCCTGCGCAGCCCCCTCACTCTGGCGCGAATTAGGGCTACAACTGACACTATCCTCCGTATCCATGATCTCCGGCACACCCACGATAGTCTGCGCTGATGATCGTGGCTTGTCACTCAGCGTTTAAACAACGAAATTGGGGGATGATCAAGGCTCCCAGTGAAGTTTAGCCGCTTGCAGGTAGTGTGTATACTATTTGTTTGACCGTTTGTCGGACTCATACACGCCGTGTCGTTCGACAGTAACTCTACAGTCAATACGGTTTGTATCGTCGCTCCTCTCTTTGCTTCTTCTTTTTCTTTTCGCGATGCTCCGACTTTAGTTTCGGCTTGGACTCGGCCGTCGACTCGGTCGAAGCAGACGACTCAACCCACGCGCGGACGAACCCGTCTTCCGCACCTGTGAAGAGTGTCTTGGACTAGATTATCCGTGTCAACAGCCGCACATGGGTACCTTGGCTATGTAGGGGACCTACCTCCTCGTCCATATAAACTGTCCGGATAATCTCCGGACCATGACCGCCGGGCAAGCGCCAGACAGTTGAGCGGTCAATGTCCCATTTTGTTGCGGGGATGAGCGGGAAGAGATCGAGTCGGGGGTTGCTGGTGTCGCCCGCGGCGAGATATGAGCCCTGACTGCTGGGCAGGATCTGTACGACGTACTGGCAGCTGAGCAGCTGTCGGACGTCGCCAAAATGGATCGGACTGGGGTCATTGGCGGTAGACTCGCTGTCCGGGTCTGTGACTGGGTGGATGGAAAACACCTCGTCGTGGCTGAGCGCGTAGACGGTGTTGTCGGACAGGAATCCGGCACGGTGGATCGAGCCGTGGTTGATCACCTGCAGCAGCACGTCGTCCTCGTCGGCGATAGTCGTGTCGTAGATGTTGACAAGCCCGTCGGTGCTCCCGGAGAGCAGGACATGTCTGCGGGTGGGGTGGAATTGAAGCTGTACGGTCGGTAGTTGCCAAAGAAAATCACTTTGTTGAGGCACATACCTCGGTCACGTCATCATTGTGACTTTCGATAAACTCCCGCTTGGGCTGCTTTGGTGATCGCACGTCCCTGGAAACACGTCAGCGGCGGGGTCATGAATTTCAATCCGGGGGAGTGGCTGTACCAAAGCGCTACAACAGCCTGGGACTGTGCCAGCTCAGTTCCAGACACTATCGTGTTAGTTGCCGGGTCGCATTCGAGGGACAATATAGCACGTCCATTTTCTGAAAGGGCCCGAAATATTCCATGGCCAACCTCTTTAGCCACAATGCAAACTCCAACTCGCTGAATCGACAAGGAGAAATATACCCGTACTCAACTCCACGGCCGGGGCCGCGCCCCCTTTGGCGCGGATATCCCACAGCCGGACTGCACCATCCCGACCAGCCGTCGCAAGGTATCCAGATCCATTGACGTCTCTGTATTCCTTCAATGATGTCACGCCCGAATGCGCTTTTGTCGATGGGGTCGACACTAATCGCAGCGTTTCGCGGTCAAACACGCGCAGCGAATCATCCGAAGCTGTCGCGGCCAGGTGCTTGCCCGGTGACGACGGCGACGCCACCAACGAGTATATGTAGCTACGCGGAGGTAGGCTTAACGATGCGGCAGCCCTGGAATGGAGCTGGTGCATGAGGGTCTCTCGCACTGCTTCGGTTTGCGGGAAGGGATTGGAGAGATTACTCGGTAGCGGAAGATCAGGAGACTGGGCCGACTGAATTTCTTCCGTTGTATGAGGTGCTGGAGCAAATTACTATCGGATCATCAAGCTACAGAGTTGCTGCAATTTTTTTTTTTTTTTTTTCTTGTCTCGAAGTGCTCACGTTCAGTCTGGCCAGCTTGAGTGGGCCGCTTACGTGATGACCGCTCGACGGACCCGAGGTAAGCTAAACTGTAAACGGTAGGTCATTTTTGCGTATTCCAGCGGTGCGGCCGGTGCCGTATCGACCAGAGATTTCTTCCAAACTTCAAGGCTCGATACGACGTTCATCGAATGCTGCGCACAGAGGTATCTTAATCTTGTAGCAGGCCAGGACAGCTCACTGGACGAGATCCTTGAGTGAATGGCACTCATGGTATCCTCGTGAAACCATGGACTCGGTATCTCACAGCTCAAAAACGCAGCACTGGTAGGCCTAACATGTCCAGAGGCAATGCGTCGTTGGTACTTTGAGGGTTTGGGAGTTTAAATTATGAAGTGGTATGAGTGTTTTGATCTCGTGAAATCCATTGAAGACGTCCAGTACGAGAACTACTGTACCAAATAATACCAACATCCTGTATTTAGTGTTAGAGTTGGACGCTTCCGCCGATACAATTAAAGACTTTCAATCCAGCCACTAGAATGAAGACTTATACGAATCAGACTCATGCTATCGGCTGGACGGTAGAAGGATCAACATGGACATGATTTTCGGTGAGAAAGTCCCTAATCTTGGGCCTTTTGACATCGCGAAATCACCTGTTATTCGCTGGATGCAAGCCATGTCGTCTAGATGAGACGATGCCTGCATGAAACTATCGTAGTAGGAGGAGTGCGTATACCCTGTCAACTGTCACCAAAGGTTCTGGAATGCTACAGTCCGGTCACTGAGTTCCCCAACAGGCTTAAAGGATTCCTCCGGAGCGCCGGAACGAACCCAGCCGTATGCACGTCGAGATTCAGGGCAAGACCCTTCCCCACTTGGGAGACCCCCATCGAGGCCAGCGGTCATGCCGACAGCCCGACAGGACCCGTCAATACCTAAGGTACCTACTATGATGCGTCGACCAGGGTGACCTAGGTCGGGGTGACAGGGGTTCAAGTTTAGGGTTTAACCCTAATCATGCACACTAAACCTTTCTCGGAGAAACTCTCCGAGTTGGGGATTTTTGGGCCCCTGACCGGAACCCGGATCAGCCAGTCCGAGCCTGAACGTCCCGGCATGAAGAGAAATCATCTGGTTTTTGTGGCCAATTTTGGTCTCCGTTGATCGAAGAGGGGCCCGATAGCGTGCTTCGATCGACTCGAGGCGGAATTTAAATCTTCAGGACTTCTTTTGCCACTTTGACTTTCTCCAGAAAGGAGATCCGTACCAACCCTTACCAACCTTACCTGCTGGACGAGGACCTCTTCCCGCTGCAGACGACCACCCACAGATCACTCTTCCCAAGCGCCTGGTCAACGGCACACCCAGAGCCAGAATCCCAGACCGGACGGACCCAAGAAGCCGGGTCAGGCGTCTGCTCGGACTGGCCGAGGCTGCCAGGGCTTCGGCGAGAGATTGAAAACCCCCTGTCCGGCGGCTTGCATCAATCGGGTTAAGGGGCGGCGCCGGGCGGACTGGGCATTGCTTGGCGGGTTCCTCTCTTGGCAGCGGACGCCTCTGTTCCGGTTAGCGCCCAGTTAGTGCTGGAGACCCCGGGCGGGAGCATCCGCCAACCATTCCCAGCGCTTTGGTGCTTTGGCCTCTGCCGGTGTGGGCGGCCCACTGGGTGTATTACGCACCCAATGGCAGCCCGCCCGGATTCGGCAGGCCAAATTGGCTTGGGGCTGCCCGGCTGCATTCAGGACTTAATAGCGCCCAGTTAGTGCTGGAGACCCCGGGCGGGAGCATCCGCCAACCATTCCCAGCGCTTTGGTGCTTTGGCCTCTGCCGGTGTGGGCGGCCCACTGGGTGTATTACGCACCCAATGGCAGCCCGCCCGGATTCGGCAGGCCAAATTGGCTTGGGGCTGCCCGGCTGCATTCAGGCTTGGAAAAAAAAAAAAAAAAAAAAAAAAACAAAAGACACTGCATGGAGGGTTTCATGATTCAGCATGGACGAGCAGGAGGCGACTGAGTGAGTCATTTTCCATGCATTCAAAATGCACTCGTATCGATGATTTATTCGCGGCGGTATCTATCTCCAGCATCAGTCTCTAGCCTTCGGTAGTTCCTCGTAGGTTAGCTGGGAGGTGGATGAAGAGGCCTCGCTAAAAGTAGCCCATCAGCCCCTCCCGCCCAAGCTCCCAGTCCCAAATCTCCCTCCCGGATCATTTTGCAACGGCCATGAACTGGCTTCTCCCCGATCCGCTGGGCTTTGTACATTTTCATTCATGACTCGTCTTTTCCGCTTTTCCGCCCTCCCTTCGCACATCCCGTTGCGACTCTCGTGCGAAGATGTACACACATCCGCCTTATTCATATCACAATGCCTATCCACACACTTCCGCGCCCGCCATCGCCCCTTTTCAGCCGCGACAAAACCCGGACGCGACCAGTAGTCACCACCTGAACCACTCCCACACCAACCACGCAGCCTACGGCGGCGGCTACTCTCCCTACACTCACAGCAACGAATCTTTTACTGGCGTGGTCGCCTCTGGGTCCGATTCGACCCCGACAGTTTCCATTCCTGCGACCACAATTCCGTTTTCCTCGTACAAGTAGGCCGACCCGAACTTTTCTTTTTCCTCTCGTACTCGTACTGACGGATGGATCCCGGCAAAGACTGCCCGAACAGTACCCAGACTACGAGGAAAACGGGCGGCTTTATCATGGATACCGCCGCGGCGTCTACCCATTTCCCTGCGATGAGCAGGAAAAGGACCGGCTCGACTTGTTCCACAAAGTCCTGACCGAGGCCCGCGCTGGCGACGGGCTGCTCTACTCGCCGCTGCCACCGAGCCCCCGCATCCTGGACCTGGGCTGCGGCACGGGATTCTGGGCGATCGACATCGCCAACAAGTACAAGGATGCCACCGTCGTCGGCATCGACCTGTCTCGCATCCAACCCGAGAATCGCCCGCCCAACTGCGACTTTTACGCGCCCAAAGACTTTGAAGCGCCCTGGGCGCTCGGCGAGGACTCGTGGGACCTGATCCACATGCAGATGGGCACCGGCAGCGTTGCCAGTTGGCCGAGTCTGTATCGGCGCATCTACGCACACCTCCGCCCGGGCGCATGGTTCGAACAGGTGGAGATCGATTTCGAGCCACGCGTGCAGAACAAATCCCTGACGGAGACGGCTTGGTATCGCTGGTACATGCTGCTCAAGGAGGCGACGGAACAAACGATGCGGCCCATCGCGCACAGCGTCCGGCAGACCATGGCCGACTTGAAGGCCACGGGGTTCGTCGAGGTCGACCATCAGATGGTCGGTCTGCCGCTGGGCACATGGGTATCGGACGTCCATGAGAAGGAAGTCGGGCGCTGGTACAGTCTGGCGTTGTCCGAAAGTCTCGAGACCATGAGTTTGGCGCCGTTCAGCCGCGTACTCAAGTGGCATCCCGATCAGATTCGCGCGTTTGTGCGCGAGGTCAAGGCCGAGACGTTGAGCAAAGATATTCAAGGGTTTAATCTGTTGCATATTTATCGAGCGCGGAAACCTCCGGAGAATGCATAACCTTTTTTTTTTTCTCTTTCTTTTTCTCGTTTCACTCTGCTTACGAAATAGAGGGCGCCTGATGTCCTTCCAGCAATGGTGGCCGCTTTGCTCTACGTTATGATCGATCGATGGATGTTCTCATTGGATGGGAAACTTTTTTGCGCGAGTCAAGCATTTACGACGACATTTGAGTGCGCAGTCGTGTCTGGCGTCTATTCATTTCAATTCATGGATTTGGTCTTGCATGGTAATAGGATGGTTTAGTGGTACATGGTGAATGAATGTATGCATTGAATAGAATATACCTCTCCGTGTATCATTCAAGATTCAAATACTCATCCAACGCGCATCATGCTTCCTATTCTACTAGTTATTGCTTTCGTTTCCTTCCCCGCGCCCCCGTTCCATTCGGGCGCGCTTCGCCATCATCCACCGCATTCATCCACTCCCGACCCGCACCGGGACTCCGCCGACGCATCGTCCCCGGACCCACGGCAACGATCTCCTCCTCACTCTCGCTATCCGACAGATCCAGCAAGACCGGCATCTGGAACGTATCCGCGTCGGCGTCGTCCGCAACGCCGCCCTTGGGCGGCTCGATGGTCAGCACATCCGGCACGTCATCCTCGCGGTCGAGCCGTTGCTTGTGAATCTCCTCTGCGGGATGGATATCGTACTCGTCCTCGCGCTCCTCGTAGGGTACGTTCTCCTCGACCTCGACAAAGTCCGGCGCTAGCGCGGACCACTTCTGCGGGCTGACTACGGACCAAATGTAAATGCAGCCGGACTCGAGGCCGCAGGCGGCGATGAGTGGGCGGTTTGGATGCCACTCAACGACGCCCATCTCCTCGCGGGGTCCTTCGAGGATTTTCACGAGGGATCCGTGGCTGCGTTCCCAGATATAGATGTCCGGGTTCATGAAGGTTGAGGCCATGACGAATTCCCCCGTCGCGGAGAAGGCGACATGGTTCCAGCTAAGCCGGTTGACCACGTCTTGGAACTTGTGCTCGGTTTCAAGCTTGATGCTGCTCGGGTCGAGGCCCATGCCGAGTTGGGAGAGGTCCGGCATCAGGACCGTGCGGATGACCCGGTCGGAGCTGTTGACCAGCAGGTCGCGCCCGTTGCGCGCCAGCCGGATCAGGATGATGACGCCGTTGCAGAGCCGCGTTGAATGGATCGTCCGGCAGGTCTGCGTCTCAATGATATTGATCCATCCCTTTGATGTCCCGGTGATGATGTGATTGCCTAGCGCGGAGAAAATCGTCACGCATGTGCTATTCTTCGCGTCCTGCGCGGCCTGTTTGGCGGCCTTGGCGGCGTCCACGCCCTCGGCTTCCTGGTTCTGCGGTCGGAGGGGTGCCGACGGGAGGATGCGTTTGATCGGTTTCGAGTTTGAGATGTCTACTAGGACAGGCTGGTCTTCAAAAAGCGATGCTACGAACAGCCAGCTGCTACCGTCAGCGTTTTACTTCGATGTGTGTGCACATGGTGTGAACATACTGGTTGTACGGATGCAGCTCGGCGACATACACTGGCGCCTCGAAGCGAACCATGCGCACGCGCGAGCCATCCTTAAGATCCCACAGGATACATTTCCAGTCCTGCGACGAGCTCAACAAGTATCGACCATCTCTGGACCAGCTATTCCAATGTCAACACGCGGCACCAAGGGAATGCTTCGATGATCCTATGAATCGTACCTCAAAGACTGCACTTGTCGAGTATGCCCTCGCAACTTGCGCGCCACCCCATTTGTCTCCAGATCAAATACTACCACTGTTCCGTCTACCTAGACTTCCCATGAGCGACATGTATCAACACAGTCATCGACCATCCGTACCCGTCCCGCTGCTAGATAGTTTCCTTTGCGGCTGAACCGGAGACACGTCGCATGTCCGCTTCCTGGGTGAAAATGTCAGAGCACCTCATCCAATTTCAGATCGCATAAAGGGACGCACTTAATTTGCCAGTTAATGTCTCAGGATAGTCCTGAGCCAGGACAAAGGGGTCAATTAGAGCGAGGTTCATGATCAATGGGGCTCAAAATGCGGTGCACCATTGTTGGGTGACTGGGCAGTGATGAGAAGATGAGCAAAAGAAGCCTGCCTGGACAGTCCAGGAGGAAGTGAATAATATCAAGTTCGTTTTATTCTGGTCATGAGAGCTTCAATCGCAATCAGCATCCGCATTGAGAGCTCTGGGTTGGGCTGCTGAGGGTTGAACAATCCCACGTGCATCGACACAAAAAAAAAAAAGCGGGTAAATCACGTGACCAAATATGCCGCCTTTGACGACCCTCGCTCGCTGATTGGCTGCCGCGTCTCCCTAGCAAAACTCGACGCTCATCGCCGGGACAAAGTGAGGCAAACTTCAATCCTTCTTCAGCCCATCCTCGCCGTCCGCCATCCCCCCGTCCGTCTGCCATCCGAGACTATCGCGTTTCGCATCGCGGTATCTCTTCTGCCAGTCGCGGTAGTCCCGTCTTGCTGGCTTTTCCGCCTGGTTTCCCACAGTCTCCCCCCGTCGGAATCTTCACCACGACCGGGTCCCCGTCCGCCGGTATAACGGGCGCCCTCGTGGCAAGGGTTGCCAGAGGCCTTTTCGGCCAGCCCGTTTCTCTTCGTTCCCTTCCTCGCCGACGGTGCGGCGACGCACGCGCTTGATTTACGACGATCCCACCGGTTCGCCGCAGCGCCTTTGGTCGCTCCGTCTTCTCTCCGTGACTAGACCGCTCGTTTCATCCTTCTCCATCGTTTCGCTCACTCTTCATCGTCGAAAATGTCGAACGTCTACTTTCCCTACTCCAAGGCGCCGTTGCGCACGGTGAAGGAGATTCAGTTCGGTCTCCTGTCACCCGAGGAGATCAAGCGCATGAGCGTCGTCCATGTGGAGTACCCTGAGACGATGGTGAGTGTGCTGCTTCTTTGTCGCGAGTGCACCCCGGTGCTAACTTCGACGCAGGATGAGCAACGGCAGCGCCCTCGTGCCAAGGGTCCCAACGACACGAGACTTGGAACTCTTGAGAGGCAGTTCTATTGCGAGACGTGCGAAGAGGGCCAGAAGGAATGTCCCGGGCATTTTGGCCACATCGAACTGGCGACGCCAGTGTTCCACGTCGGTATGCATCGCCCGTGCGGATATGCATGAGGATAACGTTGACACCTCCGCACAGGATTCTTGAACAAAACCAAGAAGCTGCTGGAAATCGTCTGCCACAACTGTGGAAAGATCAAGGCCAATACGGTTAGTCATCCCTCATGGGATGGCAAATCAAGTTTGGCAGTGCGTAGTATGCTAACATGTGTGTGATCCCGTCAGAACGATCCCAAGTTCCTCGAAGCCCTGCGGATACGGGATCCCAAGCGACGATTTGACATGATTTGGCGCCTGTCCAAGGATATTTTGATCTGTGAAGCCGACCCTCCGGAGGACGAAGAATACAATGAAAAGGGCCCTAAGCCAAAAGGCCACGGAGGCTGTGGCAATGCGCAACCCGTCATCCGCCGCGAAGGCCTGAGCCTCATGGGGACGTGGAAGCCCAACAAGTCCGCCATGATGGACGACGACACGGACATTCCGCAGCCCGAGAAGCGGCCCATCACCGCTGCCCAGGCCTACAACATCTTCCGGAGTATCTCCCAGGAGGACGTCCGGATCATGGGGCTAAGCAATGACTATGCGCGCCCTGAGTGGATGATCATCACCGTCCTGCTTGTTCCCCCTCCCGTCGTTCGCCCCAGTGTCATCAACGGCCGGAGTTCAACCGGGTTGCGAGCTGAGGATGACCTGACCTTCAAGCTTGCAGAGATCATCCGGGCCAATCAGAACCTACAACGCTGCGAGCAGGAGGGCGCCCCGGAGCACGTAGTCCGCGAGTTTGAGGCGCTGCTGCAGTACCACGTCGCAACGTACATGGATAACGATATAGCGGGGCTGCCTAAGGCCATGACCAAGTCAAACCGCCCCGTCAAAGCCATCCGTACCCGTCTAAAGGGTAAGGAGGGCCGTCTCCGTCAGAACCTGATGGGGAAGCGTGTCGATTTCTCCGCTCGTACTGTCATCACCGGTGACCCCAACCTGTCGCTGGACGAGGTTGGCATTCCCAAGTCCACGGCGATGATCCTGACGTACCCGGAGGTCGTGACCCCGTACAACATTGAATTCCTACAGAAACTGGTCAACAATGGCCCGACCATCTATCCCGGCGCCAGATACATCATCCGAGACAATGGCGAGCGGATTGACCTGCGGCTCGCGCGCAAGACTGGTCAGCTTCTCTACGGATGGAAAGTCGAGCGCCATCTCCTGGACGGCGACGTAATTCTCTTCAACCGGCAGCCGTCTCTGCACAAGGAGTCGATGATGGGACACCGTGTCAAAGTGATGCCCTACTCCACCTTCCGTCTCAACCTGTCCGTCACGACGCCGTACAACGCTGACTTTGACGGCGATGAGATGAACTTGCACGTCCCGCAAAGTCAGGAGTCTCGGGCGGAGCTTCAACACCTCGCGATGGTGCCTCTGAACATCGTCTCCCCCCAGCGGAACGGTCCACTCATGGGTATCGTGCAGGACTCGCTTTGCGGGATCTACAAGATCTGCCGGCGGGATGTGTTCCTCACGCGCGAGCAGGTCATGAATATCATGATGTGGGTTCCCGATTGGGATGGAACCATGCCGCCACCTGCAATCATGAAGCCGCGGCCGCGGTGGACTGGAAAACAAATCATTAGCATGGTCCTTCCGCCGGGGTTGAACCTCCTTCGCGTGGAGAAAGATGGGGCGCCGCTGTCCGAGAAGTTCTCGCCCTTGAACGACAACGGTCTGCTCATCCACGGAGGCCAGCTCATGTACGGCATGTTCTCCAAGAAGACTGTCGGAAGTTCCGGCGGCGGTGTCGTGCACATAATCTACAACGAGTTCGGACCGGACCAGGCGATCAAGTTCTTTAACGGTACGCAACGTGTCGTCAACTACTGGCTTCTGCACAACGGATTCTCCATCGGTATCGGTGATACGATTCCTGATGCGGAGACCGTCCGCAAGATTGAAGCGGCCGTGCGCGCTCGCAAGGAGGAAGTTGATTCCATTGTCGCCAGCGCCACTGCGAACACGCTAGAGCCATTGCCTGGTATGAACATTCGTGAGACGTTTGAGAGCAAGGTTGCCCGTGCCTTGAACAACGCTCGTGACGAGGCTGGTAGTGCTACGGAGCAGGGTCTCAAAGACCTCAACAATGCCGTCCAGATGGCCCGCTCTGGGTCTAAGGGAACAACCATCAACATCTCCCAGATCATGGCTGTCGTCGGACAGCAGTCAGTCGAAGGGAAGCGTATTCCTTTCGGATTCAAGTACCGAACTCTGCCGCACTTTACCAAGGACGATTACTCCCCGGACGCGCGTGGCTTCGTGGAAAATTCGTACCTCCGTGGCTTGACGCCCACGGAATTCTTCTTCCATGCCATGGCTGGTCGCGAGGGTCTTATTGATACCGCTGTCAAGACCGCAGAGACCGGTTACATCCAGCGAAGGTTGGTCAAGGCATTGGAAGAAGTCATGGTGAAGTACGACGGGACGGTCCGGAACTCCCTGGGCGATGTTATCCAATTCTTGTACGGCGAAGATGGCCTCGATGGTGCTCACATCGAGAACCAGCGGGTCGACATCATCAGGTGCTCCGACCAGCAATTCCGCGAACGGTTCCGAGTGGACCTGATGGATCCGGACTACACACTTGGACCCGACGTCCTGGAGCAGGCCACCGAGATTGCTGGCGACATCGAGGTGCAGAAGTATCTCGATGAGGAGTGGGAGGCCCTCTGCGAGGACCGGGAGTTCCTGCGCAGCATCGCCAATGGAGACGAAGAGATGATGCAGCTGCCCATCAACGTCCAGCGGATCCTGGAGTCCGCCAAGACGACTTTCGGCATCAAAGACGGGTCGATTAGCGATCTTCACCCCGCCGAGGTGATTCCGCAAGTGCAGCAGCTCCTGAATCGGTTGGTCGTTGTGCGTGGCGATGATCCTATTTCCCGCGAGATGCAGGAGAACGCCACGCGGCTGTTCAAGGCGCAGGTGCGCTCGAAACTCGCCTTCCGTCGGCTCGTGACGCAGTACTCGATGAACAAGCTGGCATTCGAATACGTCCTGGGAGACATCGAGCAGCGGTTCGCCAAGGCGGCTGCGCACCCAGGTGAGATGGTGGGCGTGTTGGCGGCGCAGTCCATCGGTGAGCCGGCCACTCAGATGACCCTGAATACGTTCCACTTTGCCGGTGTCAGCTCCAAGAACGTCACTCTCGGTGTGCCTCGTATCAAGGAGATTCTCAATGTGGCCACCAACATCAAGACTCCGTCGATGACGGTTTATCAGGAACCGCACCGACGACATGACAAGGAGGCCGTCAAACAGCTGCGCAGCGCGGTCGAGCACACGAGTCTCCGCTCCGTGACCGAAGCGACTGAGATCTACTACGACCCCGATATCCAGTCCACGGTCATCGATGCAGACAAAGATATGGTCGAGTCGTACTTCATTATTCCTGAGGACGTGACCGATGACTCGAGCCATCAGTCGAAGTGGCTGCTGCGTATCATCTTGAACCGGCCGAAGCTACTTGACAAGGGCCTGACGGTGCAGGAGGTGGCCACGAAGATCAAGGAGGCGTATCCTCGTGACATTGCGGTCATCTTCAGCGACGAGAACGCGGACGAGCAAGTCATCCGTATCCGCCAGATCCAGGATTACAAGGACGACGAAGATGACGATGACATCGAGTACGACGTGACCTTGAAGAAGCTGGAGCAGCACCTGCTGGACACGCTGACCCTGCGTGGTGTCCCTGGCGTGGAGCGAGCCTTCATTAACGAGAAGAGCATGGTGCGCACACTTGAGGATGGCTCGCTGTATCAAAGCAAGTCCGATCCGCTCTGCCGCGAATGGGTCCTGGAGACTAGCGGGTCCGCTCTGAGCGACGTGCTGGCGGTGCCCGGCGTTGACACCACGCGCACATATTCCAATCAGTTCATCGAGGTATTCGAGGTGTTTGGTATCGAGGCGGCGCGCGCGGCGGTGCTGCGGGAGCTCACGCAGGTGCTGGCCTTTGAAGGTTCATATGTCAACCATCGCCATATTGCCCTGCTCGTCGACATCATGACCACACGGGGCTATCTGACGCCTATCACCCGCCATGGTATCAATCGGGCCGACAATGGTGCGTTGATGCGGTGCTCGTTCGAAGAGACTGTCGAGATCCTGCTTGATGCTGCCGCGTTCGGTGAACTGGACGACTGCCGTGGCGTGTCGGAAAATCTCATTCTCGGTCAGCTGGCCCCCGCGGGCACGGGCGAGTTCGACGTGTATCTCGACCAGAACATGCTCAACACGGTGGTGTCGAACAACGCCGGCATGGGCATGGTGGGCGCCAAGGACGGTGTCATGGGCGAAGGTGGTGCAACGCCGTACGACACCGGCTCGCCAATGGTCGAGGGTGGTTACATGGGCATTGTGGATGCGGACGCCAAGTTCTCTCCGATCCGGCAGGCTGGGTCGGAAACGCCGGGAGGGTTCAGCGCGTACGGAGGACTGGGCAGCGGCTTCAGTCCTGCGCCGACCAGCCCTGGCGGCTACTCGCCGAGCAGTCCGTTCAACCCCACGAGCCCGGCATCGCCTGGCTTCTCTCCGTCGTCGGGCTATTCGCCGACTTCGCCCGGCATGTCCATCACCAGTCCCCGGTTCGCGGCGTCTCCTGGATTCTCTCCGGCCAGCCCGTCATTTGCACCGACGTCGCCCGCCTACTCACCAACGTCACCTAGCTATGCGCAGGCGTCGCCATCCTCGCCGACATACTCGCCCACGTCTCCCGGCTTCTCTCCGACGTCGCCGAGCTACAGTCCGGCGTCGCCCAGCTTCAGTCCGGCGTCGCCTGCCTTTAGCCCGACGTCCCCGAGCTACAGCCCGACCAGCCCGGCGATCGGCGGCGTTGGTCGACATTTCTCGCCGACCTCGCCGACTTCTCCCAAGTACTCGCCGGCGTCCCCTGCGTGGTCGCCGACGAGTCCGGAGAACTATTCGCCGACGTCGCCCAACCTTGCTGGCTCACCGACGTCGCCTCGCTACAGCCCGACGTCACCGCGGTACAGCCCGACATCGCCGCGGTACAGTCCTACGTCCCCTCGATACAGTCCGACCTCTCCGGCCTACAGTCCGACGTCGCCTCGACAGTAGGACGCTGGCTGAATATATCCTGATTTGTACCACTACGAGTTTGTCTGTTTTTCGATCGTGTTGTCATTACACCTTGTTTGGGGAAGTGACTCGTTTATGGATTCGATGTTTATTGTCATGATTGCAGCGGAAGACCGTTAATATCCCGCGATATTTTTTCCTCCTTGACTGTGCTGTTATGGGTTCATTCAAAAAAAAATTACCGAGATGCCCCAGCCCTTCGATAGCCTGGAGTTCAGAGATTGTTGTTTGCTTTGATTCATGCATGCATCCATACGAAGCTGCTGCTTGGTCAGTTGCTGTATTTGTGCGATTGTTGAGGTTCATGTACACAGGTTGCGACGTGGTCAGGACAATACAGTGTGTTTGATTTGATCTTCTCATCGCCGTGTAGTTGATGACAGTTGATGCGTTGATTGCCCCAGTATATCCATTATATAACAGTGATAGTAAATGCCGAGTTATAACTCGTAACTCAGCTCCGACCAGGTTACAACATCAACGAGCATCTGTACAAGTGTCCAGTTCAAACCCTCTTATTAGTCGACAGTCATCGACCTCGTGATCATGATTTCCCGATTTTCCACGGACATGATGCTCTTTGCGCAATAGAAATCCCCGCCTGCTGCATCAGTAGCAACAATGAAGTCCTGGCGGCGGCTGATTCTGCCGCTCCTTGGTATGTACTCCGTAGCGCTTTCGAATGCTCAGCGTTACTCATAGGATAAACATCGCAGTCTGGTCGCAAGCAACTCTGATTGCGTGTCAAAGTGCGGACTCCTCCGAATCCGCTCCAGGCGCAGATCATGATGGGACAGGGTCCGATTGGGACGGCTCAGGTACCACCAACTCTTCGAGGAACTCAAAGCAACAATATGCTGACGGAGTTGATGGAGATGCCGTGGAATCCGCCCTGCGCACCCTCCGCGAGCTAGAAACGACCGCCGCACCAAGCGAACGACCTTCGGGACTTCTCGGGCACACGCTCCACTATGCGAAACAAGCGTTCCATATCTTATTCATGAACGGCCCTCCGCTCGACGACCTGTCGAGTAGCGCTGCCCGCTCGACAGCAAGGATCGATCCGGTGCTGTCAAAGGTTGTGACGGAGCTGGAGGCTGTCGCTACGGAGGCGCAGAACCCGGACGCGATGTTCCTGCTGGCGGAGATGAATTTCCACGGCAACTTCACGCACCCGCGGAATTTTACGGAGGCGTTTCGATGGTATTCCGATCTGGCGGCGTTGAACGGGAATAGTACGGCGCAGTATATGCTGGGATTCATGTATGCGACCGGCATCGGCGGAGCGGTCGAGCGAGACCAGGCCAAGGCGCAGCTGTACCATACGTTTGCGGCAGAGCAAGGGAATGTCCGGTCGGAGATGACACTCGCGTTCCGGCATCATGCGGGTATCGGCACGGCGCGGGACTGTGAGCGCGCGACGCATTACTACAAGAGAGTGGCGGATAAGGCTATTGAGTTTTATCGGTCCGGTCCGCCCGGTGGCCGCACGTTGGCGCGCGAGGCGTACCACTGGGCGGATGAGGAGGGCGGCGTGTACGGCGAGGGCGCCAGCGCGTCGAGCTCCGGGCCCAATGCGATCCGGGACAGCCCGCATTCCAGCACGGAGGCGAATCTGGAGGATGTGCTGGAGTATTTGGATCTCATGTCCAAGAAAGGCGAGGTCAAAGCCACTTTTAGTCTGGGAAAGATGTACTACGACGGCGCGCGGGATCTGCCGCGCAACTTCCGCAAAGCAATGAAGTACTTCAAGGCGGTGGCGAAGCGCTACTGGGCCAAAGATGGGTCCATTCTGGCCAACCATCCGAGCGGGATCGACAAGGTGGCCGCCAAGGCGGCGGGTCATATTGGGACGATGTACCTGCGCGGCGAAGGGGTTGAGCAGAACTTCGGCACGGCGATGGCGTGGTTCAAGCGGGGGCTGGCGAATGGCGACACGCTGTGCCAGCACCAGATCGGGCTGATGTACCTGCACGGCTACGGCGTGCCGCAGGACGCGTTCAAGGCGGCGTCGTACTTCAAGTCGGCGGCGGACCAGGACTTTCCCGCGTCGCAGATCAGGCTGGGCGCGCTGTTTCTGGACCAGGGCGACGTGCAGGCCGCCAGCAAATACTTTGAGCTGGCGGCGCGCTGGGGTTGGATGGAGGCGTTTTACTATCTGGCGGAGATGGCACACAATGGAGTAGGCCGGGAGCGGCACTGCGGCATCGCAGCGGCGTACTACAAGATGGTCGCCGAGCGGGCGGAGGAGCTACACTCGGCGTTCGGCGAGGCCAATGCCGCGTTCGAGCGAGGGGACCGGGAGACGGCGCTGATCGGCGCGCTGATGGCTGCGGAGCAAGGTTACGAGAGTGCGCAGGCCAATGTGGCATATCTGCTGGACGAGCAGCGGTCGGTGCTGTCGCTGGACCGGGTGATATCATGGGTGACGGGACGGCGACGACAGTCCTCTTCAACACTCCTGCGCAACGCGGCCCTGGCACTCATCTACTGGACACGCTCCGCGCGGCAGTCCAACGTGGACTCACTGGTTAAAATGGGCGACTACTATCTTGCCGGGATGGGCACGGCCCCAGATCCGGAAAAGGCCTCGACGTGCTACCACACGGCGGCAGAGGCGCACCACAGCGCGCAGGCGTATTGGAATCTGGGGTGGATGCACGAGAACGGCATCGCGGTCGAGCAGGACTTTCACATGGCGAAGCGGTACTACGACCTGGCGCTGGAGACGAACCAGGAAGCCTACCTGCCAGTCAAGCTCAGCCTGATGAAGCTGCGGATCCGGCATTTCTGGAACCGCATCACGCGAGGAAGCGTGAATCCGATTCGTGATGAAAAGGGTGAGTTCATTCTTAACCCCTTCCAGTCTGATTAATATGCTGAAGCTAAAGTGTCAATTGTAGAAAATAAACCCTCCCGCTCATTCCAAGAATGGATCATCGCCTTCCTCGAAAACGACGAGGAGGAAGAAGCGATGTACCGCGCGCAGCTCTACGGCCGTGAAGGCGGCCAACAACCCGGGGGCAATGCGGAGGACCTCGGCGGCGGCACGGGCGGTCGCCTTGGTGATGACACCGGGGTGTACGATGAGCTGGACCTCGATATTGACGAGGGCGTGCTGGAGGGGTTGATCATCGCGGGGCTGGCTGCGATGTTGCTTGTTTTGGTGTATATGCGACAGCAGCAACGGAATCGACAGCAGCAGCAGCAACAGCAACAACAACAACAACAAAATAATAATAATCCGAACCAGAATCAGGGTCAGGATCAGCAGGAGCAGAATCGTGACGCGCAGGGAGATAATGATGGTGATCGGGGACTATTCCCTCGGCCAGGGCAGCCGGAATTTGCGCAGTGGGTTGCGGGGGGAATTGGGCATTGATTGATATTTCGCGTTTGATTTTTGTTCATGTTAATGTTTATTAGAGTGTACTTTATTCTGTCATGAATTTAGACGTGCATCAAATAACATAGGTAGTAAGTACCTACCAAGTTATTGTGAGATCCAAAGCCGAGGTACCGATAAGATAGCTCTATCTTATCAGCTTATCATCTATCAACAAAGCTCCGATAAGCTGGGGAGCTTCACAAAACTTCCACTTTCCAACAACATTCAACATCTCAATCCCACTCACATTGACCAAGACCGAATGCCAAAATGACCGAGCAAAAGGAAGACGATCAACACGCCGAAACGCAAGAGCAGAAACAACCCCAGAGACCAAACCCAAACCCACGAAAGCGACCTTTTCCCTCATCAACCTCAACATCAGCAACCCTCCTCCGTCCATTTAAATCCCCCCTCATCCGTCCTCCTCCTCCTCCCACAACCACCACAACCACCACCCAATCCACCTCTACGAACAACAACAAACCCACCACGACAGCAACAGCAGCACCTTTGACAAAGTTAATCGACAATGTCAATGCTACTAGCCTCAACGATCTCCAGAAACAGCACGCCGCCCTCCACGCCCGTCTACTCTCCCTGCGGTCCGAGCTCGATACCGCGCAGCAGGCACTACGCATTGAGCGCTCCGGCCGCGATGAGGAACTGCGCGGACTGATCGAGAAGTGGCGACGGATCAGCCAGGATGTGGCGGAGGAGTTGTTTCCGTATGCGCGGGACAGAGTGGAGAGGATGGGCGGGGTGAGGGTTTGGAGGAGGAAGGAAAAGGAGAGATTGAAGAGGGTGAGGGAGGAGTGGGTGGATGATGATGAAGGGGGCCTGGATCCTGATACGGATCGTGATGAGAAGGGTGGTGGGGAAGAAGAAGAAGAGGAGGACGAGGAGAATGGGGAGGATGAGGTAAGTGTTTTGATGGGGGTGGTGACAGTGGCAGGGTGGATGGGATGACTGACGAGATAGGAGACCTTTACAATGGATATGATGCTGGAGAACTTACGGATTGATCTGGGTCTTATAGGGTATGATAAGGAGGGTCAGCGGTGGATCAGGCCAGGTTAGAACTAAAGTCATATTCTCGTGATGTATACTATACTAATAATGACGGATCATGATGGATGAATCACTCCTTGCGAATGTACTTTTCAAACAACTCGCGGACCACCGAGGCGCTCTTCTTGGGGATGCGCTTCTGCCCATTCTTGTAGTCGACGAATGTGACGCCGAAGCGGGATTGGTATCCTTCGGACCACTCAAAGTTGCTGCTCATGTCAGCATCGACCTGCCAGTAAGCGGGGGGCTGGGGGGAAAGGGGGTACGTACTCCAACAAACTCCATGCCAGATACATCTTAACATTGACTCCCTCGTTCGCAGCCTCGACCAACGCCCCGATATAATCCCGGTAATACTGCTGCCGGAACTTATCATCCAGCAGCTGATCCAGCGGCATATCATTCTCGCCCTTGACGCTGGTCCCGTTCTCCGTGACATAGATCTTCGGGTTCCCATACCGGTCCGCAAGCCACTTGAGCAGTTTACGGAAGCCCGGAGCATGGGGCCGCAGCCAGGGGCAGTTGGACTCGGGGCCGATGGAATTGCCGAACTTGTCCTCGAACAAGTGGTCGAGGTTGCCCGCGACATCGTCCTCGGCGGGCTCACCGTCACGATGCCGGATGTAGTTGGCGCAGTAGTGGTTCATGCCGTAGAAGTCGTTGCTGCCTTTGACCAGGGCGATTTCCTCGTCGGTGAAGGTGGGGAGTCGGTCGCCGAGCTGTTTCCGCATGCTGTCCGGGTATTTGCCGTGGTAGATCGGGTCGGCGAACCAGGAGATGGCGAATTCGATCTTGCGGGTGCAGGCCTCGATGTCGCGAGGGTCTTCGGGGTCCCATGGTTCGGCCCAGTCACCTACTCTCGTCAGGCCCAGACTCTAACCACTTTTGTTGGGAAGGCGTGGGAGTGGAAATGGAGGGTACCGTTCAGCGTGATTCCGATTTCTCCCCCATGCTTCTCCTTATACTCCCTCCGGTAAATGTCAACCACCGTCCCATGTGCCACCAGCAGTGTATGCCCGACGATCCACGGCTCACGCGAGCCGTCGCCCTCGGGGCTCAGCTTGCGGTCACTGGTGCGGCCGGGCGCATGCTTGCCCGTGTTGTAGCCCAGCACAGAAATGCACCACGGCTCGTTGAACGTGATCCACTTCTTGACGCGCGGGCCCAGCGCATCGAACACGACTCGCGCATACCGCGTGAAGTCGGCAACGAATTCTTCCTTGTTCAGCGGGCCGCGGTACCGCCGGTACAGCTCATCGGGCAGATCCCAGTGGTACAGCGTCACGACGGGCTCAATGCCCGCGGCGAGCAGCGCGTCGACCAACTTCGAGTAGTACTCCAGACCTTTCTCGTTGATGGGGTCGTTGCGGCCGCCGAGGGGGATGACGCGGGGCCTTCCATATGAATCAGCCAGGAAATAATCAACAGCAAGGATGGTGCAATACTCACCATGCAATCGAGAACCGGTAGACCTGCGCACCGTACGACTTCAGGAGCGCAACGTCCTCCTCCAAGCGATGGTACGAGTCGCAGGCAACGTCGCCGTTGGTCCCGTCCTCGACCTTGTCGGGGGTCTTGCTGAAGGTGTCCCAGATGGATGGCAGCCGGCCATCTTCATTGTAGGCGCCTTCAATCTGGTAGCTGTAGGGCATCACTCGTTAACTTGTGCATCGTCCGGAGCTCCAAGCTCCTGCAAGGTCCTCACCTGGCCGTCGCAAAGCCCCAGCGGAAATCCGGCGGCAGAGTTGCGGTGGTCATTGTGCTTGTTGCTCTTCGGATCTTAACTCGTCTCTACAAATTGACTCAATTGAACTCTGGGAAACAAGAATTCGAGAGGTCTCTTCTTCTCTTTTTATATCCCGCTGGTTCTCGGCATGACTGGAAATCAGAGCTCAAAGCTCCATCCGTAGGCACGGACATTTTTTTCCATGGGGGCCGCCATAGCCGTGGCCCGCAAAGATGACGGAGAGGCCGCCGGAGTGGAGAGCTTCAAGCCTTCAACGGTCCTATGAAACTAACTTACGAACGTGTCATTTGATCATGATTCAACGATCCGGAGCCTCGGCGGTAGGTTTACCTGTTGGCCGACACTCCGCGGTGTATCCGCGTATATAATGGGAGAGACATTCCCCGCAAGGCACGTGGATCGGCCACTCATACGCTAACTAAATTTAGTAAGTTGAAATACGGCAACGAAGCTGATCCAGGGAAAATTTCACAAGGAACAGCTCGCTAGTAAGTTTCAAGATGGACCTTGGCTTTCTATGGACTTTGATTGGCAGGATCTGCTTCGCAAATAGGCTAAATACGGTCTTGGCATAAGAACAAGTCGTATTGAAAATTATAGATGAGAACCCCGCAGATCTCGCCCTGCCCTGAGCTCCAAGCTGGTAAATATGAACTAATAATAATGAGGCTCATGAAGAGAACTCTTTCTAGAATACTACTATCCATGTGAAGCATGCAATGTATTCCTTTGGTGACCAGACCTGCCCTGAATGTAGCCAATCCCAAGCGCCAATCTGTAATGCAACCTCTGAAAGAAATCCGAATACAATAGTCCTCCGTACTCGTACTCCGTAGTCAGAAAAGAGTATCATGCCGAGAGTTCCATCCCATCCTCCTCATCCTCAAACTCCTCCGCCTCATCAATCGCAACGCTTCCGCTGAGCGGGCGGTGTTTCGACTCCAACGCAGAATCGTCGGTCATCGCGTCGACTGGATCCAGATCGGAACTCCCGACGATCCGCGCCCCCATGTCGACCACCTCGCACAGCTCGATGATGCTCTGCCGGCTCAGCGACCGGAACCCCGCCGTCCGAACCACGCGACCCCAGTTCGCCAAGCAGAACTGAGCCGCGCGCCGTCGCAACCACGGCTCGTTGGCGCGTCCGGCTTTCTCCCAGATGATGGCCGCGTTCTGCACGTCGAGCTCACGGCTCAGCCGATGCACGCAGAGCAGCTGCAGCTTCGGCATGTCGTATAGGTGGGCCATGACCAACATGCCGGCCACATCCAGGATGCTCGTGCAGTACGTCGGATGGTCCGAGATGCTGTCACTGTAGAGATAGTATAGAAACGCACGGACCACCGAGTACGGCTCCGGGATGTGCATCCGCTTGGTGTGATACTCGGCCATCTGCGCTGAGTACAGACGCTTAAAGTGCGGCCAACGCGCCTGCAAAATGAACCGGTGCACGTGGATCGGAGGAGATGTGGGCGCCGTCGGGGAGAGAAACGTCGTTTGCGTTGGTGACTGCGCTGGCGACTCGGCTGTGCTGTCCTCGCCAGGCTCTTTCTCGTCCTTCTCGGCCGTGATGATGAAGTCCGTCCCACTGCCCGTCTCCGGTGGCTGATCAAACACGGCGAGCAAGTCCGCACCTAGACTTCGCTGCTGGGGAGCCATCGGGCGTTCAGACGCCAGAATCCGGTTCTGCTCAGACATTTCCAACACAAGGTCGTTGCCTAGCAGTCCGTACTTCTCCAGATCAAGAAACATCACTTGATCTAACGTATTATCGTCGATGAGGCCGAGCGAACCACCAGCCCCGCTGACTACACTGCCCAGCAGCCACACTTTAGTTCCGTTCTCATTCACAGCAGAGTAATGCCAGCGATATCCCGGCCGGAAGATTTCCTTGCCGTCTGCCAGCCGTTGCCAGCGCAACGAGTCTAGCTCCAGGGACGACATGTTGCATGTGGAAGGCCGGACGGTCTCAGACGGCGTGCTCAAGTCCAGGAGAGCGCCAGACGTGTACACGTGAAAATGAGTGCCCGCGAGAAGAGCGGGAACATGCGGCCCAGAGTGAAACTTAACCGACGAAACGGCGCCAGGCACGGTGGTTTTGGTGCGGTGGTTCGGGCGAATCTGGACGCTGCCCGAGTTTGCAGCATAACCTCCAGCGCGAGACGTCGATTGTCGTGTTGGACTAAGCGCGGCACTAGGGCTATGTGACGATGGCAACGGAGAGTCAAAGATGCTTTTCCTGGTTCGTACCGGGCTGCCCTTGAGGTCTAGCCAGAACAAATCTGTGCTCCGCTCCATGTCGCTGCCGAGACCGCCAAATATCCAGAGCCGACCACCCCAAATCCAAGCAGTATGATCGAACCGGGGCGTGAAGCTCCATGTTGGCGACCAGGTCCAGGTTTTCAGGTCCAAGTAACACAAATCATCCAGTACAAGGTTGTTGTCGCCCGTAATCCCACCCGTTACGAACAGTTTGTCTTCGTAAATCACCGCCGCATGGCGAGCCCGGCCCCGCGGGAAAGGACCGCGCACTTCGGGTTGGGTCCACGTCGCAGTTGGAATATCGAAAATGACGATGTCGGATAGATACTCTCGGTGCTCATTCTCGCCGCCAAAGACAATGAGCTTATCTCCTTGATAGAGTGTAGCAGTGTGTCCTTGGAGTCCATCACATCAGTCCACAGCGAACTCTAAAGTTGAAATCATGAAAGACACACCCATGCGGACTCCGGGGATATCGCCATAATTGTCCACCAGTTCCCATGTCAGGGATTTCAGGTCAAGTCTGAGAACATGGTTGTATACTGTCCCGATGTTAGAAAGTTTTGTTTACCAGAATCGTGCATACTCACCTTCATCGGTATACTGATCAAACCCCCCAAAGGCATAGATCTGATCATTCCCGCAGTATGTCACGGAGGCATTGACCAGACAAGCCGGCACATTGCCCGCGGCCTTCTTGATAGTCGGGCGGTAGTCAATGCTACCCCGACGACCTTTCCCCGGGCTCGTTGGCATCAGGTATGTGCTGCGGTCGGGGACGGCGAGCGCAGCGGAAGACATCTGGTGCGAAGAGCCGTATGGCGATCGAGCAACGGTGGTCCAAGAGGCGGAGGACATCGGAGAGTGAGACCCACCGTCGTGGGACGGAGAGAAGTCGGCCGCCAATGCGGATGCGCTGCTGGGTGCAGATTCTGAGTGCCGCGCCATCAGAGCCAGAACTGGAACATGGCGAATCTATTGATGGGATGCTGACAGCGAGCTTTTTAACGGCATGGAATATTCGCCATCATCGTGATCCGCATCGACGTTGAAACTTCAGGCGTCTTTTTCTTCAAAGCCAACTGGTCAAACAAAACCATAACTGGCGCTAAACTATTTTCGGTTAGGGCTGACGCTTGACTAATGCGTCTTGGCGATAATCGCGCTAGTCCAATAATGGATTAGCGCAGTCCGTTGCTATGGAGCAATCATCCGCTCCTTTATTTACTCCTCGTCCATGAAGCTTCAGTCTCACCCTTTTTCTTCTTCTCATCCTCATCTTCCTCTGCCTTTCTCACTCTGATATGCACTATCACTGCATTGTATAGTTGGATATCTGCTTGGTACTGCATATCATACTCTATTTCCCTGCCATTCCTGTCTCCAGTTTCATAGTTCTGCGCCAGCAAGCCGGCTTCTGGTCTGTCCATTGGTTTACTCCTGACCGTCCATATGGCGACAGCTACAGTGAAAACACCAGTCAAGTCTCATCGTGGTCTTTTCTCTGGAAAGAATGCTGGCGGTCGGCTCCCGTTGACCCCATCTCCAGCAAGACCAACCAGAGACGATGACGACTCGAAAGACTCCGAGCCAGAGACTCCGACTCGTGATTTGGCAGAAGGCTCTCGCGGGTCGCACAAGTCGGTGTACGGAGGCAACCTCGCCTCTCACTTTGCCAAGTCCAAGTCTCGAAGCTACCGCGAGTCGCCCAAGTCCAACATTGCTCGGTCACGCCGGTCCCCAAAGCACCTCGAGCTGGGGGTTTCCGATTGGACGCTCACCGGGACTGGGCCAGCCTCGAATCACACCCCAACCAAGGAGCGCACGCGCAAGGATGCGACGAGCCGGTCTCGCGCAACGAAAACGACGATCCGTATTCCCCACAATGCAGGCGATCGGTTTATCCCGAACCGCATGGCAAGTGAGGGCTTGACGACCATGGGAGCCGCGAAACCCGAAGAAGGCCAGCGCCCCAAGTCAAACGGTAACGACGGTTCTGCCGTATTGGCCAACGCGGCGAGTGCCTTCGACATTGGTGGCGGCCGAGCTTCGGACGACGATTTGACTGCCGCCTTGGAGAACCTGGACCTCGATGACAACGAGTCCAGCAGCACCCATCCACGGCCAGCTCCTGATAAGGTTGCCTATGAATCCTCCCTGGCCAATGCTTGCGGCGTGAACCTGAACACACGCATTCTTGCCTTCAAGCCTCCACCACCGGAATCCTCAAAGCCCATTGACCTGCGGGCTCAATACAACCGTCCCCTCAAGCCGAGCAGTGCTCAGTCGGCCCAATTCCGCCGCCGCGTTCCGACAGCGCCCGAGCGGGTGCTGGATGCTCCCGGGCTGCTTGACGACTACTACCTGAATCTCTTGGACTGGAGCTCCGGCAACCAAGTCGCCATTGGTCTCGAGCGCAACGTCTACATTTGGTCGGCAGACACGGGAAGCGTGAGCTGTCTGCTGGAGACGCCACCGGACACCTACGTCAGCAGCGTCAAATGGAGCGGTGACGGTGCGTACGTCGGCGTTGGTCTGGGGACGGGAGAGGTCCAGATTTGGGACGTCGAAGAGAGCACCAAGTTGCGGAGCATGTTCGGTCACGACACTCGCGTGGGAGTGATGGGATGGTCCAAGCACACGCTGTCGACAGGTGCCCGTAGCGGGCTCGTGTTCAATCATGATGTCCGCATCGCGCAGCACAAGGTTGCGGAGCTGGTCTCCCACACCTCGGAGGTCTGCGGTCTGGAGTGGCGCTCGGACGGCGCTCAGCTGGCGACGGGGGGCAACGACAATCTGGTCAACATCTGGGATGCTCGGTCATTGAGTGCGCCCAAATTCACCAAGACTAATCACCGAGCTGCTGTCAAGGCCCTTGCCTGGTGTCCATGGCAGCTCAATCTGCTTGCAACCGGCGGCGGCTCGTACGACCGTCACATCCACTTCTGGAACACGACCACTGGTGCCCGGACCAATAGCATCGACACGGGCTCCCAGGTGACCAGCCTGCGATGGAGCAACCACTACCGCGAGATTGTCAGCACCAGCGGATTCCCCGACAACTCCCTGAGCATCTGGAGCTACCCGACTCTGATCCGCAACGTTGAGATTCCTGCTCATGAGACTCGGGTTCTGCACAGTTGCCTCAGCCCTGACGGTCAGATGCTCGCCACGGCGGCCGCCGATGAGAGCCTCAAGTTCTGGAAGATATTTGAGCGGAAGCCGGGTACCGCTGCTGCTGCTTCTCGCGAAGGGGGTGTTGGAAGCAAGGGCCAAATGGCGAAGTCCATGACAATTCGATAGATTTGTTGTTTTGTTATCCTGTCTCTTGCATTTGTTCGGACTTCCTATCTGGTAATTTGGGTTGGTCGGTCGGGGATTGGTGTTCCGGGATATTTGCTTTGTTGTTGAAGATTACGCTCACTGAGCTTAGACTGCATGTTAGTTCAGGGCATAGTAATCAATCGATCATATTTGCTTGAACTAGAGTCGACATTCGGCTTCAGATCCTTGTCACGACGTTAGGATGGGAAAACTCGAAGCTTAGGGCTGAACGGCAACTTTTGATAAAGGGGTGTGCAGTATGAGCCAAAGCATGCGGATGCCAAGACTTTGCTGACTAATTCTAGGCTACACCTAGAGCAATTCCGCCCGGTGATGGCGACTTTGCCTCATTCAACTCCCGAGACTTCACCTCCAAGACCAGCCAAGTCGCCGGGCTAGCCCCCTCTCCATCATCTCGATTCGTACAGCAGAGTCCAGAAGGAGAATCGCACGATCGCTACGAAGAAGGAAAACTCAGGGTCAGGAGGAACTGAGGCACGATTCCGCCGTTGTCGGAGGCTCCCGCCTCCATCTCTCTCCTCTCTACTATCTACTACACTAGCATATACCTAATACCTAAGTTCGCATCTACGAGCGTCGGCTGAAGACCGCCCTTCGCAACGTCCCTTCTTGGATCACCATGTCCAACTCGCAGGTGGTGAGTGATTGTCTCCTGCCGGCCTGCCTGTTTCCTGCGTGCCGAGTCCTTTACTTCTCCTGATCACTCGGCTGATCCGGGAGATGTCCAGGGCACGGTATATGATCATGTCATCCAGGAAGTATGCGCGGCGTCGCAGGTCGACTTTGAGGAAGGGGGAGTTGATCAACAGACCCTCGAGGAGATGCGAACGGTTCGTATTGAGTTCCCTTTTTTGTTGGCAGCCTCGTGCAGTTTTTCATCTGTAGACACAACACCGCATCTTGTTTCCCATTCCCAAATCAATCCATGGCTTCTCTCTTCCGTCGTTTTCACTCAAACATTCCCTTTTTCTGTCCCAGTTGGAGGCGATGAGATCCTCTTCTTGCTTGGTCTCTCCTCGCTGGGTGAGTCATCTCTCCCTCCGGCAGAGGGAGGCCAAGGCGGGGTTTTTCCAGGATTTTGGGAAGGAGCCACCCTGGGACTTTCCGGCTTTATATCCGCCGCCCCAACCCCCAACACAACCCATTGCTTACCTGATCACCGGCCCCCAGCCAATCACCGTCTTCTTCCACTGCCAATGATGATTGAACACGCTTTGCTGACTTCTTCGCCCAGAGTTGGCAGCAGAAGCTTTCCTCGCTAGGCGTCGCTCATTTCCCCTGGGATCCTCCGCTGCAGCCAACCCCTCCCCCTTCGCAGCCTTCCCACCCCATCCTCCCGCCCATGACCACTGTCCCGTCCAATGCCCCTCAGCAGACCCCCGCTCTTCAGCAGTTGCAGACGACCTCCCAGCCGTCGCAACACCTTCCCGCCACCGAACCGCCCGTCAGCCATAACGTCGGCAGCATCCCCGGCCATATTCAAGTCTCACAGCCGCAGATCAAGACCGAGCCTGGGGTCAATGGGTTGCCGCCGGTGACTACGATTCCGCAGACCATGACCAATGCGCAGGCAGTTGCCCGCGAACGGGCCGTGAATAACCTCCAATCCAAGTATGGACCCGCCGCGGCAAACTCAGTAAGTCAGCTCCAGGCACAGGGTCAGGCGGCCCTGTCACTGCCGGGACAGCAGCGTCCACCGAACGCACAGCCGCCCGCCTCCGTTCCACCAGACGTCAGGCCGTACAATTACCAGTACGTCACGGCGCAGCATCAGCAGCCGCAGCAGTCGCAGCAGCCGCAGCGAATGCCGTACCAGCCTCCGCAGACGGATGGTGCTAGCGACGGCTCGCGTGAGGAAGCCCTCGCTTCGTGGAAAGCGGAGGTTGCGCGGCGTCGAGAAGCAGCCCGTCGGTTTAATGGCGAGGCCGATCGCTTGCTCATGGAGCGGCTGCGATTGCAGTCGCTGAGCCTGGAGGGTGGTGGACTGCTGACTTCATTGGACGAACAACCATCGTCCACCCTGTCGCGACGCAGGGAGACGTCGTCGGGGCCGGCCGCGCACGACGGTCCAGATGAAGACGACGAGGACGCGATCAATTCGGACCTGGATGATCCGGATGATCTGGCGAACGAGGACCAAGACGGTGAGGATGCCATTGGGCAGGTGATGCTGTGCACGTACGACAAAGTGCAGCGTGTGAAGAACAAGTGGAAGTGCACCCTCAAGGACGGGATTCTCTCCACCGGGGGCAAAGAGTGAGTACCATCGGCTGTTGTTACTACGGCGTAGACTGCTGACCGGCTTCAGGTACGTTTTCCACAAGGCACAGGGTGAGTTTGAATGGTAGTTGCATTCCTCTTCCGACCCCATGTCTTCTACATACACCCTTTTAGATGTAAACCATCTCCATGCGGCTGGCGGCGTTTTGGGTTTGAGATTGCAGGTTATGACGGATCCGATGACGGACATGCATGTTTCAGTTTTCAATTGAGGAACGCTTCGAGGCTGTACGATGAGAATCGATGATGAATGTGATTAGGTATAATGGTGATATCCCCGGTTATACACTGGCATGAGTTATTCAGCTGTAACCCAAGTTATGATCATCGCATCTCTTGGCGCGTGGATCGCCCCATCTTGGATCGATCGTCAGCCTAGAATAACTACTCGTAATAACTACTTGACTAACGTACCTTCAATGATGCCTCTGTTTCGCCCCATGTTTCTGCAGATTTTCAAGAACTCTGAAATCGTCCCCCCGTTCTTGACTCCCTGAGTTGATCCCGATGCGACAGTAGCAGTAAAACTGCTCCGTACCAGCCACGCAAGGGTCTTCCCCGCTGAAACTCGACGGCCCAGGGTCCCTCTAGACCGCCGCGTTGGCTGGGGTACGTGTAGTTCGACTGTAATCGCTGATGAGATATCCGGCTGCTTTTGTGTTCTCCAGGGGGTTTTCCTGCATTTTATCGAGTCTAGAGAACACACATGTCGGATTCCCGCATGGATCGACGAATGTCGGTTGATCAAGGTCAACCAACGTTCCAGGTGATCGTTTTGGTGAGTTTCGAGACTTTTGCCCTGTGACCGATGGTATACGCCGCCACAGTTCATTGACTCACGGAGCATCAGGGATACAAAGATGTATCCCAGGGCGCAAGGAACGTCGTCCGCGCGGCCACCAAGGGGGATCCCGAGAAGCTATACGGCACTATTGTTGCTGAGGAATTGACCGAGTACGGATGGTAATTTCAGCGTTTTATCATGTAACTTACCTAGCTAGAACATGTATGATCAATCTCAGAGGGCGGTTCCTTTGACTCGAAGCCCTGTCGTACGTACCCCGTCATGCATCCTTCTTGATTAGCTGAGTCAGGCCTGACATAAGGCGTAGACTGATCGCCGATGCAAAGATGGCATCTTTCGGCCGAGCGAGTGATCGCATGTTGTGTATATATATATATATATATAAAAGCCTTCTGCAACAGTCGACCGGATATGCCATGATCCGATATCGCCAGCAGCGAGACGACTCAACCACGAACCTTACTATTGCATTCAAACACTACACAGGAAGAACCGCTCCTCCTGCGCCTACCGATGAGTCTGCGGAATCGACAAGGAATCATGCGGGTTGGTCTTAAGATTCTATCCCATGAACCGAAGAGGGAGGGAACGGTGTCACGCATCAGGTTCCATTCCCACGATTTGCGGAGAGAGGTACTATGCATGTGGAACAGTGAAGTGACGCACAGAAAAAAAAAACGGGAAAAAGGGACTCTGCTAACCGTCGAGCAGGGTCCAGCCGGCGGTCCCAGAGAAGACAACATCACCGGACTTCTGGTCAGGTCCGCGTCTACGTCATGGACCAAGGGCTCGGTGGTGGCCGTCGACGCCGGCACCATGCTGTCCGGCATCATCCGGACGCTGGAGCCGCACATGACGGTGTCCGAAGATGGCAAGGCGAGCGTGACGGGCGGCCCGTTTGTCGGCCTGCAGCTGCCGCACAGCACGGCGAAAGCCAACGCCGCGTATATCTTCCGCGAAATCATCGCCGCGGTACTAATCACGCATCCGCATCTGGACCACCTGGCCGGGCTGGCCATCAACACGCCGATTGTCGAGGCGAGCAATGGGCCCAAGACGGTCGCCGCCTTACCGTCGGTGATCGCGGCGATGAAAAACCACATGTTCAACGACGTGATTTGGCCAAACTTGTCCGACGAGGACGGCGGCGCCGGACTGATTACGTACCAGCGCCTCGTCGAGGGCGGGAACCCGCATTTCGGCCGTGGGGAGCTCCGCGGGTATGTCCGGGCGTGCGAGAACCTGCTGACAAAATGCTTGAGTGTCAGCCATGGCCACTGCAAGCAGCAGTATCACCCGGAAACGGGTCGACATCATCGCGTCGGCAGCGGAGTGTTCACTGCGGACTCGATGATGGTGCCTTCATCGCTGTCGGTCGACCACTCCGAAGCCGGGTAAGGAAATCCCTCCAGGACTCGAAACCACCGCTTTATTGACGGGGTCTTAGGAGACTTTACTCCCCCACGAGAACCCGGCTACCCAGCGTCAGCGGCAGCAGCGGGAAAGAAAGCGCCTGGGCAACGGTTGAGTCCTCGGCGTTCTTCATCAGCGACGGCCCCACGGGCAACGAGATCATCGTGTTCGGGGACATCGAGCCGGACTCGGTGTCTCTGGAGCCGCGTAACCGGCGGGTATGGGAGATAGCGGCGCGCAAGGTCGCGGCCGGCACGCTGCGCGCCATCTTCATCGAGTGCTCGTTCAACGACTCGGTCGACGACCATTCGTTATACGGGCACCTCTGCCCGCGACATCTGGTCGCGGAGCTCAAGGTGCTGGCGGAGCGCGTCGTCGAAGCGCAGCAGGAGTCACCGTCACGCTCACGGGGCCGTTCCTCGAAACGCAAACGCCACGATTCGGACTCGGGCTCGCCACGGACCACGCGGACGACGCTTCCGCAGCTGTCCGGGCGGAATCCGAACCACACAAGCGAGCAAAACCCGCACGAGGAGAGCGACGACCATGCCAACGCCATCATCATCAATGAGGAAGACGATAACCAAGCAAGTCCCGCCCCGCTGGCCGGATTGACCGTTTATATCATCCATATCAAAGACACGTTTAGCGATGGCCCGCATCCGTCGGAGCAGATCCTGCAGGAACTGCGCGCGCACAGCGAGGCTGCGGGGTTGGGCTGTCGGTTTTATGTCCCCAAGCAGGGCGAGGGGATTTGGATATGATTATTGTTTCTTAACCTTGAGGCAAATCCTTGTTTCGGTACATATTTTCATGATGTTTTATGATTAGACGAGGTATATTATGATTTGTACGTATGTTCATTACTGTCCATAGTTGTAAAAAAAAAAAAAAAAAACAAAAAAATTGCCAGGTATTTGGCGTAAAGGGAATCCTACAGACAATGATTACTTCTTCCTCACCAAGTCAATAACATCCACCCACGCCCCATCCTCCCTCGACGGCCTCTTCAACTCCCCCAGAATCTCCTCGCCATCATAGGCAAACCCCAGCAACGCCTCCTCGGCACCCCACTCCCCCATGGCCATCAATCCAATCGGCACGCTGGACTTGGGGTCATACCCCACGGGGATATTGACCGCGGGACAGCCGACAAAGTTCGCCAACCAGGCAAACTCCATGTTGCGCGTCGTCTTGCGGGCGTCGGAGATGCCGTGCGTGAGGTCGCACTGGCCGCCGGAGATCTCCCAGCCGGGCAGCGGCGTGGTCGGCGTGACGATGAGCAGGTCGCTGCCGCCATCGTCGGACCGGGAGTACGTGCGGAAGAGGTCCGCGAGATGGCTCATGAGCAGACCGCGCAGCTTCTGCGCGGCGACGTAATCCAGGCCCGTGGAGTGGCTGCCGCTGACGGAGACCAGGAGGCGGGTGTGCGGCAGCCATTTCCCGGGGTCGGTGCCCTCCAAGCCGGAGGCGAGCTCGGCGAGGATCGTCAGCGCGTGCGCGCGCTGTCCCTGCGTGAGGAAAGGGATTTCAATATCGACGGTCTTGTAGCCCTTGCGCTCGACGTATTGCTGCACTGCGGCGTCGAAGCGCTCGCGCACGCTGGGTTCCGCGCGTGCGATCCACGAGCGGACCAGACCAATCGTCTTTGGGCGCGGCTTCGCGCCGATTTCGGTTCGTGGATCCGGAAATCTCGCGCTCGTACCGTCCAGCTCCGCCGGCACCGGCGCCGCCATCAGCCGGTACGCCAGCGCGAGGTCATCCACGCTCACGGCCATTGGGCCCAGGACGCCGACGCTCGGCGCGATACTCGGCGTCGGTGCACCCGACACGCGTCCGTGCGTGGTCTTGAGCCCGTACACCCCGCAGAACGACGACGGGATGCGGATCGAGCCGCCGCCGTCAGCGCCCAGGGCGATGGGCACCAGGCCCGCGGCGAGAGCGTAGCCCGAGCCGCCGGAGGAGCCGCCGCAGTAGTAGTTGGGATTATGAGGGTTCAGAGGGGTGCCATAATTGGGGTTGTTGTTGTTGGTATCTGTAAAATCAGCATCGACCATCATATCTTTTTTTTTTCTTGTGAATATTGTGGAGAAAGTCATACCGATGCCAACCTCATGCATGTTCGTCTTGCCGATGATAATCGCCCCCGCCTCCTCCCATTTTCGCACGCACCACGACGTCTCATCAATCCCGCGCTTAAAGTCCAGCTTACTGCCCAAGCAGCGCCCGTATCCCTTGAGATGGACCTCATCCTTGACCGCAACGGGCACGCCGTCCAACGGACCCAACGGCTTCCCTTCCTTGTACCGCTTCGTTGACTCCGCGGCCGCCGCACGCACCAGATCCGCACGCGTTTCGAGGAATCCTACCGAGAATTTCCCCGACGGCTTCCCATCCGATCCACGCTGGATCAATGGTAGCAGAGCCTCGACAACATCCGTCGGCGAGATCTCGCCCGCGAGATACCGCTGGTGGTAGTCGACCGAGGTGTAGTAACCCGTCGTCTCGGAGCTGAGTTTCTTGACCGGCGCGGGGATCTCCTTCGCTTCGGAGGAATCCGTCCATGAAGGTTGTTGCACCGGAGTCACCGTGGGGTCGTATCGCGGCGGGTAATTTGCCAGCTCGGGCAGCGAGTGGAACGTGTTCAGCTCGGCATTGCGCCAGAGAAGGTTTTGGAGGAAACCGGACCAGTGAACGCTGGTGTCGACGAAATTGAGCACGTTAGTTTCTCAATTATTAATCAGGAGGAGGGTGACAGTGATAGAATGTGAATACAGTTTTGACCTACATTGTTGCGCCAATCTCCAACGATGAACCGCGGAGCACGGGGAGGGAGATGTCCTCGAATTGGTTCGGGACGTCGGGACCCTTGCGCCGTTCGGGATAGTTGTGGAATTGCTGGGTCATGGTTGATTAACTATAAATTAACGTGGGGATTGGATACTGATACGGAGAGGGTTGTTGGCCATGGGATGACGATGCCAGGGTTTATGTGCAGCTGGTTGACCGCGGACTTCGTCGCTTGGGGGACCGAGGAAGAACAAACATGCAGAGATAAGCAGTCCCGACGCCCGAGTCGAAGGGCGTAAATATTCTGACTGTACTCTGACTGTTTTGGCTAGAAGCTGAGTCTGTGTACCAATAATGGTTATAGTTTTCTTTCCCACTAGCCTAGATTAGTCAAAAGACAGTTCAAAGAGCAGCTAAAACAGTGCAGATATATAAATCGTGTTTCGTGAGCACGTGAATAGGGCTGGACCTGAGATCTGTCCTCCCAGAACTACCTGATTTCGACTTCCCTGCCAGTTCTCTCCTGGCTAACTCAAAGATTGCGTTCTGAGCGAGAACTTACCGTTATTGAACCGTCATGGACAGGAACATCCCGCGTTGGGGTTTTCCCAGTGTCCAGCTGGTTGTCCTAGGGCGGTTGTTCGAGTCATTGCAGAGCCCATATGTCACCTCTTGGCTTCAGAAGCCAGTCTGATGCTTGCGGAGCCTGTTCAGAGTCGGGAACTCCAAGAATAAAAAAGTGATGCCTGCCCTGGCCCGGCGATATGCTCATGTTAAGTCCGCGTAACACCCAAAGAGGGCATGTTAAGAATGCCGTTGATCTTCTCCTCGATGACGGCAAACAACGCCATTCCGGTTGTGCATCCCTTGCGACAGAAAGAAAAGTCCCTGGATTCAAGACGAAGTGCCTCAAGATGGCCAGCAAGCCCATCGTGCTAATCACCGGCGCCAATCAAAGGATCGGCTTCGAGGTGGCCCGCCAGCTGCTTAGCGCAGGCACTCACCATGTCCTATTGGGCGCGCGCTCCCCAGAGAAAGTTGAGGACGCGGCCCAGCGGCTCCACAGCATCATCGGCCCCGATCCCCATCTGACTACAGTCGTTATCGACGTCACCGACGACGACTCCATCCAAGCCGCCGCGCAGTTTCTCAACCACAAGTTCAAGAAGATTGACATTCTCATCAACAATGCCGGTATATCAGGAACGACCGGCCCCATAGCCAGCCTGCCCCATCGTGAAAAGTATCGCGCCGTCTTCGAGACCAATGTCTTTGGGACCGCGGCCGTCATCGAGGCATTCTTGCCTTTAATCCGCCAGTCCGATTACCATGACCGGCGCATCGTCGATGTCACCTCTGGCTTGGGCCAGATCAACGTCGCGTATGCTCCGGATTCCGAATATGGTGCCCACCAGATCGAGGTACCGTTCTATCGCGCCAGCAAGGCGGCGCTCAACATGATCACGGCCGTGTATGCGGTGAAACTCAAAAAGGAGGGGATCCTTGTCATCACTGCAGCGCCGGGATACACCCGCACCGCCTTCACGGAGCATCAGGGATACAAAGATGTATCCCAGGGCGCAAGGAACGTCGTCCGCGCGGCCACCAAGGGGGATCCCGAGAAGCTATACGGCACTATTGTTGCTGAGGAATTGACCGAGTACGGATGGTAATTTCAGCGTTTTATCATGTAACTTACCTAGCTAGAACATGTATGATCAATCTCAGAGGGCGGTTCCTTTGACTCGAAGCCCTGTCGTACGTACCCCGTCATGCATCCTTCTTGATTAGCTGAGTCAGGCCTGACATAAGGCGTAGACTGATCGCCGATGCAAAGATGGCATCTTTCGGCCGAATAACAGGCCGCAAGTTGTGTATATATATATATATATATAAAAGCCTTCTGCAACAGTCGACCGGATATGCCATGATCCGATATCGCCAGCAGCGAGACGACTCAACCACGAACCTTACTATTGCATTCAAACACTACACAGGAAGAACCGCTCCTCCTGCGCCTACCGATGAGTCTGCGGAATCGACAAGGAATCATGCGGGTTGGTCTTAAGATTCTATCCCATGAACCGAAGAGGGAGGGAACGGTGTCACGCATCAGGTTCCATTCCCACGATTTGCGGAGAGAGGTACTATGCATGTGGAACAGTGAAGTGACGCACAGAAACCCCAATTGTTTGATGAATGCCGGACTCCAGGACCTCTGAAGAAGGTGTCTCGTGGGTCCTAAGCTACTTTATGCTTCACATAAACAATTTTGAACTTGGCGCAGCGAAGTAGGTCAGGATCGAATGACATTACTACCATTGTCCAGATCACCGGGTTTGGCTGTCGGTATTGGCGCACCCAAGTTGAAGACAGCAGGAAAAAAAAAAAAAAAAAAAAAAACAAAAAAAACAAAAAACCTCTCAACTGCTTGAACAGTCTAGGTTTCCAGGACCGCCCTCTGTCGTGACAATGGCCGGCAAGAATCCAGTCAGGTTCGTTGATAACGTCGACGGTCTGACAGATGTGATGGATGTTTGGATAGACACGTCCAGTTCTCGTTCGAATTTGACGTCATTGATGACAACCCTAGACAAACGAAATCCAGAGGTTGATGGACGTCTATAACAGACAAGCTCCCTTGAAGTCCAGCACTCTGGGAAAGGACGGCAAAGGGTCTTGAGAAAGCAAAACTATGGCTTTAAGGGACGGCTGTTTCGAGGTGATACGAAACTCTCTGGCTTCCTGAGAATCGGTTGTTGACGACGCCATTTGGAGGGTCTTTGGCCGCCGGCACCGCTATGAGGGACAAGGGATCGAAGTCAAGCTTCAACGCTTCCAGAGGCTTCACTAGCCCTTAGGAATAGTACAAGGCAAGTTAAAGCCTTCTACCCGTATCTACAAAACACATCGAGTCAAATCTTCAAACGAATATTATACCGCTCCAACGTCAATGCAACGCCTGTCAAAAGAGCCGCATACGAGATCAAGATGGCCATGGCCTGCCACGTCTTCACATCCAGCGTGGGTACCGTCAGATTCACCGCTCCCGTCAACAAGTTCGCCAGCAGAAACAGCGCCAAACCATTCCTGTTGAACGCTGCCAGGATACGGCTGGTTGCACGGCTGACACAGCGCGCCTCGGTCTCTGGGTCCTGGGCACGGTGCACGGACGGGAAGAACGCCGTCTCCAGTGCGCAGAAGACAAGGATCTGTGCGGTGTTGAACGCCGCCACCCAGAGCACATAGGGCATGTTGGCCAGGCGCCGTGACACGGGGATGCTGGCGCCATAGCCGAACGCGGGCGTGCTATTGAAGAAGAACAGCACAGACCAGAACAGCGTGAGCGCCACCAGGGCAACTAACAGCCGCTTGCGGGCTTGCTTAGGGGTGCACGTCTCGGACGTGCCCCGAGGGATGATACGTAGGCCTGTGGCCCGGCCCGCAAGGAAGATGGCCAAATATCCAATGAAGGAAAAGACACCCTCCCGGTTTTGCGACAAAAGGTCCGGCCCACGCGGTGAGACAAGGATATACCTCTTTAAGTCGGTCGATTCCAGGGCCACTTGATATGCGACTGCAACCAAAACAGCAAGAGCCTCATAGGACGGAACAGCGGTGTACACTGTGTGAAAGATCTCCACAAAGGGGGGCAGCAAACCCAGGGTAAAGAAGAAGTTCCAGTGCACGCCGTACTCGGTGACGTGCTCGGCATAGTCAAGCCCTTTGACGCTATAGAGCCTAATCAATCCCAGGACCAACAGCGGCAGCGAATGTCTCAGCGCCGCCACCAAGCGTTGCGCAAGAGGCAATGGGCCTCGCCCCGTCAACGACGACTGCGACTGCTGCTGCTGCTGCCCTCTGAGAATCTGACGGGCTGACACGACGCCTGCGGAGAAAACAAACGAGCCGACGCCGAGATCCATCAACGACGTGCCCCAATTCTCCACCTTGGCGAACCGTCGTGGAAAGACCTTGAAGTCCACCGCCAGGATGGCAAGACACGTAATCACCAGCATGCCTCCGCGGTATGTCGTGAGAAACGGATGCACCGGGACGGGATCCAACTGAGTCGCATTGTTGCTCTCATTCGCATGCTGTCTCGCTGTTGGCGGCGGTTTCGCCTGTTTGGTTGCGCGCGGTGGCGATTTCGCTTGCAGCAGGATCAGTACCGCGGGCGACGCTATCAGGACATTGAGCAGCAGAGGCTGTGAGGCATAAACCGTCGTCGCAAAGAGGATCGCGCAGACATTTAGCAGGAAGTCCGTGGTAAACGCAGCCGGCGAATACGGCGAGAAGAACGACAGACGTGACTGGAGCGTGGACCAGGCGAAGCATGCCGACTTTTGTCGGCCGAATCGACGCGCGTTAGCATACACCATCCAGCAACCCACAACGGAACCATACTTACCGACGCCACGAACGTCACGATACTGATCTCGCCGATCGAACCTCCGGAGAGGTTCGAGACGAAAGCTTCCTTTCGAACTTTGTAATCGTGGTCCATGTTGATGGTTTCTGAGATTCCGGGATCATCCGACTTCAGCTTGAGAAACCAGTTCCAGAACGAAACTAAGCCTCGCGATCGACATTGAGAGAAATCTAGATATTTAATGACATTGCTTCGATCAAGAATCTGGAATGGTAGGTACAATTGCGTTGCGTTGAGAGGACACGGTTGCTTACCAAGCACCGAAGCTCCTCGAAGCTTGAAGCTTGGACTGGGCCGTATGGATCCCCTACGTATCAACTAAGGTTAGGGTTAGGGTTGACTAGAACCCGAAATCTGCCGGTTCCCTCATCCGACGGCACAGCAAGCAACGCCCCGGACCGGGAGTATAAGGCAACCCTACAAGTCGTCAACGATCCCAGAAATGTGCCATGCCCTTGCAGCTGCCCAAAAATGTAACTCTGCTGTCAAGGCTGTCAGGCACCGCAGCTTTGGTTGCGAGTTTTGAGGGTCAATGCCGCATGCATAGTATAGTAGTTCCTCGAGGGTTTAGTATCGCCGAACGATTCTTCCAATCCGAGGCTCACCACGGAGTTAACAGATTGTACTACTGAGTCGTCTGATACTCTCCAAGCACCCGCCAAGCTGGGACCGGAGCTTAGGAGGCGTCAATCCTGGTTCGTTTTATCCGTAAAACCGCGACCTGAGTGGCCTTGACTGGAGTAAAGTTATCCAACTTAGCCCTGTCAAGTGTCAATCAACCCTGGGTGATTTGACAGGTTCATTTTAGTTCGTCTTTGATATGAGCGCCGCCAGCGGTAGGAGTACTAGTACTGTACCTATATTAGACCCCCGCACAACTTCAACATCTGCATTTCCGCAGCTCCGCTAATAACATTCGCTGAAAGAAATCGTCGGGGATTGGACGGTCCAAGAGTTTTCTGGACGTCATAGTTTCCTTTGCAGGAATTTGCAAAGTTGCAGCAATCTTGCCAAATCTCAAAAGGATCATTTAGGTTGGTTTTTTAGGGTATTCTAATTCGTTTCCGATCAGATCATCCCTGGCACGATGCCAATTTTATCCATCGCGTTTTGACTTAGTCAACTTATCTTTCTGGAATTTCATGATGGGGAAGACACGCGACATTCTGAATGGATAACTTAGTTCTTGGACGGAAGAGTGTAGGCCTACCCCGAAGGCAACTAACGCGTACTTGTACGGTTTCAAGTTCTGAAGGAGAAAGATGATCAGGTTCACGATTCCATCCTAACCATCCCACACAGATCAACCAGCAGCCTGTGCTCTTCGGGCTCCACCAATTCACCGAACAAACAACACTTGCCCGAGTTTTACCCATTTTACTGGCTTCGGAAAGACCGAATTCTTGTATGTATGTAGACGACGAGGCGCAATTCTCAGGGAGGTCCCCAGAAGTCTGAGCCATGGTAACCCAACTGTCCCGCCACTTGGACATATTGCCCTTGGAGTTTAGTAAGTACGGAAGTAAGCCTTGGGAGTTGGACCCTGGGTTCGCCGAAACCGTTCCAATCTCTTTCTCACATTTCGTCTGATGGAACACCGCCGCAATATTGCAAAGGCATTAGTTAGACAAAGTTATTTTGCGGCATATTTTGTGCTGCAATCTTTGCAAATCTTTGACATCTATGCTAGTGCCAAGCAGAGGAGCTCGGAGTCTCTCAATGTGGTCTCTGACATGGCCACATTCGCATGGTACAAGGTACTTGCTCTCTCTGGTGGCAATGAAAAAAATGATTTCATTGCCATAATCGAACCATCGAACAGAAAATAAAGCCTACCTGGTAGTTGCAGACTTCTGGAAGTTGAGGAAGATGACTCTCCGGTTTCCTCCATGACATCCGATTGATCGTCGAAGCTGCGTTAGTTTGTGCGATTAAACTTAGAAGCACCTTGGATTTGCAACAACTCCTCCTTTTTGATAATTAGGTAGTAGTAAAGTAACCTCTTTTTAGCACGGCGGTTCTCACACCGCGCAGAAAGAGGCTTGTCAAAGAAATTTGACGTAGGGCGCGGGCTGATCAATCAACATCGAATTATTAAGGGCCTAGAATGTATGTGAATGGCAAAAAAGACGTCAGTCCATGAGAAAGACGGAATTATGTCCTAAAGGCTTAGCGACTTCAATAACCTTAAAACCTTAAAACAAAGAGTAGCCGCACACCGGCCATGAAGGTGTGTAGGTATCTCGTAGATTCAGTGCGCAAGCATAAATCATTCTTCAACTGAAGCTTTCCGCCCTGAGAGTCTGAGAACTCTGATCTTTCTTGTCGATGCGGCTGTGGTTTCTGCCCGCCGAGAACGGGGTCGAGTGTGCAGTTGCTGCCGTGCCATTGTCATTGTCATCGTCATTGAGGGGGATCGAAAAACCCGCACGGCAACAGACGACCGGTACCAGGATGAGTATGGACGACAGACTTCGCGAACCGAGCATGTCGGAGAAGACCGACGAAGGGACAGTCTCCGCGTCCAGCGTGGAGAATTCGTCATCGACGAGAACGACGACGACGACGCCGACGACAGCCTTGCACGTCGATTCGAGCTCGACGTTATCGATGAGCGGGTCAACGCCCGGCCCAAAAACCGCGTTATGGACTACGATGAAGTCGAGGCTCTCCTGTCGGGCCGGTCCAACTTGCCGCCGGCGCGTAACCGCAACCCAAATCCCGACCCAAGCAATAATGCGGACAAGGCGGTCGAGACGGCATCATCCAAAGGAAGCGAGAGCCAAGTGGCAGGAACAACAACGACAACGACAACGGCAACGACGGGAAGGAAGCGTGACGGCACACGCAAGGGCACCCGGACGATGACGCCGGAGCAACTAGAGCGCAAACGCGCCAACGACCGGGAAGCCCAACGCACCATCCGGCAGCGAACCAAGGAACATATTGAAAACCTCGAGCACCAGGTCGCCGAGCTGCGCGCCAAGGGCGAGCAGATGGAGCGAGTGATGCAGCGAAACGCTGTCCTAGAGGCGGAAATTGCGCATCTACGGCAGCAATTGGCTGTGTTGAACAGCAAGCGGGCAATCTATTCGAGTGTGTGTAAGACAGTCAGCCTGCTTCAACCTAGAAAAAAAAGAAAGTCTTGAAGCTGAATAAAGGATTCCCCTCTCCCAGCAGACGACGCAGACGAATGTCAATCCCAAGTCAGCTCGACCGAGGCCACCAGCAGCAGCGTTCCGTCTCCGTTCAATAGCCCACCGGAACAGATATTGGGCACTCTGCCCGGTCAGATCCCCCCGGTTGCCGCCGCACACAGTTCATGGCATGCTGCTGCTGCTGCTGCTGCTCCTCCGTACGCTCCATCCCCCGACGCAACAGCAACAACAACAACAACAACGGGCGAGGTGAACCCGTATGTCATGCCGGGACAGGTTCCGAGCAACCCCCACGCTGCTCAGCCTCCTCCGTCTCTTTCTCCGCAACCTTCTCGTCCCCAAAGCGCGAGTCCTCCAATGGTTGCGGGCCAGGACCTCGGCGGGCTGGAATTTCAGTTCCCGCATCATACTCGATTTGCTCCCGCCGGTCCGAGCTCGTTTCCCGCACAATTATCCGAGCAGTCCATGGTTGCCGGCCATCATCATCATCATCCGCAGGGGATAGTCCCGATGGAGTTGTCGGCAATGGGGTACGACACCAGCAGTGCAATGGTTTCGCCGACGACGTCCCCGGAGCAGCAGCAAATCCAGCAGCAGCAGCCACCGATAAGCGCGCCGCAGACAACAGAGGTCTATCAAGAACATGTGCCAACGATGATCCCATCATCGGGAGTCAACAATCCGTACATATGTCCGCCATGAGGAGTGAAAATGGTGACGAATTGGAAGTAACAATCCAATGATACCCATACATTTCGCTAGTCCCATATATATGTATGTATCATCATGGATATCGAAAATCCCCAGAGTTTAAAACTCAAAGTCCTATTAATGGTAGAATGATACCCCCTTACCATTTGCACTAAGCCCATAGTGTACGAAGTATGCGCCATCGAGCAACATCAGCCCCGGAAATCCCCCGCATCTATCGGGTATACCGGGCCTGCAACTGCTTTGCAATGGTTTGCAACTGAATGTTACTTGTCCCCTCATAGATGGCCCCAATCTTGCTGTCCCGGAACATCTTCTCGGCAATCCCCTCGCGCACAAAGCCCATGCCGCCCAACCACTCCACAGCCGACCCGGCCACGCGGCCAGCCACCTGTGACGCGTACAGCTTGGCCATGGCGGCGTCCGTGACAAAGTCCTGCCCGGCCTCCTTCTTGCGGGCAGCGTTGTAGACCAGGGCGCGCGCGGCGGTGATCTCGGTGTACGCCTGCGCCAGTTGGAATTGCATGCCCTGGAAAGTGCCAATGAGCTGGCCGAATTGCTTGCGATCGTTCCAGACGTAGCTGTGTCGTGTTAGCAATGAACGTCTACCATGTCCAGTGACAAACATACCCCGCGGCATTCTCAAAAGCGCCCAGTGCCAGACCAGTCATCTGCGCGGCAATTCCAATCCGGCCCTCGTTCAACGTGCTAATGGCAATCTTGTAACCCTGTCCTTCCTCGCCCAGGAGATGCGACTTGGGGATCTGCACGTCATCGAAGTTGAGCACGCAGGTGCTGCTGGCGCGGATCCCCAGCTTCTTCTCCTTCTTCGCGATGCTGAACCCGGGCGTGCCCTTCTCGACGAGAAACGCCGTGATGCCCTTGTATCCTTTGCTGGGATCGAGATTGGCAAAGACGATGAAGAGGCCCGCCTCCATCGAGTTGGTGATCCACATCTTGGACCCGTTCAGCCGGTACCCATCCGCCGTCTTCTCGGCCCGCGTCTGCAACGCAAACGCATCCGATCCGGAGCCCGGCTCCGACAGACAAAACGAACCCACGGTATCCGTGGCCAGCTTCGGCAGCCACTTGCGCTGCATCTCGGCGGATCCGTACTTCATGATGACGGTGTTGACGAGCGTGTTATGCACGTCGACCATCACGCTGACGCTGGGGTCCACGCGCGCCAGCTCCTCGATCGCCACGATGGCCGAGGTGAAGTTCATCCCCGCCCCGCCGTACTGTTCGGGGATCTCGATGCCCATCAGGCCTTGCTCAAACAGCTGCTCCACCAGGGCCGGGTCCATCGTCTCGGCCTCGTCCATCTCGCGCACTTTGGGGCCGATCTGCTCCTGCGCGAACTTGGACACGGACTCGGCCATGAGCGATTCCGTCTCCGAGAAGTGTGTGATGGGGGTGGGTGTCAGGTGGGCGAGGTCGTCATCATTCCGGAGGCGATGTGATGTGGAAAATGCCCGGCCACTGTGACTGTTAGCTTCATGCATTCGGAGAACCAGTATTCGGTCGCATACCATTGCAGCGGGGACGCAATAATACGCGTCCTCGCGGAGAGCGAATTCCAGCGAGCGGTTCGTGATAAGGGTCGCAAAGCTCGGGACAGCGTCGCCATGTTGTCGAATCTGTACAAGTATTGTACAACAGACGAGAGCAATGTGTCAAAAAAGATCAGGGAACAGGACCGGCCCAAGAACCGAGCATGATTGAGTTGAGCCGTTCAATGGGGTCTGCCTCGGTTAACGGCGGCCTTCGTCGGTTTAGCCTGATATGGTAGTAACTTAGTAGCTACGACTTTACGAGGACCGAGCATGTGATATCTCCGGACTGTGACTGTGCGCCATCATGTGGCGGTGGTGTGGTGTGGCGGGTGTGCCCGACCTTCAACAAATGCGGGTTTGTCGGGGATGGTGGCGCAGCAATGCCACGGACCAATCAGAATGGGGCCGTTGCCAAGAGCGGTAATTGACACGCGTCCCATGGCTCCATGCGTAACAACCGCTGGCGGCGGCCAAGCAGCTGTGACGATTGGAAGCAGAGAGTTGCTCGCCTTTGGCCAGTTGAGCACTTGAGCAGGGATGAGCATTCAGCAATCTATATTCGGTTTAATAGCAGTTATCTTTATCTCCAAGTGTTGAATGTTAAATTTTGTCCTTTCCGCTGTGAATACATAATTCATTCCTCTCACACTGTTTGTGGCTGGAACCCGCTCCGCCGCCGCGCGCCGGGCTTGAGCTATTAATAGATTCTTCCCGCGACTCGTACTTAGTTTTTGCCAGAGTGACGGTAGTACGTCATTGGAATCTTATACAAAAGGCCTGCATTCTCACACTCAAAAGTCGACTGCAATTCCGTTAGAGTGCACGTCTCTTCCCATTGTTGACACAATGGCTGCGACCCGGAACGACCCTCGCCTGCTCTATAGCATCAACAACATCCGCGCCTTTCACCTGCAAAATGGCCAGGAAACAGAAATCACTCCCTCCCCGCAGACCCTCTCCCTCTTGATGGTCCCGACGACGTCCTCGTACCAGGACGGGAATGACAGAGGCCAGCAGGAAGAGGATTTTTATCTGCATCTTCATATGCCGTCGGAGCTGGATATGCCGCTGCCCGCCACCACGCAGATCTACCACCAACCGCCGGATAGTTACCTCATTCCCCGATGGGATTTAGGCCCGCAGGCGGGCGCGTTTCTTCGACTGAAGTTTCCCAGCATCGGGACCCGGCCGGACCAGGTGACGCAGGAGGACGTTGATACGTTTGAAACGATCCTGGCGCAATGTACGGCGTTCCTGGAGCGAGCGCCGCCGCCGCCTACCAAAGGCGGCTCCACCGCAGGAGGCTATGCGCCGTACGATCCTTCGGCGTATGCGCCCGGAGAGGGATACATCACGTCAAGCGGCCAGCCGGCGCATCCGGGGGGACACATTGTATTGGTCGATGAAGCAGATGGGAGTGTTGTGGGTGAATTGTCCGAGGGATATCAAGTAGTGGAGGATCCGGGAGTGAAACCAGGATCGAAGAGTAGGTTTCTTTCCTTGCCGGTGGCTCTCCCCGCAGTTACTGACTTTTGATTTCAAGAACCCGTTGAGATTACTCTTCCGGCCGAAGGCCAGGGCAATAAGATTAGTGTCGCCAATGTGTCGGACGATTACCTCCGACTGGCCCAGCACCCCGCATATAAAAAGTCGACGCTTGTGCAAACGTCGGCCACGGCGTCACGGCTAATCGTGACGGGCTCGACCATGCTCGCGAACGCGCTCGCCAGCGGCGCCAACAGCTTCACGCAAAAGACCAAGCCACGGCCGAAGCCCGTGTCCTTCTCCCCGGCTGCCCGATCGCGAATCCGCAAAATCAACACCTTCTCCGAGTCGGCGGCGGAGCTGTCGCACAAGACGGTGGGACAAGTGGGCAAGATCGTGCAGGAATTTGGCGCGTCGCTGGCGCGGCGCAAGGAGCGCAGCAAGTACCCCCGCGGCTTCGACGAGAACGGCAACCCGGTGCCGTTCAAGCCGGGCATTCTCAACAAGTCGATGATCGCCTTCACCACGCTGGTGGACGGCATCGAGCAAGGCGCGCGGACGGTGCTCGCAACAGGGTCCGCCGCCGCCAGCACGGTGGTCGGGCACCGGTACGGGCCCGAGGCCGGCGCCGTCGCGCAGGACGTCACCGGCGGGTTCAAGAACGTTGGCCTGGTGTACATTGACGCGGCGGGCGTCAGCCGCAAGGCGGTCCTCAAGTCCGTCGCCAAGGGCATGATCGTCGGCCGCATGCGCGATGGACAGCAGGTCGTGGTCGGGTCGGGCGACGGCGGCGTCGTCTCCAGCAGCGACATGCACGCCATGTCACCAAACCAGCAACTGGGTGTGCCGGGTCCGTCCGGGAATCCGTACCATCGGGCACCGTCGCCAGGTCGGAGGACGCCCCCGCCGCCCACTCCTCCGCCGCCGTACGGCGCGCCCAATACGTATTCGTTGGGCGGGACGCCGATGAATAGCGGGAAACGATAGGTTTCTTTTCTGTTTCTCTCTCTTTCTTTTTGTGTTTAAACTGGCTTATGGGGGGTTAAGGGTTTGATTCTCATGTTCATTCCGCTGTGACAGCATGGTTGCTTTATGACTAACCTTGGGGGATACTGATGCATAGAAATGAATTCAAATCGTGCTTCTTCATCGAATTACTACAGTACCTATGTAGTATGCAAGGGAGACGGACGGCCCGGCGCCATTCGGTTCAAGCTGCAGGGTCCTCCTCGTGCAAGCGCCAATGCTTGATTCGCGTGGCTGGACAGAGAGGGAAATAAATAATGCCGTACTGTAGTCCATCGGTAGGCTTTAGGTTAGTGCAGTAATCGGCATATAGGCATATATGCATGCCAATTGTGTACCTGCACGAGCCGGTTCGGATCCGATGCTTGTCCAGGGTCGGAGCAGTATTTTTTGTTTCGAAACGTTCCACCGCTTCCTTGTCTCTTTAGGCGAATTCTGCGCCGGGGTTTGTTCGTAAGATCAATCAACGGAGACAATCAGCTTACATTACTGCTACTGTACCCCGCTGATGATAAGCAGTACCTACGGCTGAAGTCTGACGCGATGGTACTGTATGGCATGGAGAAATGTTGCAAGTAGCGGATGAGTTTGCTTCAACAGCCGAGTTTTAATGCATCAAACAAATTGTACTTTGTGCTGTACATACTTGCTGCTGTTTTAATCGTCGGAATCTCGGAGCTGATCGAGTAAGTACAGTACAAGTACTTGGGGCAACCATTATTATTGTGCAAACCAACATGTACCGATCCCTCACCGACAAGCTTGCCGAAATTAAGGAGGGACCTAGGTACTGTAAATGTCAACTGGCCGATCGATAAGATGTCGCTTACATCGAGCTGTTGGATTCTGGCGCACGTGCTACTGATGTATCTTCGGCTCGTCGGCTCCATTCTGGAAATGACTGCACTCAACATGTCGTGGCGATGGCATTCGGACTTGACGTTCAACCCAGTCTGCGATAGCACCGATGACGAGTGGCTCGTAGCGTGCCAACACAGCAACAGCTGGCGGCGAGAACCCTGTCGTTACAACCGAGAGTTGCGATGGATCAGGCTAGGTTCGGCCTAATCCATTCATTTTCCAAGCGGTGATTGCTTGGCCATGGGTGGAGATGAAGAGCCTCAAAAAGAGGAATCGAGATACTTACAGTACATACATGTAGTAGGTTATGCGTCTCGGACAAAGGCACGAACCCAGATGGATTTGCAATCAGCATTCAGGATCTTTTTTTGCGAGATTGTTACTGTACGAACACGGAAGTATGAGAATTGAAGACTCTCGGCCTAGTCTCAGCGTCGGACTTCGTGGCATCAGCGCGGCGGCCATGTGGAGTGACTGCTGTGGTACCAGCCCCGGTGGGACGTGCCAACGCAGGAACGATCAGATCGATGACCCTTTGACTCTTGAAGTCTTGATGCCATGGATGGAAGGACACCTTTTCAGCATCTGCCATTTGGAATGATAAAAAAAAAAAAAAAAAAAAAAAAAACTAAAACCAAAAAGTCCGTCCAGGATGGAGAGAGGAGGAAAGAAGGAAGGAAATCCGGAAGATTGTTCGGGCCGGGCACTCCTGCTCCAACATGAAACCAGTGGGGCGTGCCTTCCTCGGAGGGCACTTTGACAACAGAACAGAAGGCACGACCATCGATCGCTCTTGCTCTTGCTGTGAGAGTACCAAAGGGCAAAAACGGTGGGAGGTTAGTCAGCATCCTGCCAGGTGGCATGGCAGCATCATCTCTGGCCACAATTGCAGCATACTATTGTATACGGAGTACTCCGTATGGTAGATGAATAGGGCCATGCAAAAACAATGGCGTACATGACGAGTCGATCGGGGCGTCATTAGTTAGGTTTAGTGGATGGCGATCTGTGAGAGCAATGCCGATTTTTCCAAGACCAAGAGTAGACAAGATGATTTGTTTTTTTATAAGTACGGAGTACTCTGTACAGTATTAATTTTATTATTATGTACGGAGTACCTTCTCGAAGTACTATTTACTATGTACCAGGGCAAGGTAGGTAGGTACAAGTAGACCGTCAACTGTCAAAGATTACATAACCTACTGGCCGCTTAGATCATCGGGGACGACCCGCTTTTCTCCCCTTGAGCTCCGGGGCCGAACCAAACCCAGCCAGGTCAAGCGCCAAGCACCAAAACAACAAACCTTCGCCCTGAGCCCGGCTGTCCTCTGCGATTATTCCATATTCCCTAAACCCTGAACTGAACTGAGAGATCCCTTCTCTTCCACACCCCCCCCCCCTCCCCTCCCCTCCCCACGCCCGCTCTCTGTCGTGCTCTTCAATCTCCAGTTACCCCCTTTTCCTCTCCGTCCGTCCGCTCGCTTCTCCCCAGGCTCCTGCCAGAACCTTCGTTCGCCCTCGTCGCGAACAGTTCGCTACGATACACGGAGAGTCTTCGCCCACGTTGTCGCGCTCGCCGCCCCCCGTCAGCATGTTTCCCAGCCAAATTCCCTCGCATCCTTGTTGATTCTGGGTTTGTGGGCGCGTTCGTCTGTGTCTGGGCCGTGCTGGCACCGCGAACGTTGAATGGGAGTGTCGCGGTCGCGCGGACAGTTCCCCCTGACTGATCCCCCTGCCGTAGCAGTGCTGGTGTCGCTGGTGTGCATCCTGCGTTGGTTGCTGGGGAGTCTTGCTGTCAGGGTCACTGCAATTCGATTGCAATCGGTGCAGTGTCCCGCTCTCCGAGGATCTGCCGCGCAGTCCTGCTGAGAGCCTTTTTGGCCCCAATTGATCCCTCTCTCGCTGTGACTCGAGACCGAGTCAGATTGCAATTGCATTGTCCTTGCCCTGTGTAACGCGATCAGAGAGGAAATCCCGAACATTCCGGTAAGTTGCTCGCTGTCATATCAATCGCGATCGTCCCCGCATTCCTCGAAAAGCATGCGGCCGCCACGTGCATTCTCCCGCTGACAGATGTCTCCGTCCCCATTAGTGTCGATTTCTTTTTTCTTTTTTTTTTTTTCTTTGATATTCGGATCCTCTTGCTGGAGGTCCGGCTGAAGTCCGACACGCGGGGCACGGCAGAACACATCCAACGGACTCATTTCACCCCCCCTCGGTGCGGCACGCTTGTCTCGAATCCCTTCCCTGTCTCCCCGTGCCCACTTCCGGAACAGGAAGAAGGCATGTCGACTGATATGCAGACGGCCCGCCCGTACAGTGCCTCGCAGCCCCAGCATGCGTATCCGCCCCATTCCGCCGCAGCGTACAGTCAGTCTTCCGCACCGCAGTCGGCTCGAGATTCCTCTTCTCCCCAGCACCACAGTCGCGAGTCCAGCTCCAATGGTGTAAACAGTGGCTCGTCCTCATCGGGCCAATTGCCTCGCGCATCCGGTATGGCGGCATCTGGACACGTCCGCGCGCGCTCGGCCGCACCGGGCGACATGATGGGAACCCCGGCCATTCCACCGCGGACCTCGTCCACGCAACGGACCCGCAATCATTCGTATCAGCCCAGTCAACGAAGTCGCAATGGTGACGGTCGCGATCGTCGGGATCGACCCACCGACGACGGCCGCTCCCGTCGACGGGAGGAGCACGACCGACGGGACCACCGTCACTCAGACCTGGTCACCGAAGGGAGCCGCATCATCAATCAACTGGTGATCACCGATCCCAGCGAAGACATCGAGCGAGAAGCAGCACGCCAGAAAGAGGTCCAAGGTCCGTTTGGCTCGGCCAATGACGACGGTGCCGATGATGCTGGCCGTGCCGTCGTGCAAAGGCGCCATCACGACTATCCACAAAACTCGAGTGGCCGGCGAAAAGAAACCACGTTTGGTCAATACATCCTCGGCCAGACGATCGGTGAAGGAGAGTTTGGCAAGGTCAAGCTCGGCTGGAAGAAAGACGGCAGCGTCCAGGTTGCCATCAAGCTCATTCGAAGGGAGAGCCTTGGAGGCAATCCGAGCAGGCTGCCCAAGATTTACCGGGAAATCTCGATCCTCCGAGGGCTTTCCCACCCCAACATCGTAAAGCTGCACGAGATGGTCGAAACCGACCGCCACATTGGAATCATCATGGAATACGCCTCGGGCGGTGAACTCTTTGACTACATCCTTCACAACCGCTACCTAAAGGACAACGCAGCCCGGCGACTCTTCGCGCAGCTGGTGTCGGGAGTCGGGTACTTGCATAAAAAGGGCATCGTGCATCGGGACCTGAAGCTGGAGAATCTGCTTCTGGACCGGAATCGCAACATCATCATTACCGATTTTGGCTTCGCCAACACCTTCAATCCGAACGACGAGTTGAGCGAGGAGATTGAATACAACCTGACCAACAAGGAGTTTGTCAAACGGATGCGCCTGGACAAGGTGGATGCCAACGGTATGAGGCGCGGTGATTTGATGCAGACCAGCTGCGGGAGTCCATGCTATGCCGCTCCGGAGCTGGTCGTCAGCGATTCTCTCTACACAGGCCGCAAGGTCGACGTCTGGAGCTGCGGCGTGATCTTGGTAAGCGATTGTTCATTTGTTTGCCTCTCGATTCACTAACGTGTGCACACACAAAAGTATGCGATGTTGGCTGGCTATTTGCCGTTTGACGACGACCCTGCAAACCCCGAGGGAGACAACATCAATCTTCTCTACAAGTACATTGTCAGCACCCCTCTGACGTTTCCCGAATGGGTTACGCCGCACGCTCGTGATCTCTTGCGGCGGATTCTTGTCCCCGACCCGCGCAAGCGGGCCGACTTGTTCGAGGTTGCCCGTCATAGCTGGCTGGCCGAGTATTCGCACATTGTGGCGCACATCACCAGCAATACCACCAACATTGCCGACATCGCCACGACCACTGTTCCGTCTGAAGGCCTCAATGAGGGCCCATCTCTGACCCGGAGTGCATCCGTTCGCGAGCCCCCCCGGAGCTATCAGACCAGCCCATCTACTCTCGGCGGCCTCAACCATCATCAAGGAAAGATTACCCTGGACGATACCGAGAAGTACAAAACATCGAGAGAGGCCAAACGCAGGACTGTCCAGGTCGAATACGTTGCTCCACAGTCGCAGACTGCTCGCGGCGATGGTTCGACGTCCGACTCGTCCAGACGCCAGGCCGAGTTGGCGGCTGACAAGCCATCGCCGAGCCATGCGCCCGTTGCCGATGCTGCGACTGGGACCAGCCAAGGCGTGCCCCATTCGGCGTCGGAGTCCGCGGGTGCCCACAGCCAGGCGCGTCCGACTACTGGGCATTCGGTGGCATCGCTCGGCGCCGGTCGGCTTCCGTCGCAGGGCTCCTACGGGCAGCCTGTGGCCCCGACGGTGGCGGCTACCAACGCCCAGGGTCGCCTTACGCAACCCAAGAACGAAGGCACCGGTCCATACAACATTTCGTCGCCGGGACCGGCAGAGGGCGACGCGTCGGATCACAGCCGGCCTGGCACCTATGTGCCGTCGGTCTCGAGCACGCCACCGGCATCAGGAGCTTCGTCCCGAGGACATCGACGATCGAACACCGTCAGCAGCATTGGCGAGAAGATTTTTGGGAGGCCAGCATCGATATTTGGCGGTCGGTCGAGCCAGACTGTGCGTGCGAAACGGGACAAGAAGTATCCTCCAACCAGCATGAAGGAGCCGTTTGCAATGGACGAGCCACGGCCGTCGATGGATTCGCGGCGGTCGACCGGTACACACAGTCGTTCCGGAACCATGCAAGGTCGCAGCCGACGATTCTCGCTTTTGAGAGGATTCTCCAGTGGGCGGAGCGACCAGCAATCCGACGGCGATCGTCAGGAGCAGCAGGACAATGGGCGACCGGCCACCGGCCCGGCCGGGGCCTCCATGCGCCAGGCCAGTCAGACCCTCGGGTCATCGCGGGTCGAGTCTCCCACGGCCGAGTCGCCAATAGAGCCGCATCCGCAGGTCCAAAGCTACGAGGATCACATCGACCGACAATTTGCGGAGCTGCACAGCAACCAAAGAGCCTACGCTACCGAAAACTGGTCAAACCCGGAAATGCATCCGGACGCGTCGCAGCGCGGCGGTGGCCGCGGGTACCCGGGTCGGGAAGAGTTCAATGGACACGAGCGCAGCCAGTCGTCGGTCCATCTGGGCCGGCAGAAAGGAGCGGTGCTCCAGAAGTCGAACCGGAAGTTCGCCGACGCGTACGAGTACGAGCGCAATCCGGGGTACCATTCGGGCAGTTCCGGCGCGGCCCGCAAGGTTATGGATTTCTTCCGTCGGCGGGCCCGAGTTCGAGTTGGAGACGATCGGTGAGGTTTATGCGAGCCGCTTTGTTTTCTTCTCTTTCATATTTTGGGACATTGTCGATTTTGCATTGGGCAGTTACTTCGGGGCGAGGCGGTGCCTCGACGTGTATTGACAGGTCTCGATGTGACAATGCTCAGGGCATCGAAATCGCGCCGATTCCGGACGTGGCCGCGTGCATCAGCTCGATTCCGATACTCGATAAGTCGATTTGGATATTGGCTCGGGAAAAGTAGCAGTGATACCCCTACGTGTATGTTGTGGCGGGATTCGATTTCGACTCGATGAATTGCTTGCTTGTTTGCGACTGATACCTATCACGCTACGTTATTGGGCCCGCATGCGAGCCCTAATGCTAATTGTTGGGTTGTTTGTGTGCGGAATGTCCTCTTTTTTTCCTTTGTATGTGTTGTCCGTATGTGTGTGTGTGTGTGTGTATGTATATCGCCTTGTCTTCGTTTTCTTCTACTTTTCTGTGTGCTCGGGGAGGTTCGTTTTCCTTTCTCGAAGTCATGCCAATGTCTCTCTTGGATTGATTGCTTCAGCATGAGGAGCAAGAGGTTCATTCGTACTGTCCTATGGTTTTTCTGTTCCGTTCTTGGTCCTGTCTATTCCTTCGGAAAGCATTTACGTTCTGCCCTGTATAAAACCGTCGGGACCTGCTTGATGTCGAGTCTTGCATGCTCCTTGTTCCTTTAATGATGGGATCATTCCAGATAACGTGTAGATATGGTCTGTCAATGATTGATCGTCAGGGCTCCAGTTTATCGTTTCTCACATGCTCTCATCGTGGCATTTCCCTGTGCACTCTTAGCAACAAGGCCCGATTAATGGAAGATTGATTGGATTGGTAGATTCATGCATGTCCTGGCTACTGGTTCATTTAAGGCTTTGTAGGTGTTGATCGAACGAGATCGGCCTCTGCTCGTCTGACAACTGCTTGAAATTGCTCATGGTCCTTGACAGTCAACGAAAGTAGACGATAAAATTCCCTTGCTATGAAAGAATGGGTACATGCGACCATAGGGTGTGGAAAACAGGGCTTCCCGTCCGCTCAGCCGTACTTAAGCCACACGCCGGCTGGTTAGTAGTTGGGTGGGTGACCACCAGCGAATCCCAGCTGTTGCATGTTTTTTTTTTTTTTAATTTCCCCTTCAACTGCGACGACATGAACTTCTAGAAACATATGATAAGTCGGACCTAGAAGCAGCTCTCCTCATGTCCTGTGGTGATCATTGTCAGTATTTTGACTCGAGTGGTCTGATTGATTCAATGACAGACGAGTAAAGTACTGCCTACTACTATGTATTATCGTACGCTACTTAGATGTATTCCGATCGTTTCTGTTCGGTTGGAATATCAAAAGGAGGGTGAAAACACCAAGAAAACGTTATCAAAGGATACATAGTTACGAAACCATCGCAAAGGCGATATATGAAACTCGGTTATAGCAGGATAACTAGGTATTAAACAGGGAATCCAGTGACCCAAATCCTGTTGTGATGGACGACCAGTTTGAACAGCCTTTGAGTGATTGCCTCCGCAGGCAAGACAGACATCCCGGATACATACTGTACATGTACATAGCTTGTTGTGGTGGTCTCCTGTGTAGTGTGTGTCTTCTTTCCCTGTTCTTTTTCTTTCCCGGCCGGTCTTCCATCATTTGGCTCCAGCGCGTCGGGGCTGATGAGTTCCTACGGCATGAGTTCGTCAGTCAGCCTTTCGCAATGAATGGCCGCTAGTCTTCCGGGGATTGTGAAGGATAAAATGTTGTCAAAATGGTCGGGCATGTATATATACCTATAAAGTTGTTCAGTGTTAGGGTTGACCGAGGCACGCGTGTGGAGTTAGTACAGTAGATCGACTAGTTGTCTCCGGATTGTTGATTTTCCAACTTTTGAACAGTGTGCCGTAAGTAATCATCGGTCAGACTTAAAAAAAAAAAAAAAAAAGTTTGGTTCAGCGAACCCGGGGCTCATGACTGCGATAATACAAAACTACAAGCCGTCTTGGAGTGGGAGATGGTGAAATTGACGGAGCAGTGCACGGAGTACCATCGGTACCTTGTGGATGAGTCATGTGATTGTGATTGATGGCTTTGATGGCCAATTCCAATCCAGGTTCATGCCGGAGTACATAGGCTTACCTACTATCGGAACAACCGAGCCATTGTATCAATCACGACTACCTACATACCTACTGTACCTATGTACTAGGTCTAACCTCGGAACTTGCCCAACTCACACCTTCCGACGCTAGCCTAATGATAACGACTGACGTATGTATGATCGACGACGTGATTTCAGTACATACATATGATTCCCATAGAACATCACCACCGTGCGGGGAGGAAAACACAGTGAAATTGGTATACCAGTACCTATAGGCCTACTCTCTCGAGTGCGGGGAAGGAATATAGTTATTCGTCTTTGGAAATTTCTTTCTCTCTGCTGTGCGGGGTAAGCCTAGCTAAGCAAGCTGTCGCGATAATATTTCGTTTTCGTACGAGGAGTGAGCAGATAGGCTACGGAGTATGTAGTGAGTTTTTTTTCTTCGTCGAGGAGATTGACACGGAGTTCACTCAGGGTGTGTGGTTAGTTTGCTCGGTCCGCGGGTATTAAGATGACGGTTGATATGTAGTTTTATTTTTTTTTTTTTTTTTTAGCCCTAAAAAGCCGAAGCCCCAGATTTCCATGTTTGGTTCGGCTCGAGGAACGAAATCCGAATGGAGCCTCCGGTATTTGCGTTGTCAGGAGATAGTTTGGTATTGTTGGTCTTTGGGAATATCCTCGAATCAGAGGACTCGGCTACACTTGAGAATGGGTGATGATTGGTGAGAATCAGAATAAGCTATTTTAGCCGAGAAAGCCGAGGAATTTTCTTGTGCATGATTCTGCACGATATACAGATTTTGTTGGCTGATCATCTGGAGTAGGTATGGAATTGCCTAACCAAGGAGTTCTGTTGGCATGTGAGGAATCTCTGAGCCGAGATCCAATGGACGACTTACGCAAAAATTCAAAGGTACACTACTCGGTGCTTTTGTGTTTCAATTGTTCCGCGAAGAGAAGAGGATTGGATTGTAAACCTTCCATTCTATTCCATTCCATGTGATAATACTCTAATAGTAATACTGCATGCAAAAGTCAACTCCAAGTTCAACCACGCCCGTCCAATCTATGTACAGAATATGATAATTGACTCGATTCCTTGTCCCAAGCTGGCCTCCTGATTCGCCGACAGCTTGATTGATCTTCCGGGTCCTCCCGCAAATGTCTAAAAGTGCATCTCCAGCTCCATCAGGTCTTGTCAGATGTCTCGGGCTCTCGGGTTCTCACGCTCCGCATGTGGGAATGACATTCGGGAGGCTGCAGCCAACGGGAGAAGGAAAGGAAGAAAGAAAAAAAATTAAAAAACTGGAGCCAAGGAGTGAAGGAACAGATACGCCGAGCCGATTCTAACCGAGGCGAGAGCGGTTCCCCGGGTCGAGAATTCTCGGTTGGAAGAACGAACGAAATCAAGTTCGATGATGATGACGTAGGGGTATTATGAAGAGAAAAGGATTGGGTATTTGTTAAATGTTTAGTTGCCACCCTTGGTAATCACGCGGTCAAAGCCGAGCTTCAGGAATCGGTTCGAAAAGCCCCCCTGTGTCGAGACCGAAGAAGAGGTCGACGTGTTGCTGTCGGCACGATGGACGGGCTCAGCGGTCGCAGTGTCGACGGCGATTGCGGGTGTGGGCTCGTCCTCCCGGGGAAGGGGTGGGTGGGAGTGGACGGTAGGAGCGAGGACGAGGAACTTGTTCAGCTTGGTCAACATGATGTTTTTAGACGTGAAGTTGATCAAAGATAGTAGATTCGTAGTATTGTATGTATGGATACAGAGATGCTGCTATCAAGCTGATCGAGTTGATGATTGTTGTTGGAGAGGAAGAAAGAGGTCGAGGAGGAAAGGACCTCGTTTAAATATTGCCTCCTTGTCCACTGACTTTCATCCGTGATGCCCGGACAGCCCATGAACCAATCCAGCGTCCAGAGAAGGAACGTGGGCTGTGGATTTCCTATTTTGGTACACCGATGGAAGGCACAAATGTTGGAGAAAGCTCAAGTTTGTTTAACTCAATTACTTTAACTAAGTACTTCTCTGGAACGTTGTGATTTGCGCGGACTTCCCTCCCCACTGCATATCCGGTGAGGATCACGTCAGACTTTCGGAGATCCATCTTGGAGCAGTCTAAAGTCGGGGGATAAGGTTAGTCTAGTCTCGCCTTCGCAAGGGAGTCTCGGCGGGGCCCCTTTTTTTTTCTCATTCATTCTGGAGGCTCCAGCTTGAGAAATCCTGGAGGGACTCCGTATTCCTCGTGACTGACTGACAGTTTGTCCGTTGTGGATCTGGTGGATTCAATCTTGTGCTTCTCGTTTTCAGGAATCACCGGGCGACTTTTTCGCAGACTGTCCAAGTCACCCCCGTTCTGAAAAGGAGATGCTGTTTGAATTTGATAAGCTCATATCGTGATCGACTGGCCCTTTGGCCTGATTATGCAGCCATCTGCAGGCGGATAAGATCAAACCATGCTATCAGCGTCAATCAACCTTTACTCGGACGAGTACTCCGTACGGAGTACTCCGTACATATATACGATCATCATCGTGGAAATCTGGAGGATAACTCTTCATGCCGGGTTACTGCCAACTTGGGAAAAGTCGTCGATCGGGATTTGGCGAGCTGACTTGATTTTTTTGGTCAACTGTCTTGTCTGCATCTCGGCTTCTCGCCACAAGGTTGATGATGATCCATGCCATTGGCCACACTCTCTGCAGCAGTGTCTTGATGCGGCGCCGGGCCGTTCGGCAGCGCCAAAGGTACTTTGCCCAGATATCGCACAAGAACGTAAGTTAGGTATCCCTGACCAACGGCGCTGACATGGTGCATCATGTATGGATCGATCTTGTCACGTCGGTATACTCGTAGTATGTATGTCCTGGATCGCCCCCGCACTCTCCAGAGTCAAGGCTGTCGGTACGGAGTACAATAAACAATAATAGTGCACTTTCTAGCCCCTTGACTTTCCTTGCACTCGGCCCATTACAAATTGATTTTTTTTTTTTTTTTTTTTTTGTCCGCGGAGTGCTTAACGAACTTCGGAGGATGCAAGTCGCCGGCCCTACACGCATACCTTCTTCTCAACCAACAAGAATCCCGGTTATGCACTCCTCTGTCGTCGAATGATCTATCTGCTGCCTTGCTCTGTGCGCACGTATACCCCGTCAAAATGGCCCGTGACCAGTGTCCACTGTGAACTGTCCATGGCCTACGGAGTATATGCATCGATCGGTAAACAAAGAAAGTTCCTCCCTGTCTTGTGGCAACGCTGCCTGTGCAGGAGGACTGCAGGCGCAACAGGGTTGTTGTTAAAGGGTCCATCAACGGTCCGGCCATGGGCCATATGCTGCAAGATTTCAACTCTCCACGCCAGTAACGGAGAATAACGACGATTCCTGATCCTGGCCACTACTAGGCTTTTTTCTCATTGTCGAAAAGAAACATCGTACATGCTGAAGACTAGATCTGTCAACAAAGAATCGAAAGCAATGACAATCGTCCCTGTATTCTTATATATAAGAATCGGATATCGAGTAAGTTTTGGTCGGACTACCTATGTTATGTAGGCCCTTTTGTCATCATCATCGAGCATTGAGGGGGGGAGGGGAAGAAGAGTACTATTTTTTTTTTTATGCCCGCAATATCTAACAATGTGCACCATCTACTTTATCGAATACGATTGCGGCTGCGTCATTCGCCAGGACAGTATTGTCTGCTGCCCCGACCGGGACTCACCGGATCATCAAACCAAGTCTCGCACGATGCGCTGGGAGGGCATCAAGTGTCCCGCGCATGAGAGAAAGTAATGGGGCGAAGCTAGACTTGTTGTGTGTCGGGTAGGTAGGTTGTGGAATTCAGATTTGTCATCCCGCCAGGTGGCAGAAGTTGTGAGCCTGACTTGATGAATGGCAGAGAGTGATTCAATGATGCGGATGGCTTGGTCGATGGTTCCGCGGGTTAGTATTAACTCGGCTATAGGTAAGCGACCTTGTTTGCTTGCGATGTGGCGTGTGATGGAGTTGCTGATGGTGATTCGCAGTTGGCCCTGAGGACGGCAATGTTCATAAGAAAAAATAATAAAAAATACAAAAAGAGAATGGACTCGCGGGGAATCGAACCCCGGACCTCCCCGATGCGAACGGGAAATTATACCACTAAACCACAAGCCCATCTCATTGACAGTGATGTGGAGGGTTCCAAAATGGCCTTGTATCCTAAAGAACTCCCAGATTAGACTTTAGGAATGACGACTCGGTACAATAATGCTTTCCAAAACCCAAGAGGTCTAATAATAAATAATGCCCGCTGGTAACATCAGCGACACATGCACATGTCTTCATGTCCATAGAGATCGATTGGCAGACCGCCACGTCTGGTCCGGACGGTGAGCAGCTGGCCGAGCGCATCCGCGCCTTCATCCACGACCGATTTCAGCAGGTACCTCTGCCGCGATTCATCCGGTCGGTGCAGGTGCATTCGTTCGACTTTGGGCGTGTAGCCCCGGAGCTGGAGATCAAGGATATTTGCGATCCGTTTGCGGATTTTTACGAGGAGGATAACGACGACGATGATGACGATGACGATGGTGAGGAGGAGGAGGAGGATGAGGAGGATGACAAAACCGATCTCGAGTCCAACCCGTCGCCGTCAAACGTGCACAACAACCTCGGCTGGCCCTACAGTACAAGACAAAGGGATGATCGCGAGTTGAACAGCCCACCGACTCCGTTTGGCCTCGCAGAGCATGTGCAGATTGCTCGGTCCGGTTCCCCCGCGATCCCCGGCGGCACGTCCAACGTCGGCTACCATCATCTCATGCTGGGCGGGCTGTCCGGGACGCAGACCCCGCTGGCGGCCGCCGTCGCAGGAGCTTCATCCTTCCCCAGCCGGTTTCAACCAGGACCATCAGACGCGCGGCGCGTGTCGTCGCCGACGGAAGAAACCCCACCGGGAGTAAACATGGACGTTGAAGAGCACGGCTCGCCATCGCGGCCCTCAACGGCAAATACCAACCCGTCCGGACTCTCCCACGGCCATCAGAGCGCAGCTAGTGACCCTACAACAACGGGATCCAGCGGCGAGCCTCCCACTACTACTACCAACAACAACAACAACAACAACAATCCCGATCCTGCACGATCACCACGACCATCACCTCGTCCCCGCCATTCCATCCGCGAACAGCAGCGCCCCGAGGACTTCCAGGTCCTCTGCCACGTGAAATACGCCGGCGACATCAAGCTCTCGCTCACCGCGGAGATCCTTCTCGACTACCCCATGCCGAGCTTCGTCGGCCTGCCGCTCAAACTCAACATCACGGGCATGACGTTCGACGGAGTCGCGGTGGTCGCGTATATCAGGCGCAGGTGGCATCTGTGTTTCTTGGCGCCGGAGGATGCGGATGCGTTGTTGGGACCGGATCATCAGAGGGACGGGCACAATGATGCCCCGGGGCACACGGCGCAGTCGCAACGTCGCTACGGGAGTAGCAGTCTCCTGCAGCATATCAGGGTTGAGAGCGAGATTGGCCGCCAGGAGAACGGGAAGCAGGTTCTCAAGAACGTGGGTAAGGTGGAGCGGTTTGTGCTGGAGCAGGTTCGGCGTATATTTGAGGATGAGTTGGTGTATCCGAGTTATTGGACTTTCTTGACATAATCATCAATAAATGGTTGGTAATGTGTACACGGGGTATTCTAGGATTGGGCTGATTGTAGCGACCCATCTGTTGCTGCGTTGCTCATAAAAGCAATAATACACTGTCCTATCGATACACACATGACATCCCGCCCCGCGACCTTTTGAAGAGAATCATCATGACTCGCATCCCCCCCCCCCCCCCCCCCGGAAATGAGACAACTCCTTGATAATGAATTGACTTCACCGATCCTTCTTGGGCGTGCCATCCTCCGGCGCCACCTTACTCCCCAACTCATGGTACTCCCTCTGCAGGCCCTCAACCTGCTTCTTCAGCACCGCCATGTCCCGATCCTTGGCCTCGAGCTCCTTCTTCAGCCGCGCCACCTCGTCCTTGTCCCCACCCTCGGCAACCTGCTGCCGCAGAAACTTCACCTTATCCTCCAGGCGCAGCACCTCGAGGATCATGATGTACGTGCGGTTCAGGATCAGCGACAGGAACAGCGTGAAGCCGCACAGGTACATGTTGCGCTGGGAGTAGAACCGGCGGGCTTGGACTTCCATGCGTTCGGCACCGAGGGCGGCAACGGCTCTACTATTGATGTTAGTTAGGACTGGTCTATTTATTTGAATTGGGGGGGAAAATTTTTGGCTGACCCTCCGCCAACGGAATCCTTGCCATAGGATGCAATCTCGAGTTGAACTCGGTACACGCGGTTCACGCTGTCGATGAAGAGGATGAGGATGAAGATGAAGGTGATCTTGATCATTGCCTTGTCAGCATTCTGTACAAAAGTAATAGAGGAAGATGGTTTGTGTACCTTGAGACCGTACTGCAGTTTTGCAATTGCAGGACTCTCCGAGATCAACGTGAAGAGCTTCCGTCGCCAGCTCGAGGGTAGCGGGATGATGAGGCCAAGGAAGACAATCATCTCCAGCATGAGGAGAACAAAGACCTTGAGGAAAAAAAAAAGTCAGCACTCTCAGAGCTTAGCCTCTGACCCACGATTGCTTACAAGAGTGTAATAGAGAGTCATTTTCGTTGGTGTTGTGTGTGTGTCGACACGCGAAGCAGACTTGCTAGGGAAAAGTTTAACTGTCAACAAACACGCGTCAGATGGATGGTAGAAGAGATGTAGAAGGAAGAAAAGAGACTTGCAGTCAAATTGATCAATTTATCTAAACAAGACTAGACACCGTGCAGGCAAAACCTGGTGAGGTGTCCTTTTTTGATGGTCGGTTTGTCGACGATCGCAGCCTGCACGCTTGGATTCAAGTTACAACAACTTGGTCAAAGACGTCATCTGGAACTACAGAGGCACGTGACTACTTCTTGCTAGATGTATTTCCGCCAACTGGCCTAACGATGAAGCTGTTTTGTGACATGTCGATTCATCATCATCAACGTCATGCAGTCTATCCCTGCGTCTCGATTTCATACGCATTACTCTTGTGCTTCGGCTCGAAGCGGAAATCCTTATGCGCCGGTCCCAGGAACATCTCCGTAATCTTGATCCAATCCTTGTAGTTGTCGCTGCCCAGCAACGTCTCCAGCTCGTTCCGTCCCCGCCACGCCGGCGGGCGATCCTGGATCCGCGGCGGGAGGTACTCAAGAATGCCCACGGGCACGTAGCGGTAGGCAAAGCTCAGCCACTCGAGCAAGAACCGCCGGGTGGTGCCAACGCCGTGCTCGTCTGACCCCCAGGCGTCGAGGCCGTAGCGCGCAAACTTCTCCACCAGCGCCAGCCGCTCCGACGCGGACTTGTCCAGGTACTGGCCGGCCTGGATCTCCTCGAAGATCCATGGCTTAATCAGCGCGCCCCGGGCAATCATCACGCTGTCGACGTTGGCGTGATGGATGTGGTCGTTGTAGTCCTCGTGGCTGAAGCAGTCGCCGTTGCCGATGAAGAAGATCTTGCCTCCATTCGGCAGCGTCCGCGGGTCGGGCTCGCGAATGGTGTCCGCCACGTCGTCGGCTTGTTGGCGGAGGTTCTTGACCAGTGTGGCGCATTCGGCGATGTATCCCCAGTCCGCGCTCTTGGTGTACCGCTGCTGTCGGGTGCGACCATGCAGTGTGATCGCAGCGACGCCCGGCGGGCCGAGGCCTAGCTCAGTCGCCTCGTACCCTCCGAGCAGGAGACGCTCGGCGATCTTTAGCGCGGTCGGGCTTCCGTCCTTGGTGCCCGTGCGGATCTTCACAGTGATTGGAATCTCATTTGAGACGGTGTTCATCCCGCGGACGATCTTTTCCAGTTTCGACGGGTGATCCAGAAGCGCAGAGCCGGCCCCTTCGCGGTACACTAGGTCGATGGGGCAGCCGCAGTTGAGATCAATCACCCGGAGATTGGGCGTGAGATTCGCCATGACTTCGGTGGCTTTGACTGCCACCCAGGGCTTGTTGGCGGCAATCTGGGCGCCGAATCGGAAGTCCTTCGAGTTGTCGTACCCCTTGACGATTTCTGCCGCCCGCGACGAGACAGTTGGAGGTCTCATTTCCGACTCGTGAGCCTTCATCAGAGCCCACTCGGGCTTATGACCTTGGATCAGTGGCAGGCTCATGGCCATTTCGGAGTAAGTAAACTGAGCGCCGAGGTCTGTACAAAGACGACGGAACGGCAGGTTACCCTGCGTCGTCAAGGGAGCAAGCACGGGTGTTTCGGGTCCAAAGTATATCTTCCTCTTTTCGGATGGCAACAATGGTGTTTCCACATACGTAGCCCGTTGTTCCTCCCTCTTTTCCTTTTCGTCCGCTGGCTCCTCCGCAGCAGCGTCCGGCCCGTCTCCCTCGGATTGTTGGCCTTCTGGTTCGGCCTTGCGCTGATTTTGTAAATTCTCGAACTGCTTGGAGGTCTGCTCCAGCCAGTTTACGTATGCATCTGCCTTTGGAGTTTTTGTCTTTTTCTTCGCAAGTGCTTGTTTGTCCTCGGTCGAAACCGAGTTGACGATCCCTTCGCTGTTTGCCATTGGAAATTGCGGTTTTGTCCTTTCTTTCCGTTCTTCGTCCTCAATCAACACGAGCTCTTTCCTGCCATCTGGTGTGTCGCGCTCCGCCATGTGCGACGACACAAACCGACATCTCCAGCCGGATGGACAGGTACCCCGAACCTCCCACACTGGACATACACCGTTGAACGTCTTCAGATCCTCCCGCTTGTATTCCCTGAGGTATTTGCGCAGGTCATGCTCGTATCTACAGCCGTCCCCAAAGGGACATTCGTCGGGTGAAAACTCAGGCCGAAGCATTCGCGTCCCGCATAGGATTTTCTCATCCTGTGACTTGCCGAATTTGCGGTGAGTGTTCATGCCGCTGCTCTTTGGCCGCTTTTTGAGTTTTTGTTGCTCTTGATGAGTCGACGCTTCTGCCGTGTCATCGTCCGGTGTTGTTTGTGACGGTTCGGCAGAAAATGTCACCAGAAACCTGCGAGATGGTTAGCAATGGAAGATAAGGATTGCTGCTGTCCTTGCAGCTCTCTTACTCTTTCTTGATGGGCGCAACGCCCTTCATCCGAGGTGGGATATCAGCGCCCTTGTTCTCGCCATTATCTGGCGCTTCATCCAGCTTGGTCTTCTTGCTCGGCGGTTCTTCATTTGCGTCGGGTGAGTTTCTGCGATCCAAGCCTGTCTGGCTCGAGTTCGTGCCATTCAATTGCGGCGCCGATTCGGGCTCCATGGCCGCTGCGTAGCTCAGAAATAAGAAGTTTCTCGACGTCGGCTTGATTCGAAGCCGTGCCGGCTGCCGTCTCGACCTTTGCGACCGCAGCGATGCGCACGGAAAGCCGACCTCTCTTGCCGATTCAACGACGGGCATTCAGATTGTCGAATTTTGCTGTGGCCAATCACCATGCCACCCACGGATGTTTGCAGTGTTTGCCTGTTTAAGACTGTGGGTCCATCATTCACATCACTGATTGGTTCCTGGCTTGGCTCCATTCAGAGCAAGCCCGCCTCTTACATAAGACACTTAGTTAACCGCGTTTGGCCGCGATCGGCGTGCTTAGAAGCCGTGCAGAACAAGTCGAATGCTTCGAGAAGCAAAAGAAGCTTTTGCGCCACGACGGACCGTCAGGGCTGGCTGCCGACACGTGCAGGGGCGTCGGAGGCTCCGAGAAGGGACGGCGGAAGGGGAGGATTTTCTTTTTTTTTTTTTTTTTTGCTCGAAAGCTGCATTGAATGTGCCGGTCTGCGGGACACCAGCTGATTTTTCCGGGCTCATTGCTCGCTTGCTTTGCGCCTTGGGGCGGCCAAAGTTGGACCGGACATGCGAAGGTTTCCGCTGACTCGCTGAGCTTGTCGCGCCAGAACCATATCGAACGTTGCAGAGGAGATTTCTATCGTTGCGGTCGGATGAATGGACATGGAAATCCGCCGACGCGTCGAATTCTCATATATAACTCTGTACTAGTCATACGGTCATAGATCTACCTGTCTTCCACTCTTCATGAGCGTACTTCTGTCAACACTGCAGCACTTCAAGAGAATCTTCCAATGCAATCAACACTGGCATACTCCATCCATCACTGGAACCCCTTTGCCCTGTCAACAATTCCACCCTGAACTCTCAAGGCTGGATTGTGCAGTGCGCTGCTTTTCTCTTCAGAGTATGTGCTGACGTGAGCCAATCAGAGTGCAGATCCACTCGGTCGACCCAGAGCGTCGGATGGGAAGCACGCTAAAGAAAACGGCGAATCACGTGGCATGTGGACCCGATGAGCCAATGGAGACGCAGACAAGCCAAGGTTGACTCTCGGCCTGGAGCATGATTGGACAAGAGTTGCATGTTTCTGGTAAATTACCTATCCGAAACGAGTAAAGCCGAGTTTGGCAGTCACACGCCGAGCACCCGATCCAGCCAGCGCCGAGTCTATGTAGGTTAACTGATATCCACCCGAGTCACCCGACTAGGAAATGATTAGTGATCACAATTAAGTTAGTCAGTCCATGCTGGGAAAGCTGCAGACCCCGTTTGGGGCTCGCATTGTCTGATTGAATTGACTTGTTGAGGATGCAGAGGCAGAAAGTGTTCGATCTGGATTGGGCAAGGAAGAAGCCAATTCTGGAATGCAGCTTGCCCCCCTTTCGTCTCCAAACCTGCTTGCTTGGAGGCAATTCCGGCGGAGACGGGGTTAACTACCGCGGGTTGGATATCTCTGAACTCCAGCCTTTTCCCGATTGGTGCAAGCGCATTACCAGCATTACCGCGTAATACGAAATATGATACAGAACTACATTACTGTACGCGACGCGGATGCATTCTGATCTTGCTGCTCCTTGGGTGATGATCAGCCGTCGGTTCCATCCTCCACAGTGAAAAGCAATCAGTTGTCGAGACTGGCCATGATAGATGGCGTCTCTCTCTTCTCATCCGACAGATCCGCAGCGCCCTTGCACTGCAGCGCGAAGGCTAAGGTGAAATTTAACCTAGTTAACCACCCGCGCAGTGCCGGGCGGCCCCAAGAAGCGGGTGTAATATTACAAACCTAATACCGGCTCCCTTGGAACAGTTTGACCCCCATTGACCCATTCTGGCATCCATCCCAGCACGAGTCTGTCTCTCAATTCTCCGCCAGAAATTATAGTTATCCATTAGTTATTTCTGAGATGGCCATTTGATCTACACAGAATAAATTGTCCTCCCATTCCTGCGCTTTGGCAGTGCTCTCTCTCCATCGTGGAGGATCGCAGACGCGCTCGTCGCTGACATCCTGGTCCTCCTCTATTCCAGCGGCATCCCGAGTGTGTCGGTTGTTGGCGCGATTCGCCCAGTATCACTTCCAGACGGCGGTTGGCGTTTCTTCTGCCTCTCATTCTGAGGTCATCGACTTCTCAGTCCAATCCATCCTCGAAGCGGACAGCGGCCGTTTCCCTGCTGCATCTTTCCGACCTCCCGACATCTCTCCCAGGGTTGACTGGATTCGCTCCAGTCTGATGCAGGAGACGAGAGACTCGCAAACACCCCCTCTGCTTCACTCACCATCCCCCAGCGACCCCGATCATCCATCCACCAGGGAGTCCACTCCCATCCGGACCCCCGTTGGATTCGACACAATCTCCGTTCGTCGACAGCCCCTCAGCTTCAAGGATCCCGGCAAACCGGGAGACGCAGGCAGCCGCGCCGGTGACCACGACGCCCGCCTGTTGGACCCCGGTATTCAGAGCGACGGCAACAGCATTACTTTCGACCACATCGCCATCGACGACGACGATATCCCCCTCTTCTCGTCCCCCAAATCGCACAAAATGACCAGTCAAGCGGCGCCCATCAACATTGCCACCCGCTCGACCTCGGTGTCTCCGCCCGCCCAGCAAGCCTCAAATCTGACCTCCGCTCTGCAAAAAGCCGCCAACAATGAGCGCAACGACATCCCGAGTACCACCGCCACAAATCCCAGCGCCACCTACAAAACCGCGCCCGGCCGCAAGGACTCGCTGAGCACAAGCATGGCGCAGTGGGGAAATGGTACCAAGCCTATCAGCGTCACGGGATCCAATCGGGAGAAACCACGACGCGAATCCCTAGCAGGTAGCCTTGTGGGTGGCATGAGCTGGGGCGGTATCTCGGTTGGGAGTTGGATTCGAGATGAGTTCGTGTCCCCCCTAGCATTGACCCCTTCCTGGCACACATCTCTCCCTTTCCCGAATTTTGTGCACCTCACCCTGCTCTTGACGCTTGGTCCCGGCGCACGTATCCCTGTCGTGGGACTGAGTGACCCCATAGCGAGAGGCTTCATCATGCTGACTTTGGTGACCATAGTATCATCATGACAGGCACGTCGCCCTTCACAGGGTTCCAATCGCCGTCTTTTCACTCCTCCTCGTATTTGCCGAAATTGGAGGCCAATTTCATGCGCGACTTCAACTGCTGCGGCGTGACGCTGCCGACGCTGCATGATCTACTGCAGCATTACGAGGAGGCCCATGCTCAAAAATCTCCCCAACCCGGCCACCGTCCGAGCCAGGCGGACAGCCGGGCGGCCGCCATGGCAGCTGCCGCTATGGCTCAGCAGCAGGGCCAACAGTCGGGTCATGATCGAGGCATCCAGTCTCACCGGGTCGGCAATGGTCAGGCAAAGTACCATCCCGGCCAGCAGCACGGTCAGATGGACTCTTCCAATGCCTACAACTCCTCTCATCAGAGTCTGGACATGGACACCATCGATGACATGGAGTTGGATGACGCGATGGGGGTAACGGATTCTTCATCGCAGATGTACTCTTCACAACTGCACTCCGGACAAGCCTTTGGCTCGCAGAACCAACGAGGCCTGCAGCTTAATCTTAGCATGCTCCCATCGCACCAGGCACTGAGAGGGTCGCAGCCCGGAACTCCCGTGGCCAATGGCCAGAATGTACTGCAAAATAACCCCACTGTCTCGTCGGTCAATACGCCGACCCTGACGTCGAACCCCCTCCAGAACGCACAGTTCCGCAACACTCCCGAGTCCTCTGGACCGGGAACCCCGGCTGAGCTGGATGAGAAGGTCATTGGTGGCTTCAGCGAATTGTCGATGCACGGCAATGGTTTTCCTGGTGGGCAGCTCTCCGCCTTTGGCGGCAGCAATGATATGGTCAATCTTTGCATCGACGAGCCTGCGAAGCGGTTGTTCAGCCCCAACGGTGGAACTGGAAACGCCGCGTCCCCGGCTCACATCAAACTGGGGAGCTCTCAATATGGACCGAACAGCGAGATCGCTCGCCGGATACGAGAGCAACAACTGCGCGCTGGTGTTCCAGACACTACTGGGTTACTTCCCCACGAAGAGCCCCGGCCATATCGATGCCCCGTTATCGGCTGTGAGAAGGCGTACAAGAATCAGAACGGTCTCAAGTATCACAAGGCGGTAGGTTGCTACGTCTGATTTTGAGTCAGTTATCCACCACTAACAAAAGAAATCGCAGCATGGTCACAACAATCAGCAACTACACGAGAACGGCGATGGTACGTTTTCCATCGTCGATCCAGAGACCTCGGCACCGTATCCAGGGACACTCGGGATGGAGAAGGAAAAGCCGTATCGATGCGAAATCTGCGGGAAACGATACAAGAACCTGAACGGGTTGAAATACCACAGAGCACATTCGCCGCCGTGCAATCCCGAGCTTTTTGCGGCTCGCAACGCTGCCGTTGGCGGTGTTATGCACGGCCAAAACATCAATGTTGCCGGAGTTGGCCTTCCGGGCATCGGCGAGGAGGGAATGATGTAAGCCTGGACATGGGATACAGCCTCTGGTTGCTGCGGCATGATCCAGATTATTCCGCCGCGCATCTGGTGTCGGATTTTTCGCTACTCTTACCAAGTGATATGTCAAATCCCGTGCTCGAAAGACTCGCTGCAGCCGCTGGACGGCGCCCCAGGTCCTATCAAACTACACATTGGTTGCCATCACATCACTTGCATCGCCGAAAGGATTCATCTCCTGCACTTTTTCTTCACCAACTCTCTGCAAATGAAATGATCTCATGCCATGTGTGACGAACCTTGGCGGAATATATCATGTCGAACCACGATGCGACGACCAAAAAAGAATGCATTTTCACGGGCTTTACATCGGAGCATACTTGTCTGGTCCCCTCTGGGAAGGATGATGATAGACGGCGCTATAATCCTTCCTGGCTAGAACGAAGCAGGAAGCACTTGGGCGGTTTCTGTCTATTTACACTTTCTAGTTTGTCGTTTTGCTTTCTTTTTCCTTGCTTTGGGATCGGGCATGGCAGGACAGGACAGGGCGAAAAAAAGAAAAAAAAAAAAAAAAAAGAACAACGGAGAGTGAGAGGGCCGAGAGAAAACGAAAAAAGTACTGAGTGGGAATTGCTCTTGTGTTTTTGTTGTCTGTTCCTTTTTTTTTTTCTTTTATTTTCAGCGTGTTTGATTGATGTACGAGTCTGTGTTGATAGACCCCTGGCTGCTGTTGCTTTTCTTTCTCATGACAAAGTTCCAACAACAATCGATCATCATCCGATGCACACAGGACAGGGGGTTCACAATTTGCTGGCGTTACAAGTTGTTTGCCGAGACTCGGTTGTTAGGCTTTGTTGTTGCTCTTTGATCTGATACCTAGTAGTATTTCGAGCTCCTCTCTGATTCTACAATGCAAGGTGTTGTCTGAGTTTGAGCAATTACTCTACGCCGTACCCATTCGTCAATCCTCATGTCGGCTGAGGGTTTCCCAAGGAGTCCGTTCAGAAGATCACGTGACATGCCTAATCTATACCTAGATAACTTATTATCCATCCAAGGACTCCGTAGGCGGTGTGTGTTGAAGATACTTTTCTGCCGGCCTAACATGTAGACCGCCTTCATTAATGGGGAAATTTTTGCTTGATATTATCCTCGAGACGAGGAGACCTCTGAACAACCAGAAAGCCCGCTGTTACGGAGGTACACTTTCTCCAGTTGATATTTATAGTTGCGTCTATGGGATTGACGGATTGACTGAGTGGGATTGACATTCCTTGTTCTGGAGCATTGATCGGCCAGAAAACTGCAGTCATGGCACCCGGCCGGCTACGCGAAGAGGACGATTTCATTCTGACGCTGTCGGATAATGACGATGCTGCGATTGAGGATGATATCGTTGACGAAGAGGAGAAGGAGGAGGCAGTTTCATTGAAGTCCTCCAAAAAGCGGAAACGCGACCAGACGGAGAAGTCGAATCGAAAGACCAAGAAGCAGAAACAAACCGCGACGCAGCAACGACAAGGAAAGAAAGCGGCGACGAAGGTGGATGTTTCCGAGGGAGAGGAGAACGAGGATGATGATGAGGAAGAACAGGAACAAGGGGAGGATGACGGCGCGCTCAATTCGGATTTTGAGTTCGATGTTGGAGGGAATGCTGCGCAGGGTGTGATTGAGGATTTCGATGGGTGGGGTGTTGATGATGGGAAACGGAATGGGGTAACTGCGAAGGGTAGCAATAAGAAGGGTGTGGATATTGATGAAATTATTGCTCGACGCAAGGCGAGGAAGCAGGAGGAGGAGGAGAAAAAGAAGAAAACGGAGAAACGGCAAGTGTCGGGGTCAGATGAGGAGGAGGATGAAGATGGTGATGATGACGAAGAGGGAGCGGATGCCGCGAGTGATGGCAGCGAGGAGGATGTCGAAGAGCAGGAGAATGAAGATGGTCCGAACTTGGATGACGACGAGCTGCTTGCGCCCGATGGATTTGGAATGGGCGCCGGCAGCGATAATGAGGAATCTGAAGGGGTTGAGGATGAAGACAGCGAGGCATCCGATGGCGAAGCCTCCTCCGGCGGTGACGATGGCGATGATGACGACGAGTCCGTCGCATCCGGGGTTGCTCACCCCCTCGACGAGGCATCGGACGAGGAAGAATCCGAATCACAAGATGCCGAGGAATTGGCGAAGCAAAAGGCCTTCTTCGCACCGGAAGAGGAGGGGACTGAGAAAAAGGGCAAGTCTAAGAGGAAGTCCGACGACACGGGCAAAGATTCATTCCAGAACTACAATCTCTCCCGTCCAATCCTCCGCGGCCTGGCGGCCGTTGGCTTCACCACCCCGACCCCTATCCAGCGCAAGACCATCCCCGTGGCGCTCATGGGCAAAGACATCGTCGGCGGCGCCGTGACGGGCTCGGGTAAGACCGCGGCGTTCGTCATTCCCATCCTGGAGCGTCTTCTCTACCGACCACGCAAGGTTCCAACCAGCCGGGTCGCTATCCTGGTGCCCACCCGAGAACTGGCCGTCCAGTGCTACAACGTCGCGACAAAACTGGCCACCTACACCGACATCACTTTCTGCCAGCTCGTCGGTGGGTTCAGCTTGCGGGAGCAGGAAAACGTGCTCAAGAAGCGTCCCGACGTGATCATCGCCACTCCCGGTCGTTTTATCGACCACATGCGGAATTCCGCCAGCTTTACGGTGGATACGCTGGAGATTTTGGTCCTGGATGAGGCGGATCGCATGTTGGACGATGGGTTCGCCGACGAGCTGGACGAGATTCTGAAGACGATCCCCAAGTCGCGCCAGACGATGCTCTTCTCTGCTACGATGACCAGTTCGGTGGATCGACTGATCCGCGTGGGCCTCAACCGGCCGGTCCGGTTGATGGTTGATGCGCAGAAACAGACGGTCAGCACGCTGGTGCAGGAGTTTGTCCGCCTGCGCCCTGGGCGGGAGAACAAGAGACTGGGGTATCTTATCCATCTGTGCCAGGAAGTTTACAAAAACCGGGTCATTGTGTTCTTCCGTCAGAAGAAGGAGACGCATCGGGTCCGGATTGTGTTTGGGCTGTTTGGGCTTAAAGCTGCGGAACTTCATGGCAGCATGACCCAGGAACAGGTTCGTTACCCTAGAACCGCTGGAGGAGGTTCAGATCTGGGCTAATGGTTCAAACTAGCGTATCAGAGCAGTCGAGGACTTCCGCGACGGCCGAGTGGATTTCCTGCTGGCCACGGACGTTGCCTCTCGCGGTCTCGACATCAAGGGCGTCGAAACCGTCATCAACTACGAAGCTCCGCAAAAACACGAGATCTACCTTCATCGAGTCGGCCGGACGGCACGAGCGGGGCGCTCCGGCCGCGCCTGCACCATCGCCGCCGAACCCGACCGCAAGGTGGTCAAAGCCGCCGTGAAGACCGGCAAGGCCCAGGGGGCCAAGATCGTCAGCCGCGTCGTGGACCCCAAGACTGTGGATCAACTCTGCGAGAAAATCGAGGGCATGCAAAGGGAAATTGAGGAAATCCTCGAGGAAGAAAAGGCCGAGAAGGAGCTCGCTCAGGTCGAGATGCAGGTCACCAAGGGTGAGAACCTGATCAAGCACGAGAAGGAAATCATGTCGCGCCCGAAGCGGACCTGGTTCGAGAGCGAGCGGGAGAAGCAAGAGGCCAAGAAGCGCGGCTTGATGGAGCTCAATGGACCGGAGTCTGTGCTGAAGAAGGAGAAGCGCAAGCTGAGCAACAAGCAGAAGAAGCGGTTGGATGATACCCGGCAGCGGAAGGAAGGCAAGATTTGGAAGAAAGGGAAGAAGGAGCGCGAAGGGGGTGCTGCTAGTACGAAGTTGTCGAAGAAGGCCAAAGCGAAGGCGAAGAAGAAAGGGCGGAAGTGATTGTCATTTTGACGTTGTATATTCCACGGCGCATCTGTGCATGTCATAGGGCGGTTCTCACTTTGGCCGAGAGGGATACATAATCGACCTTGCATTTGCTTGCATCTTGGGAAGAGAGATATTTTCCGATGATTGGGGGAAATTTTGGTCGATCCCAGTTTTCTTGAAAATCCGTCCTCTCTAACCGTATTTGGATTAGCGCAGACTCAGATTTGCACTCCGATTTTGCTCCGAACTTTGAAATTTCAACCGGGGCCCCCTCAAAAAGAAAGAGAAAAAAAAAAATTGTATGACAGTGGAACTTCACGTCAGACTTGGAGACACCGATTGGTGACTCATGGTCGTTCGATTCTGGATTTAAACAGTCATAAGGCGTGTCTTCTGACTCGCAATCTCTTCTTGAAAAAACCAGGTTCCGTCTCCGACCGAGTCCTTCATTCAAACAAAGCTTCAAGTGTACCCGCCGTCTTGAATCCGCCGAGTTAAGAGTCATAGTACTCCACTCGATCGAACCCTTCCTTCACCATGCCGATGTACGTACACATCCTCGGCTTGAATCGGCACCACATGGTCCCTTCTAACTCGCATCTAGGCTCAAAGATCCCTCGAAAAAATATAAGCGCTTCAAACCGCTGCATTTGCCGGACCGACAATGGCCGAACAAGACCATCGACAAGCCCCCGCGGTGGCTGGCCACCGATTTGCGAGATGGTAATCAGAGTCTGGCAGATCCGATGGTAGGGATGATTTCAAGGTGGTTTTGAGAAGGAGGGTCACTGATCGGAAACACAGGATGGCGACCAAAAATGGAAGTACTTCCAGATGCTCGTCAAGCTCGGGTACAAGGAAATCGAAGTGTCATTCCCGTCAGCGTCACAAACCGACTACGACTTCACGCGCCGCCTGATCGAGACACCGGGGGCGGTGCCGGATGATGTCTGGCTGCAGGTGCTGTCCCCATGCCGAGAGGACCTGATCCGGCGGACGGTGGACTCGCTCAAGGGCGCGAAGAAGGCGATTCTGCACCTGTACCTGGCGACGAGCGACTGCTTCCGGCGCATCGTGTTCGGCATGACCAAGGAGCAGACGATAGAGCGGGCGGTCAAGTGCACGGAGTATGCGCGGTCCATCACCAAGGATGACCCGTCGATGGCGGGCACGGAATGGCAGTTTGAGTTCTCACCAGAGACCTTCTCCGACACGGACCCGGACTACGTGATCCAGGTCTGCGAGGCGGTCAAGAAGGCCTGGGGCCCGAGCGAGGAGCATCCGATGATCTTCAATTTGCCGGCGACGGTGGAGATGACGACGCCGAACGTGTACGCGGACCAGGTCGAGTACTTTTGCCGGCACATGTCGGACCGCAAGACGTTTGCGGTGTCGCTGCACCCCCACAACGACCGCGGGTGTGCAGTTGCGGCAGCAGAGCTGGCGCAGATGGCGGGCGCGGACCGGGTCGAGGGCACCCTGTTCGGCAACGGCGAGCGCACGGGTAACGTGGATCTGGTGACCCTGGCGCTGAACCTGTACACACAAGGGATCCACCCGGGGATAGATTTCTCGGACCTGAACTCGGTCATCAAGGTCGTGGAGGAGAGCAACAAGATTCCCGTCAACGAGCGGTGGCCGTACGGTGGACAGCTGGTGGTGTGCGCATTCAGCGGCAGCCACCAGGATGCGATCAAGAAGGGCTTCATGGCCCGGGAGGCCGCCGGCCTCGGGCCGGAGGATCCGTGGGAGATCCCATACCTGCCGCTGGATCCGCAGGACATTGGTCGAACATACGAGGCGGTCATCCGGGTCAACTCGCAGAGCGGCAAGGGCGGCGCCTCCTGGATCATCCTCAAGACTCTGGAGCTGGACCTGCCGCGGGGTCTGCAGATCGATTTCAGCAAGATCGTGCAGCGGGAGACGGAGCGGCTCAACCGGGAGCTCCGGCAGAGCGAGATCGTCGCCCTGTTCGAAAACGCCTACCACCTCAAGGGCAACGCACGCTGCACACTGGTCGACTACAACATCACAACTGAGCGACCCACCGGGGATACCGGGACATCCCCGGCCTCCGGCGGCGACTTGGCCAAGGCCGAACCCGGCAACGTGCCCAGCACGCAGCACCTCAAGCGGCGGTTCACGGGCATCATCGAGATCGACGGCATCCAGCACGCGATCACGGGCGTCGGCAACGGCGCCATCTCGTCGCTGGCGCATGCGCTCTCCACCCTGGGCATCGACCTCGACGTGCAGGACTACAAGGAGCACTCCGTCGGCAAGGGCCGCGATGTCCGCGCCGCGACTTACATCCAGTGCTCTGCCGCGGGCAGCAGCGACTTGGTCTGGGGGGTTGGTATCCATCAGGACGTGGTCCAGGCGAGTTTGGCGGCGTTGTTGAGTGCTGCTAGTTCGGTACATACTCCCCTCCTCTCTCCCTCTCCCTCCTTTTTCTTCTCATAATCGAGTATCACGAATACTAACTCGATATCTACAGTTCCTGACATCCCGTGCAGGCTCCCCCGTGCCATTCCAACCCGTTCGGTCAAATACCTTCACCGATGAAGACCTGCAACGTCTCCAGCAGCTGACCAATGGTGATGTCGTTGCGGATAGCGTGAAGAAGCAAAAGGAACAAATTGAGAAATTGGAGGCGGAGGTGCGGAAGCTTTAACTTTTATTTTTTTCTTCGCATGGTACTCCGTACGAAACGCCGAATAAAAAAAAAAAAAAAAGGTAAAAATAAAAGTTGATTTTTGCCTTTTCTGTCGGTGTTGATGTTCGTTCGGTCTCTTTCTCAAAAGAAAGGTCGAAAAATGAATAAAAAACAATGATCTATGAAGAAAAGTGCTTCTACGATGCATTTACGAAATCAATCAAGATTTTCAGATGATATTTTTCTTTTTTCATTCACAAAATCCATAACGTATATATATATATTCATAGGTTAAGGATAAACTACACACGAAACAATCAACGAGATGGATAGCAATTGCAACCACAATAGAGACAGAAATCAATCATCAACCCATTTCCTTCCTTAGTGTACCCTTGCCTCAAGATCCAACGCCCAGCGCAACACAACAGCAAATGCAAAGTAGAAAAGAAGAATGAAAAACGCCCTAGCGCCGTAAAGAGAGAAAGGAACGCCTGGTTAACCATGACCGCTAATTCCAGCACAAAGCGCGTCCGAAGCAACGTCTCGTAAAACGTCAACGGTTCGCTTTGTTTTCTTTTATGTCGCGTCTGTTGGTATCTGTATACAATATCTACATGTCGCATAGCATAATGATAAAAGAGGGCGAGAGAGAGAGGGAGGAAAGGTCGTCATGTCGTCCGCTCGTCATGCTGGTCCGTTGCGTTGATCGGATTGATTGGTCTGATCGGGAGCGTCGTTGCTGTCGTTGGTCGAGGCACGTCCGACGGCGGCGTCGTAGCTCGGGATCGGCGGCGAAGGTGGTGCGTCGCGCACAAGTGGCGCCTGTGAAGTTGCCGAGCCGTCCTCGCTGTTCCGTCGGCTAGGGTCCGGGCTGCTGTACTCCGGCGGCGGACTGCTAGGCAACGGTCCGGGAGCGTCCAGAAGCGGCTCCGTGCCAAGCCGGCTGGAACCCTCGCCCGCGTCCTCGTGCGAAGGAATGTGGGCAAGCTGCGCAAGGGAAATGTCCGTCGGGGACCGCTGCGGGCCGGGGCTGGTCGGCGGGCCCGGCCGGACCCCGGCGAATCGGTATCCCGCGCCAAGGTATCCCCGGCTCGCGGCAGCACCAGAGGTATCGCAGCCCGTCTCCAGTAGGATGCTGCCCTGCTCGCTCCCGTACGGCGGCGGGGGTGCGAGGCTGCCAGTCATGGGAGCAAGGCCCCATTTCTTGACGTTGGCCTCGATGAACACAAATCCCATCTGCCCAAAGTTCACGTGCACAGAGCAGGAACCGTTCGCTCCAATCGTTGGGAAGAAGTTGGGCGACTTCAACCCGTGCACCACGTCGTCCAGTTTCTTCCCGTTCCGGGTGAAGAAAATGGTTCCAGATCGCGGCCGATATCCCACTCCAATGACATCCCCTTGGGCAAACTCAGGCCCATAGTTCGGAGCGGAGAAGGGCTGATTGAATCTCCTTTGCCCGTTGGAGAAATAAGCGACTGACGTCTTATGATAGCCTGGCGACGTCCGTTAGAATGCTTGCGGTTCTCGATGTTCGGACTTGACGGAAGCATACCTGGAAGTCGAAACATCGGATACGGTTTCGTAGACATGCCGACGGCAATCAATGTCGACGCCGGCTTGTCGTAGATCTTGGCCTCCCAGTAATAGACGTCATTTTGCTTCGGCACCGGAAGATTGGTCTGCACGCTGCATTCCGAGTCGAAGAATTCGATTTCCGTCCGAGCTTCGACGAAGCAGTTGGCAATCTCCAGTTCCGGCTCGAATTCCCAGGCCGACACGCCCTTTTCTTGAATCGCCAGAAACTGAGATAACGAGATATCGGTCTGCATCGTCTCTGGTGGATTGGCTTGAATAAAAGCTGCACCAAAGTCATCAGACGTTAGCCCATAAAGTCTTCCTTTCCCCACGTTAAAAACGATCGCACGTACCCTTCGCTCGGAGGTACTCGGCCCGCGATATCTCATCCATATTCTCCAGAGCCTCCGCCTCCTCCCGCGCAAAGGCCTGTTCATCATCAAACTCTCCCGGCCGGCCTATCCGATCCAGCAAGATGCGCCCGCGGCGAGTGTACCGGAGGAAAAAGACAACGGCCAAGACGATCAGGGCGACTCCGGCCGAACCAAATGCCGAGAGGATCCCGATCAGGATGCCCTTGCCGGTCGAGCCGGAGCTGCCGGCGGTCAGCATCGCTGATCCTGCGGAACGATAGTTGGGCGGCATGATGAACGATGCGGTTGCATGCGAAAAGACTGCGGTGGGAAAATTGGCGGCTGCAGTCCCGAAGGGTGTTGTCTAGCGGTGACGTCGTCAACGTCGGGCGTCTCAATCAGCCCAAGATAGGCGGGGAACCGGAGACGTCACGGGCACATCCAGGGTGCAGGAGGGCAGTCGGAAGGTTCTTGCGGCGGACCAGCGCGGCAACACAGATGAGAGCGACAAGGACGATAAATCGTAGGGTCCTGACGATGAGGAAAACGATAGGAGACGTCCCTGGGGACGAGCGTGGCGGCGGATTGTATGATGATGGCTACTGGTGATCTCTGATGGAGAGAGCGGTTTGGTTGGTTTGTCTTGATTATGTAATTGAACTTAATAGATGAGTGCCTCAGGCAGATATATTATGCTGCCATCTTCAGCCACCAGGATGAAACAGGATGAGAAGACGACTTTGAAGGATTCAGTCGATGTGGTAGTAGTAGTTATACGGAGTAGATAAATCACTGCCCTGCCTGAAGATGGAAGAGATGAAATGATGAATATGGCTCTGCCTTGCTTGCCAGGGGAGGAGGATTTGGTATCTGCATTCGGAATGATCGCCAGTGGCATTAATTGATTTGGCATTTTTGACTTTGTTCGCAGTTGGCCGTAAGCGGCATCGGCCTTCATTCAACCCTTTTTCCCTTTCTCGAGTCCAGCCAGGAGTACAGTAGTAGTAGTACATAGTCGTACGCTTGGTAGGTCTGAAACAGAAGGGAATGCGTGGAGAGTGAGATCTCGATCGTTCGGGCTTGTTCCATTATGCTCCAGATGATGCGATGCCCGGCTTCTCCCTTCAGCCACCATCTGATGGGCCAGCCTTCTCCATAAGCCCCAGATTTAGATAAGTACTGTAGTCTGATAGATAAGTACCTACCTACCGACGTATGCAAGCCAAGGAAGCTCAAAGCCGACGCCAACCGAGCGAACCGATGCCTCCCTCTGATCCGTACGAATACGTTGCTGTCCCTTGAGCGGTCTGTAGATTCCATCACCCAAACTTATCAGCAAGGACTTCAAATGCCAAAATGACGGTGGGCAAAAGTGGTAGCAGAATGACCGCGACGGTCAACCCCATCGAGATTCCCAACATTCAACGTTATCACTTCGAGATATCGCTGTCGGGTTCCAACTGCAACAAATATCCAGGTAAATCATCGATCAAGAAGAGCATGGCAGCGACCGTTAAGTACTAATCAATGGTTGACACCCAGCAAAACAACATGCCCGCAAAGTCGCCGCCAGACTCGGTGTGACCACCGGCCTTATCTATCTCGAAGGGCAACCGACGGTCTTGGTCGAAGACTCGGATCAGCCGGTGCCATTTCGCCAGCGACGCTATTTCTACTACTTGAGCGGGGTGGATGAGCCCGACTGTCGTCTCACTTACGATATCAAAAGCGATACGCTGACACTCTATCTACCCTCGTATGACTTGCGCCATGTGATTTACAACGGCCAAGGGCTGACCCCGGAAGATGCCCTCCAAAAGTACGTTAAGAATATCCCCTCCGCTTTCTAAACAAACATGATCGCTAACCGCAATCAGGTACGACATCGACCAGGCACGGTATATTGATTCCCTCTCCTCGGAAATTGCCTCCTGGGTGCAACGCCATGACCTGAACTCCGACATCTTCGTCCTCCATGCCTCCCAAACGCCGCCCTCTACGAACGGAGCACGCATTGACGCGACCCGCCTGCAACCAGTCATGGATGCTCTACGGGCCATCAAGGATCCATACGAGATCGACATGATTCGGAAAGCAAACATTGTGTCTGGACTAGCCCATACGGAAGTCCTGCGCCACATCGGCAAAATGTCCAATGAGGCCGAAATCGCAGGGTTATTCCTCAACGTTTGTACCGCCCACGGGGCCCCAAAGCAGGCGTATGAGATCATTGCGGCCTCCGGGGAGAACGCGGCAGTGCTACATTACATCAAGAACAACCAGCCGTTCAAGAACCGCCAACTGGTCTGTCTGGATGCTGGGGCCGAATTCAACTGCTACGCCTCGGATGTGACCCGCACCTTCCCTCTCAATCCCAACGGGGAATGGCCGAGTCCGGAGGCGCGCAATATCTATCGGGCCGTAGAGCGAATGCAGGAAGAGTGCATCAAGCGAATCAAACCCGGTGTTCGATTCGCGCACCTTCATGTATTGGCGCACCGGATCGCGGTGGAGGAGCTGCTGAAGCTGGGGATTCTGAAGGGCGGCACGGTCGAGGAACTCCTTGCGTCCGGAGTGTCTACGTCCTTCTTCCTCCATGGTCTCGGTCATCACATCGGGCTAGAGGTGCACGATGTCTCCGAGAAGCCTATCATGGCTCAGGACGACGGAGAGGTCCCCAGTGTGTTGGCACCGACAATGGTCCGGTCACCCTGCACGTTGTCGGCCGCGCCACTGGAACCAGGTATGATCGTTACAGTGGAGCCCGGCATCTACTTTTCATCGGCAGCGCTTCGGAGTGCGAAGACGCTGCCTATCGCGCAGTACATCAGTTTTGACGTGGTGGAACGATACCTGCCTGTCGGCGGCGTTCGGATCGAGGATGACATCTTGGTCACTCCGGACGGATATGAAAATCTTACCACTGCTCCCAAGGGAGAACGAGCATTGGAAATCATCCGTAATAGCCATTGATGGGAGGAGTTGGACATGGTTTCGGGAAATTCTAAACTTGACAATTGGAAATCTAACAACGTCCACCTTGTACACTTGTTCGTGCCACAGAAACCCAGCCATGTTTCGGCGATCCACATCAACGGACTCGGCATCTGTGTATCCGTGTGAGCATGAGCAGATCGTCGGTCCAGCACATTATGCATGACAACGGGGTACTACAAGTTGGATAGGTGTATCAGAATCGTCAGAACCCGATCATGAGTCACACCACTGTACAGAGTAGCTACAGCGATGAAATGCGAGGACTGTACCCTCCCAAAAAAGGCAAAAAAAAAAAAACCTAATCATGAGATTCTGACTCATACAGTACCCGTAATAGTTCATGAGAATGATCTGATCCGAAAAGCTAATTTTATCTGATTGTCCCCATGGCGTGATTAGTGGTGCCATCAAATGCCTCCATTTCCCGTTCCTCTGCAGAGGATCCTAGGTTAATTGCGTCAGTCGAAACGATTTAGGGCTGGAAGCATCCCCAACTGCGCCATTCTTGCAATCTCTGATGGGGCCATTGAGAAATGCCGTGTCGCAATCTATGCTGTACTTTCGACAATTCATCAAGCAATCCCGGAAGATCCCGAGTCGGACCGTTTGACAAATGTTTGCCATCTGCGGGCCCCCTGCGATGACTCACCATAGCTAAGCTACCGTAACCTTATCACCTCATCTCTGCCTGAACTATAAAAATTTGGGCCACCCATCGAGTCATCCAAGATGACTCTTCCTTGAGTATCTGCCTCCCTTAATAAGAGGGAGAGTCGATCTCTACTCTTCAAGTCTTCATCATGACTTTTGTTCACCCTGCGCAGGGGGCAATGGGGGCCTGATCATCTGCACTCCTCTCTACACACTCTCGTTTATACCGACCAATTCGTCTGCAAATCACGAAGCAAAAAAGCAAACGCCGTTCTATCCCGCACAACAGCAAAAACAATGGGTCACCGTCATAACCGACGTCGCACACGTCCGCGATCGCGCAATCGAGTCAATCGGTCGACATCTCCAACGGGACCTCAACCGCCGTCAACATTGCCATCAGCCGGCTTTCAGCCACCCTCCGCTTTGACACCCCCGGCATACCATATCGAACCAATTGCCCCTATCTGGCCTAGCGCGTTCGACTCATGGCAAGCCCGAGGGTATCTCCGGCGGGTGGTTGCTCCTTCGGTTGAAGATGATGAACATTACCGTCTGTTCGGCGGTGAACCCGGCGACGATCTAAGCCTGTGTTACAGAATGCTGGATTATTTCGGACGACTCGACTATATCGACCCATGACATGACGAGCGGACCTTGAGTTGTGTCGCTCTCTCCCCCTTCCCCTCAGTCTGGGCTCGCGTGTGGCCGCCGATGCGATTTCTATTCCCATCCCTACCTTTCCTTCCGGCGATGCTGAAATCCCAGACGACACACCAGAGACGCGGAACCACAAGCCGATCGACTTGTAGCAATGAAGACCGTCGTCAAGACGGTTGGATTGGTCCATCAATGGCTTGCCCGCGCGACTCTGAGTGTTTCCCATGCTTGGCGCTTCGGCAATTTTTTTTTCCGTGAGTGGATGGCGCGCTTCATACCTGGCACCGGTGTCAGGAACACTTCGACGTTCCAACGGGTGGTGCTCGTGCTGCTGCTGCACTTGAGCTCTCCGCTGCGTTCGTCGACTCAAGGTGAAACTCAGCGCAGATATGTTTGGCAACGTCGGATATTGGAAACTCACAACATGGGCTGGCGGCCATTCATGAGAGCATGTATAAAAAATCAGTATATAGACATGTGCTTAAAAGAATAGACGTATTATTGAGCTTTGTCGAAAGAACTATTGTACATACTCCGGAGTTGGAGATGACTCGTACGTTTGTGTTCAGGCCCAAGGTTACGCACGAAAGTGATTCACGTGACTTTCTCTCCTCGGATCATGTGATTCGCTGTAAATGCATGCAGAAGGCGGTCTGGACACACAGCTGTGAACCGTGTCCTTTCCGGCATTCTAGGAGTGCATAAAGCTGCCAGTGTTCATCCTTTTGCTGAACCTTGTCATTCCTTTGGTTCGCGTTCATTCTGTGGTCGGCCATGTGCGCACTGTCTTGATTGACCCTAGCAGTGTTTTGTTCTCGGGTTTCTATTCAGCGCCGACCACGGCGGGAAAAGCCGTGAGATACAGTCATCATGTCCTCCAGAGAGTACAACTACGATGAGAATGTATGAGCTGCCCACTTCTGTTGAGAAATTGGAGCCTCTGAATACTGAGCTGTTGTGCTAGGGTCAATTCTTTCCTTTCTTCGTGCTTACGTTGACCGGCCTGGTCACCCTCCCTCTTACTTACAGTTTACTTAAACCCCCGAAAAGTGCGTATCCAAATGCCTTGAGCGAGAAAAGGACGAAACGTGTTCGACTGACCGGGACTTTTTCTTTTTTCCCCCTGGCCTGCAGAAGTTGAAAGCACTGCTCCCCGAATAAAGCCAGACTTTAGACCGCAACATGACGACATCATCCAAAGCCAGAAGCGAAAACGGCTCCGCAAGGAGCGGCGGGTGAGGCGCGCCATCGCCGTGGTTGTCGGCTGGGCAATCATCGGTTACATGATCTATCTGATTATCGTGACCCGAAGAACGGCACCGAAGATCTGGGATCCATATGAGATTCTTGGAATCTCGAGGGTATGTGCCTGCGGATGCTGGTTTGGATCCCTTGCTAACTTCGCCTAGAGTGCGGATGAACGTGCCATCGCACGGCGCTACAAGCGATTGTCCCTGCTCTACCACCCCGACAAAGTTCGGCCGGATCCCTCGAAGAACGAGACGATGGAAACGCTCAACCAGCGTTTTGTAGAGTTAACAAAGGCCTACAAAGCGTTGACCGACGAGGAGATCCGCAACAACTACCTGCAGTATGGGCATCCAGACGGCAAGCAGAGCTACAGTATCGGAATCGCACTGCCGAAATTGATCGTGGAGGAAGGAAGTGGAAAGTACGTTCTGATGTTGTACGCAAGCCTTCTCGGGATCCTTCTGCCCTACATCGTAGGAAGGTGGTGGTATGGCTCTCAGCGGTACACTCGTGAAAAGGTTCTGGCTGCGAGTGCTGGAAACATGTTCCGGGAGTACGAGGGCACCATGATCGGTGGTCCCATTGTTAACGCTCTCTCCACGGGAGAAGAGTACAACGAGATGCTGAGCGGCCCAAAAGCGGAGGCTGGTCTTGCGAAGATCGAAAAGAAGGTGTTTGCTCTGGACGAGAAGACCTTTTCGTCCAAAGACCGCGACGTTCTGCGTAAGATCGACAACCCCGTCCGAAGGAAGGCTCTAGCTTTGCTGTGGGCGTATTTGAATCGGATCGATCTGGAGGACCCTGTGCTCAACGAAGGTTTATTCCCTCTCCTGTGCGCCTTTCGGCCAGCTAACATGGTTTGTAGAAAAGTACGAGGCCGGATCGATTGCTCTTTCGCTTACGGAATCCTTCACGGCAATTGCGCTGGCCTTTGGCAACCTAATTCCCATCATTGGCGCTTATCGGATCTCTCAATGCATCGTCCAGGCCATCTCTCCGGGATCGTCACCGCTCCTGCAGCTGCCATATTTTACACCCAAAGTGGTAGAGTCGGTTGAAGGAGCGGACGTCAAGACGCATCTGAGCGTCCAAAAGTATCTGGACATGCCCGAGGGACGGCGACGCAGCCTGACTGTTGGGCCCGGCCTGCTGACTGAGGACCAATACAACGCGGCAATTGCTGTCGCCAAGCAGTTGCCCTTGTTTGAGATTTCAAAGGCGTTCTTCAAGGTCGTGGGCGAACGAGTGGTTACTCCCAGCAGCTTGGTGCAGTTGGTGATCAAGGGCCGTATCGTCCCTCCTGGGTCGACCGGCGTTCCGGAAGTGAACGAGAAAGACCTAGAGGACATCGACCCGGACGAAACTGACGTGAATGCAATCATCGGTCGGAAAGGAGCGACGAAACAAAGCGGCAGGTCCGGGGACGGGAACGACGCAGACCGTGTTCAGCCTCCTCTGGCGCATGCCCCCTATTTGCCACGTGACCATCCACCACGATGGCACATCTTCCTCGCGGACGCCAAGCAGGGCAAGATCGCCGTGCCGCCATTCACGTTCACGACGTTCGACAAGCCAATCTTCGACGAGCAGGGCAAGCCTACCTTCAATATGCAAACGTTGAAGATGCAGTTCCAGGCGCCGCCGCAGGTCGGCAACTTCTCGTTTGTTCTCCACATGATTAGCGACAGCTACATGGGCTTCGATGTCAAGCAGGAGATTACATTGCAGGTGGAAGATCCTTCCAAGGCGGCGGTTCTCCAGGAGGAGGATGACATCAGTGAGCCGGACGAGGGTAAGTCATTCCCGGTCGCAGCCAATCTCCCCCCGTTTCCTCTCCACTGACTGGCCCTCACCGCACAGACTCCATTGCCGGACAAATGCAGGCCCTCAAGACTGGCGTGCCACCGAAGAAGAAGAAGGTGGTGACTGAGTCTGACGATGATGAGAGCGACACGGAGGGCGATGAAGAGGATACCAGCGAGACGGACACGGAAACCGACACGGATGAAGAATAGTTTAATCTCCCTTGCATGATAATACTCGCCTTTGGTCTGATTTGGTTCTGCTGGTTTCGTGATTGTAAGCTAGTTTATTGAAGGGACATTTTACAGCATGCTTCTACATGGCAGACATGCTGCCGTAGATGGCGCGTGTACTTCCATACTGCTCATGATTATTGTCAATATGATTCTACTCGTAAATTAATTCCTCATTACATCTGCAGAATGAAATGATGGATACCTCTATCTGGAATGGCTCCTGCGCAATTTTACCCGTTCTTGTTGTTCGCTTGTCCAAAAGAGCGGTCAGGTTCAGCGCCTTTCCTTTGTAGCCTTCTTTTCCCAAAGACTGATCCATCTCCTGTCAGGTTCAGAAGTAGAGGCGGTCGTTCGATCACATCGCGATCCGTATAAGATTCACCAAACACGAAATGACGCCAAGAAGTCAGCAAAAGTCAATTCAATTGCTTGGTATAATATAATCAGGGCCTGGTTCATTGATTCCAAAGTGAAAGTGTCCAGATTTTGAGCCATCGATCTATTTTCCTTTTTTTCCTTTTTTTTTTCTCCTTGTTCGGTCCGATGTGACGATGGAGCTTAACTTAATCAACCCCCCCTTTCCAAATGACGCCGTTAACTTTGCACCTGCGCGGCGATCGAGAATGATAGGACGAGAGGTAGTTAACTTAGGTAGTCCACTTGCTTCGAGAAGTGACGGAAGATCATCACCAGGATTCGAAAAAAAAAGGTTCAGCATGGTTGGTCCACACTCCACAGCCCGCCGGGGTGGCCAGCCGAACGATGCTCTCGGCACACATGGCGATGCATGTCTGGTCACCTGGCGTCTTGGCCCCTGGGCAACTGAGCCAACCTGCCGGCAGTCCACCGTCCGTGAGTCATGGTGCCGCCCCGGCTAGCCGCTGGATGGTCGGGGGAAAAAAACGGGGAAGGGCTGCAGCCGGCTGCTGCGCAGCGATGCTTGCAGGGGATGATAAGTTAACGGTGTCTCGACGGTATGGGGTTTTCTTTTCAGGTATAGTGCCTGTTTCTGTCGCATTTTTTTCCAATCGTACTTGGAATTTCCAAGATGTTGTTGGTTGTCTTTTCAAACTAGATTGAATCCTGAGGCAGACCTGAGCCATCTGATCCGAGCACACAGTCAAACTAACGATTTGAATCTGCCAGATCTCTCGCAGAGTCGCAGCTAGGTTCCGAGAGCTTCTTTGGTTCGCGCGGTTGACGTGCATTTGCGTTGACCAGCTTATTACCTCTTTTGAAGTATACATTCGATTCGATCCATTGACTTGTTCTACAAGGTTGTGAGAGCAATAGAGAACGGAGTACCTGCCTGAAACGAAACAGGGCGAGGGTGGGAATTGATTTCCGGGGCTTGTCGGTCCTGTGCTCCGGACGGACATCCTTTGTCGCCGTTGTTGGCTTGAGGGACCCCGTCGCGGCTGGAGCCGAGTTTCGTTTCAATCGGTTCCTCCGTCCCGTCGGTAGGTAGGTTATCTGTATGTATCTCTGGACCGTCGTAATGGCGTACCCTGCTTCTCTGCACCAGGAATGAACGAGTTTGGCAGTGCATGCGTGTGATTTCATGCAGTGATAGTTGCATCTTCGCAGACGCAATCTCCAGTGACCGGATGAGCGAAGAAACCAAGCCCCGATTCTGATGGACTGTTGTGGCCATTTTCCGACCAAATTCCTGGGAAATAACTTAATCGAGCACGGCGCACCGGACTAGAGATGAGGCTAACTTAGCCCTAAAACAATTAGTTAACCAAAGATCTTACGGCTAAAATGCTGACATACAGGAAACCAGTGGGGGTCGACTGTATCGACTGTATATTATGAGAAGGCGCCGGAGTCCTGGAAAGGACTGGTAGGCTGGTAGCTCCGCAATTGCGTGGCCCAAAAGGCCAAATTAGGATGCATCTTGAGCCCGATGGGATTTTTCTGAGTTCTTTTTGATCCTGGACCTCTACGGTCCATTCTGAACCAGTACAGTAGGTAGCCAATAGCAGAGGGCCAGGTCACGCTTCGAACGGCCTTCAACGCACCGATCAGCGTACTGAGTCCTAACTGTATTCATGCCCGAAGGCTTTGACGGCCATTTGACAAGCTGACAAGGCCACGGCTTGCTGGGAAAAAGGAATCACCACCTGGACGGAGCGGGAAAAAGGGATGCTGGAGTGCTGTACGAATCCTTTTTTTTTTATTTTTTTTTTTTTTCCTTGCTCTCCTCTTACCTTGTCTCAATGTGACAAGTGCCTGTTGAGTGTTGTGTCCGAGGCTGCCATCACTTGTCCTCAGCTGTGAAAGGGGAAGAAGCGTGGACAGGCTGACTTCCCAATCGCTCTGATCGTATCCTGATCCAGGCCGAGTGGTCCGAAAGTGGTAGGGATACAAACACACCCAAATCAAACCCAACCCCCCCCCCCCCAAAGACCAAGCTCCCACCACGGGCACATCACGAAAAACGTTCGGTAGCCAAATAGAAACAATATTTCCTCTAGTCCCCGATTGCCGCCAAGTGGAAAAGGAACGCAGCCGGCACCGAATGCCAGGTTAGAAACCTATGCAATCCACTCGTTGCTGGACCCAAGCCACGATTGGCCCCAGACCAATACTTTTTCCCTCCCGCACGAATTGAGACGACTTTGAATGCCCCTCACTATCACCAACGTTATTCTTCCCTCGGTAGCGCGGGCATGGTGGACGATGGCCGCAGTGTGTTGTCGAGACTTTCAATATCATGATATTGCTCCCGAGGATTGACTCTCTGGCAGGACAAAATCGAGGTCCTGGCTGGAGGACTGCTGTATTGAACCGACTGGCCATTTGTGTGCACCGACAAAACCATGGAGGATTCCCCCACTCCCGATGCGCGTTCCCGAGCTCGCCCGCGACCACATCAAGACTCGTCTGAGGAGGGCCCTGCCTCCAGGTCCAGTACATCGGAGCACAAGGTGCAGATTCCCCGGCTCCAGCGAACAAACCCGGCCAAATCCTCCGCCTCCTCGGAACGACAGAGGGTCAGCCATGCCTGCGAGCAATGTCGACGCCGGAAATCCAAATGCGACGGCGTTCAGCCGACGTGCTCGCGATGTCGAGACAACAACTTGGCGTGCGTGTATGCTGACAGCAAGAAGGACCGGATGAAGAGGTGTGTATTCCTCCTTAAGATCTCTACCCTTCCAGCCACCCCCTGTAGTGTCGTGCTAGAATAGTACTATAACTATACATGGAACGGGGTCGAGGATCCTCAGTTGGCGATCACATCAGCTGATGGGAATCAAATATGCATCCAGAGATGTGCAAAACATGATCACAAAACTGTCCACATACGAGACACTTCTGTCAGATCTCCTGCCAAGCCTGGACTTGGAAAAGCAGCAGACCGTCAGAAACACCCTTGGTGATTTGGTACGTGGAAGCCCAGTGCAAACCCCCTTGCCAATTTTGTTGCTCGTCTTGGACAAGACCATCTGCGTACGATCAACGGCACGACCCAAGGACGACCGCTAACTATGATTGGATGTGCAGAATAGATCCATGCAGGACGCCGATCTAGGGTCTGCCGGCGAAGGCACGGCGTCGGTAGACGATGGCAATGAGGATGAACCAGACCCCAGATCCGAAGGGTCGGCACTTAGAGACGCCACAGGAGAAATCGCCGGCACTGTCGGATCGATTGGCTATCTGGGCCGGTCGTCGGCGGCGTGGTGGTTGACGGAGCTCACTCTTGCTATGGATGTGAACAGTACGCCGAACTGCTGCCGTCTCTCACATTCTCGGTCAGCTGACTTGAGACCATCAGATTCCGGACAAGCTCCCCAGGGTCAACCCTTCGCCTCCTTCGGCAGTGCCAACAGGCCAGATGAATTCCAAAAGCTGCTGGTGGAGAGCTGCCATTATTTCACCGACTATTACGATCTTTCTGATTTCGGTGTGTTTGGGGAGAACGTCAGCGCCTCACAGCTTCCTCCTCGTCAAACCGCCGATTATCTGGTTCACACCTACTTCGCCAACATCCACCCCTATTTCCCCGTGCTAAAGCAACATGAATTCATGATTCAGTACCAATCCATCTTCGATATTCAACATCCACCCTGCGGCGGCGTTGTGTGGGCTGGCATTCTCAATACCGTCTTTGCACTCGGCGCTTTGTACAGCCAGCGGTGTCGCTCTCCCTTTGCCGCCGGCGCAAATGGTCATGTGCTTTACTTTCTTCGATCCAGGATCTTGAGTCAAGAGCCCACCCAAATGAACGGTCTGCGTTCCCTGGAACACGTCCAGTATATGGCCATTACCTCCTTCTACTTCTTTGTCAGCAATCAAATGAACAGGTGGGACACTGCAACCTAGCCTTTGCTCTGATTATGAAGTCAAGGGGCTGACTCGCTGTTCACGAGTAGAGCTTGGGCTCTTATTGGGCTTGCATATCGCTATGCTACATCGCGCGGGCTTCATTTGTTTAGTGCCACTGATGAGTCCGACGGCCAGGGAGAATACCATGCCAGGCTATGGCGGTGTGTGTGCTCCCTGGAACATCTGCTATGTGTGTGGACCGGGCGTCCTTCCGCAATTCCCAGTCAACGCTTTCCCAGCGACTGGCCTTTCAAAGGCGGTGAAGTCGGGGTCGATACCCAAGAACAACTCTTCTCTCAAGTCCAACGTCAGGCTGAGAGCCCAGTAATTCCAGGGCCAGCACACATCATCACTCCGGCCGCGGACATGTTCACGGTGTCACTTTATCTCGATCGTCTTGGATCAGAGGTTCTGGAGCAACTCTACGGTCCTCACGCCGTCAACTTCGTCTGGGCGGATATGCAAAGACTGGTGAGTGATCTGAATGCAAAGCTGAGTCGTTGGTATTCGAGCTTGCCCGGGGATCTGAAGCTCCCCACAGTGCAGCCGAGTTACCCTCGACGAGAGCAACTTTACCTCGCTCTGCGTGTACACAGCCTAAGGATTCTGATCAACTGGCCCTCTTTGCACTCAGCCTGCGATATTGGCACTTTCGCACCGACTCCAGAAACATTCACCCGATTCGATGCGGAAGCGGCAGAGCACTGCAAAACGGCTGCTCGGGCTATCATGGGTCTTATCCCTGACGCCGACATTAGTCCCGCATTGTACGAGTCAATTCCGTGGTGGTGTATTTCTCACTTTGTGATGCAAGCAGGTGCCGTGCTGGTCGCCGTGATCCATTCGGACTCACTACAAACCCCTGTATCGGAGAAACAGCAGTTGCTGGTCGAGTCCATCAATGGTCTTCGGTGGCTGATGAACTTGTCCGAGAATGATGCAACGGGCCATAAAGCTTGGTATTCTCTCGGTCAGTTGCTTCTGTTAGCTGCGACAAAGACTGGGATGGACGTCAGCCTGCTTTCTTCATTTGTGCCTGCGTCACTTCTGTCACCTGACAAGGGCGCTTCGCTGGCGTTGGCATCTTACAGTCCAGTGTACTTCTGACTACATGCCAGGAATCTGGAGATTCCAAAATTTATCTGGTTCGAGGAACGTCAACACGTTATCAGTTAGCGAATGGTTCCTGCCTTGGATCCCGTATCTCACATAGAGCCTTCAGGGGGTAACAGGCAAGATATCTGGGCCGTTTCGGGATTTCAACTAGACACGTGCCCTGCAAGATGCAATTGCCACCGCTTGCCTCCCTCCGCCCCACGGGCGGAGCCGACTTGATACCCAACAATCCTGAGCAGAAATGTGTCCTTCAAATTCACAGTGAACCATTTCGGATTTACCAGAATTTGACAATAGAGACAACTGCATTTCAGCTGGAGCGTATGAATCACACTTGGTTCGTGCATTTGATGCCGGATCGAAATGAAAACAGATGAATGACCTTACGAGCCCGACGAGTGTCCGGTTATAATTTCCCAAAGGTATGTCCATCGGCGTCAGCCAAGTAGCAGGAAGATGGACTTGTTATCGGTCCTGAGAGCCGGTGCCGGTGGTATGGAATGCATTCCGGACGGGTAGCACGTGGGATGCTGCGAACGGAATTCGGCCGTCATGGGCTGACCCTTGCCCCTGAACAAAGCCAGCACTGTCTTGGTAGGGCACCGTCCAAGTATAATCGGGCGAGTTCTCAGTTTTTCGACAGGCTACATCATCGAATTGATATCGTGGGCTGTACACGTGCGCGCCGTCGATGAGGTGGGGGCACTGGAATCCACCGTCGAAAGAGACCTGGTTGAGCGAGGGGATGAGATTTGGCTGTTGTTGCTGTTGCTGCAGTGCTTGGACATCGATGCCAGCACCGTAGACGGGAGAGTAGGCCGTTGCTGGTGGAATCGGCCAGGAGCCATTGGAACGAGGGGGGGCCGGCGAGTCCGACGATTGCGCAGGCTCTGATGGCGTACTGGGGTCTGGAGATGGATCCTCGGATTGGCTTGTTATTAATTCGTTCTGCTCAGTGGACTCGGACGAATCGGCGCAGTCGACGCATGCCGTCTCCAATGACTTGACGTACTCGTTGATTTCTTGGAGAATTCGGTGAGGGTCTTCGATGGCCATCTCGGCTTGCTTGATCAACCCCAGCCTGTCTAAGATGGCGTGGGTGCCCGGCTGGCCATGGGGTGACACCTCCAAGGGAGATCCTGGGAATCCTTCACCATTGACGCATCGTCTATATAGTTCCTGCAACGCCACCAAGTGGATAGCATGCTGCGAAAGGAGCATCTCTACAAAGCTAGAGCCGTGGCCGCAAGGAAGAAAAGAAATGAGGTTTTAAGTCAACAAATCGATTGTCCACGTGCCTTCCAGCAAGAAGAAAAAAAAAAAAAAACCTACCCTCTCGAATAGATCTTATCCTGTGACGTCTTCTTGTCCCGGAAAATGCAGGCCTGGTTATACGACAGACACCTGGTGCAGGGCTGGTTGCCATCGCACTGGATTGGACACGAACGTTATGAGCAAGGATGATCGGGATCGAGCACGTGGCGTTGGGATCTACCTTTGACTTCTTTACTCGGCATCGTTCGCATGCTTTCAAGACGTGCTTTCGTTTTGTTCTGAAGGAATGATGTGGTTTGCTTTCAATAGGGACCGATGATCCCGTATAGTTTGGATCAGGAAAGATTGCCGCTGGCTGGCTTGAACAACTCGGGTCGATTTTGGGGTATAAGGGCTTTGGCGGGCGGGACATCTGCCTTTGCGTGAAGGAGGGAAGAACCTCAAGGGAATGTGTGGTATTCGCTCTGCTAAAAAGGAAAGACAAGCAGGGGAGATGAGCACGGAGTGGCCACAGTGGAGTGAAGGTGGCTGACAGGGAAGTGCTTGCCGGTCGAGTCAGAAATAGGAGAGCCGGGCAAGAACAAAGAGGGAGGCGTCGTTGAATATGAACTACACAGGTACTCGTCGTCGGGCGTGGAGATGTGCGATTCATCACGGGGGATCTGCCGTGTTCACCGAATCACGTCTGACGATGACTGGCCACCTTCCTTAACCCCTCTGACGTGGAAGGAGATCCTCCGATTGATCGGCTTAGAGAAGAGCTGCTCTCTGCCTGATCTGTCCTCGATACCTGCATGCAACTGAACAATGAAAATCAAGGGCTCCAGCGTGGCGTGGAAGTGATTAGTTGGACAGAGCGGATGTGCCAGCCACTTCGTTATGGCATGCATGCTCGGGACAGACCTGCTGACTACCTGGTGGAACAATGGGAAATTGAGTACTCCAACCGCAAAACACCGTTCAGACGGGGTCAGATCCGTCGATGACCCGCTCCATCTGCAGCTGCGCGGCGTCCTGTCCAATTACCTTCTCGGGGACCATTCTGCGGCAGCGAGGTTAAACCCAGGCACCGCGTGGGAGAGGCGGTCACAAACTCCCAACCAATACGGTTAGGCGTGCGTGTTAAGCAGGACTCAGCCTAATGTTTGATATAAGCGGAGAATTGCCAACGAGTTTTGGGGTTTCCCTAAGTAGGGCAGAAATGTCAATGACTCGAGCTGGAGGAAAGGAGGCCAATAAAGGAGGTTTGACGCGGAGGATCACCCACAGAAGAACGTCTTCTTCAGCAGAAGTGTGTGTACCCAAGCGCGCATGGCGAGGTCGTTGCTCCATTTCCTTTGCATTCAGCCAGTGGATCCTGGCTGATCTTGATTAAGGGCAATGACTAAGTTTCGAGGTTCGTCAACGCTCGGGATCCAATCGCAGTACGAACGGAAAATGCATGCGCTTCGCGTGACGAATATGACAAAAGTGCCCGCCGTTTCTTTGGGCACCCAGGAGACTTTTTCTGCTGGCTCGGGTATCGGCAACTTGGAGCATGATTCTGACGGCACGCGAAAGGAGAACAGTAGGTAACGACGAAGATAGCGTCTTGATTAAAGCCAGCGAGCGACATCATGTTGGAGCATAACCGGGTCCTTTGCTGGCCTATCAAACGATGCGAGCCACCTTCAAGGCACAATCGACAGCTTGACAGCAGCTTGGCACATCTATATCTCGCAAGATTGAGCAATCGCGCTGTTTACTTTGACGCTGCGCCTGAATCCCAGACCGCCAGACATCGACTACAGATCATGGGGGTTTTCACCGGCCCTTTTCACGGAGGTTTTCCTCGCAAGTGGGTAGCAATGAGCGTTTCTCCGATTCAAGGAAGGGTCTTCAGGACGCGGGTATATACGGCCGTCGCTGTTTTCTTTTTTTTTTTTTTTTTTTTGATGATCACTATGATCTCATCACACATTGCTGAATCCACAAGATTTGCGGGTTTTGCACTATTGGAACGTATGTACGCCGATCCCGACAACAGCCGTGCATGGGAGGAGTTGCTTTTGTTCAATATTACTGTCACCCAAAGGGGACAACGGCCAAGATATTAACGATTGCTGTTACTACTCTTCAAGGATAGAAAATGACTCATTTCGAAGCCGAAGCGGCGTCGTGGCAGTGTCTCGTCGATAGGGTGTGTTTCTGTTGAGGCGCGCGGCGCCTACTAGGCTCCTGTCAGTGGTGGTTGCATTTGGGGGGTTGGTTGATTCCGACGGGCCGAACCGTTCGGGGGCACAAACAGTCGAACTAGCCAAATGCATTCTTGTCATCTTATCATCGTCATCATGATCAACAGCTTTGTGTGGCTCAATGACAAGGTGGCATTACTTATGCACACGTACTCTGTCTTATTGTACAGCATCAGATCTTTTGTCTTCTTTTTCGTTGCGAGGCGAGAAGTCTAATCCGGGCAAGCGAGATTGCCGACACTATTTTTTTTCTTTTTCTTTTTTTTTTTCTTTTCTTTTCTTTTCTCCAGATCAGCACTGCATTGGGCCTGTTTGGCTCCAGTCCTTTGAATCGAACTGGAGCCACCTTTGCAATACGGGGCGGGCCCTACATATACATGGCAAAGTAAGCTGCATCTAAGCAAGTAGCCTGGGTACCGGAGGGCTGCCGGGCGACGTCACCCCAGTGAGTTTCAATTGGCTCTTGAATATTGAATGCTGAAACTGTCATGACTAACGTATTCCTTATCCTCGGCGATTTTATTGGACCTTTGTGCGAGATTTGGTTTCCTATGTCGTTTTTATTTTTTTTTTTCTTTGCCTACTGAGGGAAATGCAGGGTCCTGCGTGATGATTGGGGGAGACATCATATCCTGAAATCAGCTAGACTTTTGGTTTCCTCATCACGAGAATAGACAAGATGGTCGGATTTTCGGCTGTGATTGCTTGAGCGGATCGAGTGGTGCCTTTGTGCCCTTGGGCACTGCAGAGATTATCAAGAAACTTTTCTTTACCGGATGTAGACGTTGGATGAAGGTGATCCAACCGCTCTGAAATGCTCTCTATGATCGAGGGTGATTTGATTGACAATCGGGGGAAGATAGACGAGTTCATTTTGCATGAATATCGAGTCAAAACCAAAGTCGGAAGGAATGAACCTCCGGACTGAGAGAATGGGAACTAAACGGGCCAATTCACGTCCTCTCGTTGACAAATTGACCAGGTCAAGATGCAGGCTAGCCTTGTGCGACGTCAGAGATGACAGGGGTGGTTGAGGAGGAGGAGGAGGAGGAGGTGGTGGTGGTGGTTAGCGCATGTGTTGTGGACAAAGGCTACTAGGAATTCTTCACTTATGGTGTTTTCTTGAAGACAGAGGAAGAAGAAAAATATTGCCACAGTAGGGTTATTCACTAGTGCAATGTAACGTCTCGATGAATGAGCTTGGGAAAAACTGTCTTTTGATGTTCGCAAAAGAGGTAGCAGTGTCCATGGGATCAACGGACTTTGTTCGGCTTCGTTCAACCGAGGCGAAACGGGGAGATTGAATTGGCTCTCTTACTAACAAACTGAAGGGAAAACGCGAAGGATTCCACTGCAAGCTCTTGACTGTGAATTATCTTGGCGAAACCGAGTATTTTTTTTTATGCCGTAAACATAGGAACCTACTACTTCCTCGGAGGCCGATGAGTTCCGTACACGCACGACTGGCACGCGACAGCAACTGAAACAAACAAGCATTCATTCCCAAACGGAGAATAAATCTGCAACAATAACTGGAAAGAAGTCAACACCGACCGCAAAAATTATGCCGATGATGCTCTCAGGAAACAGAAGGGAAGGATTGCTTGATTGGTCTGGATTCTTTTTCCGCAGTGGCCTTACTCGTGAGCTCAGGGACATTGGGACCAGGGTCTGCGGAGACGTAAAGCATCTAGCCCCGGCAGAGTGTTAAGGTAATGCATTGACGCTCAGGCGCTCGGTGGCTATGTATAAAAAGAGAGATGCAAATACTCGTGATGGTATGAAAGGATTAAAGTGCGGTTTATCGGTTTTACACGGTCATCATCGATTATTAGTTTGTCCTCTTTAGATCGGTCAAGGTCTGACGGATTCAACATGGATGGCATTGCCATATCCAGAATTCCTCTGTGCTCATGGGGGGAAATGGGCTTACCAGGCAAGCCTGAATGACGGCAATGTGTACACTTGAGGAATTGATCGTCAGCGAGGTACTTTGTTGTAACTCATGTAGCAGTGCAACGATGAATGTATCTGACGACCCACTGAGTTTAGGGTTCGATTACGTATTTTGGGGTGACACCTACTATGTTGGGTAAGAGTGGAGGTACTGGTACCCCTGGGGACTTTCTCACTTTTGTCTCGGCTGTCACTTTGTCTGGGGTTCCGGAAGGGCCAGAGGACGGAATTTGGCTAAGCTCTCATTGGTCAGCTGCCCTAGGGTTTAGCCCTACCTACTATTGGAAGGCAGATTCAGCCGATTCTCACATCTATGAAGAAGTCTCACAACGAGTGCATTTTTCTTTGCAAGAATCTAGATAAAGATGGTCCTGATGAGAAAAACGACAAGCAAAGTTTGACTGACCACTTGTCTCTACTAACAGTTCTTATGGCTCAACTCTGCCGTGATCGACGCTTGCTGGTGGCAACGTCGTCGGAGAGCTTCACCGAGGAGAGTCGGGGCCAGTGTTCCTGAAGGTGTTGGCGGGGGAATGAGACCTTTTCTTCGTTTCGCCCGGCAGCAATGACATGGGCGCCCAAGGCAAGAGCAATTTGCACTGCGGTACCACCAAAGCGGCCGGTGGCCGGGGCAATGATGACGGAGTCTCCCGGCTGGATTTCCAGCAGCTCCAGCAGACCTGCAGCCACGGTGAAGGCGTCGTTCAGCGTGACAGGCTCTGCAAAGCGGTAGCCCAGCTTGTCGATCAAGAGAGACTCGTTGAGAGGGTAGATGCTCTCAAGTGGTGGGCGCACGAATTCTGCCATGGTACCGCGCCCTGTTGCCACGCAGTTTCCCAGTCTGATATTATATTAGCCCGACGCCGTGGGAGTGCCAATACAGTATAGCCCTGCAAACTCGAGACCGAGGGATCGATCGCGCGTGACAAGGTGGTGAATTCACAAAAACAAGATGGCCGGGCTAAAGGGTCGTCGCATCTGGTCCCATGGCGTGGATCCGTCTAACAGCTGCGGTGGACAGCGTACATGGGCAAGGAAGATGAGGCAGCTTGATCACTCCAGATTGGATCTTGCGGCTGTTGGGTGAGACGTTGGCGGTGAGGATCCTCACCACGGCAGTGCCGGGGAAGCACTTTGGGCACTGGCAGTGAGTTTCCAATGTGACGGGAGCACCGGAAGCCGCTTGAGTCAGGGCCTGCATTTTTTTGTTGGAGTGATGTGATCCCCCTAACGTCTTCCAGCGCGCAAGACGAACAGAGACGAATGTGAAAGGACATGCCATATTGACGACATCACCCATTCTTATACTCTACGCCCTCTGATAGAGTCATAGTAGATGGTGTGATCTTTTTTCCCTTGGTCTTTGTTGGTTATGTGCAGGGTTACATATTTTTCCGCAGACAAGATAGATGCCGAGGCGGGATTCGAACCCGCGAACTCCGAATGCCGGAAGGACAGAAGACTGGGTCACACTGTTTGGGGCCGGCCCGGCGCGCACCGCAGCATTCCCCACTCCGGGGGTTTCTCTTCGGTCGGACTTCGGAGTGCCGGGTTCGATTCCCGTACCGTCGGCTCTACATCTAGAGCTCTGCGAGATACTATAACTACGGCATCCCATGAAATTTACCTAAGACGTAGGTAACTACCTAGGTACCTAGGACCCTAGGTACTCCGTACCTCGTCCGGATTAGAGATTGCTACTAATACCTATTAGATACTGCCAGTGAGCGTAGGGCTATCAGCCTCGGCGGCTAAAGCCCCTGCTTTGGTTTCAAGAGCGCCTGTGTCGTTTATCGTCTCATGAAACAGTATCAAAGAGAAAAGACCAATGAACCGTACGACTAAGGCGCGGAGTCCATGCCGTTGAGATTTTGTTGGACAGCATTGAATCTCAACGAGAACGAGAAGCTAATAGAAGTACTTACTTACACCGTACTCTGTAAGCTGCATGCTACTAGGTACGTATGTTGCTCGTCCCTTAAGACTATTGGTTGCTCGTATCATAATGCGTTTCTCGTGCATTTTGCGACAGTGTTTTATTTTCTCGTCAACTCTCGACCCCGCATCGTGGAGCAGCCGGTTGAGAAGTAGAATCGATCATCTGGGAAGCAAAGTCTCTGCATTAGAGTCTGCTCGGCGCCAAATGAGACAAAAGACATCAGGATCTTGTGCCCTGGGATCTGCCCTTATTCGCATAGATAAGCTATTTCGCTTCACAAGATCCATTTGATCCTGAATCTCGTTGCTCTCACGATAAACGTTCCGATCCGGAAGACGTCACATCTCCGAATGGAGTCAGATGTCCTCGCACCTTACTCGGTTCGCTACTCTTACTATTCTTCTCAAGAGCCTCTCTGCTGCGCCCTTGAATACAACTGCTGCCGGCGCAAGTGATGGACTTCTCAGTAATTCAACTGAAGTCACGTCATTTGACCGCAGCTTCATTGACGATGATGGCCGGCAGGGTTGGACACCCCAACCCGAAGGGCGCGGAACAATGGATATCATCTGGAGTTGTGGCTTCACCATGACTCTCTGCTCCTGGTCGATTCTTTGCATGAACGTACCGGCGCCGAATGAAAGTCTCTTACGGATCTACATTCGAAAGTTATACTTGACTGCCTTGGCGCTTCTGGGACCTGAGTTTATCTTCCAGATTGCGTTGACGCAATGGGAATCGGCACGTCAATCCGTGAAAGATTTCCACGAATGCGGGTATACAGACTGGACCATGAAGCACGCGTTCTATGCGGATATGGGCGGATTCGTGTTGAAGACAAAGGATTGGGTACCATTCCCGGTGAACGCGAAGCAGCTGCACTATCTGGTCACTGAGGGATACGTTGACTTCCCACAGCTTACAACACGAGACATTGCGGACCGGAACAAGGTGGACAGCATGCTGCGATTCATCACGTTGTGCCAAACGCTCTGGTTTGTCGTCAACATCGCGGCACGTGAATACCAGGATCTGGCAATTACCACCGCCGAACTCACGACTGCAGCATTCATCGTGTGCACTGTCGCTACCATGTACTGTTGGGCCCATAAGCCGGCGGACATCGAGACGGCTATTGTCATCGAATCTCACGCGACCATTGCGCAAATCCTTCTGGAGGCTGGTGATCGTGCCAAAAAGCCATATAGTCGGACGCCGCTCGATTTCGTAAGCCGGAAAGAATGGCCATGGTCGCTTTACTGGTCGAATTGGGTGAACATCCTCCGAAATATGGGACTCGACGTCGTCCAGCTTGAGCGCCCTATTGTTCGATTCGAGAACACGGCGATCCCTGAACCCTCTCCGGCGGGATTCCGGGCCTGTTTGATTTTGACCAGTATCTACGCTGCCATCTTCGTTTGCGCGTGGAATTACAGCTTTCCGACTCGTGCGGAACAAATCTTATGGCGCATTGAGAGTCTGGTGGTTTTCGGCTGCCTCGCCGCTTTCTGGGCCGTAGGTAAATACGCATTCGAAATTTACCCGGAGCTGAAAGGGAAAAGGCGCTTATCTGGCTCCGAAGGCGAGCAAGACGAGAAGGCCTCAAATCAGAACCAAGAGCCCACGACTGGAAAACGTCATAAGAGCCGACTCGAACGTATTGCGGACAGCGTCAGAAATAACTCGGTCGGGAAAGATCCGGAGCTCACAGTTCCTCTGAAAGCCATCTTGCCTATGTACGTTGCGGGCTTCCTTTACTGTCAAGCTCGTGCCTATATCTTCATCGAAGATATCATAGAACTACGATCATTGCCAAAAAGCGCATATCGAACAGTGGACTGGAGCAGCATGCTTCCGCACATATGACGGTTCCTCCATGTGTTGTATGATGTCTGTTGAACATTGTGAATGGATGTACGAAACAGCAACTTCACTGCCGCGATGTGTTGAGTCCAAGGTACTATTTACATGTCGACACAATATAAGGATTCCAAGACAGTTTCGTCTCACAAACGGAGCATGAACAGCACATTCATGACATTCAACATCATCTCAGCAAGCTCATGCGTAACAGTACATCCGTCATCAAGAGTCCAACAAGCTTTTTTCTTGAGTCGCGGTGGATGTCAATGGGGACGGCTTCTTCCCCGTGATCGAAATATATGAATAGTACTGGCAATTGCGGTAAGTTGCGACGGCTGCCACGGCATTGATAAAGTACTTTTCGAGTCTGAATAGTGTGATAAAGAAGTAAGGAATGATCGCGCAGATGTAGAATAGCCGCAGCATGGGGCGCACGTTCTCCGAAAGGTCGGAGACCTGCACGTCTACAAATCCCGCCTCCTCCAACAGCGTCCTCAGAGTTCCTTTTTTGGACAATTCATGGGTCGGCATCGCTGCGAACGTGTTGATGGCGTTGAAGCTTCGTACAACACTATCTGGCGCAGTTTCAATGCCCTTGTGCTCGTATTCGTGCAATGTGATGCTGCCACCGGGTTTGAGTACCCGGAAGAACTGCTGGAGAACGTGCGCGGGGTCTCTGGCATGCACAAAGGTTTCCATGGTGTAGACGCCGTCAAACGTTTCAGGCTCGAACGCTTCCAGGTGGTGATAATCCATCTTCTCGATGCTGATTGCGCGCTCCAGCCCCGCTTTTTTCACATTCTCTCGTGCCCATTTCACGTGGCGGGCGACAACGTCGATTCCACACACCCTCAGACCCTTACGTGCAAGGTAGATGGCAACAAGCCCGACTCCGCAACCCGCGTCCAGCACGAGGGAGCCTGGCTTGAGTGCGAGCGAGTTGTAAAGATACTCCTCCATCCTGCGGAGGGCGGCGTTTATGGGGAACGGCCATATTGTGCCTGGTTCATAATATCCAAAGTGCCGCGCGCCGCCGAGAAAGACGCGGTAGCCAATGCGGCTCTCGAGGGAGGCATAGTATTGTTGAAGGGCAGGGTTTTTGTCGATAAGGGGCTCTTGGGAAAGGGCGGGTGAAGCAGCCATTGTTTGGCTGGCGGCTCTGTTTTATTGTTGTTCGACCGGAACGACTGGTGGGCGGTTGTTTTCCACTCGATCGAGGGGCGTAATTGGTCTCTAGTTGGGATAGCAGGACATCAGTACCAACCGAAACAATTGAGTTTAGCGTCTAACAGGAAGCTGACTTAGGGGACTCTGTTTCTGTCAGAAGATGTCTTCAACGATTCAACTTGGGCTCTTTCATAAAATCTCTATGAAGTTTGGAACGACGCGACAAGGGCGATATTTGAAGCTACGAAATTGTCTGGATCGGTCTGGCGGGCCGAGGCACTCTCCTTGGCAGCGCTAAGAGCTTGTCCAATCAGCCACCGCGAACAAAGGATTAACCGCCAGATCGCCTCGATTGGGGACAGCTTCGTTAGCTCAGATCCGATCAATGACTATTGCAGGAAACCTCGCCATTGCTCGTTGGAGTGAACTTGCGGCTTGGGCGCGGCAGTAACTCCACCAAGCACGAGTACTCCGTACGATGGAAGATTGGCGTTTCAACTTCCATGTTCGATCGGAGCTCACCTTCAGCTCCAATCTTATGTGATCAGGACGCCATGAAGAACTGAATAATAGTACTCCGTGCGGAGAGCTACTCCGTCTTTGATCGTTTGATCTTGTTCTACTTTGCAATCGAAATCATCGTCATATTCATTCTATACCAAGGTTATTCACTTTTCGATATGATGCTCGCCTCCCCGTGGCTCATAATATCGAAGCTCTCTTCACTGGCCGACGTCCTTAGCGGACTGGACGTGTCCTCGAAATCACCCTTCGATCCAAAGTTTCCATCCGCGTCCGAAGCACCCCGGAGAGCAGTCGAGTTCTGATCCCATCGCCGATCGCCGATCCACTCAAGACCGTCTCCTGAACCGGCCCCCTTGAACCTGCGTCGGGACTGCTCCTGCTCCTCCAGGGAGAGAACCGGGGACAACGACGGCAGCAGTAGATTCCGCCGATGCCATGCGCCGAGGAACATCCCGTCTGGATCGACCTCGTTCCTGACCTTCAGCCATTCGTCCATGTCCGATCCGTACAGATCTCGCAACTCCTGCGGGCTAAGGATGGAGAAGAACTTGGCCCAGTGAGGTCGCCCGCCCAGCTCCCGCATCAGCCACTCGAACGCTTGGTAGTATCGCTCTGTGCCTGGCGGGTCGCGACGGTACGGGCGATACATGATCGTATTCAGGTACAGGGTCGGACCGGTGCGGCAGGATGGGTCCAGGTACGGGTGGGGCGAGTCCGTCACAGTGGAATCGGAGACTCGCACCTCAACCGGACTGTGCACGTAGACTCCCTTGGAACTGAAAGGGATGCGCGCCGTTTCCTCATCACCGTGGATCCATGCCGACAGTCGAGTGATGGCTTCGGGTCCTTTTTCCAATGGAAGTGCCCACTCATTTACAAACTGCGAGTACAGGCAGTCCATCAACAAGCCTTTCCGCGCAGTCTCGACTGCCTCGGTGACGTGAACCTTGGGCTTGAACCCATACTGCATGCCAAACACGAACCACTCCACCCACGGGAGGATCCGCGGGAACCATCGCGCCAATGCCAGTAAGTTGTGGTAGATGTGGTAGCCCAATCGACCGCCGTAAAATGACGTCGGTGGCGCCCGGAGAGGGAGATCGGTTTTATCAGCGTGCCAGACAACGGCTCGCTTCATATACGGAAGCCACCAGACGCGCACGTAGTGATGGGACGTCCAGAGGCCGTTGGACCAGTTCTCCAAGATCTCAGAGAGCGGGTATAAGGACTGCTTCCAGGCAATTCTAAACGACCGTGTCGCTTGAAGCGTGACCTCAGTGATGATTCCCAAAGCTCCAAGGGACACCAGTGCGGCGCGGAACAGAGACGGGTTGTTGGTCGCGCTGCAGTGGACCGTCTGGCCATTCGCCAGCGTGATCGCTAAGCTTCGGATGCACTCCGAGAGCAGACCATGGTAGACTGAGCTGCCATGAGTCCCGGTCGTAATGGCGCCGGCAATAGACTGAGCGTCAATGCTGCCGAGATTTGGGAGGGTCCATCCATGCCGTTCTAGCTGTTCGCCGAGGTCCCTGAGGCGGATCCCAGCCTGCACCGTGACGACTCCATCCGGCGAGATGTGAAGAACACGATTGAAATGGTCGAGGTTGACGACCCACGACGACGTGCAGGTCAAGTCCGACGGTGAATGTCCACTGCCGACCACTACGACACGGCGACGGCAGCGCCCGGCCAGTTTCACGACTTTTTGAATCTCCTCTAAGGACTGTGGCTGAATGTACAACTCCGGCAGAGAGTAGAACGTCCGGGCCCAGGTATGGTGGATGTGATTCTGGGTCGCGCGGAAGGGGACGTCCGGATCGAGCCGGGCCAGTTCGCGTTCGATGGAGGGGTCCATGTATGTTTGTAGACTTGGATGACCTGCAGATATGCAGATGCTGTCGCAGAATGCGATTGGCTGGTGGCGTTCTCCTCTCTTTTCTTTTTCTGCGCTGGACCCAATTACAGGGGCCAGATCTCAAGACATGATCGGAAAACGAGAACACGGAGCATGAAGGAAGAAAAGACAAGCAGGATCTACTCTGGGAAAAGTCACTGAATCCATTCCTGTTCTTTTTCGCGATCCCCGATGGATTAGTCACTCTCTTCTACCGATGAGCTGATTTCGGATGACTCTGAGGCGTGAACGTCTGTTACCTGGCTATACTTATATGGGAAGGCGGTGAGCTGAGCCGCCATTATCCATTGGCTCACTGGCATGATTCGGTGATTGGTTAGGGCTGTCGGAGCCGGCTCGGAGAACCAAGCCGGAGCAGAGCGAGATTGAAACGGAATCAGGTTAGGGCTTAGGGCTAGAGTTTGGTTATCTTATCATGCTCGCTGATCTAGAGGTAGTTATCGATAGTATATAACGATCTTCCATGACGGGCTGCCGAATCTGACGACATCACGACAGCTTCCATTGTTTCGCAAGCAGTCATGAAGAGGAGCCGATTCCTACATGCCAGACCGCCGCCATGAAACGTGAATTCCTTTCCATCAGCGCTCTGGCGACGTGGGCGACACTGAACGGGATCAAATTCCCCGATATCGCGTTCGAAAAATCGCAATCGTCAAATTCGGATGCAGATGCCGAAGCCAGAAGGAGCGGCGCTAAGGCTACGGTCGCTGATAAAGGATCAGCTGTTTTCGCAAAGGCGGAGAAATATAATGGCGATCCGGAAGTTGAGAGCTCACGACCGGTGACCCTGATTTCGGTGCCGCGGGACATGGTCCTTTCGTTGGACACGGTGCAGGAGTATGCGAAGAGCGATACTTTGCTGCGGGAGGTATTGGATGCAGTAGGAAGCTTCGGGCGGGTATGCAGAAATTGGTCTTTGAGTCCTTGGACAAAAGAAAGGATTGTTGACCAGAAAGAGTAGACACCTCGAGGCGCGATTCTGATCTTTCTCTTGTTGCACATCACATACACCGCCGTAAGTGATAAGGATCATGATCCCGCCGCGGAGGAAACGAAGATACGTGGGGTTTCAAACCCCTGGTCGGAATACATCAAGTTTCTCCCAGAGACCATCCCCATCCCGACATTCTACACCGAGGACGAGCGCAGCATCCTGTACGGCACATCGCTCAAAGATGCCGTCGACGCAAAGCTTGGCGCGCTCGAACGAGAGTTTGAGCTCCTCCGCACATCGACGCAGAATATTCCCTGGTGCCAGCGGCACTGGTGGGCAGTTGAGACCGGGCAATTGAACATTGACGACTGGAAGACGGTCGACGCGTTGTACCGGTCGCGTGCACTGGACCTGCCGGGGACCGGTCATGCGATGGTGCCGTGCGTGGATATGGCCAATCACGCGGGAGGAGATGACACGGTGGCCGTGTACGAGACGGACGAGAATGGAGATGCGGTGCTGCAGTTGCGGTGGGGGAAGCGGATTTCGCCGGGGCAGGAGATTACCATTACGTCAGTCTCTCCATTCAAAGTGTGACGACAGAATGCAGATGACTCTAACGTTGCATTGCAGTTACGGCGACGACAAGGGCGCGTCGGAGATGATTTTTTCCTATGGGTTTCTTGAGAACACCATGCAAGACGCGAAACAACTATTTCTCGACCTAGACATTCCTGATGATGATCCGCTCAAACCAGCAAAGAGGGCAATTTGCAAAGATGCTCCTGGAGTCAGACTATTCTCTATCAACAAAGACAGCGGCGGAAACCATGACAATAACTCTGCATCCACAGGTTGGGAGAGCGGTTTCGTCTGGTGGGCCTGCGTAAACGAAGAAGACGGCTTGAACTTCCAAGTCCTGCAGACGCTTGAAGGCCAGCGAGAGCTTCGGGCGACATGGAAAGGCCAGCCACTCAGCCCAGACACGACTTCCCTTGAGGATCTGGTGCTCTCCGATTCTCAAAAGGACGTTTTCAAGCTGCGCGCCAACGTAATCATTCAAACTCGTCTAGAGCGACAGCTTTCACTACTGGAAGAGACCGCCAGCGCGTTCGACGAGGTCGAGCATGATCCAAGCGGTGACCGAACAGGTATTCGGAGTGAAGTGTACGAGACGATTCGGCGGCTAAGAGGCTTAGAAATCGATCTGCTGAGGAGAGGGTTGAAGGATTTAAGCCAAGAGGTACGCCCGGACGGCTGATATCTCGCATTTTGATGATTACGTGCTGATACACTGTGCCAAGAGAGAGGAATTGATAAAGTCTCCGACGGTCAAGGAGTTTCTTGACAGAGAGAGGGAACGAGATGTCGATGACTTTTCGTGATCAGTAACAGATTCCCAAACTTGAGTGTACCCGAAACTGATCCACGTCAACGGATAAGAAAATCCAACCGTGATGATCTATCATGACTATCATATACCTGATATTGTACAAGAGCAGTAACCTCAATTATCATGTATTATTTCTTCTCATCTCCGCCCTGCGGTGGGTTTCTTTCTTGGCCGCTTCGACCCACTCCTCATACTTGCCATCCTTGACCTTTTGCCGCACAACGCCCTTGAGGACCTCTCCAATGAAACCCACAAAGTTGGATCGGCGGAGGGAGTTCTCCCACGCCCATGCACGGCGCTTTTGATTCTCCCGCTCGAGAAGCTCCATGTCGCCAAACTCCTGTGCCCGGATGCGCAGGTCCCGCACCACAGCCATCAGATTGAACCGAATCTCGCCGGCAGGATACCGCGCGATCCGCCGCTGGAGGACTTCAATGACCTTCTCCGGAAAGTTCTCAGCGTCGCAGGGCCCATGACTGATCGGGAATGGCTGGAGACCATCCAGCTCGTACAGCGTGCCGTTGACCGGCGTGTAGGCGATAAAGTGGTACAGATCCGCGTCCTCGTCCGCTGGAGCCGGGCGCTGCGTCTCGTCGACAAAGGGTGATGCCCGCGCAAACGCGTTGTGCGCGGTGCGGATCACCTCCGAGTTACTCAGGGCCTCGCCGCGGAGATCCGGGGGGAACCCCGCGGTGAACTCCTTAAACGAGGTGAGCTCGGGGCCGATGTTGATCGGTGCCAGCGTGCTCGATCCGCTGGTTTGGTCATGGTTCAGGATCACGGACAAAACGGCCTGTGTCCCGCAGGCATTCTGGATGGTCTGTGCAGCAAAGAATAGCCCGTTCTCCGTCGCGCTCCGGTCGTAGGTGCCGTCCGCCGGTGATGATGAGTCGCGGGATTGGCCGCTGAGCCACTTGAAGAGGAAGATCACACCGTAAACAGGACTGTGTATAAGGAAGTCAGACGCGATTCTTAATTTCATTGTATTGCCCCACACGACAGTATATCATCTACAGTAGTACCTTAATGATCGAATTGTGTCTGGGTCAAGCGAGATGAGCTCTTCGAATTGAACGCCTTGAACACCGAGATTCTCGATCAACGACGTAAACACGCCCTAGAGACTTATTAACTCAGTCCGAACCACTTCCATACATCTGACACAACGTACTTCATCTGACTCGATTGTGCTCCAGCCGCCGCTCTCCGCCATTGTGAGCTTGACTGCACCAATACGGCGCCGTTGACAGATTCGGTAGGCCTAAATAGCAACGCAGTTGATGAGATTGTTCGGGAATCGTCGAGGCAAAGCCAAAGTGCAACACGCAAACCTCGTTCAATGGCCACGGAATCAAGGCTCCAAACGGGACAGCTTCTCTCCTTCAGTCAGTTTAGCTAGTACTCCAAAGAGAAATGATTTCATTATTGATTGTTAAGAGTTCGACGATTGGGACGTCGTTGAAACTATTCCTAAAGTGGCTAGAACATGCTGAATACGGTTAGATTGAACTACCAGATTGGGTTAGGTCTCTCTGGAGGATTGAGGCCTAAGGCTACGAAGCAACAATGACGGACTGAACAGGCATGAGGCTCGTCGTCATTGCGCTCGGTGAGTTTCTCGACTGATTCCATCCACACCACGATGACTGCTCGATTTCTTTGACGGATACGGACCCAATTGTGTGTGGATTGGCACTTTTGACATACACCTGGAGCCTGACCGCAATGGCATTTCCAGTTCCCATTCGCTTTTCTACTCGTACCTGTACTTGGGACAGTTGCTCGAATCCAAAAGACAGACTAGTCTGTGCAGCAATGCTGGGTTAGAATTCGGAGCATGGCTGAATTTAAAGATTTCTTTAAAGTCTGAAGGACAACTCAGCAGTGAATACCTCGAGGCATCCAGATAGTCATGACAAAGTTACTCCGTCTCCCTCATCAACCGTCCTTTTTCCTCCCTATCAGCTCCGTGAACTCACTGATTTGTTCACCTCGCTGCAGTCTCGCTGTTGTCTCTGATTATTTCCCGGTCACCTCATTGTTACTCTCCAAGTTTTCTTGATTTTCGCACCATGGCGACCAAACTTTTGCTTTCACAGCTCCCGTTCACCCGTGGGTATAGGGTTCTGCTGCACAGTCCGCTATTTCTGTACAAGGAAAAAACATTGGGCGTGTTGCCCTGGGCAAAAAAAAAAAAAAAAGAATCAACGTTGTGTTCATTTCCATGTCTGCTTTCCCGCGACTTTTCGCCTATTTATAAAGCCTACGAGGTCACCAGGACAACGCCTTCATCGATTATCCAAATAGCCTGAGAGCATGATTCCTGGCGGTCAGCACCTGCAGTAGGCCACAGGGTTTTCCCATTCGGGAGTGAGACGCATGAACGCTTTGAACAAGCAGCACCCGGTCGCCATCTATGAAACGAGATGATATATGATGTATTTCACCTCTCCAGAGATGTTTTCCCATAATTCTCACTAACCTTTAATACATAAATCGGCCACATGTTCTCGCTGGGACTGGGCATTCGGTCCTCTGATAACGCGTCAAGTTGAGCATACGACCAAATAATAAGAAAAATCAGAAACTCTCCCAGGGCCTGATCCTGGAAGGGGATGGTCTTTGGGGCGTCCAGGATTTTCCTTGCAGCTATTATGCCGTTGCGTGTAACGAGACCCTGGCGACGGGCCGGTACGATGGTCGTGTTTGGGAAATCCCGGAGGAAGCCTGGTAGTATGTGTTCTCTGATTTTTGGACACCATGACAGGTGCGGTATTGCATAGTCTATTTAGTCAAGGCAGCCTTCTCTGTCTGCTGATCGTGCGCTCGCAGTGAGCGCGGCATAGCAAATGCCGTTGGCTTCGTGGGCGCGTCGCTAAAGGTCTTCCTCAAGGTTGTTTACTCGGCTGACATTATGGCCATTAGCACATATCAAGGTACTCAATCATGCGACATCTAACTCAGTTGCAGAGTCATCAGTAAGCATAATTTCGACATGCCATGCGCCCTGACAGAAGTACGCAGCTCCCGAAGCCTCTCCGCCAATATAATATATCGCGATCTTCTGACGCCGTCAGAACATGCGCTGCTGGCATGAAGTTCGCGCACTCGTCACGCACTAGGGTTGGCGACCACGGAACGCGTCTAGGCAACATGGCTGCCATATGATGAACCAGGTGGGCTCGCACGGTTGACAGTGTACCAGGTCTCTTTTCCGATGTTCATTGATGTAAATTGGTTTGCTACCCTAACAATCCAGCTTGGAAGCCTTGCGGACAGTCGGTGGAGCATAACTACAGGTCACAATCACGGTACTTGAACGTCAAGCATGGGAAGAAGAGGACGAACAACTTGAAAGGATCACAGGCTGGCAAATTCGCTTAGTTCGCTGACCTAAATCAGCATCTGACCCTAGATGCCTTAGATGGCAACCACAGCTGTACGGACCGACAACATTCTTGAAAAGTGGCCTCATGTCGTGGAAGACGCCAGAGCGAATGGTGACAGTGCGAATTGATGAATGAATCAGGATGTAGTATCATGACAGTTTTATACTGCCCAACTCTGTCCTGATCGTTTGACAAGTCGTACTACAGTACCGTCGCCATCTCTCTCCTCTCTAGCCATCTTCCTCGACATTGCATAAAAAGAAAAAAAAAAAAAAAAAAAAAAAAAGACGTAGATAAGGTCCTGGTCGATATTACTGAGGAAGCATGGGCCAATTGCATACAGCCTGTCTTCAAAGACAGCTCGAGGTTTGGCCTTTCAAGCACGAATCCTGCACAACATCGAAGAGGCATGAAGAGGCATGGCCGATAAGAGCCATTCTACAATTGAGTAAGTTGGGCTGTTCTCGGACCCGAACGCGTGTAGATGTTGGATAGGCATACCCGTCACCTGAGGACCCTTTCCACTTTCGTGTCTCGCTTGCAGGGACCAGGATTCTGATTTACTTGAGGCAGCCTGCACATGGTCTTCATCGTTTGTCTGGAAAACAAGAACAAGGCAGGTGATACTTGTGTCTTGATCCTGGTGGTTTGATCGAAAACACTTGTTCAGCATTCGAAGTTGCGAAGTGCATTCTTCTGGTAGGGTTCATAACGACCGATCATGAGAAATGAAGTCTCCGAAACCAGAAGCTTGATTAGTTAGTCCGAGCATCAATCAACTGCAATCAAACTGAGAGATCAGCAGAGATACTACGAGTAGTACAGCTAACTACCTGCTTCGAGCACCTTAAGGATTGATCAACTAAAAAATGGCCGATCTTCCGACGCTCAACACATCAGTGGGATCTCGGACAATCAATCCATGATCTACCTAGCCAATGCACGAAACTGTGATAGCCGAGCCTATATATGATCGATGCCGTCGACAATGTAGCCTACCACCGGTGTAATTGTAATCTACTGAAGTCGAACTGTATTCTCCTTTACTATTAATCAAGTACACATCCCCATTCGATCAAGGCTGAATTCCGTCCTACAAACGCCTGTTTTGCACTTTCCTTGCCGTACCCTAGGTGTAAATAAAATACCTACAAAGGCAAGTACGGATTAATGAGTCGACTCAGACAACCCCTTTAGTTTGTACCTTGATTACGGAGTAGTTCTACTCGTACTCCGTACCCTGGAGGAGAAAAACTTCTTATTACTGAAGGCGCTCAGTAACTGCGAAAGCTCTCGATACTGGGAGAACATAAAGGCCTGCGATGTCCATCTATAATGCACAGCGACCCGAAGAATACCACTCGAATGCTTTGATTAGTTAATCAGTCAATCGAGCTTGTACTGTTGACGCGATGTAAGCCTAGTACACAATAGTAACTCGCTTGCATCGGGCTTCATTGTCAAGGCAGCCCAAGCAGCGCTCGGAGAGAAGTAAAACGCATTTCATCAATTCGTCTGAAAGCGCACTCTAGGATGGCGATGGTTTTCGAACTCTCAGACGAATTTCTCCAGCCTCTTCGTGCCTTTCTTGCTTTTCGAGAATCTTTATTAGGTTGTCGACGTTGACATGGGTGTCTGGATGATCGGGTCCGAGAACCTTTTCTCGCCCCTCCAGTGCCCGTCGAAATATCGTCTCTGCCTTTTCGTACTCTCTTCGTTCTGAAAGAATGGTGCCCAAGTTGTTGGCGCTTGTGAGGGTGTCTGGATGATCGGGCCCGAGAGCCTTTTCCCATCCCTCCAGTGCCCGTCGATACATTGCCTCTGCCTTTTCGTACTCTCCTTGATTTTGAACGGCGTTGCCCAGGTTGTTGATGGTCCTCAGAGTTTCGGGATGGCTGGGGCCCTGGAGCTTCCCTCGTCCCTCTAATTCCCGTCGCCACATCGTCTCTGCTTCGCGATACTGACCCAGGATGGTGAAGCTGAGGGCTAGTTTGAAGAGGAGATCAACCTTCACATCGTCTACCGTTGTTTGACCGTCAAGAGCATGCCGAGCATGTGGGAGGTAGCCTAGCCATTCCCTTTTGCTGTCATATTCAGGAAGTGGAAAAGCCTCTTCGATGCGTCGCATCACCTTTTCCGTCCACTTGCCAAGCTCTCCTTGCTTGTCCAGCCAGTTCATCATTGCAAGTTGAACCAGCCGGTGAATGTCATATACGTCTGACTCCTCTCTTTCAGTAATGAACGCGTACGCCTTCAACGTCCCAAGGGCATCTTCCGCTTCTAACGTCCAAGCGCCTTGAGGAAGAAGAGAGCGCGGAATAGCTTTCTCGCTCAGAAAACACATGAACTTCAAGTAATCAGCCGCGAGAGGATCATGGCCTGCAATCTGCTGGAACGAGATGAGCCACGTTGTAGCAATCGGATTCTTCGCCTCCGTATATCGATGGCCGTCTTCAAAATCCCTGCTCAATAACGCGACCATTTCTCTGTCACTCGACTGGCAATCTGGAGATACTTTGTCGTCGAGATCTGTTTCTTGGCCATATATGTCGAGGCTTGTTTGATGGCAAGAGGCAGGTAGTTAAGAGCGTTGAGAAGCTTTTCTGTATTCTCCCGATCGCTAATCTGACGGCTTGTCAGATGCGTTTCCAGGAGTTTGAAACCCTCGTTTCCGCCCATGCCCTCGACCACGAATAAATTTGTGACTGGAACGCCAAGCTGCACAATAAGCTCACGGTTCCGCGACGTGAACAATAAGGAACCTCGCCGACTGAACGGGAGGTGGCGGCCGAGATTGGTGCTACCGTCGAAAAGGGCTGAGCTGTCGGCATTGTCAACAATCATGAGCCAGCTGCCTGCACTCTCATGACTCAGAGCCTGCTTTACAAACTCCTCCACGTCGGCTTTGTCGTCGTTAATCCCGTTGATTTCCAGTAACTGGCCGATATTTCTGTAGGCGTTTCTGAAGCTGACGGCGTCTATGGCTGGAACCCAATAGATGGAGCAATCAGAGTGCATCTCGCGGACCCGAAAGGAAATTTCGAGTGCAATCTGCGTCTTCCCGATACCACCCAACCCTACAATGCCGGTTCTTTGACAGTCATCAGCGTCCACGCCCGGCGGAACAATTGAAAGGAGCTGTTCTATAATTGACTGTCGACCAACAAAATTCTTGTTTCTTCGAAAAGGCACAGCAAAAGTAATGCGTCCTGACGTCGTAGGTGGCTTATGCTCATTCACGTCGGTGGAGACACGGCGAGAGAGGTTGTCAATGAACCCCCTAATAGCCCATCCATTCTCGGCCAGATAGTTACGGGTGTGTGCTGAGATCCTGCTTGTCTTTTTCCAGTCCGACAGTGTTATGTCTCTTAGCCCTTGATCAACATTGAATCGGAAGTATTGATTATCGCATCCATATCGATCATTCAAGCTGCGGGCGACTTTTTTGGAGGACACGGTCATGTTTTTCAATGCGTTGATTATGGAGGCAGGGGAATTTTCGATAGCAATGACATCTCCAAGGCCCGTGCAATGCTCAAGATTCGCATCTGGCGGCGTTTTGGAAACTGCTTCTGGCCCTCCTGGACTAGGGTTTCGCATGGGTTGTTGTACCCAAAATTAGCATCGACGAATTCGATGTCATCTCGACCAAGTCGTATTGATTCGAAGAAGCCGATAGCAGCTGATGTTGCCCGTGCAACCTGCCAAACGGTGCACAACTCAAAGGTGGTCGGCGAATCGTACGTCGTGAAGAGGGTTGGAGGCGCATCAACGTTGTCTTTTGTAATCGCCAAAACCACCCTATGAAGACATCAACTACTTATAAATTCGCGGGTGCGGTTGCTGACATACGTCTTCGTGCATGTTTTGTCCCGAAAGAGCATGTTCTCATGCGGGCATGTCCGAGCAGTCGATTTGCCTCGCTGCCGGCGACTCTTGCATTCTGCTTCCACGCAGAATGTCTTAACTATCAATTTCATTGCATCCTCAAGGCATCTGGCAGAGAACATCGAAGAGGACGAAATGCGAACATCCGAGATTGACTTCGATGTGAAGATGGTAGCGACTTTTCGTCTGAACTTGCACGGCGAACTCGGCGAGGATTCCCATGAGAAGGCCCGCTTAGCCAGGTCTCGGTATGCTCGTATACACTCGTCGACCGTCATACGCAATCTTCCAAGCATAATTGCAATGATTCTGGTCGGCCAGTCAGTCAATGTGGGACCTCCAGCACGTAGATAAACAATCAACGTCACCCTCCGGTGCTTGTGCCTCCAATGAGGTCAAAGTGCTCGCACGGTCGGGGAACATGGTCAAGACTGTTCTCATCGCGGATCTTCTCCATGATATGTTCGAGGATGAGGAGACTGGAGAGGCCCCGAAACCCGCCACCGTCTCAAGGAGAGTCAGCGACACTACGACTTGGGAGGAACTGTGCATCATACCCAAGGAGAGGATCTTCAGCGGCTCTTGCGAAGACATCGTACGTTTAATTTAAGGGGTTTGATCCATTTGTTTGTAACTTTTATCACGTACAAAAGAATTTCCGTCGAGTCATTGAAAGAGCCTGATCACTGAACCGATGATTAGGAGTCAGGGCCTCGAAGCTGGATGCCCCGCTGCCTTCAGCGTCAGTGTCGAGGAATTCCCCTCATCATCGCCATCGGCACGACTGGATGTAGCTACTGCATAAGCTCAGGTGTATGCAACGAATCAATATTCGACACACTACTCTGTACTATCTAGTACTACTAACCGCTGTTCCGTACCACAACTCGGTTACAGTCTAACCCCGTTATGGCGATACAATCCATCCTCCAGTAAGTATCGCGATAGCGAGATATCGCAGATTGAATTCTCATGTGAGTATTGTAATAAGTACCGTTTTTAGTAGTAAATCAAGTTACATGTAATATTGACTTGCCGCTTTGAGGCCTCCCAGTGCGGCCATCCATGGCGGTCCTCAATGGCTCGTTGTCATTTTCCAGCTGTACAGGCACTCTGATTGGTCAATTATCCTCCCGCTAACGCGATATTCTGGACTTCAGGCATCGCGATATCGAATATCGGGAAAGAGATTTATATATGGCGGAGAATCCGTCCCGCCCATGAGTATCGCAATAACGAGGATATCGTGATAACGAGGAGAAATAATGGGGTTTGACTGTACCAATCCTATTCTGGTTTAGCTCGATCGGATTGATTCACCTGGATCCATCTTGCGCCAAACAAAGTTCAGGCCAGCTACAATCATGATGATCTGCCCTTGTCAGGACTCCTCACTCGCATTTTCGTATTATTGTTCAATCTAGAAGTCTCCATTTGATTAACCTATCAATCGATTATCAACACGAGTGATCATCACCAACGTATCCGATGCCTTGGTACGATTATTTCTATTTATTATTTTCTCCCAACTGTAAGTTAACAACAACCTTACTTGCGACTTACTATTCTTAGGTCCAGTGTCGATTCACCTGATCTGCGAAGCAAGTCACCGACGGGGGCTCAACGGGTTGGACCGATAGAGCATCCTTTTCCTGTTGTGAAGTTAACAACCTTTAAACAACTGCGCAGTTGAATGTGTCGAATTGTTACTGTCGATCCTCAATCAATGTCTTGGGGCTTCCGGGGCGTATAAGCAAGTCATGAGTACATCGGTAGGCTACCGACTTAGGCGCCGGACTTGGTGCCTACTGTACTCCTGCTCACTACGGAGTACGGAGTACTTGACGCATATTTATCAAAACGAGGTAGGTGTCTCGACTCAAGGGGGGGGGCAGGGGGCTTCTTCAAGCTGCTGCAGGAATCTACTGGACGGGGATTCATCAGTTAGGCAATCTCTACTCGACGTCAACCGGGCTCTGCTAGCCTAGTTGCTTATCCAGAGAGGAACATGAGTTGTTCGTCGAGCTGAGCGTTCTCACATTCGCCAAGGCCGAGTGGAAACTCTCTATCAAATACTCGTACAGAACATGAATGAAGCGACAGGTATAACAAGTTGGTATGGATTCACATATGCCCATCCAGTACATGCCGACAACCTCAGAAAACCTGCGCCCATCAAGCGCTAAACAGAATCATGGACACCGTGCCAGGATTTAGACATGTCATCATATCTATCATTCTTCGGACATCTTCGCTGTTTTGTTGCAGAAATGTTGAATTCATCAAATGCAGAGTAAACATGTGTGTATGCATGCAACGTTGAGCATCACTCCTCGCACATGAGAGGAAATCCCACTCTCTTGGGGCCCATTCGAACAAGCCGCGCGCGGTAATTCTTTCTCAACGGAGATCACATCGGTTGATTCAGTTCTAGACCGGGGCGAACCTTGAAAAAAATCCGACGTGTTCAGATGCTGGTACTTTGGCCAGCGTGGTCCGTGCATCATCATCATCATCGTCGTCGTCGTCGTCTCCGCATCGCTCTCGGGGCCGTTGATTGGTTCCGAGCAATGCGGCGCGCATTTGTCGGGCACAGATGCGGCTCATGCATGTGTGATTGGGCGAACGAGAAAAACAAACTCTAATTATTCTCCCAAATTGTTTGCTCTTCGTTGGTTCATGTCCACAGTTCCGGCGCTACTGAATCCATGGAAATCAACGGTTGGTCGTGCAGCAGGCTCATGCTCACAGTGCTGGGCGTTTCCGCAGCAGGGAGTCCGGGATACTCGTCTCCGTACGACGGGGCGGGGGCGGCTGAGAAACCGGGGGAATGCTCAAGCGTCCCCGGATAGCTGTAATCGGAGAGATTTTCGTCTTCGTAATCCGAGGTAATGGGCGATCCCGAGTACATCGCCGAGACGCCCGTGGTGTGTGGCGGGTAGATGTGTTGATGGTAAGGCGACGGTGGTAGGGTGACGGTTGACGGCGAGTGGATCGATGCGGTGTAGGACGAGGAGGTTGTCGTCACCGCGAAATCCTGGAGGTAAGGGTAGGGACTCGGGGGAGTAGCAGCACCGTACTGGTCTAATGTGGGAACGTGCTGGGACCATTGAGAGCAGCTCTTGTACTCGTTGGCGACATGGCGCGGGAAGTCCATCAGCTGCGTAGCCAGATGCATCTCCGGGAGGTATGGCTGCCGTGCCATCCGTGATGCAAGGATATGATCAATGTCCTCGATCGGGGACAGAGCCATGCATCCAAGGTACGAGCCTTCGATCTCCGGGAAAAGGGATTCCAACACGAGCGCGGTGCTGCAGAATTGTGCCAGGATCGCAAGTGCTGTAGTTTCATGCTCGTAATCTCGCAGGATCTTGGTGGGCAGCCAAATCAGCCATTTGCGTAGAGGTTGTAGCTTCTCAAACGCCAGGTCTGGAGACTGCATCGGAAGATCATTGCGCAGCGTCTGGACAAATGCTAGCAGCTCATTCACTTGATTGTACAGAATCCCATTGTGAATGACGCGCTCTCGAACAAGTTGCAGCTCGGAGATGGCCGCATCCACGCGCTCCAGATCTTCGTCCCGATACCGAATCGCGCCGCCCAAATATCGAGGACCGAAGGCTTCGCGCATCGATCGTAGCGAGCGCTGGCTCTTCAGGAATTGTGCCGGTTGGGAGGTTTCCCTCCAGAACGGCTGCATTGCGTCCAGGACCTACCATCTGGTCAGTGAAAGTTGACGCGGCGACGGTCGGAGTGAAAATCTTACAGAAAACATTGATCGTTGCAAAGATGTCAGAGTCGGCCAGTCTGTCACTTGCCACGACAACAGGATAGACGCTGCCAAGATCGCGTCACTATTTTCCTTGGAGAAACCCGCCATGGCGCTCTGCAAGCCCTTGAAAGCAATCCCACGATGATGGAAGGCGAGGCTCTCAGTCTCCTTGTTGCCCGTTATATAAGCCAAATGCGACGCGGAAAAGGCCATGATTGCGCTCATCACGAAGTCGCTCGAGACTGCGATTGCCAGGAAGCTACAGGAAATGGTCAACATCATGTAACAGAAAGTAAGGGGAGGGGGAAAGGAAACGGGAACCAACCATGGAATCTTCGAGGCCCATATTGTTGTGGTGCTCAGTCCGCGGCGGTGCAGTTCGATCGACAGACCAGCGATGTGGTGGATGAGGCGCAAATCCGTTCGCGAAAAACGATGCCAGACGGCCGGCGAGCATTGGCGCAACTCGGGAAACGGTGGGATCCCCGTGAGGCGCCAGTTCTCGATTTCTCGATCAATCTCCGGGGTGGTCATGAGATTGGGATTGGTTTGACCCTTGGACGCTTCCTCGCGCATCGCTTGGATGTCCATGTAGTCGCAACGGCAGTTGTGTTTTGTGCAGTTTTTGCTATTACGACAACGGTCAGCAACTTGCGCGTTGATCTCGAGGCAGCAGCGAGTAAATGTACCATTGCGGGAAGGTCTCGTCGCATCGGATATGCCGTCGCTTACAGGTGCGGCAGCCATTCCGGGACTTGGTATGGCTTTTACGCGGGGGGCCACCACCGGGGCCAGCCATGGTCCTCTTATTCTTAGATTCTTTCGCGGTCTTCATGGCAACGAGCGGAGGAGACATTGAAGTGTCTCCAAGGACGGAATAATCGATATAACTTGGTGAGGGGAGAGCGAGCGGTGGAGTGGGAAGTCGGGGAGGTAACGACCGTGGGCAGGCAGACAATACTATCCGCCTTGGAGAGGAACTCGGCGCAATGATATGCAATTGCTCTCTCGAAAGGCGATACTGGAATGCAGTCAAGCAAGCATCGCCGCAGTGATACTCTCCGTACCAAAAATGGAACACACCCAAGCCCAATTTGACAGCAGCTGCAGGGGAGTGAGAGCCAGATGATCAGGGCAAAGAGAAAGGGTTCAAGATGGATAGGATCTCTGAGCCTTAGCTCGACACGTGCGGATGAAATACGAGAGCCGGGGGTTGGAGCCGCAGAGTTGTTGTAACTTAAGATCAATGAAGTCAACTGCAACGGTCACCAGCAGTTTTTCGCTACAGGACCTCTGTAGGTATGTATGGGGCACATAAGGGGGTGGGCGCTGGAGAATAGTACATCCATTAAGCTCAAGCTTTTTTCAGCTGGTGTCGGTTGAGAAAAAGAAGCAGGGCGCGCAGCGGAAATACTTTTAAAGGCATGTGTTTTGACTACAGTACCACAGCGTCCCAAAGGGACCATTGAATGGATCATCATGGGTACAACATACATACGTACAGAGGTTCTCTGAACTATGGAGAACGCTATGATGACACACTGGGGCATGGGAGATGGAGCAAGGCGCCAAGAAACTTGGATTGATGATTTGTGATGACTCAAAGGCTTCCGATTGGGGAAGCATCAGGTGCAAAGCGTCCCGACATGCAATCCAATGATCCCTGGACTAAGCCCGATGTACATATCGGTATGATGATGAAAGGGAGGACTCAACTCAGGAGAAGCCCAAGATGCTAAGCGAAGCGATGGGCCGGCCGATATGTTAAGTGAATTACTGTACATGGAGCGATAGGATAGGGTGCCGACGGCAGAGAGCCTCAGGCTAGTCTGGATCGGGAAATTGGGCAGATCAAGACATGACTAAGGTGCACGGTGGGATTGATGGCCAAAGCACTGGCCAGAGGGTCAAGTCAGCGCCCAATGGGAACACTCTTGATCGGAAGCAAAGCAGACCACCCTGGTCCATGGACCATTGCCATGGCTCACAGATCCATGGTGAAATGCATTGACCACGTTCGGCCGGGTGGAGCTGTGCTTTCTTGGTGACTTTTGCGGAGTCTACCTAGTTACTCCATACTATATTTTGTACTATCAACCTCCAAGGACTTTTCGGACTGCAGCGAGATCCGGCTAATCTCGAATCCAGCACTGCCATTTGGGCCATCAAACCATCTGCCGTTGTAGAGCGCGGTGGCCATGCCAGATTTCTTTGTAGCCACCTCTGTCGCTTCCCAGAGTCGTCCGTGGCCGGATTGTCTTGCTCAGGGCCTTTTTGGCGGCTCAACCGTGGGGTGTGACAGCAAATCGACCACAATGGTCCTGATGAAAACAGCGGCATGGGCGGCCATGCAGACAATGGGCGCGGAATATCTGTTTGACCGGCATGCATGGCGGCCTCCGATGCCAATCACAGTGCAAGGATATATGCTCTTCAGCTGCCATCGGCCGGCCCGCGTTCTCCAATACTTTTTGACAAGCCAATCAGAGGCCTCAAAGTTTAACTTCGCGAAATGGCTCCCAGAACGGATTAGCGTAATCTTGAGCGACTACTTTACCAGATCAGGACTAGTCTACACTCCTTGCAGACTTCGGATTGGCTATGGTGACATTTTAGCGTCGCCAAATGATGACAAATTTCACCAGGGTCCCAAACGGCCAAACCCCAGCGTGCAGTTGAAGCAATCCCAATCAATCAAACCTCTGGAGCAGGTCGAGCCAGGTGGGAAGGATGAGCCATGTGCAGTGTGCTCCAAAGGGACAGCGAATTGCCCGACATCGGAACAAGGCTCATCTTGAAAGGCACGGTTGCAGAGCCTCCTTCCGGAGTACTCAAAGAGCACCGACCACCAGTTATGTACATTGCTCTGCCTCTAGCAACTGCCTCGATACCAAACTAACCTCCCAGACGTGCCATGCCATCGAACCAGGGTCGATTGTTGACCAGGCCCATGCGTGACTTCATAGACTGATCTCATGGGTTCCACGGAGAAACTCCGTGAATAGCCCGCTCTGTCCGCTCATACCCGGAAGGTTATGTACTCCGTACATTGTACCGATAGAATTCTCCGTGTGATCCAAGCGGCGGACTCTGATTTGGCTTCTCTGGGTGAGCGGAACGCTTGGCGTCTGGGCGAATCTTCTCTCAGTCTCAGCAACTCCAGACCGGAGGAAAGCCGGAGCTCCCCGTTCTCGGCTCTGTTTGGTGTGCGCACGCCGCCGACAGCGCCCGAAATGACTTGAAAGGATAACCGAAAAGGCCTGCCTGTCATGCGAGGCACAAATTGCCATGGACAGCCTCTCTGAACCCAGCACAATGGTTGGCCTAACCTTACTCGTAAGTGAGGGACTGCCTTGGGAATGGACTGCTGCCTGTAAGCGGTGTAGCCTGGCTTCAACAAGACAACAATGACCTCCGAGGAGCCTACTGAGCCGCAAGGCTCACACATATTGCTACTGTCGACACCTACCACATACGCCATGATCCCATCGAGCCGCCGAGTTGAACAAAAAGGCCCGATTAGGACACAATCTGCGAGGTACATAACTCCTGTACAGTATTCCGTCCCGTGCAGTCCCTGCTGGGTTAACATTCTTGGACTACGAAGTATACAGGTCACCACATGCTCCCGCCCTTGGCCAAGCCGCCGATTTTAGGCCGGGATGAACTAAGTAAGCTGGCGTGAGACAGACCACTTTGGTCCCGCCTCCCCGTAGTCGAGACTGAACTCCCCCAGGCCCCTGAGCCTTCGGAGTTCGGAGTCCAAGGAAACCTGAACCGGAGTGGTCGGGGTTCATTATAATTCAGATCGCCGAGTCTTGATTTCCAACATGTCAAACCTCTAGTAACTACTACTGTATTAACCGATCCATAACTTTGTCGATTGAACAAGATGCAGGAGTGAGGATGTTTCATTCATGATGTGACCGCTGTTTCTGCATGTTACAAAAGCAACTGACCAAAGCAAAGGCCGAGCATGTATTGTAACACTGAGAATGAATTGTGTGAAGTAGCAAACCCAAAGGGGTTATTATTGGGGAATACATGATGCTCTCCTTCAAGTTCTCACATTGTTCACCACTTCACCTAGCGGAAGGGACAACCCAGCTGAAGCTGCACCAATGTGGAATAACTACCTAATCCATAAGTGGCATGGAGCAGGTCAATCCAAGTCCCACATGGTCGAAAGCTTGGCAGCCTCACTCCACCTCGCTTAAATTTTAGGCCCACATTTCTCCTCTGTTCAAGCAAATGGATCTAACCTAAATCAGTTAGATTTGGTTGAGCTCCACAGACGCCAATTTAGCAACCGATCAAAGCTCGGTTCCTTGATTGTTCCGGCCGAGAACAACTTGAAACCCACTCGAATAGAGTTAAGCATAACTAACGGTTTTGAGTCAAGTTCCATCATTCAAGTCATAATGTACTGTAATGCACCTTATGATTACAAGTATTCAACTTTTCCCAAAAATGGTATATACAATTGAACATCTAACCTTTCTAGGTTAGTGTCTGGTAAGTATCCTGCCAATTTTGGTTCGCGGAGCAATGTTTTCCCGTGGTCCGACAGTTGAACCTCATCTTCGGCCGTTACTTCAATATTAGACCCCTAGTGATGCGATTCTTTCTCGTCGCGTCGGAATTCTGACCAGAGAATATCGAGTGACCACAACCACAACCTCCGCCGATCGACTCCAGTCTCCCACGTGGTTTTTCCGAGAAGAGTCCATATCCCAAAAAGGAAGTCTGCTCGTTTCATGGTTCCAAATACTGAGCATGGCCGAGCTTGTCCGTCCTTGACTATGAGCTTTAGTTAGATACTATTAGAAATACATGCCTGTTCACTTCAAGTCACCATGACATCCAGTTTTGGCCCAAGTGCTAACTGTACTTGGTGACTTTGTGCGAGATTATGGCGATGCATCTGCCGCAATCGACTACATCAGTGAAACGAGTACATGGGATAAGGATCTCACAGCCACGAACTCACAATGTACTCACGATCACCATTATTGTACCGCGATCTTCAAACTGAATAGCGGCACTGCAATACTGCATGCAGATAGGCCGCCGTTTCAACAAAGTGCAACGAATAGGCTATCAAACATTTTCTAGATCAAAAGTTCCTGTTCATTTTTCCACATGGGAACCAATGAAACGGTGGACAATAAACAATGTTTTTTTTTTTTTTCTTGGATGACAAGTTCCTCGAGGTAACTAGTGAAAGTACTTCTGAGACATGAACAGGCATCGATAGTCAAGATTGGTCAGTGCGGTGAAAAGAAAAATCACTCCAGTACATACAGAGCGGAGTCGGAGTACTACTACAGTATCAAAACGCAATTTCTGCTCCAGTTGCTCCAGGCTTCATCACTGATCACATCATTCCTCACGTCCAATGCACACTACGAGTACCTAGTAGGAGTTTGAAGCAGCCGGTTCGACAGATGCCAGCTGAGAGGCTGTGATTTAGAAAGATTAATAAGTTACTTAGTGAAATGGTCCAACCAAGTCCTTATCCTAGCATGCTGCGCATCCAGAGAATCCTATGAGTTTTATGTACTAGTTACGTGCCTTGGATTTTGTCATCGCAGTAACTGGATGGATGGCTCTCGTTCCTCTATCCAGGCGCTGTATTCATTGCCCAGTCCGCACCAAGTACAGTACATTCTGCGGGACCTCGCCCTTCGTCTACTATCTGCAAGTCACACCAGTAGTAAGTATGAACGAATCGGTAGCAATTGGCAGCATGGTATATGTACGGAGTACATTCAACACACATCTGCAGTCGATGCCCTCCAAATCTCATCTGATATCTGATTCGTGGGAGGATTCGAGTGACATCATTCAACATGTTCGCTCAGATCATCTTCGAATGGATACTCCGTCCAGGAGTTTAACATGGATCAACCCCAAAAATAGCATCTTCAACAACTCTCACAAAACAGCTTAACACATGCTTGCTTGCACGACGAACCCGGTGCATTTGGAAGTTTATTTGCTAGGTACATGTATCCTTCCCATTAGTTAATGCATGGAACAGCAGCTTTATGGGATCAATGATGACAGAGGACTGGTTGGTCTTGGTACTTGCCAAGTTGCTGATCATCGGCTGGATTTTCCTGCGAGAAATGAGGGAAGCGAAAAGTTTGTGCCCTAGATAGATAAAATTTCGCAAGACCATGGCTGAAGATCACCGTCGAACTTAGGCAGATATTGGTTAGAAAAGAGCTGAAACACTGCAGAATATGAACCATATCCCACTGTCTACCCTCCAGCAACTGATCTGGTGGTTAATTTGTCACTCCTGCATTGATGTCATGCTCTCCGCATATCATGACCGTGCCACATTGTTCTAACAAAAGCAACTAAACAGATTCTAAGTATACACATGCACGAAACGCTTTCTAAGCACGAATCAATCATGAAAACGGGTACATCGAAGCGAATCCCTTCCATTACCATCATGACACGGGCGATTCACCGCACAGTTTAGGTGAACGCAAATAGATTTGATTAGCATCGGTTGAACGTGGACGAGGGAAATCGGGAAGATTGGGAAGAAGGATGAAAAAGCCATCATCAAGAACCAAGAAATGCTCTTTGCCACACAAGACAAAACAACGCCGTACATCAAAAAAGAATAAAAAAAAAAAGTCTAAATCTGATAATGTGATTGCAGCTTCTGCGTGACGGCCGGAGGCAGTTGCGAAAGAAAAGAGTCGAAGTCGGGTATCAATTTTTTGTAGCCTTGCAGGACCTGTACCAAATGTCAGTCAAATATCGTGATAGTGAAGGAGGCTTGGAACGCACCTGCTGGAAGGACTCTTGGACATCACGATACTTCTCCATGCTCAATGTCTTTTGAGGTAATGATGCAATGGTCTGGAAGTACATCACCAGACATGACTCCATTGCCTGCGGGTTCCGCATCACCACCCGATTGAAGCCCAGGAAAGCCGAAGCCTTCTCCCGATCAAAGTCTATCCGGGACAAGGACTTCAAGAACCCATCTGCGTACTGGTGCAGGTGCGGCGCCAGACGTTCGGAATTGAAAATCCCCAGCCGGCCCAGGGCCAGCGCGGCATTCTCATTCAACGACCCGGACACGTTCTCGTTCGACAAGATCGTCACCAGCGCAACAAACAGCTGGTCCAGGTATGGAGATAGATCTGCACCCTCGTGCAGCGAAATCTCACCGAGAGACCAGCAAGCGTTGCTTACCAGGGCAAAACCCGTGTACTCGTCACGAATCGAGTCCAGATCAAGTTGCTTGAGCAGGATCGGGAGGATGGTCGGAAGGTACGGCTGGAGATGCGGGAAGAGATAGGTGGCACAGTCTCCGAGTAAAGCGTACGACGACTGCCGCACCTCATCGTTGCTATCGTTCATGCAATAGCAGAGGAGATCAAAGAACGGAGGCTGTGCGTTCGCGACGAGCTCAGCGCTCTTCGCCGGTGAAATCGACTGGATGATGGCGCTCAACAGGTCCAAACTGGTAATCATAAAGTCCCTGTCAGGCTCCGTAGCATCTGGGTTCTGCGCAGCATTGATCGCCTCTTGTAACGTCTGGTAAATGAGCTTGATGCATCGCTGAAACATCGGAGGCGCAAACGGCGTAAAGGCCTCGCCGTATGCCGTCGCAACGTAGCCCAGGCATTCCAACATGGGGTACATCTCCTGGCTGTCGTCCGGCACCTTGTTGTACCGATCAATCAGAGCCGGCATGAGGATGTTCACCATCTCGGGCTTGGCCAGCTCCGCCTGCACGCTGTTGGCCAGAGTCTGCACAGCGTCGTAGAGGATCGCCATGTTACGCTCCTTGTACCTCGCAAAACACTCTACAAACCGACGAAGAATCGGCTCAACATAAGGGATGAGGTTTGTATCTGCCTTGTCCTCGAGGCTGGTAAACGCAGACACGGCCGCTTCTTGAACCTTCTTGTTGCGATCCAGCATCCGCTGCAGCAGTCCGTCGATCATCGGCTCAAAATATTGCGCCTTCGCGGCAGGTTCCTCTAGATGAGCAGCCCATTCCGAGTATCTACCCAGACACCAACACGTGATCGTGCGCACTACAGGTTGCGGATCATTCAGAAGCGAAATGAGATATGGTACCAACTCGGGCAGATGAGGAGTCACGGCCTCCATACAGCCACCAGCGATGGCGCCCAGAGTCAGCACGGCTGCTTCACGGTTCGCCCAGTTCTCATGACGCAGCGTCTCTTTGAGATAGGGCAAGATCAGGTCGAAGATGGACTCGTGGTACACTGTCGCAAAGACGTCCAGCGCCGCAGCGGAGCACTTCCGTACGGACCACTCCTCCTCGGGGTCTCCCCAATCCGAATCGTCGTCGATCTCACCCTCGCTCAGCTCGTCATCATCCGTTGGCTCCGCCTTGCCGGTAGCAGCAGTGTCCGATGCTGCTTCTACGCGGGCGCCCTTGGCTCGAGCGAACTGGGGCTTGAGATCCTCCGCCCGATCCTCCAGATCGGCGTCCTCCTCTTCACCTGCCAGCCGGATGGCGTCATCTTCGTCGTACACCATGCTTTGGAGCAGCAGAGGGACAATCTTCGGCATATGCGGCGCCAAGGGCTGGTGCAAAGCCGGCGTTTCAGCGGCTGTCAGCCAGAACTCGGCGGCATCCAGCGCCAGTTCTGGATCCTCGCCGTTCTTCTGCTGCATGATAATGTAGTCCACCAGGCCGCCAAGGTGGGGGATCAGCTGCTCCGCAGCAACATCCGCGAGTTGAACAAGCGACTGGCAGACGATCCGTCGCACGTCGGTGCTAGGATCATTCGCGAGGCGAAAGAGGCTCGACATGAAACTGTCAAAATTGTCGACCAGCGCCTTGGGCTTGATTGCCAAGAACGCTTGAAGGGTGTTGAGGGCCATCGACCGCACAGCAGCACTCTGGCTCCCGGTAAACTCGAGCAGACGCGGGATGATGACTTCCAGCGGGCGCTGGCCGCCGTAATCCTTGTCCAACAGTTTGCGATTATCCTCGCACACCTTCGACAGGGCGGACATGGCGGCCTCCTGCGTGACCTGAGGGACATCCCCTGGCAAGTTTGCCACCAAGGTGATGAGTTCCTGCAGTACCTGTGGCCATGCCAACAGCCCGCCTTGTTGTAGTATCTCCGTGATCAAACTTCCCGCCGAGTTTCGAATCTGATGGGTCGGGTCGCGTAATCCCAGCAGCGTCGCCCGGCGCACATTCTCCAGGCTCTCTGGCCTGACGGTGTTATAAGCAACATGTATCTTAGTCTTCAGGTTCAATGCGGCTGCAAATCGAACCATATCATAGGTCTGCTGGTCGAGGCCAGTCACAGGTGGTACTTGCGGGGTACAAAAGATGTATGTCAGGTAATTGACAAAATCTGGATTGGAGGTTGCTTGGATCAGCATCTACGACAGACATGTAGTTAGCTGCATGCAAAGCCCTTTGGTCGAAAAAGCAAGCAGGACGCGAGAGATACACAAATGGACCCGCCAACACAGATTAGGTACATACCAACTCAGCGCGTTTCTGGACATTCCGATCTTGCCCATTGAGAGAGTCTCTCAAACAGCAAGCGAGCTCCCTCAATGGTTGATCTTGTGGTTGCCAATGCATTTTGCGATTTGTTCTGGACAAAAACCGCCGAATTCGAAGGAGGAAAAAAGGGACGAGGGGCAGCCGAGACTAGAGATGTGATCGATCAGACACCAACTATTCCTTCCACCTCTTGGAGAAAGAAATATATTAGCCCAGAATGACACGAAAATTGCACGCGACTCTCCACACGAAGCAGTCTGCATATCTGCGAAATAGAATAGTAGAAAATCGTGCGAAGAGAGACCGCGGATATAAAATCATGGTTCAAAGGGGGGAGGGGTTGTTGTACCAGCACCCACGTCAATCCAGACCAAACAAGAAGATGAGAATGGAACGGGCGACACCACCAGTGGCTCGAGCCCTAGGATGAGAGCGTCTTCACAATAGTGAGAAGCTTGGAGGGTTGAGCATTCGCGACTCTGCCACAGTGGGCGACGTTTTGGATGCGAAAGGCTGAGTGTGGAGGGGTGCTGTAGATACACCGCCTTCCATTTAAGTTATGAAACAGGGTTTGGGGTTTGTGTCGTGCCTATCATCGGACTCAACTTCAATGCGACAGAGGACAGCCCTGGGAGTTTCAAGGTCATATTGATTCATAGATTTTCAAACGGTCGAATATCATCAAATCTTATCCATAGTCAGAACCCAAAGAGTATTGTTATGTCTAGTTCTACTGTTCAAGCCCACACCAGCTTCTTGATATCATAGACAAGTTGCTCCAGGTATCCAGTGCGTCTACGAGCCTCGGCCAGTGAGATGATGTTCTTTTCTTCGATGATGGACATCCGCTCGGGATGCCAGCCGTCCCCGGCCATGACAGCTCGCTCGATCTCTCGGCAGATCGCTTTGACCGACGCGGCTTCGCTGACTCGACTTGGACTAGATGAGGCGGCCGCAGCGGCGGTGACGGAATTTGAAACAGGGATCGCCTTGAAGGCCATGATGCGAGTGGTCGACTTTTGAGATCCTCGGAGCCAGGAATAGAAGTCCCAATCGTGACGGGATGACGTTCCCGATGCGTCCTGCACCGTCGGGTCAAACTCGCTACGCAGGGATCGTGTGTTCATGCGCAGCTGATTCGTTTTGCCATCTTCGTAGACAATGACGAGCCCCACGTTTTTCTGCTCGTTGGTCTGCGCTTCTGTCAGCACCGACGTGATGTAGGTGCCGTGGTGGATTTGTCGGATGGAACACAGATTGATGCGCTCGAACGACAGCACCTTGTCCGTATTCCAGTCGAAACGACAGTTGTAAACCGCGGAGTCTGTGAGCAACAAGACGGTCTCTTCAAATGGGAGGGTCCGCAGCGTGTTTGGCTGTCGCGGACTCAGCATGGTCCAGCCGCCCAGGAGCTCCTCGGTCTCATTGTCGACGACGATCTTGCTGCATGCATCGATCGCATTCTGCCGGAGTTTTTGGGCAGAAATGCCAGGGTCCACCGACTTTAGATCCACCTGAAACTCGGAAAACACGTCCATGGACACACTTCCCAGTAAGTAATCGATGCAAGCCTGGGAGAAGTAGTCGTTGACAATGTTGTTATAATACCGAGACAAAGTCAGTCCCAAATCACTCAAAGCGCCCCGATAATTTCGTTTCCGGGTGCGAGTATAGTCTCCCTTCAGCGCAGCTGTGGATGCATACTGTTTGGAGATGGCGTCCCCGTTGTCGGCCCATAGAGTATTGAACCATCGGGTGGAGTCGTCGCCGTGGAGATCGATGGCCAACCCTTCACTTTCGAGCTGCTGCTCAAGGGCCCTCTGGGCGAAGGCGCACTGAGCAACGCCCGTTCGATCCAAGCAATCCATGCAGTTTGTCCGGACGATGCCGCTCTGCTCGCGGAGAACGGTGCTGCCCTGCACCACCGTGTAGCCAAAATCATCCAACGTTGTCTGCAGCTTGTCGACCAGTCTCCGCACATTGTCAAACTTCATTCCGCGGCATTCCTGGTGAAAATCAAACCATTCGAATCCGAGTGTGAGATCGCTTGAATTGACACTCTCGTTGAAGTTGCGCACGTATGCTTCGTACGCCTCACCAATCTTGATTTCGGGCTCATGCTTGTCTACAAGCGACACCGCTTGTACCTTCCCGTACTTCTGGCTCAAGTCACGGAAGTGGCGGTTGAAGGCGACTTGGTTTACGTCACTCGACCGGTGCATGACCGGCGCCGGTCGCAAGGCGTAGGGTGACTGAGAAAAGTACAGGGGTATCGAGCCGCGTATCTGCAGCAACGAGTATACCTTCCGAGAAGGATCCCATTGCGGCGTGGACAGGATCTGCTCCGTCTCGACGGTATTAGCAGCGTTCCCCTCATCATCCACGCCGCGTCGGAGGTATCGTAATCCCGGTCGCTGAACTGATCTCCGGGAAATAAGAGTGAGGAGATAATGTTGCGCATGGCCTCGTTCTGTATGGCGGGGACTGATATCCTCCAACCGGTCTTCGGACTCCTCGCTGGGATCGATGGCCCCTTCTATTGTTGCAGAGTGGTCTTTGGTCGGAGCTACAGTGAACTCGCGTTGGCCAACGAAGCCCTGGATTAAGGGCAAAGCGAACAATTCTCCGCTAGGATCATGATCAATGAACGGCCTTAATAAATGCCGGTTCCAAAAATACTACTGCAGTCGTCAGTCTCTGCGCCGAATCGAGAAGGAATCAGGCGGAGAGACAACATACCAAAGGATCTACGACACTATGAAGCGGCAGATGGGCCTTCCGTGTGTGATGAACCCCAAACCGCCGCGTCAGATCGTAATCGTAGGCGAAGAAGAAATTGCGCGAGGAGAAGAGCAACTTCGTATACCGAAGCAGTTTTGGCATGAGATCAATCGGCTGGGCCGTTCCTGCCACCGCGCTCGCTGCCGCTGCCTCCTCTGCCCCGTTCACTTCTGCAGCAACTTCACCCTCTGTCACGGCCTCCTTCTGTGTACCAGCGTAAGCGGCGGCTGACCGGTCAGCATCGGTCGAGGACTTGCGAATGCTGTCCTCGGATTTTCCGAACTCGGTGCTGCTCGCCGCGGCTGGGCCGATCGGAGCAGGCGGACCCCAGTACTTCCAGGGTGGCCATCTAAGCTCGAAGCGTATACGGCGACCGCGAGGGTTAATGACCTCCTGGGCAATGTTACCAGTGCTATCACTACCTGCCACCGGAGGGTGAGCGGCCGGCGGCGATGTGCCTGTGTCGCCGGTTGGCGTCACGGGGAAGACACTGTCTTCACTAACATTACTCTCCGTATCGCTGACCTCGGAAAGGCATTGGTCAGACAACCCCTCTTCCTTCTCCTCGGCTCGCGAATTGCTTCGCACTTGCTCAATGGCATGGTCCGCATCTGCTTGCGAAGATAACGGAATCACAGCAACATCGGTGACGGCATAAATGGGGCGGCCCAGGATCTGCGCTACCTGCTCGCGCCTCGTGATAAAGATGAGGAATGAATGGGAGGCGACGCTCAGAATCCCTGAGGCGATCGCATGAGTACTTCTTGCCCAGCAGCCACAGACACATTACGCGCCGTGCATTCTCATAAATTGGGGAACAAGCTAATCTCAAACGGTCGTTCTTACCGACAACGCCATAAGCTTCCAGCTTTGCGCCCTCGGAATTCAAGTTCGCAGCTACAGATGATGGTGGTAGCGCCGAAATCTTCTGCGTCTTGTAGGCGATCTGAATCGAGGGCAGGCCACTGCTGCCACTGTTGCGATGCCCATTTCCATTGGGCTGGAGAACGAGTCCGTCGACGGCGGCGAAGATGAGGAACCTTCTCACTAGGCTAGGCATCGTGCCTAAGCTATTGCAGAAGGACCAGGCAAAATCAGATCAGTATGTGCATGATCGTTATTTACAGTCATGCGTAAGCCTCTAATCAGGCGGTCTATGCATGGAATTTCCGCGAGATCGTTGGTAACGAAGCCCAACTCCATCAAATACATCATCGCGCCGCAAACACGCGGATCGACTGACCGAGGGAAGAAATGCCAAGACTAAGAGCCCGAGACGGACTTTCAAATTTGAACAAAACTTACGAGTACGGCGGACTGTATAGCTCATACATAGCGATCAAAATTGTTTCACACCTGTAATGCTGGTATTGCCACTAGGTCTTGCCTTACGTTGACGCACCGACTATGAGTCTCTCTACCTTGGGTATGTATCTGAATGGCACCAGTACCTACTCATTTGATGAATTGATGAGATGCTAAAAACACATCATCCACATCCTTGAGATTGGCTACCTATAGACACAGTGTCAGCCAATTTGTACGCCTGTTCAGACGTGTTGCTTGATCTTGTAGAGCGGCAATTGGCAGCGGCAACTCATGCACGGTCTAATAACCGACATTGCTACGAATACTTACAGTATCCTGTCATTTTCGCAACACCGCTACATTCTACGATATTGACAATTCTACAGTACGAGTCCTTCTCCGTATACTTACGTCTTTGAAATGGCTGCTTTTGCTGTGTGTTGTGGAGAATCGCTATATACTGCCGTGCTGCGATTCAAGTGCTCAGGTTGTACCAGGAATATATATTTGCCTAGTATTCATGTAGAACCTCGCCCAAGAAATTGATTTGCACAATGGTTCAGTCAACATCGGCATTGATGGTTCCTGGATTCATCTGTCGGACCTTGACGCGCTCGCAAAGAATGTCTCGCACAAACAGGGCGGTATTTGACAAAAGTTTTTGACACAGAACTTGTCCCCAGAGCTCAAAAGATGTTAGATTAATAGTATCGTAATGGTGTGTTGGATGAAAGGAGAGTTTTGGAGAGTGACGGGCAAGCTTCCTGTCGGTGTGTGAAGCCGCAGATACTGTGTTGCCTCGGTACGAAGTACCACTCCATACGAGGATATAGTTCGCTCATTTTGTCCATCACCACAGTAATAGTTTCAAGGCATGGCTACATACGTAGAGAAAACTGAGGATCTACCATCCTCTGAGCTCTCCCATGACCAACGACAGCAGCATCTAGTACAGAGTTCTTACGCAGACGGAGACTCATGACCGGTGCGTGGACGTAAGGCAAGGCCCGGTGGCAATACCACTGTTACAGCCACAGAACAAATTTTGATCGCTATGTAGCTACTCCGTACAGGCCGCCGTAAAAACTTGTTTAAAAATCGAAAACTCGAAATCAAACCACGCAACCCTTTTGCAATTCAATCTAGAATACAGGTCGTGCTATATACAAGGCCAGTCATCCCAAACGGACCATGCAGCAGAACGCAAGGATCATCCAGTTCGCTGGAAGCAGCAAAGACAGATTAGCCAAACACTTTGCGATCGAGCATTCCCACACCGGATCCCACGCTTGATTCACCGATCAAGACATCTAGAAAAAACGTAGCGTTCATGCAGAACAGAAATACCCCTTGGCGGCAATGGAGAAACAACGTCGGAGTTCACCCGCTTTGGCAAAATCAGCGGCCAGATGTAGCGGGTCAAGATTCAGAACAAAACGATGTTTTACAGAATCGTGTTTAGAGACTTTGCTAGCACCCCGGAAAGACGGCACTCAGTTGCTGTTATCTCGGACGATTTTTCTGGGTGAGTCCTTGGGATGAAGATGATCTATCGCTATCTTCGCTCCGCTTTCGCGTCGGACCTGGCTCGCCGTCGTCTCCTTCCTGCAGTTCTGTCAACACGATCTCGGCATCATACGAGAGCATAAGACCCTCTCGGTCACTATGCCCATTCAAGAAGGCAATGCTAGAAGAACTCCGCCGGTGCGGATCCTGACTTCTTCGCGCTTGCATGGAAAGGCGGGTGGAGTAGCTAGCAATACCATCAGTGGGGATTCCATCTTCATCCTCGTCTTTGGTTGCCAGCGTTGTCCGGCCGTCCGGATCCGTCCGTGACAGATTGAGGAGGTAGACTCCGGAGAAGATGACCAAAAACCCGCAGAGTAGTGAGATGGTGCTGACTGCGTCCGTCGTATTGAAGCCTTTGAAGAGAATGAAAGAGGCGCAGAGAGTGGCAGTCGTGAAGGTGACATAATACAGAGGATTGACACTGGTACCAAGTCAGCAAGTTGGTTCTCCAGACCGGCTTCCATACTTACATGTTCGTCGAAAAGGCATTCAGAGCTTTGTTAAAGTAATTCATCTGGGTGAGGATGCAGACTACTGTGACAATCATAAACACATACGTCGAAGCATGTGTGAATTGGTTGTTTCCACCAAACGTCAACTTCACCGCAATGCCAAAGGCTTTGACGGACATGACGGAGATCGAGCCCACGGTCGAGCAGATGGAGAGGAAGATCAGAGGATTCTTCTTCCCATGAGTCGGCGCAACCCGGTAAATCATGATCGTGGAGAAGATGGCTACAGCCAGACAGTACAAAAGAAACCCTGCAAATGCGATGAGTCTCCCAATAGAACGTTCGACTGAACACCCATTACGTACCTGGACTCAAAGCATAGTTTAGAATCTCATCGATCGTTTCCACCGGCTTGTCCGGTGGAGCATGCAGGACAATCACGATGGAGCCAAGCAGACTCATGGCGCAGCCAAGTTTTCCCAGGATCCCTAGCCGCTCATTGAGAAAGTATGAGCCGAGAACCGCGCTATCCTTCAATCAGCAGAGGTCCCTCGAAAAACGTTGCTACGACTACTGACCCTATCAGCACGCTCAATGCTCCCAGCGGAGTAACCAGAATTGCGGGGGCAAAGGCATATGCGGCGAAGTTCGCAACTTCCCCGATAGCCACTGCATTCGCTTGTCAGCGTGCTTCCTTGGCGCATACGATGCAAGAAATATACTTGTGACGATTCCTCCCCACCAGATGGGACTCTTCAAGTATGAGAAACCTTCCCCCTCAAATCCATGTCTTCGTGAGGCATGCATGAGACCCTGGACGATCCTTGGATCAGTTGCCCAACCCCGAAAATTCGTTTCGGCGAGCCCTCGCCGAATGCTATTCCTGGCAAACGAGCACGAACCTTTTTTGTGATTACAAAACTAGTCCCTGGTACGTGTCAGACTTCACTCAATCGTTTTGCATGGATAATCTCGGGTACTCGGGACGTACCAATGGCAGCGGTGGAGAGGACGGCTAATGCCAATCCGATGTATCTAGCATCCTTGTCAGATATCCCGAGCCCAAACGCTGCGCGCACAAGTGCTCGATCGATCTGCGTACTTATCCGACACCATCTTCTACCGACCCCGGTGCGCACAGCAGTGCCAATCAGCCAATGCTTCCTATATCGTTTGGATTGAATCGTTCACGCTACGACCGAAACTGGTAGAGTCGAATCGACAGGCAACCGTTTCCAGGAGCATTCAGTGTGTTCGGTACACTCGGTCACTACAAACAGTCTTCCGGTACACGACTGTGCAGGAAAGGATCCGGACCTGTCCACCCCGTTGTTGAACGTGAGCCAGTCACGTTCCAGTTTCCCAATCAAATTAAACGGTCGACTCGGCGCGAAGGACGTCGGAGAAACGCAACGAAACAAACAGCAACATTCAAGAACGTCAAGATTCGATTGCAGGCCGGTGGAATGTCTGCAGGTCTCAACAATGGACGCGCGTCGTAAGTCAGTAGGGCTGTAACGAACGAAGTGGCCAGGTTGCGACTGGGCTGCGACCAGGGGTCAACTGCAACGGCCGATTAAAGGGGAGGAAGGGGGAAGTAAAAGAAGAAACAGCGAACGGAAGGAACGAAAATCAAAAGGTGTCACTGTGAAATGTAGATCGGCCTCCTAGAGTACATCGGCGTTGAACACCTTGTCCTTTGAACATCCTTCAATCTTCATGTTGGGGCTGGACCGAACGCTTTGGATGAGGTGTGACGATTACATAATCAGGATCATGATGGACAGATGGAGTTGCTTTAGTGCCTCAGGCCTTCAGCGCTAGTCCCGTTAGGGACTAGGGTGTTGCTGACACAACACCTCCTGCGAAGGTGTTGTGATTAGCTAGATCATGGCAACTGTGTCTCCGACTGTCTCGTACCCTGCTCCCCACGTTGCGAGTGATTCTCAGCCGTCTAATCTCGCGCATGGGTGTCTTCGCGGCATTCCATCTGCACCTGCGGTGGCGAGCGAGTGCTCTCGTGACCCTGGACTGGCATTGACACTTTCCTTGTCCTGTTCTCTAGACTAGCTTGTTTTCAAACGCAATACGCGACGATCGAGCAAGGCAATACGCTCAGTGTGCCGATCGTTGGACGGGGCTACCGAGTCCTGAAACCCTTCTCGATCAAAGTGGATTGGGATTTGAGGCTCGAAAGCGTCGACTATCCAAACTCTTGAGGAACTGAGCTTTCGTGGGAAGCTTGCGACGAAGAAATTCGTCCAACTGTTCCGAGTTCCAACTGTCATCTTGTCAACCCAACATGGACAGCTTCCAGGGATGCCGTTCTAAAGTAAGGCTACGTACCAAGAGACACTCAAGAGTCGAGACAATATTATTCGACTGTACGCCTTGATCACGCACATGCTTGTTCAGTTAATGGCATAGTATCTATGCTTTCTGGCAATCTGGCCTCCGGCGACGACCATGGTCAACAAAGCATTCTGTATCTCTACTTCATTTCATGAAATACAAGGTGATGCATAAGATACGATGTTAAGTACCCATTCCTCTCACCAGATCAACATCGTCCCGTCCCAAATCTCAAACCCCAACGCAGAAGGGCCAGTATCACTGTCCCACGGCATTGGGTAGATGCAAACTGCTACTACATCCTGGTATCATACAGAACCGTACGCACAAAAACATAGGAGCCAACGAACCTGTTGGCTTGCAAATCCACCAACCGAAACGCCGTCCGAAGTATCTTGGAAAATCTCGGAGCTGCTAACCTCTCCGAAGAGATACCGGCCCGCAAACGCCAACACAACGCCAGAGGAAAACGAATATGGCGCAAACATGAAATATAAAAACGAAATGTTAATCCTGCACTGGTAGAGGGGTACGTACCTGGAGATATAGTGACAACCACAGGAGCCAGGCATATCATCCAGCTCCAGTCCGCGGAGCAAGTAAGTAAGTGGACCGACTTGACAGGGGCAGTTGGGCATCAACCATCCGCATTGGATGCAATTTCGACGAAATAAGTAGAATGTGTAGAGCTGCTAGGTGAATTAAAGTCAGAGGGCTTGAGGCGGCGGGCGATGATCCAGGGGATTCATGACGACCGAGATCGCTTGGTATTGGGCGTCGGAGAGCTGAGGTGATCCAAGTCATCTTCCGGGTCGCGAGTCCGCTTGGCAGAACCGCGTTCACGCGATGGAGACGCATCGCCATGCGAACTATTCCTGCGGGCCGCTTCGGCTCCGGTTCTGGGCTCATCGACGTGAACGTAGTCGTCTCCGAACCCCAGTTCATCAACGCCCTGGCCATCCTCTTGGCCCGCATCTTCGGCAGATTCCACAGGCGATGCTTCGTTTTCGTCGATATTTTCCTTTTCGGGATGTGTAAAGATCTCATCGTCCAGGCCTAGTAGATCCTCTGGTGCCTCAGAAATCTGTCGGCCTTCGTCTGTTCTCGAGGAAGTCTTGGTGGGTTTCGCTCCATCCAAGGCTTCCTGGAGAGCATCGTCGGCCTCCGGAGCAAGCTGTAGGTCATTGTTGTCATCGTCGCGGGGGGAATTTTCTTCATGAGAGAGCGTTGTAGAATCATCCTGTGACTCGCCTGGAGCATCGACGAATTCTATGGCAGTCTTGTCCTCAACATGCCACTCATCACCATCAAAGTCGCCGGGTTCTTCATAGTATGTCTCATCCGCGTCTGCGGTCTGCGACTCATCTTGTTCATCGTCCTCGTGATCATTGTCTTCTACGACATCCTGTGCTTCTTCAGGCTGACCTTCACCCGGTTCATCTCCAGGAAGGGCAATCAAACTGCCGCCATCCTCGGCTGGGGCTTCGGCACCTTCTTTATCTTGATGGTCTTCAGCACCGTCTGCCGAGGGTTGCATCAGAGTTTCACCGATTCCGGCCCGCTCTTCAGCTTGGTATGATGTTTTCTCCCGCGCTTCGCTACCGATGGAAGAGGCTTTCTCGGGGAAAGAATGGGCCTTGGTACCATGATCAACATCATCGCCTTCGAGCACGTGGGCAGGCTCTTCAGCATTGTCACCGGGATCCTCAATGTCGGGTTCTTGGTCTTCTGTCGTTTCAGGATCTCTGTCCGCACCTTTAGTGTGCTTGAGATCCGCATCATCAGCGCTCGATTCTGAGACAGCCTCAGGGGCACGATCCGCATTCTCATCTGCCTGTTCGATGTGTTTCGCTTCATGACGTTCTACCACAGCGGCTTCTTCATGTTCACTCTCCGCAGTCTTTTCAGCAATCACAGGCCTATCAGCATCTTCTTCAGGAGGCTGGCCCTCCGACACATCAGCTCCACGGTCGTCTGTCTCCACGGGCAAGTCATGCTCGGCCTCATCCACATCCTCTTCTTCATAGGTTTCCCACGTTTGGGCGTCTGAGATACCCTTGCCCTCGTTGGCGATCTGCTCCAGATTGGACAAGACCGCAAGGAGAGTAGGCTTTGTAGTCAAGGTCAAATACAATGGCTCTGGTTCCTCGATGCCGTCGTTTTGGCACAAGAATAGGTATACATCTACAATCTGAGACAATGTCACCTTGCTTGCATACATATTGTCCTGGAACATGTTAGACAGCTATCAAACAGCGCCTGAATCGGAAAGTGCTCACCTCTGCAATCTGGATCCCCAATGAGTCGATATCAAAAACAAGCGCATCCTCAGCGGACACATGGTCACCGAGGACATGGCGACATGATGCCATGAGGGTTGCAAGATCCTCATACACAAGGCTTTCATCCTCGACGAAGAACGTCTCCGAGGCATCGCCCTCACGGGGAGGGAACATCGAAATTTCGTTGCCTTGATACAAAACTTTGACCGGATGAAAGTATTCGTCGTGGTGGTCAGAGTCTTGAAAATCGCCCTCTGGTTCTTGCTCCTCTTCTTCACGTTCCTCTTGGGCTTCTGCTACGGCTTCTTCCTCAGAAACCGCATGAGGACCATCAGACTGTTCCTCGGCAACTTTGCTCGCCTCTTCCTGGGGGCGAGCATCACCGAGGTCCCCTGATGCCTCGTGCCCATCATCTGCAACTGCAGCGGGCTGCTCGTCTTTGTTCTCTACTTTCTCAACGTTGTTGTCATGGCCTTCTGCCTGGTCTTCAGAAGTTGCGGTCGCAGCCGCTCCTTCCGTTACTTGGGCCACCTCCGACACGTCGTCGGGCTGCTTCTTGTCGTCCTGAGCGGCTGCATCCGCGACATAGCTTTGGTCGCCATTGACTGCCTCAGGATGTTCTCTTTGCTCTGTTATTTGTTCAGAATGCTCCGCTGGGGTTGTCGTAGTCTTCGCCGCTTCGACGGGTGGTTGTTCTTCGTAGGCAACCTCCGAGTCGACGATGGGTGCATCGGCATCCTCTTCGTAATCATCGTCTAACATCTCCGACTCGTACGTTGTATTCTCTGACACGAAAGACCCGCGCTCCTGACGCGTTGTTGTTTCGTGGGGTGCAGCAGAATATGGCTCGGACGACTCGCCGACATCGTCCATCATGTCTGCATCTGCACCCTGATCCTGGTGAGCCGGCTCGGGGGACGCATCGCGTAGGTCGTAATCACCGTCTATGTTAGCTGTGTCGTCCTCCATCACATCGATGTCGATCTCGAAATCGTCTCCATGGCCTCCATAAGGAGATGCCACGTCCATCGTATCGGCGAGAGGGTCTTCCATGGCTATAGAGGGTAACTGGATGGCGGAACTCATCACAACGGATTAGGGGTCAGGGGGAACTATGGTGGCGAAGCAAGTGTCGTGAACGATTAAACGGATCCCAGAAATAAAAATGCAAAAAAGAGGTCAGAATCGACACCTCTGCCGCTGCTCCATCTATCAAAGCTGCAAAATGAAGAGAGTGAATGGTGAATCAGAATCTCATCGTCCATCCGTCGTGGCCACTCGGAATGAGAGGAGGCGTTGATGGTGGAGAGACAAAAACTGGAGGTGCCCGACAGCTTGGAGTAAGCGAGCGTGTCGTGCACAGACCACCGCGATTGCGGCCTGATTCCTGAGGCAGAGACGCCTCTCCCAAACGGGTAAATGAAATTACGTACGGGGTGTGAGTAGTCTAGAACAGCTAAGCCAGCAGACAACCACTGAACGTCCCGACTGTTGAGGACACCCTGTCACCAGGCCCTTCTCGTCTTGTCTGAAATTTGGGGAAAAAGGCTGGATCATACTGCCACCATGGTACGTCCTCTACACCATTCCCACGGTCTTGCGAAGACGTGCTAATTCCACACACAGGTTGTCCTCGCAGCGTCCATATGCACTCGTGGCGGGAAGGCCGTGCTATCGAGGCAGTTCCGCGAGATTGCGCGGTCGCGAATTGAAGCGCTCCTCGCGTCGTTTCCGAAGCTGGCGCAGTCCGGAACGCAACACACGACGGTCGAGCAGGACAATGTCCGCTTTGTGTACCAGCCACTGGACGAGCTGTACATTGTCCTCATTACCAACAAGCAGTCCAACATCCTGCAAGATATCGACAGCTTGCACCTGTTTGCGCAAGTGACCACGAGCATTTGCCGAAGCTTGGACGAGCGGGAAATTCTGCGCAATGCCTTCGAGCTATTGAGCGCATTCGACGAGCTGGTCACCCAGGGATACCGGGAGAACCTATCGCTGAGCCAGATCAAGACGTTTTTGGAAATGGAGAGTCACGAAGAGCGGATTCAGGAGATCATTGAGAGGGTGCGTCGAGATCACGAGCGTGAGCTTCTGCGCCGACTGACAACTCGCAGAACAAGGAACTCGAAGCCAGCGAAGAGCGCAAGCGGAAGGCCAAGCAGCTCGAAATGCAACGAAAGGAGGCGGCCCGAAGCGCTCGCGGTATTCCTCCTCGCACTCCTTCATACCCTGTGTACACGCCACCCACTCGCCCGTCGGTACCCGAGACCTACGACACATATGAGGCAGAGAAGAAGAAGGCTTTTGCAAAGTGTGTTCTTCCGAACTTCAAGCATTTCGTGACTATCACTAACGAGCACAGGCCTCTGCCGACACGCGGAAAGGGCATGCAGCTCGGCAAAAAGTCTAAGGCTACAGATATGTACGAGAAAGTTCGTGGCGAACTGGGCCCGGAGGCCGAAGAGTCATCACCGCTGGTGACTCCCCAACCATCAACCCCTCAAGCACCAGAGGCTCGAGCAAGCCTGGCGGCTGACCGCGAGCCAGTGCACGTCACCATTGCCGAGACCATCGCTGCTCGGCTGAGCCGAGATGGTGCCTTGAACTCCTTCGAAGTGAAAGGGGATTTGCAGCTGCGTATCTCGGATTCGGCCTTTACCCGGATCAGGATCAACCTACAAGCGAATCCCACACACAATGCCCAGTTCCGAACACACCCCAATGTGGACAAGACCGCCTTCACCAATTCGAATGCCATTCAACTGCGGGACCCATCCAGGCAGTTCCCAATCAACAATTCGATTGCTGTGTTACGGTGGCGCGTCGCCAGCAACAACGCCGACGCCAGCGAGGTCCTTCCAATCCACTTCACTGTTTGGGTGAACAAGGGCTCCGACTCCACCACCGTGACGGTGGAATACGAGTTGACGGGGTCGGATACGCTGCGAGACGTGTCGGTGACAATTCCGTACAGCTCTACAGAACCGGCCGTGTCCAGCTTCGATGCTGTGTACGAGGTGACTGGAGACAGCCTGGAATGGAACTTGGGCACGGTGGACTCGAGCAACTCGTCCGGCAGCTTCGAGTTTGAAGTGGCTGGCGAGAGCGACGAGAACGAGTTCTTCCCGATGAACGTGCACTTCAACAAGACAAACCCGTTTGTCGACGTTGATGTCACCGGAGTGGCTCTCTTGGAGATGGCAGAGGGTGTTGGTTTCTCCAAGGAGGTCAAGACGGTGGCCGAGGGCTACGTGATTGAGTAAACTTGTCCTGTGTGATTTTCTGCTTGTTGATGAACTGAATAGATTAAACAACCAAATGCAATCTCTGTAATACAGTTGAATCAGCGCCAGAAAGCTCCGCCATTTTGTAAATAGCTTGACTTGAGTATCTATGACGCGACAATTGTCCTTGCACTCTCCTAGAGCTGTACTTAGTTTTTAACAGGGCCAACCTTTCCCCGCGTTTTCAACGATTGACAAACACGCGACAAAAGAGAGTGTCGATCTGGCCATGATACGAGACGAATAACTCTAGACAATCTACGGCCAATCAAGGGACTCATATCCAGAGTACTTCTCCAGTACATTCGACGACAGAACCGAACCGCCATGTCATAGACCAGGATCTTGACGTTTGACACCCAGACTTAGGACTCGATCTCCTCGCCGGTCTCTCCGAACGAACCAACGACCTATCCCATGTCTGCGCCATCAATGCCCAACCTCAATACTCTGCGTCGAGGCCGAGGCGGGTTACGCGGTCGCGCGCGAGCTCCCCGCGGCTACCCCTCCGGAGAGGACCATCCACACGACAGCGACAGCTGGCAGGCCAAGGACCGAATCATCCAGGGCACGGATAACGATGCAAGTATCTCGCGCCTCAGCGCGGTAGAGCTAGGGTATCTGGAGGATCAGTTTGCGCGGGCGGTGGCCCCGTCGATATCGTCGTCATCAGCACAATCTACAACATCAGGGCCCGGCACCAACGTGAGGAGGCTGCCTATCATCAATCGAGGTATGCTCTGTTGCCTTTGACTGCATGGCATCTATTGCATGCTAACAGGATACTTCTAGGCACTTATGTCCGCACAACAGCAATCGATGAGCTCGTCAATCGATTCCTGGAAGAGAACGACAGCGACAACGATCAACCACCGCGGAAGAAGCAGATCATCTCCCTAGGCGCGGGGTCTGACACGCGAGTCTTTCGGATCTTTGCCCGCCGACAGCGTGAGAACCGCGAGCTGCCTGTCTACCACGAGATTGATCTACCTGCCAACACGGCGAGCAAGATCCGGGCCATCCGCGCGTCGCCAGACCTGCTGCAGCTGACGATTGGGATCGGCCCGGAGGGCCGCAACGGCGAGGGGGAAACTGGGAGGTCAGTACAAGTAGAAGTGTCGGACGCGGGCGATGCCCTCCATTCGGCCAATTACCATATCCACCCGGTTGATTTGAGGACACTCGCACCACCCAGTGGCGACGAAGCGGAGTCGGGGACATCATCGGCGTCCATGTCTCTTCCCGGCGTCGACACCACGCTGTCAACCCTCCTCATCTCGGAATGCTGCCTGGTATACCTGTCTCCCGCGGACGCCGCGGGCGTGGTCAACTACTTCGCCGCCCGCTTCCCGCCGTCGACACCGCTGGGCCTGATCATCTACGAGCCAATCCGTCCAAACGACCCCTTTGGCAAGACAATGGTCTCCAATCTCGCAGCTCGGGGAATCCATTTGCAAACACTGCACAAATACGCGACGCTGGAGGCGCAGCGCCAGCGTCTCGAGGAGCATGGCTTCTCCTCTGGCCAAGGAGTGGCGGACATTGACTTTATCTGGAACCATTGGGTTAGTGAGAAGGAAAAGGAGCGCGTCGCAGCCTTGGAGATGCTGGATGAGATGGAGGAGTGGGTGTTGTTGGCAAGACACTACTGTCTGGTATGGGGATGGAGAGAGGACCCGGATGCGTCAGGCCAAAGCGTCTATAGGCGTTGGAAGGAGGTCAAGTCGCAAGACACAGAAATGGACCGATAACTTGGTCTTTGAAATACTATGTACATGAAAGTAAAAGCCAACGCCCTAGCTATGCAGATATGAACGAGAATAATGTCTATATGCATCTGTCGGGTATCAACTCGGAACCGCAACAGCCTCACGAGAGGCCGACTGTTCAGCGACATCACTGACTTGCGGACTCGCTTCTATCGTATCCTGCTGCTGTTTCAAATCCTTCTTGCTGGGCTGCATGGCTCCCAGGGCAATCGCTTCTTCCGGCAGTGGACGGACATACGGCTGGCACACCCACCAGGGACGGCCGTACTGGGCAATGGTGGCTTTCGAACCCTCCAACTTCTCGCCGTCGGCGTCCGTGAGTCGATACATTGCGTCGTATTTATCTGGGTCACGTTCGTAATCTTGAATGCCCTGCTTGACGACCCCCTCCACCATGGAAAGGATCTTCTCGAATGAGGCAATGTCTCCCGCGCGAGTTCGGGCGAGGGCATCCCGGATATGCGTGTGCTTCGAGACTAGCGGTCTCAAGAGCTGAAAAAGATGACCTTGCATGGCCGTGAGGTTCGGGTCGTACGTTCTCATCTCCTTGTCTTTCTTTTGCTTCTTCTTTGGCGGCTCCTCGGCTTCTTGCTCGGCTTGCTCAGTGCCCGCCTGAGACTCTTCCGGAGCCGGCTCCGGGTCGGATGGGATGTACAACGGTTTTCGCTCAGGTGGTCGCTGGCCCAGTACGTATTGATGGATTATATCCATGTAGCGTCGCATCACGGCATCCATGCGGTAGCCGCCATGCCCGGTGCGGCCGCGCCAGTACTCGCGACCCTCGCTCCCAGCGGGCGGGGGCTCAGCGAAGATGCTAGGGTCGGATAGGTTACCCTCGGCGCTCATGACGCCGTCCGCTCCCGTCTCCTCGAGACATCGTTCGAGGTCGTCGTGGTTGAGGATGTTGCCGTTGGCGAAAATCACCGTGTCCGGCGGCAAGTTATCGCGAAGGTACCGAATATAGCTCCAATCCGCCAACCCCGTATTGTGACCTTTTTGCTCCCTCCGCCGTCCGTGCACAGTGATGATGCTCGCGCCGGCGGAAAGAATCATCTTTGCGTACTCGAGCGTTTTCTCCTTAGTCTCTAGGATGCGAAATTTGGCGGTGACGGGGATCGGGAGCTCCGTGTGAAGCTTGTTGATCAGACGGTAGATCAGGTCCCAGTCTTCTTGCAGGAAGGCGCCGTAGTGGCCCTTGCGCGCGATGCCCTGAGGACAGCCCAGATTCAAATCCACCGCGTCACAATACGGCGCAACATGGCGCGCGGCTTCTAGGAAGTCGTCCGGGTTGTTTGCGCAGAACTGGACAAAGAGAGGGCGATCAAAAGCCAGGTTTCCGTCCAGAAACGGCACCTGTTCACCTTCGGCTGTGGTGCGAATCGGCTGAAAGTGTTGCGCTCGAAAACCGCCAGTTTCCTTGAACAGACGAGCATGAAACATGGGCGAGTAAGCCAAGATGGGCCGTGAATCGGACTTCATGAACGAGCGGGTGAGCATTCGCCACGCCTGGTCAGAGGTTAGTCCAGTTCTCGAACGTAACTCGCCGAACGCGGTGAGAACATACGAACTCAGAACGATCAACCATCGGCGCAACCACATATTTAGGACTGCCGATACTCTCGTAGAATTGCCTCCCGGTCAATTTCCTCGGAGCAACCTGCGCGGCTGCCCCGTCGGCCTCTTGAACCGGTTCCTGCGCCATAGCGCTGATGGCCGCGCCTGACCGGAAAGACCTGAGAGGACTTCTGCCCCAAACGGGGACTCTCAAAAACCTGTGCAAAACTATTTTGAAAGTTTTCCACACTCCCTTTTCCTGTTCATGAATGAGTGGCTTATTGGAATTCAAGTCCTCCGTCAGGTCCAAAGGATCTGATATTTTGTCCGCAACAACGTTGATCCGATTCCGAGATAAGATTTGATCTTATCTTATCGCGCTCTGTTCGACCGACGCCGCATGCTCAAGTTTTGTTAGACCGAGCTCGAGTTGATGTGAGTGTGGACTCGGTTGCATCGACATGCGCTGGAATCGAAGGCGAAGCCAATGGTTTTTGCCACTTGTACAGGGATAGAAGCCAATTGAGGTTCGATCAACCAAGATTTTCAGAGGAACTACTCCGTACTTACTATGGCTTCGCATGCACATGGAGGTAAACAACACGTTCTAAACAGCTACGTACCTAAGCACGGTTAACATGAAAAGTGTCCACGACCGTCATTTCACCGGACGGGCAGTACCTGGCCCAAGTCACTGGGAGCAAAGTATCAATATACTCGGCAATACCGCTCGACGATGGGTCAAGATTCATCGGTTCAATAACATTGAAGGAACCACTCGCGTCGCAATTGAAAGTCATCCGAATATCCTCGAGAAAAGGAACTCACGACTCGAGATATCAGAAGAAAATTTCAGTATCTTCTTCTCTTCCGCGTCGGATCCTGTGTGCCGGGGAAAGCCGAGTCTCCGTCTACGATTTAGAGTCGGGCAACTGGGTAGCTGATGTCGACAACCCCGGGGGCACTTGTGTCGAGTTCGGGGCCAACGAGTCCGAGGTTCTCATCTTGAATGCGTGGATGACGAAAGCGAGCATTGCAGATGTTGACACCGGCCGGATAATGGTTATCAAATCGCCCAAGGCCTGCAGCCCGCAAGCCCAGGGTCACGGCTACCGTCCTCGAACGGGACAGTTTGCCATATTGCTCAAGCCGGAGGCAACCGATTTGCTGACCATTCACGAGCCGAGCAGTTACGACGTCATCAATAAAGTCTCTTTGCCGACTGTCGATGCACAAGGATTGAAATGGAGCCCAGATGGCCGGTGGCTTGCCGTATGGGATACGGCGAGCAGTGGTACTCGTGTGTCAATCTACACGGCGGACGGCCAGTTCCTACGCACGTACACGGGGCCGAAGGATTTGGACAACACCCACGATCTCGGTGTGAGGGCCGTGGAGTGGGCTCCTGCCGACAAGGATCAAAAGACGCCTTACTTGATCGTCGGGAAGAATGATGGGACGGCAGACGTCGTCAATGCGCGCACGGTGAGTTTTCCCAAAGAAGGATTGATTATGTTTTTTCTTACGCGCTGCAGTTTTCCTGCTCGACCGTGCTATCACATACATTCCACACCCCTACAAGCGCCCCGCCGGTTTGGCGCGAGCAAGCATCCCCTTCCAATGGAGAGGCGGAATATGCAGAGGCTTCAGCGTTTGATACAACTCCGGACTCCTCCGGATTGCCCCGCGGTGTGTCCGTTCTCCAATTCTCGCATGATGGCAGCTTCCTGGGGACGGTAGACCAGTCTCGGCCGAACGTTGTCTGGATATGGTCATTCCGCCCGTCGATGGGGTTGGTATCCGCTCTCATTCACAACCATAACGTGCGCCAAGTACTATGGCATCCATCCAGAGAGGAACTTTTGGTCACAACTACTAATCCGGCGCCCACCGTTTATACCTGGTCGAGTGCTGAGCATCCAGCAATTGCCAGAGTCCCAATTGCGAGAAACGATGCCGGAAAATACGAGGTTGCATGGGTGTCACCTTCGACTCGCGATGAACCATCGACTTTCTGGTTAACAGCCTCGGGAGATGCCGTGCTCGGACAGGTGACAAACCTGGGTGAAGGAGGACAGAGGACCTTCAACATCGTCTATTCCACAGCGCGATAGCAATGGAAATCTGTACGAGACATGTATCCGTTACCCTTGGTACTGCCTGACGAAAGGATCATTTATCGTGCAGGAACGGAGGATAGCGTAAACGGCGAAGATGCAGTTCACTGCTGCCTCACAGTGAACAGCTGCCGGATAGACAGATGGAAAAGAATACGCAAGCAGACCCAACGCCGTCCAAGAAACAACAACATAGGTTTGCTAGAAAGCTGAAAGGTGTTAGCCAAGACCCGCCATGGTGAATGCTACTGCTGCCCTTCTACGGCAAACAAATCATGGGGGTCGCATAACGTTGACCAGGGCGACACAGGCTAGTTTGATGCTGCTGGAGGCGGTCGAGGAGCCCATAGAGATGCGTGCTGCCGTCTTCCCAGACTGTTGGGCGCCCCGATGTTTCCAGACGAGCGGGCTGGATGTGATCCACTTGGGCATGCTCCAACAACTCGTCGTGTTGACACCAACTCAGTTATCCCAAGAAAGCCAGTATAACAAGACAAGGTATGGTATGCTCCTAACATGAAACTTGCAGTAGAGGCGATCAAAAAGTGTTGTTGCACCTGACAGTCTTTTCCATCAGCATTTGTAGCTCGGGTATTCTGGGTCATCGTTAGACAGCCAATTAGACAAGGATGCGTCGAATTTCTTCTCCGCTATTGTATTCGAAGTATCGGGAGCGCCGTCATCGCAATACGGGGTCGAGACGGAGGGCGCACTGCTAGTCACAATTTGTTCCCTGGGCAAACTGGCAGTCGTTTACGGGTTGCCAGTCCATCAACCCCGACTGAGCAAGAAGGTCGGCAATTGAATTGGTTCAGCGGTCTGTAACAGGGGTTGTTTGTATCGCTCCAGCGAACCGGTTGTCCATGCACGAAGGTCGGCTTGGAGCACAGTACATCAGCGGTCGACAATGTTGGACGAATTCGCTGCCAGAGCCCCTCGTTAAACAGCACGACGACGTCAGTTAGAGGCAATGGTCAAGCAACGCTTAGCCTCGAGGCGCTCCTTTTGGGTGTGGTATTTCCTTGGGCAACCTCGCTGCTTCTTGGACTTCGAAGCAGGTTGTTAGACATGCTGGTCGATCAGGTGGCTAGACTCAAAAGCTCAGACAATGGACTTCCAATGGACTTCAGAACAAAAGGCAGACAATGAGACTATGAACTACCAAAGGGCAGTTGAGGACATGTTACGATAACAATTGAATCATCTACCTGGATGCAATTTTCGGCGAGCATATACAGTACCTTATCGGGGGTGCGGGCACGAGTTGTACGAAATCCACAACAACAAGGTAACAGAAGACGGTAACGACGTGTAATCTTCTCGACAAACACGAATGGTATCTGATTGCAGGTGGCTTGCAGGGTGTATGTGTCATTGACCTCTATAACGAAAAAAACTAGCCACACAGGAAGATTTTGTGTGTCCTTTTAAGCGAATATCACATGACCGGTGCCATGTATCCAACCCGTAATGCTCGTAAAACACCGTCTGTAACCCGTAAATTCCAACACGAGTAAAGTTGACATGGCCTGCAGTCTGAGTATGCATGAACCGCGTAGCCAATAGCCAATAGAATGCCTGGTATCACGTGAGTGAGGGTTTAGGGTTTGACTATATGCTTAGTCATTCCCCCACTGCGAATTTCGCACTTGGCCTAGGCGGATCTCGCTAAAGCCTCCCGGATTCTGAAGTTTTCCCTTCACGATTCCGTTGAGCATCACCAACCGACACAATGGTGAGTTGCAGCGAATTGACTGATGAGAAGTCAAATCTTAACCTCTCGTGAATAGGCACCAGCAGCGTCCGGTGGCAAGAAGCAGAAGAAGAAGTGGTCCAAGGGCAAGGGTACGTTCTGCGCATCCGTTACGGGAAGGGAATCCGAAACTCGATCTGACGATTCCTATAGTCAAGGACAAGGCCAACCACGCCGTTGTCCTCGACAAGACCACCCAGGAGAAGCTCAACAAGGATGTCCAGTCCTACCGCCTGATCACGGTGGCTACCCTGGTTGACCGCCTCAAGATCAACGGCAGCCTCGCTCGGCAGGCGCTGGCCGAGCTGGAGGAGAAGGGGCAGATCCGGCAAGTCGTGGGGCATTCGAAGATGAAGATCTACAGTACGTTCAATTCCTTTCACTACCCTCGAGTTTTGTTGTATGGTTGAGGCAGTCGCTGATGATGCGTTTTCCTTTTACAGCTCGCGCCGTTACCGGGGAGTAAAAAAGTTGTTTCCCTTTGGGTTCGATGTTTTTCTAGATCTTCGCGTTTTTTTACGGACGTTACGGATATCCTACGAGAGCTTGGGCGGTGTCTGTGTGGGCATGCATCAGTTGGCATTGTTCAGAAATCCGATTAGGATGTAGGACAGGACATGTCAATTTGTCAATGTCAATGACATTTTTCTACTGCAGACACGATAACGCTCCAATTTGCCAATCCCATATCGTACAAAGGAAACAAGAAATATGGCAATCAGCTTGCGTAGAATTTCCGGTTCAACTCGCTCCTCTTGGGCCGATTGCGCTTCGCACCTTCGCACAACGGTCTTACCTTCCCGTCGTCTTCTTTAGGCTTTCCATCCGACACTACCTTACCAATGGGGAAATACTTCTGGTGATTCGAGTAGAACTCCACCCAATGTTTGACCTGCGCGCGGACTTTCTCCAGCGCTTCGTCCCGCTCCTGTTTTGCCCGCTGCTCCTTGTGGAACGCGCTGAGTGACCTTTCATGGGGCGAATCGTCATCGTCCTCAATTGGTATGTACATCTCCTCCACGCCGCGCAGGTCATCCGTCAGGTCCTCACGGAAACACCCCGTAACAAACGCCCGAGTCGCATCGCGACCGACGAAGAAATTGTAGCTTCCGCCCGGCCCGTAAATCGCGCGGTTCGCGCTGACGTCGAAAATCGTCCCGTTGATTGCGAGGTAGAGTGGTAGATTGGGGTCTGTGCCGTTGTAGAGAGCAAGTTCGTCGGGTGTGAGGTTGATGGGGCCTTTCTACAGAACCCAGAGGTCGGGTTAGACAACACGGAACGGTTCAGCATCATCCTTTCTACTCCAAAACGAAATGTGCAGACGGGAAGAAGGAAGGAAAAGGGGACGTTACAATCCATCGCTCGATTCGCTTCGGCTGTAGCCACCATGGCCGTTGATAACCCCAGGTAAAACTATCACCGCTCGTCAGGTAGTAGCTCAATCCCGCACCTAGGACAACGAGCGTGACGATAACCCGAATGATGTCGAGGGTGCTGATAAAGCGGCCTTCGTCATCGTCGTCGGTGACGATCCGGAGTTTGCGTTGATGCTTCTCTTCTGGCGTTTCCGTCTCCGAGTCTGTTCGCACGTCGTCTGGGGATGTCTCGCGTGGTTCCGATGTCGGGACGTTCCGGTGTCGAAGAGTGCTCATTTTTCTTTTTTTTCCATCTCGATTTTCTCTAGGTGTTGTGGAGGTTCTAGGTGTGTTCTGGTTGCACTCGTCGGTTGGTGACTGGGATGTGTCAAATCATCAGATGGGTCAGATTAAAGTGACCCATGACGTTGAGAGAGGACCTGATGCTGCACAAATACCATCCTCTCTAGATGCCGACTTCAACACCGTTTTACGGATCAGAACTGATGTGGTTCAGTCTCAACTCTATAAGTGACGATGTTGGTACGTACTTAGTTGGTACGGTAGGTAGTTACTACTACTTCTCAAGGCATGAATGAATAGTAGTACTATAGCTGTGACAGTCATTGGTTCTGACAGATACCTGTAGTATACTACATACATGCTTATTCTTGCTCCCATCCCCTCGAGAAAATCTCATTCAATGCATCCTGAAACACCCGACAGTTCATATCAATCAGCCCCCGCTTGTCTTTCGCTTCGGGGTTGCGGATCACCGACACCAAGCAGAGGTATCTATCATCCGTTAGCATCGCCCGTTACGGATCGGGACCGGAGGTTCATTACTTGTTCATCTCCATTAGATGGATCATGCTCCGATCATGTAAGATGACATGGCTCTCCGCCTCGCGCACTTGATCACCCTTTGGCGTCCGATCAGGGTGGTCCCAGGAATACAGCTCCGAGACATCCACAATCACGTCGATATAGTCGGAGCACATCTCGTAGCACGCCATGTCCACCGGTCGTGTGTCGGACGCGATGTAGATCTTGCTGAGCACGTCGAAGAGATACGTTTTCTCAAAGCCGCAGTTGTTGGCCAGGATGGTGATGAGGTTTTCCAGCGCCGGAAGCTGCGGAATGAGCTTTTGAATCACTTTGCTAAATGCCTCGAAAACCGAGTAGTCGTAGATGGACGTCAGATAATAATGCACAGGTGCGTTTTCGTAGCCCGCGTCGCTGAGCTCGTCCGAGATCCGCTGGACAATGTCCTGGAATGTGTCGGTGCGGTATTCTTCGGACAGTCCGTCGACTTTGTGGATGAACACCTCGATGTTGATATTGGGATAGTATTGCTGCACAGTGAGGATAGTGCGATTCAGGCGCGCTACCGAATCGAGGTAGTCGTCCTGCGCATCGATCACCCATACCAGCGCCCCGAGCGAACCAAAAATATCTTCTAAATCAAAGGATGGTTCCAGATATTCTAGCTGTCCGGGAAAGTCCCAGACTTGAAAGTCCATAAACGAGCTGTCGTCTCGGTCAGGTAAAAGTGCCCAGTTCGACAGGGACCGAACATACTGTATGGAATCTTTCTGTATCCTTGTCGTTGATTCCAGAAATAATGTCTCGTTTGGCGGCATTTTATGGAACACAACACTGGCAATGGATGACTTGCCACTCCTAGGAACAACTCGTCAGTCGGACAGGTGCTTCTCTGATTGCAAAACGCCTACCTTCGCAAGCCCATCAACAACAGCCGGGGTTTGGCATCTCGCGCTCGGCTGGCCGATGGCTGGCCAGGTCGTGTCAACGTCTGATTCGTACCCTGCAATATTTTTCCAAGTCTTAGCTGCGCTTCCGTCCGAGTTATTGGAGGCTGTCCATGCAAGAGGGAAGAATCCACAAACAACTCCCATGGCGGGCCTGGTACCACGAAGATGCGAGACCGACAAGGAGCCACCGGCATTTTACCGCCAGCATGTATACAAAGTGAATTTAATCAACGAATGAGCAGCTGCGACGCTTAGAAACCGACGTCGAACCCCAATCCAAGGTAGGTTCGGGCATGGTCTCCAACAAGTCGCGGCGACATCACGTCAAGCAACATCAGCGCAGCCGGTGGAGATGGTGATCATATCTCGAGCCATGTCTTCAAAAAACCATGCAACGCGCCGGCGACTTGGGCTGCTTGGAAGCGGCTGCACGTGTCCGGGAATGGAGCTCTGATGGAACAAAGGGAGCGAGGGACCATGACTTACGTCCATGACGATCGGTCTTGCACCGATTTTTTCCAAACCAGGAAGTCTAGATTTATAGATTACGGTGATGAAAGTGGTCGGTTCACAGCATTCTGCTCGAATGGTATCAGTGACATGGCACTCGAAGTCGTACCCATTGGCGGATCTAATTTGGGTAATCACGCATCGACGGCGAATAGAAAGGGGGACGCCATACAATTCCGATGCCTCGTGTTTGTTTTTGCCCTCTTGCACCCGCTTGCTCTTTCTTTGTATTTGGACACTCCAGCTCAAGGCAGAGCTGACATTGTCAACAGCGCTGAAGTAGTGGGATCCAAAGAGCTTGCAAGCCACTGCACGTCCAACTGAATTGCAGCTTCGCAGACCAACCAACCGCCTTGAAGTAACGGTGCGATATTTCACAAGGCTCAGACCGAGTTCCTGCGAAGACGAGCCAGTATTTGAACTCGAGACTCCTTCACAGTGAAGTACTTAGTCGGGGATGGTAGCTGGCGCGGAGAATTCCCAATGGCAACTATTCGAACCTCTCCCTCTTGATCAGAGGACACACCGGCAGTGCTTTGTCTGCAGAGCTTGGATCAGTTGAATGCGTTCACCGTGCATTTCGATGGCAGCGCGGGGTATTACTGGCACCAGTACGCTGCAGAAACAGTAAGTACCTTACGTTTTATTTGAACGCAGCCGTGTCAGATCAACAACAACTGGACGACCAGCTTTAGCCAAGGACCCGAGGAAGGTGTGGAACTTCAGACCCAATTAACGTCGCATGAATCGGAGTCCAATTGTTGAATATTTAGAAGTAGTAGTGTTGTGCGGTTCATGCGCGCAGGGTACCATGTACCTGGCCGAATCAACGCAAGTACTCCGCAGGCCTAGCCGTAATGACCTGGTGGTTCGGTATTTTCAATACCAACACCGGACTGTTCCTAGGCCGTGATTCTCCGCGTCGAAAGCCTCCAGGCAGACCAATATTTATCGCGTCGATTGACGTGCGTTCTATGGTATGAAAATGTGAGTCCTCCACCGTCAGCGTCGATGAATGAAATGATAAGTAAGGCGCCAAGGGCCCAGCTCAGAAAGTGGTTCCTTTTGGAGTTTTGGTTGTGTCGTTCCGCCCTACGAAACATCCCACTCCCATGATCTCTCAACACAGTCACTGCCAGATCAATCCTTCTTGGAGAACAGTTGGCTTCCAATCGCATCCAATGAACCCGTCTGCCGCCCGCACAGCTTGTGAAACTTCGATTCTCGGGTTTCTCACACCCGGCACGAGGCGTATGTCAACAACAGATGTTCGGGTCGACTACAACCTACTCGTACACACGATTCGCTATCGGTTGCAAGAGGACGAATGATGGAACCCTGTGAAAGCGCGCTTAGAGCTACCGACGATATTGTCAAGTCTGCCGCTCAAACTGCTGTCGAGGTCGTCAGTATCTGGTACGAGTTCGCCTGGTGCCACGGTGTGAGCTTTTTGATATTCAATGGTCACTACGAAGCCTAATAGTTATATTGACTTCGGGCTTGTTTTGGTTCTCAAAATGAAGGCGGTACATTCTTTTGTCTGATGCAATGCTGGCTGTTTTGTGTTCCTAGACTAGGACGTTGCGGATGGATCTGCCTCTGACGCGATGACCTATTTTCGATGGCGACATAGTTTACAGTGTGACCTGCCCGTCAGGAAGGTCTTTCTCCCATAGTCAGGAGCGCCGAGCATGTGTCAAGAGATTTCGTACCATTTGCGATGTCTATGTCATCGCATGGAGGTTGCGAGCGAAGTCGCATTGTTGGATCTCGAGACTGGAAAGAGATCAATTTGGACCGAAGATTACTATCCGATTGCTATGGTGTTATTTTTGCGGGGAAGAGGTATGCAAACACCAAGTGCCTTCAAGTTTTCGGCCTCGTCTAACAGTTTCGTTGGCAGCGACTCTGATCGCGTGGGTTACACACATCACAGCGATACGCAAGAGAGCTTCCTTGATCCGTCTGCCAGAGTTATATGAAGGGCAAAATGGTCATAGTTGACTTTGAACCGAGTCAACCGACGCCGCCTCATCCTGTCTACATTTGCGATCTGAACTGCGATAGTTTCCAGATATGAACAGCTCCTCCGATCTGTGGTTGTGGCACGTGGACGCGGATGAGGATTCTCTGGTAGCATTCGAGATCGACTGGGACGCCCATTCGTCGGAAGTGCAGCAGGCCAAGTGAGCTTTGGTTGAACGGCTATTACTCGACAGAAGACATTCTTAGCCATCGCTGCTTGATCATTGTATGGGCAGAGAGACGCTTGAGTCATCAGATATGGAGCCAACGCAGTTCAGAAATCTCACCTATGGCCACATCACAGTGCGGAGTCTGCCTTATCGTGCTTTCTACCAGAGATTTGCGCGTTCGACCTCATGGACGACCATACCATCGACAAGTTTGACTGTCCAACGGAATGAATACGCCCCGCACGTTTCACCCTACCCGCCGTTTAACGCCGTTCTAGTCCCCACGTTGTCTACAACTGGGCCAGCCGTTACAGGATGCTCGAATTGTAGACGCCGAGAATAAAGCAATCGGTATATGGTGGTACCAAATGCATACCGGAGACGTCGGACTTCGCAAACGATTGGGCTCCTGGTGCCCACAATTTCCCCTACCACTCTTCGGCGACCGTGACATCACTGCATGGCCAGCGGAGACGGCGTCAACTCTGGGTTCTCAATCCCAACTTCACTCCCGACCTTCCAGGAGCGACGTCTTTTCCTCCACTGGAGGAAAGTGTGTGACAGGACAAAGCCCTTTGATGTGCCTATCTCCCGTTCGTGCATAAGAAGCTTATCCGATGTCTCACTGACCAACCTATCTCCACCATTGATGACTGAATGCAGGATATCATAGGACAGAGAAAAAGATCTTTGCCAGCCGTGGCCATCCGGTCCCGACTCTCATCCTGCACAACAGCAGCCCCAGCAAGAAGTCTTTTTGCGGGCACGCTTCTGCCAAAAGTTAGTTTCTAACGCTGAACGCGAGTCCTCCGCTTTCCGGAATGCGTTCGATGCCTCTTAGTAGCGACGCTCAATTCATTGTTATGTTTAAGCCAGACGAAACTCGAGGGTCAAAAGCCATTCGGAAACTCAACCTCAACTCGGACCAAGCGCAAAGCCTGAATCGTACTACTATCTACCTAGATAGGTAGGTAGGTAGTTAGTAATAATGCTTTGAATGGTCAGCCGGCGTCAGACAGTTTCTCCGTTGGTCATCATGGGATACACAGGGTTTCAACAACAGGAATGAAGTCTTTACAGATTTGCATACGAGTACTAAACTACCTTACTTGTACTCGACAAACCCCAAAATCATAGGCCTATGCCGAATTATTAAGTACTTTGACCCATTATTTTTGGTCAATTTCGAACATCTCTCTCTATGGAGCATTTGAATGTTGGAGCCATCCAGAGAGACTCTAGCCACTACATAGGTTACCTAGGTAGGTAGGTAGGTTACTAGCCTCAGTTAGGGACTAGCGGGGAGGGCCTGAGGCACTGAGGCTAAGTTCATACCTAGGCCAGGCTTGTGTCACGTGATCTAGGTAGATAAGATAAAGGTTGGAGGTCGGTACCTCCCACACAGAATGCCAGGGCCATTCAAGCCTCCAACAGTAGGGGTTATCGAGGTAGGTTTCCAGGTACATACTCCGTACTAGGTAGGTATTTAGTACCTTCGGCACAGTAGGCACCTCGGTTTTTGTATGCTGATTTATGGTTGATGGTGAAACAGAAGTACTACCTACCTAGGTACATATTCGACCAGCGTTTAGTCAGCACGTTGCTAAGCTACAGCTCTTTTGTTAGGAACAAGAGCACCTCCTGGAGGGGGACTGGAGGGCCTGAGGCACGAGGCAACCAAGCTCTTATTAGTGCAGCCCACACATACGGAGTATTCAGGGGCTTTCTCTCCTTAAGAGGTCTCCTAGATTTCGTCAGATAGTTGCATGGATCGTTCCATTCTTGGTCTTCCTTTGAATAGGGCACGTCTAGTGCCATAAGAAGGCAAGTTGTCAACGGAATACCTAGTCCGTACTGTAGTACTCGTTGATGTTCGGGAACTGGGGCCAGGTTCGGCCTAACCTGGCTGCCCCTCCATCGTTTCTAGAATCCCGAGACTTTGATGTTTTCACTATCTATGTACGAGTACGGATACGGAGTACGGAGTAGTACTCCGTATGGTTTTCTGATAGTCTCACTATGATCTTTGAGGCACAAAAACTCCCGCAAAAATGGTTCAAATTTCGCTGAAACCTGGTGATATCCGCGATAATGCCTCTTCGGCACCCCTAATAACTATTTCAAAAGTAGAAATTTCATGTCAAGGTGGTGGCAGTACGCGACGGAAAAGTTCTGCACCTTGAACTTGAGATTTCGCAAGTGATAACTATCGAAAGTACTCCGTACTGACTCCACACTCCATGTATGGAGTACCCTAGTGAGTTACAGATAAAGAAACTACGCGTAAAGTACCAGCCAAAGTTTCCCATTTGGGTAAGAAATCATAGTGAAACTATCAGAAAACCATAGTGAAAATATCAAGGTCCGAATCCCGGCTAGATCTAGCATATCAGGAACAAGTTGATAGCTTCAATTTTGATTGCGTCAATGCATCCATCCATCGACCGCACAGCGCACAGCTTCGGTATCTAACGGCATGTCTGGGAACGCGTAGCTGGCGAAAAGCGTTTGATTCTCTGGTCTCTTGCGTCCACAACGACGACAGTGTCAAAACAGAGATGCTGTATCCGGTTGGGAGACGCGATAGCTAACTGCAGCCCGAACTTCAAGCGATATCAGACCTGTTGCACGAGAAGGAATGGGGAAACGCTGTGAAAGCGCGTACGATATCGTCAGCTCGTTGCCTCTGGAGCTCCTGCTTGAGATTGTCGAGTATCTGGAACCGGCAGACATAGTCCGAAGCCGGAGGGTGCGCATTTTCCCATTCTTCGATAAAAAAAAAAAAAATAACTCAGCTAAGGCACAGCTTAACTGGTTGTCCTAGGTCTCCAAACGATGGCAGTCTGTTTTCTCGTCTGATACGATCACTACGTTTCTCGTGCGCCGAACGCTAGCGTTCCTGGACATAGAGCGCGCAAATGTAGCTGCTCCCGAAGCGACGACCTACTTCCGATGGCAACATGGTTTACAGTACGCCCGGCCTGTCAAGAAGATCTTTCTTCCATGGTCACAAACGCCGAGAATGCCCATGAATGCTACCTACCATTCGCGACGAATATGCTACTCCTACCGTATGGGGAGCACCACCTTTGTTGAAATATTGAATCTCGAGACTGGAGAGAAATCAACTTGGACCGAAGATGAAGAACTGATGCACAGCTATTGGAATCTCCTACTATCAGATCGCCATGTTGTTATCTTCAAGGCGCCGAGGTATGGAGTAACATACCTGGTACAAGTACTATTTGTTTCCAGTTTGCGGGCTTGTCTAACGGTAGCTCTGGCAGATGTGCCTTGGCGTGGGATACACACACTTTACAGAAACACGCAAGAGAGCTTCCATGTGCCTTTCAACATGCTTCTCTCGAGAAGGACAAATTAATCATGGTTGATTCTCAATCAAAGCCTCTTTGCACTGTCTACATTTGGGATCTAAGCTCGGGCCGCTTCCGAAAGATAGGTAGCTTCCCCGACCTGTGCTTGTGGCATGTGAACGTGGATGAGGACATCCTGGTGGCATTTCAGATCGACTGGGACACCCATCCGCCAGAAGTGCAAGAGACCAAGTGGACTTTGACTGGGCGGCTGCTCGACAGAAGGCATTTTCGCCTGTCATTGTCGGATCGTTGTGTGGACAGAAAGATCCCTAAGCTATCGAAACGCTCCATCGATATACCTTTTTACGATTGTCGCACCTTTGGCCATAAGACTGTAAGGAATCTGGACTATCGTGATTCCCAACGCCACAAAATCAACCTCATGTACGACTTCGCCACCGACAAATTAAGCGCCCAATGGTACGATCTGGTCCCTCCCGCTTTCGATTATTTCAACTACTTTTCTGTCACCGTCCTCACCTCCCGAATTCTCTACTTCTGGTACAAAAACACGGAGCTCAATCTCTTCGACGCAGAAAACCGCACCATCTTCGTGCGGCCGTACCAATTGCATACTCGAGAAATCAATTTTCGCAAGTTCCTGTGGCCCAGCCAACGTGGCCGACATGGGGCGACAACCGATGACGAACGACGACCCTTCCTGATCTTCGGCGACCGTGAGGTCTTTTGTGTGGCTACTGAAGATGGCATCCAGCTCTGGTTCTTCAATCCGAAATTTACCCCCGACCTTCCGGATGCGGAACCTTTTCTTCCTAGCCAGGAGAGTGGATGAGCCATCAACCAATGTCCCAACTTCCATCCTGGCGTGATGACCTATTTGCGATGGCAACATGGTTTGCAGTGTGCCCGGCCTATCGAGATCCCCCCCCATGGCCTAAATCGCCGAGAATGCCCGTGAAGGGAAGGGTGCCTACAATTCGCGACGACTGTGCTACTGGGATCTAACAGAGAGTGGAAATTGCAAAATCGAAATGTCGGCTCTCGGGACTGATCGATTTGGGTCATGGGCGCACCACCATTGTTGCCTAGGAAGGGGATATCCTCCTATCAGATCTCTATGTTGTTATTTTATCGGTATAGTGTGCGTACAGGATAATTTTCTCTTCAATTTGTCGGCGACGTCTAATAGCAATGCTGGCAGATCTGTCGTCGCGTGGGATCTACAAACATCAGAGCCATACGTGAGAGAGCTTCCTTTTTACAGCAATCAGATCTCCATCGAGAGATGACAAAGTGTTCATAATCGAAGCGACTCCGCTTACATTTGGGATCTAATAAGCTCGGATGGCTTCCAACTGATAAATAGGTCCTTACATATGTGATTGTGCCACGTGAACGTGGATGAGGACGTGTTGGTGGCATGCGAGATCGACTGGTACACACATCCGCCGGAGATACAACCAGGCCAAATGGACTTTGACGGGGTGATTTCCCGACCACAAACGTGTGGAAAACCGAACCAGCTGGCGTCTGAGGCCAACCTGCTGGCCCTTAGAATGTTCCAAACACACCCTAAAGAATCCTGCCCAGGTCATTCAGTCCTCGAACAAATCAATTGCATACTTTCAAAAATCATATCAAGGATTAGTCAAGTGCTAGAGGAAGAGCAAAGTAATTTGCGCAGCGGGGCAACCCTCGACAGGAAGCAAGGCAGCGAGGGTTACCTAGGGTTTTGATTGACTGTACGAGTGGTTACGCCAGTTGCCCTCGATCAACAGTTCAAAATACAGCCAGACCTCCATCAGGTCGATATCACATCAGAGAGTCCAGTGCAGGTTTACCGTCTACCATACATGCAGGGTCTATTTGACAAAACGTGCACGAAACACACCAGCCCACCCTTTTTGTTCAGTTTGTGACTTTTTTTTAGTAGCCCGCAATTGACTTGTGCTCATCATTCTTCCCAAACAAACCCTCATCCAGATTCTGCAGGCATTCCGCCTTCCACTGCTTTGGCGTAAACTTGTCGACAATCGCCTTGAACGCTTCCAGCGTGCAGAACGACTCATCACCGGGCAAATGGTTCTCTGGCTTGGCGGCGCAGCCGGGGATGCGGACTGGTTCGTCATTGTAGCGGATGCGGACGTAGTGTTTGCGGAGCTTCTGCTTGGCGGACTCGTCGAGTTCGGAGAGGGGGACACGTGCTGTGCTGCCCGAGGACTTCTCCGGCGCGGCTTTGCTTCCCTTCAAGAAAGACAGGATTCCGGACGTCGACGTGTTCGAAGTAGTATTGGAAGGAGCGGGCGATGATTGCGGCTCGTCGGCTCTCGAAAAAAGTTCAATGGCAACGGAGGAGGTAAATGGTGGCCACTTCTCGTTGTAGGCACCCAGACTAGCGAGGATGGCAGCCAGCGTAGTGTCGTGGCACCCACTCATGGCGAACTTGATAGGCACTGAACTGCCAGGCTTGGAAGACACAACGTTGCTGCGCCAGCCGTTCTCCACGGCGGTACTGACCATGCGGTCGACGACATCGCCCAACAACGGACCGATGCCGAGTCGTCGATACTCGGAGTTCTCCTTGTATCCGCCGTACCACTCATCGACGGCGATCTTTTCGACGATCTCACGGGCCTTCTTATCGTAGAACTCCGAAGGGAGCTTGGTGGCCGGTCCGTGCGCAAGAGTCGCGTTGATCGTGTCCATGATTCCCGACAGACGAGGATGCGAGTCGACCGCTACTCGCTTGTTCTCCGGCATCCACTTCGACCATAGTTTGTTCAGGTACTCCATGTCTTCCGTGTTGTTCCCTAAAATGATGACAACTCAGCAACGTCAACAGAAACAAACGGGGAGAGCAGCGCTAACATCTTTCAGCCGCACGGTTGGCAAAAGCTCTCGACAATTGACGGAAGCGCCGACAATTAGCATCGTTGGGGAACACCGTCTCATCAGCCGGCGAGCGGACGACAATCGTCGGAGGGGTAAAGTCAGCGGTGCGAGCAGATGCAGGGTACATTCCCAGGAAGGCCTGCTGCATTGACTCGAGCGCGCGCGGGATCGGGCTGGATCGGAGATACATGTCCTCCGCGTTCGATTTGATCTTGGGGAGGAAACCAAGCTGATCGACGTAGAGATGCCGTAGGCGCTGACCGAGACGGAATGTGGTCTCTCGCCCTTTGTCGGTCAACTCGCCGAATTGACTACAGAGTATTAATCTCTCGTCCGCCGACAACACATAGAGATCTAGCCTACCAAATCTTGTCGACTTCCCCCGCGGGACCCGTGGTCGCAACGGCTTCATCGTCATGACCAAAGGTCTCGATTCTCCTGCGCCATTCCAGCGTGTCCCATTTGGAAACATCTTCACTGGTAGCCACCATGGATGCCATGCGGCGTGCCACAGCGCAGTATGGCCAGTCTGAGCACACGGTCAGCGTCTACCAGGAGAGTTCAACCTAGGATCATGATTACATGTTGGAAGGCCGGTCTAGTAGGAACCTCATTAGCAATCAATCCCTGCAACTTGCACTTGGATCGGTATGTAAATACATTTTGAAATCGAGCAGACACCGGCGTTCGTTCACCTTGTAGTAGTCACTCGTTGTCAATGCGACGACCGCCAGGAATCCACAATCAAGGAAGAGTACCATGGCGTAGAAACTGAACCCATTAGTTTTCTGTTTGCGCATACCCTGCGAGTTACTTGACTCACCACTTGCACCAGCTGGAGCTTGAGTTCCTTTGGATACAGACGCTCCAGCTCCTCTTTGGAGTAGGGCTCTTGGAATTTGAGCGATGACATGGCGCAACCAATGGACTGAATTGAATAATCGCCGAGTTGGTCGTATCTTCAAGTACTGTACAATGAAAAATTAAAGGACAAACTGCACGGTGAAGTTTCTCAGACAGCTACATCAGCCAAGCTTGTTGACCGTAATTTCCGACAAAACACGAGAGGGCTGATAGCTTGGGCAGGCGGTGAGAGGTAAAGATCTGGGCCAGACCGCTAGTCCTGACCGGGGCTAGGGTTAGGGTATTTCGTACCGAAAGTCCGCAAGTCTATCGACGTTCAGTGTGACCACAATGCCGCATGGTGATCTTTCATTTGATATCAAAGAGATATATCAAAATGGTAGAATTGGAGTGAATATATATATATCGTACAATTAAAGGTCGGGCAAATACACGCCTTTCTATGCAAAGACCCATACCCCAATGCACCTCATCCAGGGACAACATACAAGTATGCATGTATACTACTCCGTACTACTAATCACGCACTTCCGTGAGCCTTCGCCTTCCCAAGCTCGTCATCGCTGATCTCCCATCCACTCTCTGACTCGCTAGCACTCCAAGCAGAGTGGCCTTGCTTCTGCGGTGCCTGCGCCAGCGCCTCCTGTGCTGCGGCGACCCGCTCTTCTGTCTTCGCCTTCTTCTTACCCTTGTTCTTCTTCTGCGCATTGGCAGCCTCCTGGGCTTGACGCTGCAGCTTGAGGCCCGCTTCTTCCTCAGCCGCGGCGCGCTCCAGGCGGTCAAGGAGCTTCTCGCACGCCGGAGAGAAGGCTTGCGCGATGGGGAAGTCCTTGACCTTGAGTCGCATGTAATCGAAAGCGATGACGTGTGGCATGCTGGTCGGGGCCGGAATTTTGGACACAGGCGACCGCGGCCGCGTGGGCAGCTCAATGTCATCGCCGGGATTTGTCTGATTGTCCGGATCGATGTCCGGGGGGGCGGCACTCGGAGTCATCGAGGCCGCCGGGTCCTGGCCCTTGCGCCGAGGGTCGCCTCTGTCATGGAAGATGGCCGTCTTCTGGTACCGCTGGCTGAAATGCGTCAGGAGCACCATCTGCGCATTCATGCGTCGGCCAACCTCCAGCGCCTCATCCACCGTGCAATGCCGCTTCGCAAGGGCGGAGCCCCTCATGCTGTTCTGGAATGTGGCTTCGTGGATCAGAACCGTGGAGCCCTTGCCAATCTCCGCAAATTTGGCGGAGGGCCGGCAGTCGCCCGAGTAGGACAATTTGAAGCCGTCCGACCACGAAAGCGTGACCGCCATAGCGCCCCGGCAATGGTTAACAAGCACGCAGCGAGCGTCCTCCAAACCAGTGGCAGATCGCAGGAGCACCGAGCGACTTGAGAATTCATTGAAACGGAACTGAGACATTTGCGGACGCGTTCCAGGCAGATGAGAATCCGGATACGTCCCATCTGCTCGGCAATGTCGGTAAACAAAGGTAGTCTGGGGGCCAGCCCCGTTCTTCGAATCCTGCGCGACATAGGTCGCCAGGGGGAGCAGCTTCGAAAACCCATAGTCTTCGACCCCGGCATATTCCTCGAGCCAGTCAATCATCGTGGGCTCAGCCATGATCACAAGGCGCTTCTCTCTCAAAATCTTCTCTACATCGTGCTCAATTGTATTGTAGTCTGGACAGTGTCCAGGATAGTTCTCTTGATACCAAGCCTTGATAACCGATGCAGTTCCCAGATGGTGGTCCGCATGCATGTGACTGATCCAGATCAGGCGAAGATTCCTCAAGACTTCCCGCAGTTCGTCCGGCGGGAAGCATCGCCGTAGCTGGCCGATGGTGTTCTCTCCGCAGTCAAGCAGGTAGTATCCATGGCCGGGCACGCGGACCAGCGTTGCAGACACATTTCGGTACTTGGATGGAGTGGATGACCCCGTCCCCAATGTGAAGATCTCCGCCTCGGCTCCCGGAAGATTCGCCTGCAGCTTCTTGAGCCAGTCCTGGAAAGCGGGTTTTTCCATCCGATGTTTAATGACCTCCATTCTTTGCTCAACAGCCACTGGAAGACCAGACCGCAGGGGCTCCCTCGGATCGAAGAGTGGAACGACACTCGACTCATCGACACTGAAGTCAGGCTGGATGTTGATGATCAGGCCACGACGGGCAGGCTCTAGCAGGCCACCCATCAACAAGTCCTGGGAGTTTGGAGAGCTGGAGTCAGAAGTTGCCCCGCCCTGCGGCAACGTCACGTTGTCATGAACCGGGATCAAGAAATTGTTGCTGTTAAGGCGTGCCAAGTGCGTGATCGACCCGGCAGCACTCTTCATCGCGAGATAGTTGGGACAGTAGTCGGTCCCCGAGACAATATGCTTGCAATGGGACATGCGCGTGACAAACTCCCGAAACCGGGAATCTTGCCCGACGCCAGGTCCTAAGATCCAGACAAAGACGGACAAGCCCGACGTTACTGCAGGTGACTTCCACTCTGGACGCGACAGTAGATCATCAAGGTAGGCCACAGTTGGGATGTCCATGAAGGCAAACCCTTTGCCAAGCCGCGGAGGTCCCAAAACCATCTCAGGAGTAACGGTTTTGCCGTCCTCGGCCACAACGCTGAACCCATTCGTTAAGCGACTATAGTCGGGGCCAGGTGGGACCTTCAATTCCTTTGCTTTTTTCGCATCGAATTTCCCTCTGGTGTCATGACTCCGCACGATATAGCACATGGATTCCGTCGACGGCCGTGTCGGCGGCAGTTTGTTGACCGTCGCACCAGGCCAGGGAGTACGCACGAGGACATTGATGTCCGGTACCGGCTCGCTGCCTCCGGGCATCGGGCCACGATAACGCTCCAAGTCTTTGGTTTCAGGATTGCGAACGAAAATCGTGGCGGGCATCTGGACCTTGGAGAGCGGGGTCTCCACGAGAGCGTCTAGGGACCAGTTGGAGTTGAACATGTCCGAAACCACAGCGTGCCGCAACGACTGGTCTCTGGCAAACTGATCAGAGACACTACCCGAATCAACTCTTTCCTCGAACTCGTCCAAACTGCGTTTCCTCGGACTTGTTGTTCCCGACGAGGCTGCGGAGTCGCCCGTAGGCTTCAGCGGCATTGCCCACACTTTGATGTTCCCATCCGACCACGAGGGTTTTTCAAACGGATCCTTATCCTTATCCCCACCAGTAGGACGATCATTTGACATATATTCCTTAGTCCGGAGCGGAAGTCCCTTCCTGAAAATGAACTTCCTTGCGGTTGCAACCAAATGCGTGATATTTCTCCCTCCATGAATATTCATCTCGATAGTAGGTGTGGTCTTCTTGTCCATCTCCGCCTCCAGCCTAGCGAGTTCAGCCTCAGCTTCTTCTTTGTTCGGCAAGGTACTAAGATGGCGCAACCGACGCATCCTTTTCTCCTCCATGGCCATCTCTTGGGCAGATGTGGCGCTGATATGCGCATCCGCCACGGTCAAGATGACTCCCAGCAGTCCGCCCGCATTATGCCACCCCGTGGGCCCCGTTATGAACAGCTCCTGGAGGCTGGAGAACTTTGTCCCAAGCTCCGCAAACGTCCTTTGGGTACCCTCCGCGGCATGACCAAATAGATACCGCTTATTTGTCGTATCAAGAATGAAGGTTGTGCCGGGGGTATCGGCCGTCGGCGTGCAGAGGATCTGAAAGTAGAACTTCATTGGCTTCGCACCCACAGGGGCCGGCGGGCTTTCGGGAAGGGGAGGAGCGTAGCGATTTCGATCGACAAGGAGGTATCGCGCACAGAGTTTCGGATGGTTGTTCTGCGGCGCCTGGAACACCTGCAGACCCGGAAGCGCGACCTGCGTCTGCGACAGCGGCGGGTGTAGAAACTCGGAGCCGGTCTGTAAAAAGTGACGCGCCGGTTTGGACAGCGTGCGATGCTGATGGGAGATAGCGGCCGGACTGAACGTCCAGGTCCAAGTCGCAACGGACCGGGGCAGAGAGGTCCCGTGGGTGGCTGTTGAGAGCAGCCGCCCAGATCTACGCCAGGAAGCCAATGTGACGGTTTTGTGAGAATTCCTATGGAATTCACGTAATAACCGCAAGCATCACCTGGTATAACCTTTCTGACCGAATAGCGAAGCGGACTTGTCAAGACTGGGTATGAATCTGGGGTTTGCCGTTAAATTGAGGTCAGTTGCGGACAGCAGTAATAATTTTCTTCTTGGTAAATCGAAACGTCGAGTCACAGGTACGGGATGTACCCCGTATTAGCCATACCGTATCTGATTTAGCGCAAATCAATCTCTCATATTACATTTCGTACGCTAATCTCTTTTCGATTTAGAGAATACCAAGTAGATGTAACAATGCGGTATGGCATGTATTATTGGCAGCAATGGACTGCTCCGAGTTTCTGACTCGAGTGTTCGTCTGTAGGGGATGTGTATGCCAGGTCTGCGAGACAAAAACAACTCCGTTATCCTCCATTCCGTATGTATCCCACACATATATATACAAAGCCAGCCCAACCCCAACGCCGAAAAGCACAATTGTTACTCCAGATGTGACGTTATCCTCGACACTCGGTCAAAAGCAGCATTCATGCTGGCACATAATAGCTCGAACCGACGCCTCAGTATCTCTGCACTGACTTTCGTTGACTCGCCTTCCACGATCAACTGGTAATGCAAAAGTGCTTTTTCCGGTTTAATCCCTCCACACATGTCACTTGGAACACTCGGCCTTTCTATCGCAGGCACTTCGTCGGCAAAAAACGCGTATGGAGAATCTGACTCGTCGAGGTTCACATTGGGATTCGCCGTCCCACATTGTATTGTCTTTGTCAACTCAGCTGCAGGAGGTCGCTCGAGGCAAGGAACATCGGATTTAGATTCATCCAAGCTTGATAGAGGCTCCACGACACGAGAAGTTTTGCCAGACAGCGCTTCTGTGTCGACTGCTGGGCCCTCCGGCACATCCAAGAGTGCAAATACTGGTGTATTCATGAAGCTCATATCCAGGCCAGAGTTCCAACCTGGAATCTCACGCATGTTTATGCCCTGCTCCGGCACCATGACCATTCCGACTTGGAAATGTTGCTGAGGCTGGCCTTGCAACTCCTGCGCGTTTTGCAGATGTGTGTTGGCGTCCTTGGCAGGAGGGTTGGACTGCATTGCAGGTTGGACCATGGATTGTGAGGTGGACGGAGCAATGACCTGTTGCTGTTGCTGTTGCTGTTGCTGCTCCTGCTGCTGTTGTTGTGCTGCTTTGGCAGCCATGTCATTCAAGAAACTCGAGAAATGCGGAGACGAAAGAAGCATGCGGGTCAGATCAGTCAGGCGAGAATTCTCTTCCATCAGAGCTTGATTCTGCATGCGCAGGTCGTTCACTTCGTTCGCCTTGTTCGCCACTTCATTTTCCAATTGGGCGATGTATTCTGATCACCGGGGTCAGCGTGTCGCCCAAACTGCGTATTCAGTGCAACACAAACCTTTTCTGCGTGATCGAAACGCGCGTGCCGACACCTTGTTGCGAAGTTGACGCCGCTCCTTGCTGCTCAACTTCTTTCCTTCTTCACTGGCCAATAGCCGCTCGTCTTCATCCATCTCACTCTCGTCTTTTTGCTTTCTAGTCGGCTGGGGCAAAGATATCACGGGACGAGACGACCCAGAGCCTTCCTGCTTCGTGGCGCCGCTCTGGTTATTCGTGTTGTTCATACTGGTGTTATTGTTGTTGTTGTTATTGTTGTTGGAGCCGTTGGTGCTTCTGTTGGCGGTGGTGGCTGTTGTCGTATTCCGGTTGTTTTGCCTCATCTGTTGTAGAATGCGCGAGATTTTCTCCTCCACGACGGGATCGATGTTGCGGCCAGAACGAGTGGCTGGCTGCGTCGACTGCGGCGGGGGGACCGTCTGTCGGGTTTGATCTTGCTGATGCCGTTGTGCTTGGCGCATCATTTCGGCCTGTCTTTGTGCAGCGGCGCGAGCCATGGCTGCCTGTTGGTGCACTCCGGGATAGACTCGCCCGATTTGGGTCGGCGGAACTGGCGACACGTCCTGCCCACCCAATGCGGTTGGATCCACGAACTGCAATTTGTTCCCATCCGACGGGAAGTAGAAGCCAGACAGGCCAGTAGAACCGTCCGGCTCGGCATCCATCTCAGAGGAGCTTTTGGCCGGGACCGATCCAAAGTCGATAGGGGACTCCTCCTGCTTAAACCCAACAACCGACGAAAACATATCACCGCCCAGAGTATAAGCCTGACTGCCAGTACCAAAGCTGTTCAAGGAGTCATTGAACACCATGCCATGTGCAACCGCACCAGGCGGTAGGCCCGTTTGTTGCTGATGGTCTCCATACTGATGGCTGGGACCCGAGAACGGAGTTGACTGGGATTGACTCGCGGCGTAGGAAGATTCATTACTGCTAGAATCCGATACGTTCCTTGATGGTTGTGAAGGGATGGAAGGGTTCGACTTGGCGGGTTCGGAGGGTGTCAGTTGGTCGAGGTTTAGGAAGGATTCCAGGTCGGGTTCGTAGGAGACATTGAGGTTCGGCAGCCCTGGCGTCAACGGCAACGCATTGGAATGGAGTTCGCCTGCCGAGGCCATGACCAAGTGAGGTGGCGGAGGTTGTTTATCGATGAGCGGTGATCCGGTTGATCAGAATGGACAATCGAGATCGAGGAGACAATGAAGTCGGAAGGACCGGAGGGGAAGGGAAGAAATGGAAAAAAGCCAAAACCAGGTCGCAGGAATAGTGAGATCAGAGACTAAGTCTTGAAATTGTTGGCTGGACAGAGCACAAGAGTTCTCTCGTCAGGCAAGGAGACAAGTTGATCGAGCAGCATCAGGGGGGGGGGGTGTTTCAGCGGAAGCTCGCGGTTAAGAGCGCTCGGCTTGTCGGAGGATTGGTCAGAATGGCGCCGGCCGATCCTTAGTCATCAAAGTGGGTCCAGGATGCCAAGACTTTATGCCAAGCCCACTAAGCAGCTTCCAGAAATAGCATGGGGCGGATTGCGTGTTCTTTTCTCCGCCGGCACTTGCTCCAGGCAACACAGTTAAATTCAACCCTGTTGGCTTCCAACTTGCTGCGAGGCATATTGCTGATCTGGATGTCCAATTGGCCCTGTGCAGTCGGGTTTTCATCGGACCGATCTGGTATTCCTTTGATTTCTCTGCCAGCGTGAGGTTTGTTCGGCAGAGAAAGACAGAGCGTCGGCATCTCACTTTTTCCGCATTCCGAGACAATCGTCGCTGCTGAACTAAACTAAATACGGTAAATAATGTTACTTCCATATACAGTATGGTGGCCGACACTATCTCAATATGGAATAGTGCCGCATATCCTGATCGGTCTTCCGATCTAGGGCTCAGGGTTCGGGCCCCCGATTTTCAGCTGGGGTTGGGCACCTTGGCAAGCTTGGCTTTTTCTGTTGTCATTTTCCAGGTCCCAGCATTCCGCCCTCGCAGGGCTGTGATTTGGCCTCCAGTCCATCGTCACCGACACTGCGTGCATCGGAGTTGATCCTGTGAGCAGTGCCGAGGTCCCTCTTTGTGCGATTGCATTTTTGGGCCGGTCAATTGCCATGTAATCGGGCCATCTCGAAGGCAAATTGGCCCAAACGAGCAGGATTCCACAAGCCAAAGTCAAAAAGATTCAAAGGGTTGGGAGGGCCATAGAGGGCGGGAAGTTCGGAGTATCTGTAGAGCCGGAACGGGACTGGACATCCCAGAGCTCCGAGGATCACATTGTTCTCCGTCCATGTGCCCGATGGATCTCCAATCGCCGATCCAATGGTTCCTCACCTACTCCGTATGGCTGAGCGATCTAATAATCTGATGTTGATGTTGCGCGCCGCCACTTTCGCCGAGTATGGCTGAGTATGGCTTGTCTGATACTATCCAATGCCGCTGTGAAGTCCTCCGTATAGCGTCAGAAATCCACTCTCACTGGGCCCAACGGAGATTATCAAGCACTCCGTAAAGGATCTTTACTGCTAAAAAAGGCGTTGGATTCCGCTGAAGGATCATTCGTTGGCATTCAAAGTTCATGCTCCGATCTGACACAGGGCCTCAGTAGGGCTTTTGTCCGACATTTCGTCAATTAGTTATTTTGTTGCTCTGCGAACTTGCATGCCGTTTTCTCGTCAAGTTTCTGTGACAGCCGGCAACAGTTGCCGACGACAAAGGTTGGACTGCATCAGATCGGTCGATCATCTACAACCCTGCGGCTGCAGATCGCGCTCGATCCGCATATCAATTTCGAAGTAAGGGCCCACAAGCTTGAGATGTTGTTTCCATGTCGCATTTGCTACTCCGTAGTTGTTCCGTGATTAGCCGTCGAATTTGGTTTCTGGACGACCCTACGTTGGACAAAATCAGCTCCATGGGTTTGAGCGTGTATGTTCTTTGCGCCCAACCCGATGATACGGGGGCTTGGTTGCTATGCGACAGTGTCGTTGACAACGAGATCTTTTCGCAACCCATCAAATGTAACGTGGATATTCCCACCATTTTTGACCTGACCCATCCAAGAATCAGTTGCCGGTGGCCATTGCCAGCAGTTTCGTTCACGCTCACTACTGTCACAGCAATGCAAAATCATGGAATGGGTCCCTGGTAAGCTACTATCTTTGTAGCAAGTAAAGGTTGTTGGGGAGTCATCGATTTAGGGGAAAATGAACGTCCTCCATGGACGGGTATACGACGTACTTGCAAGGAAAAAGTATTCACACTCGGTCCATAGTTCGAACCTCCAGTTTTCCAAATCAGCCACACGTCAGCCGCGATGCACTCTCGATGCAGTGCAGCATTTGGATCGGGTCGTCGAGAGCAGCAGAGCATTACCTAACGGCCGACGTCCCATTCAAAACCTCAATAACAAGATTCAGCAGGTCTCGACGAATCGATCAATGGTAAGATTAGTACTCAGAGCAAAAAGTAAAAGAGTTAAGGTGCCTTCTTGATTCTCCCTCAAGTTTAACCTAGCCTTTAACTCCCCATCTCATCCAGCGCAACAGGGTTAAAGGCTGGGGAGAACAGCCACCCTTGCAACTTGGAAGTCACAGGCCTACCAACTAGGCCATTGGCCCTAGACATGTTACCAGTGCTCCTGAAATTGTGAGTGATGAAGGAACTGTGAGATGCCTAAACGGGAGGGAGTTGTTTTTCGAGATGCACATTCGCTCCGCGGGCAAGTCTGTTCATGCCTGCTCCAAAATCAGGAGATCATTACCTACTACTGTACTCAGCATCCTATGGTGCAATCGAGGCTAGAGTTTCTCCAAGGCTTTCCATGGTCCAGTCAACTGGCATAATAGCGCTATTTGGAGATCCGAAGCTCGGCTTCGTGCCCCAAACCCGCCACCAGTACAGTACTGACTTACACACGGGTCATGTTCGTAGTTCAACCTACACATATACATAGAACTTAAAATATCTACCGCAGCGTCAATCCAATTGCATCAATTACCTTCAGTCAGTCACGAAAAAGCTTTACCTACCGAATAGCAGGGGAAAGAGAAAGGATGGCCTCTCCTCCCCGCGGACCACCAATGCCAGATCCCACACCAGCTCCCCGGCCCTCTCCAGTAACCCTCAAAGGCCGAACAGTTACACTGGAGCCCATCAATGCATTCCACGCAGACAAACTCTTCCCTCACGCGAGCGGGCCAGAAAACGCCTGGATCTGGGACTACATGCACTATGAACCGCCCTCGACGGCCGACCAACTGCGTGCCCGTTTAAACAACTTTGCCGATCCAAGCAGTGGCGTCTGCCTCTGGGCGGCACTCATCCAAAACCAGAACCAGGACCGAGATCAAAAAGAGCAGAAAGAACATGACGACGTGGTCGGCTATCTTGGGTACCTAAACATTGTCCCCAAGCACCGCACCATTGAGATCGGAAATGTCTTGTTCACGCCCACCATCCAGCGCACCACTGCGGCCACGGAAGCGGTGTACCTGCTGCTGCGCCACGCGTTTCGAAATCTGGGCTACCGCCGCGTAGAGTGGAAGTGTGATAACTTGAACGAAGCGTCCAAACGGGCCGCCCTGAGGTTTGGGTTTACTTTTGAGGGCGTCTTTCGACAGCATATGATTATTAAGGGTTGCAATCGTGATACAGCGTGGTTTGCGGTGCTGGATGGCGAGTGGGAGCGGTTGGAGAAGGCGTTTGAAGGATGGTTGAGTCCGGAGAATTTTGATGATTGGGGAAGGCAAAAGAGGAGGTTGGAGGAGTTTAGGGCTGAAACTATGGATTGCTTTTGAGACTAGTAGATACCTATATAGATAATGTTTCCATGTATATCCGCTTTCTAGTCCCTCAGGTTCCCATGCGCTTCGCCAGTTATAAGACATGAGCCAACAAAGAAATTCCCAACATCCCTTTCGGTTCGAAGGTCTTCATGTGGGCGTTCTTGTGCGAACAGGAGCATCCCAAATCATCCATTGGGCCAACGGTAGTTTACGTGGAGCCATTCGACAAAATGAGACGACTGACAACTCGAGTGACAAGTTCCAATTGTCCTTGGATTCATATCCAGGTTGTCTAGCTTCATAAACACGACAACTCAGCCGCAAATACTGTAACGGGAGTCGATGTCTGTGCCCGTCTTGGGAGTACTGTACCGTTATTGTAGCACGTAATCCCTTCGGGCAACAAGTCGGTTGCGCCGCTGGCGCAGTTCAATTCAATCCTCAGAATGGCTCCGTCTTTGGCGCCGTTTTTTGTCGTTGTCCATTCGTTTCACTGCGAGCTCGTTTCGGCTTCGAAACCTTCGAATAACTATCGCTCGTGTTACTTGGGTGCCGTACTCCGTACTTTTGACAAGCAGCCATGTCAGTGATGCATCATTTGCCACTTCTGGTGACCGTATATCTCCGAGCAGTGAGCGCAAGTAATCTCAGTGGCTATGCCAAATGTACGACGTATTCCCGTTAGATTCGCGCCTTGTGAAGACGGAGAATGCCCGTTATAAACAAACATAGCTGGTCGCACAAGCGAGATTTTAGACAGCCCAGCGTCGATAATCCAGCTATCAACTGTCAAGTGCGGCAGTGCCACGATCAGACCGCGTCGTCAACACAGGCGATGAGAATGCAGTGCCTCTTCTGGATCACATACCATGGCTTTCCCTCCTCGACGGCTAAGCCGTTGGGGTTAGAGGTCCTGCCGTTACGAGCTTAGCGTACTCGGAAGCTCTGCTAGGGCTGAACCCTATCTAACCCATGTAGAGCCTATCGTGCCCCACAACACAATGCATAAACCAGCAGGATCTCCTGCTTCCTCTCCTCATCCCCCCGTGCGCTCACAAAACCGATGTAGAAACTTCCCGTAGCTGCTACGATCTACAGACGTGAAATCTCTACTTTAGCCTCCGGACTCGAGATGCCTGCCTTCTCCAGGTAACTTTGGCAGAGCATCTCACTCACCCCTTTGTAACCTCATGGAAAGCACCAAAACCGGTCACCCTTTTTGTTACTCCTCCCATTGCGGCTCACCCTACGCAGCAAGGGGTGTCAACCGCGCTCCGGTGCCGTTTCTGTGGCCCTCAGGTCAGTCACGGAGTGTAGGGGGCACGTGGACATGTACCACGCACCGGACGCCCTTGATGTTAACTCCAAGACTCATGGCACCGGTCGCCTCCTCCGCGGGGCGCTGGTGAAGGCCTCCAAGGCCAGGGCTTTCGCGGGTGGCCTTATAAACCCTGCTCGCCGCAATGTATGCACCGGAAAGTTATGCGTCAACTGCATTAAGTCATTGAGCCGTTTTGTACGCCTTCCGCAACGGTGATAAAATGCCGACATCGAGCAGTTGGAGTCTCCTGCAATGAGGCGGCAGTACTGCTGTTGCGATGCGATATTGGCCAGGTTCACATTGACATGCGATCCATGGCCGCCAAAGATCAACATTCATTTCTTCCTCCCCCGCATGGGAATCCTCGCCCACTCTCTAAGCGCGGCTTCAACCCTCAGCACGAACTCAAACTTGTACTGAGACCTCCAGCGAACCATACTTGCTCCAACGAGCGCGCGAGATTTCTTGGACATGTTAATCTGTACCGCTCGGAGGATAGCGTTTGCAAGGGGGAAGACCGAAAATAGTTGACGACCGCCGCGGCGGCATCGAAGACGGGTTTGATGGCCGGAAGAGAAATTAGGTCCCTCACAACCAACTGAAGGCCGTGAGTCACAGGGGATAAAGAAGGTGTGTTGAAACATTGGCTTTTCTTCCATGATCCTCCAGACAGCTTTCATGGTGCTGCATGTATCTGTGGTCATGGAGTTGATCCTGGACCAATCTGGAGATGAGCCCAGAAAACGTGTCAACTTCTCAACAACAATATCTGAAATTTGTTCTGCAGTCAACCGGCGGTCCCCCATTACCTCGCTCTCGTAATAGTACGAGGCTTCTGGGGTCGAAAATGGCATATTGAGAAGTCTTTCCTCATTGATGTTGGTGGACTCATCAGAAGTGACATTGAGAAACTGAATGCTTTTCACCTTCTCCGTTACCTGTGACTTCACAACGTCATAGCAGTCGTCAAGAATCGTGGTCGAGAGCGTCTTTCTGTCCGGGAGCTGGAAACCAGGTCTCAGCATTTGGAAGACCTTGCGGAAGTGTTTGTCCTCATCATAGAAAATGGCCTTCCCCCCCACAAAAATGGCGAACCCGATTTCACGCCAGATCAGATGCTTAGGCTGGAGGGCACATTGATCCAGGCGCTTCTGCTTTTTGTCGGGGATCCCATGAGCATTTCCAAGCTCCAGCCGGCAACAGTTGCCGACGACAAAGGTTGGACTGCATCAGATCGGTCGATCATCTACAACCCTGCGGCTGCAGATCGCGCTCGATCCGCATATCAATTTCGAAGTAAGGGCCCACAAGCTTGAGATGTTGTTTCCATGTCGCATTTGCTACTCCGTAGTTGTTCCGTGATTAGCCGTCGAATTTGGTTTCTGGACGACCCTACGTTGGACAAAATCAGCTCCATGGGTTTGAGCGTGTATGTTCTTTGCGCCCAACCCGATGATACGGGGGCTTGGTTGCTATGCGACAGTGTCGTTGACAACGAGATCTTTTCGCAACCCATCAAATGTAACGTGGATATTCCCACCATTTTTGACCTGACCCATCCAAGAATCAGTAAATCAATCTCTCATATTACATTTCGTACGCTAATCTCTTTTCGATTTAGAGAATACCAAGTAGATGTAACAATGCGGTATGGCATGTATTATTGGCAGCAATGGACTGCTCCGAGTTTCTGACTCGAGTGTTCGTCTGTAGGGGATGTGTATGCCAGGTCTGCGAGACAAAAACAACTCCGTTATCCTCCATTCCGTATGTATCCCACACATATATATACAAAGCCAGCCCAACCCCAACGCCGAAAAGCACAATTGTTACTCCAGATGTGACGTTATCCTCGACACTCGGTCAAAAGCAGCATTCATATCCACTACTGGAGCTCGGCCTGAAAATATGAGGCCTTCAGAGTTCAGACCGTTTACCTCGTCATTCTCCGCACGGGAAAATGTATAGTTCGTATCAATCAGCAGATTGGGGGTTCTGCAGTTAATGGATCCCAGGCAACCCATTTTGTGAGTACAGTTGCCGGGAAGTTATGTACAATCGGAGAGGTACCGGCGGTCGGAGAGTTGTTCTGTTGAACTTGCTGGTGATTGATGATGGAGAATGAGAGGTTCAAAACTTCAGAATGTCGGAGCCGGGAGTCTGGGGAAGACATTATTTGGAAAATGTCGAACAATGCTTTCATCTCGAGAGCAGTTGCCCGGAATATCTGGAAATATATCGACCCCAAAAACCCCGAGTGTGGGATGTCTTGGAGGAACCGAAGCTTCCTGATTTCCGGAACTACGAAGTGCGGAAAACTCGGACAACCCAAACCGGAACCGAGGAGCCAGAGGGCGAGATAATTGAGGTAAACAGCGCGGCCGACTTGAGCACGAAAGGACTCCAATCATGGAAGGCCGACCAGAGATGTTCGGGGATCGGAACGACCGGTATAAGATCCAGAGGGATGCCGTCACCAGCCTCAAGGAATGAGTCAGAAAGTCAGTCCCGGATTACCACCTCAGGTCAGCATGCAACCCGAAGGAAGAAATCCACGTGCGGTATGCGAACTTGAAGAGGTCAGTCGGAGTCGACTCGGAACTGCATCGACAACTTGTCAAGGAGCAGTATCTGAAGGTGACCATGGTCCCACGCAAAAACACGGACCCTATCGCCTGGGTGCGACAATGGGAATGTGCAATGGCATTGACAAAAGAATGCAACCTCGCGCAAGTAGCATACGCGGGTGGCTGGATGCAAGACTTCGGGAAGGCTCTAAAGGCCATGGGATACGGCATCTGGTATGAATCCAACAAAGCTGTGTTTAGAACACAGATATCGAACAACACGTTGGATTACCGAGAAGTGGCCCATACCTTCCACGCATCGGTGCGCGAGGACGGGCTAACAACCACGGCACCCGAGTCGATCATGAAAGGGGCGTTGGTTTCATTCAATGGCGCAGAACCCAGCGATGATGACTCCAATGACGATGGAAGTGGTGATGAGTCGGCCAATGAGAAGAAGCGGAAACGGTCGCCGACGCCACCGGCGCGATCGAAGAAGAAGCTGGAGTGTGCGGCATGCCGAGGCAGAACGCACAAGACAGAAGACTGTTATTTCCTGTTCCCGGATTGAGGTGCCCAGTGACTTCCGATTCGACGAAAGAGTCAAGAAGTCGAGAAGCGTCTGAAGTCCAACAAGAAGTTGCGGCAAGAAGTGGAGAGGCTGAAGCACCGCAAGGAGAAAGAGAAGGGAAGAGGACAACATTGACAAGCCGACCAACCCGGAAAGTCTCAGGGAAAGGTGATTATCCTCAGTGCAGCCATTTTCCATGTCACCGATTACCCGCTATGACGACGGTCGGCGACATTGGATTCCGGAGCGACAAGTGCGATAACCCACTGTTAGGAGCCTAGTAATGTGGTAATGAGAGAACACTGAAATGTACAATAGAGCAGGGATGTGTGTGTATATGACGATCAACTAACGCAGCGAAGAGAAAAGAATTTGTAGGGTTGACTCGTTGTCTCGATATCCCAAGATCCTTCCCTTTTGGTAAGTATTACTCGTAATTACCGTAAACCTCTTCACCGATTTCACCCGTCGTCTGCTCCGATACTTACCGGCCCAGCCGGTACCTACTACAGTACCCTATCCTTGGCTAACATTCCAACACACCCCCCTGGACACAGCAAAAGCTATGTCTCGTCGCGTGAAAGCCTTTAGGTCTATGACTTGAGTAGGACAGAGTTCGACGAATACTGTAAGTATGCGTTGGCGACGCCGTCGAAGCGTCAATTCTATCAACAGCCAATCCCTCAATACTTGGACTCCCGACACCAATGTCCACTCTTCCCTCCAAGCTTCTCCAACAATTTGACCTCCCCAATTACCATGCCCTTGTCAACCGCCTTGCACATATCATACACGGTCAATGTCGCACCCATTACCGCCGTCATTGCCTCCATTTCCACCCCAGTGCGCCCAACGCATGTCACCGTAGCCCTGACCTGGATATGCCCATGGTCATTGTCTCCACTGCCCATCTTTTGTCCTCCTTCACTGTCAACCGCATCTGCTACCTCATTTCCCCTCTCCGGCGGGTGCAGTTGAACGTCAACTTCAACCCCAGTAACCCCGATACCGGGATGGCATAACGGCACCACATCCGCGGTGCGCTTCGCGGCCATGATTCCCGCGATGCGCGCCGCGCTGAAGACGTCGCCCTTTTGGATCTCACCGGCCTGAAGCAGGCGGCGAGTTCGAGGGTCGGTGAACCGGATGATGCCCATCGCGGTCGCGCTGCGGGTGGTGACGGGTTTGTGTGAGATGGGAGTCATGTGCACCTCGCCGGAGGGTGTCAGATGTGGGAAGGATTCGTGAGAGGGTGGTGTTGGGCGCTGCTGGGACTCAGGATTGGCGGCCATGGGCGTTGGCGATTTGGATCTGGTGCTGTAGGCGCGGCGGGATCGCATGAAACTGCTTGCCCAGAAGGAGTCAAGGAGGTGTGTCGGTACCGTTGTCGGCAGTCCAGGCGGAGTCCTTCCAGTACGGTGGTCTACGAGCAAGAAAGCCCCGCTGTCAGTCTATGTTCATGATCCTTGCATCCTAGATGCTAGGTACACATTCATAGTCATCGTGAAATCTCATGATAGGTATTCCGTACAGCTGGGAGTATGCAATCTACCCACCAATTAAGATCATCGGCCGATTCTTCATCTTCTCTAGCTCGCCAATCCCTGCATGTTTCGCTTTCTTGCGCTTGACGGCCATGCCGATGACGTTGAGGAGTTCCCGCTCCCGCTCGCCGATGGCACCGTTCCCTTCCTCGTAAATGTGAGTGGCCCGTCGTCCGGACTCCAGCAAATTCAGAGCACGCATTGCCTCCTCGTCGATGGGTTTGCCATCGTTTTCCCTTCGGATGATATCGCGGAGGGATACCTCTGCGTTGCCGTGCAGACACACCTTGAGGTTGCCGTCCGCCGTGATCCGCAGGCGGTTGCATGTCCCGCAGAAATCATGGGTCATGCTCGTAATGAACCCGACTTTGCCTGCAAAGCCGGGAACTTGGTACGTTTTACTCGTGTCATTTCTGTGGTCCGGCACCTTTTCCAGCGCGGGATAGGCTTCGCGAATCGTGGCGAGCATCTCCCGGAAGGGCACCATCTTGCCCTGACTCCACTTATTGCCGTCAAATGGCATATACTCAATGAACCGCACCTCCATGGGCTTGTGGCGGGTCATTTCCACAAACTGCACCATCTCCCGGTCGTTCAGCCCGCGCATCACCACGCAGTTTATCTTGAGCTTGATGCCTGCGCTCCGCCGCGCATTCAGCTCAAGAATCTGGTCGATCGTCTTCATCACCGCGTCGAAGCCATTCCGACGAGTCATGATCTGGAACTGAAACGGATCCAGCGTGTCCAGACTCAGATTGACCCCCGTCAAGCCCGCCTCGACCATCGCGTCCACATGCCGGTGCAGCGTAATCCCATTCGTCGTCAAACAGAGCTCTCGCAGCCCATCCCGGCGCAGGTCGCCAATCGCCTGCATCAGCGGGACAATATCCCTGCGCACAGTGGGTTCGCCACCAGTCAGTCGGATCTTGGTGACGCCCTGCGCGACAAAGAGCGACGAGAGATAGACGATCTCCGGCGTTGTCAGGTTATGAGCCGGCGGAGAGAGCTGCACGCCTTCTTCCGGCATGCAGTATAGGCAGCGCAGGTTACACCGCTCGGTGACGCTGATGCGGAGGTAGTCATGTTGACGGTGGAAGCTGTCGGTCAAGAACTCCGAGAAGGGCTTCGCGGACTGGATGCGGTCTCGGCGCGAGGCGAGTCGCGAGGTGAGGTCTGACCTCGGCGGCGGCGTGTAGACCGGCGATGATGGGCTTGTATCGCCCGCCGCAGGGGAACAGGTGCTTTGGCATCGGCTGTATGTAGCTATTCGGTGACGACCGGCTGCTGGTCGTCGAGTCAACCGGAGATAGGAGGGACCGGCCAGTCTCAGGAGGCGAGACTTGGCCTGCCTCTGGAAGGATGGTGTCGCCATCTTCAATCCGCCGTCATTGTGGGTTCATCGGAATAGACAGGGTGTCTACAAAAACAGCATCCCCGTCTTCGTTCTTCTAATCCGTGAGAAACTCCCCGGAGTTCAAAGTCAAGGCACAGATCTTGATTAGGTAATACGTCATTGTAGCCAGGGATTCCCCGCATCTCTCCGCTAGACGGGATTATTGAAATGTCAATCGTCCACCAGTCGAGACTAGAGAATACAAATTCATGATTCGAACATTTCTATCATGATCAATCATTCCACACAGCATCCGATTACAGTGTCTTCTTTGGCCCCGACGCCGAGAACAACAATACCCGCCCAACTACCCTGGTTTCGACACTGTCAAAGTGCTGACGTAGCTCATTTTCGAACATCTGTTGACTATCGTCCCGATTGGAGAAAACTCCCTTGCGGTTATACAGAGCGAACAGCAATCGGCCGATGAAATTATGCTTGACACCCCGACCGAGAATCGTCGCGCCGTACACCACCCCTCCCTCCGCGATATACGGCTTCAGCCGGCGCAGTAGCTGCGGCTTCTCCGGGCCGCCGGGCATGCAGTGGAACAGATAGAACAGCGCGATGGAATCAAATGGCTTCGAGCGCAGCTTGTCCTCGGGCAGCGGCTGCGTGACGTCATGTTGGATGCACTGCACAGACTCGAGCCCCGAGCGCCGCCGTGCGGTTTCTAGCGCGTTGGGGTTGAGATCGATCAGCGTCAGGTCGGTGTCGTTGGGGATGTCCTCCAAGAAGTAGCCCGTGCCCACGCCGATGTCGAGGTGCCGGTGGCCCAGGTGTTGGCGGTAGAACGGCTTCAAGACGGCCTGGGTCGGACAGCGCCATGCATACGAGTTGGAGAAGCGGAGGACGAACAGGTCGTAAATTCGCAGGACAAGCGGGTTGTAGATGGCGGCGCCCTGTTCTCCTTCCGTCGGCATGTTGGCCGTGATTGCGAAACGATGACACTCCGGCGAATGAGAAAGCGACCGAAACACAGGCCGAAGCTATCCCAGCGGCTTCGAGTTCGAGAGAATCACCGAAGCACGAGGCAATAGCAAAACAAAAAGGTCGCAGGAACGTGAAGATAACATCAATGAGCCGGCCGTGAAACCCTACAGACTCTTGGGGTAATTAAAATCCAAACCCATCAAATCCGCCGGTTAGAGAAGCTGGTTCCCGCTCAACAAAGCCAAGTCTCTTCCTACAGTGCCCAAGTAGGTGTAGGTACAAGGTATAGTAACTAGTACATAGTTACTCCGGAGTCATGTCTGATAAATCACTCCTCTCAGCTCTCTGACTAGTGAATCGCTCCAATCCTTGACTCGCTGCAAACGCTTAACTTGTATCGTGACGGTATCGCCATCGCATTGAGTGAAAGGAGCTAAAAGCTTCTTTCACTGACAAGAGACAACGTCGCCGGAGCTTGCTTTGTCCGCCATTGGTGCCTCGGCAGATGGCCGGGCTCTCCTTTTGCGCTTCAAGGTGGTGGATAAGGGTCGCGTCGTCGAACCAATCGGGTCTTTTTTATGCACGATTACTTGCTCCAGTCACGTGATACACACAGCCCTACTGCCTGATTGGGCAGAATCCTTAGGGCTCATCCTCTGTTCTTCAGCCGCGTAAAGAGCCGTCCTCCTTGCAACGCTGCAGGCTCGATGATGGGAGCCAGCACGGCGAATAGACGCGTTACTTGCAGACTCGTGGATTGCCGATTCTACCGAAACTCATAGTCATGTTTGACCCATGCACTTGAGACGATCGAAGTGTGGTACTGTACTGTACATGCAGGGAGGAGTACCTCGTACCTCGATACTAAGCTCGTAGCTCGCAGCATGATACCGAATCGGGAAAGGGAAATTCGTTTCAGGGCATTCGACGACTCGGCAGACTATACAGAGGACATGTACTCCCTACAGGGAGGGAGAACCTCTCTTCGTGGATTGGTTCAACACCATGCCTACTCCCGCTCATGGACCGCAAGAACAACGAGGAATGAGAAGACAGCGCCAATTTCATTTTTGAGACCTCCATGATGTATCAGCCAGCCATAATCATTCATCTGTACACAAATTCACTCGTCATCATCATCCTCCTCTTCCACCTCCACCTCGCCCTCTCCTTCACTCTCATCCTCATCGGAGTCTCCCTCGTCTTCATCTTCCGAGTTCTCTTTTTCGTCCTCAATAGAAGTTACCCCATTGACCTGGTGGTCATCTTCCGACACATCAGACATAACCAAGTTTTCCTCCTCGTCTTCCTCGCCCTTAGCCCTCCTCTCGTCGTCCTTGCGACTCTGCTCGAGGAGCGCCGCTCGTTCTTCGCGCTGTTTCCGCTGCGTTTTGACGAACGCACCAAGCGGCGTCGTCTCCCACTCCACGTCCTTCAAAAAGTTATCCACTTCAGCCCGATCCTTCGGGGCGAAGTTCACCTTGGACCGCCGTTCTTCGATCCATCGAGAATTCAGCTCGATCTTTTGCACGAGGACCGCAATCATCTGGTTGACTTTGGCGTTTTTGTTCCCGCTGGTCCGCGAGCTGACGCCCTTAAGCCACCGCTTCAGCATGACCACGACGGGGAGCGATAGTTCGGAGAAGGCGATGTTCTTGGACCACAGCACAAAGAATTCGGACAGGAGCTCAGCTACCTGCTCACCAAGGCCGTCCTGGTACACGCGCGTCCGTAGGTACGACTTGGGAGCGCGAATGGACGTGTTGAAGTCTAACGCTTTGAGGGTGCTGGACTTGGGAGGCTTCCGCATCTCAGGTGAGTTAAGCACCTCAAGGAGTATGGGGGCCAGGGGAATGTAGGTGCCCGTTGCCCGGGACAGCCGGAGCAGCGCACGGGTGAGTTGGAAGCGAAGAGGGAAATACTGCGGCGCAGGAATGAGCCGCGTCGCTCCGAGAGTGACCTGAACCACCGGGTAGATGAGAGGCCGCAAGGCCGACTGTTTCCCGGCCTTGGCCTCCACCAGCGCGTCGCAATGTTGCGACAGAACCCGGGACCAAAAGTCCAAGGAGTGCACGTATTGCCAGTTGTAGATGGCTTTGTAGGACTCTTTCGTAGTGTGCGTGATTGTCTGGCGAAGGTGAATGGCGAGTTGCCGAATAAGGGTGAACCCGGTCGTGTAGGACACGTTCTGATCGATCCCCCAAAGCTCCACGGCCGAATTCTTCATGAGGTTGATTCCGGGGAGCGAATGGACGGTGGTGGTGCGGGAGCCCTTCACGATTCCCTCATACGTCGTTTTCAGGACTGCCTCGCGGATGCCCGCATCACCAATCACCACCAGGCGTCGCAGGACGAGGAACGCTGTGATACGTGTGGCCTCCGAGTTCACAAAATCCGACCAGATGTCGACCACGGTCCGGACGAGGACCTTCAATAACTTCCGGAATTGCAGGAGATACGGCAGCATCCGCTCGATCGACGAGAGAGTCAATTTGAGAGTAGATGCATCAGACAAGTTCGTCAAGAGATGGTGAACCGACGTCGTATGAGACTTGATCAGCGGCGACAGAGTCTTGAATTTCTTCGAATCCATGGACACTCGGACCTTGCCACTGGCTGTCTCCTTGACGGGGAGGTGGTGGCCCAAGACCTTCGGCACGTGCTCCAGAGCTGTAACCAGCACCTGGTGGTAGACGTTGGAGTCGGAAATGGAATATTTGCTGACCTGGGTGTCTGCTTCATTCAAATATGCGGCCGCCCGGAAGGCCAACACAATTTGCCGCATCGCTCTGATCGAATGCTGCTCCTCCATTGACTTCTGCCATTTCTTGACCATGGCTACTGTGAGTGTCTCTGCTTCCCCTTCATCTTCGTCCTTGGACGGCTTCTTCTTCTTTTTGGCCGGGCCGTCCTCTTCACCTTCGCTAAGCTCGTCCACTTCCGCCAAATCGCCGTGGTCGCCGAATTCCAGTAGTTCCGCATCGTTTTCCTGAAGATACTTGTAGAACTCGGGATCCTTTTCCTTCAGAGCCTCTAGCTGTCCCTTGTGCTCGTCAAAATCGCCCACGCTGCTGGCGTCGGAGTCTTCGCTCTCGCTACCGCTACCACTGCGCGAATCGCCACGCTCGGATTCCGAAGCCTCGTCCTCAGATTCTTCGCTGCGCTTTCGCTTTCCAGTCTTCGGAGGAACTTCCTTCTTCTGTGCCTTCTTTCCCTTTGCGCTCGGTTGTTCTGGGAGCTCGAAGCCGCCTGCGAAGAAATCGTCGACACTCATTTCAGCAAAGGCCTTTTCTCTCGCCTCCTCTTTAGGGTCGGCTTTTTCTGCCGCCTCTTGCTCCCGTCGCTCGGCATTTTTGGCCTTCTTCTTCTCCATCAACTGCTGTCGCTGTTTGATTTTGGCAATTTTCTTGCGCTTCTCCAGCACATCGGCGAGATGCTTTTTCTCGAATTTTTTGGTCGACTTCTTCACTTTCCCAGCCATTGTTGCGGCGGGTTATCCTGCAGCGCTGCCAGCTGCGGATCTTGTTGCCAATAAGTAAAGAAGAAAACTGGTTTATTGCGTACAGGTTTCACGATTCAGGAATTTCTGCGCGCGTTCAATTTTACTACATACGAAGAAAAAAGCGTGAAAGGTGCACGGATCACCCGCCCTGCGCTTAGTAAGCTTGGCCATTTGGCCAACCTTCCCGCCCAATCAATCGATTCCACTGCTCCAGCGGAAGCCATCGCTGAACATGTATCCCCAACGGCCATTGTCCTATGCGCCTACGCCGTACAGCTATACGCCGAATCCTTCTCTATCAGCGTCCATTAATCTCGATGAGGTTATTAGTGTCTGCTAAGTACTGCCAACGTGTCTTCGCTGACCGATGAGCAGGAAGTGAAGCTCGCATCGAGCCCCGCGGAACGAGACCTCTATGAAACGCTGGCCGAAATATACAGCATCATAGTCACCCTCGATGGGCTAGAAAAGGCGTACATCCGAGATGCGGTTTCAGAATCGGAATACACAGAGACCTGCTCTCGACTGTTGAAACAATACAAATCGACACTGAATGATGAAACCGTTGCGCAGGAGTTTGTTGATCTTGAAACGTTCAAACGGACATGGGGGGTGCGTTGACAGCCGCAGCATTTGTCATCTTCACTAACTTTGAAACAGCTAGAATGTCCTCGAGCTACCGAACGATTAAGAGTCGGGCTCCCGGCGACTGTTGAGCAAGCATCGCATGGCACCCACACTCCCAGCAATGCCCCGGGAGGCGCAGGTACTGCTCCGTCAACGGGAGCACGCGGAGCTTTGATTCTGGCTGCGACGGAGAATTTTATCACCTTCTTGGATGCGCTGAAGCTTAACATGGTATCGAAGGACGCGCTGCATCCGTTGCTGTCCGAAGTCATCCAGTCGGTTAACAAGGTGACTGAGCGGGACTTTGAGAACCGCAGCAAGATCATTCAGTGGCTCATTACCCTGAATCAGATGCGAGCAACGGAGGAATTAAGTGAGGAGCAGGCCCGAGAACTGGCGTTCGATATCGAGCAGGCATATCAGGGCTTCAAAGCAACGTTGGATTAGAGATATAGCACATGATATATCACGACGGTTCATGACAGTATGATACCCAATCAATTTCGACGTGGTGCCTTGTGTTTAGTTGGGACCCAAACCTATAATACCTTATCTTCTGGATATCATTTCGCGCAGGCTGTTCACACATCGATGCCCCTGTTGAACTATGGAGTACGGATAACCTATTTTCCTGTTCGAGGTAAACGCAATCACGTGACTGTATTCTAACGAATAATAATTGAGTCCATGGGCTGAGTCAGCATCAACTTATATGCCATATGGATGTTGCCTCAATGCGGAGGTGTTGAGTCAGCAACACCACTAGTCCCGTTAGGGACTAGCGCAGGAGGGTCTGAGGCACTGAGGCAAATGGATTAGCGCATATCGAATACCAATCATCCAATCCGATCATCCAGTGATTTTGACCTTAGACTTACAGACTGCATCGTTGCGAAGTCGCGACAAGCACTCCGTTCTTTCGCAACCAAGCTGCCAGCACGCGCTGCTTGTACTGGAATAACTGGCCGTGTCTTCAGCATTGGCAGCCATGGCGAACTGCATCGATGCAGTCGACTCCGATTCTTCAGAGGCAGCACTTGCTTGAGTCGATCTAGGACAGAAAGAAAACTCAAACCACGCAGACATACATTCAAGGGAAAGCTTTCGGATCTGCTCCTCAAGGTAGAATACAAAGATGGACGCAGAGTACCCGCCGTTGCCATCAGCACCGCGGTCATCCAGCGATCCCATCGATCTCAAGTCGACACAAAAAGATGCACCAAAATCCGGTCGGAGGCTTTCAAGGGAACTGAGCGTTGGTGCAAATGGAACCAAGATTATTTACAGGATTCTCGCGCGAGATGGGGATGTGGTGCTCGAGTACGTTGATTCGGCTGCGACCAGTTCGATGACCACCTATCGTTGGCAGGTTCCTAGTGGCAACCTTGTGTGTAACAGTCCGTTTTTCGCTGCCATGCTTGATCCCACAAAGTTTGCCGAAGGAGCACGATTTGGTGAAAGAAGGCGTTGGGCGACCCCTTCTGGTACGGATATCGCTAGCGAGCCGAGTGGCCGTCCAAGCGAACAGTCTTTGATGGAGGATCTCCCAATCTTTAGCCTCAATGTCTGCAGCTTCAGCGGAAAGAATAGAATAGATGCTTTGGAGTTGTTCCTCAAGATACTTTGTTTCGGGTCCTCAGCGACCGAAGAACGGCAGTCCCGGCTTCTCGAGGAAGTCAGAGAGCAACCCGTGTCTGTAACTGCCATGCTGCTTGATATCTCGGACACGTTCAGCTCTGCACAGATCGTCATTGATACCCTCAGGCAAGCGAATTATGTACCGACTGTCAAGGGAAAGGCCTCCCTTACAGTATTCTCCCCCGAATTGTTAAAATTGGGTGAAGAACGCATACGCCAAATCATCTATATAGCCATGTGCCTGGATGAAAATGCCATCTTTCGGGTTCTTACGCACACCCTGGTCCTCCTAGGCTCTGCGGCTTGGGTAGATGGAGCCGGAGTCCGAGACACAACCGGCCGACGATGGACATATTTTCCAAATGGAATCGAAGGTAGAGGCCGACCTCTGTTTGCCCCTCTGCTATTCAGGCCTCGTTCGCTAACTCTAGGAAAGAGGAATTGTACTGCAGACGCCAGTTTATTCTCAATACGATAACAGATATTCAAGCTCACTTCCTGCGCGCGTATGGGGCATTGGAGGATGAGGAAAAGAAGGACGAATATCCTCCGCACGGGCACGCCGCGGGTCCGCCGAGGCAACGTCCAATACAGTGCCGCCTGGGCTACAGCAATTCACGGGCCTGCGACTCCTTTCACCTCGGGGAGATGATCCGGTTCTTTACTCTACGCAGCAAAACGATCTTCCTTGGGTCGACACTCATCGATCCAGACTTCGATGTTGATGGAGATTGTCACGGCATCCGCAACGTCAACGAAGACAACGACAACGAAGAACCAGCACAATCAACACCAACTAAAGGAACAACAACAGACATCCTTTCCATTCTAGCATCTCTCCGTCAAATCCCCGACTATCAACTCGACGCAAGCCACACCGGCTGCGGGATAAGACGGCAACTCCTCCCCGTTCTAGACTGCGTGGACCGCTTTGTCAGCCATGTTCGTGGTGTGGTTGGGTTGAGCGACCCGTCGGTGTGGAAAAAATCGCCCGTGGGGATGACGACCAACGCGCATGGCGTTCCCAGATTCAAGCAGAATCCAAACTCCTGGTCGAACCGCGGTTTGACCAGAGCCGAGATCGTCGAGGTACATGGGTCCAACATCATGAACATATATGTGCGACAATCATCATCATCATCGTCAGCAACGTATCACCACCCACGGGTGGTCGAGTCTAGTAATAACCAGACTGTAACGGTTGAGAAAAAGAAGCGAGGGGCGATGGGGAAAGCCGTGCCGCCGCTGCCGCCATCGTCGTCATCATCAACATCATCAGCGTTGATGAAGGTGGCCAGACCACTTCCCATTGAAAGAGAAGCGTGGTTTTTGTTTACGGCTAAGAGGAGGATTTGGGATGCTTAGATATTTATGCTGGCATAGCCGATTTCTTCTCAGTACCTCGATACATCTCATGCATCGGAAGCACAAGAGCTTCTCAGCAGCAAAGATCAACAAGCACGGTTTGTTCGTACTCTAGTTGTACATAGACTCAATGCAATACGTCAATTTCCTCTAATCCTGACGTCTTTTCCAACTCTCGCAGCTCCTGACCGAACATCGGCAGCGGACTCTAACGGTCAAAAATTTCCCTTGATAGATTCATCGGTGGCTGGATACTACTGTACAATTTGAGGAGATTGTCCAGGAATATTTTGCTGTTCTTCGTTTTGTGTGCACGTTGAACGAATATGGACTTGTAAGGTGAAGCTCCGAGTTAGGGTTTTTGAAGCCTGTGATTGAGACAAGTCAACCCATTGGTCAGGTGCTTGGAAGGTTAGGGTTTTTGAAACTCAAGTCTGTGAGCTTCTTGTCATCGAATAACATTGAGGATCGAGGAATATTGACGGAAAGTATGACGGCCATCTATTCATTCGGTCTCTAGTCTATCGATCTAATAACCAGCGATGTATCAACATGATCTGCAAGTGAACACGATATGTTTTGTCCACGTTGTACAGTAGGAGAAAGTGTAAGAAAAAACAACATCGACAGAATATATCAACATTTAAAATATACCTCGTACAGGAATCTTGAACGTGATGAATCTGCTCAACACCTGGCTCAGTATACATATCCAAGGTCAAGATCGATATTGGCGGTTGTCGGCGGGAAAAACGATCCTGTCAGCTGACCCGTCGCGGGGTCGTAGGGGAAGTATTCGTCGAAAGCGCCAGCGCTCCCTCGCAAGCTGGACGTAGGTAAGCTCTTATCAAATAGATCCATCGAGTCCGGATCCATGAAGGGAATCGTCGGAGTTGGCATTTGCTGCTCGAGAAAAGACGTGTCGAGGGAAGGGACGAAGTTGACGGAGGATGGATCCAGAACAGGTTCCTCGCCGGGTAGATCGCTAATGTCGATGCCCACCTGGGGCGCCAACCGGCGTAGGAACTCATCGCACAGACGCCAGGCGCGCTGGGCGGAAGAGTTGAACTTAGACAGCTCGTAAAGCCACTGGATCGCCTTCTTGACCGTTCGCGACACCTCCACCCCCTTTTCTGGTACATGTTCGGCCCGGAATGAGAGCTCGAGCAGCAGGACCGTGGTAGCCTGCATCAAGTAGTGCAGAACACACCACCAGGGGGACAGTCGATAGAGTGTAATTGGGTCCACACTGTCCGGCAGGAGACTGAGGAGTTGCGTGGCCGCCTCCACGCACTCGGCGGCAGTCTTTGTGCAGAACTCGTAGATATCATCACTCTGGCAGTTGCGCTCAAGCCGACAGAGGCACGGGCGAGTAATCGCGACTCTGGTGCTGTAGAAGAGCATTGCAAGGCCAAGCTTCTGCGTGGACAGAAACCCCCCAGATTGCGTGTGGGTGCTGAAGTCGTAGACATCCGGGATGTTCGCAAGCCAGGCGTTCGTCTCGGACAAGAGGCTTTGAATCGTGAATTCAAGACTCGGCCATGGTGCATGGACAGTTTCGGCGCTGTAGAGCTTCATGATGGCCCTCTTGGATATCGAAGACAACGTCGCCAGATGAGAAAAGTAAAGCGACATGCTCGTGGGGACATTCTTCAACCAGTTGGAAGTCGTCCCAGACTCGGCTTTAGTCTTTCCGCTTTCAGTTGTCGAGTCGTCTCCCTGGGCTGGGCTAGGCATGTGCGATGGAGGAGATGGGTTCCAATCATGCAGCCATAGGCCCTTGCGAGATGTATCGCTCAACATTTCGGACGCATCTTCCCTGCCGAAATCTCTCTCGTCAAACGGTATTGGCACCGGAGTCGTGCATGCATTATCCATGATGCACGAAGGCCGGCCAGTCATGATACTAAGGAGATGATCCAGAGTATACAGTGCCCACCATACACGGTACCGAAGCTCCTTGGAAGTGTCAGAGATCGAACTGCCGACGTTCCTCAAGTGAAGTCCGAGCGCGATTGCTCCACGAACAGCACTGCCGGAAACCTTCCAAGCTCTGCCATTTGGCCCTTGGGTCAGTACTGCTCATTCTGCCCTCATCCGACTCCGGATCGTACCTGTTGATTTGCCCCGTAGCCAAGAGGTAGAAGCCAGTAAGCCCTTCGATTTGAAGTTGCTGCAGGTCTGGGTGGTCCATCAATGGGTCCTTCATGCTGAGCGCTCTCGCTCGCGCAAAGAAAGTCACATGGTCGTCTTCAGATGATTCCCAATTGGCGCGGACCAGATGGGAGTACACTGCAGCGATAGCAAAGATCAGATTCAAAACTGCCAGCCACTTGTTTCCCGGCTTGACAGTAGGCTTGCTGAAGAACAGCTGATACTGGGCAATGAACGTCGACATTCCAATGATGGGAAACGTTGCGTGAACAGAGCTGAAATACGCCTTGAAGAGTCTATCAGCAACGTCGCGCGAAGGAAGTTCATGGGGTTGGACAGGATCGGGCAACTGCATGTCTGGACTATCGGCATAATAGCTTAGAGACACGATGGCCGAGTCAACATCTCTGCCGGGGGTGAGCGGAGGAGATGATTGTCCAACAGCTGTCGGCTCTGCGATTTTTCCATCCACTTCTCTGAGAAGTTTCTGGAGCCAGGATATCTCGGAACTGCTGCCTAGGAATCCGGTGGCACGAGCATTCTCGTCTCGATTGAAGTCTTCTTCCACATGATCGGTCTCGCCAACAGACCTGGCCGATGGGGAGCCCGAGGATCTTCGCTCGGTACAATCCCCAGAAAGTAACTGGCGGCCCCTACTAAACATCGAGGTATCAGATTGACCACCAAGACCACCGTCACCGGCATCCTGCACTTCCCATTAGCGATACGTCCGAGCTCCAGCCTCGCCGCTCCTACCGATGTCATGGCATTGCACATGAGTTGTTCGTCGGAGACTCCGAAACGCAGACTCATCTTTCGAATGACTTCCTCGTATGTTTGCACCTTGGCCGACAAAGTTGCAAGCTGGCTGTATTTACGTCAGCTTCCGTTACGTTTGTGATGTCCTCTGTCGAGGTCGTACCGCTTTGATTTCTCTCTCTTCCCGTCTGTATAACAACAGATTATACCAGCTTCTCGGCAGTTTCTGCAGCCAGACTTGTCCCCAGTACATTTTGTCTTTCGCTGCCGGCATGACTCGCAGGCTCGTCGGACATGGCGTCGGTGAAATCGTCCGAGAGAGCTGAGTCCAGCTTCCGATCCCTCAGGTAATCTTGGTATTGCCATTTTCTTCCCATTGTTTGACTCCGGTTCTTTGGCAGCCGGATTGCGCTCATCCTAAGTCAGAAACGCTAATGAGCCTCTGCGGATAAACATTGGCTGAAGCGAGCAACATACTGTCGCCGACAATGGACTGTATGTCGTCGGGTCTTGGTATTGAAGCGAGTAAAAAGGTGGTTGCATTGGCCATTTCTGAAGATTCATGGCATCCATTGTTGATTGAAGTTCTGCTGTATTGACTGGACTTGTTAATCCAATGCGTATTAATGTTTTCCTGCATCGTCTGCCCTAACAAAAGAGCTCTTTATCCTCCCGATCAGGGGCATGAGTGACTCAAGGGGACTTGTTTCGCACATGTATAGTCCTCGAAATGACTCGACGTACCTAGAAGCAATTGGATTGCTTGAATGCTATTATCTTGTGTGTCTGCCTTTCCAGAACGAATCCTGATCAACAATTGGTCTCATGATTTTCATACAAACTAAGACAGACACACACGCCCATCGCGAGATAAAAGTGCAAGCTATAGATGCGTCATACATGACTAAAACAAAGTCTACGCTCCAGATCTACTCTGATGGTCCCGCTTTTTGGAAGAGCGCCCTGAAAGGGGTTCTCAGTCGCTCGGAAACTAAATGCGAGTGGAGACTTCAAGCTACTCAAAAGAGATCCTAGGCGAAATGCATGCTCTTGAGCACAAGATTAGGCGTTCTGGGGAAACTTCGAAGCCCAGGGCTAGACCATCTAGCCTTCCATCATCTTCAACTCGGAAAGCAAGTCCGGTGCGTGGACTTTCAGCGGCAAACGACGTGGCAACAGAGCGGTACCAGACATGGACAAGCTGATCCTTTCGCGATGGCAGGTGACATTTCGAAGCGTTGCCTCGCCTGATGGATGAATTCTGGAGATTGAACATGCGAAGCCTTGTTGACAATTGTGCGGTCATCCTCCAGCTGTACCTTGAGACAATGCTGGCTTTTCCCTGGAGAGACTGGCTCGTTCTCCATCGAACCAAAGTCCTGGATTCCCAGGAACCCAGACCGCTGTATAGGTTACAACATAAGTACTACTACTATCGGGCTGTCAGCCGTGGTAAACAATCGGATACCGCATCTGTTGGCTGCCACTTAAACTAGTATGTATGTACTCTATTAGTATACGGCTTTTCGCTGAACTGTATTGGCACACGAAGTCACGATCTGTGCCGTCTTTTCGTCGCCGAAATTCGACCGCTGACATGATGTGGACCTACCGACATTTCTCGGTAGGATTGATCCTGCCCAAGCCATGGACAGAAGGTTGTCAACATAACTCAGGAAAGGAGACTCAAACAAATCTATAGAACGCATCATATTGACGTAGTACATCGTTCGATCCATTTTGGCTCGCATTCATACTACTGTTGAGAACTCGAATGATAACTTCAAGCGAGTTCTTGTTGTTTCAAAGTTCAATTTAGGGTTCCTGTCCTGAGTCGCAAAATTGTCGAATCCTAAAAATTGCGACTTTTGCAAGACAAGGGGTCTCACTCACCGTTTCGGCGTCTTCTCCTCACCCTCAGCCCTGATTGGTTTTAACTACTCGTAAGTCACGTGCTTTGAGTATGACCACATATGATTGGTTGAGAAAGACGTTACGAGTAACTCCGTACTCCGTATACATACTCCGTACAAAACCGGTGCTGGGTTGGTTTCTTAGCCCTAATCAATGAGCCATGAGCATTGATGAGCCTCTTGGCCGTCCTGGCTTGACTGTTCCAGCCTTCCAGTTTTTCCAAGTGCGAGGGATTTTTTCGAAGCGAGTTGGAGGCTCACGTACTCTGAGAACCCTATTGGTTTTTGAGCGGCAATCCAACGCTGCGGGTTTGGCTCCTTCAGCATCGCGTTCGCAACTGTAGCGACGGTGTGAGCTAGCACTCCAAAGGGCAGTATCTACCCTACTCGTACGGAGTAATTGTAGTGATGAACTAGAGTTCCGTGTGGAAACCGTACGAATAGAATTTCACGACGGCCGGCTGTCTCCGTAGCTACTTAAGTACTCCGTACAGAAAGGATCATGCAGACCAGATAGTGAGTGCATGATGCAGAATCGATAGATGCAGATAATTAGTGTAGAACCACAGATCGTACATACGGAGTACAAGCGGATCGACCCGAGATGAGTCTCAGTTCTCATATCGGGGTGGACACGACGGCATCCAAAAATCTCTGGGCAGTCGTTAGTGCGGAATATGTACAGGACGCAACGGTCTCGAAAAGCACTGAGTACGGAGTATGGGTAACTAAAATAGAAGTAAGTATGAGCATCAGTCCAGTAAGCAATACTATCCTATGCCTTCACTGCACAGATTCCGTCTGCGCCTTGTTATCTTGAACCTCCTGTGAACTTTTACGAAAGGCTCAGAAAGTGTTTTCGTCTTCTCGACTTTTCGTTTGTCGTTTGATCCACTGAGTACGGAGTTAAATAGTGAGATTAGTTTCGTTTTGACATTTCCAAATCCACTTGTTATTACTGTCTGTGTGTTCAAGGCTGCTGCGGTAACGCGGTTTAGCGGTCGGGATTTGACTTGGGAGACCGATCTTTTTTGATGTATCACAAATTTGACATATAACTAAGGTACTCTGTTGTAGTCAGCCTCAGTCCAAGGGATCAGCGCAGAAGGCTCTGGGAGGCTATACTCCGTATTAGAGTATGCATCACAAATGGACAGTAACCCGGGATCCCCGAACTGTGCCCCGTGCCCTAGGAGGTGCAGGGCGGAGTGTGGCCACGGACAACTTTCTAGAGGTACCAGGTAGGTACAAAGTACTGTCTTCCTACAACCACTAGTGACCTGGCGACATGTGAGAGGATCAGAGGATAGTCTTTTCAAGTAAGAGTTCTGTGAATATTACATACACCATAGTCTGCCGATTCGTACAATCACGGAGTACCGAGGTGCGAAGTACGAGAGTTACGAGTATGCGGCTATACTTGGTAATTAGCCAGCTTCATGCCACTGAAGTTCTGAACTAGGCTAGGTAGGTACTTAACTTAGCGGGAACCATCTATTAGGGTGCAGCTGCTACACACAGTAGAAGGGGTGTGCAACTCAGCGATGGCCGCACGAGATTGTCATAGCTCTCAGCGGACGCACAGAGGCAACGTGAGAAATAGAAAGTAAGAAAAGCATAGGGCGGGAAGTACGAGAACAAGTTTTTACAATGCCGTATGTGCTAACCACTATCTCTTCTTAACTTGAGACTGGGACCTTGGGTTCAGATGTGAATGACAAAATTTGATATTGAAACTCCCAACTCTATCAAGTACTGTATCCAAAAAATCACATGGAGACGTATCAAGTACATAAATCGACTCTATACGAAAACATTCCGCCATGATACGGAATCCGACGCCAAGATAGTGACTAGACATACACGAAGTAGTTTCGACACAGCGGACACGTGCTCTGGTTACTACTCTTGAACCAGCGGAATAAGCAAACCGAGTGGAAGGCATTCTTGCACGTCGCACAGCGCCTGTTCGGCATCTGCATGTCCGTTGAAATCACCGAGTAGCAGATAGCGCATTCGCTCTGCCCTTTGAAGACACCCTGCACGTTTCGTCGGAATGCGAGAAGCCCGTCGACGAGGTTGTGAGAGAACATGATAACTCCTTGGATAATGAGAAGCCAGTTCTGCCATTTCTTCTCGTCGACCAGGGCGCGACTGCGCCCGGTGACAACTGCAGGCTGCAGCGGGTATGCTCGGGGCAAATTGACGGCTATCGCTACAGGCGGTGACTCATCGTCAACCACAATCGAAGCAACGAGTTCCGCGGTGTTCCATGACACCTTGACCGTAAGTGGACGCTCTTCATCCTTGTCTTGAGTTTGAATCCAGTCAACGACGCCTTGCAATGCCTCTTCGATAATTGATGGCGATATCTGAATTTGTCAGCTCGGCCAAGACTAGCGATTCCCAGGGGTCGCTCTGGTTGCCTTACATATTTCTCCGTCCATGCTTCGACCAAGCCCTTGATCTTCTTCTTACTATCAAGCCACCAACTCTTGGTAAGGATCGGAAGATGCTTGAGAGACAGGAAATACAAGTGCACAAGGAGCCATTGAATCTCTTTTTCTGAGGACTCGGACTCATCGAGTTCGAATGTTTTGACTTTGAATTTGGAGGCATCGATGAGCTTGCCACCTTTTTCGAGGAATTCGAACGTGAATTCCAAAAGAGGGTTCAGAGCCCCATGTTCCTTTATGTCCGCTGCATAATTTTCTTGCACCGGTACCGACTGGGTTTCGATTAGTATCAGTATTCTCGGTTTTTCAAATCGTCTAGACTTCTTACAGAATTCGCGAAGTGATCAAACACAATCTTCCAGCTCAGCAGATGAGATCGAAGGCCGACCCAGACGCCGGCATCCCTTGCGTTTGCAGAGAGAGCATCCGCACGAGGCGGTTCCAGCAACAAAGATAATAGCTCGTCGGGAAGATGCACGGTGGTTTTGGACAGTGCCACCTCGAACGACACCTCCTGTTGGGCTTTCGGTATGTACCGGTGGAGAACTTCGAAGGCTGTTCGCTGGATAGCTGAACACTGCACGGCCAGAAGCGGGAAAAGATCTCTAACATTGGGAATTTTCTCGATGGAAATCGTGTTCAGCTGGCGCCGTAGAAGATCCACCGTCATATCACGCGGTTGATTGTGTTCACTTGCTGAATCTGCAACTTGTCAGGCAGGAAGAAGTAGATTCTCGCGGATTAACCTTACCGATTCGGCTCAGTAGAGATACGAGAGACTCGAACAATTTCCCCTTGGAATCTTTCCATGCATCCTCAAGGTCATCGTTTCCATCTCCGTTTGCCATGGAGTTGAACAATCCAAACAGTCTGAATGACGCGTGTAACACAGGTATTTCAGCATCGCCGGCTTTCGTCTCCTTCCACAACTTGTCCAACAGGTCGAGGCTATCAGCCCAGTGAGAACCAAATATCTCTCCCAGCGCCGGCAAAGAAATTGCAAGAATCTTGAATCCTTCAGCCAATGCAGAAAGTCCGCTCCCCGATTGAAGACATTCGATAATGTGTTTTACAAGGAAAACAACCCGCGGAGTTGGGATCGACCCTACCACGCTACGGTCCTCTTGAGCGAGTATATTGAGCAAGGTCATGGTTGTCAGACCTGTACGCATTAGTAGACGTGCTCACTTCGGTTATAGGTCTAGCTTACCATGAACAGGATCCTTCTCCAGATCGATTCCTGTAATCTCAGCAACAAGTTCATTGCATAGCCTCGTTCCCGCGGCACTGGAGAGCATAATCGGTCCCCATACAGCCAAACTGGCCGCTGCACGCATAGCATTCATCTTGCGAATCTCTCGCGTAAGTCCAACAAGTGTACCCGTATCGGGACGAGATTCTGACTGGGACATAATTCTTGCGTATGCCTCGCCGACTCTGTAACTCTCTGGCGTTTGGTCTGTCAAGGACTTGAGGATCTTGTCCCAAAAAGCCAAAAATTCTTCTGAGAGAGATCCAGAAGCGTTCGTTTCTGATGCTTCATTTGAGTTAATCCAGTTGTTAATGATGGATCGGCCTCGGTGGACGATCCCCAGGTACTCGTCTCGGTCTTCTGGAAGCTCCAGCCCGGTTATGCCGAGAGAGCCTTCGATACTCAGGTCATCATCAATCAGTTGAATGGCCAATGGAAAGTAATAGAAAATGCCTTCTCGATGATTTTGGTCAATCGAAAGAAGAAGGCTCGGATATGAAGAAAGGATCTCCGTAGTAAAGGCTGTCAAACGAAGCGCCGCTGACGCATTATTAGAATCTCGTGCCACATTCTCCGGATTCTTTGAGAACGACTCGGGGAGATCAGGCTGAATTAAGTTCACCGCGCCGCCCAAAGGACTAGTAATGGCACTGGATCGTCGGGGGGGCAAAGCTAGAAAAACTTCCAAGGACTGTTTCCAAGTCTCGCGACTTGGCAGCATAGTACTCCCGAGGTTGGGAATATCATCTGCTTTGCAGTTCTGGATCAGCTCTTTGGCGATGTTGACCAATGATTCGACACTGCCCAAGGGTCAGCGAGGTTTTTAACCCTATATTTTTCGGTCACGGCTACTTACGACAACGACTCTGGCCCGACCTCGAGTAGATGGCGCCTGACGACCTCTAAGTCTGACGTGGTACTCACGTCCTTTGGCACCAATTCCTTGAGGCGCCGCTCGAGGGTTTCAGCGTCATGGGCAATTTCGTCGGTCGCTGACTCCGAGAGATGAATTAGTTTTCCAATCAACTTCGGACCATGAACGCCACTCTTCAGGTGTTTAGACGCTCTTGGGCTCTTATCAAGGAGCAATGAAAGTCCATGCAAAGCACCCGTGACAGACTCAGATGACAGCGCGTCAACAATTGCTGTTACGATGCTGTCGAGAACTCCGTCCGGTAAGCTTGGGTTTTCTGAGACCGCCAACACAGCACTCCAATCAGAATTTTCGCCATCAAGCGCTTTGCGCAAACGCTTCATCACAACTGAAATTAAATCTGAGGTGCCTGGGGTCTCCTTCAGATTGACGGCTGAGAGGAGTTCCAGGACTGCAGGAGATAAAGGAGCCGACTCAGTGGCGGTCATATTCTTCAGAGACTCTTCGAGTATTGTGTCGAACCCCTCCCAATCGCGGCAGAGCAGGATAATAGACACAATATGTTTACTAGACGGGCTCAGCAGAAGCGCGGGAACTAGTTCTCTGAGGGAAGGAAGCAATCCTCCCGTGTTTTTCACGACTTCAGGAACATTGCGAATGGCTTGTTCAAGTACTGCTGCCGCAGCATATGGTTTGCCATTCCGAGAATGCAAAACTTGTAATGAGCCCTCCAATAACGGCACATTCGTGGTCTGAAATATCTTGACAATTCCTGGCTGATGATGTGTTTCCCCCGTTCTTGATAAAATAGCTGCTTGAAGGGTGAAGAAACGAGTTGCCTGGGCTGAAACTTCATCTTGGGAAGGCCTGAATTCTTTTGATTGTTCTGGACGTGACAGTTTTACTGCCTCGAGCAAGGCCTCTGCAATATGTACCCAAAACTCGCTTAGGGACTCTTGGTGCCCACGTTCAATCAGCCTGACAAAGGCACTCGAGCAAATGTCTTCGCCCGTTTGAGAAGGCAAAGTATAGTGAGAAGGTTGCGAGGGCTTAAGCACATACTGCTCAAAGATTGGCAGGAGATTGTTGCGGACAAGATCTCGCCCTTCCTCAGCTTTCAAGACAGCAGATAGCCACAACCCCAACTCAATAAAAGACCTCCAACCTGCCGTGAGATTCTGTCGTGGTTCGTCCCTCGAGCCAAGTCCTTCCGAGAAATCATTCGCCAAGGTCACCGCCTGAGTGTAGCTAAAATCCTTGTCACCTTCTTCCTTCATTCCGTATTTTGCTAGGGTTTCTCGTGGGAGTAACTTCAAGATCTCCACGAGGTTTGGCCAAAATGACTCTGCCGCCCCTTGGGAGCCCTTTTTGATATACTGTTGAAGCCTCTTGGCAACAGACGTCTTTCCAGTATAGTCTGTCGTCCAGAAATGCGGTCGAGTCTGTGTGATCAGTAGCAAAGTTTCTGAAAGTTCTGCTGCCGATCCCAGTTGCGGTGTCGATATGGCCTTGCCGATTAGGACCGAACTGATCACCTGCCAATCGATGTCCAGACCTCCTTTGACCACTGTCTGGAGAATGCTGTAAACCGCCTTACGTGCGAAGGAATCCTCATGGTGCGCAAATGCCCACAGATTTCGGCTGTTCAACAAGGTTTCTATCAGCTCTTGATGCTTTTCCAATTGTCCCGAAGGGGAAGAGCCTAGTCACAAATGAGTCTCCTGAACATCAACTACGGGCGCGAAACATACTCAAGATGCGGTTGAGAAGCAAGATAGCCGTGGCGAATACTCTTGCAAACTTTGCCTCGGCGTCATCTGACTTCACTATTCTCTCGTCGCTGAGAGTTTTGGCGGTTTGGTGGAGTATGACATCTTCCGCAAACTCTAGAATGGGACCGAGGAAAAGTCTCCATAAATTATTCCGTTTCTCCTCCGTTGGAAAGACATCAGAGATCGACTCAGCCACGGTGCGAGACACAACTCTGTCAGTATCGTAGAGTCCGGCCAGCCAAGCGCCGATGACATCGGGTAAATGACGAGCAATTCGCTTGCCGGCCAAGGAAGCCAACTGCCCCTGGATTATATGTGCCAGATGTCTGATTCTGCGAGCATTCTCAATGGAGGCGCGAGGATACACTTTCACCTGCGATTATCTTAGCGCATGCTTTCCATGGCCTGCGAATGTTCTTACCCAAGCCTCCAGGACACCCTCCTCAACCTCACCGCCCTGCTCTTTTATTCGGGCCAAATGATCCTTGATATCTTCCAAAGCTTTAGTTTTCGTCGTGTCATCTTTTTTGGAGAGATTCTTAAAGGGCACAACCAGAAGCGGCTCGGATATCCGGGATAGATCTGGGGGCTCTGCAACATATGATAGCGATGACGGTGCAAAACTCTGAGAGGAAGCCGTAGAAAACCCCCCAAACGCGCCGAAGCCACCGGCAGCTGCGCGGCTGCTCGACGCCTTGGGCTTGAATTTCTTGCTCATAGCTCTGCGGCGGGGTACTTGTATCGAGCAGATCAGTATCCGATAATCGTCAAACAGATCTCTTACGCAAAACTAAAAAATGATGAGGTTCCCCGTAACCACCAAGTGGCTAAAGTTATCGGCACTGCCGATATCAACCTCTGATCCACGCGCGTGCTGCTGATTGCGTGCGATGGACTCGTTCATTCAACCTCAGGTGTTCCATAGGTACCTGTTTTGGGAAATATTGAACGCTGAGTAATAGTTACTTACATCACGTGATTTGGCGTTTCATGTGACGTAGAGACCAAGCTTTTCTTGACGCGTCAAGATGGGGATAAGTGGGCGACTGACCGGACGAAACGACGGTGGTGAGTTTTTCTGCTGGATCTGCTGATGCGCAAGCACAGTTGTTCTCCAGAGGTTTTGACATTCGATCACCTGGGTGAGTCTGACTGGAGATAAGGCCGTGTACTACCGTCGCTTGTCGCCCTGGTCACTCCAATACCACCACCATGAAGTTCGACATCGAGTAAGTGAAATCCTGCGTCTGAGGCCTGCTTAATTGAGTCGAAGTCTCATGGTTTCAAACTAGTGGTCTCCCTGTACTCTTTCCCTACGAAAGGGTCTATCCGGAACAGGTCCAGGTTAGTGGTGTTGAATGAGTGCTGGACAACTACGATTGATGGATGCAGTACATGTTCGATGTGAAGAAGGCGCTCGATGTCGGCGGTCACTGCGTCCTTGAGATGCCTTCGGGCACAGGCAAAACTATCACTCTTTTGTCCCTCATTATCGCCTTTCAACAGTACCATGGCGACTCCCGAAAGCTGATTTATTGCTCTCGAACTATGAGTGAAATCGGTAAATGCGGCCAACGTGGGCTCGAATGGCGGACGGCTTACACGAACGTATAGATAAGGCTCTCCATGAGCTCAAGATGTTGATGAAGTATCGCGCATCGCAACTAGGGTACACAGAAGAATTCCGAGGATTAGGGCTTACCAGCCGAAAGAACCTGTGCTTGCACCCCTCGGTCAAACGCGAGAAGAGTGGTCAAATCGTCGACGCCAGGTGTCGTAGTCTCACTGCATCATTCGTAAAGGAAAAGAAAGAAAGGGGGGAGAATGTTGAGCTTTGTGTATACCACGAGGTGTGCGACCTTGCACGGCCTTCATGGCCTGATGCTGATATACAATCTGTCAGAATCTTGATCTCCTCGAGCCTCACGATTTGATCCCTCCGGGGGTGTACACATTCGACGGCTTGATACGATACTGCAAGGAGAAGGTCACATGTCCATACTTTACAGTGCGACGAATGGTAAGTCAAAGCGAGTTTTCTTTCTGTTGAAGTTGCGCTAATATCGGTCAGTTGCCATTCTGCAATGTCATCATCTACTCCTACCATTATCTATTGGATCCAAAAATTGCGGAACGAGTGTCCAAGGAGCTCTCGAGAGACTGCATTGTCGTTTTTGATGAGGTGTGTTCCTGGATTCGATTCCATGATGGCGTGCGTTTCTAAGACTGAATCAGGCTCATAACATTGATAACGTGGCAATCGAGTCCCTCAGGTCAGCCATTCGTTCAAAGATTTTTCCAGAGGCGATCTAACAAGGCCGTAGTATCGACTTGACAGAAGACTCGCTCCGGAGAGCTTCGCGAGGGGCAAAAGACCTCGAACGCAAGATTGAGGAAGTGAAGGCCACTGATGCGGAGAAACTTCAGGGAGAGTATGCCAAATTGATTGAGGGTCTTCGCGAGACAGAAGCCGCGAGAGAAGAGGATGCCATCATGGCGAACCCCGTATTGCCTACGGATCTCCTGAGTGAAGCAGTACCAGGGAATATTCGCCGTGCAGAGCACTTTGTTGCATTCCTACAAAGGTTTATCCAATACCTGATGACGAGGATGAAGGTGACGCACACAATATCGGAGACACCGCAGTCGTTCCTGGCTCATCTCAAGGAACTCACATTTATCGAACGCAAGCCTCTACAGTTCTGTGCGGAGCGTCTGGCATCGCTTGTTCGGACGCTGGAACTCATCAACATCGAAGACTACCAGTCACTCCAGGAAGTTGCCATGTTCGCGACACTATGCGCCACTTATGGCAAAGGCTTTCTCCTGATCCTTGAACCGTTTGAATCAGAAACAGCTACTGTGCCTAATCCCATCCTACATTTTACCTGCTTGGACGCGGCAATCGCAACCAAACCTGTCTTTGACCGATTCAGCTCTGTCATCGTCACTTCAGGAACTCTCTCGCCTCTTGACATGTTGCCCAAAATCCTCAATTTCACGCCAGTGTTGCAAGAGTCGTATACGATGTCATTGGCTCGCCGGTCGTTTTTGCCTTTGGTTGTGACTCGGGGATCGGATCAAGCGCAGATCTCATCGTCATTCCAAATTCGAAATGACCCGGGTGTCGTCCGCAATTATGGGAATTTATTGCTCGAATTTGCCCGCATCACGCCCGATGGTCTGGTGGTCTTCTTCCCCAGCTATCTGTACATGGAGAGCATCGTGGCGATGTGGCAGGCGATGGGGATCCTGGACCAAATCTGGCCGTACAAGCTGATCTTGGTGGAGACGCCGGATGCACAGGAGACGTCACTGGCGTTAGAGACGTATCGAACTGCGTGCTGTAATGGCCGCGGGGCCATTCTATTGGCCGTGGCGCGCGGTAAGATTTCGTACGTCTTCTAGGTGCACCCTCCCAGTTCGATCAGAAGTCTAACCAAGCAATTATGCAGCGAAGGAATCGATTTCGACCACCATTACGGCAGAGCTGTCATCTGCATCGGGGTGCCTTTCCAGTATACCGAGTCCCGGATCCTGAAAGCGCGACTCGAATTCCTGCGCGAGAACTACAGCATTCGCGAAAACGACTTCCTGTCTTTCGACGCCATGCGTCACGCTGCACAGTGCCTTGGCCGTGTCATCCGCGGCAAGGACGACTACGGGGTCATGGTTATGGCGGACCGCCGGTTCCAGCGAAAACGCAACCAGCTCCCCAAATGGATCGCCCAAGCCATGCTGGAGAGCGAGACCAATCTCAGCACTGATATGGCCGTTGCCAACGCCAAGAGCTTTCTGCGCACCATGGCTCAGCCGTTCAAGGCCAAGGATCAGGATGGGATCTCGACCTGGAGTCTGCGTGACGTCGAGGCGTATATCTCCAAGATGAGGAGTGAGCAGAAGGATCAAGCTATGCAAGATGTCTCTGCCGCGCCGACATCGGTAAATGGGGCTGCGGTTTCTGGGAATGGAGCCGGGGCCACTGAGTATGACGATGAGATCGTGGATGAGGATTTGATGATGCTAGATGCGCCGTGAGTCCTTGCTTGTGATACCGCATGTGTCGGGGGTTCGATGTGCCAGGAAGCTCCTGCGTTTGGATCGATATTAGGCGGTTATGATACCATTGTTTTCCTGTGTACTATATAGTGAAGGTAGACACATTCCTGGGGAAGCCCAATGAAATATAGAATCCTGAATTTCGAGTCATAGGTGTATATAATTGACAAACATACAATTTTTTGCCCCCTGTAGATACAGCCCAATCAACGCCGGCGCAATTGACTGGAAGATCATGACAATAACGCAAGCATCTCACATGCACATCAAACCACAAAGTCATGCGCGGAAAGACAGAGAAAAAACATCAGGTAGTTATGCTACAGGAGCAAGAACATCCAGCGAACCGGTGCCGACCGTGTTGAGCTTGCCCACAACGATACGACTGCTAGGACTGTTGAGGTTATCCCAATCCCGCTCGAGGACCGCCTCCTTGAGGAAGCCCACGGTGGTTTCGAAGCTCATCTTAGCAAGCGGCGATGTGCTATCCTTGACGAGGCCATGGCGGGTAAAGCCACGGAAGCCACCGGAGTGGGTCATCACGTCGCTGATGAGGTTGAGATGGCGGTAGTCAACGTTGATGGAGTGCGAGGCGAAGACTTCGGACATCTCGCGGACGATGGAGGCACGGGCGGCCTCGACGCCGTAGTAGACAAGCATGTGGTAAATGGAATTGGTGCGGATCGAGTGCGGCTTGATGACGTCCTGGAAGTCGCGGAAGGCGAGCAGGTTGACACCTTCGATGTCGAGGTATGCGCCCTCATTGGACGCCGGGTCCGCCTTGACGTACGTGCACTGACCCAGCCCAGGGATCGATTGGATGACTGCGGACCGGGCCGCGGACTCGACCAGCGGGAGAAGCAGCAGCTTGGGTGTGGAGATGTCGTACTCCAGACGGATGGAGCACGTATTGCCCTTCTTGGGGTCGAACTTGAAGGCGGTGATCTCCCGGTATTTGCCCTTGATATCGTTCTCACGGAGTTTCGCTTCCTTTGCGAGGTTAAGCCGTTTCGCTTCGGAGTCACCATCGACGGACATCTCGTCGTCATCGCTGCCGACTCCTTCCGACTCGCTGTCGTCCGAGTCCGAGTCCTCCAAGCGCCGACGGTAGGCCTCATCCTCTTCGTCGGGACCTTCGTAGCTGACTTGGTTCTTGCGATTGGCACTGCTCTGTCTGCGCTTGGCATCATCTTCGTCCTCTTCCTCATCGTCGTCACCACCATCGTTATCACCAGCCTCCGGTCCCGTGTACTCTTCGACAGTTCCAACAGACACGCCAATCTCTGGTTGCGCTGCGGAGAACGCGCTAAGGTTCTTTTCGTTTTCGCGCTTCTTGATCTCGTCCGTGGTGAGTTTGTGCAGCCGACTCACGAACGAGGTGTGCAGCGCTTTGAGAAGATCCTCCGTTCTGATGGCGTATTCCTTGGTGTACTCCTCCGGGGGGAAGAATTCTATGTGGATGTCGTAGATCTTGGACTTGGACTGGCCCTCCCCCGTAGTGCTCTCCCGGATTTGTAGCTTATCGATCACCTCCGCAAGAGTCAGTTTGCTGATACCCTTGGCAAAACGCTCGCCCTGCTCCTCGGTGATCTCATCATTCAAATACACTTTCATGGTGGGGGTGGCAATGTGCGTGCTGGCGTTGAGGATGTCCTTCAGACGAGGCAGACCCAGTGTGACGTTGCGAGCACTGACACCAGCCAAGTGGAACGTGTTCAGTGTCATTTGCGTCGAGGGCTCTCCTATTGATTGTCCGGCAACGACACCAACGGCTTCGCCAGGCTCGATGACCGAGTTCAAGTATTTCATCAGGAGCACACTCTCGAATGACTTCTTGCTCAGGAGGCCCTCCACGCCCGCCTTCTTGTCTTTCAACAGCTTGTCGGGATTCTCCTCCTCGTACTGCCAAGTCGTTAGCACTGGGGACTCTATCAAGGAGCGAGAGGATAGTTACCTTCTTCAAGGCCTGAGAGAAGTTTTCGGAGACGCTGCCAAGATGTCCACCTGGATGGTAGCGGGCTAGTACCGGATCCATAGCATCCAGTTTGCCCGTCTTCCGGACCTTTTTCATTGCTTCTTTGTGCCACCTGGTGACTTCCTCCTTTTCCAACTTCCGGAAGTCCTGGGTCATGTTGACTTGAGCCATGACGGAGACGTAATTCGACGCCAGGAAACTGAAGTCCTTAAGATGAACCTGCTTCGTGATGTCGAGGCCGTCCTCGCCGTAAAGGAACTGGATGACAGATCCATCGGACGAATCACGAATTGACGAATCATACTCCGCCTTCAAGCTTTCCATTCCCTTGATCAAGCAGCGCTGCAAGTAACCCGATCGTGACGTCTTGACGGCAGTGTCGATCAAGCCCTCACGCCCGGCCATGGTATGGAAGTAATACTCCTGGGGCTTGATGCCCGTTAAGAAACGACCACAGACATATCCTCCAGCCTGGGGATGGGTATCGAAAGCTTGGAACGAAGGCAACGTTTTCCCACTGACCATCACAGGGACACGGCGACCCTCCAAAACTTGCTGGCCCAAGTTGCATGTGATCAATGCGTGATTGACACCACTGCCCTTGGCTCCGCTGGTCGTCATCACGGACATTTGATTATGAGGGAACTGTTTGGCAAGACCACTCGGGATGCAGGCAGTGGAGACTGCGGACGTGAGCTTGGCCGTTCGAGCGTTAAAGACGCTATCCAGGCCCGACTGTTTATTATCGTCTCGCAGGACGTCCTCCAAACGGCGCTTCAACTCCCCATCGACGTCCGGGCCCGAGGCCTGGTCAAGAGTAACGTATTTGAGAGCTACCTCTCTCCCTATCGCGGCGACTTCGCTGAGTTTCTCTCGACGACGACGATCGCCTTCGGGAGTCAATCGAAGGTCGTCCATACCGCAAGTAAAGGCACGCATGTTCTCGTAGCGGGTCAGAAGTCGACCAAGAATGCTGATGAACTTTCCCGCGACAGTGGGTCCGTAAATCTCATGAACAGCATCAATGATACCTCCGGCGGTAGCACCGATCTGCTTCTTGTCTAAGATTCCACATATGAATTCGCCGTCCTTGAAAATCACATCGCCTTCTTCGCTCCCTTTACCCCATCGATCACCGGGAGTGGACGATTTACCGCGAAGCGTCACGCCCTGCCGGCCAGGAGGCATGATATTCTTCAGAATTGTGGTGATCACCTGCTTTCCGGTCCAGAGACGCTTTGGGCGGTGGATTGCCGGTTCTACCAACTGAATCCGCTCCGTGACAGTGTGCGAATTCTCCGGTCGCAAGCAGCTATACAGCAGTTGTTGGTAATCCTCCTCATCAAAGAAAGTGTCCCGGCTTGTCAGATGCGTCGAGACGGAGATATGATCTTGGATCAGACCTCTCAGAGGCTTTCCCGACGTAGCCACCAAATATTGATTGTCGGCATTAGCGAGCATCAAAGCCTCACTCCTCCCTGATACACTCTGGGGGAAATGCAGGTTCATCTCATCACCGTCAAAGTCGGCATTATAAGACGTCGTGTTGGCATAGTGAAGGCGAATTGTCTTTTCGTTCGGAAGAACTCGAGCCTTGTGCGCCATCAATGAGGGCTTGTGAAGGGTCGGCTGACGGTTCATAAGAACCACATCACCAGTGGTCAAATGACGATGGACCTTTTTGTTGCGGTTTCCTTTCATCTTGCCGTTTGATGGAGCCAGAAGTTGATTAGCAATGGCAATCCGCTCGTCCAGAGTCTTGAATTTGAGGTTGATGATCCGGCCATCTTCCGATTCTACTGCACTCGCCCCAGGCCATCGGTCTCCGTTGATCACGGCCGCCTTCATCTCAAAGAAGTTGTTCGTGGTCACAGGCTCAGGGAAGGTCAATTTTCGAGCGAACACCAAGGGGACGCCAATTTCATTCGTCTCGATGTTCGGGTCTGGTGAAATAACACTCCGGGCAGCGAAGTTGACACGCTTACCCATCATGTTCTTTCGGAACAGACCCTCCTTCTTCTCCAGCATTTGCTTGATACCGTTGGCGGCTTGGGCAGCCGCAGGGCCGGAAAGGGCGCCTCGGTCCCTGTCGATAAGAGCGTTCACAGAGTCTTGCAGCGCGACCATGGCTTGCAAAAGATCTCGATAATTTCGCGCCCTGGCGGCCGAATCCGAAACGCCAGTCTGTCGCTCTCTACTGATCTGATTGAAGATATCGCAGCTCTTCAGAATCTGTGTGAATGCGGAGTTCTGCTGAGCTTCCATCACTTCATTCTGGCCCTGAATGGCCGCCGGACGAAACTTGTTTGGTGGTACAAGGATGTTCTTGATAAAGAACATTTCCGGCTTCACAACCTTCTTGAATCCCGGACGAGAGTTGTAAACCAGGTTGAGAATCTCACTTTCCTTCTCAAACAACAGGCAAATCGAGGCATAAACCTCTGGTGACGGCAGATACCGATCTTCCGAACCGTCATCCCGGCCAGGGCGATCCTCCACCACACTCGAAACTACGGCGTTGGCTCGAGCAATTTCTTCTTCGGCTCCATGAACTTCAGTAACTACACCATCGCTATCATTGCTGGTGACTCCATTGGCGGCGGCCTCCTCGGAAGGCTTGCTGGGCTTCTTGTTCAGCTGTCGCGCCTGCTGCAGGACAATCAGGGGATTGGGCGGGGTTAGTCCAGCGACTTTCACGGCGAGCCTCGCTTTCTCGGGAAGTGCCTTGCGGAAAATCTTCGAGTAACGGTCTTTTCGGTAGGATGGTGCCGGGCTTTAGGAAAGCAGATGTTAGCTTCGCCGCATGCATGAAGGAAGTACAAAGGCATCCTACTAGCTGCAAGTGGCGCATTTCTTGACAAAGACAGTTTCCTTGAGAAATTCCCTAATCAACTCTCGTCGGGCTTCGGTGGCCACAGGATCTTTTGCACCGCCACGAGCGCCGTCCACTTTTCCCGACTTTTGAGCTTCCCGGATTCGGCTTCTGACAAACTTTGTCCGTTTCTCGATCAGATCCTCGGGATCATCTTCACCTCCAGACGCCTCATCCTTGTCCCCTGCGGCCGATCCAGTTTTTATAGTGTCAATCATCGCGGCATCATTGACCAAACCATACTGCAGGAGTCGCAGTTTGCAGACGTAGGCGTTGAGTTGGACACGGCCCATCCGCAGCCGAAAACAATGAGGGCACTGCGCCCGGATCAGGCGGTACAGTTGGTCGAAGAAGGTAACATTGTACACATGAATGGGCAGCTCGATATGCCCAGGATGGCCGGGACATGACCATGAGCTTGCGCGACAGGTGGTGCATCTGTTTGAGCCCGCAATCAGAACGGTTCGACGGCGAGTTGGGCCACAAGTCGGAGAAACTCACACATGGTCACCCCAGGCACCCAACGCCGGATCATAGAGACCTCCCGGGATTGGATTATTGAAAGAATCCAAAGTCGGCGTGTTGAGGATGCGCTTCACAGAGATCTTCTTGATCTCCTCCTCGTCGAAGACATCGAAGGCAATGTCGCGAATCGCCGACGGAATTGGACGGGCAAAAAGCGACATGGTGAATTCTAGTGCAGCCCATCGCAGGGCATAATGCGACAGTACAATTCCGGTCCAGCCAAGGCTGTCGCAAACTGATCCGATGCGATGCGGTCGGTGGTGGGTGAAACTTTTTTTTTTGCGGCGCCAATTTTTGCCTCCTCACACCGCCTTAAGCTTCCGCCAATCACAGCGCACTCTGCCAACCCTGCCAACCTTCAGCAGTGTGAGACTTCACTCCAGCTTCGCCATCGGTATTTGACAGCCTGAGCTCGGATTCGCCGCGTTCTATCGTCAGTTAGCCGCGGAACTTGTGGGTGAGTAGGGCCCAGCGCCTCAGTAATCATGGCCGACGTGTCCGGAAACGTGCTGAAGCGGCCTCATCCGGAGAACGATGATGCGAACGCGCAGAAACGATCACGTTCTAACGATGGATCTCCAATGCCGGCCGGCAATGCGCCCGCCGCGGGCAAGATCGATATTGAAAAGATGGTGGCAGATGCACGCGCAAAAGCGGAGGCTGTCCGAGCCCGACTGCAGGCTGCCAAATCAGGAGCAGCGGCGCCGGCAGCGGCCACTCCGAGCCCTCCGCCCGCTTCCACGGCCAGCACTGGGATGTCTCGACTGGAGCAGATGAAGGCAAGGGTGGCTGCTGTGACTGGGAAAGTAAACGCTGCTGCGCAGGCCCGCGCTTCGACTCCGAGCTACCAAAAGCCGACGTACGATGATGAAGGGCTTCAAAAAGCGCGGGGTGGTTTGGATGTAGGTCTGCATCCAGCCCTCTTGTCCGACACGATCGACACGAAAGGCACAAAAGGTCGGCAAGCGATGCAGCCCCGGTTTGGAACTACAATGGCGAATCGCCGCACGGAGTCGCCCGTGCCAACTTCACAAGCCGAGAAAGAGAGGCCAGGGCTGGATTTGTCGGGTCCGTCACTGGAGGAAATCAAGCAGAACCCGTATTACGATAGCAATCTGCATGCAGCGCCCAAGGCGCGGCACTCGCGACAACTCATTTTTAATCAGAAAGGCAAATACATCCAACAAGCAGCGGCGCTGAGAAGACAGGCCCATTTGGAGGAGATGAAGAAGCGCATTGCAAGCATGGCACGCCAGGCAGGTGTGGATGAGGACATGGGCGTGGAGCGAGCTTTTGAAGTTCCCGAGCCGCCAGCCATCGAGTGGTGGGACGAGAATCTCGTCAACGGCAGCGACTATTCTGCCATTGATGATCCGAAGAATCTTAAAATCGATACCCCTGACTCGATCATCACAATCTACATCCAACATCCTATTCTTATTGATCCTCCGCAAGAGAAATTGATGCCGGCACAGAAGCCCATGTACCTCACGCCGAAAGAGCAAGCCAAGCTGCGTCGGCAACGCCGCATGGCAGAACTCAAGGAGCACCAGGCCAAGATCCGGCTGGGTCTCGAGCCGCCCCCGCCGCCCAAGGTCAAGAAATCGAACCTCATGCGGGTGCTGGGCGAGGAGGCTGTGAAGGACCCCACCGCCGTCGAGGCACGTGTGAACCGCGAAATCGCGGAGCGGCGGGCCAAGCACGAAGCTGCCAACGAGGAGCGCAAGCTCACCAAGGAACAGCGACGAGAGAAGCTTGCCGCCAACCAGGAGAAAGATGCGGAGCGAGGAATCTGGATGTGCGCTTACCGTATCGACAACCTCTCCAACGGGCGCCACCGGTTCAAGATCAACAAGAATGCCGAGCAGATGGCCTTGACGGGGATCTGCATCCTGCACCCGAAACTCAACCTGGTCGTTGTAGAAGGCGGCCTCCATTCCATCACACAGTACAAGAAGCTGATGCTGAACCGGATCGACTGGACGGAGAACGCGCCGCCCATTCCCACGGACAGCAACCGTGGCTCGGCAAGGGAATGGCTGAATCCGGAGGACGAGCATGGCGAGCTCAAGGATTTGGGCTTCAACACGTGCCAGTTGGTCTTCGAGGGCCAGGAGAAAGCGCGTGCGTTCCGCAAGTGGCACGGGAGTCGCGTCTGCGAGACCGATGCCGACGCCAAAGAGCAATTGGCAAAGGCCAAGGTGGAGAATTTGTGGAATCTAGCCAAGACATGGAAGCAAGCTGCTGCTACGTGAGTCCTCTGGGGCGTATCCTCTCTACTGCGAGTGCAATCAACATGGTCACCGTCATGTAGTGTACAGTATTGCTAGGTAGATGGAGGAATCATCATGGCTATACACTCCAATAGTACCGTTTTCTGTCAAAGACACCATACCTGACCAACTCCTTCAGGAGATCAGGAAGATCAATGCAACTGTGAAACCCCTAACACCCAATTTAATGCACAGATAACCCACCCCAGACACCACCTTGGTATCAGAGAAACAGATACATCTGCACCGACATGAAATTTACTGCGACGGCGGAGGTTGCTGCGCCGCATTATTCCCGCTCAACTGTCGAAGGATCTCCAGCTGCGCCTTGACTTGCTCAAACGCGGCTTGGTTATTATGCTGGGGTTGCTGATGCTGTTGCGGTTGTTGAGCCTGTGGCTGCGGTTGGAACTGAGGCTGGAGCTGCGGGAACTGCTGGGCGAGTTGTTGATATTGCTGAAATAATTGCGGGTTTTGTTGCTGAAGGTGCGGCTGTTGCATCTGCTGCAACGCAGGTAAAAACGCTGGATTGATGTGTGCGCCTGGCGGTAATTGACCGAAGAGATTCGTAGGGGGTTGTTGTTGCGGTTGTCGTTGTTGTTGTTGTTGTTGTTGTTGCTGTTGCTGGTGGAATGGCTGCGGGAATTGAAAAGGGAATTGAGGGATACCAAAAGGTTGGAACTGGCCCTGCGGGAGCTGAAATTGTGGCTGAGGCTGAGGCGGCTGTTGTTGTTGTTGTTGTGGTTGCGGTTGTTGAGGCTGCTGTCCAGGATACTGGTACTGACTGGCAGCGCCATTCCGAGTGTCTGAGCGATACTCGCCGCCGTTCCAGGCACCTCCTCCTCTTCCACGACCACCTCCTCTCCCTCCTCGTCCTCCGCTTCGGTCATATCCTCGACCCCGTCCTCGACCGCCGCGGAACGCTCCTCGGCCCGGATAGGGCCCGTTTTCGACCGGCGCTTCCTGCCCGCTTACTATCTCGTGGTAGTTCTTTGGTCGCGCGAGCGGCGTGTATCCATCGTCGGCCGCTTCGCCGTTGTCATCGTAGCTCAATTCCGACTGGCTGAGTTTCGACGGACCCGGTGGTTCCCGTTTGCCGCCTCGGCCGCCAGATGGCTCGCCCCGTTTTTCCTTCTTCTTTTGCTTCATGCGCCGTTTGAATTCGGCCTCGGCTTCGTCGTCTGAGAATTCAATCTCGTCCTCTCCGACTTCCTCGTCGTGGATATTGGATGCATCGCTGCCTTTCATGCCTTTTAGGGGTTGCGTGAAGACAAAGGTCGAATGCTTCTCCACGTAGAAGATTGGCATGCCCTTTGCGAGGCCGAACTCGTTGATCTTATCCTTACTCTGGTATCGAATGGTGTACAACGGCTCTTCGACCCTGCCCAACGTCTCATATACGACACCTATCACCTTGCGATCCTCCAGACAGAGGACGGAATTGGACTCGAGAACCTGATACTCACCCGACACGTTGGCTTTGATCAAGACGATGTCGTCGATAATGTTTTCAATCCGGCCAAGCAGCACGATCGACATGTCCGGTGTCACCTCAATGTCCGGAATAGGAGGAGCCTCTTCTTCCAGTTCATTCGCTGTCTTCAACGGCTTCCCTCCTGGTGTCTTGCCATCGCCATCGTCATCGGAGCCGCCCTCCGCTTGCATGAGGATCCGAGCGGTTTCTTCAACGCTGAGCATGGGGTAATCTTCATCCTCGTCCTCTTCGTCTTCGTCGCTGCTGTCGTCCGACGAATCGCTCGAGGTATCCGTGCTCGATTCATACGGTGACGAGTCGGTCTCCCACTCTCGCTCTTCTTGACCTTGAGCGTCGCCTTGTGCGTCACCGCTGACGGATGTTTGCATGGTGTCCGCGGGCTGAGCCGCTGATTGTTCTGCGGCGATTGATGTTGTATCTATCCCGGCTGCTTGTGCAGCAAGTAGTATATCCTGCGGAATTTGGGCGTTCGAGTCCACGGTGACGGTTGGGGCCGTTTGGGACTGAGCGTCCGATTTAGACCCATCGGCTGTCTCTACCTTATGAGATGCTGCTTCTTGGGCTGCGTCAGGCGCGTCTGTCTCCATGACATCTGCATGGTGTTCTTGTTGATTTTGCTCGACGCGTTGGGACTGCGACTCAGCGGAGCCTTGGCTCGTCGATTCCGGGACACTTTTCCGCTCTTGTGCACTCGCGAGGACCGAAAGACCAGGAAGGACGGAAGTTGACTCTTTCGACGAGCTCCCAGCATCTTCTTTTTCAGCCGGTGTGCCTATATGGACAGGGGTTGCACCTGTCAAAGGAGTGTTGTAAAAGTCACTGCTATCGTCGACTGGCGCTGGATTGGGGTTGGTCGGGGCCTGCCCTTGCGAACCCCCGCTGGGTATAGATGTGTTCGATTGATCGGCCATGCTTATTGGCCTTGAAATGGTCCGGAACAGAAATCAATGGCGATTTCCTGGAAGCTCAACGTGGCAATGAAATCAACTGAATTTTTGGCAGAATTGCTCAAGTGGCCGCTTGGAACGCCGTACTTATCAGCTTATCAGATCAGATCAGAGATTGATAAGATCGCCAAGCTTTCTCAACGCCGCGAGGTGAAAGTAAATTGTTGGGAACGAGATTATGACATCCTAGCGTTTTCGGCAATGTCGTCCTCTTCGGAAGATGATCTTCCTCCTGAAAGGCAAAGAGCCTCTCGCGCAGCTCGCAGGTGCGCCAATTCCACTGCGCGTAAGCCAGTCACTAACCCCAACTGAAGAGCTCCGTCCCCCTTCTACGTCCCACTGCCCGTAACGTTTTACATCCTCCTCATCTCGAACGGTCTCGCTGCCGCCTACGCACCCATCCAAGACTGCGATGAGACCTTCAACTACTGGGAACCAACGCACTATCTTCAGCATGGCCACGGACGACAAACATGGGAATATTCCCCCGAGTACGGCATCCGCAGCTGGCTCTACATTCTCCTCCACGCGGCCGTCGGCAAAGTGAGCTCCGTATGGGCCTCGCGTAAGACGACGCAGTTCTATGTCATCCGCTCCGTTCTCGCCTTTGTGTGCGCCGCGTGTGAGACCAGGCTGTACTCGGCCATTTCGCGGTCGCTGAACCCGCGGATCGGCGTGCTCTTCCTGCTGATCGTCACGTTCAGTCCGGGGTTCTTCCATGCATCGGCGGCGTATCTGCCGTCGAGCTTTGCCATGTATACCTCGATGTTGGGATTGGCGGCGTTGTTGAATCGAAGGGGAAACCGCCGGTTTGCTGAGGGGATTGTATGGTTTGGCGTCGGCGCGATCGTCGGATGGCCGTTTTCGGGCGCTTTGCTGCTGCCTCTGTTGCTGGAGGAAATGGTTACTGCCGGTCTTTCGGGCAGGTTTTACTCTACCCTGTGGGACGTAGGCCGTGGAGCATATGATTGCATGTTGATTCTGGTGGGTAGCCTTGTCATTCCATGGAAAGAGACCTGGGCTGATAGCATCAGGGCCTCGAGGTGTTGGTCGACTCAGTCTTCTTTGGCAAGACTGTCGTGGTGCCGTGGAATGTTGTCGCCTATAATGTCTTTGGAGGTCAGGGCCGGGGCCCGAGCGTCTTCGGCACCGAGCCATGGACCTTTTACGCACGGAATCTGCTCCTCAATTTCAATGTCTGGTTCATTCTGGCCATGTTAACCGCCCCACTCGTCATCCTACAGGCCCTCTTTCGGAATCAGACGGCTCAAGGCCAAAGCTTCATCCGATCCATTACCTTCATCTCCCCGCTGTACATGTGGTTGGCCATCTTCACCCTCCAACCCCACAAGGAAGAGCGCTTCATGTACCCGGTTTACCCGTTCCTGGCACTCAACGCGGCGCTCTCCCTCCACTGGATCCTTTCCTACATTGGAACCAGTCGGCCAGGTACGCTGATGGGGCTCATCCCCGCAAAACTGAAGCTAGCAGCTGTGGTGGCATTCTTGTCCCTCAGCGTGGTTGCAGGTTTGCTACGCAGTCTCGGCGTGGTCACCGCGTACCGCGCTCCGATGGAGATCTACAATGCCCTGGAAGAAGTCCGGGCGACCAACACCAACCATACTGTCTGTCTGGGCAAGGAGTGGTACCGTTTCCCGTCGTCATTCTTCCTCCCGGGCTCGATGCGGGTCCAGTTCGTGCGGAGCGAGTTTCGCGGACTCCTACCCGGCGAGTTCCCCGATAGTGAGAGCGTAGGGGCCATCCTCGCGGGGACGTCCAGCATCCCCACGGGGATGAATGACCGGAACGAAGAAGATCCTGGCAAATATGTATTGTTCATTCCCACTAACTGAAGTCACCGAAGCTAACATCCACGGCCCCAGGTGAATCCGACTGAATGTACATTCCTCGTGGACTCGTCATTCCCCAGTCGTCCGTCACCGCCAGAGCTCGAGCCAGACTACATCCAAGACGTTGAATCGTGGGAGAAAGTCTCCTGCGCAAAGTTCCTGGACGCTGGCCTAACGCCGACAGTCGGGAGATTGGTCTGGATTCCAGACGTATCATTCCTCCCAGATCGATACAGGCGACGATGGGGGGAATACTGTCTTTTACGGCGTCGTAGTTTCAATTCCCTGTATACTACTTGAGAGACACAATCCAAGAATCTAAACTGCCCTGAAAACGAAAAATCAGCAAGTTATGGAAATGGCAAAAGTCAGGTGACCGCATCGCCCTACCTAATTCGACCAGCAGAACCTCTCCTCTCCGCACACAAGTCGGCATCAACGCAGAGGTTTATCGCATTGGACCCCCGATTTGGCAAAATTCCCAAATCGGGTAAAAATATCCCGCCGCACTGCGATCCATCAGGGCACCGCCAGACCAAAACACCGAGAAACGTAATCCCTAAGCATGGATGTTATCGATAGGCCTACAATGCAATTTACGTCGGGGGAGAGACAAAGGGAAAAAGGACGTTGATCGACTGCCCCGATCCATCGCTCGAGGGAGCCTATTCAGGAAAGACGTCACTAACAAGCCTCTCTCTCCTCGGACTGTAGGGCAGGGAATATCAAGATTCAAATGTAGGATTTCAAATCATCTGTTTTCTTCGACTATTTGTTTTCTAGACTGTATCCTTTTTGAAAGGAGCAGAAGTTTCTTTTTTTATTATTATTAGAGACGAGAAAAGAGACAAAACAAAAATGACCATGCAAACCGCCCTCCATCGAACCTACCACCGCCTCTCCATCCCGGAAATCATCTTCTTGGGAATCACAATCACCTCCGTGATTCTATATGGTTTCTTGCAGCTAGTCAGACGAAACAGCAGTGGCAAGACCTCCGCGCAGAGGGAAATCGGCGGCAAGAGCAGCACAAGGGATGTCGAGAAACAAAAGCCTCAACGGAAACCAGGCGGTACGGTAAAACTCCATCAGTCACATCAATCGAACCAAATGCTAAATATAGTATGTATTGCGTGATGATCAGAATGGATTCCCTCGTCGTTTCAGAGACCAACTCCAAAACCGTATCCGAACTGGGATATTGAGAAGACGAAGCCGATTCCGTATCGTCCGTTTCGATATGGGCCGTATGGTTTGCCTGATTGGGGTTTGTTTTTTTTTTTTTTTCTTTCTTTTTGTGATGGAATGAGATTGCTGATGTATGTCGGTGCAGCAAGTATCATGTCACTATGGGATTGAGGAATATGAATTGGGATGAGTGGATTGGTATGACCGATCCCATTCCCATCCAATCTCATCGGTCGGTACTCTGTCGCTGATTCGTGCAGAGCTCGATAATGAGTTCCCCAAATTCCACGCGAATAAAGCACGTCGGATCCGCGAACGAGGCGCCAAGTGCTGCAAGACGGCACCTGAGGCGATGGACGGAGCGATCGAGCTGCTGGAAGAACTGTACGCTCCTCCAACCCATGCCCCCTTCATCAATGCCCCCGCAAAAACAAAAAAAAAAAAAAGGGTAAGATGATGACTGAATCATCGAACAGATGCTCGTACCTCCCCGCGCGGTACCCAACCCTATACAAGAAAACCCCCGTCGGCATCGACAACCTCTACACGGGCGAATCCTTCAACATTGTCCAACGGCCCTTGCCCGAAGACCCCATGATGACCTGCGCACGGCTCGTCCAGGATGACCTCGCCCTCATGTTCGAGCGAGAAGACGGCCAATACTACCTTCTCGCGGGCGCCATCCTTCTCCCGGGATTCTGGCGCCTCGAGGACAAATTCGGCATGCCACTGAGCGAGATCCACACCTCGGGAAACGTGCCACAGTACCGCGAGAAACTCGAAAGGGGCATGATGAATTTTTTCCGGCGTCTGCGGCCCGAGGACCCCGTGCTGCGCAACAATTACTTCATCCAGGTCGACGACCAGCTCGCCTGGTCGACCAGCATCGGCTCCGAGGATGATGAGGAGGTGTCGTGGAACACCGCCGAGAAGAACCGTGCCATCGAGCATCATTACTTCCGCTCCGAGCGTCAGTCGCTCCGTCGCTTGCCGCGTTCTGGGGCAATTGTGTTCACGATCCGGACGTATTTTGTGCCGATTACGGAGATCGTCAAGGAGCCGTATGTGCCCGGGAGACTGGCCTCGGCGATTCGTTCCTGGGGGCCTGACGTCTCGAGGTATAAGGGTCGGGAAAAGTATGAAGAGGTGCTCCTCGAGTATCTGGACAAGAAACACCAGGAGCAGTTGGACAATGGGCTTGATTTGGAAAAGGAGGAAGAGTATCATCGTTATCCTCTGTAGTCGGCCTTTTTTTTTTTTTTCTTCTGTCATGTGTACATCCCACATGAATGACTTCTGAGATATGATCAATGTACACTCTATCCAACTATTGCAGTCGCCGTCGTCTTGCTCTGTCGCCGCCGTCGTCGTGTAGCCAACTCCTGCTCCTTGTCCTTGCGCCATTCACACTCCTCCCGGAACTCGCAGATCCGACACTTCCATGCATCCATCACCTCCACACCGCGTGGTTCGCGCTCCCCCCGCCACCAGGTCATTTGATCTCCCAAGTAGTCCATCAGAACCACAGGGTCGAACAAGAAGGACCGACTGCCAAGTGGCTCCGGCACTCCAGTTTCCCCTGGCTCCGCCGACAGGTACTTCGCCGTCAGCACCGGCGACAGTACGGTCGGGTACTGCTGGAGGAACTCGGGCTGCGTATGATACGGAATCGACGGCGCTACGTTGCCAATGTTGCTGGTGGGCAGGAACGTCCGCCGGAGCTGATTTTTCATCAGCTTCCACAGCCGCGTTAGGTTGTTGTGCTCCAGCAGGATGGTCATCGAATCCTGGCTCGTCACGGACATGGACGAGTAGTCCGGGTCGGACGACTGCGAGGACACCGCGTCGAAGAACTGCTCGTTCAGCCCGCCCACCTCCGCGATAAATCCGTCGGTGAAGACGCGCTCGGGATCCAGTCCATAGCGCTGTGCAAGCAGTTCGACCGTCACGTCGTCGCTCGTCACCATCCGGTTCAGCATGTGGTAATACAGATGAAGCTGGAGATGGGTTGGTCGGAACGACGAACTTGACACCGACGGAATGGAGCGACTCCCTCGCGTCTTCACGTCCGTCATGTAGATCCGAGGAATGTCCCAGCCCGGATTGTAGCCATACCTTTCGAGGCCAGAACCCCTCTCAGGTTCCTGAAGGCCCAAATCTCGCAATCGCTTCCCACCCGCCGCTGGCGACAGCAGATAATCCGTCAGAGACATTTGATACTCCGGCAGTGCTCCCCGAGCCAATCGCGCATTCGCGTAGTACTCTGCGGCAGACGCCTCCAATTCCCGGTCGGGACAAACATAGGACAGCTGATCGATCACACCAGTGACAATCTCACCCTCGACCACGCCCCAGATTTCCAGCTCGCGCGTCATGCCGAACTCACGGAGCGTCCGCAATCCCTGAATCACATTCCATATTCTCAACGCCCAGCCGTCCTCTTTGGTCGTGATCTCCACGGGCACCGTCGTATGCACTTCATCCTCGAGTACCTTGTGAACGGCACTGCCTTGCTTCATCGCCGGCGTTCTCCGTTTTCGCCCATGCTTGGTCAAAGTATACCAATACTGGAGCTCGCACCAAGCGGGCGCAATCAAATCCGACACAGAGAGCGCCTTGTTCGGCGGCGTGCGGAATCGAGCTAGCGGTGACCGCTGATAAACTTCCTCAGACTCGGCCTTGCTCCCGGCGTCCGCCTCGTCATTGCCGATCGTCGAAGTCCAGGCAATCTCCCGTTCCCGTTGCTTCTCGCGATCAATTATCCGTCCCTCAGTGGAGTTCGGATGTTCTACTAAACGCTTCAGTCAGGAGTCAGCTTTTCACCAAAACTGATCACAAAAATAGAACATCTCCCACGCAGAATGAAGTAGCAACGTACAAATGACCGGAATGCTACTGTCCCTTGCCACCGGGTCTGACCTCTGTGCAGTCCGGCGCAAAGTTGTAGAATTGATCTGGCGCTGCTGCTGCTGCCGCCACCGTTGCTGGGAATTCCAGGTCTCGCGGCCCAACACCTTCGGCACACGCGAAAAATGCAAGGGGTCATAATCCTCGATATCCGGAACAGCGGTCGCTTGCGAACCAGACGAATTTTCCTCGACCGCCGCTTGTGAGCCCGACTCTACTACTGCTGTCGCTGCGACGGCGGCGGTGGCGGTTGAAGTAGGAGGAGGAAAGGTGGTGTTTGACGCGGCAACGCGAGCCAGCAGATCGTTCAGTAACTCCTCTTCATCAGTTGAGAAATCGGAACCATAGTCACTGCTATTGTTATCATTGGATAGAGTGGAGGCCTGCTTGAGTGAGGATGGCATTGCAGGACATGGCTTGTGGCAGACTGGTCGCGTTGTCGTGCCCCGAAGGTTTGTTACGGAACCGTTCAGGAAGTAACCTACGTTACCGTAAATACCTTTGTTATTGTCTGCTTGGCGTTTCACGTGAGTGAGTTCGAGAAAGTCACGTGCAAAAGCCCAAGGATCTTGCGGCCTGAGGCAACAAAGAAGGCGTCGTGCTAATTTTGGGTTTTGGATCTCTTGATATCTCTTGGCGCCAAGCCCCGCCAGAGCCAGGATGATCCAGAGTGTCGGAGGGTCCACAGCCCCGCCAGCAACGTCATGGTGCGTTGACTGTTCTTGGCATTTTCACGTGAAATCACAGTCACTTCTGGCTGTGAATGATCTGATTAAAAATACAACATTGAACTCCAGTAAATAGTAACGGAGCACCACAGTATGGGCTACTCCGTACAAGGGCGACCATGAGACGGTTCCAATTGAGAAGCGAGAAACCTACTATCCATCCCTGCAGAACTCAATGATCACTTCAAGTACCTAAGAGTACTCAGTCTGCTTCCTCATGAAGTCACCTCGATTGCTACGGCGACCGCCTCTTGTAGCTATTTGTTTGATTAAACGATCGCAGACGGAATATGGACGGTCAGTCAAGCCAGACATACCAAATGATGCACTGCTTAGGGAATAGTCTTCACAATTTCAATTCAAATCATTTGTAATCCACACAGACTCTATTAAGCTCTAAAGACGAGATTATCATAACTCGTAACCGTTGTAAAAAGTAACCGACCCAGAGTACCCAACTCCAGAACCCGCTCTAACAACGGAAACCATGCAAAGGGTATGTACAAATGCAAGCAATGCAAGAGTAGTGGTCGACCAAAAAGAAGATCAGAGAAACCAAGAACAGAGACGGAATGAATGACGGATCACGACGATGGACGAGTCTGTTCCTTGGACTCTGCAAGGACTCCATCGCCAGATGGAACGGGCCCCGCTTCGATCGCTGTTCGCTCCGAGTTAACGTCCCCAGATACTGTTTCTCTGTCACCGTCAGAAGACGAAGGGATGCTCTTCTCCTTCATACGCTCCAGAGCAGCCGCTGCCTCGGCGGCATACTTGCAGCGAGCTCTGATCGTTGCACCGTACTTATAGAAGAGGAAGGGGAAGGGGACGCAGGCGACAGCGAGGAAAGCCGGGATGGAGGAGGCCCAGTGGATGCCCAGGTTCTCGTACATGCGAGTCGTAAACATGGGGAAAGCTGCTCCGAAGAGAGAGCGAAGCACGGAGCTCGCTGCAAGCACGGACGCGGAGTAGACGGTGTAGGAGTCGATCAGGTAGCTCATAAGACTGAGGAAGACCAAGACCATGCCGAAGCCGAAGGGAACGCCAGCAGCGATACTCGCCAGCCAGTGAATCGACGGATAATTGGTCCATGCAAACCAAAACAGGCCAATGGGAAGAGCAACGGAGCCAATCATGGTTGGAGGCAGTCGAGCCTCCGGAGGGGCTATACCGCCATGCTTCTTGACTTCCCTGAGATAACGTTTGTTATCAAACAGACTGTAGGCGAGGGAGAACAACATGCCGACCATGATGCCCAAGAAGGCCAGGCCGCTAATGCCGATGCTCCAACCACGGTGCATGTGGTAGACGATGGGGAAGGCCGCAAAAAGCATGTAAAGCGTGCCGTAAATGACTGCCATGTAGATCGACAGGAGCAGAACAATCGGTTCCAGGAATAGGAGTTTCCACGGGCGGGACAGGGAGGCACGGATGGCAACGGCCAACTTCGGCTTGCCCCGGGCATGATCAATATGCGACACATAGACTCTGCCGGTCATCTTGGACAGCTTGTTGGCTCGTGCACGCAGCAAGACGGGCGCGTAGGTTTCGGGGATGAACAGCGAGCCGAGGATCCAGACGGTGCCGGAGAATGCGGCCAAGAGACCCATGACCCATCTCCAGCCGGCGGACTCGCCCAGAAAGCCACCCACAATGGGACCCACGACGGGACCCAGGAACGGTGCGGCGGCGAAGAGACTCATTGCGACACCGCGCTCCGAAGCCGTGAACATGTCGGCAATGACGCCGCCGGCATTGGTGAGAGGCGACGATCCAAATGCGCCGGCGAAGAAGCGCAAGATGATCAGCGTCCACGAGTTCGGGGCACCGGCAGCGCCGGCGTTGAAGGCTGTTAGGGCACAGTAGGTGCCGAAGAAGAGGATCTGACGACCCCACAGTTCACTCAGAGGAGCCCAGAGGAGAGGACCGATGGCAAATCCCAGGACGAACAGCGAGATGCCCAACGTCACCACATCCTGTGAGATACCAAACTCTAGAATGATCTCGGGTACGCCGCCGGAATACGCGGATGACACCAGGGCTACGGCGAGGGTCGAAATGGCCATGATCAAGGTGATGTACCATTTCTTGACTTTGGAGAAGCGCATCGGATCGCGGGGATCATTGGGGATCCACGAGATAACATAGGGGTCATCTTCGGTGCCCGAGCCGGGGTATGGATAACTGGCGACCTCTGGGGTGACACCGGCATGGTCGATAATCATCCGCCAGTATGGAATGCGTGTTGGCGAGACGGGTTCCGCCTTTTCGTCATTGCGGGCCGCCATGGTTTGTGGCCGACGAAGGAAAAGATGAAGAAGGATCAGGCGGGCTGCTTTCTACCCGTGCGCGGGTTACAATCGATTGCACAGTCGTTCGTGGGGGATCTGTCAACAGCGAGAATAAAAGTGGTTTATATCACCACGAAAGCCGCAGAGGATAGGAAGAACTCGGGCCGGTTCTTCCGTATTTAATAGATTAGGGGGGGGTGGTGGTTTACGGAGTAGAGGTGAGGTTTAGGAAAAAAAAAAAAAATCGACCCTAAAATAATAAGAAATAATAAATGATCCGCCATGTGTCTAGCAAGGACGCACGCTGTTGGCCAGTTCGCCAGGATTCGCAGCCGATTGTCACTTTGTTTCTTTTGACGGAGATCCAGAGCCGAGGATCACTATCAGGATGCCGATTTACCCGGGTGGGCGCCAAGCTCAGCCGGTCTCATCGGCCCATGATTAGTCAGAACTCAGATTTTTCCCCTTTGTTCCTTCTTTCCTCTTACAGTACTCTGGAGTCCTCTGTATAGACTCCGTACGTGTATTTCTATTGTTTGCTCCAAATGCCGCCATTCTTCATTGCTCATCAAGCATGAATTCTTCTCTCAGTTCACCCGATCGGATATCCGATTTTGTCACATCCATTAGTTACGTCCGCTCCTTCGTCCTTGGCACGGAAGGGTACACCGCCGAGAGCCGAGTCCACTGCGGCTCCACTGCGAGCTTCTCACAGCCCTACGAGTACAAGCGTCCAACCAGTCTGCAGTTCTGCTTGCGGCAACCATACTTGAAACTTGTCGTCTGTTCAGCTTTGCAGACTGAACTCGCCCTTGCAGCGAAGACTATATAGTGTATTTTAATTGGCAGTGCAGTCGATGGTTTAGACATGAACAGCAATCCAACTCTGGCTAATCGTGGGTTCAAAACAATTATTAAAGCAACTAACAAACCTACTCAGGTAACAAATTAGTTCTGCCAGCTGACCATGAACTAGACGGTCTAGATGCAAGCGCCGTCTCAATAAAGACAGATGTCAGCATGATTGGCCTCCACCAGTCGTTGATCATGACGAGTCCATGGACTCCATGCACTCACTTATCGAGCAATGAGGTTGCCGAAATACAGAAACTGTTGGACCCTGAGCCGCGGGACTCGGGACTGATTCACTGATAAGACAGGCTCAAACATCATACCTTTTTCGGAAATGTTACCTCGGTATTTCCGAAGATGGTTTAGGAATGAGCCTACCTTACAGATCTTGGCATGCAGCCAATGTGGAAGGAAATAGCTTGACCAAAAACCCGATTCGGGAGGGAACTTACGTGTACATTCAAACTCGTCCTCGTACGATGATCAACAGGGTTACCCAGCAGCACTTCGGCTGGCCCGTGCCTGTCGGTGTCAGTTACCGCGGCTCCTCGACATTGGCAAGCTTGTCAAGTTTCAGAACTGATCTGATCGGCAAAACGTCATGTTTGACTTCCGAGTCCCAGCTGCACATCCTCCGTATACATGTGAATCGGTACATACTGATGTTTTTGGACCCCTGATCATGTATGACCCGCCGTGGTGCCTTACGCAATCATCTGCAGAGCAGACAATGGACATCCGGTTGACAGATCGAGATCCAATGTCGGGCTCGGCTGTCGGCTTCCCGAAGACTGTATCCACTACCCACGAGTACGGAGTAGATACAGTACATAGTACTCATATGTTAACATGGTTATCGGATTGAAGGGAGTACTTACTACGTGGCCGATGAAGAGACCAGCATGTGAATTCACTTCGCGATCAGGCCTGACCAACTGCATTCCAGAACAACCTGCTACGTATTCGGATTAATATCAGTAAACCGGGTAAGGACGGAGTACTCCCTGATAGAAATCAGGCACCTACCTACTCCATGCTGTACTAGGTATCAGGCACTGCTGCAATGGAGTTTACTGAGAGCTGAGAATGAATGAAGGAAGGTCAGCAGAGTACACCTCAGTACATCTTGTGGATTATCATTATTTTTAAAAGGACCGATGGATGTAATCAAAATTATTATCCCATCATTCGAAAGACTGTTTCAATTTGTCTTCATATCTGATTCGTGGACAAATCTGTGGGAGGCTATTCACCTGCAGAAGCTGAATAGTTGTGCACTCCACAATAGTTACCTTCGGATAGGTACCTATTAACTATGCTATATTGACCCCTGACCAGAGATATATCATTGGATCAGCATACTCAGCTGTCAATACTGAGAAATGACAGCTTCGCAACTGTCATTCAACCTGTTACCTATATCAGAAGAATATATTGCACCATAATACCGCTGACTCGACGATCGTTGAGTTGTCACTGCTAAAGCACTGATACATTTGGCAGAGCCAAAAACGCGAAGCTTCAACAAATAAGTACTAACCCTGTGCCCTTTCAACAAATGGAGACGTTGAGGCGATAGCCGATGCCAACGACGCCTTTTTCATCACCTTCTTCTTCTTCTTCTTGTGGCCATATTTCCTCAAGCGGAACAAAGACAGATGAATGGGCAACATCACGCCCTACGACACGGTTTGTTCTTCCATCTCAATCTCGGTCGGTCGGTCGGTCGGTCGGTCGGTCGGCGGCAGCGTCTGCCTAGGCATCAAGGTCTTACCAGTCTTCACCCACGCTGTTAATTTCCACCCGGGTTAGCCTATGACACATACTCAATGGCTAAACTTTACTGTCCATGGTCAGCAAAGACTTGGGCAGGTTATGATACATACGCGGGTAGTCAAGAGAACGGACTACTACTTGGAGAGTTTGCATTGCTTAGTATTTCTCCTCCGGCCAGAGGGGGTTATCAGGGCCGTATTGAAATTCATGATGAGCAAGAGAGAAGCTCAAGGGATAAAAAGTACATTAGGCAGAAACACATCCATGATAAATCCAACGAGTATTGGCGATTCATCACAACTTCAAGAGGCGAAAGAAGCGGTAAGAAAACTTTGGCGACTCCGATATGATACAAGACGCGCAACTCTCAAGTCAGACATGAGTTGGGAATATCAGCGAAGATTGAGATTCGACAAGAACTTAAGCTACAAACGGCTCAAGAGAGGATCAGAGTATGTCAGAATCGAGACAACTCGATTGTCACGATGATAAATAATATACACCCAATCGACCCACTTGCCATTGCAGCTCAGGATGAAACCCAGAATAACCCTTTGAAACAAAAAAAACAAACCCATTAACTCTCGCCGAAGTCATAAACCATAAACACAAAGCCCCATATCGCCAACCCGGGAATCAGGAGTCTAAAAGAAAAAACTTGTCATGATGACCCATGATTGGGAAGTGACGAGACACCTTACGAGCGCTCGCCACGCAGGCGGCGGGCCAGCTGGATATCCTTGGACTGGATGGTGACACGCTTGGCGTGGATGGCGCACAGGTTGGTGTCCTCGAACAGGGAGACGAGGTAGGCCTCAACGGACTCCTGCAGGGCACCAATGGCCGAGGACTGGAAGCGCAGATCCGACTTGAAGTCCTGAGCAATTTCACGGACCAGCCGCTGGAAAGGAAGCTTGCGGATCAGAAGCTCAGTGGACTTTTGGTACCGACGGATTTCACGCAGAGCGACGGTACCTTGGCTGAAGTCAGCCGACTGTCGAGGTTGATGGTGCAGGATGACACGACTTACCAGGCTTGTAGCGGTGAGGCTTCTTAACACCACCGGTCGAGGGAGCAGCCTTACGGGCGGCCTTGGAGGCGAGCTGCTTCCGGGGGGCCTTGCCACCAGTCGACTTACCTGAAGTCACGTGTTAGTGACGCGTCCAAGGGGATCATCGAAACACAACGCGACGACAGCGAGGTCATCGTTGGAAAGGATAAGGGGAAGCACTTACGAGCTGTCTGCTTGGTACGAGCCATTTTTATTTGTGTTTTTTGATGGAAGAGTTGAAGTTGTTGATGAAAAGTTGATGGAGACGATGAGTGTGGTGATGACTTCCAGTGTTGGTTGTAGGCGGAGACAAGTGAGTTGAAAGAGGAAGAAAGCAAAGTGGGTGGGGGAAAGGTATTTGTAGGAGCCGGGGTGTTGGTTGATCTTGGGTCACAGTTGGATCAAGAAAAAAGTCTGGGTGCGGAAAGACCGTTTTCGAGCGTGATTTTTCGGGCACGAATTTGCCTGGCAAAATCAAAGGCTTGTTTGCTGGGAAATCAAAATCACTAAGCGAACCTGATTCCCGCCCGCCAATCAGATTGCAGGATCACTGATCGGATGCCTGTCACTCCTTCCCTGATCTTAGCCGCAGGACTCGGGACACTGGGTGAACTGACGCGCTTCTGGAATCATTTTACACGCATACCAGAGAACTGCACCTCGTGTACAGTAACTGATCATGATGATCAAATTGCAAATTGATGAATTCTAGCCACTGATTACTCTCGCGGACACCCCGAGTGCAGGATCAAAGGTTATCCCCAGATCAGAGCTGCGGGAAGGTACCTCGCTTCTGATTGGTCGATCCGTTTCTTAGCGCGTGATCCTGACTCCTCCCCGGATCTCCTCGTGCATATAGAAATCTCAACCACTCGGAACCCAATCTCTTCTCTTCATCCTCACCATCTCCCCAGCTTTCAGAGTTGTCCCCGTGCAATTTTAGACTTTTCCGTCAACCTTTCTCACAACTAATCTTCTTCAACTTCATCAGCCTCATCTGTCACAATGACTGGACGTAAGTCTAGACCACCAGAGCTCTCGTCAGCCTGGTACTGACTCCTCTCAGGTGGAAAGGGTGGCAAGGGCCTTGGCAAGGGTGGTGCTAAGCGCCATCGCAAGATCTTGCGCGACAACATCCAGGGTATCACCAAGCCCGCTATTCGTCGTCTCGCACGCCGTGGTGGTGTCAAGCGTATCTCCGCCATGATCTACGAGGAGACTCGTGCTGTCCTCAAGAGCTTCCTTGAGAGCGTCATCCGTGACGCCGTCACATACACTGAGCATGGCAAGCGGAAGACTGTCAACTCTCTTGATGTCGTCTACGCCCTGAAGCGGCAAGGCCGTAAGTACTCTGTGATCATCAGGGTCTCGAGTCCTGTCTGACGCGTCTTTAGGCACTCTGTACGGTTTCGGTGGTTAAATGCTTTCTTACTTTTGTTACGGTGTTCAACGCGCTCCGGGGATTTGACGCGTCGTTGCGCTCTTCTGGGTCGGTTTATGGTATGACTGGGTTTGAGGTGTTTTGCTTCATGGTTCATGGGTCTGGGATTGCATTTTTGATTCTATTGAGACGTCTGGGCTTGGGCCTTGCTTCTTGTATCATAGTGGCCGTTTATACAGGCGGAATTCACGCGATAAAACGCAAATGACGACTATGACCCTTTACTGTTTGCTTTGTAGACTCGGATACTCGGCGGTGGCGTCCGCTGGGGCTCGGAATCAACCTGTATGAAGACCCGTCGTACCTGGACCTCATGCATGTGATATTGTGAGGCGAGTCGCAGCCTCTTGTCAGCCTAAATTGAAGGTTCGACTCGCGGTGGTCGTGACATTGCCGGCATGGGGCACTGCAATACAAGTAGTACTCGTATGTCGGTATGAGTCATCTCAGCTGACAGAGATGTTGAGATGTATCCTGTTAATTTCTGTCTGTTAGACGCGTTCGCACGGTGTACAATCCCGTTTAACCAGGGGGCTTCTGGACGCGTTCGAAGGAAGAATTCTTCGATTTTGACTGATGGCTACACGCATAATATACGGCGGCCTTGATGTTGCTCTCGCAGTCATGTCTTACAAGGCAAGGTCAAGCTAGAGATCGCGGAGGAAACATCCCTGGTCATCTTCATCTTGTGATTATTTAGCCGATGGCACCATAAGTACCTCGTCGTGATATGGTGACTTCAGGGCCTCTTTTTTTCGGTCTCGGCTCGATGCTATGATTCCATCAGAGGCTGGCCCGCGATGGCCCTGATAATGCCGGCATGGGATACTTTGTTGGGATGAATGTATGAGATTTGAATCGCCTCTACAGAATGTTATCTGTCGAAACGTGTGATTCGCGCCGTGTATTGTGGTTGTTGGATACTATGCTTCAGCGCGCATCTGAAGAGAAATCCCATGATCATGGTCTGTTGCGCATATATACGACCTTGATTTTGCTTCTCGGTCATGTACGAGGCATGAGCAAGCTACCTGCGTAGCTACCTAGATTGCTGGAACCCCTTGAGTCTATCCTCGGGTGTCTCATAGCCTGCTCATCTTCGCCTGATTCGCGCCGTACCTCATCGTGATAGAGGCGATTCGGCGCCTCTTTTCCGTCTCTGGTCGATGATTTCAGCGGATGACGGGCCCGTGACGATTGTGAGAATGCTGGATCCGTTACTATTATTCTAGTCTGGCATAAACCATGGGGAATGATGCGGTGTTGTTGAATTCATTCGTCGGTGTACTAAAACCGCTTGACAGGGATATATATATTCACTAGCAGCTCGAAAAGGGACATCCCATCTCACAGCCAGTCATTCATGGCATCCCCCATTATGCATCTCATATTGCGTCTAATATTGGCAGAACAACCCAGGACAATATCACATGGCCCAATCCTAGTTTAAGAGTCACCAGCCAAGTTTTTAACACACTCCCCGGGGTGTTGCGAGTTGGATGGATGGGTCGTTGCTCGTGCAGACCGAGAACCAGTCTTGACGTCACAATAGTTCTTTGGCCAGTTGCATGGAAGCAAGATCATTTCAAACTTCCAATAACTAATTAAACTAAAAAGAAAAAAAAAAAAAAAAAATAAAATTTACGGCCATCATGAAGTCGACCCAACAGTCGTAGACTCGTAGGGCTTCGAAAGAATCCGGAACATTGCGAGGCAAAAAATAACTACGCATGTAGCATGTCCTAGTTTCGATCCAGGGACCTCCGGGTTATGAGCCCGGCGCTCTTCCTCTGAGCTAACATGCTTGACGTCGGAAATGATGCACCAAATTGTGATACATGGTGGGGGTGCCGAGGCTAGGCGGTCTAGCGGTACGCTCAGGCCTCTGATCTCCGACCCTTCAAAAATGACTACTCCGTAACCTAATTACTGTCGCCTCGAATCCGCTTTTGCCCGGTCGCCAAGGATTGTGCAATTGTTCCTGAAGCATATCGGCTCACTACTTGTACAAAGTAGACATCGGACTTAAAACGGAGTCAAATTACGACGGGAAAGCACGGATGGATATTTGTCATCGCTTGCTGTTCTCGTGCGAGTACTTCATAATCCGTATGGTACCTGACAAACGCCTCAACCACCTAGGAGGTACCTACGGTGCCTAGGTACTATGTACCACATTCGTGCTCGTTCCGGACTGGCATTTGTATATCCGATGAGTTGCACCGGGATGGATCGGTACTAATCATCAGCGCGAAGTGTCTCTTAGAAATCATCATTCCTCTTGACATCTCTTGTCCGGAGTACAGTCTTGTCTCCGAATGTAGAATTGAGTAGATTATGATTACTCATGTATGGATGCATAGAGTTTGGGTATCGTTCACAACTTCACATTTGTTGAATCCTCGCCAAGTCGACATCCATGTTGTCAGAGGATGGCGCAATTTCGGAAGAATAGTTGTGGTCAGCTATGCCGGGGTATTGATATTGTAGCATCGCTTGACTATCAAAGTTGAAACGTGGGCATGATACTAGGCCTGTCCTTCCCACCTACAGCTACAAGTAGACAAAGCGTTGGGGCACGATCAGCAGTAGGTCTATGCTACAGTGTACGAGGACGACTCGCAGCAATAAAAAACGTTGGGGGAAACGGTCGCTTCAGCGGTTTGTCTGTTGTCACCGTTGCAGAACGATGGGAAAATTTTTTTCTGCTTCATTGTCATGAACTGCGCGAGTGCATGAAGCAAGAAAAAAGATTTTTTTTAAACTCAAGCATGCCGAGTCAAAAGCGCCGAACAGGAAAGCTAATTCCGGACTTTGACACATTCGGCATGCTTCTAGAAGCCGAAAATTTTTCTAGTGCCGATCTTCCGTGTCTCCGGCGGGCATCGGTACGGCTCCATGCATTGTTTTCGATTAGATAACCTAGCCTTATTCAGTGCTGTAACGTTACAATACGATCGCGGTAATCTGTTTTTCGAAGTGAGGGAAGAAAAAGTTAAAAAAACAAAAAGTTTGTGCGCTAAAAACCAATCCCTGTCAGATTTCAAGAATAGAAAACTTAAACCTGCAGGTTCTTGCATAAACTCTCCTATGGTAAGAAAGCAAGAGAGAAAAAAATTTTCTTTTTTCCCTCTCGGCCGTTTCAGCATTAGCTTGCAGATGATTTGTCCATCTCGTAGGGCTGGTGAACCTGTGGCTGTGCTGCATTGCTTGGGAACGATGGAGCACGTTGTCGTTCCTATGGTGAAATGTTGAGTTGTTGAGATCTGGGGTTTGCCCGACAAGCTAGCTGGCTCTGTGGCCAGATGCCTGAAAGCAGCGTATCGAGACGCAGTTGCAGTTGTTACTCGGAAACCTGCCTCGGAGACATGATTCCGAGAGCATTGAAGAGAGTCTGCTCAAGTTCAGCTACGAAGTATGTAGTTACATATACTGATCAGTGAGAAATTGTTTGAATTTTGAGAGAGCGATAGCATTGATACTGATAGCCTATTGGCCGATATAGCCGAGCGCGTATACATACTCTATCTCACCCGTTTGAACCCTAGATCGCTATCTTGATAAGGGTTCTTGAGTACTCACCACTCAGCACTAACTAGTGGTAGCTGCCGATTACCGGAGACATGGGAGATTTACGATCTCCGTTGTCGGCCATCGGCAACGATCAATCTACCTAGGTAGGTAGGTGGACAGGCTCGCCCGTGCTGGGCATTCTCTGATTCACATTGTCAGAGTGTCAACAACACTAGTACAACCCGATCGAATCCGATCTTGCAGTGATCAGTCATCCTCGTACTTCTCCCGGACTCCAGCCAAAGAACATTGCCGTCCGAACTGGCTCGACTGGGCAGTTCACAGCGATAAGTACCCCGGATTTTCTCAGGCTTACATAAGGGTTCTGGACCCAACCTCAGGGTCTGGTACCTCTATCATGGGGTCTGGCCAGTTTGGACTCTGGACCGTGCGCACAAAGCCTCCATCTGACAGGAAGAAAAGTAGGTTCTCGTTTAGAACCCAAGAGTCAAACTGGAGAGTAGTAAAATTTTCACTTACGAGAAAAGTAAAAAGTAAAAGCCAATTCTATGATTCGTGGACTCTTCCAGCCGCGCCCGTCGTACGTAGAGGATTGATTTTCAATTAATCAAGTATTGACCAGGCCTCATTAATCAGCGAAAAAGCTTTTCCCAATGCCAAAATGCATCGCCGGCAGTGCCTTGCGAGTCCAGAATTGATCTGGTCATTGCGGCTGTCGGCCGAATGTAGCCGAGACATGCTTCTTGGCCAGTTGCCTTGGATTCCGTCATGTCAAGTGCTGGACCAGTGTTGGTGTCATCGAGAAGATTCGAGAGATACAGATTCTCTGAGACTTCGCGGGGGAGGATTTTCGAGTCAGCTGATTATGCCGAGAGCCTGAGTCAGGTGACCAGCAAATCTCTCGGTCAGCTGATCACCCCGGACTCTGGAGGGCTCAAGTTTCCAGTGTGCTGCGGAACCATCTGCTGCAATCGCCATTGTTTTTGCCAGCACATTCGGTGAGCTGCTCGCTTGTGGCTGAGTCGTCCGTCTAGCGAGGGAGTCGGGTACTCGGTACGGAGTACACCGTACAAGTACACCGTCGCCTCTTGGCAACAGGCCGTTCGGACCGAGTCACCGACAGCGTGGATGGGAACATGTGGAAACTGGGATGGGATGATGTGGCTAGTGTGTGGCTAGTGATGATCGACCGATCTAAAACAAAAACGGAAATACTTGACTGCATGAATTGTGGCTGAGGAGAACCCTTTTTTCAGTACCCAACCGAGTACATACCTAGGTACTGTACAAGCCACACCCGGAAGCCGGAATCCTTCGGGTGAGGCCCGAGCGACGGTGGGACGGAGCGAGGGATTGGATATATCCGCGTTGGTAACGCGGCTGTAATCACTAGTATGACAGGGATTGCCCTGTTTCAACAGTACTGTCTGTACCGACTCCATCTGTAATATAAAGTTTTACGCAGATGCTTGCAGTTGCAGCACGATGACGTTGCGGCTTGGCAGGAGAAGAGGATGGGATTGTGCAAATGAAGCACACTCTCTGTCGGTGTAAATATCTTTATAATCATCATGTCCCAGAGAAAAAAAATCACACAAAATTCACATCGCCTTTCTTTGTTTCTCCATTATATTATTATTTTATTATTATCCAACCAACCGAACTGTCCCTGCCTTGATTCATCCGCGTCTGCCTAGGGATCAATCAATCAATCAATCAACCTATCCTGATCGAAAAAAACAAAGCACGCGACTCATTCTGACCCGCGATCGAGTCATCACTGCCGTCTCGGATTTCAACCTCGCTCGTCCGAATCGGCGCAACCGTGGATTGTCCGTTGCCGGGGCCCGAATCTTCCACCTATTTCGATGGCCAACCAGTAATCCGCACCGCCTGGTGACCAGCACCAACGATTTCCGCATCGATCATTGCACGGCCACAGAGCCAGCGGAGATCCGCGGATCCGGCCGTCAGGAAAACCTTCCCGCCAGTGTCTCCAGTGATATATTATCGCGCCCCTCCCCCGGTGGCGAGTCCCGTCTGCCATCCTGCGGTCTCCACCCCCATCCACCTCTGACGTTTCGCAACCAAACGATGCTCGTTGATCCTTCTGTACGTAAGGATCTCATCACTCTGTGGCCGCCCGTCTGCATACAAGACGACCCGCTCCCGCCGCCTGATTTCCTCCCCTCCGATCCGCAACTGTCTCATTGCCGTCCCGCCGAGCAGCACGTCTCCCACCACCATCATCCTCCTCCGTCGCTCGACTCTCCGTTTCAGTCGCCGTCGCGCAATCATCTCACATCGCCGTCCCACGTTTCCTCCGGTGCTGCGTCTCCCGTCTTCTCGTCGCCGTCCTTCTCCGCGGCCCGCACTCCCGTCACGGCCGCCTCCAACGACTTTTCGTACACAGCCGGGGACGGCGGCTTGTACGACGCTCCGTTGATGAGTGCCGCCCCGTCCTGCAATTCCGAACCTCAGATCCATGATCCATCGCTGCCGTCCTATCTGAACGGCACCAGCCCTTATCCGACACCGCATCTGCACAACGGCTCGCCCATGTTGGCGCAACAGCAGAGCATCGCAACCAACCCTCACGGCTGGGACAGTGACTCCACCCTCCAGCTGCTGAGTCCGGTTCGCGCGCAGAGCGGGATTACATGGCTACACGGTGCGACGCGCAAGCGGCCGGATCCCTCTTGGTCCACGAACAAGCCCCAGGGGAATCCTTCGCAGACGACGTCGTTTACCCCATCGTGCGACACATCGTCCTTGTCGCAGTCCGATACCTATCCCAGTACGAAGGCGCTGCCGACTCCCGTGCAAACGCCTGTGCACAGCTCTCTCCTAGCTGCCCCGTTTCAAAACTACGACCCTTCCTCACAGAATGGCGATAATGCCGCCGCTGAGCAGGCGATGAGACAGGCTGTCATGGAACAACAGCAACACCAGCAGCAGCAAGCCCAGCCGCCAAATTCGGGTGAAGACGGCTCCTTCCACAGCTCGCTGGTGCCTTCCGTTTCCGGCATGAACCGCAACTCCCCCGTTACCCCCCAAACCACCACTGCTTATGACGACCCCGATGACGGCTCCAAGGCGGTAGTCCATGGTGAGGATCGAGCTTCTGATCGCTGGATGGATGAGTACTTACAGTTCGATGCGCGCCCAGACTTCAACGGCCAGGTCCCTGTTGGCGTGCCCAAACTGAACCGCACCATCAGCGATATCTACCAGGATGAACTGTACAACGCGACCGTGGTGCCGTCGCCGCAAGTCCGCAAACCGAATCCGAGCCAGCAGTTCACCTCGTCCGCGCCTTACCGGAACATCATCGCCGACCGCCTGAATGCCGCCAGTCAGGGCCACATGTCCGCCCGATCGGGGTCGCCAAATACCATGCACCGGGAGAGTTCGCCATTTCGCCAGAACTCGCCCTTGGCCGCGGAATTCGAGAGCACGCGCCTGTCCGGCTCGGGCCTGAGCACCGCCATGCAGGCAATGGCCAGCCAACAGAGTGCGCAGACGGAACCGAAAACAATCTCCCCCAAAGACGCGCTCTTGGAGTACCACGAAGGCCCCAACGACGCCGCGATGCCGCTGTTCCCGTCGAACCAAAACGGGTCTGATTTTGGCGGTTTGGATACGGACAGTCTGTCGCTGCGGCGGCAGAGCGCATCTACGGTTCCGACTACGCAGTCCTATTCTCAGATGGACTCGTTCCCGACCCAGTACACGACACAGGCGGGTTTACAGCAACCGCAGTCCAACAACTTTCTGCAGCAACACCACCACCACCCGCGTCGAACGGATCCCTATCTGCAGCCGATGTCTGGTCTACCAGCTGTGCCGTCTACGGCCGAGTCTACAGTCGCCGATGGAACGTCCAGTCGACAGGAGAGTATCCATCGGCCGGATGACACATCGTCGGATAGCGGCACCTACACCTGCACCTACCACGGGTGTACGCTTCGCTTTGAGACGCCCGCGCAACTCCAAAAACACAAGCGTGAGGCGCATCGCTCTACCATGCCCGGCACGCGCGACGGCTCGCTGGGCATGCGCAACTCTCAGGCGGGGCCACACCGGTGCGAGCGGATCAATCCGTCGACGGGAAAGCCGTGCAATTCGGTCTTCTCCAGACCCTACGATCTCACGCGACACGAGGACACCATCCACAATTCGCGGAAGCAAAAAGTGCGGTGTCATCTGTGCACGGAAGAGAAGACCTTCTCGCGCAATGACGCGCTCACTCGGCACATGCGGGTTGTCCACCCGGATGTGGACTGGCCGGGAAAGCAGCGACGCCGAGGAAGGGACTGAAAGGGCTATTCTCGAATCTACTCGTCCACTCACGCGTGGGGTTTTGCGCGGTAGCTTTGCGCTGCTGCTCTCGAGTTTTTCCCTGGCAATCATGCCTTGGGAAGCCGTCGACGTCATCACTATGCCTAATCAGGCAGTGATCATCACCCCACAGTCCTTGTTCATGATTGGCTGCCTTATCTGGAAGCGTCTCCACACCTTCATGAACACCAATGACGTCATGGTGCTTACGCTTGGTCTTTGATCTTGGAAGAAATTCAAGAAAGGAGGAGAACATTCTTCATCCTGCGTTCTACAGTCCATTGACAAGAATCTCGGGGTTTGATTTGGCGGGTCTTGTTTTCTTTGGGCGTTCGACATAGACGGGTTCGTGGTTTCGGCATTTCCGGGTCTCAGCAATCTTTCCGTGTTTCAGCGTGTTCTCGAAAGTTGTGTATGGTATGATACGCTTCATGATGGTCTGGCCCTCGGGATGATGATCATCTCACGTCTTATGAACCTGCATTTGGAGGGTGTTTTCATGGGTTTTTGTCTTATGTTTGTTGTCTGGTATGACACGACTGTATATGGGCACGATGATAGACTGTACATTATGCGTTGTATAAATAGCATCCAGTAAGTAAGTAATAATTGGACATTGCTGAATATTGACTTCCAATTGATTCGAATCTAGATCTATGTTCTTTCCGTATAGCCAAGGTCATGAGTTCCGAGTACGGTTTGAAACCAGTACTGCAAGCGCTGCGGAGCTTGCGGATAGCGATGGAATAAGTTAACATGTCTTTGTCATTGATGTAAGTCTGATGGTAGGATGCAAGGGACAATGTGTGAGCCTTTCCTTTTCCGTTACTTAGTATTCACTTGGGCTTAGTATGAGATGTGGCCATGTAGAGCTTCACATTGCTAGAAACGGGGGTCTCTATTGCACTTGGTTGAATTTCTTCTTCATCATCTTCTTCTTCTCTCTGGGATGGTGATTCTTATGGTAGGAGATACCATGCATGGTATTTTCTGTCATCTTATATAGGGTCACCCGAGTTGATTTCCATGTCTCTCTGAACGCTGGCCAGATAACTTACAGTTGGATAAACTCTGTGAAAGTCATGTTTTGTGGGAGTGTTATGGGGATTTAGGCCTACTAGTTATCTCGGCAAAACTTACAATCAGCTACCTACCCTGCAAGTTGCGAAGCAAAGACCTGACAGATTGCTCGGACTACTGACCGAACCAATCTTCGAGATGTCACTGTTCACCAAGAATGAAGAAAAGGCACCCAGTTTTTATTTTTATCATAATATGTACATCTATGGTGATAAGTGAATCGAGATGTAAGATGAAAAAAAAAAAAAAAGTCCCGAACTGTGATGGATCGCTACATTTTACTCCCCAAGAACGGCAGCCTGGTTGGGGAATCACTTATTAGCCAATGACATCCTAGACGTCCCAAAAGGAGTAAGATACATAGTACTTACCATAGCATCCTCATACCTGGCTTCCAACCCAGTCCAGTGTTCAAACTGGTAGATCCCTTGGCCGACCAAGACGTCCAAGCCGGGCACAACGACCCACCCAGCGTCGCGTGCCAATTGCATCAGAGGCGTGACGGCGGGCTTGTACGCCATTTCGAGGAGGACGTGCTTGGCTTCAATCTTGCTCGCCGGGCGGTGATTGAGGATAGCGCACAGCAACTCGCGCATGGACGGGTCGATGGGTTGGTCTCCGGGAATCGTGGCGATGGCGACAAGCACGTCGAGAGAAGCCGGGTCGACATCCTTGTTATCGCCGAGCACTTGGATGTCATAATCGGCGGGGAACGTCGAGATCATGTTCTTGATCTTGGCCGGCGACCGCCCCAGCACATAGATCGGAGAGTAGCCCATGTTGTGGAGAGCGTAGATGGCCGCCCGCGCGGTCCCGCCGCCCCCGATAACCAGCCCGCTTTGGTTGCGCCGTGCCCCGTGGGCTCCCGCTTCGCGCAGGCAGCGGATCATCCCCTGCCAGTCCGTGTTGCGGCCGACCAGTAACGTCGACTGCCCGTCATCGCTGACCCGGGGCACGATCGTGTTCACCGCGCCGATCACATGCGCCTCCGGACCGATTTCATCCAGCAGCGGGATGACGTCCAGCTTCAGCGGAATGGTTACGGAGGCTCCGCCAAAGTCTGGCGAGCGGATGAACTGTTTCACGTCCTCCGTGTTGTCGGTTTCCACCCGCTCGTACTTATGCGGAAGGCCGGCCTGCGCGAAGAGTTTGTTGTGCAGGGCGGGCGAGCGCGACAAGGAGATCGGCTTGCCGAAGAGGGCGAATCTCTTGGGCTTGATCTCCCCCATCAGCGACAGGCCTTGGCGGATTTCCGCGGCAGAGAGTTGTCCCGGAGCAGCTTTGAAGGGGAGCGCCGGGTGGGACACTGGCGTCATGAAGCGATTCAGGATTCGACTTAGCCCGCCCTTGTCACCCATGTTGATCGCGATGACCGGGACGTCGTGGGCCTTTTGGGCCCAATCCTTGAATGACTTCAATGCCAGGTTGTCGTCCAATGACTTGGCAACCCCGACCAGCTTGATGATGTCGCCGTACTGGAGGGCCTTGTTGTAGTATTGGATCCAAGACCCATTGCTCCACTTCAGCTTGCCTTGCGGGTCATGGTGCGACGCAATGATCCTGGAGTATCCCTTCATCTCTGTCACCGCGCGCAGGACGTGCTCCGGGAATGTAATCTCCAGATCCACAAACTCGCACCCGCTTCGGAACGCCAGGCGGTATAGACTCAACGCTGCATCGTGGGCATCGTCCGGGAACCGGCCGCCCTGGCTCCTCGTGCGAATGGTAAACACAATAGGGAGAGAAACATGGCGACGGTAGAAATGAAGCTGTGATTGGACGTAGTCGACGGATGGGATGTCACTGTCCGATTCCGGATCCTTCAACAGATCAACGCGTAGTTCAACTGCGTCGCACCCATTAGCGACCACCTTGAGCAGGTCGCCGCTTTGTCGAAGGTCAGGTAGCGTGAGCGACACGAAGAACGACAGATCCTTCTTCCGGATAGCAGCCAGCGGATCCAACTTGCCCGTCACCTGCTCGATGAGTCGTTGGAAATCTCCCAACGCAGTCAGAAGCTCCGGTACCGGGCAGTACGGGCTGTAGTACTGAACATTGCTGCACTCTTCGTACCAGGGCTTCCGCCGTTGCCACACACTCAAGATGTCTTCAACGTAGGCCGGCCGAGTTTTGTCAAGCTGCAGGTACTCAACGACGTCGTCGATGTTTCGCATCACAAGGAGAACATTGCCCTTGGTTTTGTGATATTCGGTCAGAAGCTTCCTCGCCTCCGGCGTCTCGACCACGCCGCCGCCACAGGCAAAGACATGCCCAGTAGGCCGTTCGGACATGACCGACTTGAGCAGCTTCAGTTCAGCCTCACGGAATCCCTCCCAGCCGCTATCCTGGATCATCTCAGGGATCGTCTTGCCCTCCCTCTTCTCCAGTTCGTCGTCAAGATCGACAAACGGGCGGTCGAGGATGTTGGCGATCCCCTGTCCCATCGTGGTCTTCCCACTGCCGCGCATGCCGATAACGAATATGGATGCGGAGGATCGCTTCGAGCGAGCAGCCTCAGCTGAATCCCCCTCATCGACTTCTTTGCCCTGGAGGTTCGCTCCGAAGCTCTGCTTCAGGGCATCCCACCACCCGGGCCATGTCTTGGCGACGCAATCCTTCTCCAGAATCAACGTAGGCTCTGGAGCCACGAGAGACAGCACACTGAAGCTAAAGGCCACGCGATGGTCATCATAGCAGTATACCCCGCGCGCGGGATGCTTTAACGTCGATCGATCGATACCATCGATCTCAAGACCGTCGTCGTGTTCACGGCAGACTACTCCGAATTTCGCCAGCTCGTCTTTCATGGCCTTGATGCGATTGCATTCCTTGACTCGCTGATTGGCGATGCCGTATATACGGGTTGTATTAGAACCGTCATGTCCCTGCGCAACAGCAGCGAGGACCGAGGCCGTCAAGAAAGCATCGGTCATGGGCTCCATGTCGATGTTGGGAAGGGGCCGCAGGACACCGTCGGCAGGGCCAGTCACTGTGGTCGAGGTCTCGGTCTGCTCAACTGTGCAGCCCATTGGACGAAGAACTTCGACAGCAAACCGAGCATCGCCTTGGAGAGAGCTCGACCCGATGTTAGGAACCGTACATGTGGTCCCCGTGATGGCCGCAATGGCAAGCGGATACGTTGCGGAGCTGGCATCGCTTTCGATCACGTATTCGCTCGGGTTGGTGTACGATCCCTGTGGGATGTGGTAGGTGTGTTCCTCGGTGGTAGACTTCTCAACGTTGATTCCGAACGAGCGCATCATGGCCGTCGTCATGTCGATGTAGGGCTGGGAGATGGGTTTGCCGCCGACCAGCTTCAGAGTAACTGGTTCCTTCGCATATGGAGCGCACATCAGTAGCGACGACACGTACTGCGAAGACACCTTTGCAGCCAGCTTGATTTCGCCTCCCTTAAATCCACCCGCGGCGGTAATCTTCAGCGGCAAACTACCAGTCTTCTCAACGTATTTGATTTCGGCTCCGTTGGCAGTAAGCGCATCGATGAGGTCGCCAATAGGCCGCTGTTTCATGCGGTTATTGCCGGTGAGAATATTGTAGTCAACAGAGGTCTTGGAGGCTAAGGTAGCGACGGACGTCAGGAATCTAGAGGCTGTCCCAGCATTGCCCAGGTACAACTCCGCGGGGGTCGCCTGGAGCTTGCCACCGTTACCATGGACAACGAGTACATCCCCATCCTCTTCCCACGAGAACGTGGCAGCACCCAGTTTCTCAAGTGCGTTAAGCATCACCTCAGTGTCGTCTGAGTGCAGGAGGTTCTTGATGCGGCAAGTTCCAGACCCAAGCGCAGCGAGCACCAAGGCACGATTCGAAATGCTCTTCGAGCCCGGAGGCGTACACACCACGTTTAGGTCCTTTGGTATGCCGGGGTTGACGGTGATGCTAGGTGCCAGAACCGCTTCGATGTCCTCGTTGGCGACAACGCTGGCTTTTGGCTCATGAGTCTTACCAATGGCCGAAAGAAGCACGATCTTCTTCTTTGGTCCATCGTTCTTCTTATCCAACGCCAGGTTCGCCATCACTTGCTGGAGAGTGCAACGCTTGCCCGCCGAGAGCTTTCTGATGCGAGCGTCTTTCAAGGACGTGGGCAGGCCATACTTGGTCAAACATTTGACAATTCGCGACACACCCACTCCTTTCAAGATTCCCAAATACCTGGCCAGTTCAGCTTCCTTGACCATGCCGATCGCCACGCACTCTCCGTGCAGAATCTGAGGGGTTAGAATTGCCTCGATGGCATGGCCGATGGAGTGACCGAAGTTCAGGAGATTACGCAGACCACTCTCGCGCTCGTCCTCCGAAACGACAAAAGCCTTGTAGCGGGCAGAGGCCAAGATACGCTGCTTCAGGATGCCCTGAATGTTATCGAAGCGACCACTGCCTGGCGGGCTCCTGGCAGCGTTCATGATCACTTCGGCACACTCCTCCAGGGCTGCGAATTCTGTATCGTCGGAGATCGCGGCCGTCTGCAACCGTTAGTTCACCGTCTCCTTCCTGGGCGCATCCGAACGTTACCTTGATGACTTCAGCCATGCCATTGATGAACTCTCTTTCAGGAAGCGTGTTGAGGAACTCGAGATCGATATAGATCCGCTGGGGTTGCCAGATGGCGCCGATGAGATTCTTGCCCAGAGGCGTGTCGATAGCAGTCTTCCCTCCAATGGACGAGTCCACCATCGCGAGCAATGTCGTCGGGACCTGGACGAAACGCACACCTCGCATGTAGGTGGCGGCAACGTAGCCAGTCAAGTCACCAATCACACCCCCTCCCAGCGCAATTATCACCGTGTCACGGCCACATGGTGGGCTTTGACTGAGCATCCAGTCTTCGATCTCTGCCTTGGTCTGCCGAGACTTGGAGATTTCGCCCGGCGCAATTTCGTGGATCAGAAGGCGGGGCACAGGCGACAAGCCGCTCGCGGCCGCATCGAACGACCTTGAGAAGGTCTCATTGTAGATGGGCCCCAGATTCGTATCGGTGATCAGCACGTAGGTCGTCGATGGGCAGCTTGATAGAAGATCTTTGGCCACATAGTTGCGCCAGAGCCCAAAGTCGGCGATAATACTTTCGCGGCCGAGGACGCTGATTTTCGAGGGCTCGGCCGTCATATTTCGTCTAGAAGATTTTCGGCGAACCGGCGACTGTTAGTATGTATGTATCCGGTAGGTGAGATCAATTCATGGCGCAGGTTTCTCCTGTTCCATCGCGACTATGTCAGCATCCACCACCGCTATCGCGATTCGAGGTGATGTTGATAGAATTCGAACCTGCGCAATTGAAAATATCAAAAGCTGCCGTTTCGGCGCAGAACAGTGAAGGGCTCACGGGCGAAAAACCGAGCAACAACACCAATTCCGTGCCAACCGGCGCAGTGGACGAGAAAGTCAGATACTTTGTGTGAAGTCATGACTCAAAAAAGGACATGATTTTTTGTTGCTCCGATATCGCCGTCGATTCTGCCGCTTCTCACCGCCTTATCAATAGTCCAATCACATGCTGTCTCCTCAACAAGGGCCATCAAGCCCAATTTACAGAGCAAGGACCTAGAGGTACCTACACCAAGGGTATTTGACTGAAGATCCTAAAGCTGACAAGGCAGTCTGCTGTTTTGACAATTATGTGATTGATACGGAATTCAAATCCCGAGCACAGTATGTCTTCAGATTTTCCATACCTGGGTATATATAAGTACAATTACTCGTAACCCCTCATCATCTCGTCCCTTGAAACGCCAAACCCACGAAACATCATCAATCTATATGAAGTACTCGTACAGAGATTCGAACTTAATAGCGACCATAGCCGGTATTGCGACGCGGAGGATAGCTGTCTCGGCCCTGGCCGTAGTAACCTCCCCGCTGATTACCACCACCGTATGAGCTGTACCCAGAGCCACCCGACGGTCTATAGTAGTCTGGCTGAGGCTGATTGTATCGCGGAGGCTGGTTGCCTTGCCCATACGAGCCATGCGTCGAATGGCCATATCCACTTCCAGCTGAATGATAGCCTGATGGCTGTAACGGCGGTGGCGGCCCCTGGTATGGTGGCTGGTAGTAGCCACCGCGGGACAGAGGAGGCGGAGGACCACGGGAGAATCCTGCTCCCGGAGGCGGAGGGCCCCAACCAGGAGGCGGAATGAAGGATGGATCAAGATGAGCAGCAAAAGGATTCGGCCGATCTGCAAAGCTCGGCTTACTAGGACCGTAATTGATAGGTCCATTCCCCTTCCCATTCTGAAGGGGCGCTCCTCCGTAGGACCGGCCATTGTTGCGCGCCTTGGCTTTGACGATATTGATCTCCGTTTGACTCAATGCTGGGGGAGCAAACTTGACGCCGCGGAGAATCATCGACTTGTGGACGTGGGGCGACTTCGGAATTTCATAATTCACCCTGTTGTAGTTAGTTTCGTCATGCAGCTATTTCGTGGACGGAGCAATGCGTACATTAGTGACCGATCCTCGTCCAACGTAGGCATTTTCCCATTATCAAAAGGAGGTGTCAAAAAGCCATGAGGAACGTAGAGCTCGTTTCGCTCAACCCTCCCCGCCAGTCCGTTGCTAATCCGCATGTTGAGGTGCAGCTTAGAAACGCCTTGCTTCTTGGAGTAGAAAGCTGCAGTGATGTGCTCGTAGAGCGGATGGCGATCCGAAATAAATAGCACATCCTTTCCAACTGTATTCCGCGCTTTCTCCTCCTCAGTGAGAAGTGGATATCTCTTCTCCATTGCTGCAAGGAGGCGCTTCTCGTCGATAAACGGAAGCAGGACGACTCCCTGCCAGGCAAACTTCTTGCCATTGAGATCAACTTCGAACTCCTCCGGGTAGAAGTCGATGATCTCACTGTCAGGGCTGACCATGAGATCATGGAAGATTTTTGGAAGTGCATGATTCGATGACGCTGGAAGGACACCCATCAACTGCTCGAACGGGAGGAATGGCTTGCCCTTTTCAAAGTGCACTTCCATATCCGCGATATCCACAAAATCCGCTGCAAAAGGAGCATAGTGGTAAGGATAATACCATGTCCAGGATGGGCAACCCTGGAAATAGTACAGTAGCACCCACTGCAACCCCTCGGCATAGGATCTTGCCACTTTTCGTCGAAACTCGAGATCCTTGGGATCCACGCGGAACTTTTGTTCGTAGTATCTGTCCGCATATCCTTCTTCCCAGAGTCGGACGGTGTCCGGTGGAAGTTCGTCGACATCTTTTGCTGCCACTGGCGTGTCTCGCCCTGGTGTTCCAGGTTCAGCGTCATCGTCATCATCCTCATCCTCATTTTCACCAAGCGGCCTTTTGCCCAATGGTGTGGTCGGCTCGGCTGTTTCGTGCGTCCCACTCTCGTCCGGAACGCCATTCGACATATTGGAGCCTTGACCACCCTTCAGAAGCTGGCTTTTGAGAACAGCAGCTGCGCTCTTATTCGCCATGTTCGCTTTGTAAACATTTCCACGGTTGACAACGAGGCTGTGCGTCAGCTCTCTGGTCTCCCTAGATAGGTTGCCGCGGCTAGGCGTGATGAGATCCACGGCAGTCGGCGCCGCGAGGTCCCCTCCAAGCTTACGCGTTTTTGTTGGCGGCGGGCCAGACTCGAATGGCGCATAGCTGGGTGAGCTTCTCCGTCGTTTCCGGGCCCTTTCCTCGCTGCGCATCTTCTCTTCCTCTTTGCGGCGTTTCTCGTTCGCCAGCTTCCTCTCCTCGGCCTGCCGTCGCCGACGGAAGATGGCGTCCTCCTGCTTTGCCAGCCCCGACAAAATGAGTTGAACATGCTTGAAATCCACCTTGCCATCCTTTGTAACGTAACTATCCATGTACGGGACACAGTCACGCCAAATTGAAATGAGGGTATCGATTCCATTCTCGCGGATTTCCAAAGACGGCAGATGTGGGAGGAAATCATTGCCAACAAAGAAGCACATGAAGATCCAGTCGTCCAGCGCACGCTCGAGGTCAAAAGGGAAAGGCTGGTTAGGAACGTGCATCTCGGCAGCCAGGTATTCCCTGAGAATCGAGACGTGCAGCCAGATGAATGGCTTCAAGGCCGGGGATTTGTGCTTTTCATCGAATTCCCCACTCTTCTCCTTGGCTCGACCCCTACACTCTTCTGCCTTGTGACCGACTTGTCCACATAGTTGGCATGTCCGAGGTTTCGATTCCTGGAAAAACACATCCTCTCGGAGAACGCGGAAATGCGGTTCGTGTGTTGCAAGTCCCAACATAATTAAATCGGCATCCTATGTGGCTGTTAGCGTATTCCGTCTGGAACTGGACAGTGAAGTAACGAACCAATCCATACAGGACATGACGGGTGTTCGGGTCATGTTCTGGAGACGCTCTCTGTGATCGGATAAACTCCATAATCTTATGCTCGCCCTCTCCGGGAACAGTGGAGTCCGAAATGATGACTTTCAGCTGCGACAGAATCAGTATCAGTAACGGTAGTAGGCTGCCATATTCCACGCACCTTTTCCCAGGCCGGATCGGTATTGAGTTTGTACGCAACCCAGTATCTCAGCGAGGTTGCCAAAATATCCATGAAGGGTGTTCCCGGCGTAATAACATTGCTGTCCCAAGTTTTCTTGATGACATTTTCCACACTGGTCGGCGCCGAACCATCACCATTCTTCTTGGCGAGCATCTTTTGGAACTCCTCTTTCTTCTGATCAGCTTCTTTGGCTTCCTGCGCCGATCGGAATCGACGAGAGCGTTGCTGGTTCATTTTGGCGCGCGGCGCAACTCCATCTGCGTGACGAGAATATGTGTTAGGACGAAAAACTTCAGAGCACGGATGTCGGATAGGGAAGATTACATACCCACTGCGATCATCAAGAGTTTCCTTGGGCGCACCATGTTCACTACACGGTCCGTGTATTTAAAGATTTCCAGCATCATTTCCTCTTCATTTTCCGGCGGCGGCCTCCCTTCTGGATGGGTGCACGGATGAACGATACCGTTCATATCCAGATAGAGATTGTCGAACTCTTCCCCATTTGGATTCGGCTTCGTGGTATCAACGGGAATGACTTCTCCATTAACTTCATACGGCTGCTCCTCGATCACCGGTGAGATGATCTTGGGATACTTGTTTGACAGCCACCGAAACAGCGCCGGAATACCCATGGTGGCTGCGGTGTTTCTGTCGCGTTGCGCTCCGATTCAAAGATGAACACGAGTTGAGACTCTCCAGCTTGATCACGACATGGGCGACCGACTCAGATCCGAACGCAAACTGATACACCCGTGTATCCGACTAGATCAAGGGCAATAAATACGGAGATGCCGATGTCTCCGCAGAAGTTGAACTGGCGATAGTCGGTTCACGTCAAAATCACCAGGTTCGAAGAGTTGGTGAACTGCCAGGGCTCGGCATAACGTTTTCCCGGACGCGATCAAATCTAGTCCGATTTGGGCATAGTGCATGCAATTGGCATGCATTCAGGGAACCAATCAAGGAACGTACTCGGGCTCAGGAACGTGCTTAGGTAATCAAATCAAATTGACCGCTTGTCCACTTCAGAACCACTTGGCAATTTGATGAGGGTCATGGGAAGACTGTCTGAACTCTGATCAGTCTGCGGAGCTCCTTGCGCCGGATCTCTCGTCCATGTTGTGCGAGTCGCAGTGGGAGTCCACTGCGACCATGATAGCCGAGCATCATGTTCCGAATATTAGAATCGCAGGCGCCGGCCAAACAGACGGCCACAGATACCATCAATGTCCTGAGCAATAGGTTACAGAGTGCAACTCTGTTGGAGGACCGTCGAGCAGCAATTCTGGGTCTAAGAAGCTTCGCCAAATCCTATCCGGCGTCTGTGGCATCTGGGGCGCTTAGAGACCTCATCAGTAGCATCCGCAGAGACGCGGAGGACGTCGATACAATCAAAGTGGTTCTGGAGACACTGTTGACGCTGTTTTCGCCGGATGAGAACAGTGTCAGTATATTCTTTGTGATCGCCCACCGGACTTTGAGCGATGACTGACCAGAGGCACAGCCGGAGGCATCTGACGAGATTGTTCTCTGGCTAGCAGACGAATTCACTCAGGTGCGCTGCCCGAAGGACCTGCAATGATCCCCGCTTACAGGTTGAAAGCGCCAAGATAATATCACGGCTCTGTTAGACTTATTAGACTCTAGCGACTTCTACTCTCGTCTCTATGCCCTACAGTTGATGTCCCAGATCTTTGCTGCACGGCCGGATCGGACACAAGAATGCATTTTCACCGCACCATTGGGCATTTCCAGACTCGTGAGCGTGCTGGATGATGTCAGAGAGCCTGTGAGGAATGGTATGGATGTGTTCTAAGAGGCTGCCAGCGATGAAGCTAATGCTCAGTTTGATGCAGAGGCACTCGTCCTCTTGATCGCCCTTACCTTCTCTTCAGGGGAACTTCAGAAACTTGTTGCCTTTGAGAACGCATTCGAGCGGACTTTCTCGTTGATCAAGGCTGAGGGCTCTCTATCACAAGGCTCCGAGGTAGTTGAAGACTGCCTGTCACTTTTGGCCAATCTCCTCCGTCTGAATGTTCCCAATCAGTCATATTTCCGGGAAACTGGTTGTGTCAAGAACCTCACAGCGCTGTTGCTTGATGCCACAAGGGCACCAGAGGAGGAGTCTGAGCTACCAGTGTGGACCGTTGCCCGAATAGAAAAGAATCTCTGGGGTTTGTTATCGATCATTCAGCTGTTTTTGACCAGGGGAAGCATAAGCACTCCTGTAAATCAGACGACATTCTGGCAAAATGGCATCATGGAGCAGGTCCTACGAATCGCCTTCAGCAAGAACTTCAGTGCCAAAGTGATATCGAAAGTATGTTTACTCAGCTACGTCAATTGAGCAACTGCTGATGTCGGGCCAGGCTCTAGAAACGTGTGCGGACTTGATCAGGGGAAATTCGACTCTTCAAGAAAAATTTGCCGATGTCGAGGTGACTTGGTACCATGCGCCTAGCCAAGACAAAGCCCCCAATGGTCACCCTGAGTCGATCAGGATCAACGTCATCGAGGCGTTGTTGAAACTAGCACTCGACCCAGCACCTATCTCCGCCTTGGACACCCGTCTCGCCGCTTCCGAGTGCTTGAAAGCATTCTTTGCTAACCACCCCGGAATACGCCTGCACGTTCTGCGAAGGGCAATCGATGGCCATGTCAGCGGGAATGATCAGATTCCAAACATACTATCAGTCGTCCTGGAATCTCCAGAGAGTCGAGGAGTAGTCGACCCTTACCGGAAATGGATAGCGGCTGTCCTCATGTTCCATCTGTTATTCGAAGACCCAGAGGCGAAAGCATTGGCAATGAAAGTGACGGAAGGGAACGCTGAGGAAGGTGAAGAGGTTATTACTTGCGTCCAATGTGTAGCTGGGAACCTTGTCACAGGCATGCAACGCGGAGACGACGAACGAATATCGGTGGCATATATCATGCTACTCTCCGGGTGGTTGTTTGAGGACCCTGACGTGGTAAATGACTTCCTCAGTGAAGGAAGTACCCTGCAAACTCTGATTCAGGGCATCAAGCATAGCCCTACTGGCAGTGTTCTTCTCCCCGGACTGTGCTCTGCTCTCTTGGGGATCATCTACGAATTCTCAACCAAGGATTCGCCGATACCTCGTGCGACACTACATGAAATTCTGACTAGCAAGCTTGGGCGAGAGCAGTATATCGATAAGATCACCAGGCTTCGGGAGGATCCGCTTGTACGTGATTTCGAGGTGTTGCCTCAGACCGCGCAAGGCGATCACGATGGCGGATTGCCAGAAGTGTTCTTCGATCGGACTTTTGTGGATTTCCTGAAAGACAATTTCAGTCGTCTGATTCGCGCCATCGATCGGGATCCGGGCATCGAGGTCCCGGTGATCACGAACGGAATTCAGAAGGGAATCTCTCGCGAGCTGGTGGACTCCCTGCGCGCACAGGTCGACGAACGTAACCAGACCATTCAGAAGCTCGAATCCGATTTGCTAGGGGTCCAGCAGAAGTTGGATCAGGAGCAGTTGGACCATCGGCGCACTAAGGATTCCAGCAACCTGGAATTGGCACGAATCAGGCAAATCAACGAGGCTCTTCAGAAAAATCATGAAACCGAGTTGGCTAAAATGGAGGAGAAGCTCAAGCAACAGCGCGACCAACTTTTGAAGCAGCATGATGAGCAACTTCGGGCCATAGATACTCAACTGAAGGACACTATTACCGACTACGAGAGCAAGGGTGCCAAGTTACGGGAGCGTTACGAGAGAGATGTGGCCGACCTTAGAAAAACAGTCGAGCAACTCCAGGCTAGTCTTGACAAGGCCAACAAAGAGCACTCCTCGGAGCTCCAAACTGCGCGCGAAGAGGCATCTGCTAGGTACGCGGCTCTGGAGACGCGGATCAAGGAGATGGAGCAAGAACTCGAAAAACAAAAAGGCCTGGTTGCTCAGCTGGAACAAGAGCTAAAGGAAACCCGTGATGCTCTGAGCCAGGCCAAGGCAGAAGTCGAGTTCAAAGAACAGGCCCGTAAGGAGATCCAAAGTGAGCTGGAGGACCTCTTGATCGTGTTCACCGATCTCGAGGCCAAGCGAAAAGAGGATAAGGTAAGTTACTGAAGTGCGACTTGGCCAATGTCTACGCAGTCCTGCTGACTTGCAGCAGAAACGATTAAAGGAATTGGGACAAGAGGTGTCAGAACCAGAAGACGAAGATGACGAGGATGACGACGAGGAAGAGGCGGAGTAGATTGATTCTCGGGACTGAATTACGATACCCTTGACAGCCTAGCGATCAATTCGGTGGGAACGTCAAGTCGCTCATACATACATGGGTACATTCTACTTTCCCATAGGTAGCCCTCCGTTTCGTAGCCAAACGGGGTGCTTAGGGTTAGGGCTTGATCAGACCATTATCAGGAAAGGCGGTGAGATTTTCGACCAATCAAAGGCGACTTTATATAAAAACGTGAAGCCTGAGTAAGATTTCTGCCACTGCGGGGATGACTCACATTGGCCCCGCGACGGAACAGCAAGAAAAAAAAGTGCTCGACTTCCAAGAACAACTTCAGTAGCCAATTCGACCTGGAAACACACCCACCATGTCGATCGACTTCCCCAAGGAAGAGGAGGTCGTCCTCAAGCGGTGGCGAGAGATCAATGCCTTTCAACGCCAGGTCGAGCTGTCGCTAGGCCGCAAGCCGTACACTTTTTACGATGGCCCTCCCTTCGCCACGGGTCTCCCGCATTACGGCCATTTGCTGGCCTCGACGATCAAGGACATCATCCCCCGATATTGGTCTATGAAGGGCCACTACGTCGAGCGCCGCTTCGGGTGGGACACCCATGGAGTGCCCATCGAATACGAGATTGACAAGAAGCTGGGCATGTCTGGGTCCGAGGCGGTTGAGAAGTTGGGAATCGCCGGGTACAATGCGGAGTGCAGAGCGATTGTTATGCAGTACGCGGCTGAGTGGAGGGAGACTATCGAGCGACTAGGGCGTTGGATCGACTTTGACAATGACTACAAGACCATGAACCCCACGTTCATGGAATCCATCTGGTGGGTTTTTAAGCAGTTGTTCGACAAGGGGATGGTTTACCGCGGGTACCGAGTGATGCCCTACTCGACAGCACTGAACACTCCGCTGAGCAACTTTGAGGCTCAGCAGAACTACAAGGATGTCCAGGATCCCGCCATCGTGGTGACCTTTCCTTTGTTGGACGATCCTCAGACTTGTCTGCTCGCTTGGACCACGACCCCGTGGACCTTGCCCTCCCATACGGGCCTGTGTGCACACCCGGATTTCGAGTATATCAAGATCTACGACGAGAATTCAGGCAAAAATTACATTCTTCTCGAATCATTGCTGCGCACGCTGTACAAGGATCCAAAGAAGGCCAAGTTCAAGATCGTGGATCGATTTAAGGGAAGTGCGATGAAGGGCTGGAGATACGAGCCGTTGTTCGATTACTTCTACGAGCAGTTCAAGGACTATGGTTTCCGGGTGCTTACCGACGAGTATGTCAGTGCTACCGATGGTGTGGGTATCGTTCATCAGGCCCCGGCTTTTGGTGAGGATGATTACCGCATTGCCATGCGGGAAGGAGTGATCACAGATAGCCGATTGCCGCCAAATCCCGTGGATGACCGGGGTCGTTTCACGGCCGAAGTGCGTGATTTTGCTGGTCAGTACGTCAAAGATGCCGACCGCGCCATCATCAAGCATCTCAAGGGAATCGGTCGTCTGGTTGTTGATGGCCAGGTCACACACAGCTATCCTTTCTGCTGGAGATCGGATACCCCTCTCATCTACAAAGCCGTGCCGTCTTGGTTCGTCAAGGTTGGTCCAATCATCCCGACGCTGCTCAAGGGTATCGAGGAGTCGCACTGGGTGCCCTCGTTCGTCAGGGATCGACGCTTTGCCAGCTGGATCCAGAATGCCCGAGACTGGAACGTGTCGAGAAACCGTTATTGGGGCACGCCGATTCCGCTATGGGCGAGCGATGACTTCGAGGAGATTGTGGCTATAGGCAGCGTAGAAGAACTCCGGCAATTGAGCGGGTACACCGGGGAGATTGCGGATCTGCACCGGCACAATGTGGATCACATTACCATTCCCAGCAAAAAAGGCAAAGGTCAACTCCGTCGAGTCAGCGAGGTCTTTGACTGCTGGTTCGAGTCGGGCAGCATGCCCTACGGCTCCCAGCATTATCCATTTGAGAACAAGCAAAAGTTCGAGAACAGCTTCCCGGGAGATTTCATTGCAGAGGGTTTGGACCAGACCCGTGGCTGGTTTTACACCTTGGCCGTGCTCGGGACGCACCTCTTTGGCAAGTTGCCGTTCAAGAATTGCGTCGTGAATGGAATTGTGTTGGCAGAGGACGGGAAGAAGATGTCCAAGCGGTTGAAGAACTATCCCGATCCTATTCACATCATCAATACCTACGGTTCGGACGCCTTGCGTCTGTATCTGATCAATTCGCCGGTGGTGCGCGCCGAGCCGTTGAGGTTCAAGGAGTCGGGTGTTAAGGACATCGTCAGCCGGGTGCTGCTCCCTTTGTGGAACAGTTTCAAATTCTTTGAGGGCCAAGTGGCGTTGTTGAAGAAGGTCCAGAACATTGACTTTGTCTTCGACCCTAGTGTGGAAGACACCAATACGAACGTGATGGACCGCTGGATTCTCGCCAACTGCCAGAGCCTCTTGAAATTCGTCAATCAAGAGATGGCGGGCTATCGACTGTATACAGTGGTTCCGCGCTTGCTGGGCCTGATTGACGACACTACCAATTGGTACATTCGATTCAACCGGGGTCGTCTCAAGGGCGAGAACGGCGTGGACGATACCTTGCACGCACTTAACACGTTGTTCGACGTCCTTTTCACCCTGGTGCGCGGACTGGCTCCGTTTATTCCATTCATTACGGACAACATCTACCAGCGGCTGCTCCCGTTCATTCCGGAATTCCTGCGCGGAGAGGATAGTCGTAGTGTCCACTTCCTACCGTTCCCCGAGGTGCGCGAGGAGCTGTTTGATGAGGCTGTCGAGCGAAGAGTTTCCCGAATGCAAAAGGTCATCGAGTTGGGGCGCGTCTCGCGAGAACGACGTTCTCTGGGCTTGAAGACACCGCTCAAATCCATGGTGGTCATCCACCCAGACCCGCAGTATCTGGAAGACGTCCGGTCGCTGGAGAAATACATCTTGGGCGAGCTGAACGTTCGGGACCTAATCCTGTCGTCGGACGAGGAGAAATACAATGTCCAGTATACCGTGACTGCTGACTGGCCGACTCTCGGCAAGAAGCTGAAGAAGGATGCCCAGAAGGTCAAGAAGGCACTGCCGTCTCTCAGCAGCGACGCGGTGAAGCAATTTGTCGCGGATGGAAAGATCATCGTCGACGGCATCGAGCTCGTGGCGGAGGATTTGGTCGTCCACCGAGGCCTCAAAGAGAGCGATTCGTCCAAGGGCCTGGAGACCAATGCCGAGGATGATGTGCTGACGATCCTGGACGTCAACATCTACCCAGAGCTTGCGCACGAAGGGGTTGCGCGCGAGGTCATCAGCCGCATCCAGAAGCTGCGCAAGAAGGCCGGGCTTGTTCCAACGGACGATGTCAAGGTGGAGTACAGAGTGCTCTCTGACCCGGACAATATCGGCCTCAGCGACGTGTTCCAGACACAGGCCGCGGCGTTCGAGAAGGTGCTCCGCCGGCCCATCGACAAGCAAGAGTTGGTACCTGCTGAGGGTGAGAAGGAAGAGAACCTCATTATTGAGGAGGAGCAAGAGGTTCAAAAGGCTACATTTTCATTGAGGCTGTTGAGATTGTGAGGCTTTGCCTTATGACGCCCAAATATTAGAACCAGAGATACTACTTGCGGTGGAGAGATCGATAATACAATAAAATGTCTATTCTCAACCGATTCAATTGACTTGGATATTATGTCTTCTATTTCTTCTTTGCCGCTGCCTGAAGTAACGATCAGTACTAGGAATCTCGATTCTCCGCTGAGAAATGCAGACCAAATAACAATCCTTCAACTTCATAAATTCCTTTGCACACATATCCTTACGAACGGAGTTGTAGTCCGCGACAACACATCTGCCATATGCAGCAGCCTAATTGGAAATCAGCATCAGACCTGTTCAACACGTTGGGACGGTCATTGCTGAGCACACCTCTGCAGAGCACTGGGCGACGGCCTGAGCGAACTTCTCGATGGGCCGGACCCTTCCAGACATGATCGCAACTCGGAGAGATGGGTGATAGTAAGCGTCTGCACGATCGTTCAGTTAACCGAGCCTTGATTTGCTGCTCGTTATGGAGCACAACGCCGCAGGTGGTTGATGACCGGACCTGCCTCAGGCTCACAACTTAAAGAGTTAGAGTCACGTGACAATCAGGAATGTATTTCACAGTGATGGGGATAGGCGAGCGCTGATTGGTTGGGACGTGTCGCGCGGCGAGGGATGCCGCATGGAGGAGGAGCGAAAACAAAAGCCAAATAACAAAGCGAGTCCATCGAGGCTCAACGACGCCAATTTGCCGTGCGATGGTTCTCACCGCCGAAGCAATTTTGGCTCCCGAATTGCCGCAATGACTTTGGATGATTGCTCAATCTGCGGTGTTGCTGTTGTTCTTGCTGTGTATATGAATTCTCGTCCTCCGAATGAAGGCGCTGTAGTCCGACTTTTCGATGCCTCCCTTTCCGGCTCAACGGCGGACTCTGTTGGATGAGGACCGATATCTCTCTGATCAAGGTTTGGATGGGCCAAGATCGTTGTCGCGGGCTGTGCGCTAACATACCGGCCGGGAATTAGATGTCGGTCTCCTCTATCAGATCATCATTCGCGCCGAGCGCGACCCAGATGTCGAGCGCCGGCCATTCCGTGCGCTCTTCGCCGCGTACGATGAGGTGATTGCGGAGCATGGTCCTGAGGCCGACCAGGACCAGGTCTGCATGCGGTTCCTGTTCAGGATGGGTGCGAAAGGGTTGCGCGACCAACCCCTGTTTGAGCGGTTCGAGGAAACGTTGCGGGCGATGGGCATCGTGCTGGAGATGGATAGCACTGGAGATGGTAGCGAGGAGACCCGCGCGCAACATACTTCCAGTTTGGGCGTCGACCCGCCACCGCCCACTGGAGAAGCGCTTGACCGAAGTATGCCTCCTGCGGAGGATAGCACGCAGCACCGGACCAGGCGACGGCGCGCCTCGTTCAATTCCATGTACGATGTTGGAGAAGATGCGACAACGCAGAAGAGCGTTCATCGTCCGAGCTCGAGGTCGTCCATGTCGCGGCTGGAGATCGGCAAACCGGATTTCCCAGAACCTCACGAAGACATTGCCGATAAGCGTGCCGCCGCAAAGCGGGAGCGTGCGAGCTCCCAATTGGATCGGAATCAACTATTGGCGCAATTTCTGGAGATGGGACGCCGCTTGATGGATGGCCTGGATCCGTTGGCGCAACCCACAAAGCCTCAGGAGATTCCTGGTAATGGAGATCATGTTCCCAGCGTGTCGATGCCACCGACCACCAGCGGCCAATTGACGTCTTCATCCTCGCGGGGCTCCTATCGACGATCAATCTCGAATATGTCGAGTGACAGCGAAGAGTCGTTGTTCGATGCTGAGAGGCAGCGGACAATCGTGGATGTCAACGTTGCGGATACCATGCCGCCGAAGCCTAGCCTAGCTGATATGCTACGGGATGCCTCGACCTTTGCTACGTACCGGCGAAGAATGACCGCACGAAGGATTTTGATGAAATGGCTCGAGAAAGCGGTTCGGTCCCAGCAGAGCCACCGTGACATGGAAGCCCTCGCCGTCAACCGCGATCGGGTAACGCTGCTTCGCCAGGCGCTTGATGTTTGGCGGGCACAACTTCAGAAAAAGCGACAGAACATACACACGGAGCGTTTCTTCAAGCACTTGGAACGCCGTGCTGCGCGCGCCCGCGACCTCTACTTGATGACAAAGGCTTTCACCCATTGGGCTCAAGTCACGTCCGAGAGGGTGGCGAGGACGGCGGCTGCCAGGCAGCATATCTTGCTCCTTAAATACTTTAACGCTTGGCGGGAAATCACCGCGGTCAACGAACTAAAAGTGCATCGCTTGAATGCGAAGAGACCTTTAGATGCTTGGAGGAGGCGATTGCGGCGAACCCGCGACGACGAAGCGACAGCGGACGCCGTGTTGGCTGCGAACCTCAAGAGGAGATACCTGTTGTGTTGGCGCTGGGCTCTCTGTTATTCGCGCTGGGCGCCCGAGTACAGCGATTACCGGCTGGTGCGGCGGTCTCTACTTTGCTGGATTCGAGCTCTGCGGACTCAGCGCGAGCGAGAGCACGAGACAGAACAGCAATACCGTCGGGGCCTTGTTCAAGACGCATTCCAAAAGTTGCTGGCAAAGTCCCGGTTGGTGGCGGCAGCGCAGACAGAGGCGGATTCGAGGTATCGGAACAAGCTGCTCGCCGCGCATTTCGAGTCATGGCGGATAGAAGCTCGTCTGGCGCCCCCGGCTGCACAGGTTGCGAAGAAGGTGGACCGACGCATCCTCAAGACCGCCTTTGCACATTGGAGACTGCGTTTTGAGGCCATGCAGCAGGCAAAGGAATTTGATCGGCTTAGAGTCATGCGCAATGCCTGGACGAACTGGAATGACCAACTGCGTTGTAACGCTCTCAATGCGCGGATTGAGGAACGCTTGAAGATGGAGGCAATGTACAAGTGGATCCTTGCAGAGAGATGCCGGCTGGCACAGCGTGTCCGCGACCAGCGTATTCAACGGGACACCTTTGCTATCTTCATTTCCACGGCTCGCGAAATGTCGCGGGAGTTGATGCAGCGAGAGGACGAATATGTTTCCCGGCGCGATCGTGACTTGGTCCGGTCTGCGCTGCATGTGTGGAGGGAAAAATTGGCACTCCAACGGCGGCGCGAATTTGCAGCGTCAGAGTTCTATTCGCCTCGCGTCACACGCGACGCCTTGGTGGTTTGGTCCGCGAAGCATCAGCATGTTAGGAAGCTCGAACGTTGGGCGTCTGATGCGCGCTACTATTTCTTGATGTCCCGAGTGATCAAGCAATGGCGGCGGGCGACGGCGAATGCCGCGAAGAAACGCCGCCAGGACGCTTATCAAGTGGTCCGACGAAAAATCAAGATGAACCTTGCAACGAATGCGCTGGGAGTGTGGCGCGCCAAAGTGCAGCATGTGGCGGAGTTAGAGCAACAGGCTGACCAAATGAGACGGGAGCGACTACGCGCCGTGGCCGCGGGCGCGTTCACCCAATGGCATGAGCAGGCTACGAAGAAGTTGCAAGACATTCAGGATGCGGATGTCTACTACCATCGCCAACTGGCTTACGACTCTCTGGCGCGCTGGACCGAGGCTTTGAGTCAAGTCCGCGCGCTCGAGGAACAAGCCTATCGCATCGATCTCGCGCGTGTGACGGAGGCCGCGTCGGCTCAGCTCCGGAAGCTCAGCCTGCGCATCTTCCAGGTCCGCAGCTCGATCGAGACGGCCGATGCTATGCGCGAGCGAGTCCTCCGAAGGCATTTCCGGAGACTTTTCCACCACTGGCTGGAGAAGGCGAGAGCGCAGCGCGACGCCCGCGATTCACCGGGACCGGCATTTTTTACGTCCACCACGCCTCTGCCGACCGTACCCGAGGAGACGAGTTTGGAGCCTACCACCCCCGGCCCGGCACAATTCGAACCCACTCTGAATGTCAGCGAGCTGATGACGGCGCCTCGGAATCAGAACGAGATGGTTTCCACGACCCCAACAACCACACCAGCGTATCTGCTGTCGCCGTCAAAGCGAGCTGCGCGTGCCCGGTCGTTGGCGCAAATGTCTTACACGCCGGCCACACCGTTGTACTCTCCGTTTCCGGGGCGTCTACGAGGCTTTTCCAGTGCGAGTCGCCCGCTATCCAGCCGAATACAGAGCAGCCGCCGCCCCTCGCTGGGCACGATGGTGCGGTTCGCTGTTGAGGAACCAGAGTCTCCCAGCGAGGCACGAAGATCGAAGAGGGATTAGCTGTCTCATGTTGATTTGTGTACAGATTATGCCAGCGACTTGTTTATTGGGTGTATTGATGATTTATCATGTTTCATGCATTCGGAGATACCCAGTGTGCATTTGCATGAGGTCGGTATCGGTGTCTGGTATTCGGTCAGTCATAGGAACTATTGTACGAAGGCACTGTAGATGAGCAATGGAGTGGATAAATAAACTGAAATGCCTCATCAAAGTGTAAGAGAGACCGTGATTTGGCACTTTTTTGTCCGCGAAGTTCAAATCAAGTTGCGGATCGCAGAAAGGCGGCCTATGATCAGTCGTCATCGTCATCCCGTCGCGTCGGAGAAGCAACAATTGACCGCGTCCGCTTAACTTCCTCAACTCTCATTTTGGAGCCTCGTGCCAACCAAATCTTCTGTCTCGCCTCTTGTGCTCTTTGAATACTTCCTGGCCATGGTGTAGCTGGTCTCACCGTTTTTCTCCATGCGCGCGGTTCTGCCGGGGAGGCCGCAGTCGAAGCTCCAGGCTCTCAGCACTGTGCTGTGGGATGGTCTTCGTATCGTGGTATGCCTGCACTGGCTTATCTGAAAAAGAGATAACAATCGGGCTGACTTGTGGCTGTTTTTTACTAGGCATACATTTCTGGCCATGCACTGGTCATCCTGAACGGCGCCCGATCCCTACTCCAAACCATCTACATCGACGACGCTGAAGAATCGCTTGAGGCTGTTGCGGTCCACGAAGCCACGGGTCGGATCGCCGTGTCTGGAGGCCCTCAAGTGTTCGTCTACTCTCCGAACGGGCTCAAGGGCGAGGCGCTGAAAGTGAGTTTCCGTCAGGTTGACAGGGGGGGTTCTCGCTTGTGCTGATGAGTTGGCGTTTGTGGGATAGTGGACTCTTGTGTACACGTTTCGCGCCGATCATGACAACGACTACCAAGACGTTACATACCTCTCCTGGGGCTCCGCCGACGAGCTGCTGGTGGCACATTCCAGCCTGGCGCTGTGGCACCTGAATCCGAACGGTGAGCCGCGTCTCGCGTGGAAGAAGAAGCTCGCTCGCCCGGCAAGGATCGCTCGTTTCTCGCCCGACGGTGAGCTCGTCGCGTCGACGGGCCAGTACGATCGCCTGGTCAAGCTGTGGCGGACACTCGCGTTTGGCGCGCAGAATGTCGGCTTCGAGGTGTTCTATCTGCCGCACCCGGCGACCGTGACAGGGATACATTGGCGCACGCGGCGCCATCGCCAGGAATCTACAGAGAATGTACTATATACTATCTGCGCGGATAGTAAGATTCGGATATGGACAAGCACGGAACCCCAGGCGCTGTCGGCGATGCGTCTGTGGGCGGAGATTGACATGTCGGTCTCGGGTCCTCCCCGTTCCATACCTGAACGTCGGTACGGCTTTGTGATTGACGGCGGTGAGTTAGCTGCCGCCGCCGAGAGAGCCGTGCTCCGAAATGCAGAGAAAACGAGCCCCTCTTTGGAACATCTGGCCCAGATCGCGCAGAGGGGCGTGGAGGCATGTGTCGTTGTGGATGACGCCGGCCACATGTGTGTCTGGGGTCTAGACAATGTGGGCTCGAAAAACCGGGGTCCAGACAACATTTTCAAGCTCCTGCAGGTGGAGGGACTGAGGTTCTCGTTTCCATCTAGGGATGCTCCAATGGACGATTATACACAGTTTTATACCTTTGAGGGATCGGCGCCGGATGGCTCGCTCTCGATTCTGGTGCATCATTTCGATGGCCGTATAGAATGGCTAGATTCACCGGTCGATGCGCTGTTTGACCCCCGAGCTGCGCGGCAGAACCGGCTCGTTTCTCAAGGCTTGTGGTCTGGCCATCAAGAACCGATCAAGAAGATCGTTCGCAACGCTAACGGCCACGTTCTCGTGTCGCGGACTGATGACAACAACGCAGTGATCTGGCGGCAAAGATCGCGCCCGTCGGGTCCAGCTCTGGTTCGGCAGAGCTTGCTCGCATCTAGCGAGCATATCCACCGGACGTGCGTCATCGGCGATGGGAAGGTCCTTGTGAACCTCCACCACGATGGCATCTCGGTATGGGACATACGGAGTTCACCAGCCGAGCAGCTAGCTCGGTGTACCTCAGACTTGCCTCGCAAGCCGCTCTGCGTTCTAGAGGTTCCCGCTCCGGAGCAGTCAGACAGGCTTGTCTATGTTGCTGCGATCAGCGCGGACTTGACAGGGACCGCATGGGAGATCAACCTAGCAGCGCTCAAGCCAAGGACTGGGCATGGCAACGAGGTAAACGGGGAGATCCCCTTTCTGCGGCAGTTTTGCACGTTTAGTTTGAACGGTATCCACGAAGATGTTTCATATATTCTTCCAGTTGATCCGGCCGGACGGCATGTGCGGACAACCGGGTTCCTGGACCTGTTCGCGCCTGACATTGCGCTGTCCTATACCGAGACCGGAACCATCCAGACATGGGCTGTCAGAGTCGACAGAGCAAAAGGCAAGCTGGAGTGGCTGCGAACATCGACGGTAGAGACGGGAATTGCAAACCCGTCGCTGGCTAGCGGAAGCTCGATCCGCAAGGCTGCCCTGGTCGACCAAGATCGCACGCGGTTAACCATCTGGGACACGAGTGGTGCACAGTTGGAGTTTGAGGAGCGATTTGCGTCACACGACATCATCAAGGATTTGGACTGGACGTCCACGCCGGACGAGCAGTCGATCCTGGCAGTCGGATTTCCGTATAAGGTTGTGCTGCTATCGCAGCTACGGTACGATTATCTCGATGCGGGTCCGTCGTGGACGCAGGTCAAGGAGATTCGGACCCGAGACCTGACTCCGCACCCGATTGGCGACTCCTGCTGGCTGAGCAGCGGCAACCTTGTCGTCGGCGCTGGAAACCAACTGTTTGTGTACGACAAGGACGTTGAAGTTCGCAGTCAGTTGGTGTCGCAGCTGCGGATAGCAGCACGGGACGGGACGGTAGACCTGTTTGACGTGGTGACGAGGCTGAACGGACCCTTGCCGGTGTACCATCCGCAGTTCCTCGCGCAGTGCATTCTCTCGGGCAAGATGGATCTTGTCCATGTGATCCTGGTGCATCTGCATCGGAAGCTCAAATTCTATACGGAGGGCGATGAGCTCGATACTCTTCTAGGGATTCCTATCGAGACGTTTTATCAAAAGGATGTATGTTGCCGATGCCGCAGTGAATGCTTGTGCTGTGCTGACTCGGAGTAGGATACGGAACGCTACAACGAATTTGACGATGAGCCAAAAGTTGTGGACGAGGATGTTGCCGATGCTCTGTCAGAACAACTCACACGCGTGACCCTGCCACCGCTTTCTAGCCAAGAGCAGTTCCGGCTGGTGGATACGATTGAATGCGTTGCTACGGTGGAAAAGCATCGGCGGTCCATGGACGACAATGCCGCGCGGTATCTATTGTTCTTCCGCCAGCATATGCTGCGGCGAAGCCAAGGCGTGGCCAACAAGGACATGGTGTCGTGGCGGGAGATTGTGTGGGCGCTGCACAGCGGCAGTCAGGATATCCTGACAGACTTGGTGTCGCGGCAGTTTGGTGGCAAGATGGTCTGGAAAGCGGCGCGAGAGAGTGGGATGTTTATGTGGCTGTCGGATTCGGCTGCTTTGGTAAGATATCAACCAGTTTGGCAGGGTACTTGGCTAATGGGATTCGTAGAAAGCGCAGCTGGAGATCGTCGCGCGGAACGAGTACACCAAGACGGACGAGAGGAATCCCGTTGATTGTTCGTTGTACTACTTGGTGCTACGGAAGAAGAATGTGCTGCAAGGGCTGTGGCGGATGGCCAGCTGGCATCGCGAGCAGGCAGCCACGCTGAGGCTGTTGAGCAATAACTTTCAGGAACCCCGGTGGAAGACGGCGGCATTGAAGAATGCGTATGCGCTGCTTGGGCGGCATCGGTTTGGTGCGTTGTTCCTTTTCATTGCCCTCTTGTTTTTGGCGCCTTATTAACAACGCGTTGGTAGAATACGCCGCGGCGTTCTTCATTCTCGCAGATCGCCTTGGCGATGCGGTCCAGGTTTGCATCAACCAGCTCCAGGACATCCAGCTGGCCATTGCGATTGCACGGGTGTATGAGGGCGACGACGGCCCGGTGTTCCGGCAGCTTCTGGAGGAGCGGATCTTGCCGCAGGCCGCCGCGGACGGTAACCGATGGCTGGCATCGTGGGCATTCTGGATGCTAAAGCGGCGGGGGCTTGCCGTGCAGACCTTGATTGTGAGTGACATCTAACCCGCCCTTTTGAGATTCAGACTGACCGAGTACGAGTCACCGATCGAGTCGCTCCTCCCATCCCTGTCAGAGCTGCCTAGTCCTCCTTCGGACAGCGCTGGAGCCGTTCCACTACAGGCCAAGTCCTACCTATCCAACGACCCGGCCCTGGCGGTGCTGTACGAACAACTGCGCGAAAAGACATTCCAGACCCTCCAGGGCGCGAGCCGGATCTCCCCCTCCGCTGAATGGTTCTTCGTGATGCGCAACGCGCGGCTCTACGACCGGATGGGCTGCGACCTTCTGGCGCTCGACCTGGTGCGTCACTGGACGTTCCTGCATCCGTTGACCACGACAACCACTCCCGTGCAGGGGCGCCATCACCGCCGGGCTAGTAGTCTGGTGATTGATGATCGCGATCATCAGCGACACCCCGCGGATGAGTCGGCCGAGGGTCCGCTGCCGTCGTCGCCGTCCGCGACGAAGGCGAAGGTGGCCCCGACGATGTTTCAGGAGCCGGATGCGAATACATTGTTGGATAGTTTTGGGTTTTGATGAGAGAGTTGCATCGCACTGGACCGTATAATGATCCTGTAATAATATCTCTGGCTTGGGGAGGGTGGTGGATAGCATTGATGGCGGTTGACCGTAGATTAAATCTAGACTAATGGATCACGCATTCAATGATGAATTGGAAGCATTGGATGGACCACTCATGCTTTGAGAGAGCCGGAATCACGGACTCCATCATCCACACCGTGAGCCAGACAAGTGACGAAACAACCTCTACGATTGGAATAGTATTGCATCGCGGCGGCGTTTGCGCTTATCCTCGTAGACTATACAAGTATGGTATTGACTAGACCGGAGATGATGACAAGCCGTTAATAGTACACGAGAACAGTGAACCCAAACTCAATTCCGCAACCCCAGCAGCAGACTTGTATTCTTTCCTCCCTCCTTTCCATCGCCACCACCTGGCAGATACGTCACGTTGGGGTCATTTGCCAGAGTCTGGGCAATCTCCCTTGTGGCATCGATACGACGGATCTGGATGAGGCCGTCCCCAGCCTTTGCAACAGCCTTGCTGATGATGTCCGCACTTTCGGCCTCACCCTCTGCACGGATGACGTTTGCCTGGCGTTCCTGCTCGGCGCGCTCGACAACGAACCGGGCACGCTCGGCGTCCTGCTGGGCGATCTGCTTCTGCTCAACGGCGCGGGTGAACTCCTTGCCAAAGGTCATATGCGTGATGGAGACGTCCTCGAGCGCGATGCCGAACTGCTCTGCACGCCGCATCAGGTCCGTGCGGATGCGGTTCGAGACCGCTTCTCGCTGGGTGATGAGCTCGGCGGCGTCGAACTGCGCGACGATGGCCTTGAGGACTTCGTTGCCGATTGAGGGGAGGACTCGCTCGTCGTAGTCTGTTCCGTAGGACTAACACTGAGTTAGTCCAGCTCATGACTTCCTGGAGAGAGAAAAAAAAAAGAAAAAAACAAAACTCACCTGGTAAATCTTAGGCAGCTTCTGCACCTCTGGTCGGTGCAAAACCCGGAGTGTCAGACTGACCATCTGCAGGTCCTTACTGCCCGTCGTGGTGGAAATGTTGCGCGGCTTTGTGCGGACGTCGTAGATGATGCTCTTCTGCAGCCAGGGGATCAGGAAATGCGTGCCTTCGCCGATGACCTTGTCCTGCACACCCGTCAAGCGGTCGAAGATGACGGCGCGCGACCCGCCCTTGACGTCGTACATGGACGCGTCGATCAGCATGGCGGCCGCCACGGGCGGCAAGGCCCATCGGAGGAGAGCGTTTGTCATGTTTAAATATTCGGTTGTTGACCTTGTTGGCTCGTTGATCAGGCCGGTTTCAACAGCTTGATGATGTCCCGGATGTTCCGCTCGGCACTACTGGCCGTAAATCGTAATCCTTGTAACTGTACTCATATTCCATATTAGGTTTAGCGCAACTAATCGATCTCAACTTCCAAACTTCCGAATCATCATCGTCTCTCCCCGATTGATTGACTTTTTGACGTCGCGAATCGAACGACCTGCTCTACTCCTGTTCAACGGTTCCAATTCCTGATCCTCGCCACCATGCACGAGCACGCTGATCCTAAGCACGGAGTGTGAGTCTCCTGTTCCTCCTGCCAGACGCGGCTGAATCCGCAATCCTTCCATTGAACAATTCAATGCTAACGACGACATAGTTACTTGGGCGGCTGGGGTGACTTTGGTACGTATTCATCCATATTCTACACCGAGCCGACTGCACGAGAGGCAAACCACCGCGATGATCTAGACCAGCATCTAACCCCGATCTCCGAATGAACAGGTTGCCCTACCCCCCAGCGAGGCATCGTGACCTACATGCTCTCGCCGAACCGGCAGCGTCCGTTTGCCGGCGCCGCGCACGCTGCCATCTTCAACACCTTCCGTCGATTCCGCCATCAGGTGCTCTACGTGGCTCCGCCGTTTATCGCGGCCTATTTGGCCATGAACTGGGCCATTGAGCGGTGCGTAGATCCATATCCTATTCCTCGGGCCTCTAGTGTGTTAAAACAGGAACTGACGGGAGTAGCAATGAGTATCTCAACTCCAAGGCTGGCCGTCTGGCGGAGGGTGTCGAGGAGTAAACATGTCTATTCTGTTGGACTATAGAGCAAGGCATGGCCTGTACAGTATGGATGGGATGCATTGCATTCGTTTCGTTAATTCAAATCATATATTCCATCTGTTTTCTAATGTTTGCATTTCGATTTGACAATGCGGCATTAAACCTGGCCGAGCCGCGATGTTTTTTTCGCTTGGGTCCGGCTTGGGCATGATAGCAGATAGCAGTCGCCAGTCGGCCCAGTGGACCAAAAAAAAAAAAAAAAAACCCTACTTTGACCACAGTCTGACCAGTCAAATCACAAGATTTTGCACCTTATTCGAACCTTTTTTTTTGAGGCATGAATTTTCGACCCCTCATTTCTTTGCTAGCTATTTCTTGCCCACTACTGCCATACTCTCTCACCGTTTGTTCTTTGATCCCCTCGCTCGGGTTCTGATCTTACTCTTTTCTTCTGCTACTCTTTGAAGACATTGATTATAATTGTGAGAAGACCAGCGCCGTGTTTTAAAAAAAAAACAATTCATTGAGCAAAAATGAGCGAGATCACTCACCCCACCATCAAGGGTATATATATACCCCTCGGAAAAGAATAACCCCATCCTGTTTCAATTGAAGCTCACGAATTGAACAGATGGATGGTTCGTCGAGGCGAACGACATGTGGCCCGGGCAGGCCATGACCCTCAAGGTCAAGGAGGTCCTGCACCATGAAAAGTCGCAGTACCAGGACGTGCTGATCTTTGAGAGCACGGATCACGGCACGGTGTTGGTGCTGGACAATGTGATTCAGTGCACTGAGCGGGATGAATTCTCGTGCGTTTCTTCATCCCTCACGGCTGAGTTCTGCTGGCTGACGGAAGAGGGGTGCAGGTATCAGGAAATGATCACCCACCTGGCAATGATGTCCCACCCGAACCCGAAGAAGGTCCTCGTCATTGGTGGCGGTGATGGTGGTGTGCTGCGTGAGGTGGTCAAGCATGAGACGGTTGAGGAGGCCATTCTCTGCGACATTGATGAGGTACTTCCTTTCAAACAACAAAAAAAAAAAGTCAGACAGCTAAGAAGGTACTAGGCCGTCATCCGCCTCTCCAAGAAATACCTCCCCGGCATGAGCATCGGGTTCCAGCATCCCAACGTCAAGGTGCACATCGGCGACGGCTTCAAGTTCCTGGAGCAATTCGAGAACGAATTCGACGTGATCATCACCGACAGCTCAGACCCCGAGGGTCCCGCCGAGAGCCTTTTCCAGAAGCCCTACTTTGAGCTGCTCAACAAGGCCCTGCGGGATGGAGGGGTGATCACCACCCAAGGTTGTTCGTTACCTTTCATACTCCCCTGCAACCTCTCCTGAAACAACACACAATGAAGCACTAATTTTCCGTTTTTTTTTTTTTTTTTTTTTTTTTTTTTTTTTTTTTTTTTTTTTTTTTTTCTTTTGCCATTACTTAAAGTAAATTATCTCTCTCTGTAAAAAAGGCACCTTGCTAACGAGATCAACCTTCTTCCAGCCGAAAACCAATGGCTCCACCTCTCCCTCATCGCCAACCTCCGCAAGGTCTGCCGCGAGGTCTTCCCCGTCGCCGAGTACGCCTACACCTCCGTCCCCACCTACCCGTCCGGCCAGATCGGTTTCATGGTCTGCTGCAAGGACCCCAACCGCAACGTGCGCGAGCCCGTCCGTCGCTGGTCCAAGGAGGAGGAGGAGAAACTGTGCCGGTACTACAACGCCGAGATGCACCGTGCGAGCTTCATCCTGCCCAACTTTGCGCGGAAGGCGTTGGGTGATTAGCTCATTATTCTTCTCATTCCAATTCTCAGCAGCGGTTGTTTTGTTGTTTCGGATATATGTGTGTATGATGGGATTGTTGATAAAATTATCAAAAAGCAAAGAATGGATACTACCATGTGTTTGATGTACCGTTCGGGTTGGGTGTCAACAGTATGTTATGAATACAGTTACAGTATTATATGTATGGCGTGTATTTTTTTTTCTTCATTGGAATTACATTAAAACATAAACGACCTATATAAAACATTTTTCAATTTCACTCTTTATCCTAATCCCATTGCATTCAATCCGAAGAAAACAAAAAAAAGGGAGAATCTAAACCAAGTTCTGGAAAGCCCGGTTGATCGGCGAGCGCACCTTCTCGCCCTTGTAGAACTCGATCGTCGCCAGTGCCCGCTTGCTGACCCCCTCCGGGGTGAACTCGAACTTCTCGTAGAGCTTCTTGTACGGCCCAGAAGCACCGAACCGGTTCAGGCCAAACTGCTCATGCGAGTACCGCTCCCAGCCAATCGTCGACAGCGCCTCGACCGACAGCACCGGGATGCCGTCCGGGATCACCTCCAGCCGGTACTCCTTGGGCTGCGCATCGAACACCTCCCAGCACGGGATCGACACGACGCGGGCCGCCAGGTTGTGCTTCTCCTTGAGGTAGTTGGCCGCGTCGACGGAGAGGCCGACCTCCGAACCCGCGGACACGATCGTGATGTCCGCGTTGGCCGCGTCCTGAACCACGTAGCCGCCCTTGAGCGCCTTCTCGATCGTCGACGTCTGCAGCTGCGGCAGGTTCTGCCGCGTCAGCGCCAGGATACTCGGCGTGTGCTTCGCCGTCAGCGCAGAGTAGTACGCCGCGCTCGTCTCGTTGCCGTCCGCCGGCCGCCATACCATCAGGTTCGGCGTCGCGCGGAAGTGCGCCAGCGTCTCAATCGGCTGGTGGGTCGGGCCGTCCTCACCCAGACCGATCGAGTCGTGCGTCGCGATCCAGACCGTCCGCACCTGCGACAGCGCCGACAGACGCACCGCACCCGCCGCGTACGACACAAAGTTCAGGAAAGTGCCCGCAACCGGCAGCACGGTGCCGTACGCCGCAAGGCCGTTCATGATGGCGCCCATGCCGTGCTCACGCACACCGTAGCGCAGGTAGCGGCCCGACCACTCGCCAATGCCGTACTCCGGAGGCTGGAAGTCCACGGCCGACTTCCAGCGGGTGTTGTTCGAGCCGGTCAGATCCGCAGACCCGGACAGCAGCTCGGGAACCGCGCCCTGGATCGCCTCCAGCACGGCCTCGGACAGCTTGCGCGTCGCAACGGCCGGGTCCGTCGGCTTGTACGTCGGCAGGTGCTTCTCCCATCCCTCGGGGAGGTCGCCCTTCAGACGGCGCTGCAGGTCGGCGTGCTCCGCCGGGTACTCCGACGCATACTTGGCCAGCAGGGCGTTCCACTCCTGCTCCTTGGCGGCACCCTCGGCCGAGCGCTTGTGGTACAGGTCGTAGACGGCCTGGGGCACCACGAAGCTCTGCTCAGGATCGAAGCCGAACGCCTTCTTGACGTTCTGGGCATCATCCGCCTTGAGCGGGTTGCCGTGCACACTACCGGTGCCCTGCAGCTTGGACCCATAGCCGATAGTAGTGGTGATCTTGATCACGGACGGCTTGTCCTTGACCTCCTGAGCCTTCCGGATGGCCTCCTCGATACCCTGCAGGTCGTGGTCGCCATCCTTGACCCACAGTGTGTGCCAGCCGTAGGCCTCGAAACGCTTCAGGACGTCCTCCGTGAAGGCGCACTTTGTGTCGCCGTCTGCATCCATTAGCCCTGGTTCATCCGTCATGCTCTCGAATCACCTTACCAATGGAGATGTGGTTGTCGTCGTACAGCGCAATCAGGTTGCCGAGCTTGAGGTGGCCGGCCATACTGGCAGCTTCGGCGGCGACGCCTTCCATGGCGCAGCCATCGCCAAAGATAGTATATGTGTAGTTGTTGAAGAGGTCATAGCCGGGCTTGTTGAAAATGGCGGCGGAGTGGGCCTGCGCGATGGCCAGACCGACAGCGTTGGCAAAGCCCTGGCCGAGAGGACCGGTGGTCACCTCAACACCGGGGGTCTCGTGGGCCTCGGGGTGGCCGGGGGTGATGCTGCCGACTTGCTGGATGGAGTTAGTAAGGTCTTCTACTTCTTTTGTCTTTTCGATCTACGTACTCGGAAGTTCTTCAGGTCATCCAGAGAAACATCATAACCGAAGAGATGCAGCAGGGCATATTGCAGCATGCAGCCATGACCGTTCCTGGGGTTCATTAGCAGGCGCTTCGACCGCCCACGACAAGGGGAAACACTCACGAAAGCACGAATCGATCCCGGTTCACCCATTTAGGATTCTTGGGGTTGAAGTTCATAAACTTGTTGAAGAGCACATGGGCCGTGGGAGCCAGGCCCATGGGCGCGCCGGGATGGCCGGAGTTGGCCTTGGAGGTGGCATCCACCGCGAGCACGCGGATGGTGTTGATGGCCAATTGATCGACGTCGGAGTAGCCCATGGTCGGCGATACCTCTGATGATGGCAACGGTCAGCAGAGAGCTCGAGGTCCAAGCCCAACAATAGCACCAGCACGAGCAATTGCGGGGCGGGGAACAAGCAAATCGGACATACCAGTTCAGACCAGACACGGGAGATTGCACAAAAGAAAAAGAAATCGATCCAAGGCGACTCTAGACAGGTCGATCAGAGGATGTCAAGAAGAAGAGAAGAAGAAAAAGAAGAGAAAAATTCCGGCAGAGTTGGAGATAGAAGATATTAGAAGCCAGAAAGAGAGAGAGAGAGACGGAGAGGGGAGGGGCAGCCAGTTTGGCGGGGCGTTGGAACGGCTCTTCTTGTCTTGTTTTCTACTCTCAACTTCACCTAACGTAGTTTTAGTTTCTCCAGCGGTGGGGGAGATTGGGAACAGCCTGGGTGAAAAGTCTGGCCTCTGACTCCTCGAGCAGTCGAGATCTAGGTTAACCTCTGGAATTTCTAATCCATCTTCTTCTTTCAAAATGCCACCCAGTCTAAAGCAGATAAAGAGACAAATCCAATTGCTCCCAGACCCCCCCGGGCTTCTTGCATGCTTCTGCATACTTCTTTTTTTTCCCACGTCTTACGTCATTTTTGCCTTTTTATGTCCCATCATCATTTTCATTTACCCTATGTACGATACTCTTACTCGTACGGCGTTGGCGTTGGCGGGTGGAACGGAGTTGAAACCGCAAGGGCAATACCCGATGGACCATCCGTCCAGCAATAGGTTATTATTATTATTAAATCCTCAGTAATCTGTCAACATACTGTATTCCCCTATCCTCGCTCACCGGCCACTGCCCGTGTGCATTGACTAATCCTGAATTCCTGCTGCCGGACAACACTCCGGCAGGTCCGCCGAGTGAACAGATGCCGCCTCAGGCACCCAATTTAGCCGAAAATCGAGGTTCGGCAGGTCCAGTCTCGGAGTTTCGCCGGCTTCCTTCTGCCGACGCAGCCGTCCCGAAATCGGACCTCGTCGAATTAGCCGATTGTCGATTCGACACGGGGGTTCTGAACTTCTGGAGAGAGTACTATTGTCATAAAACTCATCGGTAGTTAGTATTCCTGCTAACTATTATTTAAAAGAACATCATGATCCACAAACTGTACGGAGTACATGCATACAAACAAAAATCATGGTATATAATTCACATCAAATTGAAATCCAACGCCACGCCGGCTATCCAAAATTCCAACGGTCCAAACCCCAAACGAAGATCCAAGGGCATTAGGCAACCAATCGAGGATCCCATCCGTCAAAGAACCCCAAATCCCCAAGCTCATCGTCAAGCGCCGGAATGGCAATGCCAGGCGCCGGGAGATCATCGCCACAGCCCGAAAGGCTCGGCTCTGAGTAACTACTCGCGCTCTGCGGCCCGACCAGGTCCGGATAACTGTGCGTCGTCAGGTCCGTGCTGCTCGCCGACCACGCCGTCGGTGACTGTCCGTGTGGCGGGGAGGCGGCGGCGCCGCCGACGCCTGGCCGCGTCATGGGATGGCCCGGTGCGGGCGCGGATCGCGCTTCGGGCGATACTAACGATGGAAAGTGGGATGGGCCGTCGATGCATTCTTGCCCACCGTAGATCCCGTCGTAGATATTGCCTTGGCCTCGGTCGATGTTGCTGAGGATGAATTCCCAGTCCTCGGGGGAGACCGAGGGTTTGGGAACTTCTCGCACGGCATTCAGATCAATTTCGAATACATTGAAATTGTGGTCTCCGGAGAGATCGCCAGAGTGGCGGCGATCCACGTCAGCCGGGGGTAGTTGGTACACAGCGTGGCTGTGAGTGACTGGGCTCGCGGTCGCAATCGTGGCACGTCGCCCCGAGGACTCCGACTTGCGGGCCGGGGTCCGGGTGTCGCCGTCCACCGAAGGACGGCTCTTCACCTTCTGCTGCGCCGCGGTCATCTCTGTAGAACGCGACTTTGGCGATGCTTCCGATCCGCTCTTGGACGAGGAGCGTGAAACACCCTCCCCATGCGGGTTGGAGAGCATGCTGAATTCCGCAGCTGCCGCAGACGATTCCGCCTCCAGCTGCTCAATCACGTCGGACAACAGCCGCTGGCTCTCCTTGACCAGCTTGCCGTCCCGCTTGAGGTCTACATTCTGCCACAGTAGGCCCAGTCCGGCTAAGTACACCAGCTCAGTGCGGTTGATCGACAGAGAAAGACTCAGACGACGCTCATCCAGGAGCTGCAGGATCTGCACGATATGCTTGCTCGAGTCTGCCAGGGCCAGGATGGACGGTCCGGCGACGTTCGGGGCGCCGTAGCAAGCGGCCGGTCGGTGCACCAAGGCCTTGATGAAATAGTACACCATCGACTGATTCCCGTTAGCGGCGAGTGGAAGGATTAAAAGAGTAAAGTTACAGTGGTCATACCAATAGCGGCGAGCGGCTGCTCGTCACGTTCGTACTCGGCTTATCCTGGGAAAACACCAACTTCAAATGCTGCGGGAGGTCCTTTTCCCACGAGTCCAGCTCATCCGCGAGGGCTCTGAACCGCGAGACGCAAATCTCGTACTGCACGGGAGCTGGGTACATGTTCTCCAGCACTTTGGTCAGGATCTGCGTCGCCTTGAACAGCGCCAGCGCGCTCGACAGACGAGTATGCTCTCCGGGCAGGGACGGCGAGAATCCAGTCTCGGAGACATTCTCGTCGTCGACATCGGCGGGAAATTCTGTGCTGATGTCATTCTCGCGAAGCATCATCGGAAGGCCGGTCAGAGCAGCCGCGAAGCTGACCAATCAGCAAGGATGGTTCTCTCTCGACGACCGAACCAGAGAACCACTTACCGATCGAGAACATATTGACACCAGAAGACCTTCTTCCGCGTCTCGGTGGTCAGCGGATCGAGCGCAAATGGCGTCTGGTTCTGGTGCAACCCAAGCATCTGGCAGACTCCAACGGCTTGACCGCGATAGCGGATCAGCGTCTTGTAGTCTCCGTTGGTGAGGCAGTAGATCTGGGCGAGCACCAGGCACTGCAGTGCCGGCATCGACAGATCGCCGCAAAGCGATTCCAAAACCGGGAACCAATTCTTTTCAAACACAGTTGGATCTTGGTGTGTGCGCGACTAGACCGGTAATCAGCAACTTAGGTCTTTCCAATGACATCGACCGCGATGGCATTCACCTTGGCCGATAGGGCCGCAATGCTAAAGATCAAATTCAATTGCGCAACGACAAGCGGTTCACTTTGCTGCAGCGCAGCGGGGTCTGCAAGGAATCGATCGTACGCCTTGAGGACGGTCGGCCGGTGAACCACCGGGTAGAGCGGCGCCCATTCTTGGAAAAAAATGTTAATTAATTGATCAGACACGAGCCGCGGCGGGGTCTTCTGCGGCTGCCCAGCAGGATGGGCCATAGGCTGCGGTGAGGCGGTCAGGGCATCCGTCGAGACCGTCGACGGTGACCGGCCATGCTCGAGCAGCTTGGCCGTGAAGGTCGCGGAAAACGCGCGCACACTGGACGGCCCCGCAAAGGGGTTTTCCGGAGTGGGATTTCTCTGAAGCGCGCGAACAAGAATTACTTTATCCGTGTCTGATGATGACGACTTGGACGACTCGGTCGCCGAGGACGGCGACTGGGACCAACGCCCCGGAAGGTTCGGGTGCGAGGCCGAGTGAAAGGAATGGATCCGCGACAGCACGTCAATCTTCTCATCCTTCTCATCCAGCAGACTCTTCAACTCGCGGACCTCCGCCTCCAGACACCGCACGCGGTCCTCGAGGGACTCGGTGTAACCCCGCGGAAAGGCGCGACGGCTGAGTTTGTCGCTGGTCTTGCATTCGAAGCCGACGTTGGCGCATTGGGTGCAACAGGGGCGGATGCCGTCGCAGCGGATTTTCTTGCTGCGACAGCGATCGCAGGCCTGGGCAATCCGACTCTGGGACGAATTGCCCATGCGGATGACTTTCATTGGGAGGATGCCCGGCATGGTGGCGGTGGAGGACGGTGCACAGCGAAGAATCTGATCATTTACACATGGAAAACCACCGCGGGTGCCGGTAGAAGACGACTTGGGAGGTGAAATCGATCAAAGGGAGAAGGCGAAGAAAATGGGTCGGGGAGGACGGGAGGATATAATCCCCTATGGAGAGAAGTACGAAAACTCTGGCCGCGGCGCACAAGGATTGGATAAGCGCGGAGATGAAACGGAAAGTCTGGGGAAAAGCGGAGAATCTCTCGATTGGGTCATGCTGGATTATGCCAAGCTGTAATTTCAAGGTTCGGTGTGGTATTTGAGACTCTGTTCTTCCTTCACAAGTTCACTCTGAGGTCTGAAAATCGCCAGATACCTTTCTCTTTTTTTTTCTCTATTGAGTCTACTATTGTATAGGTATCTATGGCTGAATGATAATAATCTAGTTTAGAGTCCATACTCGACTTGGATCCAGAAAATGCTCCATTAATAATCACAAAACCAATGAACAAAACTATCGCGAAATAAAATACCACTAGTAATTTTCCAATTGTCAAGATCACATGAGCCACGTGCTGAATGCTGACTCATCGCTCCAGGGTCATTCCACATTGCCGGAGAGCCACTCAGGGTCGGGTCATTTCTGCCCCAGAGAAAAGCCGCATGACGAAAATAAGTCGCCACCAACTGGCGTCTTTTGTTCTCTAACCTAGGCTATGCCCCTCTTGGCGGTCTTGAAAGTCTCTCCGTTCTCCAGTCGATTTGTGATTTCCCCGGACTGGATTCGATGCGGTGGCGGTGGACCCAAGGATTGGGTTGGTCGACAACCAGGGTACTTACGGAGTAGAGAATAATAGTACTGACTGGTCTTTCACAGTATTAACCATTTCGAGTTATTGAGAAAGGTTCTTCGGCCTCCTGGATCGGAACACTCGGGAACGACTATATGCGGCTTTATCGAACATTCAAAGTTTTCATCCTTCGTCACAGGTTGGATCGTTTGACTGGTCGGTAGCTCTGATAAGACTGCGGTGGCTGTGAAAGTTTGATCAATTGGCTTCCGGGTTGACGTCGATGAGAAGATCATTCCGGAATTGATCGCCTGGGATTGGTTCAAATTGATTCTCAGGGGAAAGCTTTGGCTGATTGCCGGCTTCACGAGACGGGATGGTTGTGAAGTTCTGATCAATAACCTTCTGGGTTGACGTCGATGGCAAACTCATTCCCTCTGAAAACCGACTTGTCCACTGAGTTGAACCCTGGGATTAACACCCAGTTTGCTGGACAACGGATAGAACTTGAGTTTGTTCATCGCCGGTGTCATCATTCATAATCGCTAACCAACACAATCGCTTGCTATGTACATCAGGGAAGCAATATCCACGTCGAACGAACGAACGCTTGGCCCGCTTGGCAAGGCACTTGATCCCCTTGCACACGTGCCATAATACAAGTCCAACAAAGGAAACTGGGGAAACAGCGAAGAGAATAAATAATGAAACCGCCGGGCCAAAGTTCAGTAGTTGATCATCCTCGCCTTGATATGTGGGAGCACGTCTGGCGGAAGCTCCTCTTCTCGGACCAATCCCATGGACAGGAGATCGGCCCAAAAGAAGAATGCCCGATCCTGCGCGTAGGAAATGTAGTCGAACTCGTCCTCGCCGACCTCGAGACTAAGCTCCTCTTGCTGCTGAGACGGCGAGGAGGTATCGGCATCCCGCGGAGGATCCACTCCTGGCACCTTGGCCTGCACAATACCCCATGCCACCCACTGCGCGGAGTTGAAGACGCGCCAGAGTCGCGTCTGGCGCATGAGATACTGGACCTCCCGGTCGACGGACTCGTCGACGTTCTCCTGCTCCGCCAATGATGACCCCGACGACGGTGCCGGGAGGCTGAGCGCCGGGCTCTCCAGGGAGAGCGGGGCCATCCGTGATGATAAGGGGTCGGACGCCGGCATGATCTCGGGCGACGCGTTATATCCAAGCTGCGACCGATGGTTCACGTAGGCGGCAATGAAGCGGTACTGTTCCTCGGGCCTCGGATAACCGCGAGTGTTGCAGGCCCAGGACCGATGAGGATCATGATAATTGTAACACCATTCCGACTTTGCCGATGCGTCAATAGACAACTCCAAACACACCAAGGAAAATGGCTGCTTTTGGGAACCTACAAAATGGTTGGCAAACTCGTGGCCGCGCGTATTGGCCGAGGCATACTCAAAGTCAATCACGACCAATTGTTTGTGGGAGTTGGCCGGCAACAGCAGCGGCGACTCCTCAGCCGGCTGCATCCGAAGCAGATTTCCATATTGAGTCTGAGCCCGTCAGCATACACAACTCGCTAGCAAAACACACATATCGGAGAGAACTCACATCGTTATGGGCAAAGACCAGCTGCTTATTGATCTCCTGCAGCCCGCCGAGCGTTTCAATCAGCCACTTCCGATAATTTTCAACCGCTTTTCGAAACATCGGCCATGGCACGCCGCAGGCGAAGCCGCGCCGGAGCCATTCGGGCCCGGTCTTCCGGCCACGGCCCCCGGAAAAGACGTGCCGGTCCAGCACCGAAATCACCTGTTCGCAGCGGTCCACCCATTTGTCCCAGTTGCGGAACACAAACGGCCCACCGTTGCGCTCCTCGTCGAGTAGCTCGATCCCGTCATGCAGTTCTCGCATTCGCTTCGCAATGTGCCGGGATGTCTCTGGGACGCGAAGGTCATGAGGGGTCAATGGTTGAGCATTGAAGTACTCTTCGAACCGGCCGTTGTTGAACGTCCCCAGCACCCGAGGGCCGATGTTCTTACGGCCGAGTCGGCGGAGGATCTGAAGTTCGTTTTCACGGTCGATAAGGTGATCAACCTGCGGTCCGTAGATGCGCAGCAGAAGTTTCCTATGGCGTGGTTAGCATATATGTCAGCTTTGAAAGAACCCGAGCAGACGACTTACGGAGGCGGTCGTCGTGGTGCCGGGTTGGATTCGCCATCGCGGTTTGAGGGCTCCGGCACCGATTGCGGCGGGCCAACCACGTAAACCGCATTGGTCAGCGCACCGCTGAGACGTGTCACTTGGATCTCGCCGCTGCGGTCCATGGGCACCCGCCGCCAGCCCTTGAGTCGCAGGGTATGAGTCAAGCGAACGATCTCGGACTTGAAGGTAAGCCAATGCGAATTCTCCTTGGTATTCTTTGCATCACCATCGTCATCGTCCACTGCGGAACCCCCGCCGTAGCCCAAAGTCTTGCTGTTATCAAGAACGGCATCTACGCTGGGAACCACGCAATCATCATAGTAATCCGAGTCGGAGCCCGACCCTCTTCGCAGGCCCTTGATATGGGCCGACCGACGACGGGGCAGGCGTCGGTAGGAGGACACGCTGGGAGGCACATCCTTGAACGTAGCTGCATACTGCTGCAAGATCTTCTCTAACTGATCCAGCGCCGAGTGCCAGTCAGCGGTGTCGTTGTGTTTTGCAACCACAGCGCCATCTTCGGAACCCGATGAGGGTGTGGGAGTGCTGCCGTTGCTGGCGGTACGCTTGGCTCGTTCCTGCTGCAGCCACGACCACACCTGATGGAACAGCACATGATCCGGTCGAACGGCCCCGCCGTCGTCATCCTCCTCCGTCGCATCAAGTCGCAGGTGCGAGACCTGATGTCGCAGGGAGACCACGGGCGAAGGCTGGACGACCGGCGAGCGGGCCGTGACCCGTTTCGTCATGCTGGCCTTGTACTGTTTTGGAAAATACGAGTCCTTGACGGCCGTTCCGGGCCCTCCGTTGCTGATAGTACCAGAAGATGACTGCGTCTGGTCCGCATTGGACGGGGCATTCTCCGAGCCCTGTGCGGGAGCAACCTCTTTTTCTGGGGGAAGCAAAACGTCAGCCCTTCTGCTGCACACGGACTGGTAGACTGCAACACACGTGACAGCACTTCCCCGCGACCACCTCGAGGCGTTGCGCCCATTAACCGGCAGCAAAGAATGAGACACAATGGGGGTTTTATGAGAGAAACTCACCTGGAGCTCCCGGTTGGGCTGGAGGGCCATTTCTATCATCATCCACCTGCAAGGCGGGCATGGTCTCTCCTCCTTCTCAGGCCGCTAACAGCCGCGCGAAACCTGTTCGGCGTTCACGAAACTCCGCTTTTAGCCACTTGTTTCCTTCTGATCGGTCCTACAAAGACAGTGGAGCTCGAAGCACTCCAAGCACTGTGATGGCAAGAGATTGAAGGCTCATTGACAGCCAATACGGCATGGAAGACCACACGGGGAGCTTCCAACCTGCAAGAAGCGGATGGAGGGGCCGATGATGGGAGATGATTGATGTCGGTTGATCTGGACGATCAACCAAATTCTCTACTCGTTCTAGTCGAACCCCGTTTACCTGCTTTTGCTCTTAGGCCTAGAGGGAGTTTTGCTCTCGAAAACGGTCGAGTGTGATGGGTGGTGTGGATCATAAAGAAAAATGACGATCACATGGTTTGCAAATTCAAAGAACGTCATTTGAATCAAATTATCACTCTGTGACTTCTTTGAATATTATTTGAAAAGATATGAAAATTGGCTGTGATTGGCCAGCCGCCGCCAGCGGACCTTGAGGTGGTTTTCTCTTTGCCGGCAAAATCACGCGAATAGAGTCGCATCCGGTCGAAGACTGGAGAGCCCATGCTTTTTTGGCTTGGATATATTCGAGGTCGAAAATTTTTACTAGAGCATAACTCTGCGAGATAATACTCCCAACCGTCATGATCTAGGTTAATTACTCAATAAGAATACCGTAACGGCATAACCATTTCGCGAGCCAAGCTCCCATTTAAATCCATGCAAGGAAAACCGAAAGTCACCGTCACAGGAGCCTATCACAAACGCCGCGTAGAAGATGATAGAGCAAAAAGGCAAACTCTAATACATAGTTAAAAAAGTACTGATACAGGCCAATCATACGGCGTAATGACCGAAGTTAAGCCCTCGCCCATTCGACCACCTCGAGAGCGCACATGACCAGCACAAGCGTCGAGGGAAGGATCCTGAAAGACAGTCAGTTTCGGCCATCTTAGATGACTCGACACTGGCCACAACTCACCAGATCAAGTAGCTCTGGAACAAAATCCGAGACATGGCGCCCATGAACACATTATTGAGTTGACAGATCTGCGCCAGCTGCAGGGCCGAGGGCGCCCCCGTTAGCAAGAAGCAGACAACGACAAAAATCGGGTCGTCTATGATGCTGATGGGAGCGTATTTGGCCAGCAGCGCTAGTATCGGCGCCATGATGACGGTCGGAAGCAGCATGCGTGCCACCAGAGAGGCAATGATCAAGTTGCGCTCCTCTTTCGGATGCGTATAGTCGCCTGCGTCGCCCGTGGGCAACGTGTTCCGGGCCAAGTTGGCTCCCAGAACGACGAGAATCAGCGGAACTGCCACCCGGCCGTTCTGCTCAATGGCTCGCGTAATGGAGTTGCGCACGAACGTTCCTTCGTTGAAAAACAGCGCTTGGAGCCGCGGGATCGAGGCGACGAGGATGGCAACCAGCATCGCCCACAGAGGGGGATTCATGAACGCCCAGAGGCCGCTGAAGAACCATGCCAACCACGATGCTGACACAGTCAGGGTCTTCTGCACCCCAGCAGGCAGGGCATGGAACATTCTCCGGCAGCAATCCTGCAGCGACTTGAATGATCGGGCCAGGACGTGCCGCATCGAGCGACGACATCGATGCCAGAAGCCTTTGAAGCCGCGCGCAGACTGACCATCAAATGCCCGCTCCTCGAGGCGGGGAAAGCTCAGAATGTCTCCATTGGGACTGCGGTATGAGGAAATGTGGCCGGGCGAGGACGGTCCGCTCTCCTGATCGGCACCGTCGCCGTCCTCATCATTGTCACGGGCCGAAGCCTGGGCCCCATCCTCGGTAGGGAGTTTGGTGTACGAATAAGGACCGTGATAGACTGGGGTTTGGGTCCCGGAGTCGAAGTCGGTGGAATGGCCGCAAGCGGGGTCCAACAATGCCTCATGGGAGCGCACTGTTCGGATCAGGGGCTCATCAGGATCTGTCGGGTGAGGATGGTCGGTATACTCTTCTTGTCCTACCCTTACGGAATGGACGCTGGCCTCTTCAACAAATCGATCCTTCGGTGCCAGCAGCACATGGTACCCCCAGCTCCAACGGACCAGCTGCCCCAGCTGCTGAAAGATCAGCAGATAAAGGATCCCCCGTGCGGCCACTTCGCCATCGGTATCGTTTGGGACCCGATGCCAATGCAAGCCGGTGAGGGTTTTTGACAGAGACATAATGAGGGAGATGGGAAGTGAATTCGAGTTGCCAAACACCTAGCGCAGTAACCGTGAGCATTTTGATCCTTGCGCGGAGAGACGTGACCGATGCGCACTGACCGCCATGGCCGCGACGAAGTTGGACTGCCTCTTCTTGAAGCGGAAGCATGCCGCGATTAGTTTGGCGCACAGGTATGACACGCATGTTTGGATGATGAAAATGACGGGAATGATGGCAAGCCCAGACAGCTTATCGAGGGTGAGCTGCGAGGCCAGCTTCGTGAAAACTGGGATTGATTAGGACCAGACCCATGCGCACGGGGGCCGCTCCGCGCTCTCACCTAGGCATGGAGTGAAAAGAGCGACATTGAGGTTTGCGACCAGCTTCTGGGCGTCGGCATCGAACATGCCCCTCCGGGCGGCGATGTATCCGGGCAAGCTTACACAGAAGACCTGCAGCACTGCCTGGAATACGAGAAAGACGAGGGAGAAAAAGGAAGGATGGTTGTGGGCTGACGCGGAGGAGGGCTGGAAGATTTGCTGGACGTCATCGCCACCAAGCTCGAGGGCTAACGATTGCGCTGTAAGTCGGGATGACGGCAGGGCTAGGCCCATGGTCCTGGTGATGCCTGCAGTGGGTTGTTGCTCAGGGAGCAGAAGATGGGCGAAGGGGAATGGTCATGATGGACGGGAGGAGAGGTGTGAAACTCTTTTTCTCTGAAAATCTTGATTTTCATCCCCTGTTGATGTGATCTGGAAATGATCTCACAGATGGAGCTGGAGCAACGCTGTACATCGTCTTGGCAGGGCCTTATCGATAAAGGATTCCAGTTGGAGTGAATATGTACAGGGGATTATGTACAAGAAAAAAGGAACTGTTTATCGTTGATAATTCACCGGTTGTAATTCAAATCGCTGAGCCATTCTGAGATTTCTCATATTCACCCAGCGCGAGAATCATGTAGTATTGATCTCCCCAAAACACCCGCAGAGAGCTGGATTGCATCAGGCGCGGAAGCATGTCGATCTGCCAAGATCCGATATCCGTTTCTGGCAGCCATTTTTCCCTGTCCAATCACCTCTCAGCAATGGGGCTCGTGCTCTGCAGGCGCAGCTAGCCACTGGTGCAAGTAATCATTGGCTCTGTGGCTGAGACTGAGCCACAGAGTGGCTGTCGAGGCTTTCCCTTTTCGATCATTAGTGAGTGGTAGGATTATGTCATCCAGAGATCCATTTTGCCAGTTGACAGTGACAGCTTTTACATATTGACGGCGCAAAGTGCAAAATGTCTGCGCGTCTCTTCCCAGTTCCCACAAACGACCAATCTGAATCGGGATTCGCGGTGGCCAAGTCCCTGGTCCACCGTGGTGGCAAACCTCTCATTAACCTCGTTGTGAAAAATGCTTGGTTAGGTTTGCGAGCTCTGGTTGCTCCTCCGGACAAGTTCCGCATTATTAACTTACAGCGGTGGTTCTCACTTCCGCACCCTGGACTCCCGAAAGTCCCATTATTTCCTCGCGAAAATCTCTGCATAGGTGGCATCATTCACTTCCGTAGTCACCGATCGATCGACGCTGAAGTTTTTCCTGGCCGTATCTCTCTCCCCTCTCCCGGCCTCCTAGTTTGCCTCCTTGCCCCCCGTGGTATAGATGCGAGGCGTTCGATTGGGAAATCCTGGGCCGACCGTAGTTCTCAAAGCCAGGGAAATCCCAGCAGACGGCAAACCACCGTCGACACCCACGGATTCTATCTCCCGTTGGGGCCTTTCGACTCGCCGGATGATTTTGCCATCGGCCGTGACAGAGGTTCGACTTTGACGGTACCTGGTTGCCCATCTCCGTCGTCTTGCCTCTCCCCCCCCCCTGCGTCTTCCACGAGAGCCTCCAGAGTCCGTTGCTCTTGTGCGGTTTCTGTTTCCTCCCGCGTGGACGACCGGATGCGGAATTGCGCTCGTTAAGCTGTTCTTGTCTCACGGTCTCTCCCTCGTCTTGGTGACTCCCGCCTGCGCCTTGACCCCGTGGGTGGACACAATCGCAGCTCCCCCGCACAAACTGTCGCTTATCTTTGCCTCGACCGGTCGCTAAAGCATATTATTTCCGTTCTCCCCCAGCTCCGAGAAACACCAAAGTCGGAAAACTGCAATCTACGGCACCACGAAAATATTGTCCGGACCGACAGCGCAAAACCCGCTGTTGAGACCTTCCCGTGTAGGGAATCGGTCGTGAAGAAGGTGAATCATAACGGGCCTTCTCAGCCAGAACAGGGGGTATCCGTTGGGTCAATACCGGCCTGGAATCGCACGAGATGGATGATCAAAAATGCCCAATAGTGGAGGATGTTCCCGTGTCGCCAGACTCTGAGCAGGGCTCGGAGTCTCCCCTCTCGCCCACTCTGCCATCAGAAACCGTGCAATCCCCGAATCGCACCTCCATTCCCTCCTTGCGAGGACCGGAGCCTCCCAGGGGAGCGGCGAGATCACCAAATCCCCTGGGTCAACTGGATGCGGCCCGCCGAGGTGGAATTCCACCACGGTCAATGCCGGCCATTGGGGGTCACCCAGGGACCCTGAATCAAGAAATCCTGGCCCGCATGAAGGCCTTTTCACTCTCTCGCCAAGGCGCACCGCCAGGACAGAATGTCGCTTCGACCGACGCCTCCGGGAACGGAAGCGCAACGGCAGCTGTACCCAACAGCCCAGTCAACGTATCGTCCGGAGCGATCACTGGTGGGTTTCCCGGGCGTTTCGCTCCAACAGCACGCCCACAGCCTCACAACTGGTCATCTGCGCCTCCTGTATCCTCTGCGAGCCCAAAGTCCGGAGGATTGGCGGCGAAGCGAAAGAAGCCAGGACTCAGGCTGTCGGATGCCTCCAACCCAGCGGGTGGCGACAATGGCACGCCAGGATCCGGAGGTTCGACAAATGATGTGACCAAGACCGTGTTTGAACAGTATGCCGATATTATCGACGCCAAGTCGGGCAAGCTCAATCTTAAGAACAAGGTCGTGATTCATGGTGGTGGGATCGAATTCTCGTCGGGCCACAAAATTCAGATTTCCTTGGATGAGATTGATAGACTGGAAGAGCTGGGCAAGGGCAACTACGGAACGGTCTACAAAGTACGCCATAGTCGGCCGCAGATGCGCAGACCAGGCATGGGAATCTCGGGCATTGTTAGTCGACCGCCCGGTGAATCCAACCAGTCGGAGCCAAAGGATAATCTTACGGGCATTGTGATGGCCATGAAGGAAATACGGATCGAGCTCAACGCGGAGAGGTTCAAACAGATTCTCATGGAGTTGGAGGTTCTCCATCGGGCCGTCTCTCCGTTTATCATCGACTTCTACGGCGCGTTTTTCCAAGAGGGTGCAGTATACATCTGTGTCGAGTATATGGATGGCGGCTCTGTGGATCGATTGTATGCCAAGGGCATCCCGGAGAACATTCTGCGAAAGATTACTCTGTCCACTGTGATGGGCTTGAAATCGCTCAAGGATGACCATGAAATCATCCATCGAGATGTCAAGCCGACCAACATCCTCGTCAACACTCGGGGCCAGGTCAAGATTTGCGATTTCGGCGTCAGCGGCAATCTGGTCCGGAGTATGGCCAAGACGAACATTGGCTGCCAGAGTTACATGGCTCCGGAGCGCATTCAGTGCGGCGATGCTTTGGGCGGCGGGACATACAGCGTACAGAGTGATGTATGGAGTCTTGGGCTGTCCATTGTCGAATGTGCTCTGGGACGATATCCGTATCCACCGGAAATCTCCAGCACTATTCTCAGCCAACTTCATGTAAGCGCGCATTCATCGAATAGGGCGAGTTTCACATGGTACTGATTCGCTTTTTCCATCTAGGCTATTGTCCATGGCGATCCGCCTACACTGCCGGCTGATTCTTATTCCGAGAACGCCCATGCGTTTGTCCGCGCATGTTTAGATAAGAACCCTAATAGCCGACCCAGCTATGCCATGCTCCTGCGACACCCTTGGCTGGCGCCCCTTCTCGAACCGCCGCAGAACGCGGACCCCAACGCGGAGCCGGGATCGCTGACGGCCGAACACGAGCCGTCTCCCCGTCCGATACTGCGGACGAAGAAGTGGCTGCATGGGTTCAGGAAGCGCTTCGCTGTCGCGAACAAAGCCGACAGGCGCCTACGGAGCGGCCGGCTCTCCATGCTGTTCAACTCGATGCCGTTTCCGGCAGTCCTATTGTCGAAGAACCATCCACGCAAGCATGACCCCGTCCGTTGTACTGGCAAAGCGATTGGTTTTCTGTGAAATGTCTGTGAGCTTCCACGACCACGGCGCGGGCGCCGGTTGGATAACAAGAAGGCATTGTCATTGGGTCTATCTATGCCATCGTCGTGGTGCATGTGTCTTGATCATGTTGCAAACCCTGCACCAGTTGATGTCTTGTATCTGAAGTGTCGGAATCCTGTGTACACCACCCCGTCCTTTTTTTGCATATTCAAAGCTGTTCTTGTGCAATTATCCGGTGGCTGACTGTATGGTCCATGTACTTGGACTCCGTACATAGCACACGAATAGAGCGAGATACCGTCCTGCTACCATCATTCTTCCCCTGTTTCTTCCGTCTGTTTCTTTGCCATCCATTTACTAATAAGCTGCAGCAAGACCATCGCGCGGCTGATGATGATCCTGGCCAGCCCGATGGACTTGGTAGAGAACATTGCCTAAAAAAGTTAAGTGTTGCTCTCGCATTGCAAATTTTCCGCAGCGTAAAATCTCGATTTGAAATTTCACTGGTCAAACAAACAGCAGACCTGACACCATCGAGACCCCGCGATTATCAATCAATCAAATCACACTATCCCGGCCTGAACAGACAGCGTACAGGACTATAAATCTAGGATATAAGACCCGGTAGTCTTGCCTGTCTTTCTCTCGGCCGGCATGCTTGCTGGGTTCTCTGTTCATGCGCGAACAGCCTCTAGAATCAGGTTAAGAACAACCCCTTTCGCAAAGAGATCCTTATCGACTGTTATTACTCCCGGAAAGCAGAGCGGACGGCCTACAGTAGTGGCATTGGCCAGGCAATCGGCATCGTCACATTCTTCCACGATTTTTTCCCGTCTAACTGGTCTGTCGGGACATTTGCCTTGGAGACCTCAGAGCAATATTAACGCATCCGAGTATTCGACAATGGCGCCAATCGAAACCAAGACCTACGACTACATCGTGATCGGAGGTGGCAGCGGCGGCAGCGGCAGTGCCCGCCGCGCCGCGGGCTGGTATGGCGCAAAGACGGTGATCATCGAAAGCGGACGCGCGGGCGGCACCTGCGTGAACGTCGGCTGCGTGCCCAAGAAGATGACGTGGAACTTTGCGTCGATCAATGAGAACCTGCACGCCGGGCGACACTACGGCTACGATATTCCTCAGGACGTCAAGATCGACTACAGCTCCTTCAAGCGGATCCGGGACGCGACCATTGCGCGGCTGAACGGCGCTTACGAGCGCAACTGGGGCAACGAGGGCATCGACCTGGTGCATGGCCGGGCGCGGTTCGTCGAGCCCAAGGTTGTCGAGGTCACCCATGACGATGGCAGCAAGACGCGGTACACGGCCAAGCACATCCTGATCGCGACGGGCGGACGGCCGATCGTTCCCGACGTACCCGGAGCCGAGCACGGCATCACGAGCGACGGGTTCTTTGAGCTGGAGGAGCTGCCAAAGAAGTGGGCCGTGGTGGGCGCGGGTTACATCGCCGTGGAGTTGGCCGGCGTGCTGGCCGCCGTCGGTGTCGAAACGCACATGTTCATCCGCGGCAACACGTTCCTGCGCAAGTTCGACCCGATGATCCAGGAGACCATGACGGAGCGGTACGAGGCCGTCGGAATCAAGATCCACAAGAACCACAAGGGATTCCGCGAGGTGCAGCTGCTGCGTGACGGGAAAGGCCCGGAGAAGCTGCTCAAGGTGATCGACAATGACGGCCAGGAATACGAGTTCAACGAGCTGCTGTGGGCCATCGGCCGCACCCCGCAGGTTGAGGATTTGGGGCTGGATGTTGCGGGAGTGAAGCAGAACCACAGCGGCCACATTGTGGTTGATGACTACCAGAACACCAATGTTGAGGGCATCTACGCCTTGGGAGATGTTACCGGCCAAGCGGAATTGACGCCAGGTAAGAATCGTCCCGTCATCACATGCTTCAAGGTACTAACCCTGCGGGTTTTTTTCTTAGTGGCCATTGCCGCCGGCCGCCAACTCAGCAGCCGCCTCTTCGGACCTCCCGAACTCAAAAACGCCAAACTCTCCTACAGCAACATCCCCACCGTCGTCTTCGCACACCCGGAAGTCGGCACCATTGGTCTCACCGAGCCGCAGGCCCGCGCCAAGTACGGCGACGACAAGATCAAGGTTTACCGGACGCGCTTCACGGCCATGTTCTACGACGTGTTCCCGCAGGAGGAGAAGAAGAAGAACCCGACGCTGATGAAGTTAGTCTGCGCGGGCCCGGAGGAGAAGGTTGTCGGCCTGCACATCCTGGGTCTCGGCGTGGGCGAGATGTTGCAAGGGTTCGGCGTGGCGGTGAAGATGGGTGCGACGAAGCAGGACTTTGATAGTTGTGTGGCAATTCACCCGACGAGTGCGGAGGAATTGGTTACGATGCGGTGATAGATTTTATATGAGCTACGTTGTGGCTATGATGGATGTACACTCTACTCTTTGGTGGTTGTTTTGACGCATTGTGTACTACATATGCAATAATAGACAAGCATGTTTTTTATTGTAAAGAAAACATTGGTGAGATGATTCATCGTTGGTACATGCAGCAAGAACTTGAAAGCTGCAGTTTGAGATTCGTCGTAGATTGGTTTTTTGTGGAGAGATGATGGTTTTATCTCAGACTGATATCGACATCACCGAATCCAGCCATTGACACCACAGAGCACGTCTTCGAGGACTAGTATGTACTAACTGCGGGATTGTATCGGAGAGCTCGGCTGCGTCTCAATGGAGGAGAGCGGAGAGCATGTCTTTGGACGAGACTGAGTGAACATTTGATCCTCCGACATCCATATATCCGCCAACACTCTTCCTTCACCGAGGCGTTACTCCTTCAGCGTCGCTCGGTATGGGATCAGCCCGCAGCCAGTACGGGCACTTTTTTTTTCCCTCATATTATTTAAAAAATTCCCGTCTGCACTCTCTCAATCATACCGTCCGATACCGATCATCAACCCTCCCCCCATAACTCTCAATCTCCGCAATCAATTCCTCCCTCTCCCTTAACTTTGAGCGAATAAAATCCACCGTCTTGCTCAGCACAATGCTCTCACTGCGGCCCTGGCCCTCCAAACCCGGAACCAACTCCGTCAACCGATCGAATCCTTCCCGGATCGCGGCGCGACGTTTCTGCTCCGAGGCGATGTGGTTGTTTTTCTTCTCCTGCTCCGTCAAACGCGGTCGTTCGGCTCTCTCTCCAGTTCTCGTTGGCTGCTGCCCGCGATCAGTCGTCGAGGTGGTGGATCTCCGGCCGTGTGGTTGCTGGCGGGAACTGTTGCTACTGTCGCCGGTGGGCGTGATTCGTGACATAGTACTATGAGGAGTCGTGGAGGAGGATGCGAAATCTGGCGAATTTGTGTCTGATCGCGCCCACATGAGTGTGAAGCCTTTCGGAAGGAGTTCTGGTTGGGATGAGAAAGGGGAGTCAAGGGGGAATCACAAGCAGAGGATGAAAAGCATGTGATTGAGGGATCCGGGGTCTCGAAAGTCGAAAGCTTGTTTTTATTGCTTATGTAAGCTGAGCCAAGCCTATCCTGTCTTGGCATTTCTAGAACAAAGGACCTTTCCATTTTGGCTGGAGTCAAAACAGTTCTCGTTGGAAAGTACCCAGCTTGAAAGCAAGAGAAGTCGCGAATCGTAGTAGATAGATGGGCAGTGTGAAGATTACATAGGAATTGACGATACAATCACCGTACGATCGCATCGACGCCGTGATCTCTGGAATCATTTCTGCCTCAACTCACCGCTTATAGTAGGCTAGACCCCATCTACGGAGTAGGTATGTACTCGTATGCTATCGAGACGAACAGGACCCCTCCAAGTGCAACCGTCGGAAAGGGAGATTTTTATTTTTGAAGTTGTCAACCCGCTCGCCTATATCCATCGTGGCCCGAAGTCCTCACGCCACCGCAAATGGCAGACGAAAAGACCCCCCTCAACTGCAAGGAGACTGATGTCCCCCCCCCGCCATACGAGGAGTCTCCTAATACAACTACTACTACCGCCGCACCACGTCCGGCTCTCCCACGCCCACCTTTCCCCCTACGAATACCAGCCTTAGACGACCTCCGCAACAAGCGGGTGATCCTAGCCTCACAGTCTCCCCGGCGGCGGCAGATCCTGTCGTACCTCGGCCTGCCCAACATCGAGATCATTCCGTGCACGGAGCCAGAGGATTTTCCCAAATCGCTCTCGCCCGTCGAGTACGTGCTCGCGACGGCGACCAAGAAGGCACAGGTCGTGTACCAGCAGGAAGCGGTGAACGAAGAGAAGGGTGAGCCGGCGTTGATCCTGGCAGCGGACACGATTGTCGTCGATCCCGTTCGGGGGTTGATCCTGGAGAAGCCCCGCTCCGAGGCGCAGCATGTCGCCATGCTGCAGGATCTAAGGGATCTGGGTGAGCATAAGGTGTATACGGCGATTGTGGCCATGGCGCCGCTGGAGAGCGCACGCCAGCCGGGATACGCGATGGAGTCCCATGTCGAGGAGACGAGCGTCTGGTTCGACAAGTCTGTGACGGATGACTTGATCCGCGCGTATGTCAAGACAAGAGAGGGCGCGGATAAGGCCGGCGGGTATGGCCTGCAAGGGCTGGGTGCGATCCTCGTCGACAAGATCCAGGGCAGTTACGATAACGTTATCGGGCTGCCGCTCAAAGCGACGCTCAAGTTGATTGAGAAAACCCTCGCCAGAGCAGATGACGATGAGCGTTTACCAGATGATGGAGAGCTGTCGATTTCGGAAGAGGAAGAGGAGCATTCTTAATGCGTTACGTTTCGACATTCATTGTTCAATTTCTGTACCATTTTTTTTTTGCACGTTGTAGCTATCGGTTGGCCGGATAGATACCCGGATCGCGCAGCAGGAATAATTCGGATAGACGATGCTAGCATCAAAGCTCGAAAGGATAGTATTCCCTGACGTGGTACATTGATTGCGGATATATAAAGTACATACATAGGGGTCCTGTCAAACCTTTTTAGGCCGTCCAAACCCGCTTGATCGCCTCCGTCAGGCCGACGTCATTTGTCTCGAATTCATAGAGACCAACAGCGACGGCCAGTGTCGAAGCACGCAGAATCCAGGTGAGTGCCGCACGGGTCTTGGGGACACGCCTTGTTGGGAAGTAATCGGTGATCATCGCCCTGAACAATCAAAGTCAGCGGGGACGATTCCTAGAACGTGGCCGTCGACTACTCACTGGAATCCGATATGCGAGTGGATGACCAGAGTCGCGCAGAGGATCGAGTCCATGACGGGGCTGAGAGTGCCCGCGGCAAAAGGAGCGACTGTCAGAGGAACCAGGGAGGCAGCGACGATTCTGGAGGGAGCGGATATATCAGCACCTGCCCTAAAATGATTTTCTCTTTTGTAATTTTTGTTCCCGAAGGGAAAAACAGTACCGTTCGAATGTCCAGTGGTAGCTGCCGTGCGTAGGCGAGGTGGGCGGAACGGGAGCGGCATCATTCACTGGTCGTCATCCGTCAATTTCGCTGCTTCATCAATTAAACAAGAAGAATACGATATCGGACATACTCGTTCCCTTGATGACCTCTGCACGACCGACTTGTTAGTGGACTCTGCTCTTGCACACCTTGTCGGCGAGGACACTCACGCGGCTGGGCCGGCAGGATCTGTCTCTTCCCCGAGGCATGGAAGAGCGCAATCTGCGAAAACACGGGGTTCTTTCTCTGCAAAGGACGCAGCAGGGTCGACGCGACGGGCGACGCCCGGGTCGAGTAGGGCATCATCGCGGTCGTCGGGAAAACGGTAACCGGTCGCAAGACCGCGGAGGGGCGGATGAGGGAGGCCATGGCGTCACGACGGCTAGCTCGGCTGCCTTGGTGAGATGCGAATGTCGAAAAACTGCACTCTCTGTGTTTTCGCCGGGATTTACACCCAATGTCAGCAACCAGGAGAGTGCCTCGTTGATGCGTCTGTGTGAAGTCGAAGCTTCGGAACTTCCTCGGGATACGGGAGCAGAATGGTCATCGAATTGGCGGTCATGTGATTGGCTGGACGATATTTTACCCGAGACGGTCCGATCGGCCGACAGCAAACACACTACAACTTGCTTCACTAATACTACATGCAGTCCTCATCGCATCAGAAGCAAAAGGATTAGACTACAGCATAGAGCTGGAACAAATCAATTGCTAGCTAACTGGCAACTCTCAGGACGCTTATCTAAACAGCCAATGTCCCCGGAAACTGTCATCAGTCCTAGTACTTCAACACCGCCTTGCCAAAGTTCTCGCCCGTGAACAGAGCCACGAATCCCTCGGCTGCTTTGTCAATGCCATCCGCCTCCCAGATCTTCTCCTTGATGCTGCCCTCCTTCAACCACTTTTGAACACGCTCCTGGTGCTCCTTTCTGTACGCTTCAAAGTCAGGATCTCCGACAACGAACCCGCGGATGATCAGTCTCCTGTTCAAGATTTCCCAGATGTTGCGGATGGGATAGTGCTCTTCGGGGGGCTTGTTGTACTGGGAAATCAAGCCGCACACGGCAATCCGGCCCCATGTTTTCATATTATTGAGCGCGGCCTCGAAGTGCTCGCCGCCAACGTTCTCATAATAGATGTCGAGACCTTCTGGCGCGAGGCGCTTGATGGCGTCGCCCGGCTTCTCCTTTTTGTAGTTAAACCCGCCGTCGAAGCCCAGCTCGTTGATGATGTAGTCCAACTTGGCATCCGAACCGACGCTGCCAATGACCTTCAGCCCTTCGCGCTTGGCCAAGCTGCCGACCACTTGCCCGACAGCACCACTGGCCGCCGACACAAGAATTGTCTCTCCTTTCTTCGGTTTGCAAATCTCGTAGAACGACGAATACGCCGTCAGACCCGGCATCCCCAAGATGCCCAGAAAGTGGCGAATATCAAGCCCCAACGGGTTCTCGATGCGCGTGAGCCCCCAGGCTTTGATCTCGGACGGCGTCACCTTGATGAACTGCTGGAAGGGCAGGAAGCTGAGCACAAGGTCTCCTTCCTTGAAATCCGGATGGTTCGATTTGAGCACCTTGGCAATGTGCGTGTTGTCGATTGGCTTGTTGAGCTCGAACGGCAGGGCGATTGCCTCAACCTCGGGGGATCGCATCCGTTGGCGCAGATAGGGATCGTAGCTGCCATAGAGGTTCTGCAGCTGAAGGCCGCCCTCGGGGGCGGGAGCGCTGGCGTCATAGTCTGCCACCTCTTCGACAACGAGGTCCTTGCCCGCAACGGGCAGGCCGTTGGGAATGCTCTTGTAGATCAGAGCTTTGTTTCCAGGCATGGTGATGGATAATCTGGGTGAGGAGAAGTGTTCAAATTCAGAGGACTGAGTAGAGCTGCTGATTGAGGTTGACGTGCCACGGTTGCAAGGTAATGTACCTAGTACTTTACATCGCCATTTTATAGTCGTGCTGAGACATTGTCGCTTGCGGCCCAGAGATTACCAAGCGGTTCCATGATTTCTCCATCCTCAATTCTCTATTAAAAAGTAAAGTGTATCAGTTTTGATCAGGAACTGAACGCTTCAACCGGAGGGCGGGCACCACGCAGATCCTCCTCCGAGGTAGTTCCATTTTCGGCCAACTCGGAAGTTTTATCAGATCTTGAAATCTAAGCATAGGCCTTCCAATAATGTTGGTTGGAATCAAGGTTCTCGCGTGACATGTGGCATTTCTGACAACTTTGATGCATCTCTTTGAGCTTTGCCTCCTTGGAGAGGCGAGCTCTAGAAAGATTTCTAGAGGGTTCATCCCCACCTCGAAGACTGTCGGTTCACTCCGTCCCGCTAAAGATGACAGTTGATAGGCTGGAATCTTTTTTCTTAACCATCCATGGGCCACACACCTGATGCCTGATGCGGATGGCCTCACAGGCCTTGCAGTGCTTTGCACAGAATGTCTTCGCCTAGTCTCTAGCAATACTCAATTAACCTCGGCCGAAGTCCCAGGGAGATGGGAAGCCTCCAGTTTGATAACATACGGAGAGAACGATTCGTACCTGTGGACGACGGAGCGGATACGTTAGTTAACCTTAGCGGGGAAACTTTGTTGATCCTGTCCAATGATCATACCGCTTCGAACAATGCCAAGCCGCATCAATTGGTCCGAAGCCCGAATGACGACAGAGAGGATTAATAATCCCATATCTATGTAGTACTTTTGTCTTCTCCATCTGAACGACAGGCACGGCACTGGAGTCCCCGATGAGTGCTGCCAACTCTTTGGCAGACACTGTTTTGTTGCTGTTGAAGTCTTTTCTGGCGGAAACAATCTCAATCCACCTTCCTACTAAGCCTACTACCGTCCTCGTAAGTACTACGGTAGTACTCATTGTAGTGCTCTACTAGCTACGAGTACTCCGTGCTATGAACGTATTCTGCTGTGCAGTAGTCTTTTCGCTACAATAAAGTATGATTGATTGCATTTTACAGGGTTGATCTGATTTGCCTCCAAACCCAGTTTTGCTCACTGCTCAGTACGAGTATGTCAGGACAAGCATGTCGGCTGCTCAATTCAGTTCTCACCATGTCTGCCCTTTCAGTCGAATGTGTTCGTCCCAAACAGCGATAGTACTACTGTTCTCTACTCTACTTCACTGCAAGTACTACCTACATCCTGACTTGATACTACTCGACCAGTATGACAAAACACAGGCGGGATGTAGTGAGATGGACAATGGTCTGGCCCCCAATGCCTCCGAAATCAGAAAACCACGAGACATAAAGTCACCATTCTCGTCGAGAAATGCGCACCTTGGCTCGTTGAAACCATTGAGCAACTCTAGCCCTAAGCCACTCCTTGTGAAGTAACCACCATGCCCACCAAGGTCTCGGGTGGATAGCTGAACGCTGGACAGAGCCAGAAAGCGTTGCAAGCAAGACTAAGTAAGGCGGTAAAATCTCAAAAAAAGGTAGTTTTAACGGAGTGAAGGCTGAAGGAAGCGCTTGCCTCAACGCCTGTGCTAAGAAAACGAAGGCACAGCAATAGCCAAGATGTCGCTGAAGGGGCGTCAACCGTCAGTTAGTTGCAATATTATCTCTACACATTTCTGTGCCTCGTTGAGGAAGCTGCCCGTTTTATACAGATTCTCGCGGATATTGAAAAAAGTAGGGCGCCTATTCAGTACAGAGTACACAGATAGCACAGTCCAGTGACAGCACTGTAGACCTGCTAATAATACAACGAGTACGGTGTAGTTGAACTCGCCTCAGCCAGTCCATTGTCACGAGTATTCGATATCTTCAGCTCACGAAACCAATCAAAAGCCAAATCCCATGCTTGAGCTTTTCGTGTTTATTCGTCCTTTATAACATACCGACAATGTGAATGACATGAGGTTTCGCTTGTCGCTTGTGAAGAAATCGATCGAGATCGGAAGCAGCCGTTTCCCAGTGTTGTATGGTAGAAATTCTCCGACTAAGAACAGCATCAAACTCAATTCAGTTAGATCGAGCCTCAATCTGGATAAACACATGCTGAGTGAGCGCCCTATTTCAAGAAGCATGGTTACCATACGAAGTGTAGAAGAAGCCGTTGTGTGCTTTCGATGAAACTCAGACTTTTTAGCGGCGCGTGCTTGCTGCGAATTTGCCCCACAAAACCGATCTCCCCTGATCTCCAACTTGATTGGTCTCTCTCTGCAAATCATGGAACCAAGGATGTTTTAGTGGCCGCTGGTAGCAAGCTTGGCTTCAGCCAAGCGCTGATGCGGCTCCTTTAGAGCCAATCATAACCCAGCAGTTCCAGATCTTGATGTTCTATTTATGGCTGATCTCTATAGAGTTTCCCCAAGGCAACGAGCAAAGCTCATTCGCCGCGATTCTTCCCATCATAGTACATGTACTATACTATCGTAAAGAGACGCGGGTGTTTACAGCGGATCGAGACATATAAACCGATTATCCTGCTGAATGCTGAACTATAGCGTGCATTTCCCCCCTGCAGCTGGTTTCTGCACATCGATTGTGATTCCTTTCTCCCTGTTCCCGTGTACATTTCTCTCTTGTTAGCATCGGAGTGTTTGCTGATTGTCTGTACTGGACGAACCTGGTGCTTTCCAAGTCTCTTGTATCTTCATTGGTTTTTGTTGCATATTATTCATTGTACATTGCATTCGACTTTTCCAGCACCATCATCATGCTTCGCGATCTTGTTCCTCTACTTTTGCTGGGGATCGCTTGGGCAGGCCCGGTGCAGTCCGGCACACCTGACTCTGTCTACGACTTCAATCCCGACATGGCAGAGTTCTACTCAAAAGTCAGTGACTACATCAACAGCGCCACCGACAAGTCTGCCTCTTGCGATGTGTCGACTGTTTCCCTGCCTCCCGACGCGTCTGGACTGCCTGCTCCCAACGCAACATTAAAATATGTCCTTCTCGGCATTGGCACGCAGGTAAGAACGTGAGGTATCCGGAGATTGCATCCCTCTAAACTAACGTGCCGTCTTTGTGCAGAATTACACCTGTGTGGATTCTACAGCGAGCACTGAGCCTAAAGCTGCCGGCGCGGTTGCCAACTTATACGACGCTTCCTGCTTGGCTGCAAACTACCCGGACCTCTTGCTCCTCGTTACAAAGATCGGACTGAACCAGAGGATAGCCACCGCCGCCATGTCCGTCTTGCCTCCGAGCAATATCAACTTGGTCGGTTACCACTACTTCAGTGACAAGACCACGGCCGTTTTCAATCTGGATACTACCGCGGACCGCCAGTTTGGAGTTGCTTTATCGAACAAAGTGGCGCAGACTCCGCCGCCGGCCGACGCGGTTCGCGGTCCTAACAATGAAGGCAACGGGGCTGTCGACTGGCTTTATCTGCGCACTATTGATGGGACCACGTGCGGTTACACGTCCATTTATCGGGTGAACACTGCCGGTGGTAAGCCCCCGGAGACATGTGCGGGAATGCCGGAGGAGTTTACGGTGGACTACTCTGCAAATTACTTCATGTATGCTTGAGATACTCCTACTCATGTTATGGAACGAAGTACTCCGTAAACAGTACAGTTGTATGATGATATAGAGCAACTAGGTTATCGATAGAGGGGTACGGAGTACGCATTGAAGTCAATACCTACAGGATAGGGATCAATCACACTACTTTGGTCTGAACCACAATGAAATGCATAGTAGGTACTATTGTGAAGAAGTCAAGTCGGATCACTCCATCTCTTCGTATTTAGATATATTATACACTAAAGGCGGTTGTTATCAGTCCACCCACCGTGAAGAGCCAAGCCTGGCTTCCTTTGGCGTTCAGATTATCCATCATTGTCAGCGATCCTGTGACTTCGAACCTTTCAGTTACTTTGCGCGATTCGGGGCGTCGAAAAAGAATATCACACAATCACGAAACCTTAGTTTCGTCCAGGGTTACCACCCTTGGAACGCTCTGTGGTGGTGGTAGACCCTGTTTGTGTGCTACTATCATTGGCACAGTTGGAATCCTGGTGCAGATCGATTGCTCTGATGGCCACAGATAAAATTTCTAGGTCAAATCAAAGTGATGCCAAAGACGGTTATGTCCTTTGCCGTCTCTCAGGCCGTTGGGCGCTTCTGATTATTGCTCCTAGGTAGTGTTTCAGCACTCTTCAGCTCGCATATACCGTCCTAGCATTCAAGACGCTACTCTATGATATATTGTTCTTCTCTGGCTTGGCATCGTATGAATTTGGAGAAGACACACGAGCAACCCGAAAGCACGATCTGTCAGCCATGACGAATCGTTCGGGGTCCGCATTCATCATGCCTCAACTATTGGCTGCATTCACCTCCAGGCTTACTGGCAAGCTCAGTAAGAACATATCCGCTTCTCCGATGCTCAATGTACAGGTACTAGCTACTCAAGTTTGGAACATGTCCCGGCAACAGTAAGCGCCCGAAGAGTCGTTTACGCGTACTCTGCACCAATCCATGCCATCAGTTTCAGCTAAAGAGCAGCTCCATCACAAGACTGGTTGCGGCAGGCCAGTGCAATATATAAATGTTGATATGTCCTCACTCTGTAAGTCTTCATTACGAATACTGAAGCTTTACGTCCTACTCTCTTGTCAAAAATCCATAGGAAAAAGTGCTTTGTTCCCGGTATTTGGTAGCTTGGCGAGCCAGCATGTCTCGTGCATTTTCCACTGCAGCACGGAAACTAAGGAACTCTCCTGGAACAAGAATGGAACAACCAAGGATGTCACATGGGTTCAACTCTATGCCGAAAAGGCTGTCGATCTAGTTCCTCAACTTCCCGATAAAGGTGATTCGGCAACTATACAGTAGGTAGGTACAGATTGACACGAGCTTTCTTATGTAGCCACGTCAACTAACAGGAGATTAGGGGCGACCCCCATGAAACTCCAAGAAACAACGACCCTCTCCACGATTCTATCACATTGATGAAGGGTGACATTCGCATCACATCTGCACATGTGTACCCTAATGGCACAGTCATTGTTTCAAAAGCGGAATATGGTCGAGTGAAGCTCCAGTGCATTCCTGAGGCCCCCGAAGGTTCCAGTCCTTCCCAATGATATTGGGGTTAGTTCGTACGAAAGGCTAGGGGTCGCAGCGGTGAGGGACGCAAATTGCCGTCATGAATCTTAACGTATACGTGGAATGAGCAGCGGGTTAGTCGAGAATAATCGAGAAATAGTAGCACATGTCAGGACCCGTACACATTCTTATCAATAATGGATTCCGTAAGTCAAGCCAGGATCGAATGCTTACCCATGTGTTCGTCGGTCTGATTGTGAATTCAGTTCTCGAGTTTCAGAAAAGGATGCTCCATCAATTGACGAGCTGTTTTCCTTTCCTCCGGGCGCCAGGTAAGCATCTCTCGAACAAAGGACGAAAAAGCCTCTCGCTCCTTCCCTTCGAGGAATGATATTGTGTCCGACAGATTATGGGACGCAATCAACGCAGAATGGCAAAATTCGCCTTAGAATGTAAGCAGTAGACTCCACGACGCGCATGCCCGAAACAGTACCTTCGGTGTCAAAGAAAGGCCCACCAGGAAATTCTTGGGCATTCTTGCAAAGCTTGCCAACATCATTCCTGATGGCTTCGGGCCAGTTGAGAGTCGACATTGTTTTGGATTTCATGACAAATTCCCTGGGAGGTGGGCCGAGCAGGGCGACCATTTCAGCGAGATGTGACCTCGCGTTATACTGGCCGCCGGTGTCATGTATCTGCTGGAATAATCCTCTACTTCCGAGGATATCCCACAGCTTGAATACTGGATGATTAGCATCGAAGCAAAGCTGGAGAACGGAAACAAACAACAAAAGGATAGGCCGCAAGGATATTTACGAGCCTTACCAGCACGCCGAAATTCCATATATCTGCTTTGGAGTCCCAACGACATCCAAGGATAACCTCAGGAGCACGATAATGATCAGGTTGGATAGGATAGATGCCATGTTGCTCCCTTGCCTCTCCGTCTGGAGCGGATCGTTTGCCAAGTCTTGTCGCCAGCCCAAAATCGACTATTTTTGGGAATATATTTATATTTGTCCCATCAAGCGCCCCAAAGTCACTATGACAGCGGTAGACCGGTCTACCGCTTTGATAATCAACCTTGTATTGCATCAGATGTCGTCGCTTGATAAAGTCGAGGAGAATATTCTCATTCTCGAAGCTCATCAGGATATTTGCCAACTTTAAATCTAACGGAGGTAAGGCTACCATAGCTCAGTTGCAAACGGAGGATACTAACCTGTGTGAACAACTTTGCATTCTGAATGAAGATAATCAAGGCCAACAAGTAAAAAGTAAATGTATGCCTTCTCAATTGGCAGCGGAACTTTGCGATCAACGAAACGCCGCTGAAAAATCCAGAAGGGTTCTCTAATCGGTTCGTATACAAGGCAAATGTGCTTTCCTTTTGGACCAACTATTTCAAAGTCCTCCAAAGGAGGTGCGGAGAATCACGCGACCTCGATGCTCTGGGTTTTGAAGTGCAATGTATCTTTCATTTTCATTTTCATGCCGAGCATTATCAACACCGTTGTTGTTGGTGATCTTCAATGCCACAATTTGTTCGGTCTGCTACTCGAGCCTGCGTTTCACCCCAAGGAGTCAGTTTCTCGATGTAAAGCAGAAGAGCACGATGGGAGTAGTACCTTGAAATATCTCGGGCCAGCCAAACGGTTGATTGAGATCCCCAACCAACTTTCGCTAACAGTTGGAATCTCTTGGCCAGAACTTCCCCTGGTTTTGCTGGGTAGAATGCGGCTGAATCGTAGCCAGGGCATACCTCCTCGTCAACAAGTTCTCGCTCAGGAATTTGCGGTCCTGACCCCGGTGGAAATTGCCATGGCGACTTTCTTGCGAAGGATATCGTTGTACTTTGAGGTGCCATATGCAACCGCAGGAGTTGTGAAATGAGTCTTCTAGGATTAGTGGAGGGCTTCTGAATGATCATTTTTCAATGGAACAGATGACAAACTGCCAACTCATGAGGCTATCCAGATCAGGGTTTCACCTTGAATTCTTGCGGTCGTTAGGGTTGCGGGCGTAATCAGCTAGATCGGTTTGATTTGTCACGTGATATGAACATTACTAATTCGTAAATCACGTGATCAGTGCCCTATCGAATATCGCGCTAAGCACTTTTCGGTGCTTTCTCGGATGCTTTGTTTCCTTTTTGGGCTTGTTAACATTCTCCATCCATCCCTTGTCCCTCCTTTTACCACGTCCTCGTCTCACATTCCCCTCCCAGTCGTCTACATTGCGCGGTAAGTATTACCTGGCGAATCTCCTATCTCAATTTGTTTATCCAATATCATCTGGGCTTTTCACAATGTCTCCCCAGGGACAAAGTGGACAATAGTGCAGTTCATGCAAGCAGACGCGTCCTGTTGAGGACTTCGATGTTAATAAACACGGCAAGAGGAAGATGACTTGCAAAGCGTCACGCTTCAAAGCGTGTGGAGTTTGAAAATTGGGACAATTTCATTCAAATCCTTCTTGCTTGGAACAACGGGCCGAGTCCAATAGCTCAAATCTTACGGGGTCAGCGCAAAACACTGGATATGAATCTCACATTCAACCTGGTTGCTCTGCCAGTTAGATTTGGCTTGCTACTACGTGGAAAATCGAACTCGAGTAACGTCGGGAACGACCTCCCCTCCAGCGCCTTTTCCATGGCACAATCGAATACCGCCATATGTGATCTCACCGAGATCTTGTAGAAGGGGACGTATTTAATATCATGGATAACCTAGTGAGCGATGCTGTTTCCGATGAAAACGCTCTCAGAGATTCTGTAGGCACTGGCAGTGAACGCTAAAGGAAAGAAAAAAAAAAAAAAAAAACCCCTGAAATCATCACGTGAAACACGTGAGCCGTAAAATTGGTCTAGTTGATAAGGGTCGCCAATCGTGAAATCACATTGTCTGCCAGAGTGCAGCGAGCAGGTACAACATCCTTTGATGCACAAAATGGCCGCTAGATAACCCCAAACTGAGATCAATGGTTCTAATACTGCTCAACCATAACGATTGCGGTCGTCCCTCCACATACTTACTTACAATACTTCCCATTCCAAGGATAACTAACTACTAAGTAACTACTGGAAATTGATGCCATGGCATGGAGGGGAAAGATTATGACTGATTCCCCGATATGATCAATTGTCGTAGATCGTGTATGCTATTTTCATCTTGCAATTGATTCTGAAGTCACCAGTTTTTGCATTCGGAATGCTCAGTTTGCTTGCTGGTTCACCACTGAGACTTAAGGATGGATTGGACAAGCAAGTTCAGTCCTTATCAGGGAACCCTGCTTGTCAGATAAGATAAGTACTTTTATCAATCACGTGATGGTAGCGAATGATCTTGGCGCTAGACCAGGATTGGAATAGCGCATTCAGATTTGCAGCCAGTGCAGAGCAGGGAAAAAAAAAGCTCCAGAAAATCTCGTTTTCCTACGAATCTGCATTGTTATCGACACAATTGCCAACGGCCGCGCCTTTTATCGTTATACGGGCAAGTATTTATTCGAAAAAAGCCTGTATATCGCAGTCGGCTGCGAAAACCCCGGTAAATTTCGGATTGCGGAGCGCCTTGATTCGTGCGTCGTTTCCTTCGGCCGCTTTACCTCGCTGTGCACGGCGCTGAATCTTCTCGACGACCCAGAATAGCCGATCATATCCCTTCAGCTATCGCGATTTGATTGTAACAATGGCGCCGCCGCGTGGAAGAGGAGGTCCGCCACGGGGTCGAGGAGGTGGTCCCAATCGTGGGCGTGGCGGTGGACGTGGTATGCAGATACACAATCTGCCCGAAAGCTGGAGAATGATACTGATACGTCTGATTCTCAAGGTGGTGCCGCTGCGCGAGGACGGGGGGGCGCTCCTCGCGGTAGGGGAGGCAAAGGTGTGTCTTGGCTCGAGGTGGAAGTGGAGGGATAACAAAGGTCATTAACATGCTTTGTCGCAGCAGGGCGCGGTGGTAAGGCGAAGAAGGGCGCCAAGGGTGGACAGAAGGTTATCATCGAGCCTCATCGTCACCCCGGTATCTTCGTTGCTCGCGGAGCCAAGGAGGACTTGCTGGTCACCAAGAACCTGACTCCTGGTGAGTCGGTCTACGGCGAGAAGCGCATCTCTGTCGAGAGCCCTGCTGGAGAAAACCAGCCGCCTGTGAAAACCGAGTATCGTGTGTGGAATCCTTTCCGGTTAGTCCGTCCCTATTGTGGCCCGCATTGAGTCGATGCTGAATCGTCTACTTTCTACTTGCAGGAGCAAGCTTGCGGCCGGTGTTCTCGGCGGTCTCGATCAGATTTACATGAAACCCGGTTCGAAAGTTCTTTACCTTGGTGCTGGTGCGTTCCCTTTGATGAGCGTTGTTTTGCGAGTACAATATCATGCTGATCCTCGCGTTAGCCTCGGGAACCAGTGTGTCTCACGTTGCGGACCTGGTCGGCCCAACTGGCACGGTGTATGCTGTCGAGTTCTCCCACCGATCTGGCCGTGATCTGATTGGGATGGCCACGTGAGTGACACCGTGAAAATATGTTCAGTCGGGATTGAGCTGATGGCGCTTCAGGAAACGGACAAATGTCATTCCCATTGTCGAAGATGCCCGAGTAAGTCGGATTTGTTCAAGTAGCTATGGAATTATGACTAACTTTTGTCTCCCAGCATCCGTTGAAATACCGGTATGTTTCTTTTTTTTCATTTGCTTGGCTCCTCGTACTTGCTGACAAAAACAGGCTCCTCGTCCCCATGGTCGATGTCATCTTTGCCGACGTTGCCCAGCCCGATCAGGCTCGTATCGTGGGCCTTAATGCCCATACCTTCCTCAAGAATGGCGGCGGAGTCCTGATCAGTATCAAGGCAAGCTGCATTGACAGCACGGCCAAGCCTGAGGTTGTGTTCGCTCACGAAGTCGAGCGGATGCGAGCCGAGAAGATCAAGCCCAAAGAGCGTAAGTAGACGGGACATCCTTTCCACGCGCAGACTGACATGACATTTGCTGACTTCTGTCTCCCACAGAACTCACACTGGGTAAGCTTCTAAGAGACCTGTTGCTGGAATCGCATATCCGTCGACTAACAGCATTCTTGCAGAGCCCTTCGAACGCGACCACTGTATCGTTGCTGGTATCTACCAAAGAACGCAGTGATGTGTCATCTATCTGTTCTTGTTATGCCTGTGTTTTGTGTTTTGGCGTTCAGTATGGTTTGAATGTTACGGTTCTGTGTTTGCAGTTTCAACCTGTGCGAATGGACTTGAATGGACTCCAAAGGGCTATTTGCATTGCCAAAGTGAGATTTTGAGAGGAAAATTTGCTACACTGTACAGCAGGGAGGAATCAAATGGATCGATTTACCCATCGGCATCGGCGTAGTCATTGTTACCGTTGTACGCCTAGGCATGCTTCGGGCCGAGTATTTTCCCACAGGTACGGAGTACACCGTATGTAGTATGTACGAGCAGAATGGCGACCAGGATTTGGAGCATGTGTGGATTCAGTTCATATTTAACTGACAGGGGCGTCCATGGACTTTTTCAAGTGGCCTGATTTGCAGGCATCCCGGATGCCTTGTATCGGAAGTCGGCAGTCCCTGTAACTTCTCGTTACCGGTGGTAGGTTAACTGACAGTAATTTTGAGGTAGGCCGGAACAATCTTTTTTCCGAATTATCCGGGGAGTGCGGGGCCATGCCGGGGCGCTCGGGCCAGTTCGAAGGTTCTTTGATCAGAGCCTCGGAAGGTTAGGTAAGCCTTCTCCCTTTGTGTCGTACTTTTGGAGATCCATATGTGCGGTATTCGATAAGCCTGTTCATTATGCATGAAGTATCTGGCACTGATTTTCCGGATCCTTTCCCTTTAATTCCGTATATTTCCGGGGCCTGCAGTAGAGAAGTACCGAATCGCAGTACCGACACCTCCACGCCCGACGGGATGTGGGATTTTGTGGGGATGGCCTGATGGGGAAGACCTTTTGCTCTTCAGCTGTCAACACTTTATTATATCCGTCCGAATATATATAGTAGTTTCTGAAGTATCTCTTGTGTTCCCTGTGCCCAGCTTTGCTCCATAGAAGTAAACCAATGTGCTCAGAGACTGAGTGAAAATGACCAAAACGCCGAAGGACCTGAAAATATGCATAGTCGGCGCGGGTAAGATGCAACGACTGAGCTTGTAATGCGATAAGCTGCTGAACATCGATCACAGGCATGGGAGGCCTTGCCTGCGCCCTGGCACTGGCAAAAGAGGGCTTCACCAACATCCATGTGTTTGAACATGCTCCAGACATGGGATTCGTTGGCGCAGGCATCCAAATGGCGCCCAACATGGCTCGAATTCTCGATCGTCTAGGCGTGTGGGAGCCGATCATTGCAGAGGCTACCAAAGTCAAGGACATTAGCATTAGAAGTGCGTGGCGATGACCTGGTATATGATGCTCATGTTGCTGTGCGCGCTGACTGTCGGACAGGAGGAGCTACGGACGAGGAATTGGCCAATGTCAAGTTTGATTATATTCGAGAGACGTACGGATACCCGCATGTGGTTGGTCATCGTGCTTCGCTGGCCAACTCGTTGTACGCAGGGTGCAAGAAGGAGCCGGCGATCAAGTTCCACCTTAACACCGCAGTCACGAGCGTCAGCTCATTTGGTCCGAAACCCACTATCATTGCGTCGCCTCGTAATGGCGAACCCCCGTATCAGTTCGAATCGGACGTACTCTTGGGCGCTGACGGTATCAAGAGCACTGTCCGGGTTGAAATGTTGAATCTACTCAAGGTCGACGCCCAAGTGGTTGACACCAACCAGGCTGCCTACCGCATCATGCTGCATCGTGACCAACTGAAGCATGACCCAGAGCTCCTCGAATTGATCAACAACGACCAGGTGGTGCGGTGGATCGGCCCCAAGAGACAGATCATCGCGTACCCCGTCTCCAATAAGACCATCTACAACATTGCCACCACGCAACCTGATGTGAACTTTGCCGCCGCACCGTCGGCTACCTACACGACCACGGGATCGAAGAAGGAGATGTTGCGTGTGTATGAAGACTTTTGCCCCAAGATCCAGCGGATACTCAACCTGGTACCCGATGGGGAAGTCGTCGAGTGGAAACTCCGGGTGCACTCGCCGCTACCGACCTGGGTGCACGGATCAGTTGCCCTGGTTGGCGACGCATGCCACCCGACCCTGCCCCATCTGGCGCAAGGTGCTGCGCAGGCCATCGAGGATGCTGCCGTCATTGCGGTGGTGCTCTCGCGTCTCCCCGACGCGTCACCCCAATCCATCAACACCGCGCTCCGTGTCTATCAGGAACTTCGCAAGGAGCGTGCCGAAACCCTCGTCGAGCTGGCCGCGATATCTGGCAAAACCCTGTTCAGCGAAGGCGAAGCTCAGCAGGAGCGAGACAAACAGTTTGCCGCGTTTATGCAGGGAAAAGGCAAATCCGTTCCAGATAAATGGGCTGATGCCGATGTCCAAAGAATGGTTTACAGTCATGATTGCACCATTGAAGCGAAGGAGTCATTCGATGAGTTGTTCGCCAAACTCTCGTCGACGCAAGCAAATGGGTCCCGGCCACGCATTTGATATGACTCTTCTGTAACGATTGTGTATCAATGTAAATGGGCTTCTGCAAATAAGTCAATAATAGCGTTTTGGTGGAGCCCAATGGATGGTACTATTTACAACTGAACGTCCGGGATAACGCAATTCGGACGGCTTTCTGGTGAGATGAAGAGTCAAAACCGTACCCGAAGACACCTAGAAGAGTAATCATGAACATATACGTTGAAAATAAAGGAAAATGGGCCCAGACCTCAGATGCACTTGATCTTGACTGCTCATAGCCCTAATCACGTGATTCTAAACGTGAAGCAAAGTGAGCAGGGCATCTCAAATTTGGGCAATGATACGGACCGAAGAGAATGTAAAAACACATCATTGACAAGCTATACGTCCGGATTGCTGAATTGTCGAAAGGGAGTGAGGGCCGGGGATCTGGGAGAATGGGTTGTCAGAGTTACGGTGCTGAAAACTACTTACCAACTGCTGCCGCGGGGAAGAAAGTGCTCTTAGTACGGAGTACGAGTGCTAAGATATAGGTATAACAATTGATTGCTTTCTCCTAACACCCCGGACCTGGTGTCCCGGCAGCTTGGCCATGTGGCTCTTCTACCATAGAACAATCCCTCTCTTTCGGCCGGATCAAAGCTGTTTGCTTCACGTTGCGCTCCCCGCCCTATGACCAATCGTTCGCGCTAGGCGTGACTTTACCCCAATCAGGGGTGGACTCCTGTGAATGATTAACAAAGCACTCTTGGCCATCGTGGAAGGCCCCTGTCCCTACGTATGGGATAGTACGTGAAGTGGCTCGGAGGGACAGTGTAATGTTGCGAAGCCCTGGAATCTGGCAATACAACTCAGGATCTCTAACAACCGCATGATGAATCGAACTCCATACGTAGCAGCTATGATACCTTAATTTAGATTTACTTGCCTGGACTCTCACTTCGAGCGCTCGTGATTCGTGCTCCGTGCTTGTACCCGAGTTCGGAGATCTTGAGTCGACTTGTTAGAAGTACAACATTCCCCAGAATTGGCATTGATCATGCCAAGTCGTCGCTCTCACTGAGTCCATGAAGGCTCATTCTTGTTGACGGTTATCATCTCCTGGCATTCGTTAGTATATCGGTCAGCTATGAAAGTCGCTCCTTTGCTCAGATTCTTCTGGCCGTCTCGGTCACGGCTGGTCTTTCACCTGACCGGCACAATGGGCGACAGCATATCGAAGTCTTATTGGTAGTGGGCCGTAGTCGTCAACAACACGCTCGTGACCCGCAGGCACCCTCTGCGGTGATACCGAATGTCTTGTGTGGGCCACAGCACATATACGATACAGCATACTACTGGAATCCTCTTAAATTTGTCCCTCATAGCAACTTTGGTCATATCATGTCCATCGACACGTGGGCGGAAACCGAGTCCGGGGCCCGGGTGGAATCTGCCGGCGCTAACCTGCTCGACCTTCACTACAATGACACGAGTGCTGCGACTGCCAACAGGATATCCCCAGCTGAGATCGACGTCACCTACGTCGGTCCACCATAGATCAGTCCCGGGTCGGCCCCGGGCAATGGGATGAATCCAATTTGGTCTGAGAGGACAAGGTCTGACTGCACCTACCTATCATCTTCCTCAGTACGAACTGATAATGGTAGTACTTCTACTCTATGGAGCACTTTAGTAATCTTATCGACGTTATCAACAGCCATAATAGTATCCAATGCAAGGCGTTTGAAAAAAATTGCTGATCGCAACGGCCCGACTTTGCGCCTGCGCAGATTACCTCAACGTCTGACGAACTACGAAAGGATGGCGAAGACCTGCACTCGGACGAACGCGCTGTTCGTGGGGCGCAAGGGTGCTGCATTTATCCATTGAAATTGTGATATAATTACCTATTTTGGTATAGTGTATATCGGGAGGGTACTGCAATTATCCGGCGTGGTGATCTCCGCTGCAGACGGAACTCCTGCGATCCTCCACAGTAAAAGAGCCGCCTTCGAAGATTCCATTTCGCTCGCCATGTACGTTCTTTGAAAGAAGGGCAGAAGGACACAAGGAAGTGGCAATGCCCCAATTATCCACGGTCGCCGAAAAGGCGCTGCCAGCAAAATGCAGAGAATTGGCGTACTGTCCTACCATGGACCTCATCGCGACGGCTACCGAGGACGAACATTTACATGTCTTTCGTTTCAATGGCCAACGAGTCCTCGACGCCGATTTCGCTGGAGATCCGTATCTTGACGAGAATGGCGAACTGCGGTCTATCGCTTGGAAGGAAGACGGTAAACATCACTCGCGCCCTTACTTTTGCTCAATCTAATGCATTCCGTAGGCCATCTTCTTGCCGTCGGTGACGGCCAGAACAAACTTCGATTGATTAGTTCATACAATGGGAGAACGGTTCATAACTACTCTTGCCGGCCTCCTGATGCCGGTACTGCAAAGATCACTTGCTTGGGATGGGGCGTCAATTTCACAGACAGCAAAGCTGCCTACCGCCATCTTCAAGAGAGTGACGGTGCATTGTCTGCAGAGGATTTGCTCGCTCCAGATACCCATCCCCAGAAGGCCGTTGTTCTTCTCAAAGCTGACCTTCCTCGCGAGCTGGCTCTTCTCGATATGGAGGGCTCGCTGCCGAAGCTGAGCACTCTGCCCGCAACCGGGGCCGAGTGAGCTCCCCCAGTACCAGAAGCCGCGAAGGATATAACTGACGCAGTTCCAGAGATGACGTTTTCAGTAGTCGGGCTTCGATCGATGCGATATTCCACTCTAACCGAAACTCGAGCGACTCCGTGGACGTTTTGCTCGTCGGCTTCGAAGATGGCACGATCCACATTAGGATTTTTGACTGCTTCGAGATCGGAAGCATACCCGTTTCTCCCTCCGCAGAGACTCTTTTGTACGCCTCGCAACCAATGAGCTCAACCCATGCATTGCTAGTCGCCGAGTCACCGAGGGAGGAATCCGAGTCGAGGCTGAAACTCTTCACTGTGGATCTAAGGTTCATTACCAAGTCCGGGCGATATCTTTCCTTGCTAGCTTCAAAAGTTACCCAGTTCCAAAATCTTCTCCGGTACATCAGCCAGGTGCAGCGGCAAATCCAATTGGAATGGAAGAATATCATCGAGTTACCGGCTCGGTACATGAGAAGTGTTACAGACGAGCTTCAGACCCAATGTCATTGTGACTTCGTGACAGCGATGTATCACCTTGTGGTGACGGGGCATTGCTATGCACCCTTGAAAGAGTTTCTGACTGATATTGTGGGTGACAGAGTAAGTACATAGACTAAGTCCTCGCCAAGTCCATTCAAGGATAAACTGACCAAGGACCTGTAGGGACAAAAACGATGGGAAAAGACTGTATCCGGAGGTTACGAAAACATCCGCCGGCTCAGCCATGAATGCCTGCTGCCCGCACTAGAGCGATCCCAAGTGCTTTTGAGTCGACTAATAGGAATTTCGAAATTCCAGAAACTGGGGCCAATCTTCGGTCTTGAGACACGCCATCTCCAGGAGATAGTTGAGACTGTTGATTGCCTCCATCTTTTGGTTCATAAGATCTTGCTGCACAGCGGCCGTGAGCTTCAGGAGTTCATAGCATTCTCCAGATGGTTACAGCATGAAATCGCCGTGCAATCGGCTGAGCCCATGTCGCAGACTCTAGAAGACCTCATCGAGAAGAGTGATCTGATTGATCATGGCACAACTCTTGCGTATATTCGTGGCCCATTAACGCGAAGTGCATTGCGAGACTTCATTGGCACTACCTCAGGAACGCCCGGAATGTCTTCAACGGAGGAACCTTCCTCCTCGAAATGGGCTTCTGGAGAGCAGGATGGATCATTTTACGAATTCTATCGTCGGATGCTGGCTCTACATGAGCAGCATGAGGCTAATCCGGATGCCTCTCAGCCGGTCGAACTCCCCAAACTCACCGATTTGATCGGACGGTTGGAACGGCAATGTGACCGGGTGTTTGCACAGATTGCATTGGCCCAGAGGAGAAGCATTCTTCATCGCTGCTCCTTGGTTCTCCACCCAGAGAGTGATAGGACGGTTCTCGCAATGACGATGACCGGCGACAATTACAGTCCTGACAGGTCTTCAATCTACGTAGCCACGAGACTCAAAAATTCTCCTCATACGTGTACGTTCACCGCTTTTGATCGGCAAGGTTGATACTGAGTTTTCGCTCCTTAGTATGCATCTATCGCTTATCACTGGAGTCAGTCAACGGAGTCAGCTCAACTAAGGAGACTTCAGTTGCCACCCTGAGCCTGCAGCAGGGCGAAATCAAACAAGTTCAATTTGTACAAGATGGGACTATTATGGTATTATACACTGATGCGGGTTCGTGACCTTTGTGCCTCAACCTCGATGGCCATCACTAACTGCCGTTTTTCAGAAGGGCATTCATCCCTTCTCCAATTTCCTTCTGCCCCCCAGGACAGTGATCATGCAGATTCTTTCTACCCTTCCTACCAAACTTGGAACGTGACTGCGAGCTCTCTTTCGGATCTTCCGGAAGCTGCGCCGCTCGACTTCTCGACTACTCATGCACAACTCGTGCTCCATGCCTTCCCTTCTCACGGACCCAAGTCACGGCCCGGTTTCATCAGCGTCAATGGGCGCAACACGCGACGCGCTGTCTGCGTCTTGTATGCGGATGCGCTCCATTACGAGGTTCTAGACATGGACAGTCGTGTGGAAGACGGATAGTTTGATGGATTCATCCTATCCCACGGCTGTACTCGAGCCACTTACTGCTCTGATGGCGCCGGCAACATGGCAGTGGAGATAGGACCGTGCTGTCACCTGGAGGAGCCGCAAGCGGCCTTTATTCGACCTGGCTGCAGAATTTTGCAGATACAACTATGTCGTGCAGGGCACTGACGGTCATCAGAGTACTACCGGAGGCTTCGTTGGTGCTAGATCTCCTGCGCCACAGAAAGAAGCAAACCCGCGGAAAACCGTATCTGTCAGTATCGACACTACCTACTGTATATCTATCTACCTAGGTCATGATAGGCCATAGCCCTTTGTACAGCTGTACATAATACTTCTGATTGCCCCTCCCTTTTCCATTTTAGATCTACCGGTTTGGGCAGGTGGTCAAGCTTGGCCCTTAGTCATCCAAATCACGTGTTTCCGATCCCGCAGACGATTCTTGGACGAAGCGTGGTCGAACGGTTGCAGGCTTGCAGACGAGAAGAAAAGGCAGAAGAAAAGAAAATCAGGAGTAAGAAGAAGGCCCTCCTCTTCTGCCATTCCTCATTTTTGCGATTTCTTCGTCTTCTACTTTGTTCTCCTAGCAGTCTGCCCGTTCCAGTTTTCAATTTCGCTCTTTTCACCGGAAACACTCGTCATAGCAGATCCACAAACACTCCAGGGACCAGACTGCCGCCTTTTTCCCACTTCCACCAAACAACAAACCGGCCTTCCTTTTCCCGGCGCATTTGTGTTGAATCTTTTTCTTCTTCTCTTTATCCCCCGCGTAGACGCGTCTTTCTTCCCAGCGATTCTCATCCCCTTTGTATTATCGGATCCTCCCTGGCTGTTTTTGACGCATTGCCAACATGAACGTCACTTTGGTCTTGGAGGGCACCTTATCGCCTGGTGAGTGACCGATTCTGTCGACGCGCGCCTCTGTCGCACGGGCAAGTCTCGGAAACTAATCGCAAGTCGCTGACGGTCGATAGATACCAATACGCGTCAGAATGCCGAACAACAACTCGTTCAGGCCGCCGAAATCGATTTTGTGAGCCGCCCCTCTTTGTCCCCGTTCCCATCTCGATCATGCCCTCAACCGACATTCGATTGAATGCGAATTCTCTTTGCGCTGACTGAAAATAGCCCGGTTACATTACAACACTCTCCCAGGCGCTTGCCAATGAGGAGGTGCCAAGCCATGTGCGAATCGCCGCCGGTCTCGCCTTGAAGAATTCTCTCACATATCGAGATATTACTCGTTTGCGAGAAGTCCAAACGCGATGGATTCAGCAAGTTCCTCAGCAGACAAAAGCGCAAGCCAAGGAGCTCGCGCTGAAGACGTTGGGATCGGCAGATGGCCGTGCGGGACAGTCTGCGGCACAGTTCATCACGGCCATTGCAATCATCGAACTGCCTCGTAATGAGTGGCCGGACCTGATGGCCACACTAGTCCAGAATGTAGGCAGTGGTTCCGCTTCACTGAAGCGAGCGTCTCTGGCAACCCTAGGTTTTATTTGCGAGTCCCGGGATGCCGATCTCCGTGCCGTCCTCTCAGCGCATTCCAATGCTGTTCTCACGGCCGTCGTCCAAGGTGCCCGACGAGATGAACCAGATAATGAAGTTCGACTTGCTGCTCTGCAGGCCCTCGCCGACGCCACCGATTTTATCGGCGCTAACATGAACAACGAGGGTGAGAGAAATTACATCATGCAAGTTGTGTGCGAAGCAACGCAAGCGCAAGATACCCGAATACAGGCGGCTGCATTCGGTTGTCTGAACCGTATTATGAGTGCCTACTATAGCATGATGCGATTTTACATGGAGAAGGCCCTGTTCGGCCTTACCATTATGGGAATGAAGAATGAGGAAGAAGATGTTGCCAAGCTCGCGATCGAGTTCTGGTGCACAGTATGCGAAGAGGAGCTGGAGATTGAGGATTACAATGAAATGGTATGACTATCCTTCTTGATTTTCTCTGAATTTCGTCTAACGAATGCCTTCTCATAGGTTGGCGATCCTGCCATGATGAAGCAGTCGTTCCAATTCGCCCGTATAGCCTGCCGTGAGGTCGTGCCGGTTCTCCTGCAACTCATGACGAAACAAGATGATGAAGCATCTGATGACGAGTACAATGTCTCCCGTGCTGCTTACCAGGCCCTTCAACTGTACGCCCAGATTGTGAAGAGCGACATCATCCCACCAGTCTTGACCTTTGTCGAAGCCAACATCAATGACCAGGATTGGCATCGTCGAGATGCTGCTGTGGCTTCTTTCGGCGGTATCGTCTTGGGTCCTGAAGAAGGCGTGTTGGTGCCCTTGGTGAAGCAGGCGCTGCCCGTCTTGATTGGAATGATGAATGATAGCTCTGTCATTGTGCAGGACTCGACTGCGTTTACCTTGGGTCGGATTTGTGAGTATTGTGCTGAGGGCGTCGATAAGGACAGCCAGCTGCCGTCCTTGATTGCTGCTCTCTTCAAGAACCTTGACAATACCCCCAAGATCGCTTCCTCGTGCTGCTGGGCTCTCATGAATATTGCACAAGCCTTTTCAGCGCCACACCATCAGACAAACGCCCTCTCAAGGCACTTCCAAGCTGCTGCTGAGAGACTTCTCGCGATTACGGAAAGGTAATTTGTTCATATTCTTTCTTGCTTTTGGCTCTCATGCTAACAGATTGCTAGAAGTGGCACCGATGTTCAGTTACAGGGCGCGGCTTATGAGGTTCTGAATCAATGGATCAGCAATGCGGCGGAGGATACCCTGCCTATGATTGCCAGCGTCTCTGGCGTGATCCTCCAGCGTCTCGAGCACACAATTCCCTTGCAACAACAGGTGGTTAGCGTCGAGGATCGAATGGTCCTCGAGGAAATGCAGTCTAGTTTGGCAATCGTTCTTTTGGTAAGTCTTCTTCTCATTCATTGGAAGACTAGCTAACCCGAAACAGGCTGCCATCAACCGTCTGGGCAGCGAGATTCGACCTGAAGCCGACCGTATCATGCAGATCCTACTTCAAGTTCTTTCGTCGCTACCTCCTAGCTCCAGCGTTCCCGATCTGGTACTTGCTGCGATCGGCGGCGTCGCCAACGCTGTCGACGAAGACTTCCTCAAGTACATGGAGTCTTTCCTTCCATTCCTGTATAAGGCCCTGGAGAACCATGAGGCACCAGGACTTTGTGCCATGGCTGTTGGGCTCGTGGGCGACATTACTCGGGCCTTGTCGGAGAAAGTTCAACCTTATTGCGATGCTTTCATGAACCACATGCTCAAGATTTTGGTACGTGAACACGAAGCGGCAAGAATCGTGCAATCTCATGCTGACTTGGACAATGAAGACCAGCAGTGGCTTGCGAGACACATTGAAACCTTCTGTGCTTGTTACATTTGGCGACATTGCCCAGGCCATTGGCACTCAATTTGACCCTTACTTGACCGTTGTTGTCCAGGTTCTTCAGCAGGCTTCTCAGGTGTCCTTGGCTGAAGACGTCGATGTTGACACCATCAACTATGTCGAATCCCTTCGTGAGGGCATTGTGGATGCCTGGAGTGGAATCCTACTTGCTTACAAGGACAAGCCTCAAGGTCAGTTCATTGTCCAAGATTCTACCCCTGCGTTGCTTGTTCTGGGCGTTTCTGACGTCTCGATAGTTGTCCAACTGCGGCCCCATGTGGAGTCAATTTTCCAACTCCTGCATTCGATCTACGAGGACCCCCACCGCGGCGAGGGACTCTCCCGGTCCTCCTTGGGAGTCATTGGCGACTTGGCCGATGCCTTCCCCAATGGCGAATTTGCAGAGTATTTCCGTGCTGACTGGATCACTCAATTCATCCGTGAAGTGCGATCCGAACGTCAGCTTTCTGAACGAACCATCAATACCGCACGTTGGGCACGTGAGCAAGTCAAACGTCAAATCTCCATGGCCACTGCGGCAGCCATGTCCTGATACCGTGCTGAACGATGGTATTGGCTCGATTACAGGGCTGGGGTCCGAACCTCCTCCGATCCACTGTCCCTCCGCGTTCTACAGATCTCATAAACGAGGAAAGGGAATTACTACGGATGTTCGGAGGCCGCCCGAGTCCTACTCTGATTCCTGGAGGGGTAAGCTTGATTTCTCAGACAAGCGATCCTCACGAATTGCCCGATCCCCGATCCCATACCTCGCCTCCCCCAATACCACCGACTCCTTTTTTTCCCCATCGCTCCGTCTCACCCCCTCCTCGCACGCTTGAGTTTCTGTATTTTGGACATGATCATCCCCGTTGCTAGGTTGCTAAATCCTGTTTAACACAGCGGCCGTTTTCCTGTCGATCACCCCCTACGCATAGCTCCTTAATTAGACAACAACCACGACACCTTGTTCCCCTTAAGTCATGTATGCCCGAGATATCATGTAACCTCATTGTGATGCGAGGATCACGATAGTACTGCACCAATCCTGGCATGTTTTAGACCGAATGAAAGGTACGGAAAATGGAATGTCGGCTTCATTATTGGCCTGCTGTGATGCTATTCGTCGATTGATTGACGGCACTCGTAGAATCTAGCAAGAGGATGAGCTCTTCAACCAAGCTATCTTCGTGAGTGTACGAACTGCTGAGTATCACCCCCAACTTTCTAGGCTCATATTATTCGGTTTCCTCATTTTCCCAGCCTCATAGAGGACAAAGGAGGCATAACACGGCCTATTACTAAAAAGGGTAAGCAATCCTTGAAAGAGGTGTATAGTCACGTGATTTAAAGTTCTTCGTGGCCAATGACCGCCTTTGCTTTTTGCGCACGTTGATTGGTGGCAGCACGAATTTCAGGGTTTCTTGTGCAGAAACCCTAGCGCACACCAAGAAAAAAAGCTACCAACCCAGTCTTGAAAATACGTGCAGCACCACCGTCGTGATCCTCCTCAATCTCAACCACCCCGTTGCATTGCAGCGTCCATAGAGGTATGTACAAATTGCAATTCCTTTCCCTTGCTCGAACTGTTTTCGAGAGCCCGAGGGAGGCCATCACCCGCCGAATGGATTGGTTGACACGACCTCACCTCATCCACGACACGGGCTGAAGACCCCTTTCTCCTGGGCGGTGGAAAGGGCACTCTTTCTGGCTCGAGGGCTATTTGGCTAACGTCTACCGCGTTGGGGAAAAAAATTTCTTTCCGGCCCAATGGAGGGGTACGGGAAGGATTTTTTTTTCTCATGATGCTTTGCGGCCTTGATGATCAGATACCTCACGTCCACGGAAATCGTCGATTTGAGAATCTCCGTGAAACGCTGCCGTCAAGATGACTCGCACCTCCGTTCTTAACGACGCTCTTGTTTCGATCAACAACGCCGAGCGGGCTGGCAAGCGCCAGGTCCTGATCCGGCCTTCCTCCAAGGTCATCGTCCGGTTCCTCCGGGTCATGCAGAAGCATGGTGCGTTACGACACACATATCCTCTCCTTTAGTGTCATGGGCGGGGTCCGGGAAGAAACGTGTGAGATTATCATCGGGTATATAACTAGGCAGCGGATCGAAGCTCGCTCCACGACGCTTGCCTTTTAAGTGCCCGAGAGATTGAGACCGGAGGTTGCGCAAGCAATCTCTTACGAGGATTCTTACACGTTCCCGGACCGCGTCCCGTTCCTGGCAATGTTTAAGTCCTCGTCACATTGCTAACATTATATCTTTGTTTCAGGCTACATTGGCGAGTTTGAGGAGATCGATGACCACCGCTCCGGCAAGATTGTTGTCCAGCTGAACGGCCGGTACGTTTTTCGACATGTGTTTGCTTATCTTGAGGGACGTGCGTGCTGATACTCTCTCTCACAGCCTCAACAAGTGCGGCGTCATCAACCCTCGCTACAACGTCCAGCTGCGTGACCTGGAGAAGTGGGTCGTGAAGCTTCTGCCTGCGCGTCAGTTTGGCTTCGTCGTTCTGACCACCTCGGCGGGTATCATGGACCATGAGGAGGCTCGTCGGAAGCATGTGGCTGGCAAGATCCTGGGTTTCTTCTACTAGATGCCATTCAGGGCTGCGTATGGAAATACTTGTGATAGAGGAATGATCATGGCCTAAAATGGTTATGAAAAGTTGATGATTCATACTTTTTTGGTATCGTGTTAAGAATGATCATTGCGCAAAACGTTGTCTGGGAGTGTGGAAAGATTCTCTGGTCGGACATCGAGCCGAGGTAACTTTGATTTAAGGGACTGCGAGTCCTTAGTATTTTTCTCCGTAGGCCCTTGATATGCCATTGCTCCTGCTCAGTCAAACAGTGTTGTCTATCAAGCTTCTACTCCTTCCCCTCGAGAAGGCATCATGCCGTTGGACACAATCTACTTGACCCGGCACGGGGTACGTTCTCTATCTTACCGCCGACCCGGCCCAACTGACTAACCTCGATATCACCACTCCTCAGCATCGCATGCACTGGACCCTGGACCACAAGACAGGGACATATTCCAGCGTCTTTCCAACTCCCACGGGCAACGCCGCCGATCCGACACTGACATCCCACGGTGTGCGACAATCACACGAACTTGCCGCCCATCTGACAAGCGACGCGGTCACACCGAAGCCATGGCGCGTGTACTCGAGCCCGTTCTATCGGTGTCTGCAAACTATCCAGCCGAGTTTCGAGGCATTGCGGGAAAAGGGTATCGACGTTGGCGAGGGCGTCAGAATTGAGAATGGCCTAGGGTAGGCGCTCCTTGCTACATATACCCCCTAGTACCTATACGTAGTGCGGTCCTACTCTTGTTACGGGGCGAGACATTTATACCTACCATGGTGACGTATACTTGAGTCGATGAACAGAGAATGGTTCGGCGCATCTAGCTACTTTACACATCCCCCGCCGGCATCCCCGGCAACACTCCGCAAACACTTCCCGTCGCTCATCCCCGCGAGCCCGAGCCGCGTGTATGTCGCGCGCGTCACGCCTTCCGTCCACGGTGAGTCTATCATTCAGCTTCACCACCGGGTCGCCGCCACGTTGGCCGCGATCATTGCCGACGTCGACGTGGAGATAGCGACGTATGAGGCAGAGACGGGTGACAAATCCAGCAAGGCGATCTTGATCTGCTCGCACGCTGCGCCATTGATTGCTATGGGCCGCGTCCTGACAGGGGCAATGCCGAGTGATCCCAACACGGAGGATTTTCACGTCTTCACGGCCGGTTTGAGTACGTTTGTTCGGCGGCGGAGGCCGCAGCAACAGCAGTTATCGTCTCCGAGGGGAAGTGTTGATAGGCGGTTGGGCCTTCTTGCCCCCGGTACGAAAGTCAGTCCGGATAATGTTGTTGCGGTGCCAGATTGGATGGATGGGAAAGGGGTAGGTGGTGGTTGGGATTGCGTGAAGAACGGGGATTGTGGGTTCCTGAGTGCCGGTGCTGAAAGAGGATGGTAAGATCTCTTCTCCACCCACTGATGAATAACCTAGTAACTCATCCTCTGTAGGCATTTCAGTGGTGAGGAGTCTTTCGATACAGGTCCTATGGATTTGGAGCAAGACTCCAAGTTGTGATAACTACTACCTATTCTCTGCATTGGTGATAGACGGAATGCAAGACACTCATGCAGCTATTCTTCACCCTGTATTACCTACTGATTCCTCTGTCGTCCAATCAAGACTGGGAAGGACGTTAGTCCAAGAGGAGACGGATGGGAACGTCAATAATAACTAGCATGTACAGAGACGTCTATAAATCGGGAAAACTGTCTATCCTGCTTGTCCTTCAACTTCAGCGTCTGGACGCGCTTCCTGACTGTTGCCGGGGTTGACGTTTTGACTGTCGTTTCGAGGATCGGCATTTGCATGATCCAGAGCACGATCATTCCTAGTTTCAGTTTCTCGCTGCGCTCGCTCGGCATTCCGGGCAGCTTCCGCCGCGGCAGCGGCTGCGTTGTGCGCCCGGACTTGTCTCTCGCCAATACCGGGCACAAGACTGGCAAAGAACAGTGCAAGCAGTCGTTCGACGCGACGGAGTGTGCTCTGATTGTCTCCTCCAAATGGGCCGCCGCGAGGACCAGCCGCAGTTGCAGCCTCTCTACCATCACGAGCTCCACCTTCTCGCTGCCCACCGATCTGACCGCCGTTGATGAAACCTTCGAGTTGTCGGTGAACCGGCCCCATGACCGCTTGGTGGATGCGACGGGGGAGGTCCGTCTCTGACAAAAAAGCAATGACCACTGACAGACAGATAAGGAAAACCCTCGACCACGTCCCCGGGTCGCTGAACATGTAACAGAAAAAATACAGTCGGATGAACAGCCAGAGCCTTCTCGCGAAACGAATGATGGTGCCTGCGCCATTGTTCCGTGCTGCTTGGTTCAGAACGGCCTGCCGGACAAAATTCTCCATCGGCTGTGGAGGCATTCTCGCAGCCGCCTGAGCCCTACCCGTCTCGGAAATCGTAGTCGTGGGCGCGTGGTTAAAAGGAAAACGGCGGTATAATGTCGGACTGGGCGGCGCCACAAGAGCCTGTTCGCCAGTCGGCGAGGTGAGGAGGTAGTAGTTACGTTCAGCCAGTGCTGAGCTAGGGACACTCATTGCACTCTGGGCCGATGGCGGTTGCACCTGGGGAAGACGAGAAGCACGAGAGTAAATTTGGTTTAATCGCGAAAGGAAAAATTCTGCCTCGGCTCTTCTCGATGGCGGTTTCCCATACTGCGCATCAAGAAACTCGTAAAGCTGATTCCGCACCGCAACGATGTCATCAAGCGGTGGAATACGGTCCTGGGAAAGCATGACATCAAACCGGAGGATCTCTTTCCCAAACCGGTATGCCGGTGAATTTTCAATATCGGTGCTCAATCCACCCGGAGGAAACGGGGTTGCACTAGTATTCGAGGACCTGTTCAAGATCTCTGGCGCTGCCGCACCAGCCGAAGTCGAGGTCGTGCCGGTGGGAAAACGTGGTACCCGAGTCGTATGATTGCCGGGAGCAACGTTACTCGCAGTCGATATTCCAGAAGATAGACTCTCGTTGACAGCAGCCATCTCAGATTCCCTTCTGCTCGAGTCCCCGTGCATTTCCCGCACACCTTCATTTCTCGAAGCATACCCAGCCGTCGATGGGTGGAAACCGCTCAGAGTCTGCTGTTGGGCAGCCCGGGTTCGGAGGGCGTTATAATTCACAGTATATCGATCAAGATTCGGGCTGTCGGATACAGTCCTTGCGTCAGTCATGCCAGAAGATTGGGATGGTGGAAGGACAAGATGTAGGGTATGTGGCGAGCCCTGGGCAAGTTAGTGAATCGAACCCTGGATATTTCTGAGCTTACATACGTTAGAAGGCTCCAGCAAGCTCTCTAATCTAGCGTTATCATCGTTAAGAGGGCGCCCACGATAAATCAATCGCATTTGATCTCTTGATGGACGGGAATGAACGACGGTTGTAAGATGATCCTTGACATTGCCGATGGTGAAAGTTGCCGGGAGGCTCAGTATCAGCTGATAGTTTACATCAAAGTCTGGTGAGAGAATACGGAGGGAGACTGTTGAGCTTTGAGTCTCAGGCACTTGTCCGTCATTTCCGGCTCCAGTCGCGCTTGAACTCATGTTGCTAGCGTAGGAGTACTTCTCGTGGGCAGAGCCCTCTTCAGGTCTAACGGTCCGTAGAAGCAATAACTGCGATGGATTGCACTTGATGTCAGAGATGAGCCATCCGGGTGAATTCCAGTAAAGAGACAGGGAACTCACGGCTTGGTGCAAGCTGTCGCTCCCACGTGCGACAGGTTTCAGTGCACCATGAGTGGATAGACTCGAATCAAACCTCTTCTTTGTAAGGCAAAGTCAACAGCCACCACCAGACTGCAACCCTACTCCGAACAGCCGCATTCAGTTCGTTTAACTACCGCAAAATAAAAATACGATTCTCCTCACTCACATCTGGAAGTTGGGCAAGCTGGCCGTACCATCGATGTCGTCGATTCTGGCGGGCGGTGAGAGCGGTGCCGTTACGGTACGTAGTGGGCGCTAAGCTTAAATAGGTAAATAAAACTCAGCTGCAGAATGTATAAGACAGTTGACAGTTGATGAAGGCAACGTCATCGCGGTAAGTTGCGGGACCTGCGAATAGTTGGATCGTGAAATCGAGTTCTGTGATGATCCCAGTCGATGCGAGAAAATGGCATCATGTATGAGGACCCAGGGTGCGGTCTTTCGCCAAAGAATTCCCATCGTTGCTGGGAATGCGCAAATTTGCTCTTGTCCAAGACGGTTCTGTTGCGCTAGGATCCCCCAAAATACTCGGCATTTTTCTCAGTCTCGAATACACAGAGATCACACCAGGAATGGCCATGAAGAGCCATTCAGTACGCGGCTGAGGATGGCATGGAGAAACACCAAGGTTACCTGGCACCCAATCCCGGTGGGATTGGGTATCGCCTCCCTTGGTGTTCTACAGTTCTACCGCGTACGTCGAAGAGAGAAATTGAAGGCCGAACTGGAAGACAGCCATGAAGACATTCCCCGTCGCCGGAGAGTACGTCCGTCGGGACCATGGCAGGTTCAAGTGATGTCGACGCTACCGTTGAAAGCGATGTCCAGACTCTGGGGCCGATTCAACGAACTTGATCTTCCAGTATGGCTGCGGATTCCCGGATTCAAACTCTACTCGTGGATATTTGGAGTGAACCTCGACGAAGTTGGAGAACCCGATCTGCGAAATTACCCGAATCTCGCATCTTTCTTCTACCGCACGCTGAAGCCCGGTGTTCGACCCATCGACCCCGATCCGTGCGCCGTGGTATCGCCGTCCGACGGACGTATCCTTCAATTCGGCATGATCGAGCGGGGCGAGGTGGAGCAGGTGAAGGGGATGACTTATAGCTTAGAAGCCCTGTTGGGAGAAGCCAGCCCATCGCGGGAGGCACTTGAGAGCCATGGATTGGAAACGAGTGGGGATGGTACCGACAGCAGTAACATGGCCATGGACGAGGAGTTTGCCAGGGTCAATGGCATCTCCTACACGTTGCCTCACCTATTGTCCGGGTCGCAGAAAAACCCCCAAAAGCAAGGGGCCATGGATGCCTCGACACATTCGACGGAGAACTCGGAGGCCAAAGTCAAGGAGGATCTCGCATTGGGCGAAGGGCGGCCATGGTACGCGCCCAAAACAACACACCATGCTTTGTATTACGTCGTGATCTACCTGGCACCTGGCGATTACCACCGTTTCCATTCCCCAGTTTCCTGGGTGGTCGAAAGCCGGCGGCACTTTGCTGGCGAGTTGTACTCTGTCTCCCCGTATCTACAGCGCACACTGCCCAATCTCTTCGTCCTTAATGAGCGTGTTGTGCTCCTCGGCCGCTGGCGGTGGGGGTTCTTTAGCTACATTCCCGTTGGTGCGACCAATGTCGGATCCATCAAGCTCAACTTCGACGCGGAACTCCGAACAAACAGTTTGACCACCGACACGGCAGCGGATCGCGCTGCAGCGGAAGCCGCGAAACGTGGAGAGCCGTACTCTGGATTCATCGAGGCCACCTACTACAACGCCAGCAAGACTCTGCGAGGCCACGCGCTGCAACGAGGCGAGGAAATGGGCGGCTTTCAGCTCGGCAGTACTATTGTCCTCGTCTTCGAAGCTCCCATGGGAACCCGACGGAGCTTCGATCAGGGATGGAGCAGCGGTGAACGGAAAGGCGGCTGGCGCTGGGCCATTGAGAATGGACAGAAAGTGAAGGTTGGCCAGAAACTGGGCCGTGTGGAATTGTAATGACGAGCCTACTCGTGTTCTCATCACTTATAGACTTCGTGATACACTGTATATACTGCATGATATTCAGACTTTAATAATAATAATCAATAGAAGGTCAGGTACCGAGGTACCTCTAGGTGCCATAGCACTGGAGGTAGATGAGATGAGCGAAGTTGGTCCGTTGGAGCTGTTATTTTGCGGCCTGAGGCAGACAACTATACAGCTTGATAGGGCACTTGACGCGCCAAGAAATCTCCCCGAGGGATGGATTAGGTAGGTATGGCCTGAGAAATCAGGCTAGGAATCACAGTGGAAGTGAAATTCACACGCAGTGTTGAAGGTCAGTTGAGAACGACCAACAATGCTTCAGCATTGAATCTTCCCCTTGTTCTTTCAGTTTGGCAGCAATCGCCAAAGGCCATGCATAACAACGATGCGTCGACACATGCTACGCAGAACCCCTGCGGACCCCTCAACGCCGACAACAACTTCAGTTCAGGACCCGTCTCCCCGCGCGACAGCTCCGATATTCGAAACGCCAACGGGGCCTCAAGCTCGTCGGGATGCGAGTCGACCTGGTCCTGGCGCTGATACCCTGGAAGGCGGCACTGGGCCAGCATGGCAACAGCAAATGGACCTTCCTGCGGATGCCATGGATCCCGCTGAAGGTGGTGGCGATCTCGATGAATTGGAGCTAGAGGACGAGCCTGTTGAAGGGGGCGAGGAAGGCGGAGAGGAGCAGGAGCATGACGAGGAGGAAGAAGATGCGGAAATGATTGACCGAAGTCGGTACTACAGAAGAAGAGGATAACATTGCCTTCCTGAAAGTAGTCGATTTCTAACAATGCATGTTTTTGCCAGATCGGTCCCCCTCACCGCTCCCTCCTGATCTCCGCGAAATCTCTTCGCTAGCATCCTGGACGGTGTCTACCTACAAACCTGGCTGCGGCGTTGCGGCCCTGCGACACCCTTCGCCCACGCAGTACTGGCAGTCGGACGGTCCCCAACCGCACACGTTGACGCTGCATTTCTTCAAAAGAGTCGCAATAGTCAAGTTGCGAGTGTACCTTGACTTTGAGCTCGATGAGAGCTACACTCCTACCAAGATGGTGTTCCTTGCTGGCATGGGGGGAAACGACCTTGTCGAGTTCCAAACATGGGAGGGCGAGGCGCCCTGTGGTTGGGTGGACATACCATTGGACGGGGTCGGGGGACGAAGTAATCGACGGAGGAAAAGAAAGGGTGGACGTCGACGGTCGTACGTCCTTGATTCATCGTCGGATCTCGGAATCAACGAGAGCGAAGAGGATATCACCGATGACGATAGTGATGACCCGGACAACCCCTATGAAGGCAGCACGCTGAAAGCAATGGTTCTTCAGATGCGCATTTGTGAGAATCACCAAAACGGCAAGGATACCCATGTGCGTGGCTTTCAGGTTTTCGCTCACGACGATGACCGGCGGCGCGTGCACACGGCGTCTCGGAGTCGACGACAGAGCATGCGCAAATCTCTTCAGGGTAGTCGTGAGAAAAAAGAACAAGATGGAGAGGATGACCGGATACACACTCTGAAGGAGCCAGATTGGATGGGGGAACCGGTTATCCGATAGTCATTTTTTTTTGCAGGATTTCTCTAGTTTCAGGTGGGAGTCGCTGGCGTTCGGTATAGAGAGCAGTGATACCCAATGGTCTTGTTTACACAGAGGCATTGGTCTGCATGGACCATCGTAATTTCAATATTCGTGATCACTTTTTTTTCTTTACAAAGTCCGATTATCATCTGGGACATACAGTGTTTACCGGGGCATCAAAAATCCCCATGCCCAACGGACAAAGTTACTGCGTCAGCAACTTCTCCAATTCCGCCGCAACGGCGTCTCCAACTTGACTCGTTGACGACGAACCGCCGATATCAGCGGTACGAATACCGGCTTCAATAACGTTGCGCACGGCTGTTTCGACAAGACGAGCCAAATCCAGCCGAGAAAGGGAGTACTGCAGGAGCATGGAGACAGAGAGGATCGCAGCAACTGGGTTGACGATGCCCTTGCCAGCGATGTCAGGGGCGGAACCTAGTCAAGTAGTCGTGTTAGTGGTTTCTAACTTTCCCTATAGCCTAGGTAGAGAACGTACCGTGAATCGGCTCATAGATACCGTTGACCTTGCTCTTGCCGTCGGGGATCCCCGTCAGACTCGCGCTGGGCAGCAAACCCAACGAGCCGGGAATCACACTCGCTTCGTCGGAGATGATGTCACCGAATAAGTTGCTGGTGACGATGATGCCGTTCAGCTTGCGGGGATCCTTGACCATGATCATCGCCGCGGAGTCGATCAGCTGGTGGTTGAGCTGCAGCTGAGGGAACTCGTTCGAGATGACCTCGGTGACGACCTTGCGCCACAGCCGGCTCGTGGCCAGGACATTGGCCTTGTCGAGCGACCAGATGGGCAGCGGCGGGTCATGCTGCAGGGCAAGATGCGCGGCGAGACGGGTGATCCGCTCTATCTCCGCGCGCGAGTAAGGTTCGGTGTCCAGCGCGTTGCCGTCGCCTATGTCCTCCTTGCGCTCGCCAAAATAGATCCCGCCCGTGAGTTCGCGGATGATGTTGAAGTTAACGTCTCGACACACTTTCGCCTTCAGCGGTGAGATGTCGACCAGCGACGGCGCGGCGAAGTAGCACGGTCGAAGGTTTCCAAAGGTGCCCATTTCCTTACGCAGCTTCAGCAAGCCCTGCTCGGGGCGCACGGAACCGGTGCCCCATTTCTATTCGAGCATTGATGAATTAGCCATGGGTCGTGTTTCATAAGGTCTCATAAGCACATACCGGCCCGCCGATGGCACCGAGAATCACAGCATCTGCAGCTTTCGCGGCGGCAAGAGCTTCATCGGTCAGTGGCACGCCTGTGGCATCTATTGAGGCCTGTCTTGCATTGCGATGTGCTCAGTAACAACTTGAAGTTGTCGAAAGTCCACGGGCCACCCCGCTTACCCCTCCAAGCAGATGTTCTTGAAAGTTGAAGCTAATCTCATTGCCGCGGTGCTTCTCAATAACGCGGAGGACCTGACAAACAAGGGATCAATGTTCATGCCATACAAACCGTATGCTCTTGAGACCTACCTTGAGAGCTTCGGCCGTAACCTGTCATCAAAGGATCAGAAGCTATCCTGAAGAACGACTAGCAATAACACACCTCTGGACCGCAGCAGTCCCCCGCAAAGACCACGATGTTGTACTTAGGCATGGTGACGAAGGGAAATCAGTTCAACTAGGAAATGTGTGTCGAAGATTGAAAGAGAGGAAAAAACAATAAAAGTGATATAGTGTTGGAGACTAGAGCTCTCCGCGGCACATTGTGATCAAGGACTTCCGATATTCCCGCATCTCCGATGCCGGAGGGCCAAAGCTGAACACGAAAACACCTGAGTAGATTTGAGGAACACTACTAAATTTTTGTCATTGCATGTACAGTAATTATGCTACATGAAGGCAGAAGAACTAAGGATACGGGGTACAGTAAAAAGAGGGGGAAATCATAACCAAGAATAGCCAACATTATATCTCCCTTCGACGCCGATCCAGCCCAAATATGACCCTAGTATGATACTCGAAAAGTCCACGACAAGGTCCATACAGATTAGGTGCTGACATGCAGAGTACGTACCCGACATCGATGTCGCCGAACGTTAAGTCTTTCGAATGAAATTGATCTGTAAGACTAAAGGACGCCCGCACAGCGAGACGATAGAGTTCACGGAAGCTTTCCCGCCGCCCGTGCTGCTCGACGCTTGAGAAGGTCTCCTTCAGCAAGCCAATTGCTGGCCTTGACGAGCTGCACGATGTTGATGAACTGCTTCAACGCCATGACCGGTGCAGAAATTCCCGTGATCACCCAAGGCCAGAAACTGTCAATCTTGTTGGCCCGGGCGAGCTCCAGGGCTCCGGCACTGTATGGACTGGCGAACAGAGTCTGTGGAGGTGGCTGGGGGGGTTGGGTTCTGGAAGTCCGAGGACGGCTGCAGGAGAGACGGCGACAACATTGGAGAGGAGAACGACAGCAGGTAGAGACCGATGAAGAACAGCTCGTTCAGGGCACAGCAAACAAACAGGACGGTCTACGCGAAAACGAGACGAATTAGTCGACGCATCTGGGAAGGAAGAAGATCGCAACAAACCCTGTTGGTATAGTATTGGTGCAGAATCCAGCTTCGGCTGGAATCCACTTTCTTGTGGCTCTGGTCCGCGCCGCCCCTCGACAGGGTGGCATACATGTGCATATAATGGCTGGACAGATCCAGACTGATCAGGCCCTGGAACAAAATGGACCAGCGTGGCCAAGCCGAGCTCAAGAACACCAGAAGGCAGGCAGTCGTACATCGATCCGTCACCATGTCGAGCACGCTACCGAATGTGGTGGATTGATTGAATCGCCGCGCAAGGTATCCGTCCAGTGCGTCCAACAAGCAAGACACGCTATAGAGGAAGGAACATGTGCGTGGGTGAAGAGGCATGTAGTAAAGTGAAGCCACGGCAAGGATAACTCGTACATAGCCTGAACTGTGGTCAGGCTACAAATGCAGCTTTGCAACACAAAGATAGCCCGAACGTACCGACAATGTTCGGCCAAAACAGAAATATGTTCTCATGCTTCTCCTCTTGGGCTCGCTTTGACTTGACTGGTGTTCCATTGCCCAATGGCTGCTCATCCGGCTTTCCGGCAGTTTCAGGAGGCGTTGCCACTTGTTTTCTCGTTCGCGCACTCATCTTGTGTGTATGGAACTTATGGTCTGGCAGATGAGATACTTTGAACTGCGAGTACAAGCGCCGGGTAGGCCCCGCCTGATGTTCGGGGATTGTTGACGAAGAGGACTGGCCAGGAGAAAAGGACAACTGTCAGCAATGCTAGAGATTGACGAGTCCAAAGCCGATCTGAAGCATGGGACCACAGCATATAAATTTCTCCGTCACTCACTCAAAGTCCTAAACTCTCAAGGCCTGAATGACTGCCAAACCGGTTTCGTCGTGCCTGGCAGTGTAGTGTAGCTGGCTGGAGGACAGCAAGAGGCTCCCTATTCAAGATGCGCACTTGATGCACAAATCAAGGAATGGAAAGAGATCATGCAGACTGGGGGAAGAAGAAAACGAGGGACGAATCCCCAGCACGACAGTCGAGAGATCGCTGAGGAGGATACGAGTTTGTAATCAGGCATCTGATATGATAGATTGCGATCGCGACAAAAGTGACTGAGATAAGGAGCTTTTTCGGCGACGTTGTATTCGTATTTTACTTCATTGGGAATCTACCTTAACCTTTTAGGTACAGCACACACTAAACCTTTTTTAGGTTATTACTCGTAGTCTCCGCGGAATGCCGACACTAGCCATCACCAAATTCACCATCGGGTGGCCAGGATAACCAAACCCACTAAACTGTAAATGGAAGTTCACTGACTTGATCAATCAGCATACCTAGGTAGGAAACTATAATCCTCTCCTATTTCCGTACTTTCAGGTAACTACTTACAGAAGTTACAGTAACTACCTAGGTACCTACTCGTCGTGCTGTACGAGTAAACACGGTAAACTTACCACTGACCCCAGCTGTCAAGAGAAGTTCGCAAAAACCAATAGCCAACCAGTAGGACTATGTATTACCTAGAACCCTGCATACTGTACAGTCATGTGTCTCGCGTGATTGACAAGATTTGAAAGATTTACAGGAAACACCGCCCACAACTTCAAGTTCGAGATCGGCGCGGATCAGTGGCTTCTTGCCTGCGAAAGTCTCTGGCTTCCTTGGTGCCCATGCTTCCGACACCACCTTCTTGTCTTCGCTCCCAGCCACCGAGACGCACAACGAGGCACGTCGCATTGTCCGCATTGGGACTCACCTCAGTCGCAAAGTTGACTACATCGCGGGCTGCCTGTTCGGGCGTATGAGCCTCCTTGATCGTGTCGACAATCTCCTGGTCAGGAAGCACCCCGCTAATGCCATCGGACATGAGAACCAAGAAGGAATATTGTGCTGGCCCCATCTCGATGCGCCGGATATCCGGTTCTGCGGAGACTCCCAGGCGCTTGGAGTGAATGTCCCCAAAGGCGCGGGTATTTGCCAATCCACTCATCCGTTCTTCTCCGAAGGAGTCAGTGACAAAACTCGTTGCATAACGACGCAAACGCGACGCCTCGGTCGGAGACGAGGGATGATGGTTGGTTGTCAAAGGAATAGCAGCCCCGGTGGCAGTATCACAGAGTAGGATTCTCGTATCGCCAACATGAGAGACAAGCAGTGATGAGGAACTTGCTGGATGCCAGAATGGCGTCGGTGTTGGCGTGGAAATCATAGCCACGCTGCAAGTACTGCCGCCCATGAAGCGTTTCGGGCCGCCTATCGGCGGACTGCGATACTGACTCGGGCTATGAAGGATATCATGATCATTCAGCGGCTTCTCGGACTGCACTGGATCGTCCTCATTCTTGGCAGCCTGGGCAGAGATAAAGTCCAAGTCGGCCTTAAGATAGGCATACTGAATCACTTCTTCCATGGAGACGCCATATTCAGGGATGTCATCAGTAGCGTTTGCGGAGTCGCCATGGCTAGAGTGTCCTGAAAGGACTCCGGGCGTTGGAAACGAGAAATATGCCGGTTTGAATCTCTTGAAATAGCCACCGACTAGCTTTTTCCAGGCACCAATTAATTTTTGCTCTAGTTCGCGGATCTTCTCCATGTTCGCCGCCTGAATGATGGAAAGGTCATGGGCATAACCTGCAGCAAACCGCCGATGCTTGTGGTTATTTGCAGACGAATTTGGCTGCAAGCTCGATCGGATCTCGAACTCTTCAGCAGCCTTTTCGATATAATCATGCAGGCGGTCCCTGAGGAAATCACTGCATTCGGTGCCTCCATGACCGTCAAATACGCCGAAGTAAAAGACTTGTGGGTCTCCGCTAGCGCTTTCCGCCGCGCGTGCCTCTTGCGGCGAGGACTCGAAAGCATTCTCGGATCCCGAACGCCGGCGAATCGTTACGGAGAGAGGTACCCGTTTTGCAAACGCGGGCACCTCAATGACACCTGCTTGGTAGGTGTCCTCATTGTGCCTCCTGGAACCGCGCGAGACTGCTGCGCCGAAATGGTGCTTGGCACTCCGCAGAGGGATACGTACGACGGTCGTATCCCGGATCAAGCCTGCCGGAGCCTGGACGGAGGCCGGGGGTCGGCCAGAACCAGTATCTGGTGTTGACGCGGCACGAGGAAGTTTATGGAAGGATGTGGATGGACCCCGTGAGTCTGGGTGGAGGGAGGATCGTGGCAGATGCGTGACAAAGTAATCGTGGAAATATCGTCTATCAGCTGGGCGACAAGGGCGGGCTAAGGAGGCGACGAAGACTGTTTGATCTGTTAGCCCATACTCGGATCAATAATGATGTTTTTCATCGACAGGGGGGGATGTTACTGTAGTTTTCGGCCAACGTCCAGCCATGGACGGTTATCCGGTTGGTCGGACATTGAAACATGGATATCACAGCATTGGCGGCGCACAAGATGTCTCAATGACCAAAGAGGGCTCCTTGACTGCGATGTTGCGATATGGGTTTGGGCCGCAGAGCCGCTCGTGGCAGCACAGCGTTCTTGATGATGCCGTATTTTTCCCCATGCAACTTCTAGGCACGGCACTGCGAATCGGCATCGCCGCCGTATGTATGTACGCCGTACGAGGACTAGCTTGTATGTTGACAGCGACAGGGGCGTAAATTACAGCAGAATTACACTCAAGTTGCCTGTTTTGAATTAACATCGTATGTTTGGGAGCTGCCAGAAACGGCATCGTGTGGTGCCGGTTCTGGCACCGCTCTTACGGTTTGCCACGGCCACCCGTCTTTCTGCCACGCACCTTTCGGTTGGGCAATCACAGTTTGATCCTAAGAAAGTGACCCTTTTCCTACCGTGTTGCAAAGCCAGACATGCACCAGGCAAGACAACCGCTTCATTCAACAGCCAATAGCCTATCTGGACTCATTAGTGACTTCATATCTAACAGTACTTATGAGTACTCGAATCAACCCGGAGCTTGATGAAATTGGATTTTCATTCATTCAAGTAAACTTCGTGATTACAGCTGGCAATCAGCTGTCTCACTTTCACCTGACATGATGGAAGCACAACCCCTGTCATTCCACATCATCGATAGAAAGGGCAATCGGAAAACATCCAGAGCTCAGACAACTAGTACATAACACAGAGAATGAATCGATTGCCAAGCTGGCACCGTTATTCCTTGAATTCCTGACCTTCACTTTGTCTCCTGTCTCTGGTGATCTGTTCATTCAGCGGAGGCATACCATAGCCGATGATCACCTTGCTCATGGTGACCATGCGCATTCGACGACGCTGCTGCGAGTAGTCCCCCATCCAGGTAATCGGGGTGAGTCCCAACCTCACCTTCTGATTCACGAAGGTTCTGCTCTCCGCGGCATCCGTGACCATCATGGTTTCTCGGTTGAAGTCCTCGTGAGGCTCTGGAAAGTGGAAACGAATCTCGTACGGTGCAGAATGGAGATTGAGAGCCAGCCTATGGGCTTCCCTGACGATTTGCTTGAGGGAGTCGCGGGCAGCAACGGCCAAACTAGGGCGCATTGCAGGGCCTATCAACCTCCACAACCTCTCCGAATGATTGTCCTGCAGTGCTTGGCAGATTTGATCGAAGTCAGCACGGTTTCTGACGATATCGATCTGCCGGATAGTGGCTGCCAGCAAGGAATGCATCACAATGGAAGCGGCGTTCTTTGCTATTCCAAGACGTCAGCGCCCTTCTTGAGCAGCAAGTTGTTCCGGTTACTATAGAGGTACTTACCGGCATGAAGGTTCTTCTTGAGCGACAGAAGCTCTTTATCGACAGCATGGTCAACGCCCCGGACGACATTATAGAATTTCACAATATCTTGAATGATATAGCGGTTGATCGCTGTGATCACAAGCAGACACCGTATGGTAGGGTCATTGGAAGGCGCAGCTAACATCTTGTGATCCGGAAGGAAGGAGAGCACGTATCCGATGTTCAATCCATTGGGTTCATCAACTCTAGCAGTGAAATTGCGACCAAAGGCATCGGTCATATCCCAGAGGCCATGGAACTGGCTGCTGAAGTATGCCACTTTATGCTCAAAGGCATCTACCACAGTGTTGCTGGTCATCCCATATCCATTCTGTGGTCTGGAGACCTGAGGCCGCGACGCGAAATGTCCAGCATAACGATATCTCACTAGGTCCTGATTGGGAACAGACGACTGCGACGATGCAAAAGGGCCAGCATGGTGATTCGCAGTGAGAGGGGAAAGGGTGTTCTGCTGGTGCGTTTGTGGCATGGGAGCCGGCGGCCTGGTCCAAAGAACCATGCTATTGCCGTTGCCGTTTCTGTTGCGATTGGAGTTGTTACTAGGCAGAACATTTTGTGGACGTTGAGCAATGATCTTGCTCTGCCGAGCAATGGTCATCTTCTGCTTTTCGATAATGTTCTGCAGATGCGAGATTTTGGCCTTAAGGGAGGAAATCTCATAAAATTGACCACGAGAATGCTGTTGAGTTGTCTGAAGAGCTTCCGTGGCCCTCGCTAGCTCATTCTCAGTCTGCAGGCAACGGATCCGCAGCTCCCCCAGCTCCTGAAGGATGGGATCGTTCTGTTGATGCTGGTGCTCTGGGAACTGTGTACTGGGACTGGCAGACCTCGAGCCGACCGGATCCTGCGCCTTGATCTCGATGTTGTTGGCCATGATGAGCAGCAAAGGCACAGGCACAACGGTAGACGATTGACGAGGGAGAATGACTTTTTCGTGAACGGAAGATTCCAGGCGGTGGCTTTGCCGAGCCCTGAAGGCGACACTGAAGTCAGGAAGATGCTCACGACCATGTGTAGGGCTTCAATGAGGAATGAGTGAGGAACCCTTTACTCCGATAACAAGCATTAGGATAGGGTTCATGCTCGTTGAAGAGCTCTTCTGATCAGCTTGCTACGCGGAGCCTGCTATGCGTCCCTATTGTACCCGAAGGGGACTCTAGAGATTCATTTCTGAGCTCCGCGACATGATTTTGAGCCCTTTATGGACGAGATTATCACCAGAAACATCTGTGATGATGATGACCAGTTCACTGTCCAATGAAGAGCATAGCTGCGGATGTTGCGGCTGGAAGACTAGTAATTGCACTCAGTTTCATACCATGACTGAGGATTCATTTCATGTTTTGAGTTCTATAGCAATTGTTAGGGTACAATGGCGGCAGCACACAGTCACAAGGACCGCATGTTCTCAGCCGATTGGACAAGCAAGCATCAGATGCTACCAATGTCTCCAAAAGACAAAGAGATAAAATCTCCATGGCCCCTATTCATCGAACGCCTATCACAGGATTGAGTAGACACGCCAGCCAGGAGTACAACCATAACTACATGAAAATAATGGTGATGTAAAATAGTCTACTTGCAGAAGAAACAAGGAATAACAAATGACCTACCATGAGCTCCCACGTCTTCAAATCGCCTTCGTACGGGAAAAGAGACTGCTGTAGACAGCGTCGACAACAGGCTGCGCGCTGATTTGTCGGCCACCAAAGAATCGTCCATTGAGGCCCTTGATGGCGTTCTCTCCGCCCTGGACTCGGTCGAACTTGAGGTAGATGTCGCCTTGCGAGTTCGGATCTACAGCAATGTGAACCACGTGACCATATTTTTCTTCGCACTCCTGGCGAACGTCTTCTTCCAACTCCTTGATCCAGTTTTCGCCCTCTTCCCTGCAAAAATGTTAGTGAATCTGCCACGGAGTTGACGGAACGAGCGTCGACTTACTCTGCAGGGTCAAACATGTTCCGCAACAATACGCATCGACTTGCCATGTTGACATTGACCGGCAGTGGCTTAGTTTCTGTCTTCGGCCGGAGCATCTGACGCTGCTCATCTGCAGACTGTTCGGGTTGATCTGTTCTCGCCAATTTGCGCATCAATGCATCTCTGCTATAATTGTTGAAGTTCACACCAGCAACGTCTGTATCATCCAGCGCGCTGGCACCACCCGCGCCACGATCATTGTCTCGACCCCCAGCACGGTCGAAAGTGCTGGTACCGCCGGCATGCACTCCGCGGCCTCCATGGCCAGAGAATGAGGAACCCTGGTACCCTTGCTGACCTTGGCCCTGGAAACGTTGCAGTAGATTGGCCGTCGATTCAGGGGTGAACTTATCGTTGCCAAGGCCAACGCGGATCGGCCGACCAGCAAGGTCGAATCCGTTCATTTTCTCCAAAGCCTCCCTAGCAGAGTTGGGGTCACGGAACCTATGCAGGAGAAAAGGGGCGTTAGTACTCGAACGACTTGGAAAAAAAAAAAAAAGAGCGGGAAAACATACTGCACAAAGCCATAGCCCCGGCTCCGGCCAGCCTCGTCCTTCTGGAGCTGGACGAATTCTAGTTCACCAAAAGGTTCGAAGACATTCTGGAGATCATTCTCAGTGATACTGAAATGAATGTTACCAACGTACAACCTGTGAAACGGCGCGGAAGCGGAATGACCAGAATCGGAGTGTCGGGCCTGACGATTCTTCTCGGCTTCGGTCAACTGTGCGATGATGGGAATCCCTAGAAGTTTCTGGCCAGTGAGCTGAATGGCAAGCGGGACAGATTCTTCGTTCTTAAATTCAACGTAGCCCACGCTGGTTACCACGGTTAGCTTAGGTGATCAGAACACCAGTCAGGAGAGAAAGTGACATACCCTTTCGACCTTCCACTCACGCGATCCTTCACGATCTGGGCTTCCTTGACGGGGCCCACCTTCTCGAAGAATTCAATCAGTTCTTTCGTCCTCAGGCGCGCGGCAAGTTGTTGGACAAAGATGGTTCTCTTGTCACGCTCATCATCGTTGGGTGTTGGTGATCGGGTGCGGCGCCTGGGGCTAGGGCTACGTCGTCGTCCGTCGCGATCACGACGGTAGTATCTGTCGTCATCACGGTCCCTGCGGGATCGTCCCGAAGGGCGATAGTATCTGTCGTCGTAGGGAGAGCGTGACCTTGTTCGCGTACGGCCTCCACCGCGGTAGTAATCACCCCCGTAGCGGTCGTCACGGTCACGGCGACGACTCCGACTTCTCCTTCTACTTCTATGGCTCCCGTTAGCACTGCCATGCTCGCTCCTCGGACTCCTCAAGTCATCTTCGCCTCGATCGCGTCTTCGATCCCGACTGCGATCTCTGTGCCTGCGCTCCCGGTCAGGAGAACGGGGGCGATCACGGTCACGGTCGCGGTCGCGGTTACGGTCATGGTCGCGGCGTTCAGATGGATCCTCTTTCAGGCGGCCTCCGTCCCGTTCTTCAGATGATTTCTCCGTTGTAGCGGAAGCCGCAGCGGATTCGAGAAGCGCTTCCACATCGAGCGCTGACATGGCGGACAGTGCGCTAGTATCTCCTGAACGATAACTGACAATGAAGATCGACGATGTGGCGGAAAGGGGTGATCACTTTCAACAAGCTAAAGGCGAAAGCAATATCGATAACGGATTTGCAGACCTTTTCTCTGGTGCAGTCAAGGAGAGCAACGGAAAACCAGCCGGCTGTTGAACTCTCAGGGCACGACTGAGGCGACCGGAGCTTTGGGCAAAGAACAAGCGTGAAGGTTTGAGAGTCGAACCGCCGAACAACGCAGTGTTTTCTCTGGAATCGATTAGTAATGCATTTTAGCCACGTTTGGAAATTACAAGATATACCTTCCTATACAAGTAACTACCTACGTGCACAGGTACTGTACCTACCTCTAGTAGTAACTATACGCAGTCCGGAGTACCCCGTACTCCGTACGGAGTACCTTACTCCATACCTTACTCCGTACATACGAGTACTGAACAAGTACCCCGTAGTTGATACTCCGTACGAGTACTCCGTAGTTACGAGTACGGAGTACATATTATGTACTCGTATGGAATACTCTGTACGAGCTACTGTAAGAAGTAACTAGGTAGCCAGAACAATACGGTAACTGTCGGTAAGTTAAGGGGTAACGGACTCACCGAGTAATGCAGTAACTACTCGTAGTAGGAGGATACTCTGTAACTTACGAGTACTTACCTCAGTCCCGACTCCGTACATAGTGGTAATTTTGAAGTTGCAGTGCCTCGGCGAATGGCAACAATGAAGCAATGACGAACAATATACTACGGAATAATCCTAGACTTCAGGCTAAGGGATCGTCTTATGTACTACCGAAGCAAGATAAGTAATATCCATTCTCAACAAATAAGATAACATGACAAGAGTACCCCCTATTATAGATTACAAACCTTCGAGCTCTATCGGAAGTCCGGAAGCGAAAGGAACCCAGCGAGGAAAAGGAAAAGTCGACGGATATCATCAGGCTTGCCATCAACGCTATGGAAATTAACGACGACCTTCGAAAATGGCAAAGTTAATCCGTCTTGATCTCGGTTGGCGGAGGCAATTGAAGCTCGGTGCCGAAGACACGGTCCCAGAAACGGCTCGTCACACCGAAGCCATTCTGGAAATCGGCAAAATGATGCTGGAGATGGTACTTCTTCAGCTGCTTGTAGTAGTAGGGCAAGCTGCAGACAGGTCAGCGATGAAAAGCCCCTCACCCATGATCTGCGGATTACTGACTTGCGATGATGAAGAAAATAATGTGTCATGTCGTAACATACGTATCCAAAGATACCGCCACAATATGCCAGAACGGCAGCATGCCAGTTGTAGAAAATCACTGCGTGAGCAAACTTGTAGAAGGGTGCAGCAAGAATAACGAACAGCGCCGGCGGTAAGACCAGTCGGTACCGGTCCATTGGCAAGTAGTGGTGGATGCCGTGGAGGAGAAAGTGAAGGGAGATTCCGACACGATTATCAGGTAGCCATCTATTTACCCGTCAGCATGAGCGAGATGAGGCTCGAAAGAGCAGTCACGACATACTTGTCGATATGGAATAGAAATCGATGCATGACGTATTCAACAAGAGTCCAAAAGAAGAGGCCAAACAGCCAGTATCCCGCAGCAAGCACGTAGTTATTGAAGCCGGAAAGACCAACAGCTGTCCCATATGCGACGCATGGCAGCCAGATGATAGGTACCAAATACCAAGGTGTCTTAGATAAAGGTTCTAGGAAGTTCCCGAATAGCGGCGCGGATTCCCCGCCCTTGTAATGCCGGGGACGATGGACCTGTGAGAGATAGAACTCCTTGGAAAAGCCACCATACCAGAGCTGGGGGAACAGTGGTTTGCTCAGGTCGAGGAATTTGTGCGTGCGGTAGTCCGCAACAATGTCTGTTTCCTTCGATAGGTCTTCTTCCGATGCCATTCCAGTACTGGCATATACGCGCGGGCCGGACCCATTCGTTTCAGCAGTTGTGGCACTTGACTTGTCGTCTGACTCGAGGAAACCGACATGGCATTCCTCCAAAATCTCGTACGCAGCCTCAGTGTGGATATGGGAGATGGGATCACGCATAATCTTCGTCACGTCGGAACCTGCATGCTGCAGAATCAAATCGGCACCTCCGGGATGATCGTCCAGAAATCCGGTCACGTCATATACTTTAGAACCGATTGTCACAAAACATGACTTCTTCGAGTTGTGTGATCGAACTTCGGCTTGTGTAAACGTAGGCAGGGGTTTGCCTGGCATGATGGGTTCAGCGTGAATCTGGACGGGAGAAAAATGACCACAAGACAGCAGTGCAAAGAGTAAGCTAGTCGAATGAGGAGCAATAAAGATTGATGGGCACTGCGGTGGTGGGAGATGGGGCTTCAATATGCGCAGATTGTTGATTTTTTGAGAAGCATGGAGCAAAGCCATGTGATGGGTTTGAAGTCTGTTAGGTTAGGTTACTGAATATACGGATCGTACGGGGTACCCGTCAGTTACGAGGCCATACTCTCGACTCCGTACGAAATTGCTCAGAAATTGTCAGCTGATATTGTGAGATATCCCCTCACCAGTCACCACCATAGGGTCCCAAGCTTCAAGAAATTTACTCTCCTATCCTTTCCTCAAAGTGAAGTTCTCTTTGCAGCATCTGGGCGCCAGTGGATGGGAAAGTTTCGATGTAGGTAGTTATGAACGCTCCACCGCATTACGGAGTCTTTACCAATCTTCCCGTAATTATGGAACAATCAGGTGCATTAGTTAATTACCGTGTGCACGTGATTCCATCATGCCTTACGGAGTACTCCGTACAAGTTACAAGTAACTAGCTTAGTCATCAGTTCGGGAGAACCCATTCCGAATAACGTGTAGCTTCCTAATTAAGTATGTACGAGTAAATACTCCGTAATTTTTGTGTACGGATACTCTGTACCTGCAGGCTGCAGCTAGGATAGCATCAGCCCATCAACTCGCCCCTAGGGTTTGAGCCCTAACGCACCTCGAAGTTCCGTGTACAAAAGCATTTCTGCGTCCCAGAATCCTTCATCGATGAGATGAGGGGGAGCATCGACATGATGAATTCATCCAGTAGCTCTTTCTTCCATTGTCACCTCTGTCGTCCATCCTGAAACTTCCAGACCAGGAACTCATCTATTTCGCACCAGTTCATTCCAGTACTACGAGTAGTACTAATGCTCGTAGTATCTACTCCATAGTACTACTGTTAGTCCTTAGTGAGCCCTCTCACTTTTGCACGATCGAGGACAAGTTTACTGCCATCTCTACATACTTGTAATAACTAGCTCTCCAGAACTTGAACTCGTAGGCAACTGCTGTATTAGGCATTTATTCGATTTTTATCAGAGTTGTCAGCTTAACTGCGAGAAACTTCAACTACTACATAGTAGGAAGTGAGATATAGCCTTTTAACGTTTGACTCTGCGAGTCCACGAAGTTGAGACATCGAGTTTAACCTTTGGTGGATTACGAGGAAAATACTCTGAACGATGCACGGAGGCCCGTACTGGGGTTTTCTTACTACTTACTACATACAGGGTATGGGTACGGGAGTACTCGGACAGTAGTCGCCTACGGAGGATTAATGTGTGAGTGCGTCCCTGGAGCACGGATTGTTGCAACTCGCAGCGAGCGAGGTGTTTTCCAGGTATGCAATTGCGCTCGATTGCATGAAGGAGAGCTACGGAGATATTCGATGCGGAGTTGCCCGGCCGCGAGTCTCGTAACTCTCTTGATGCTGGCCTGGAGTCTATGTATTCTGAATTTCTGATTGAGGTATTATTTTGTCTCTGATTGTCACTCGAGTTTCATCCTTCGAACCATGTACTCATAGCTTGCGCTGTGAGACCCATTGCCTCGCTTCCGTCGTCAACCAGCCGAACGAGTTGGTCTGAAGAACCTGGGCCAAGAAGCCCAGAGGCCATTATTATATCTCCGCTCCAGAGCTCCCAGGCCCTAGGGCTCGCACTGGCAAGGCTCAAGCAGCATCGTGGCGGGGTGCCAACGTGCCAGCGCCACTCGATTTGGGAAATTAATTTACTAACTAGTAGGTACTCCGTACGGAGTCTGTACGGACCACGGAGGACCACACTGTACCATGGACTACGAGTTAGTCGTGTTCTTGGCCAGTATGGATCGACACTGGGATTTTTGGTGATTGAGGTCGTTGAACTGCAAGAGTGCAAGTCTATTGTGGTGATTGTCCCATCCTCCAGGGCTAGAAAGCGCGTATTAACGCCTATGGCCTCGGAATGAGAGTAAAAGAAGCTCACCTGTCAAGCTTCGGACGTTTTTCTCCTGTGATGCGACTGAAACCAAGTTAAGCATGCTAGTGCCCGGTGGTGACAGTGGTCCCATTCAAGAACGCAATTTTAAACAAAGTTAAGAGTCGAGATTGCGGGATGCAAACTGAGTGGACGAGACGCGACCTCACGCTGTCGAGACTCGAAGCCCCAAGCCACAGAGGGAAAGCATAGACGCTAACAGCGCGCCATCATTCCCAGTCTGGCCGACGCCTCTCGATCTGATGCTCTCAAATTCTTTCCACGCCCTAACCTATTTCCCCATCGAGTACTCCGTACTCCGTACGGAGTAGATGAGTACGGAGTAATACTAACCTAAAAATGCCTTCAAGGTTGGCAGAAGAGCCGATCACAAGCCTAGAGCAACTAGCGGAGCTATCATCTTGATTTAGAGCGAACACACTTGAGCTTACATATAAGCGAGACTTCTCAAGCCCCGCGGACATTGCTTGAACGCTTTGGGTACTTCAAGGTGATCAAGGGCTTCGGACGCAATCACGGGACCAATCGTGAACAATTGTCAAGTAAGGCAGTGTCAGGACTGATCGCGACAAGCCTGGGAGGAAAAGAAGGGCGAGTTGTCAATCTCCTCAGATAACACCAAGCAAATATGTCATCTCCTGCACCGGCGCGTCCTCAAATTCATCCAATTCGCTATCATCTCGCGCGGCTGCAACAGACGAAACCACATCTGCCCTATGGTCGGCTTATCTGTGTCGCTGCAGCCCCCTCCGTCACGTCAACGGAGATGTTGCTGGAACTCGCAGACTTGGTCGGGCCATACATCGCCATTTTTCTGATCCAGGCCGACGTGATTGACGACTGGACACCGGAGACGGGGCATAAGCTCACCGTGATCGCCAGAAAACATGATTTTATTCTGTGGGAAGGCGGCAGAGTGTTGAATGTCAGTCCCAGCGTGGTCGGGAAGTCGGAGGAGGAGAGATATCATGCGACGCAGATTATGCAACGGAGATACACCAAAGGCATCGTCCAAATTGCCTCTTGGGCTGGATTGGCGTCTTACTGGACCACTCCAATGCCAGCAGAAATGCAGGAACATGACCATTTGATCCCTGCTCTGAAGAGCGCCGCTCGAGAAACTGTGGCTAAGATCTCACGGCTGGTCCAGACGGAAATCACTGTGGAAGATGACGGGCAAGGATCCGAGACCGCTTCGCAAACCGACAACCCCGCGCGCCGTGCTGAAGAGGACCTTCCGATCAAGTTCTCGAATATCTCGATGACTCAGTCGATCACGCAGTCTTATGAGTCATCCGATAAATTCCATCACGTTTTGCAAGAATCGGAGACAGCGGTTAACCCAGGAGATGGTTTCGAGGGCGCGGAAGAGACCAAGACCGTTTCTTCAGCGTTCCACCTTGCCCGAGGTTTGATACTGGCGCTTCCAGCGGTTGATAACCCATACCCTTTCGTATGGGATTACCGTGACAGTTGCCTAGCGGCCGGTCGCCTCAACCGGGATTTTGTGGCAGGCTTCCAAGTCCACGATCATTGGACCGTTGTCTCGCGAAACCCCAATATTCTCAAGGGGACCAGCCCAGCCGCGGACCCTTATGGAGATAAAGAGAGGCAATCGGGAGAGGATCCCGACGGTGGGTTTATCATTTTGTCTCCGCTGCCAGGCGCGGAGGAGTCGTACGAGGCCGATCAGATTGGAGCTGCTCTCGAGGAGCTCATCAAAAAGGCTATTGACGCCACTGGTGACAACAGCGGCCCAGTTGTACCCCCGAACCGCATGCTTCATATCCCTGTGATCCCGCTGGGAAATCAAAAGAAGCGTCAGCTATCATGACCGGTATGACTTGTGCACTTGGTGGCATGCAAGCGATACTACCCTAGAACATCATCCTGCTTACGGAACTTTTCATACATAATGCATTGTTCTGGTTGTGGATTGATCGGTATGTTAAACGCGTTCGAATCGATTGTTATTGAAGGATTAGTATCGAATGCACAATGGTTCATGAGCAGTACAATACAGTATCTGCCCTAGGTTTTCTAGAAAGAACGGAGTCGGAATGGACCGTGGTTCTCTGCTGTCGACGGAGGAGCGGATGACACCAGGCGTTGCCCTGATAGGCTAATTTTTTTTTTTTTTTGTCCTTATCAACCGACAACCATAACCTACACAGTTCTTAACTGGGCATAGTTTAACCGTCTGAAGAGACAATAAAACTCTCAATATCTCCCTACTCCGTATCGAAGTCCGCCAGTTTCGTTTGCGAAGTGCAGTGTGTGTACTAGTAGTCCTCGTATTGTTTGCGAGCAGTGTCTCCAAAGGTTCACGGTCAACATGATAACAGCTGTTGATGACGAGCAGCCTTTGCATGGTACGTCTCATTTATATACGATTCGGTCCGAAATTGTCGAGCTTGACCACTGATAAGTGGACCGTCCGCGGCACTACCAAAAGAGAATTACAGTGTTTGATCTTCCTCAGTTATACCGCAAGCCAACTGCAGAGGAGCTCCTTCAAGCTTTAGAATTACTCGCAATCAGGCCTAGAACTTTCGGCAGCGCGGTCGGTGATGCGCCGCGAAAAGTCGTCGTCGATCCAGCCGGCGTCTCGCGATATCTCACGTCGATAGTGTCTAGTTCGCTCGCGTGGATCGAGTCCCACGAAGCGAGGGAAGAAGTGTGGAATGCAGCTGCAGTCAGGCTGAGCGAACGGTCTGGCCGAACTGCCATGCCGTCAATGTCACGTGTGTTTCACATACCACTCTCCGCCACGCAAGAAGTCGCTCTGACCTTGCATGAGCCATCGCTCACCGCTGACAACTTGGGGATGAAGACTTGGGTGTCGTCCTATGTGCTGTCGCGGCGTCTGCACACGATCCTCGACGCCGTACCCGAACTCGTTCCGTCAGAGTCTACCACCTCTCAATGTAGCCAGCAGAAAGTGCGGGCCTTGGAGTTGGGATCGGGGACTGGGCTGGTTGGCTTATCATTTGCTGTCCTCCGCGGGGCATCGGCATCGGTTCATCTCACGGACCTGCCTGCTATTGTACCCAATCTGTCACATAACGTCGAGTTGAACCGTAGTGTGCTAGAATCGAGTGGCGCGCAGGTATCGGCTGGTGTGCTAGATTGGTCCGTTGTTCCCGATACCGAACCAACACGCGAGGACCGGTACGATATCATCCTCGCTGCCGACCCGCTGTATTCTCCCGAACATCCAAAGTGGCTTGTGCAAACGATTGCTCGATGGCTCAGCTCTGGCGTGAATGCACGTGTTGTCGTTGAAATGCCGCTGCGTGAGGCGTATCTTCCGCAGGTTGAGGAGTTTCGGCAGAGGATGACTGAGATTGGTCTCGGGATAATTGAGCAAGGCGAAGAAGTCGCCTATGATGACTGGGAGACTGCGACAGGGGATCTGATGGAAGTGCGGTGCTGGTGGTCTGTATGGGGATGGAGCGAGAAGGTTTGACATTGGGTACGACAGCCCTACTGATTTGACGTTGTTATGATGATGAGAGACGACGGTCACAACAGACCTAGATAGTATAGACTCATGAAATAGAGCATATAGAGCATCTGACAGACCTCGGCGAAACCCGGACACCAATTCCTGCAGCACGATAAGTTCCTGGTGCCTCATTAGAGTACCGGGGGCCTTCGCCATCGCGAATTCGCTCCGCCATTCTGAATTCCAGGTCTTCCAACGTACGGAGGGCACCCTTCATATCAAAATTAGAGCCGCAGGCCTCCCCATTGGACTTCCCCAAAGGATGATGACACCTCTAGCATGAGGGATCAACCCCTCAAGCATGCAGAACGTCCGACATGACGCCATGACCTTATGACGTCACCTGCGCTTTGGAAACAGTCAGATGCACATCCATCCTTTGAAAAATGAAGCTGATCTGCCGGTGAGGGAAAAGAAGCATCAGAGGAGAAAGAAAAAAGTAAAAGAAATGGTGTTCGGTCTCTTATCCATCATCTCGATCCCGACAGTGACCGGCATCTCACTAGGGGCAAGCGAGCAACGGAAACGGAACCGTCGGCGAGATGACGAGAAACGCATGGCTAAATTCTTCATGGATGTGTACTGCGATGGGCAAAAAGAGGTAGTGCAGAAGTTGAATGGACAGAGAGTTGTTTTAAGGAACAATAAGGTACCTTGGACTGTACCTCCGCCAGAACTGTTTTTTAGGTCCTGGATTACGACATTTGATGCTAATGGCGGAACCTGTACATCAGGCATATCTTGACCACGCAGATCCATCTCTTGGAACCCATTCAAGTCATACCGCGCAAGCATTCTACATCGCTTATCCCGATGAATCTCGAAAACGCGGCGATGGGCTTGTGAGTTCCGTTTCCGATGATCCACCCATGCTCAACTGGCTTTATGTCGATAAGGATACGATGGAAGTTAAATACGGGAATAGAACGCAAAGTATAGAGCATATTGTTGGACCATGGGATTGGACCGAAGGGGATGATGAAGAAGTTGGGGTGGTACTGGAACGGGCAGAGGCATTCGCTGCGGTCGAAGAGGAAGAGGACGTTTGGGCACTCTATTATGATCGATATGATGAGGGTCTGGCCGGATATGTCGATTCTGGGAAGAGGGTCATCCCGGTCAGCATTGACAGGACTTTGGTTGAGCCTTCGCAGCAAAATAGGTGACATCGGATTTGATTTCTATTCTAGAGGTACACTCCAAGTTCATGATATTGGGTATCATGTACTCCGTATTCTGACAAAGGTATTCAGTGTGACTCAATTTTCGCTGCTCTGGGACTCTGCCCTCCTCTTGCGACTAGCCATGATTGCTTCTTTCTTTCGCCGTTCTCGTCGACGGTCATATGCGCTCTTCGTACTGATCCGATTTCGTCGGGCCTCACGAGCCAGCTTCTCATCCCCTCGCAACTTGGCTGATGCTTGTCTGGCCTTGACGCCATGTTTCTTGAGATACTTCCTGTCCTCTTTACTGAGGTCTGGGAGTGCATCCAGCAGCCATTTCTGCACGGATTTATCTTCGGTTCGACCTTGAAGTTTTTCGCTGATGTCGATCATGTTCGCAATGCTCTTGACGTAGGGGATATCCTCTTTCGTATAGAAAGTCACTGCAACGCCACCCTCGCGACCTGCACGACCTGTGCGACCAACACGATGCACATAGGCTGCGCTTGATGTGGGTATGTCGTAATTGATGACGCCGTTGACGCCGCGGAAATCGACGCCTCGAGCCAACAGGTCAGTGGTGACAATGATCCATATCTCCCCTTTGCGAAAACCTTTCATGATCTCGGAACGACGCTTTTCGGAAAGGTCCGAGTGCAGGACTGCAATGCGCGAAGAGCCTCCGGCCTCCACAGGGATATCGTAAAGCAACTCGGAATACAGAGCAACTGCACGAGGAATCGTTTGCGTGAAAATCAGAAACGGTGGCCTCAGCCGCGGTTCGTTCGAAGGAACGGGCGCAGTCGGATGAATCAGCTGCCGAAGACCGAGCAGTTTACCCTGTTCATTGCTCGCATAGACCAGTTTGTGTCTGATGTTTGGAACAGCGGTATCTTTTAACCCGATGACGACCCGAATCAGAGGCGCGGCACGACTGACGCCTAGGGAAGCGCGTCGGTCCTTGATCATTGACTTGGTGAACTCCTCAATGCTGGAACCCATCGTAGCAGACCAGAAAGATATTTGTAAATCCGCATTTGTGCACGCCTTCCAGATTGCCGTTGTTTGGTCGCGGAAGAGGGGATCCAAGAGTACATCCGCCTCGTCAAGAACAAGATGCCGAACCGAGGGCAAAGGGGACACAGCTGTTTTCTGTTTCGCGGACAGCGCGTTCACTAGAACCAATGGTGTAGTCACGAGGATGTCGCTCTTGGTGAGGGCAACGTTTCGTCGTCGTCTTTCATCATGTGACTCGTCCGGCTTTTCTTCATCATCGTCGCTAGATTCAGTTGACGATGAATCTTCACCTTCTGTATCATCTTCCAGTTCTTCCTGATCATCTACTACCCTCATGCCTTTTCGCATGGCCGTAACCTTGACACCAGTCCCGAGAGCAAGCTTGCGACCCTCATTGGCAATCTGTCCAACCAGCTCCTTTGTCGGGGCAACAATGATTGCGAAAATCTCACGTTTACCCGGATTTTCTCGATGATGACGAACCACCTTGTGGATCAATGGGATCATGAATGCTAAAGTTTTGCCGCTGCCTGTAGGGGCAACCACCATGAGGTCTGGATTGGTATGAGTCTCTGTGTCGCTCTCCGTTGATACGGAGATGCCCCCAAGAAGTATAGGTAGGCTGCCGATTTGGACTTCGGTTGGAACACGAAAGCCTTGCTCCGCTATATTTTGCTCGAGGCGTTTTGATATGGAATATCTCTTGCGTAACGCTCCAAAAGACGTCAACGGCTCCGGGTACAGTTGTCGTGCCTGCTTTTGCTGCTTCTTCGTCATAGAGGCTATCATCTTGTCTATCTTTTTACTCTTCGTCTTCCCGCCCAGTTTTATGGCCAGAATCTCCCTCAAATCCCTTAGATCGCTGACCTTGATCTTGTGCGACTTGAGAATGGAGCGACGCTGCGCTTCATCCATGCTTTTCGTGTCCTCATCTTCAGCAGACTCTTGGTCGGCCTCGCCTGATCTTTGTGAACGTTTCAACACTGTCTCATTCGCACTAGACGAGGCCCTCTTCGGCGCTCCGAAGAAGTCTAGAGTCTGATCATCGCTTGCCTCGGAATCATCGACCGTCTCTTCGCTATCCTGTCGTTTTCGCTTCTTGGACGATTGGGTATCAGCGGAGCGAAACAGCTGGGGATTCTCGGATTTGCCGGCGGATGGAAGACGAGAGGATGCGGTGGCAATCGGTTTGGGTTTGATATTGGATGAGCGAGTCAGGACTTTGAGGGCATCCATGACGACCCTCGCGTCTGCTTATTTGTTCGCCGCTTCGCGTTGACAGAGAAACACAGTCGAGTAACACGTCGAGATCGATGGTATCGCGGTCGTCAATACTGCGTATGAGTAGCTTTGAAGAAAAAAATATCATTGGTCTGAAAAGTCCAGCCAATCAGGAGGCTCCGTTTCGTAAATGGGTCTGGCATTAGTTATCCAACCCGCTCTTCATGCTGACAGGATAGAAGTACTCCGTACTCCGTACACTTTGGAGAAACTGACAAAGACCAACTTACGTTGTTTCTTTACCATGTTACTTGCCTGGTATATGTATCTGCGCAGCTAACATCTCTCCATTGTCTATCATACAATAGTACAAGCCGCCGTCAACAGCACAAACAAAGGAAATGAAACACAGTTGTAGATGCCGATGGTGTGTCGATGCGAAAATCAGGTCATAGGAAGAGTGTGGTATGAGAATCTACCTAGTGACCTCTCGCGTGTTCAGGCTCTCCTCGGTACCCAACCAAATGACGGCGGCCAATGATTTCGCCAACAGTGAAGAAGCCGAGCACCTCTGCGGCAGTCACACCGATCAGGGCCAGCTCCTTGTTGCTGAGGTTGCGCACACGATTGATGATAGCCTGAGGTGAGCCGACGGTATTGCTCAACGTAGAGGGGTTGCGGAGCGCATTGAAGAGTGGCGCGAAGTACGAGCGGAACGTAGCCAGATCACTGCAACGATCGAACCGTTAGAGCTAACAATCCGTGGTGACGAGAGTATTATGAATAGGAGAATGTAACTTACGGCGGGTACATGTTCTGGCCACGGAAAACAAGTCTACTGAGCTCGAAGCCGACTTTGGTGTAGTAGATAGTCGGGGGAATCATGCCTGCATAACATCCAGTTTAGCAAATTGCACCAGGAAATGACAGAGTTAAAGGCGACAAAGAGCCGCTGAAGGGACTATGAACAGAACAGGAGGGGTTCATACGGTCCACGAAAGAAATGACTCGGCCGGCCGGGCCTCCGATCTTCCTGAGCGCACTACCAATATTCTGCGCGGCATTCGCGATGACCGGTCCAGCTGTGGAAGTCACCCTAGACAAGCCTTCCGAAGCCTTTGACGCGGTCGATGACGCAGCCTCTCGGGTTTTATTCGCTGCTTGTGACGAGGAAGAGTTGTGGCGGATAGCGGTCCTTCGGGTCAGGAATCGCGACTGCCGAAGCACGGCGCGAGATACCGTTGTAGGGGTCATAGTGCCTTCAATCCTTCGAGTCGGCGGTCAGGGCAGACACTTGGACGGCAAGGATGGAGAACAAAGTGGTCGGGGTCCCTGTTGCAAGGGCAGAGGAGACTCAATTGGCGGGCCTCGAGCGAGTGCACCTTCTGACCATCCAGGCCGATCGAGATTGCGGAAGAGTGGACAACACCGGAGAAACTAGGAAATCCTTTCAATCACGTGATAATGCTACAAGTTCCCAGCTCCACTTTCCATAACTGGATAACTAGTTCGTAAGTTCGTATTTCCGTTGCTTTACGTTATGTAGGGTTAACTATTTCCAGAATAGGCACTCCGTAGGTAAGCCATCAATGTGAGAGTGTGGAACTAGACGTCCGAATGAATGTATGAATCTATGGATGACTAATGACCTAGATACATGTAGAGAACCACCAAGAGAATAAAGCCCCCGAATGGTGGACTGCACAAGAGCTGGACAAGCCTAAGCGAGTGCTGACTAAGCACTACATCCAACAGAGAGTCCACTTGCAGCTTCATTTTCTTGACAACCATCATGTGCAATGTGCAGCTCTACGATTATGAATCTTCTTGAGAATATCCCTCCTTCTGATCATTGGGAAACTCCAAGCCTAACACATGCTAACACATGCTATTCAGCAGGTCCAGATTGTAACTACTAACATCAAGAAAGGAAAGGATCACGCTGTTAGGTACTATCTACCCATATCCCGAGGTTGAATCATGTCATCCCTTGACGCGAAGAGGCTGTCAAATCGTTCATCTTCGGTCCCGGCGCCACATTGGAGAAGTCTACCCTATTGGATTGGTCGGCGAAGAAAGGCGACGATCATCCTCTTATGAACTTTGCAAAGGGATCCCAGCAGAATGAACTGTACTCTGAAAAAGTACTTATGCGTGTTTCAGTGAGCAAAGTTGCAGACTGCAGAGCCAGTGGACTCAGGTAGAAGCTTTTCAGGAGGACAATCGACATGCCGATCCATGATTCTCAAGATCTCTTCTACAGAAGCTTCCCATCAGCCATGTGAGTCTCCAACCACCCAATTACCATCTTCGTTCTCGCCAAATCAGCAAAGTTGCCATGATCCGGGGAGATCACCTCCCTGTAGACAGGATCCTGTCTGACATCGATATAATCTTGGACATCTCGGAATGTGATCTGAATGAGGCAGTCAAAATCCGCCATGCCTGTCTCTGGAAAATCGCCAAAGATCTGGTTCATCATTTGTCTTGTTCCCGTGGTATTGTGCGTCTGTGCTCAATCACGATTCAGTCCAGAGACCTTGGATCCTTTGTGAGACAAGAAGATTTTCCTCACCATTGTATAACCAAGGATTCTCTTCTTGATCAGAAGCTCTTTCACGAGAGGCGCATGCTTTTCACTCGTGTAGCGATGATAAGCCTCTTCGTCCATCCCTGGCAATCGATACGCACAAATAGTGAGAGCAAAGACACGAGGAAGCTGTCCCGTCATGGTGACTGAGTACGGCGAATTCTCGAACATATGCAAGCTTCCCTGCCTGAGAATAGCTGATTATCTCTCATCAAACGATTTTGCCTCCTTTTATGTTGTTGCAGCCGGAAATTGGTGCTCTACGCATACCCTGACTTGTAGCATATCCCTCCCCACTAGATATCTCATAATTGTCCATTTTTTGTGCTACTGTGTGGCAGAGGGTCCTGGATGAGTCTGGAAACGGTAGGGAATCCGGATAAAAGCGGGGAAGAGAAAGAGCGAGTACACCAGGAGTAATTCAGACACATGATGCCCAAAGCACTCGGATGCTGGATCTGTACAATTGCGCTTGTACGACGCTCCTAACAGTGTTCTTCAAAAGTGGATTGCATATTACCTTCAATATTATGGAAACTGGGCATTCTTTATCAGTTCGGAGTCACAGAATCAGTGGCTTGTAGTGGCAGTTGTGTTGCCACACGAGTTTGGTTTCTCATGCTTGACCCTAAGTCAATCCATTGTTAGGCATTGTTAGGAACTTATCGGGGATATCAGCACAACAAAGTGACATTCATCTTCAGTAAATGACAATAACTAGTAGTTGTATCCTCAGTTTCCCTTGTAACACCAATCTCAACAGTTCTTGGCTCTTGTTCAAGGATTGGAGAAGGTCAAAGCTTCCACCTACTAATAACTGGGACTGCTATTAGTCTTTATTGTGACCAGTCATCGGCCTGAAGCCGTTTGTGAACACTGGACTCTGCTGCACTTTATCCCAATCGTGCAACATAAAACCATTCTGCACGGAGCATTCAACCTCCTCCTGTCCGCGAGCCAAAACCTCTGTGTCGTAGGCGTGAACAGCCTCGCAAAGACTTGCACTGCCTGATCTTACAAGGAGAATGGCTTCTGTCAAGTGACTGACATCGCAGATGCAGTGATTAAGACCCTGTCCTCGATCTAAACCACCTTATTGTTAAACTTGGGATATTTCACGCCTCGGGACAGAAATACGCACATGGAGGCATAGGGTGTGCAGCATCTCCGACAAGGGTCATCCGGCCACCGCGGTTGTTCCACTTCTTGGGAATCCAATAGCTAATATCTGCTTTGTGAACTTGAGTGTCGTCGGGAATCCATGTGAAAGCGGATCTAGCCGGTTCGCCGAGAGTTTGGGCCTTTTCTTTGATGAGCTTCAGTCGCTCACTGTACGACAGCGAGTTGTCGTAGTCCGCAAACCAAGCCATTGCCAGATGGAAAATCCAAGTCTCTGGATGATCTGGTCCATCAGGCATGCTAGAAACTATCGATAGGTAAGAATATTTTCAGGTGAATTGCAATAGTTGGTACATGAAACCCACTCGATTGGAATGCATGGAAAGATCGATCGCTTAGAGCTAGGTAACTCGTCGGAAACCTTTCTCTCAGATATCGAGCCTTTTCCGCATCCCCATAGCACACGGTCATGTTGGTATGAAAGATGGGGAACTTGGTCACGGCGGCCTTATCCGCACCGCCAGCGGCGAACTCGCGGACCTTTGATCGCGGACCATCGGCTCCGATAAGGATGTCCCCGACTGCGTTTGTACCGTCACTGAAGATTGCGATGACGCCATTTCCAGACTCGTTGAAGGCTATATCAATGAGATTTTTGCCGTACTGATTGCGTCAACATTATACGGCTCTTCTGGAAGTTCAAGGGTTCAAGCACCGTACCTGGACATCAATGCCTTCAGCAGCGAGTGCTCGCATCTTGCTGCGCGGCACCCTTAGACCCTTCTGATAAGGAACTCCAGCCAAGAGATTGCCAGACTCTCCGTGAATGATTGGATATTTTCCACCTGCATTGATCGGAATGGCAGGATTGCATGACACCTTATCCAATTTGGCAAATATATTGGTAGGAAGCAACTTCTCGAGACGATCAAGTGCCCAGTGAATTGCCATTGTCCATTCGTTGCTGCGATAATTCATCATGACTTCCTTTTCAAAAATCGTGTACTTAATCCCATTCTATGGGCCGTCTTCGTTAGCAGATTCCTTGCACCACTTCGATCTAGACCTCGCACCTTCTTCAATGCTTGTGCTAGTATCAGTCCAGTGATGCCTGTTTCTCAATAGTGAGTAATGACACTCGAAAGAACTTGAGTTTCTCACCGGCACCAATGATGATGACATGAAAGTCTTTCTCGCTCATGGTGCAGATGTCCAGGGAAAGAGAGATCTGGCCATCTACAAGTCAGTCCCCTGATTGTAATGGTACTCTCGTCGTGGTCAGAGCCCAGTATTAGACTCCAGAGATCTTGTTTCTCCTACCTAATTTCTCGAATGGCCGAAGGTAGCCGCAGTTTCTTAATAGTGTTATCAGTTGCTCGAGACACCGTTGCAAACGAATCGTCAAGAGTCCACAGTTCGTTTCTCCGACTTGTTTGCCACTTTTTCATGAAGAGTAAGTATCGGACCAAAAGAAAGTTGGATCAGAGTCCATTAAATAACTCTCAATGTTGCTTCCGTGCATGAGTACTATGAGCCATCAACCGGCTAGTTGCACAGAAAATGTAACCCGGCTTGGAGAATGGATACTTATAGAACAATCATCCTTGTATTCACGTAACATTCAATTTTGTTCTGATGTACTCCGTAGGTAGGTCTCGGTTACAGTACTCCCTTCCATATCCATTGCCTAACCCGGAAATTCTATGGGGCCAACTCCAACTTGCCCTAAAATCTCAACAGACTTGCAACGGAAACAAAAAGGTACTCTGTACCTATTATGATTGAATTCTGATACTTAGATGCTGCTAGTTCTTCATTGTCTTGAGTTGCGAGTTGGTGAATCGGAGCGAGCTAACAAGCAACATCATGGAATCGTATCCCTGCTGTCATTTGACACCAGCGTACCAGTACAAATAGCCGAATGGAGGAAACACCAGTTCTTCGCCAATCCGAAGCTCCCAGAGATTCAAGGTTTCAATTGATCCCCTCCGTTCAGGTTGAAGCAAAGCAATTATTTCTTCTGGAGTTCGTCCACGAAAACATGAGGCATAGCTATCCCAGGCATAGAACAGAGGAAATATTGGGAGTATGTAAGTGAAAAACAGGTGGAAAGGTGAGTACCAGAAAGACGTGATTGTGAAAATAAAGAACGATCAGGAGCAATGTTACGTGGATTAATGCAGCAGGAGTGCGATGAGCAATTTCGAATATCCTGATTCAACTCGTCAGTATCAAGTCCAAATAGTCTCGCACTCAATGCCCTTTACAGACACAAACGCATCCGCACCATTGATAGTGCTCCTGAGCACCCTCCTCGCGTCCTCGTCTCTGAAATGATGAAAAGACATGGTAAACAGTCGACATTCCTTCGGCTTTTTGTGATCTTTGTAGTTCTGCTCCGTTCTTCCAATTAATGATAAATAATCAACAGTAGTATTCGTAGCATCAACCGGCTCAGTAATGTAATGAATATGCTTGCTTTTTTGATGGATTTCTGCCCAGGCTTCCCTGTGTGAGTGCAAATCAGCAAGGACAAATTCCACGGGTGGCAAGCGATTTTCCACCAGCTTCTTGTTAAGTATTGACTCGATTAGGGAGATTGGACCCTCTGAGCCAGCGCAGCAGTTAATAAAAATATAGGACGAAAGCTTCTTGAGAGTGGGGTCTTTCTCCTTCAATTCGGTTGATGATAGAAGATTAGACACAATCCATCACGTCGCAGGCATATGCAGCTGGCGATTCGACCGGAAAAGCCCTGTCGTTCGTCATCCATCTGCAAGAAGTCATATGTGCGTAGTTTCGCAGAGCCAAAGGTGTCCACTTGAGGTCTTCGATATCAACGGCATGATGACGAGGAAAAAGAGTAGGTAATCTTTTGGAGCATTTGCTGTTCTCTGTATTTCGGAGTTCCCCTGCTTATCCATCCCAAGTCCTTCGGACCCCTTAAAAATTGATACATACAGGTGTCCGGATCGACGCACAAAGGATTTTATGGCAAGCATACCTTCTGTACATCTGCTGTTATCAATACAGCCTGTGCAACGGTCCCAGTTCATAGTGCGCACAAATGCCAACTATTAGTCCTGTTTGATTCAGGACCTTGATGCACAGTTACACTAAATCTAGTACCTATTAGCGTAAGATCTGCTTTGACATTTGTGGATAACTGGGAGCAAACAAAAACAACCCAGCTCGGTGGTTACAAAGGTCTCAACACATACTTATGAGACTTGTACCTCATCTAAGGCAATAACGACTACCTACAAGAGCCGCTGAGGTCGAGGGGTCAGTCCAGTGTACCGGACGGCGAGGTGTGTACTCCTGGGACTATCCGCAGCCTTTGGCCGATTTGCAGTTCTCAAGAGTGTTTATTTTGCAGAAATTACCCTGGAACGTCAAGGAATGATCTTATGTGGTACGTGGCTGACAAGTTCATCCATCGATACTACTTCGTTAGCCCTAATCCTAACTTAAACCTTTCCGACTCATCTTGGATTGTTTCTGGTCACTACCCTAGCCTAGCTACCATGTAGCCGTCAATCATTTTACGAGTTCTTCACATTGGCCTGCTCCTCCTTTTCCTCTTCATCTGTTTCGCGCGTTGAAGAACTCGAATCCTTTGTACTCTCTTCAGAGAACAGATATAGATCTGGGTTTCCGAGGGGAACTGTGGCAAAGCGCATCAGCGCAGCCCGATTCACCTCCGGCGTTAACTGGGCGCCGTCGCCAATGAGTTCTTCCAAGTAAGAGAAGTAACGAACAAAGAATCCCGGCGTGATAGTGTTAATGAAGACAGCTTCCTCATCGAATGGGTTGCTAAAGCGGTGCGGTAAACGAATTGGAACGGTAACCATCTCCCCCGCCTTTGCATCGATATCAGGTCTGCCCGGAGAATGAAATCGTACAGTGCCTTTCTGTCATCACGTTCAGAGATGGATCTGTCAGCTGGAGAGGGACGCAGTGTTGACGTACCTTGACGAAGAAGCCCTCGTCATGCATTTCGTGAAAATGGAAAACAGGGCCAGTGCTTCGTGGAGGCAATAGGCTTTCAATGACGGCAAGGCGATACTGGGTATTCGATCCGTCTTCAATCACCCGGTATAAATCTGCGGATTTTTCATCAGACTGTCAGCATGTGAGTGAAATTACTTTGACTAACATTGGCCCAGACGGCGCCATGGCACGTCATCTGGTTTGAAATGATTCATTCGCAGTGTTTTCGCATATTCAGAGGTTGTGTGGTCCATGTTTGAGCAGTAACTGCCGTTTCCAGAAGCCGGTTATGAGTTGCTGAAAACCCAGAACGTGGTGAGTTCCCAGAAAGTATACTCAGAGGGTATTTAATGTGCATGTAGACCTCCAATTTCAATGCTCGGTAAGACGAACTGCACTACGTGAAACTACAGTCAGACGAGGTCAGGGCCAAAAAGAAGGATCGAGACTATGTCGCCATACGTGGTACAATATAGTCTTGCAAGCGTATGCGCAAAGCAAAATTCACAAAATATGAGTATGGTAAGGCTCGGATTCTGACAGAATGTCAAGGGGAGAGTACGTTTCACTCTTCCTTCCAATGCACTTCCAGAAGACATCGACAGCTGTGGGACGTATAGGCAGTGCGGCAGCTAGTCTTCCACATATTGGTCAGTTAGTAGTACGGAGCAAGGACAAGTCAAACGCACCACGAATGATGAGCTAGCACGTTGAATGAGTTGCATCCATTCTTTCTCCGTCCGCGGTTTCACATTGTGCATCGTGGTCAAGGTAACATCTCGGCGGCGGTATATCTTTTCGTCATGTGGCGCAAACAAGCCATGCTCAGGGGAAACCAGCTCGTTGATCAGCAGCACTGCTCGTGCGTTACGTTTTAAGACAGATACTAGGTCTTGTAGCACTGCCAAGCAGTCTTCATCTGACATATTCCAAAACAAATTGAAGGCTGCGTAGATTATATTTTGGCCGGAATCCGAGTTGTCGACAGCGGCTTGCTGAGGAGAGGAGGCCGAAATTTCGCGCTCATCGAGCGTGATGTTTGTGAACGTTTGAGTAAGCAGAGTTGAGAATATCTGGTTCTGTCTCCCAATCTCAACAACTCTCAGTAGTTCATTTCGTCTCTTGTCGAACCATTCGACAAAAAGAAACATCCCAGGATCTAGACCTTAGGGTTAGGGTTAGCACGGAGTCCCGTCGAGTTCGCAATTAGCTTTAGACTAACCACTCCGAATAATTCCTTCCATGGCAACTTTGAATTGAGCTCCCTTGTCAGGGTGCGCTGCGTGCCAATCGTACATCGATTTTCCCCAACTTGAGCTTATTAGACATGGCACTCAACATGCAGCGAACTACTTACACGTAATCAAAAGCTGGCTGGCCTTCCCAGTAATCATTCGGCATAATTTTGAGAGCATCAGCAAGATGAGCACTGGCAACACGAGTCTCAAAAAGTCTATGATAGCATTAGAAATGGCACTATCTGCAGGCTTGTTGACGTACTGGAAACATAGAAATGCCCTGAATCTTGCATCCTTGAGAACCTCTTCCGAGATGGCCGTATGTGCGAACCAACAGTCAGAGACCTCTTTCACAATATCCTCACATGCGTTGAGTCGCAGTATGCACAGAAGTTTCCTCTCAGGCAGGCCTGTCTTAGCAGCAAGCTCCGAAACGTGGGCTTTACCATGCAGAGGGATGGCATCCAGGATCCTATGTTCTAGAAGCGCTAAAAGCGCTCCATGATCCCAGTTACATGAGACATATTCATGAAGAAACTCATGCGGTCCATTCAATAACTTGGTCAGCTGCTTGGTGAGGCCGAATATGGTTCTCTTGGCCTCCTCGATATTGCTCCTCCGGTCACCCAAATAGGTTGGCTGAGAGGTCCACAGATCTGTTCTGGCACCGACATCGAGCGATGGCTCCGTTATGGAGTTCTCTTTGAGACGCTCAATGAGATCAGAGGTCTGCTGGAAAATTTGCTCTGCTAGAGAGATCAGAGTGACTGGCATGGGCGCTGTCATCCTCCTTGAATTCAATATCAATGTGAGAGAGACTGCGAGTAATGAATATGTTGCAAAACTCCTACTCAAGAAACTTAGCTTAAAGATGGATAGAAGTCGTCACAGGCCAAAGAATCGTCTCTAAAACAGTATCAGACGAATTGAGTAATTGGGCCCCGAGACTGTCGAAAGTCTGTGACATAGATGTGGTCTAGTTATACGACCTTCTTTCTTTGCTTTCACATGCTCCAATAACTGAAAATGTAGTGTTCCAAACCAAAGCAGATCTGTAGATACTACTAATTAGGTACAAGTATGTAGTAGTACTACTACCTACCTCCTAGATGCTTGGACTCCACTGAACCGGGACGCCAAAAGTTCCAAAATAAAATGTGTCTCTCTCACGTCATTTGTCATTGTAATTTGTAGCACAATGAATGTCACACGTAAACAACCAGAGCAGATATTCATGCCTCTTCTGTCATCATATTGGATGCGCGAAAGTTCCGACCGTCAGACCAGGGTTATCACGTGACAATAGCAAACCCTAGACTAGTTCTGATCCATGGTGCAGCGAGAATATCCAAGCTCACCACCGTAGTACAATTAGTGGTGGAACATGTTAGCACAAGGCATGTAAAGAAAAGTGAATCTCATAATCCAGGGGGTCTTAGCTCGTACTTATAAGTAGTAGTACTCATGAGTCCATAGTACAAGACTGGTACAGTTTTCGCACAACAGTCATACTATTACATGCAGGTAATGTGACTTGCAAGCGATATGAAATAGCTCAAGCTAGTATGACATTGAATTCACAGCTTGAGTAAAATATTATGGCAGATTATGACCAAGCTGCATCATTCCGCAACGTATTCAATTCTGTGTAAAGTCGTTCAACAGCATCTGCAAGCCAAGAATCGGATGACAGGATCTGATCTGATCAACCCTCTCAGAAACAAAAGTAAGTGTGTTCTTTGTGTACCGCTTTTGGTTCGTCACATTTTCCAATTATTCTTTGAGCTGTGTCCAGAGCCTGGTCTGTCTGGAATCATTCATCTCGGACCCAACTGATGAGTCGCCTCTCTTCGCGACGAACAAGCTCGACCAAAGATGACAAGTGGTCCTCTACTATCACCAGTCGCAAGTAGAGGGACTAAATTCTCTCGTAGAAGCGGGGAATTCGTGACACAAGGACTTTCTCGAGTCGATGCAGTTGAAGTGCCATTGCCATATCGGTATTCTGCATCCCATCGAAAGTGATCTGACACCGAACTTGGGCTAACTGATACTGGGGGACGACCGCCTTCTTCATCTCGCTCCGTGAAAAGTCTGTCAGACGAGACCAAGGCAATTTTTGACCACCGGATCAATTTCGAGAGCACCGATAGTGGCTCTGATTTCCGCCTTCGAAACGGACAATTCTCGTGCCGAAGCATGGATTCCACTCCATACGCCATCAGACTCAAACTCAAGCTCATACTTCGCATTGGGATATCTCGTGCAAATTGCATCGTAAGCTTCTTGAAAATGGGTCCCGCTGTTACTGAGAGGCTTTTCAAGCGATATAATAGGAGAGAGTGCGGAGCGGAGATATCCATGGAGTCGCGCCTGCGCTCGTAAGGTAGACATAATTCGTCACGAGTTCATCCATTGTTGTGGGATGACAGCTCGGACGTCCCGCATGGTATTCATCGCAAGACTGGAAATACCGGATGTTCGCTGGAAGATCATGGCAGAGACTTGGATATTGAGACAAGAGTCTAGGCAGCACAAGGAAACGCAGAACTGGAATGAGAAGGCACAGATTGGTCACCATCCAGACAAATGAATTCTGTCGAGACACACGGCTGAGCCAGCTTTGAATGTTATCCGCACCTTGAAAAACGTGACGCGTCAATCGATGCTTTGTGGCAATCTGCGGCGTTGGCTTTCTATTCATGTCCCGATTATGTGGTGACTTAACGTCAGGAGTCTTGCGTGACTGGACCCATGAATTTCCAATCACTTCGGTCATGTTAAAGGAAATGGAAGGCATAATTAGCTCGGGCCCTTGGAATGAGGAGGAATCTGTTGCCAATGTTGACTCCGGTTGACTTATTCTTTCAAACTAATTGGTAAGGTTAGTCAACACCATCCACGGGGTCAATGATAGTCACGACAACTCACAATGCCCGAGAAATCTCCTGGTTGGATGACTTTCTGATGATATATTTCATGAGCCAAAGTTCACAGTGCTTCTTGCTTGGCTGGTTGGTTACGAAGAGTAAGAGGGATTTTGGTGCTCAAGGAATGCACGAGGGTTAGTAACTCGAGCTGCACTACCCAGTCGTTCTATCCTATGCTAATACCTATAAGAACAGCTGAACCGAACTCCCAGACAAGATCTTTAGGATATCTCACTGCACGTTTGTTAATGTTGCAAATTCCGCGCATGGCGCCTGCCCCTCCAGGCACGCCACGATATGCTTTGCGTCGTCTTTCCACAACTCCGCGCAGCAAGAAGAGGGTCAAGCAGGTCAGTAGACTGCTTCATGTACTCAACGAGAAAAAGGCCGATGCGCTGCGGGAGAAAGGTCTCAACGTCGAGGACTTGGATGAAGTGGAACAGAAGCAATATCGGCTGGAGATTATGGCAGAGTTGGTCCTCAACGTCTTGGAGAGGGCGGCTGGTCCGGAGCAGGTGCAGGACCAGATTTCAGCTGCGGCGCGTGAGATGAATGCTGTGGATGTCGATATATCGATGTATCTCTCCAGCTGAAGGCTGGGTCATGTGTACGTACTTGATGATTGACTACTTGTACTAACAAGACCCTGCATAGACTTTGAGCCGTGAATAGTATTGCCAATGGATACCATCAAAGGACCAACCATCTCCAGGTACCCATACAGATGCCTCCGAAACATTTGCGAACGAGCCCGACCTGAAGATTTCCACCGTCTCTGTTTGCGGACACACCCGGTGCCGCCTCTGTTTGGAGTTGATAAGTTGCCGTCCTTCATCTATTCCTAATGCTCGGTCACTTGCTCTCCATTGATACTCCTTCAATGCTTTCCCTTCTCCAGGGCCATTGTGTCTCCAGATTCTACGAGGCCGTTCCACAAGGAAGGAGCGCAGACGTGCCCTTTTCCTTCCCACTACCTGTCCTGCGTCTTAGCTTCCCCCCGGCAGTGTTGCTCACCACCTGGCACCTTCCCACTCTGCCAGCAACTGCGGCATTATAAATACATCAAATGCTTCGTCTCCCTCTCATTTTCCTTTTCTTCTCTTCAAATCTCGTCTGCTCAATTGGACTCGTTTACCATTGCCATCTCTGCATTGTTGTGACCATGTCGTCTCTTCGCTCCATCCGAGGGATACCCCGCTCCAAGGCCCATTGTGGCCCTCGTGGTCCGGACCAGGTGAGTAGGGCCCCCTCTGAACCCGTCTTGACCTCCTCTCTCGGTCTTTCTCCTCCTGCTCCCTCCCGTATTCCTATCCCTGTTCGCGGCCCACCGCCGCCGTCATCGCCCTTGGCCCTCGTGTCTCTTTCCACCCCCTCGCCTGTCCCTCAGACCCCCGCTTCCCCCTCTGCCGGCCTCTCTGAGCGCCGCAAGGCCCGGGAGAACCGGGCGCGGCCATGGGTTGAGAACCTTCCCATGAAGTCGAGTTGTCCCCATTCTCATGTCTCCCCTTCTGTTTCTCCTGTTTCTTCTCCTGTTTGTCCTTCTGTGTCTCCTTCTGTTTCTTCTGGTTCTCCTGCTTCTTCTGTTTCTTCTGTTTCTTCTGTTTCTCCTTCTGTTTCTCCCGTTTCTTCTGTTTGTCCTTCCGTGTCTCCTTCTGTTTCTTCTGTTTCTCCTGCTTCTTCTGTTTCTTCTGTTTCTCCTTCTGTTTCTCCTTTTTCTCCTTCCCCTCAAAACCCCCCTTCCCTCTCTACCGTCCTCTCCGAGCGCCGCAATGCCCGGATAAACCGGGTGCGGCCATGGGTTGAGGACGGCCATACAAGGACGCGCGCGACAATCGGTAATCAGCCAGCGCGCTCGGTTCGCTTTCCTCCTCTTCCCCGTCCTCCTTTCCGCCCCCGTGTCCGCGACAAGGTCGCCCCCTCAGCGATACCGAGCTCCGTGCTGCCGCCGAAAAGTATCCTGGCCAAACTTGCGGACGAGGCCAAGGAGAAATCCACGAAGCGCGTCCAGTTTTCCGACATCGTCCGCATCCAGCACGTCAGCTGCTGGATTTACCCGAACAAGCACGTCTTTTCAGAGCGGGCTTCTCGTTCTGGGTAGACTCCAGGGCTGCGTGTTTCCCCTTTGGAGAAGCCAGATGAACGATTGCTCGAGTCTGAGCTATCGCCAGAGGGGAGTATGCACTGTTCACAACCCGGCTGTTTCTGGTGCAGGATCGCGCGCTTTGAGTAACGCCTTGCCTTTTCCGGCGTTCGACTCCCCGAAAGTGCCGACGTGGTTGGGCTTGGAATCTTGGAAAGATTTGACAACGCGAAAAGGTAGCTAGCGCCTTTGAAGCGTCTGTTGATCACCCTCCGACTTCCATGCCATGTTACTCGCCGGTATGATGCGGGAGAGACGATGCCCTCACACAAGGCATCAAGGCTACGCAGTGCAGCGTCAAAAGCGTCGACGGTGAGTCTTGCTACTTCGATTATTCTTCTTCATGTTCTGACTGCTTGAAGCACTGCACTGGTCAACATTGGGTTGTGTTCAGTGTTTCGCTTGGGGCCTGCAAGGAGGGCAGTTCCCCGGGGAGGATTGGTGAATGTGTGGAATACCAGGTGAGTGCCCCCCATCAAGGATTTCGTATATCGAAATGCTTGGAGGGGGTTGTTTATCACAAAGTGTGTCAACCCGAGGTCTTTGATGGGCGAGTGGAAGATCAATATACATGCTTGTTGTTTGCGTCAATCAGGTTGCTGGTTATGCAGATACTGTTTGAATCAATCGCCTGTCAGTCAGTGAACTGGAGCACGCAAGATCGGATTACCGGATGGCAGTCAAGCATCCCCTGGGTGTAGGTAGATTAGATTATGGGCAATCCATCTGTATCCATGGAAAGCCTTGCCAGCCTTTTGAATAACAATTCCCCAAAACGCACCAAATTGATACGATTAGAGTAACGTCTGTTGCCCTGTGAAATTAATACTGCATGCCCTGTGAGGCCAGTTTCCCTTGACCAATACGGAGTACGAGTACACTAAACCCGATTTGATTCTTTTTCGAATTGGGACTACCTACGGAGTACTCGTAGTGTCCTGTGAGAATTACGTTCTGCCCTGTGAGAATATAAAAGGACCCTGTTCGGAATGCTCAATTTGGTACAACTGTTCCGGCTTGTGTCGTGTCCCGTCTTCTGTCGGATTACGTTACATGACTAACTACGTAACATTGTGAAATTTGAAGATTTTCCTGGGACTACGACACGACGGAGTACTTATTTTTAGGTACCTATGTACTAGTACTCGTAGGCCTGGCAGCCTGGCTCGGCGACCATCGGATCGGAGAAACTGTCTGGCCGTGCAATTGCCTGGACCATGGGCTCGGCGATGTTTGTTGGCTTCGTGAAATTTGACAGCTCAAACACCGCTTGGTTTGGGCCGTTCGGCTCAGGAAAACACTCTGGTCACTGAATTGTACTCGACAACTTATTTCACCGGTTAGCATGAAATCGCTGAGAGAGACTAAAGTCCGATTCTCATCACAACGCCATCTCAAGCCATGTGCTCACGTTGTCTCTGCCTGAGAAAACAGCTTCTTCGCGCCGTGAAGCGGCAAAACATCCCACACCGGACCAGCGCGTATCCTCGATGTTATTGCTACTACACAAGACTTTCTGACCGACCTGCCGTTACATCCATACCTGGCCCCAAAGTCAGGTATTGCAGCACTTCCACCGCGAGCGCCAAACTACAAACGCAGGCAGTAGATCATCGAGAAATTGGAACAGCTCAGGAACTTTTTACGACATCCCTCTATAGTCCTGGTTCCCCCCTCTTCCTGCCGAACGGAACGCATGTCGTCAACAAATTGATCGCATTTCTTCGCGCGCAATACCGGCAATATGGGTTTCGTGAAGTTCTGACTCCGAACATATATAAGAAATCTCTATGGGAGGTTTCAGGCCACTGGCAGAACTACAAGGATGACATATACGAAGTGCGTGGGCGAGGAGCCACGGGCGAGACGGAAGGGGCACAACCAGGCGAAGACGAAACGTATGGGTTGAAGCCAATGAATTGTCCCGGGCACTGTCTTCTATTCAAATCGCAGAGGCGCTCGTACCGTGATCTCCCCATACGATTCGCTGATTTCAGCCCTCTGCATCGCAATGAGATTTCGGGATCTCTGAGTGGACTGACCAGAGTGCGACGATTCCATCAAGATGACGGCCACATATTCTGTCGGCCACAACAGATCAAGAAAGAGATTGCCTTGGCATTGGGATTTGTGGACATGGTGATGAAAACTTTTGGACTGGGGCAGTATCGATTGGTTCTTTCCACCCGGCCAGAAAAGGATTTCATCGGAAGCCTGGAACTATGGGACCGTGCCGAAGCGCAATTGCGAGATGCCTTAAATAACACGGGCCGCAGTTGGGAAATCAATGAGGGCGATGGTGCATTTTATGGGCCGAAAATCGACATTCAGCTACAAGATTCAGATGGGAAATATCATCAATTGTCGACCATCCAATTGGATCTTAATCTGCCCCAGCGTTTCGGGCTCGAGTACCAGGTGCCAGAGGGAGAGGAGGACTACAATGCTGACACTCCAGGGAGGGCAACCCCGGTGCTGGTCCACCGCGCGGTCTTTGGATCGTTGGAACGTTTCTTGGCCCTGCTGATCGAGCGGTCCTCAGGTCGTTGGCCATTTTGGCTATCTCCACGACAGGGTATCATTCTCACTGTTCAGCAAGATGATGCCGTCCTTCGCCAGGCAGAGACAGCGTTAACCAAGTTCTCGGGGTTTCGAGCACTCTTATCCCGCCCTGATGACGAAACTTATTCACCACCTGCACCCATCAGTCCAACGGATCCCACCTTTCTGATTGATCTCGATACAAGCAGTCAATCCCTGGGAAAGAAAATCCAACGAGCGAAACAGATGAAGTACAACCTTATATTCGTGCTGGGGTCGCGAAACCTCGCTGATGGCAGCATTGAGGTGGACATCTCAGGGCAACTCCAAGGTTGCGGGGACGACAGGGCTGGCTTGGTACGCCAAGTATTCGCCGATTATGCGACGGACCCTTCATTGAACAATCCGCGTGCAATCAAGATGCAGATTGAGGATGTATATCCAGCCCTGTTGCAGCTGGAGCGGAACTTCGTGTGATGGTGCTGGAAGAATTGACTGCATACTCTGTAGGTTACCTTAGCCTTTCATATCCCGAATAGAATGTACATTAGCTAGATGAAACTGCGGAGCAGAACAGATTTCTCATGCCAGGACATGCCTTCCGGGATCATCCGGAAGTACGTAAATTGATTGGATGTGATCATGCGTCGTTCTGGATGACTTGGACACTCTTCAGTAGCTTACGGTACTCATATACTTCGCGAACGATGAGACGTCCCTAGTCCCTGGGCGTCCGTTCAACACAGCTAGTTCGTAGTTCGGGAACTTCCAAGTAAGGTGATGTTTGCCTTTCATGATTCAATTCAAAGGCATCCAATCCATCGATTACGAAGTGCTTGTACCTTTCTAGCCAAGGAGATCCACGTACGATGAATTGGAGACCATATTCTTCGTTCATACTAGCTATTGCCTGGGCCGGAAGAGAAAAAAAATGTCAAAGTATGAGACCATAACGGGAGTCGAACCTGAGAAGTTGAATGTAACTCGGCCATGCAGGAGCATGGAACTTGAAATTGAACACATCATCCATCCCGACAGTGCAGCGCTGAAAACCACCAACTCCAGTCAGTTCAAGCTACGTTAACCAAACTGGGTTAGGGTAAGTCAGATACATGGATTGTTAATTTAACCCAGGACAACCAATAATGACGGTCTGCTCACCGCGGGCGCTTCTGATCGCGCGCGGCTCGGTAGCATCACAATTTAGGTACAATACCCCTTCCGGTTTGGCGCGGGCCAGAGTTCTGCAAGCCGCATCATCCATCGATTAGCTACGGTACAGTTGTCCTCCCGTCGGTACGGAGTACGGAGTAGTTGTGGAGAAGAAAAGAGAGCGCGGTGCTGAGTGAGCCTGACAGATCCATGAATGGGTCGACTCCCAGAACCCCCACGAGTTTTGCTGTCAGCCACTTGACGCTAGCCTTTTGGCTTGTGCAGATCAATAGTCCCGTCCATGGCCAAAAAGGAAGAGACAACCGACCTTCAACATTCTCATCATCAGCACTTCAACTGATCGATGATGCACTTGTTGTGGTGAATCTTAGAAGTCCTCCATCCACAGCTGCGGTGGCGTCTTTAGCGCGCCTCCTCCGGAGGAATGGCAGAGCCCACTCCTCGCAAGTCCACCAGGAAGAGTGCCTTTTCCTGCGAAGCCTGTCGAAAGCGAAAGGTGCATTTCAAGCTCCTCTGTTGGATATAATACATGACAAAATACAAAAACTTAGTTTGAATCGAAGACGCGTGTGGCTGATACGCATCACAGGTCAAGTGCAATGGTGCCACTCCCTCGTGCGCTCGATGTGCTTCACGCGGTGAGCCGTGTGTCTATGCAATGTAAGCTACGGCTCCTTAAGTTAATCTTTTGCTCTCGGCCCCGATTTCCTGCTTTGTTACGAGGCTGATCAGTCGTGAATCGGTTCAGTACACCGTCAATATCGTACACGAAGAGTCTCGAGGCCAGAGTCGCACAACTGGAAGAAACACTAGCAAAACTCCAGGGATATCGCTCGGACAAAGCCTCTGAATCCAGTCCGGGCGGGTCGACCGGTGTGCAATCTAATAGCCCTGTAGGGAATACATCCAGGGAAGAGGCTAGTGAAGATGTGCCAGACTTGACAGGGGGCTTTCAGGGACTGACGGTGGAAGACGATGGGCGTATCTCGTTCCATGGGCAAACTAGTCTCTTCCACCTCCCTGGAGAGGTAGTTAACGAAATGACAACGAGCTCCCAGGTTCCAGCGGAAATGGAGGCCCGAAAAGAGCGTCTGATCAACAATGCATGGCAACAGCGGGCATTTGAACAGCTCTCCGGCATCCCGGTAATGCCTTTTATTCGAACATGAATAAGAATGCATATTAACATCAAAAACCAGGAACCTATACAATACTTGCTTGATTTCCATTGGTGCTGGATTCAACCACTCTTCAACTTTGTCTACCGTCCGGCATTCACACGTATGGCTCTCTGCTCATCAAAAGGAGATCTCACAGACTGGTAGGACTCACTGCTGAGTAGGCGACATGAAAGTGGCCGGACCGTACTATTCGGATGCACTGCTTAATGCCATCGTTTCACACTCGATCCGATGGTGCAAAGACGAGCCTCGAGTGGTACCACTGCTGGAAGCATATGGAGGAAGTAACAAGTTCTTCGAAGCCGCCATCAGTGGCGTCTTTGATGCTCTCAAGACCGGTTATCCAAGAATTCCAACAGTACAGACACTCTTGTTACTCAGTGCTCAAGAGTGTGGTCGAGGGAATCGAACACAAGCCTGGTTGTACAGCGGCATGGCATTTCGATTGGTAGAGGACCTCGGGATATCGGTCGATAGTCGCAAGTACTCCAGATCGGTTCCCTTCAGTGATGAGGACATTGAGGTCCGCAATCGATTATTCTGGAGCTGCTATTTCTGGGACAAACTAATATCGCTCTACTTTGGCCGATCGCCCATGATACAGCACTCACGGGTCAGTCCACCACGAATAATATGTAAGTCCCAATGACCGAGCCGATCGAACTCTGCCTGACGATGGACCAGTGGATGACACTGCGGAAATCGACATCTGGTACCCGCACGGAGTGACCTTTCCAGAAGGCACTCAATACCCCCCAATGCAGGCTCATTCGACATCATGTTTCATGAAAATGTGCAGCCTCGCCGAGATCCTGAACCAAATCATTATCCATATCTATGATCCATTGCGGCAGACCGGGGAGACCGAACTCAGGAATTGTGTTTCGGAACAAGAAAAGAATCTTCGTCGCTGGTGGGACAACCTGCCCGACTACTTGAAACTTGTGACAAGTCGTCTTCCTCGATACTGTCCCCCTAGCCATATCGTCACTTTAAAGTAAGTCGCTCTTCATTGCGCCTTCGAAGCATCAGCTGAGCCATTTTTGTCAGCTGTCTTTATCACACGGTAAATATTCTCCTTCACCGTGCGATTCTGTGCGGTCGGTCTCTTGGATCCAGCAGAGAACAGCCAGATGCGAAACATCTCATTCATTGCTTGAACTCTGCGACCTCAATCCTTGCGCTATTTGATTTGTATCGCCGTACATTTGGCGACGGCTATGTCGTTCTGTCGTTGGCATACAGTGTATATACAGCATCGTCAATATTTCTCCTTGAAATCAAGGCACTCAAGTTCGCAGCACCAGCTACCGTTGAGAAGGTTAAATACTGCGTTCAGTCTTTGAAGCGACTACAGGGCGCCAACCCAGGTATTTCCATCTCCCTCGCCATGAGAGCTTGTGCTGACCTGCGAATTTGATAGTTGTCAAAACTGGCCTGGGTCTCATCCATCAGGAGTTGCAGAAATTGCATGTCGACATCGACGTTGCATCTCCCAGCTCACCTCCTTCGAATATGTCTTCGATACATGCGAATCTCTCTCAAGCAAATCACCAACAGCAGCAGCAACAGTCCATCAGTAACCATGAGTCCCCGATACCGCCATCCAGCTCTGTACCAGCTCCAAGTTCGATACTTATCGCTGCGCAGACGATATCCAAGAACTCTCCACCAGGCCCTTTCGAGCCATACGATTACCAGCCGCACATGGCATCCTTTGCCGTCCCACAGCAACAGACCGCCTTTCTCACAACGCACATGTCCGGTACTCCGCATTTCCATTGTGGCACCATGGCACCCGATTCGATGCTGAATCTCGACGCCTCGGCGCCACCATACGATAATCTGCCAGAGGTCTACCAGGCATTCTTCGACACTGAGCCTATCAGCGCCAATATGCATCCCGGAGAATACGATCCGGCTGGGTGGGGAACGTCTCCGAGGGGAGCATCCCGATGATTGTCTCAGACTCATTTTCTGAACCAGCTTTTCTTCGTGCAGGTCTGGAACGTTCTTAGTCTTCCAGTACATATTGGCCAGTCGTGTGTTTCCGACCGCCCCTTGTCATCAGCTACGTCTGGTTCCTGCATGATACCAGAACAATGCTTAGACTTTCAAGATGCCGAGTACGACTCAGGACAGGATTGTCGTTTCCCCGTAGTGTCCGCGATCTCTCCTTGCGACCGTCTCCGCTGGGGCAGGAGTGACTCATTGAGAGCCACTTCAACTTCGTGGGTGTCTACATGACTTGCATCCATATTGTAGGCCTACTGGCACAAGAATGGTCTCGTCTCAGAGAAGCACACGTTCCGCCATGACTTTGGGATAAACCCATCACATGCCTTGCTAGAATTAACTCATCAATAAGCTATCATGGATGAAGAGAGAAATAGCAGACAAGGGATAAAACTAGCACATTATCAACACATGTCGATCAAGTCCTGGTCTCAACGTGAGCCTGTTTCTCCACGTCCGAACGAGCGTCCGAGTCAACCCGTAGCTTTGGCTCAGCCCCCATATCTGCAGAGTCGGGGACCGGACGTGGCTTTGCCCGCCAGTAGAGATACCAAGGCCCCTCGAAGAGCTCGCCCATGCGCTCCATGGGGATGCCCTTGGTCTCCGGGGCAGTGATCCCGAGGATAATAAGACCCGAGAAACATATGCAGGCCCAGAAGATATAGGCGCCCCAGACATTCAACGAAACAAACATGTTCGGTGTGACACGAACGACGGCAAACTGATAAAACCAGTGCAGGGACATATTGATCGCGTAAGCGACGTTGCGCTGGCGTGTCGGGAAGAGCTCCGTGCCGTATAGGTAGGGAACCGTGCAGAGACCTATTGACCAACCCGCTGCGTACACGAAAACGGATGCGATGGCAGCCTCCGAGGCCCGTTTGTTGGAGCTCGCGTCTGGAATGCCCATATACACGGCCATGTAGACGTGAGCGGCCAGCTGGAGCAAGAGGCCGACAAGGAAACACGGCCGACGGCCAAATCTGTCAATGAAGACCCACGAAAACGCCATCGTCACGACCAGCTTGACAATTCCGTACGCGCCTGACGAGATGAGGGACTCGGTGCTTTCCTTCACACCAGCATATCGGAAGATCTCGGGGACCCAGTACGTGATTCCGTTCCCGCCAGTCCATTGCGCAATGGCGTGCATGGCAATCACCAGCCAGAATCGAGCCCGGTAGTTGCGATTCAACTGCATCTCTTTCAAGATGGACCACATCGAAACCCCCTCCAGGTCGGCGATCTTGGAACGAACCTGGGCGTCGATTTCCTCGAATTCGCTCAAAACAGCCGGGTCGGTTTTCTTGGAGCCTCGCAAGCGGGCGAGAACTTCCAGTGCCTCGTCATGTCGCAGCTTCGACGCCAGATACCGCGGTGTCTCGGGAATGTGGAAGAAAGTTGCAATGAGGGTTAAGCCTGAAGGGATCAGGGGGATTGCCTGAACCAGGCGATACTGTGTGCGAGTAGGAGCCATATGTTTCTCAGCGGCATAGTTGATGAAGAACCCTAAGCCACTCGCGCGTCAGCCCTTTTCCAATCACGACAAGTACCCGCTCGTGAAATACCTACCTAGTGCAAGTGTGGTCAATAAAACCACCATATACGTGCTCACAACCAACCCACGTGTGCGCGCAGGGGCGATTTCACTCAGATACAGCGGTGCAATCACAGTCAAAGCACCGGAGCCAAGACCGCCGAAGATGCGAGCAAAGAGAGTGAGACCGTATATCCCAGAGGAGAAGATCTGAATGAACGTGCCGACCATGTAAGTGGCCACAGCTATTTGCCATGATCGCAGCCGACCGAGTCGATCGTTACCGAGAACCGCAATAATAGCACCAAAGGCGGAGCCCAGGACCATAAAGGACGAGATGTTAGCCTTGCGATTTGCAAGACCAGTTTCATCATTGGTCCAATTCTCTGGGATCAAGTTGTAGTCTCGCTTGAATGACTTCAAGCCGACATTTGCGCTAAAGCCGCCCTCATCATAACCTGTCCATTGAGTGAGTTTGATGCCCCTTCGCCTTCATTTGTGAACAGTTGAGATGATCAAGGCCGACAAACCTTTTGGTATGCCTCCACAGGCAACCAAGATGACCACGCTAGCGTAGTACCAGTTGGTTCTAAATAGGGAGAGACGTTCGAGGAATCTTGAGGTGGAATTCATTGCGGATGGCGCTTCAATCACCTACCGACTACGCCGGTGACCAGCAGAAGGCGGGGTGCATTCACCGAATTTAAGTACTGCAATACTGATAGGGGGAACTGGCATGAGGAAAATTCAGTCCAAATTGACAGCGATTTTAGTTTCTTGCTACCCTTGTCCTGTTGTTAGTCTAAAACTGACAATTACAGTATGTATCTGCGGAGTCTGGAGGATCATAGGGTACCGGGATGTGGTCCACTAGCTGGAGCCAATTCCACCTAGGGGCCTAGCTTATAAAGACTATCCGTCGTCGGTATGCCTAGTTTAGATTGATCTTCGGATTCTTTCCGCCCTGTCTAGTCTAAGGATGGTCTAGCCCTCGGTTACGAAAAGCCTATCACAGTCGAAGATGATCTCATGCCTGAGCACCGGACAATAAATTCAATGCACAAGAGAAACTGGTACTTATTATGTCGTTCTCCTTGAGACTGAGAATATTGTGACTGAGAGTCATTGACCAGAAGCAGGGAGAATACCGCGACGAAATAGGGAAATCGGATCCCATCAATCGGATTAGACGTCGACGAGGATTGACTCGTCATTGCAGCATTCAGGTCGCTTCAGGATTGGGTTTAACCTATGAATGCGATAGATGAGTCCCGAATCAATGGCTTCGACAAATCGCGATGCCAATCAGCAGGAAACGGAGGTTTCTGGGGAGGTCAAGGGAAGAGTGCCTCTTGGGTCAAGATGAATGAACTGAACCGAGAAAGCAACACTGCAGTGGTTACCATGGACCTCGACTCACCCACACCTCGTTCCTGGACCACTCCTTGCAATCCAACGCCTCGGATACCATCCGTTTCTTGAGGTCGCCGGGAGCACTGCATTGGTACGATGGTGCCATTACCTAGTTGTACCGTAGCAACGTGCAAGTTCAAGTTCCTGTCGAAAGTTGAGTCCTTCAAAGTCTGTACTGCTAAGGACGGAATACAAGCAACCAGTACTCGTACGGAGTGCTTGTAGCAGCCAGCTTTACTGTAAGAGGTACGGAGTAATCGATGTCCGAGAACGAGTGCATGCTGTAAGTACTTTGAGTTTGCAAGTGTAGGATGAGCATCGCGATCTCGCAGACTCATAACGAGGTACCTTAACACTGGCGCAGGTACCGTACTCGTACCGTTGGGAAATTCCTGCGGCCCGAATGCAAACCAAAGCAAACAAGCTTCACGCTTCGGGCAGAGGCCCATATTTCTATTCTATGGAAACCAATAGTAGCACGTTATGGGTTTCCTGGCTGTGGAGAATGGGATTTTCTGACTCTTTATTGGCTAAGTTAGTCTTACAACCCTAACCCTCCGAGTGCTCAGATACGGAGTTGTCAGAGGGTATGGTCCAGTATGTGTACGATACGTGTATCGTTACCGACGCTTGTGTTTACAGCAATGGGCGCGTCATTGTTCTGTTTTACGTCGACGATGTTCTCTGGCTCTCTCGCCGCTCCGACGCCGCCGAGCGGAATGCTATCCGCAACAAGCTGGAGCAGACGTTCGTTTTCCGCTTTATGGGCGACGCCAGAACCTTCCTCGGCATACGTATCGTCCGCGACCGCACTGCTCGCAAGCTCTGGCTTTGCCAGGACGCTTACATTGATAAGCTTGCGGACCGTTTTCATCTTGGTGGCGTCCGACCCCCGCTTATTCCGATGACCAAGCCCCCTGCGCCCTTCGACGGTCAAGCTTCCCCCGGTCAGATCAAGGAATATCAACAGAAGCTCGGCTCGCTTATGTACGCTGCGGTAGCAACCCGCCCGGACGTTGCCTACGCCGCCAGCGTCCTCTCACGCCATGCAGTGAACCCTTCTCGAGAACACCTCGACGCCGTTGACTGTGTTCTCCGATATTTGGACAACACTCGTTTCTTCGCTCTCGCGAGTACGGCTCAACGGACGTTCCCTCGTTCACTGCATCCTCTGACGCTGCTTTTGCGAACAACCTTGACCGCAAAAGCACAGAGGGTTTTCTGTTCACCCTCTTCGGCGGATCCATCGACTGGAGATCCGGCAAGCAGCATACTGTTTCCACTTCAACCACGGAGGCTGAGCTCCTCGCGATGGGTGCCGCTGGTCGTCAGCTTGTTGCCTGGAAACGTTTCTTCCACTGCATCGACTTCGATCCAGAGCAGCTTTACTCCATCGCTGGCGACAATCGCCAGACTCTGCGCCTTCTTGTGGCGGACACCCCTCAGCTCCAGACGAAAATCCGCCACGTCGACATCAATCACTTCTGGCTCCGTGAAAAGGTCCAGGACGGTGACATTCACGTCTTCTGGACTCCTAGTGCAGACCTACCAGCAGATGGTCTGACCAAACCACTCCCGCGCCAGCGTTTTGAGCTTTTCCGTTCCCAGCTCGGTCTTGTTGACATCCAGTCCAGGATCCAGACACAGTGATGCGAGCTTCAGAGCGCTGAGGGGGTGTGTCAGAGGGTATGGTCCAGTCGGACAGCCAGTCCCCTGCTCTCTTTCTTTTTCTCAGACCTCGTTCAACAAGTGCATGCACCACTTGTAGTCAGCTCTTATCTCTTCACTCAACGCGAAGCAGCTATTCCCCCAGCTAGACGGCACAATTCCTAGTTGGATCGTGGATCCCTTCGCAGCATTCTTCTCGTCAGCTAAGTCTCACAATGGCCAACTCGACGAGAACCACAGTCATTCTTAGGGGACCTGAGAATTGGGTTGACTGGATCGAACAGATCCGAAACAGGGCCTTGAACTCTCAAATCTGGGAATATGTCGACCCTTCCACTCCTGACGACAAGGCTCCAACCCTCACGAAACCGGAGTACCCGGCCATTGACACAATCATCCCCGATGCTAGCACCCGTGAACCTTCATGGTACGAGAAACGCCGCCTCGATCAGCTCGAGGAACAATACCGCATCGACATCAAAGAATACTGGAACGCCGACAAGGCCCTCAAGGAACTCAACCAGTACATCCAAGACACTGTCGGCCTGCATCTCCTCCCTCGTATCCGTCAAAACTCGGGCGCCCGCGACCGCCTCAAAAGGCTCCGGAGTCACTGCGCCCCTGCACCATACGACCGCCGCCAGGTCGTGCAACTCCGCGTTAATAAGGTCAAGGAGGGACCTTCCAGCCGCAACCTCGACCGTTGGTTGCAAGACTTCGAAACGGTCATGTACGAGGCCAGGGAGGTTGGCCTCTCCGATGCAGACAACCACAAAGCCATTCTAACGTTTTTCGCTCTCGTCGATAATTACTTCCCATCAGCTGTCGAAGGATGGGAACGTGATCTCAGCAAGCTTCCGGAAGAACAATGGCCCTCCCTCCATGAGATCATCATTGACTTTAACCGTCTCAGGAACTTCCGCAAAGCTAGAACCTCTGTCGCAGACGCTCTTCCGAATAAGTCCCCTCGCTCACGAGACGCTTCCTTTCCCACCCTGGGCGGCAAGGACGAGAACGGGCGCACACGCGATCGCAACCAGACAGCAAACAATGACAAGTTCCAGATTCCTCCGTGCCTTTGCCGTGAGAGGCACTTCTACACGAAGTGCCCATATCTCAATCCTCACCGAGCTCCACCAGGATTCCGGCGCGACAGGCGAATCGCGGAAGATATCAACCGACGCCTCGCTCGTGACCCCAAGAAACGTGAACAGGTCGCCAAAGCGCAGCAAAAGGCCCTACGGGAGACATCCAACGCCTCCGCCCAACCTGCCACTGCCACTGCTTCCGAGCCAGATGATGACACGCCTCTGCAAGTCCACGCCGCAACGTTCTCCACGCCGGATACCTCAAACTATTCTCTTCGTCGGTCATTTATCCTGGACACTGGCTCCAATGTGCATGTCTGCAACGATCGCAGCCGCTTTCAGGACTTTACTCTGTCCCAAGACACTCTCTACGCCGGTGACTCCAGGCCAACCATTCTCGGCCGCGACAAAGTCACCATCGAAGCCAAGTCCCCTAGCGGGAAAACGAAGAAGATCACTCTTTCCGAGGTCCTCTTCATCCCGTCCTTCCACACCAATGTTGTCTCTGCGGCTCGCTTGAACCAGTCTGATGTCTGGTTCGATAACATGACTGACACGTTGAAGCTCGGCCGCACTAACCCTAGGACCATCTGTCTCTTGGAACGGCGGCATCAGCAATGGGTGATCGAGTACAACCCCGTCACCGAGACCAGCCACTCATCCCACTCTTCCCAGGACGGCGACAACTCTTCCTCGTTTCAAAGCTCACGTACTCCCAAAACTTTGAGCGGCACTATCTATCAGTGGCATGTGCGTATGGGCCACATTGGACTGGAACCCCTTAAGCGCCTTGCTTCTGCCTCCGAGGGCATTCGGGTCGTTATCGGTGGTCCTGACATTTCCACATGCGAGACATGCAAATTCATCCGAGCTGACCAGCAGATATCACGTGTTCCCATGCCCCGAGGCACACGACCTTTCGAGAAGATCCATCTAGATCTCATCAACTTGAACGAAGGCATCGACGGTTCCACGTGGGTCTTGCATTTGATCTGTGACTTCACGGCGTTCGTTATCGCGGAACCGCTCTTTTCGAAACGGCTCGCTCGCGACAAGCTTCTGGCCATACTGGAATACATCCGGCGTCAGTACGGCCAAGAAGTCCGCATCATACGAGGTGACAACGAGACGTCCCTTGAACCACTGCTTCCCTTCTTGCGCTCCAGTGGCTACGTCTTCGAGACCTCCTCGCCGCGTACTCCTGCTCAGAACGGCATCGCTGAGCGTTCTGGGGGGGTGATAACACGCTTCTTATCATCTGGCAAATTGGCTAAGTTCTTTAGTTGCTGCATACATTATTCTCAGTCTGGTGGCGATTGGCCAGGAACTTGAGAACCCATTCGGCAAGGATGTCAACGATCTCCCGCTGGATCTCTACTGCGACCAGCTGGCGTCGGAGTTGGAGATCATCAGCGCTGCTCCTCCGCCCAAGGTGGAAGATTTCATGCCCCGCAGCGACAACCTCGTGATGTACCCGCTGAGTTTCGAAGGGTACGATCACTGGAAGAACCGCAGTGTTGATGACATCCGGGGTGCGCTGCGGACCAGGGTTGTTGCGCATAAGCAGGGGCGGTCGGCGGCGCAATCACAACAATCCCAGTCGGCGACGGAAGTGAGCGAGGGGGGTTCCGGGACGACCATGGCTTGAGTTGATTCTCTTGTTTTGCTCAAAGTTTTAATATTCTTTCTGAGAGAAAGCATCGCAGCAGGCAAATGCGCCATACTCCGATCAAATTCGGCTGTCACCATCTGTCGCTGCTAAAACTGAGTTAGACGCTGCAAATATTCCATTAACTATAACTACTAGAAATAAACATTCATCATTCTTCATAAAACCCGAAGATACCAATGCCTCCCAAACACCATCCAACCATATTACGCCTTGAGCAACGTCTCGAGACGGTCGAGCAGAATATCCGCTGTTTGCAAAATCCCATGTCAGCACCAGACCCACCGAACCTATAGCATCGATCCACTTACCATGGTGTTGCTGGAACACCAGCATCGGTCGCAACCTCACCGCGCTGGTGCCGCTTCCGCCAATGTTGATGCCCACCGTCTTTGCCTTGGCAAGCAATTCATCCCGGTTCGGCGAGTCCCAGGCAATAAATGTGCCCTGACCCTTACCGCGCAGGTTCTGGATCTGATGCGGGTACTTCTTGGCCAGAGATTCGAGTCCGCGGTAGAGGTAGTCTCCGGTGCGAGCCGTGTTCTCAACCAGATTGTTCTTCTGGATCTCCTCGTAGATGGCGCGGAAGAGGAGGGCACGGGCCGGATCACCCATCCAGGTGTTGAACTGGCGGTAGGGCTTGTTCGGACGAATCGCGGGGTTGCCGTAGTAGAACCCAGCAGTCTGCGCCTTCTTGGAGAAGGTCACAATGTCCGGAGGGGTCTCCAGGTTCCAGTGCTCATGGGCCCAGAACTTGCCCGTCGCGCCGACGCCGGTCTGCACCTCATCCACGATGAAGAGCACGTTGTTGCGCTTGGTGATCTCGCGAAGGCCGCGGAAGAAGGCTGGAGATGCATGATTGTCACCTCCCTCGGACTGGATCGGTTCGACCACCACGGCGGCGACGGGGTTGTGGTATGTTTTGATGATCCGCTCCGCCTCTTCCAAGCAGCGCTGCTCCTCCTCCGCGTTCTCCTTGGCATGCTCCTCCAGCGGATACTTGAGGGCCGGGAAAGGAGCTTGGGGCCAGTCAAAGGCCGGAATGTCCAGCTTGTGAATCGGTTTGCTCCGAGTGGTCGACAGACTGCCAAACAGACGGCCGTGGAAGCCCAACTTGAAGGGTTGTCCTCTCTGCTCCAACTCTTTGTTGTATTCCGCAATATCAGACTCGCCGTCATCAAGCAGTGGACTAAGGCAATCTGTGAGCAAGGTAAACCTTCGGTCGTCTGGCGATGGCATCGTACGCACGTCAGCTGCCGATTGTGTTGCAAATCGTATTTCAGCTTGGCCAGCTGCTCGGTGATGGCCTTTCCCTCTGCGAGTTTCTCACTCTCGGCGGCGGGCGCATTGCTAACGGACCGATAGAGGTCATCAATGGCAGTTGTCTGGTTGATTCTCCCCGTCAATGACAATTCTTCGAGAAGAGCAAGGAACGGGTTACAGACCAGAATCACTGGCCAGCGCTCCAGCGCCGAAGTGTATGCAAAACTCTTTGGATCCGACGTGCTATATTGTGCTGTTTGGCGGCATTGTGTCAATTGGCGGGGCTGGTCAGCGTTGTACAATTATCCTATCGATGTTTTGTTCAGGGAACACAATCGGAGGTCGTATAGGAGAGCGAAGAAAGGTTAAATACTTACGCTGATCAGGATCGTACTCCATCTTGCCGGTTGTTCGACGATTCTATCTGTCTTGTCTGCTGAAGCTTTGCGGCGGGTGCGGGGATATTATTAGAGGGGTGACGGTGTTTGTCCGATATCGGCGGTATGATTACATAAGGACAGACCAGAGTCGGCAAAGATCGGAGGACTAACTAGTCATGAGAGAACATCCAAAACTATATGTACAATACACTCAACAAACACCACAAAGCGCCAATTCAGTACAGAGTATGTCAGAAATCTATTAGAAATCGGCGTCACGGCCGCCTCAAGATAATTGCACTGATGAATCATCAATGGGCGACTCGGCATGGTCATCGATGTAGAAATACCTCAACGCCGGAGCCTCGTCAGATTAGGCACAGGAATAGCGACTACAGCCGATCCATGGTCATGGCTGAGGGCAGAATGTTCGCTCTGAAATTGTAATGGGCATGAACCTCACTAAGAAAAGATACTGCCAGCATATGGACCTGTGTTATGTTCGAAGCATGTCATAAAAGCGACTACTCTACGCCATCTACATGCCAACAGTCAAAATTCATCGCTCCGCAGATTCAGTGCTAGATTCGTCTCGCCGTCTTGTGCTCATCATGCTATCCAAATCCAATCCACTACGCTCAATGGATATCCGTTCACATCATCATCATCGACATGAGAGAGTTCGTGGCATATGCCTACAGCCCGTCAGCAAATGCACCAATTTCCCAAATGTATTCCGAGTTCACTCACCATCGGCTTGATATCAGGATGCGGCACCGCATCAAAGACATGGTAGTCAAGCTTCAGATCCGGTCCGACGTTAATGTAAGCGCCCTTATTCTCCGTCGCATCACAATATCTCGGTGCCGAGAACACCGTGATGCACCGCCCATCGTGCTCAATCTCGTAGCCGTTCATCCGCACCTCGTGCGACCGGATAATCGCCTCCAGGCCGTTCTTCTCGCAGAAACGCTTCGTCACGTCTGGCCCGAACTGGAAGCCGACGCCACGCTTGCTGGGTCCGCGGCCCGGAGTGGGCTGGGGGTCCGTCCAAAGCATCTCCATCATAGGGCCGGACTGACCCGGCTGCCGCTGGTTGTGCCGGTTGATCTTGCGGATGTCGTCCAGCGTCGTGTTGTCGTCCGAAAACAGGCCGCCGTGCAGCACGAGGTACTTCTTGCCGACCAAAGTTGCCAGTGGAAGGGCGGAAAAGGACTCGGAGAACACCTGGAACAGGCGCTCGTTGTATTTGGCCTTGCATTCGCCCTCGAAACCATACACCTTGTTCATGTCATCTGTCTCGTGGTTGCCCCGGTTGAGGAACATGCGGTTCGGCCGCAGCCACTTGTACGCGTACAGGAGCAGAGCGATAAGCGTTCGATTTTCGAAACATGGGCGCATGCTAAGCTTGCTTTGGCATGGAAAGCGCAGCATGCGACTCGCATCTCGCCGTTTCTCTGGCGCCACTTTTGACTCGTATTTATCAACAAATTTTGCATCTTGGGAACAGTTGTATGAAAAGGTCAAAGTCTGGTGGGTTGTCGCGGTGTGCTTGAAACGAAATCCTCCCTCTTTCCAGATAATCTCAGCGAGATCCGCCATCGCCGCGTTCAGTTGTGATCTTTGGGAATCTTTTGAGCCGACACTACCGGGCCCAGAATCAACTGCATTTTCGAAGATGCGGTAGGAACCGAATCTTACTGGGAGTGCGTCCAAGCTGAACGTGTAACTTGCATTCAGAGTCTCATGCTGATCCTGAAAATCGTTTGCATAAGCATGAAATGGGGTAAGCTGGGAGTCCTCCAATTACTCACGGGCCTGTTCCATTTACGGATCAACTTGATGAACTCATCCCAATCGTCAATCTGCAAAGGGCGCTTCTTGCTATGACGCTTGCACGTCTTGTTTCTCTTCCCTTGGTTGTTGAGTAGAAATTCATCAACAGGGAGAAGCTTTTTGCATATTTGGCAATAGTTCTGCTCATATCCTTGAGTGGCCATTGCGGGCGGTCAAAGGAGCAACACAATGAATGGAGAATATTGGCAGTTGAGGTTGCAGTTGAACAAGGAATGCGACAAACCAGGATGGTGGTGGGAGAACGCGTAGGAATCAAAAGGGGAGGTGTAAACAGAAGCGCGCTGCTGACTAAAAACAAATCACGTGGATCAGTGTAGTAGTCATATTCCTCTTAACTAAATTTATGAAAATTCACGTGATTTGTCTTCTCCTTTCTTGCTCCTTTTTTTTTTCCTTGTGTTCAGCTCAGTGTCTTTTAGGCCTTTATGTCTTCTCTTGTGCCGTCTTTTCCGTCTTTCAGGCCGTTTAGGCTTTTAGCCGCTTCTTTTCCATGGTTCATGTGTTTTCAGCACTCTTCAGCTCGCTTGTACCGTCCTCTTTAGGACGCTACTCATTTGTGTAGGTTTTTCCTCTGGCTTGGCATCATGTGTATATAGAGCTCCGATTGCCCATAGAGTCGGAGAGCAGAGTTCTAGCTAGCAAGGTCTTGTGTTTGGTTCTCTCTCGGTCCAGGATAAGCCCAGTTCTGTCCGATAGGAGTACAGCGTATTATTACGAGTACGGAGTATGTACTCCGTACTCCATCCTCATATTGAGCCGTTTTAACGGCCACACCTGCTTTGCTGCTTGGCAGCATCCCAGCATGAGCCAAGCCTCCACCTAATGTGCTCTGCCCAGTGCCGAGACCGATTGCCAGATCTTGGTATCTCGGGAAATACCCCGTGAAATACAAATACATGGCGTCTAGAGCCCTATGAAGGCAACCCTTCGGTCAAGTTCCGTCGACAGTGGTCGCGCACACTGAAGGAATCTGTATGATGTGGCGAACAAGACTTTGTGGCGGACAGGCGGCAATCAAGTAACAGAGTCCGAGTTGGCTGCTCGGAATCCCGATACAAGTCGTTTGCGATCAGCATCTCGATCTCGTGACAATCAAGTCCAGTTGAGAACCTGACACTCGAACTGAAGTTTTGCAATTTCACGCATTGATTTCCTTTATAGAATGGATCATGACTGGAGAACCTAGGAAAAACCCCAAGTCAAGTAAGTTTCGAATCACGAGCTCTTCGGGGACTGTCCGTTGAAGTCGGGGGAAGCATGTTCAAAGTTTCTGGTCATTTACAACTGCTTCGGCAAGGCACTATTGTTTCCACTTCGACAAGTTAGGGCATCGGCAGGAATCGCCACAACGAGCTGATTCATCTCGTCGGGGATCCTCCGTGACGTTCTAAGCCCGGCTGATTGTGTGATGTCCTTTATATCTTCCTTGAGGCCGCGCGTAGCGGCACGCCTGATGTCCTGTAGCTCTGTAAGTCCGTACTTCATTCTTCTATTTTCTTCCCTCGCGCCAGGCACATCACAGATCCTATGACCAGCGGTCAATGCCTCTAGATGCGTTACTTCGTCAACATGCTTACGATTATCAAGCGCAAGGCATTCTTGTTTCACAAACGTTGCCGGACATACAAGATACCAACATCTGCTGCCTCTCCAGAAGCACACCACGCTTGTGTGCCCGTGTCAGAAACGTCCAAACTCGCTCAAAGAATCCCATGCCAATCATGGGACAGTCATATGCATGTCGTGGATCCTGCTCGATATCCATTGTCCGCCAAAGCACTTTACATACCCCATCCTCACTCCCTGGCAGATGCGGAAGCATTCGAGGCCACTCTTGGGATCAGCAATGTCGTGCTTGTTCAGCCTTCCATATACGGATTCGATAATTCATGCCTCCTCGATGCGTTGAGACAGTTGGGACCGCACCGGGGCCGTGGAGTGGTCGTCATTGACCCTGAAAATGCTGACCAAAGAGAACTAGCCCAATGGCACGTTTTCGGTGTCCGAGGAGTTCGCGTGAACCTCAGATCAGTCGGCAGCACTCTCTCCGGCGAGGAGTTAAAGGCCACACTTCGCAGACATGCAGAGATTATCCGACCGTTTGGCTGGGCCATCCAAGTGTACATGCCTCTGAGTCAGCTACCTGATATCGAAGAGTGTATACCCCGGCTCGGTGTGAAATTCATCGTCGACCACTTTGGCACGCCAGACCTGTCCTCTGTCGCGGGGAGAAGTACATTTAACCCTTACGACATACCCGGGTTTGGATCAATGGTGCGCCTCCTTCAAGCTGGACAGACCTATGTGAAGATTTCTGGGCCCTACCGGTTTTCTACGAATCCGGAGATGAAGGATGTTCGAGTATTGTTGAAGGAGTTGCTTGATGTTGCTCGGAACCGGGTCGTGTATGCCTCCGACTGGCCGCACACCCGCTTTGAAGGGTTCGACATCCGGCCATTCACGGAGTTGTGTCTCCAACTATGCGGTGATGACGAAGAGATGGTGGATCGGCTATTTCGGCGGAATGCGGAGGAGCTGTGGGATGTCTCGAGATGATTTCCTTTCGTCCAAACAAGAGTTGTATTATTCCGAACCATGGGTCCTATAAGAGTATAGAATTCGGCGTCTTGACATCCACCCATTTCCTTCTGCGTTGCCAAAGAGTCCGCTATATGTGAGTCCGGATATCCTTGGAGATATGGAGTTATAAATCCGCATCATGATCTTGACGTTGCCACGCTCGTGCAGACCCATATGTCATCCTAATAACCATTAAGTAGCATCAAGTGCCCATGTTGGTAATTAACCCTAAAAGAAAAAAAAAAAAAAAAAGCCAGAGACTAGACTCAAACTCACCACAGAGTAGCAACACCACAATCTGCTGCCTGTTCACACTGGACGTTCCTCGCCCCTGGCACTGGGGTGCCTGATTTCATGTCAGTCAAACCATTGCCGGAAACGCTCGGAGAACCAAACCGTACAATCGTTCACAATGAGAATCTTCCCATCCAACACTTTTTTCTAGATTGAGGTTTCATCGCAGCAGACTGGTGTTTGCACCATCCCACTGCCGTCCCGCGCCAAATCACATTTCCATACTTTGCCGGTTTCTTCCTGTGCCTGGACGCTGACCAAGCTCGATGGGAGAACGGTGATGAGCGTGAGAAGTGATATGGGGAGAAACATCTCTACTAATCTCAAATTGTGCACTTGTTCCTTTGATTCGGGTCTCACAGGTACCAATAGCAGGGTGGGCTCTAGTACTATGGTTGGAAACCCTGATGGTTTAAATGTACAATGCCACCTACGGCATCAAGGATGAGAAATGAGGGGGTATTGGTATGAAGTACATTGGCTGGCTCACACTTGTCGAAGGAAAATTCCGTCCCATCCATTGGTTATTTGACTCGAGGTGGGTGCAGGTACATACTCCATAGAAGACGGTAGACTAGGAGCTGGGCTCAAACAGTTTGCGATGAAAGGGTACTAGATTGGGATTGAATTAGGGCTGGAATGTTGAGTTGTGCCTTGCTTCCAGGACTCCTGGTTCGAGTATGTATGGAACTTGGCTCAGATGCAGCTGCAGAATCCATTGCTGCAGCCGCATCGGGCGACGAACGTCGCTTGAGAGCTGAACAACAGTACTATGTACCAGGTATTCCCACAGCACATAGTCGGAAGTTGTCGTCCATGGTACCACAGATTGAATGTACAATCTTCGTACCCTGCTACGTACGTACGGCGGACTAGATTTCGACGACTTATGAACGAGGTCTGTCTCCATTGTCGTTGAATTTTGACCAGTTTAACCAATGGCGAGCACTACTACTGCAAACCCCAACTCATCCAGGCTGAGTGGTACAGCATCCATCTGTAGCCTACCAAATCTAAGTAAGTACCTCTTATGGTATGATGTAGAAAAGGGCACTGCATTTATCTCTACGTTATACCTAACTTCGTATATTATCCCATGGGTGCGTCAATTACCCTACTAGGGTACGTTTATCCATGTGGGAAACGTAGATCAACCAGTTTATTGTACACTTGGTCCACCGAAAGATGTACATTTGGCTCCTTATATGTAGAGGAAAAAAAATTGCTTTCCTGCCATCTTAAAGCTTCGATTTCTCTTCAGCATGCTCAGCATGTTCTTCTTCTCCCTGACTTTTCTCGATCGCATACGTCTTAGCAACGGAATTCTGGCTGCTTCCGGACCCGATATACTCGGAGAAGGCCAGGTCATCACCAAAGAGTTCGGCAATTTCCTCGAGGGTCTTGCCACGAGTCTCACTGGAGAGTAGGAGTTAGCATATCCCACCATGATAGGCACACGAATGGGGCTGCCGTACGGATAGAAGACGAAGAAGGAGAAGGCGGCCACGGCGTCGCAGGCCACGAAGACTGCATAGTATCTCCATCCAATAGCGGTGAAAGCCATGGGAGACAGCTGGTTGAACAAGAGACCAACACCGGTTCCCATGAAGGCGCAGACTATGATCGTTTGTTAGCGAAGGTTGCCAAAGTGATGGACTTGGGCGTCAGGAAGTAATCTTACTGGCTGTAGCGCGCGAGCGAAGTGCAGTAGGGAAGATTTCCGCAATGTAAACCAGCTGAATGGCGTTGTAACTAACAAAAAGTTAGCCTTTGTCAGGGAAAATACGATACGATCGACGAACCCAAGGGAGAATATGAGAGAGAAAATGAACATCCACGCAATGGTAAATCCTTGACCGACTTTGTTGTCGCTTTCGGCAAAGTATTTCGTGAAGACCATGATAAGGATCATGTCAATGACGAGAGCAACGGACGTCCAAGCCAGAGGGAGCTTGCGGCCGACCTTGTCGATAAAGCACAGGCAAATGGCGTTGGCAATGGGACCCATCATGCCTGGCAGCCGATTAGTGTCTGATTCGCGCATAATACGCAAGCACCCACATACCGTAGCCAGCCGACACCCAAAGCACGTCGCGGCCGGTGATGCCGACACCGGAGAACAGACTGGTCTGATAGTAATTCACAACATTGACACCGGTGGTCTGCAGGAACACCTGCAGGCCAATACCCAGCAAAAGGCGGCGCCGGTACGAAGGCTTGATAAACAGCGCCCACCAAGACTTGATGGTGACTTCACGCTCGAAGTCAATCTGCTGGCGGATCTGCTCGAACTCGCGCTCGGCAAAGTTCATGTCGGCGCCAATGTCCGAATGCAGCCGCTCAATAACGGCCTTGGCCGCGTCATAGCGGCCTTTCTGAATCAGCCACCGCGGGCTTTCGGGCAGCCAGAACAGGCCGATGATCAGGATCACGGCGGGCACGCATTGAATGCCCAGGGGAATCCGCCACTGGGCATTTCCCACAGCGAAGCTCCCAAACAGGCCAATCCAATTGGACGTTGCATATCCAATCGAGATCAGCTGGGTCTGCAAACCGACGGTGATACCTCGGATCTTTGGGGGCGCGATTTCGGCATTGTAGATGGAGCTGACTGCGTAGACCAACCCGACCGCGAAACCGGCGACGATGCGGCCCACCAGGAACATCTCAATGTTGACCGCGGCGGTTTGGAGAATGGCGCCAATCAATGCTAGGGTTGAGGCAAGCCAAATGGTCTTTTTGCGACCGAGCAAGTCGCCCAAATAACCACCAGCCAAATTGCCCACGCCTTGACCACCACTGTAGGTCGAGACAATGGCACCGATCATGTTATCGGACGGGTAGTTGAAGTAGGACGGAAAGGTCGCCTGACCCAGGGTCGTGCTAATGATACCGGAATCATAGCCGTAGATGAATGACCTAGTGTACGGCCAACCGTGGTCAGCCGATTCTCTACGTCTAGGTGATGGGCCAACTAGAAGATGTGTTCTCACCCTGTGGTCGCAAAGATTCTGCAATCAGCATTTGATTAGCAGCCGGACCTTGCCATGCCGACCTTTGTTATGCCAACTTACGAACAACGGATTGTGTAGGATTTGCCGCCCATTGCGATGGGAAAAGCTCAGTCCCGGACTGACACAACTCGGTACCAAGAGCGAGGCGGTGGGATTATTGAACAAAGAAGCTACCCATGGCCTCTGCGGCGATCAGGGGCACTTTATGTAGATGATGGGTGAGAGAATGGCTCGTGCAATATCATGATTCTACGAGGGAAAAGCCGCCGTTGAGAAGCTTCTTCAGCATGTGCCAAACTGGGGCCAGAGAACAAAAAGAAGCTTCACGACCTCGATCGACCCTGGAACGAAAGCCGAACAAACCGTGTGATTGGGCCATGGCGTGATTTTTCGCTCGAGGGTTTCCCCGTTCCCTGACATGAAAGTGAAAATTTCGACCAGACAAGAGGCTGCGGTTACGAGTAGGTTAGACCTGACTCGGAAAGAGCTGGATTGGTGCTGAGGCACCAAGCTGCCCATGGGGAAACTTGTTGCGGGGTGGCTAAACCTTGGCTGCACGTTTGAGAGCGACTGGCGTCCAAAGCCGAGCCTCCGATTCGCCAAAACCGAGAATTCCGGCACATTGTGCCAACTCGCGCCGTTTTTCTCGCTGAAACTCTCGCAAGTAATACTTAAGTAGTACTCGCAAGTGAAAACGATAGGTAGTAGGTAGGTACTTGTTATCCGGATTGCTGGAATCAGCAATAGCAGTGTGGACGCTGACAATGGAATCCGATCATATGAACGTGATCTAGATCCAGCCACCTCGGGCCTTGGAGCTGAGAGAGAGAGTCTGAGCGGTCAGAGGTTTTTTTCTTCCACCACGACCTTTTTCGACTCATTCATTCGACTCATGATTGAGGGACTGTCACGATTTCAGAAGGCGGTCGACCTGTGGTCAAAAGAAAAGAAAGCAAGAATGTACTAACCCTGCTCCGGGGTACGCGGCATTTACCTAAATAAACTGCGAACCTGAGTCCGAGTAACCCAACCCAACCTTGTGTTGAACTTATTGAAAGCTACTCCAACACCACTTCACCTCAACATGATATCCCTTCTTGCCGGCGTTCAACAACTCCGCATCTGCAACGATCCCTGGAAACTCGAACAGTGAGCCCCAAACATCGAAATGCCTTAGCACTTAATAGTGCACTCAACTCCTGGTAGCCTATAAGTTGCAGTAAGTGCCAAACTTACTCCGCCAAACGTGACGTGAGGCATCCATAGCGAACAAGGGAGGAGTCCCGAGCACAAAAAACCCCGTACACGGTTCGGAACGCGTCTTGCCTTGTTTTGACGTCCAATGTCGATATCAGAATCGTTGGTACAATGGAAGAAGAATCGAAGCGAACAATCCGCGACTCAATCATAGGTCATCCCAGGTCTCATCAACAGTCTTCTCGGCACGGTTGGTTCGACAGCAACTCGCATACTGGGCGATACTCTGAACAGCCTCCTTGATCCCAGGGATTATCTCGGATCAGTTCACCCTTTTGTGTCGAGGATCGAGGAATCCCTCCACGACCTTCGCCCGGATATCCAGATGCGCTTTCTGGCATTGACCATCTACCCCGGAAAACATGCTTACTTTGTCCTAGATGTCAACAATGTCGACTATGACTATGAGACTGCTCATTCCAACCTGGCACCGATCCCGGTCTACGTTCTTCGCCTATCGAGAAGACCAAAAGTGTTCAGACACCGTCAGCTAGATGATACTCTCGCGAAGGTGCTTGCGGAGATGCACAATGGACACGGTTATGACCCTTTGCCTTTCGTTGAGGATTATCACAAAACGGTCGAATACCGTAACCCGCGCAGCCTCCAATCCCGATTGATTAGTAATACCACTCAACCCACCTTGTCTACGTGATAAAAAAAGACAATCTTCCGGCGGGTCTGTCATCAGATCCCGCATTGCACAAACGTCTACCGACCAATCTTGCTCTCCGAGGCCGTTGCGTCGGCTAAGGCGATTGCTCGATGGTGGCAAGCCTTAGTTGCCTTGGAAACTTGCATTGGCAGGGTCATGGAAGTGGGAATGTTGAGTCTCGGAAAAGCCATGTATGAATTCAACCCGATGTTTTCCAGAGTGGAATCAAGGATCGTGAACTCAACCAGATCTAGTCGCGTCTGTGTTGGGGAAGGGAAACTTCAGTCGGGAGGGGCGGAAAGACCAAATGCGCAATTGCACCACCAGTTCCTTCAGCTATCCGTACTTCGAGTACGGCGAAGGAGGCTCTTCCAGCTTTCAGCAGACATCGTTTCAGCGCTTCTGTTTCGAAAGAGAATGTCGCGTTTTGGGCGCTTGGAATAGCACCTTTTCCACTGTACCTTTTTTCCATCAGCAGGATAAGTGAAAGCGCCAGTTTAGACTCCGTTCATGAAACAGTGATGCTGTGATGAATTTCGCCGAGTAGGTACTCGGTAGGTAGGCCGATTATGCTAGACGTCTCCTCCGTACGGAGTACTCCGTGGTCGTACGTACATCGTAAGGTACATGCTAACCGGGCGTTGTGCATCTGATCAGCATACATCATTGGTACTCACGTCAGTCACCTTCTCCTCCTGCACCCGCACACACTGATCAGAGCTGTCAACTGCCGAGACATCGCATCGCCAGCCCGCTAATGAGGAATGATGATGGACCAGGTCACCTGACTTCCAGAACCCACGGCAAGCTCCACTACGGTTCAATCGCCGATGAATTTAGCCGATTTGCTTCCGCAGGAATTTTCCGAAAAATCAACTGTCATAATCCCCCGTCATAGGTCAAGTAAGACAGAACTCCGTAGTCGTGAAAGGGAAAATGCTCGAAGCCGCAGGGCTAAGTACTAGATTATATGGTTTCGTGAGATTTGGCCAAGGCCCACTGGTGATGAAATGTCTTATATTAACCGTGAACATTGTAGAGAATTTGACATGGAACAAAACAAAGCTGGAAGCTCTCAGCACATTGGACATACCATGATCCGTTCCCTCGAACACCTGAGAATTAACCGTGATAAGCGTGTCTTCCCGCGGGGTCTGAGGGGCGCATCCGCCAGCAGAGCTGCAAAGCATCACGAGGACACCAATCATGGTGATAATAATGGCCGTCCAGCTCCTAATCTGTAATACCCGATCATGGCCGGCACCCCACCGATTGCTCCGGTATAAACGGGCAAGTTCTACGCACTGCAGACGCAGCTTCTTCTGCCATCTGACGAAACCTGGACAACGCTTGGGGAAATGAGCGTCGCAAGTGCACTTACAAAGCCCAATATCGGGGTCTACACCAACCCCAACCATGATCTGTGGATCGCAGAGGCAAGCCCGTCGTTAGACGACGTGAAGACGGGCGCCGGCCTCAAACCCGGCGAAGTTACGGTCGAGATCCGCAGTACGGGAATCTGCGGGTAAGGTTCGGAGACTGGAGAGGCTGGAGGCCGTGAAGGCTGATTCGGATGCGATTATAGATCAGACGTGCATTTCTGGCACGCAGGTTGCATTGGGCCGATGATCGTGACCGGCGATCATATTCTGGGGCATGAGTCGGCAGGTGTCGTTGTCGCCGTCGCGCCCGACGTGACGACGTTGAAGCCTGGCGACCGCGTGGCCATTGAGCCCAATATCATCTGCAACAAGTGCGAGCCATGCCTAACCGGCCGCTACAATGGATGCGAAGCCGTTGAATTTCTCTCCACACCGCCCGTACATGGTCTCCTCCGCCGCTACGTCAACCACCCTGCGATCTGGTGCCATAAAATTGGCGACATGAGTTTTGAGAAAGGCGCGCTGTTGGAGCCCCTCAGTGTCGCTCTCGCGGGCATGGACCGGGCGGGTGTTAAGCTGGGTGATCCCGTTCTCGTAGCCGGTGCTGGCCCTATCGGTCTTGTTTCTCTCTTGTGCGTCAAGGCCGCTGGAGCTGCGCCGATTGTCATTACCGACATCGACGAAGGCCGGTTACGCTTTGCCAAGGAACTGGTCCCCAGCGTCCGCACATGCAAAGTTGCGGTCGATCGAACTCCCGAGGAAAATGCGGCGGGAATTCTGGATGCGCTCAACGATGGTCACGGCGATGCCCCTGACGCGATCCGGCCGAGGGTGGCGCTGGAGTGCACCGGTGTGGAGAGCAGTGTTGCGTCGGCCATCTGGAGCGTCAAGTTCGGGGGGAAGGTCTTCGTCATCGGGGTCGGCAAGAACGAGATGAAGATTCCGTTCATGCGCCTCAGCACCTGGGAGATTGATCTGCAGTACCAGTACCGGTACTGCAACACCTGGCCGAAGGCCATTCGGCTCGTCCAACACGGCGTGATCGATCTCTCGAAACTGGTCACGCATCGGTTCCCCATTGAAGATGCCGTCAATGCTTTCAAGACGGCAGCGGATCCGAAGACGGGGGCCATCAAGGTCCAGATTATGAGCTCGGAAGAGGATGTTAAAGCTGCCGCCGGTGCTGCTCAATGAGTTTACATGTAAATAAGTATCTTCTTTGGGCTGAGTGTGTCTATTTAAAGAGTATAAATAACTAGTACTACTACTTACTCGTACAGCCAGCAATCGAGAATAAGATCCCCTGTTGGATGCTTAGGGTCGGGAACTCTTTGTTTGACCAGACTACGAGTACAATGCATGATATTCATGTTCTTTATCCGCTCCATATTCGTCCTATGTTTGACGGAGGGTCGGGGTGTTTGAGAAGTTCGACAGTTGGTATACCACAATCAACAGGAGACTCCTTACAGTACGGAGAATGCACAGAGGAGGCTACTCCGTACCCGGTGCTTTGAGACGCTTTACCGTCAACTGAGCTCGGCTTCGGCTTGTTGAGCTTTGATGATGGTGGGGAATTTTTGAATCCCGAGAATGATTATGAAATGAAAAGCAGGCGGAGATTTGACAGGGCACGCAGAACCGAGGTCAAGCCTTAAAGAAGTATTCGAGGTACAGTATTACTATTATTCATTACTTACTGAAGAAGGGAAATGGTTCCTGGCAACACACCATGGAATGCAAAAAGAAAGTCAGAGAACTCCCGCAGCGGACAATTATCGGACTTGGCACTCCAACCTCCCCAGCCGGGCCCCCGGGTTTTTGCTCTTTCCTGAAATCTGGAGTTCTGGACAGACACCCCGATGAACCAACCGTTCGCAGGGACCAGTTCCAACGGTGGCATGACCACTCATGGACACCTGCCCAATCGGTTCTGCCCTGACCCTGAGTCCCTGACACTACCTAAAACCTACTTACCCGAATCGGTATCCACGGAAATGGCTGAGTAAGCGCCAAGAAAACCTCGGATCAAAGGCAGCAAGGCGAGTGGCCGGGGTAATGTCGGGAATTCGGAAAAACTAATTTACCTCCTCCGCCTCTTCCGCTTCCAGAGTCCAGACGAGCTCATACTGTAGTGACAGTGTCAAAGTATACCTGCACAGAGGGAAGCCAATGACCGCTGCGGCCAAGACGGGATCATCCCGATCGACAGGCATCGTATTGCCACGCACTGCGATTGGCGAATTTGGCGTGTACCTTGGTCATGGCAGAGCTTGGATAATGGATACCTACTGTACTGTACATAGACCTAACCCTGACAGAAGAGTCAGGTCAGGGCAGCCTCGGCATGCTCGGAGCTCGGGACTCGCATCGGTCGGAGAACGCTGGTGGAGGAGTAAGTACGATACAGTACTATTGTACTCGTATGGAGTCCATCTACTCAATCAGACCATCGGGAATGATCGAGAAGAATGGGACAATGTCACCATGGCGCAGGCGGGACTGGGAGTGCGACGAACCCCGCAGTTTCGTTTATGCAGGACAGGAAAATCGAAACATTTCACTCAGACCAGGGCAGCCGACAAGCATACTATATAAAGGGTCCAATGATCCTGCAGTAGTCTCTCTCCCTCGAAGCGCGGCCGTTCGTTGCATGTCCCTGTTCAAGCACCGTTGAGCTGAACTGGGCATGACCATGTTGACCAAGCCCTTCCTCCTCGCACTCGGTGCCTGGGCCGCTGGCGCTCTGGCGGCTCCCGCACCAGCAGCGTCGTCTTTGGAGCAATGCCCCGGCTACAAAGCGACCAATGTGCGGCAGACTCGCCATTCCCTGACCGCCGATCTGAAGCTGGCCGGCAAGCCTTGCAACACCTATGGCAAGGACCTAGACAATCTGGTGCTCAAGGTTTCCTACGACACCGGTACGTGACTTTGCAAGCGGGCCCGCCGCGGCATTGCATTGTGGTCGCTAAACTCGACACATCGCAGATACTCGCCTCCACGTCCAGATCTATGACCGCGATGAGGAAGTCTATCAGGTCCCCGAGTCGGTGTTCCCTCGTCCCAAGGTCACCGACGGCGCGCGTCGTCCAGCCTTGAAGTTCGACTACACCAAGGAACCCTTCTCGTTCGCGGTCTCGCGCAGAGACAGCGGCGAGGTTCTGTTCAACTCGTCCGGCTCCAATCTGGTGTTCCAGTCCCAGTATGTCAGGCTCCGCACGGAATTGCCCGAGGAACCCAACCTCTACGGCCTGGGTGAACACTCGGACCCTCTGCGTCTCCCGACGGAGAACTACACGCGCACAATCTGGAATCGTGATTCGTACGGCATCCCCGAACGGACCAACCTCTATGGAGCTCACCCGATCTATGTCGACCATCGGGGGAAGAAGGGCACCCACGGAGTGTTCCTTCTCAACTCCAATGGTATGGACATCAAGATCAATCGCACGACGGATGGCCAGCAGTATCTCGAGTACAACACCATTGGCGGCGTCATTGACCTGTATTTCTTTGCGGGTCCTTCGCCCAAGGATGTTGCCAAGCAGTACGCTGAGGTTGCGGGCTTGCCGGCGATGCAGCCCTATTGGGGTTTTGGCGTAAGTGACAAACGGTGTCCAAAGTAAGCAAAGGCTGGGCCGTTTCTAACATGCTGGCTTTCACAAACAGTTCCATCAATGCCGCTATGGCTACCGGGATATCTTCGATGTGGCCGAGGTTGTGTACAATTACAGCCAGGCCGGCATTCCGCTTGAGACGATGTGGACGGACATCGACTACATGTACCGCCGCAGGACCTTCACCAATGACCCCGAGCGCTTCCCGATTCGGAAGATGCGGGCGCTGGTCGACTATCTGCATGAGCATGACCAGCATTACATTCTCATGACTGACCCTGCGATGAGCAAGAGCGACAATCCGGCCTATAATCGGGGAACGGAGCGAGGAATCTTCTTGAAGAACGCCGATGGTTCCCAGTATGAAGGTGTGGTGTGGCCTGGCGTGACTGTGTATCCCGACTGGTTCCACCCCGACACTCAAGACTGGTGGACCGAGGAATTCAGCATCTTCTACAATCGCGACACCGGGATTGACATTGACGGTCTGTGGATCGATATGAACGAGCCGGCCAACTTCTGCGACTGGCCATGCGAGGACCCTGAGCAGTACGTCGAGGACAACGACCTGCCCCCGGACCCGCCGCCGGTGCGGGAGAACCCTCGGCCATTGCCTGGATTCCCGGACGAGTTCCAGCCTCCTCGCAGCCACTCCAAGCGTGCGTCGGGGTCGCGCAAGGGCAAGAAGATTGGGTTGGAGGGCCGTGACTTGCTCACTCCGCCCTATGCTATCCAGAACGAATACGGCCCGTTGAGCCAGAAGACGATCGACACCGACCTCGTCCATGCTGGAGAGGGCTATGTCGAGTATGACGTCCACAGCTTGTACGGAACGAGTAAGTCTCCCCTCTTTGAAGCTGCCAGTCCGGACTGTGTCCCTGCTAATGCATTGAAACCAGTGATGAGTATGGCTTCGCGAGTTGCCATGCTGGCACGTCGTCCCACTGTGCGGCCGTTCGTGATCACTCGAAGCACGTTCGCTGGTGCGGGAGCCCACGTCGGTCATTGGCTGGGCGACAACCTGAGCAACTGGGAGCACTACCGGATCTCGATTGCCCAGATGCTTGCCTTCGCGTCCATCTTCCAGGTTCCGATGGTTGGATCGGACGTCTGCGGCTTCGGAGGGAACGTCACGGAGAAGCTGTGCGCTCGATGGGCCCAGCTGGGTGCCTTCTACCCGTTCTTCCGCAACCACAACGAAATTGGCAGTATCTCCCAGGAGTTCTACCGCTGGGAGACCACGACGGAGGCGGCTAAGAAGGCCATCGATATTCGCTACCGATTGCTTGACTACGCGTACACCCAGTTCTACCGTCAGACGGTGACTGGTGAGCCTTGGCTGCAGCCCATGTTCTACGTCTACCCGAACGATCCCAACACCTACGGCATCGACACCCAATTCTTCTACGGCGATTCGATCCTTGTGAGCCCCGTCACCGACGAGGACGCCACCTCCGTCGATGCTTACTTCCCTGACGACCTCTTCTACGACTGGTACACGGGCAAGCCGTTCCGCGGACGGGGCAAGAAGGTCACTCTGAAGAACATCGACTTCACCACGATCCCGATCCACATCCGGGGCGGCAGCATCATCCCGGTGCGTGCGTCGAGCGCCAACACCACGACCGAGCTGCGCAAGAAGCCGTTCCACCTGATCATCGCTCCGGGCCGCGACGGCAGCGCCAAGGGCAGCCTCTACCTCGACGACGGCAACTCGCTGCACCAGAAGGCCACGCTGGAGCTCGACTTCTACTACAGGAACGGCCGCCTCCGCGTGAGCGGCAAGTTCGGCTTCAGGGCTGCGGTGAACGTCGAGTCCATCACTCTTCTGGGCCAGAAGGCCAAGCCCAAGGCCGTTAAGGCGAACAGTGCTGACGCCGACGTTGAGTTCAACGGCGAGCGTGAGAGCGTCACGATCAAGACAAATCTGTCGCTCGACGAGCCCGTGGAATTGACGATTGAGTAGATTGAGGCTTCTGAACCTCTTGGGAACTGAAGGGGTGGAGTGGAGGTTTGACCTGTTCAGTTGTTGACCTGTTTCTTTATCTTCTTGGTGTACACTACGAGTACATATTACTCTGTAGTTTATCTTAATCGATTTTTTTTTTTCTCTTCGCGATTTGTATTGTCCTTTTTACCCTGACCATGCTCTCGGACGCACCAACACAGTTGTGTCACACTAGAACCGTTTCAGCATAACGGGCAATTCGTCTGAAACCGAAGCTCCAAAGTCTTCAAACTCGTTTCGATCGTTAGTTTTTGCAATGACCACCAACCTATTCTCTGGGACTAACTTATTTCAAAACCGTTTTGTACCAATGCGGTGGTTTGTTGAGCCTTCTTAACGGCGTCCATGAGTCAGGAAACCCAAGTCGCTTTACCGACGTGACAGGGAGCCGGCTACGATAGGTAATGATGAATTTATTTTCTTGAACATGATATCTTCCTTTATTGGCGGCTTCAAGCAATGGTTTCTACTTTGGAGATTTTGAGACTTGAGGTATTGTTATGGGAATGGAAGGAGTAATCCCTTTCGACTGTACCTGCTCATTCCACGGTTTCCCGCCTAGGTGCGTTCAAGGAGTCCATAATCCGATTCTTATTTGACAGAGGATGTGAAGTAGTATATACATGCGTACTCGTACATTGATATCGACATGCCAAGGTAGCAAACTCACTAAAAAAAATCCCGAAAGGACTCAAAGACAAATCTAGATTTGCTTCGAGGGAGAAAGCAGCTGGTCTAGAGTACAAATAACAAAAAAGGGTATTATGTAAAAAGTACAGTACCTGAGAAATGACCATGTCGATTACAGGACAAAGCCGACCAAGACAACCAGAGACGTGCAAAGAGCGATCAGGGAACCCGACACGCGAGAGCTCAGCACAGCCGCATCCGGCGCCTCCAACTCCGAGGCAGCGGCGGACGACTCCGCCGACGAGTCGTCATCGGAGTCCGTCCCGCTGGTGTACGTGATGCCGGTAATCGGGTTGGTTATAGCATCCTTGTCGGAAGACGACGGGGACGAACCACTGGTGCTGGAAGAAGGGTCGGAGATCTTAGTCTTTGTCGAGTCGGAAGTCGAAGAGGAGGTCTTGTCGTCGTCATCCTTGTCATCCTTACCATCCTTGTCGTCCTTGTCGTCATCGTCATCATCATCATCACTGGGCGAGGAACCTCCAATGACCTCGATGCTGTCGGCATCGCCGCTGTGGTCGCTGTAGTGGTAGGCCTTGCCCGGGTTCGCGTTCTCAATCTTCACCTCCTTCACGTACATGGAGAAGGGAGCCTGCGAGTAATCGGTCTCGCCGCCGGCCCACTCGATGGTGCCAGGGCTGTTGTCCGGGTCACCACCCGCCCAGATGCCCACCAGCAGGCGCATCGGGGTCTGAGGGTAGTGGTCGCCCGCTTCGCTGGCCTTGAGAGTGCGCACAACTTTCCCGTTCACGATCCATTCGAGCTTGTCCTTCTGCCAATTGACCTTGTATGTGTGGAACTTGGTCTGCGGCGAGTCCACAGGGACATGCGTTTCAAGGCCGTAGATGGCCTCACCCTTGCCAAAGTAGTTGGTCTGGATGTGGGCGTTGTCCCCTCCAAGTGCTTCCTAGAAACACACAAAACATCAGCGTCAATTGTCGTTCCCTCCAGCTTGGAAAACTTATCCGCGGGGGGGTGGGGCGGGGGCTCATTTTCTTACCCAGTCAATCTCATCCAAAACATCCGACATCAACACGATGCTGCTCACGATCCCGGTGCCCGGGGCAGTCTTCATGACAACCTCGGCAGTGCCGAAGAAGAAGTACTTGCTGGTCTGGATCGTCGGGGACTGGCCCTTTCGGGCCACAGTGAGCTCGACGCCATCCTTGCCGTACGAGACGGGACCCTTGACTTCTTCCCAGTCGCTTGATTTGCCCTTTGTGAAGTCGGTCGTTAAGGTCTTGCCCATGGCTGGGTTGTCCGGGCAATCTGTAACAAGAGTAGGTACGAGCATTAGCAAGCTTTTGGCGAACCCCTCATACTAAGCAGCGCACACCTTCTTTCAGAGGATTGCAATCCGTATAGGTCTGAGCAGCAACCAAAGGCACCGCCAACAAGGCGGCGAGGGTCGCGAGCGGACGCATTGTCGTTGACGATTGGATCTAAGAACGAAACAGGGGCAACCAGGCAGACTGAAGCGGGATGGTACTCCAAGAGACTCAACAGCAAGAGGCGGGAGAAGGCGCCCTTTATGATAGCGGACTTTGAGCACTCACCGTCTTTCCATCGATGCCCTTCTCCGCTGCGGCTGACGGTTGATTGCTCTTCATCTGGAGAAGCCCTTCTGAGGATACCTCCTCCAACGCCATTTATTGAACGTTGAAGCTGCATGCTTGGCTCAGCGGGACTGTGATCCAAGCTTCATCACAATCTGATTTGTCATGGAAGCGATAGCGTTGGCACTAATAACCACCAGAGCCCGCATGAGGTTAGGGTTGTACTAATTTTGACATCTTAGTGACCGCAACGTTGCCAATTCCGGTACTTACTGTAGTAGTTAGTTTACTCCTGAATCTGATCCACACTCTGCAAGTTAAGTACTTACACCTATCTATCTTCAAGGATTGGATCAAATCACGATAAAATAGAAAATCCTGTCTGGAGAACCTGGCCGTCGATCGGTTCCTTCTTGATGTCACTGATTTACGCGTCAATGACGCGGCGGAAAACCACGTGAGCGGCAATCAATGTACGGATCCACAGGACATTGAGTATGCGGTCGGCTGTTGAATTGTTCTTGTTCAACTCCCGACATGGATACAGTAGTACTACTCTCGAGACCTGTCCTAAGAGTGCGGTCAGCTTGATAATGTGGAGTAGATGCCGAGCTGAAAGACGATCAGATATGAACAGTCAGCCCTCAATCTAACATATGCCCCACGGGATTGTTGGTAACTTGTCGAGTGTTAGGCCTAATTGATAGAAACTACTTATAGGTAAATACTAACCAGTAGTAGGGCAGCTAGGACATGCCTGAGACAGTCGCCTGCTCACCACTGTAGGAGTGGTACAGAATGCTGCCCTGGCTTTATCATTCTTGCTGCCAACAGTCATTCGGAGTCTGATTCTAGTGGCAGTACGGAGTACTGGATGTGCCAACTGAAACATGCGGATTCATAGCAAGTTCTCGTGGGAATACTTCGAGCTCTTGGGTTACGGGAAGTGATACAGTTACTACTCGTATTCCTCGATCCGATACTACCTTGTACGGAGTACCTAGGCTACTCATAACCTCTTCGTTCAACGTTTATGGGCCATTTTGATTTTCGCAATGGTACTCTGCACTCGTCCTTATGCCGCCGAAGCGAAGCAGAACAGTTGACACAGTTGCTTCAGAAGTTGGCCAAGCGGCATTTGATTGGGATTAAGTTAGTCTTTCGGCCCTGTTGCAAGCCTGCAGTGCAAAGAACGAAGAACAACTCAATCAGCTCTCGAGGCTCCGACAGTTGGACAGTAAATACTACTCGTACTCCGTCGTGGTTGGTCAAGAACGTCAGGATTCAACAACTTCACCATCAGCTGTCAGCCCAGGGCTTGGCATAAAGGCTACCTACGGTAACCTCTCGTACTCGTACATATCTGCTCCACAAGACAAGGCGAAGCTCGCTTGCATTCTTGCCCAGGTTTTTCCGTTCCGAGAGTCTAGCAAAGGCTATCGGGCAAGGCACTTGGCAATCAGCATCGTACCAGGGCGATAGTAAAAATGGAGGCTCTGTTGAACAGATTCATGGTTTAATTATTTCGATGCAAAGAAGGCATCGGTTTCACCAGCTCCTCAACGTGTCGGAAATTCCACAGCATTGTAGCCTACCTATACCCTAATCGCACCGTCGCACGCCATGTCCGCCCCAACTGACAATGCATCGGCTCTGACGCGAAGACGCGCACCGAAACCCTCCACACCATATCAAAACGTTTTTCGAGTGCAATTCCCAACGTCGAATCAGACGGCGCAGTCTGATTCGCATCCCGTAAAGAGACAATCTGTCAAGCGGCGGAGTCATCGCAAATCGAGACTGGGATGCGGGAATTGCAAACGCCGACGAGTCAAGGTGAGCCCAGGCAAAAAAAGGTTCCGGATCGCGCACGTCGTCTGATGAGGTCAGTGCGATGAAACACAACCTCACTGTGAGCGATGTCGTAAATACGGGATAACTTGTGATTTCGAGACTTTGGGAGATGCTCCCTTAGATTCGACCCTCGAAACCCTGTCCCTCGACCTGATCGAGGACACCGTACGGCGGCTCGTGGGTCTCGATCAGTGGAGGCACGAGAAACTCGTGCGCTTGGGCCCCGATTCGTCTCGATATACGAACCTTGCCTATCTTTATCACTTCATTGTCGACCTTTCCCAGGTGATGCTTCAACACAATCTTCGGAAAGTCATGCAGACGGACATGATCAAAGTCGCCTTCTCGGTAAGACCTCCCGGGTCTCATATGTAATTTACAGACATGATATCCATTCTGACAGGTTTCACGACTAGTGTGACCATTTGATGCACACGATTCTGGCGGCCTCATGCCTACATCTCAACCATTGCGACCCAGGGAATAAGGCCCGACAAGCGCAGGAAGCATACCACTGGAAGAGCGCCGTCAATTTGTATCGCAAAGCAATGCGGTCACCAATCGGACCTCATAATGTTGATGCGCTGTTTGGGACCTGTATGCTTCTAGGCAGCAGCACTCTCTGTCCGATGGGGTTTCGGCCGGAGCAATCCTGGGTATTCACCTCCAATCCGGCGGATTTGAATTGGCTGGCGCTGCAAAGTGGTCTCCGCTGCCTGATCTTAATGGCTCACCCGTATATCCCCACCAGTATTTGGAGCGTTCCGTTCTTTGAAATGGGTGAGGAACAGCGAGCACTCCAGGACGACCGACCCGGTCGTGAGGGTCTCCACCAGGGTCTAGCAGATTTTTGCGGGATTGACGAGACAACCACGGCGGAAACGAGTCCGTATCATGACCCTCTGCGCATTCTGAGTCCGTTATTAGAGTTGAAGCCCTGCGATCAAGTCGAAAACTACAATGTCGTTGTCTCGTTCATTGGTCGTTTGCAACCGGAGTTTATCAACCTCCTGCGGGCCAAAGACCCTCGCGCTTTGATGATTCTAGCATACTGGATGGGCCGCATCTGCCCAATGTCATCGTTCCAGCCCTGGATTGTGACTCGAATCGTCCCCGAATGCATCGCAGTCTGCATGTATCTTGAGCAGACGAGCACGGATCCGTTTGCGTTGAGCCTACTGGAGTTTCCGGCGAAAGCGTGCGGATACTGGCGAGATAGCAATGAAGAGTTGAACCCGCTGATGACGACCGCGTTGAGCAACTTACATTTATCTAGTGCATCTTCTTGAGAAGCTCGCCTGGTTACCACAATCGCCGCTCTCCTTGATGACATCTGCCAGCAAATCCATTGTTACTCGTCTCTCGCACAAATGGTAAGCACTTCAGAATTCGGGCATACATCACACGTATATGGACTCGTCTTGTTTATCATGCGATTCTCGTCCGCCGGGCATGAGGATACCGCAATCAGTTAACCGACTATTGTTAGGGTTCTAAAACCAACTGTTGCAACAAGCAGGTGCCATAGAGAATGGGAAAGCACTTGCTGCTCTGCACATAAATCCAATCTAACCTATGAGATGTGGAATACATGCAGTAGACTGGGTAGTCCAAGCGAGTCATCCATGGAATACAAGCACTTGTGAATTGTGACAACGTTAGGGCAAGCGGGGGATTTCCGCCAACCATCTGTCGTCCTTTTCTTCGAAGTCTGTAAACATACGTACTTGTATGAAAACAATGGTGTATCTCCTTCAGCGCAAGTAGGACAGGCGAGTAAACGTGATGAAATATCACACCGCTAAATACATGCGTTTGTTCGTATGAAGTAACTTGAAGCGTTCTGCTGAGAGGAACCAGTCCGAAAGCCACTTCAACGTCCCTTGAATTCCCGTGCCACTCCGATTTCCCGTCCTCCGCCGGGGGAATTAACTGCCGCAAGCGGAATAGTGTACAGTCTGCATGTGACTTTCTCCGCCCCCCCGGCCCGTGGCAGGCCGATCTCAATTCCGCGAGTAAGCGGGGTTATCCCGCTGCTCAGTTGCGATAAGATCGAAGGATGAATACCGTGATTGCGCTGCATCGATCGGTGCATTTTTCCTCAGACTCCCGACGAAAACCTTGTATATATTTCGGTTTCAGGTCGAATTGACTCTCTATCAATGGTACCTACTCCGCTGTTTAGACTTTATCGGTTTGGCAGAACCCCCGCGGGAATACCCCGCGCCGGAAGAGCGTTGACTGACTGAACAGGGTACCTCGGGCCGGAATCTTGGAAGCGTGTATTCGACATAAGAAAGGCCTGCATCGATCTCAGAGAATCCCGCGAGACTTTCAAGAAACAAAGATTAGTACTGCACAACAACTGAGAGCAATGTCACAACGCCCGCCCTTCAAGGAAGTGGAGGCATCTCGGCCTGAATGGGACGAGTCCCGCCGTCCGACATACACGCGCACGCGGAAACCATCATGGACGCCAGGTTCCGGCCCCAACAGCAACGACCACGTCGGCAAGTCCCATGTTGAAATTGATCCCTACGCGGCGGGCCGTCCCCCGCAGGACAACTACAAGCTCCTGATCAGCGCCATTGTCCCGCGTCCGATTGGATTCGTGAGCACCATCTCCCCGGATACCAACGGCGATGGCGCACAGACCGCCAACCTCTCTCCCTTCTCCTTCTTCCAAATGATCTCCTTCGATCCCCCCTTGTTCATCCTCAGCACCACCGGAAACAAACTCGGTTCCAACCCGCCGACCAAGAAGGACACCGCGCGCAACATCCTCGACACGGGCGAGTGCACCATCAACATCATCTCGGAGCACTTCCTCGAGGCGGCCAACTTCTGCAGCATCGATGCACCTTACGGCGTGTCCGAGTTCGACATCGCGGGCCTAACGCCGGCCCCCTCGGCGATCGTCAAGCCCCCGCGCGTCAAGGAGGCCGTGTTCAGCGTTGAGGCCAAGTTGGTTGAGAACCGCGAGTTTCATTCCCGCGTCGATCCGTCCAAAGTTTCGGCCACGTTGCTTGTTCTCGAAGGGGTGCGGTTCTGGGCTCGCGAGGATGCGATCGATGAGAAGCGCACGTTGATTGATATCGACAAGTTGCGCCCGATGGCGCGGTTGGGAGGGATCACGTATTCCCGAACCAATGATCTGCTCGAGATTCCCCGTCCCCAGTGGGACAACTTGTCCGATGAAGATAAACAGAGATTCTCCAAAAAGGATCGATAGACGAAACAGAAGTCATGAACGTTGTTTTTTTTATTCTTTGAATATGATTCATCTACATACAACTGCCGAGAAAGCTACAAAGGGTACTACAACAATATACGAAGAAAACACCAAACAGCTTCCCCCCTCCAAAGGCGCTCATCGTCATTGCCGGAAGAGCGCTACCGTCGAACAGAAATTGCTCGTGTTGTCCCCTTCCAGCACCAACGCCTCCCCGGATGTAGAGGTGAACATGTTCTGGCTTGCCTTGGTGCTGATGCCGAACATCGTTACCTGCGAGCAGTCCACCTCGATCATGTTCTCCTGGCACGACTCCGTGTCCAGGCAACTCTGTCCGTAGTTTTCGAAGAAGCTGTACAACCCGCCGCCGTAGATGTATACGTCCGATGAGCCCAGCACCCGCAGGCCCCAGGCTTTGCGGCAGCCGTCGGTCGTGCAGGAGGCGAAGTCGGGATCGTTCCACTTGCTCTGAGGCTTGAATGGAACCAGGGCATTGGGATTGGCTTGGTAGTACCTGCAACGCCATGTTAGTGACAAAAACCACCAATACATATAGTACTATATATGAAGACGGGGCCCGGATCGTCAAGGGATGGACGTACGGCGTCTCCGTCTGAATCAGTCCCATGAACACATTCTTGGCATTCTGAAGCTGGTAGTTGTACAGCTGGTTGTGCTCCGACCCCGTGCCGTAAAACCACACCGGATTCTGTGACTCGATCAACACGCCGCGCCCGTTGTAGATGTTGATCTGTTTGTAGTCGTCCAGGTCGAGCTCGTGGTCCGACACCCAGAACCACGAGTTCTCCACGTACACGCTCGCCTGCTCCGTCACATGGAACAGCATGAACGCTCCCCGGCACTCCGGGTCGGGCGTCGTCGTCACGTCCGGGGTCTTTGCGCATCGGTCGCTCTGCAGCTCCGTGCCCGCAGAACCACCCACGCGGAAATGCACATCCCACATGCCGGCCGAGCCCGCGCTGCTGCCGGCCACGTTCCACTGCATGAGGATGGCGCCCGGAGCAGGGCCCTTGGTTTCGAGGATCAGGTCCGAAATCTCCACGTCGCCGACATCGCCGGGCTCGCCAATCTGCAGCATCGGGATAGGGTTCTCCTCGTCCTGGAAGGCTTCCCCGGTTGCCATCAGCAGCGGCCAGATCTCGCCGGTGATCTTGATATTCTTGGGCACTTTGATCGTCGACGTGATCAGATATGCACCGTGGTCAAAGTACACAATCTGGTCACTGGTAGCGCTGTCAAAGACTTTCTGAATGGCTGCAGTGTCATCCGTCTTCCCATCACCTTTGGCTCCGGCATCTTTGACGCTGACGAATGAGCTGGCGGGCACATTGTTGTAGAATGGCCTCGTTCGCTCAAAGATCCGCCCGTTGCTGTCCAGGAGACCACTGGGCTTCGGCGGCCGCTGGACGGGACCCTGAGTGCGCGACTTTTCCACAGTCGGCGTGGATGAGCATGCGACGGCTTGATTGGTTGGCGACGTACGGGTCGCGCTTGTACTCCCAGCGGAGCCTGACGCGGTGGACGTCTCCGCAGCGGAGGCGACGGACGTTGTTCCGACAGACGCAACGTTGCCATTTGATGCGATCACCGGTGCCATTGCAGAGGACGCTGCAAACCGAGTTTCCGTGGATGCCACGGACTCCGAATTCTGAAGACCAGCGCCAACGGATCCGGCGGCAGGCGAGGGTGCGAGCACGGGCGTCCTAGCTGGCACCATCGTCGTGCTGGTGACCGTCACAACCACCGGCGCCGGGCAGACATCGTCCCCTTCAGATAAGCTCTCAGACGCATGTCGCTTTTCAACAACGCCGGAGTTGCCGGGCGGAGTGTACGTGTTTCCTTGCACCCACGAGTCGACGACCGAGCCGCCTTCCAAAACGGTGCTACCGTCAATATGAGCCACAGCTACCTGGGAGTTTGTAAAGTCAACATTGTCGAGAACCAGCACGCCGCCCCCAATCGGGTTGCTATCCTGCGTCCAGGCCGTAACAATAGATTCCCTGGTCGTCGCGATGCTGCTGTCCAGAATCATGACAGATCCCACGGTCATCTCGGGCGGATTGTTGGACATGTTCAGAGCCACACCGCAATCGTTGACGGTGATCGACTTGAATGTCCAGGCCCAGTTCCAGTTCATGAACATGGCCGTGTTGCACCCATTGAAGGTCAGGTTCCTGGTCGTGAACTGCTGGTTGCCAAGGAACATGCCATAGTTCCCGCCGTTAAACACCAGGTCCGACATGAAACCTCCCGATCCATTGTCCATGAAGATGCCTTGCTGCACATTGTTGTCGCCACCGCGCACCATTTCAAAGCGAATGTTCTGCAAGCTCGTGGCCTGTCCAACTTGCCAATGGATGCCAGTTCCCGAAGTTGGCGGCATGCCGGTCAGATCGATCACGAAGTTCCTGATGGAGCGGAAGAAGTTGTTCTGGTTTGTGTACCAGTTCTCCCCCGTGTCGGTGTAAGGGTCAGAATCGATGACCGCCATGCCCGTGAAGTCTGCCGAAGCTTTGAGCACGGGCAGATCGAGCGCGTCGCCAACCAGCTGCGTGTAATAGTACTGAATGATGGGTTTGGACACCACATACGTGCCCGGTGGGAAGTAGACCAGGGCCGGAGTGGTGGTCGAGGAATCGCAACCTAGACCACACCGATCCCCACTCGAGATGGCGGCATTGATAGCCTCCGTGTCGTCCGTTGACCCGTCGCCTATGTGCGTCAGTGAGTGTCTGCTCTGAGCGTCATGGTCCGAACTCACCTTTCGCACCAAAGTCCTTCACATTCCGGAAGATCTGGTAGTCAGATCTTCCAAAGGCGGCCACTCCCTGGCGCTTAATGCTAGCCACCCAGAAGTCGGATGCTGCTGGAGCATTTGCTTGTGGCGTGGGCGCAGCCTTTACAGAGACAGAGACAGCCAACAGGCCGAGAGCAGTGAGCAAGTGAGTGAGAAGCATTTTGGTATCGACAATCGTGCTATGATAAATGTAGAATTCTCCGGTATCTGTCCAGCAGATGCGGAATTGTTATCTATCGAAGGAGGGTAAATTTGGACGCGGCCTGACTGGGCATCAGAATCATCAACATACGCTGGTAATGACTCCAACCCTACCAGCTGTCGGTCAGAAAGGAATGACACTTGAATCAAGGAAAGTCGCTGCAACAGACTCACACCCTGAGAAAGCCGCCAGCAGCGTAGACAAGAAAGGAGAGAAGCAGTGGCAGAGACAATCTCTGCCACGGAAAAAAAATAAAAAAAAAAAAAATAAAAAGGAGCGAATTAGGGCTGGGCTTCAATAAACAAGCGGCCCCGGAAAACAAAACAAAAGTGAATGAGTGAAGAGCCCCCAATGAATGGGAGTGAAAAAACAATATTGACGTTCTATCCGGGAAATATCCTCTTAATGAGGAACTATTGACCACCGCAAGGCACTTGGTACCCGGACGACCCTAGTTGCCGAATGCCGACCTTCACCAGCAGTGTGATTCGACACCGTCGCTGAACTCCTCCACAAGGGATCGAGACGACTTCACTCCGCCGGGGTGTCGCTCAGGCACCGAACCGATGATTGGTGGGTTGATCTCCTTGCGCGTCCGAGATGAAACGCTTCGAGTCTGTCTGGCAGGAGACGGTGTTGAATTGTGTTCGAAATCAACGTTGATCAATGAGGGAAGAGTGGCCAGAGTCGGGTTCTTTGCTGTCGGCCAAGACGCCTGGAGCAATGGGCTTGTGCTGGATCTTTGATTCCACACAAAGAGCGAGCAATAGTATTATTTACAAACAGAAGGGTGATTGACAATGGGCCATGGCGATGCCTGCGTTTAAATATTTCCAAAAACACTCCCATTCTCCATTTACAAGCTCTCCGCACGCCTCTGTTGACGCTCAGTGGCCTCCGGGAATGCTATTGTGGCATCTGTTTGACTGATCATTCCTCTCGTGATTATGGTTGTCATCACGGGGTACGGAGTACCTACCTCTACGTACATACATGTCGGTAATTCCATGTGATAACTCGAGTCTCAAGATTGAGAGAACACACGCTGATCACACCCTTATCCTCCGACGATCAGCGTTCGGTTAGTTTTCTCCCAAGCAACCACAAACATGCTGGTGCCCATCAGGATCTCACTGTGCAACGGGTTCCAAACAGTTCTGGTACTCCGTACGGAGAAATTCCAATCAAGAATGCAACTGTGTCAGACAGACATGGCATCGCAAAACGGAGAGGAAACCCCTGGGTGTCTCATCGTGTATAGAGATTCTGACAAGTGTTTCCTGGAGGGAAACCCCCTGTCCAATGATGGATGGGGTCATGCTCGGTTCTGCGGCGTCCGCGAAACTTGGTCAGTCAGGGGCTCCTGGAACACCTAGAGCCCCGAGTCTCCGTTACTGACCTCCGCCCTTCGGCCAGGCAAATTCCAAAATTTCTCAAAGCCTTAGCCCTTACGGAGTACACTTGATCCTGATTCCTAGGTTAGGTCAATCTGTACAAGTCAACGCGTTTTCAATGTTTTCCACTGCTTGAAATTTTCGTTTCGGAATGCCAAGTTAGTGGGCTTGTGCTTGGCAGTACTGTATGTACATCCGTACAGAATGCCAAGCTTGTCTGATCAACTGGTCAAGGTGGGAAAGTCAACCTACGTCATACGTGACTCTTCATCGCGGGAAATTGACCGACGAACTCGTACGGAGCAGTACACTTTGTCCTTGAATAAAGCAGACCTTCATCGACATTGTTCCCACAATCGTAGTCTTTTGTATTTTCTTTTTGCATCCCCTATGGCTTTCTTCAGAATGTGTACGAGTAGTACTTACTCGCTCTAATTCAGATTCCTATGCCTGTTGAGGGAGATCAATCTACGGGAGACTTCAAATGCAGGAAACCTACTGCTCGCGACAGGATGATGTCAAGTTGGAAAGGCCTGATCGGCACGATTACCATTCCATGCCTGAGATTCTGAAACCTAGTAGTCCATGCTTGATTTTGATGATCCAATGCTGGTATATAGACCGTATCTATCGTCAAGGATGATCTTCGCCCTCAACAGAGTGATCTCCGCTCTTTGGTTGTTCATGACTTCATTGATCAAGGAGACATTGATCTAATGATGACTTTCGTGACAGTGAAACTGGGGGTGACGATAGTGAACGACTAAAGCTGTTCCTGAATCCATAGGATCAAGTCGACTCATTGAACGAAAAGTTGTCCTGCTGAGATGCATCTGGAGTGGGAAAAGTTATCCATGTTGAATGTAGAGTTCTGTACAACTTCTGAGCTTGGTAGCAAACGAGACCGATACTGAAACATAAAAGGTCAATGAGTTGACCATCTCAAAGAAATGAGCAACTGCTCTTTGACCTCATTGTCTTGTTACTACTGTTGAGCAGGGTGCTGCTCACACAGATTCATACGATTGCGTCAGTAATCACGGATTTCGTTTTCACCAAGGTTGGCACTTGATTACTGACGGCAAAGAAATATACTTACCTTATTCTTTTGAAGATTGAACGGCCGTCGAGGTTTCCCTATTAATAGATGGCACGACATGAAAGCAACTTGTAGGTTGCAAAGAGTCCCAGTCGAACCAACTGCCAAATATCATCAACGCGGAGTCAGCTGACCATTGAATTCCTCATCGATGGTTTTTTTTTTTATAGCAAACAAGAAGAATGTCGGTGCAGTGACATCCCGAGGAATGCCATCAAGGACTGCATGTCTGCATCATCTGCATAATCAGAATCCAGGAAAAGATGTGGACTTATCCATAAGCCATGCCACATGATGCTGGGTACCATCCAACGGGATCTTGACTCCATGCTACCAACCACATACATAGCTTTGTCTCGAAGCTTGGTTTTGACGTCTCTTTGAGAGACTAACTGGAAAAAGAATGGATCCGCGATCGTCACAAAAGCAATGTCGGTCAGTCGGACTCGGCACTGAGGTCGAATCTTAAGAGTATACTGTATACCCCGTATACATGTTCTGTTTCCGTCCCTTTGAAGGATCCCGGGTACGGTACTCCTGGTGTATATTATTCGGCACTCGGCAGCAACCCAAACAAGACCCAGGGTTCCAACTCTGAATGGGACAATGGGTTGACCCTAAGCTCTGAAAGGCTTTGATTTGACAGCGTCCGAGTATTGCGTACACAGGCGAGGAGTACGGAGTACAGAGAGCGCGTCCAGGACGATGTACATACCCGGAGTCACTGCATAACTTTGTATTTATCGGCTTTGACGGCTTCTTCGGAAGAAGGGCAAGGATAAAAAAAGCACACGATAGGTTAGTTAGTGGGGGGATTAGTCAGCGGCGTGTCGTATTTCGGCGCACCAAGGTGCTAGCCTGCTAGGGCCCTAGAGGTGGCGGTTCATTTTTCAGCCTGAGGCCCACCATCAGAGTCCAGTCCCTCATTCCACAATCCACATCATCCTTCAGGCCTTGCTCAACTTGCTCTGCATTGTCAAGCAATCCTCACGAATGTGGCCTTAATTCATTAGTTCAACGTAGCACTCTTCCCGGATCTATTCCTGGGACCATCCATTGTCTGCATTATCAGATAATCAGGCAGTGCAAGCACTGTTGACCCCAAATACATACAACGGTTTCTGGCATCCTGTCCCCCCTTGTTTTCTTTTCAGCCCGCATGAACTGAATTTGCATCCAAGCCCAGCCCGTGCTGTGACGTTGTGGAATACTTAAAACCCAATCACTCGAACTTTTATGCAACGGAGTGTCCGGCACAGCACACTGCGCCTTCCCCTCCCCTCAGCCTTTTAGGAATCTCTAGAAAACATCCTCAGGAAAGCAGAAATAAACAATTTGCACGTTATATCACTCACGCCCGCCGCGGGCAAATACGAGACCACAAACTCTCTCTGCGGCTGTTCATCATACCACAATAATTGGCCTGTCAAAGCACGTGTTCCGATCAACCCTGACTCGGCGAGCTCTGCGCCAACCTCTGCGATTCCGCTTTCTCCGTCCTCCTCCCGCAGTCCTGTCAAACTCCTCTTGTGATTGCGCCATTCCCGGAGATCTTTTCCACGCCGTAGACCATTCGCCTCGAGTTCAAAAACCCGTGTGGGGATTCCCATACTCCATAGCGGCTCATGATCCATCAGTCGCACCGGCGACGACAGTTCCGTTGAGCATCCCTCTCCAACACAATGTTGTCCGCTCCGGCAAAGTCGGCCCGTCGGATCTCGTCACTGTTCGCCCTGAAGTCGCGAGATTCGGCCGCGCAGTCTGATTCTCCTTCTCCCGATTTAGGACCAACTGTGGACCATAGACGGAATGGAAGCTCCTCACACGTGAGCCCACGCCATGTGTCATCACCAGCGGCACATCCTTCAGACATACGGCCCACGGCAGGCCTGGGCAATTTTCCCGTACCCGATGATCTCTCCGCCCTGCCCCCGCCTCCGCCATTGGTTGCGATCAACCAGGACCTCGCCGATGACGGCGCGCATAACCCACAGGCACGCGGAAGGCGCTCCCTCAGTTTATCGCGGCCCTCGAGTCTTATCGGCCTCTTACCTTCGCGGCCGTCCTCACGCGCGGGATCTCCTGAGGCGGGCAAGAGAGGGAGTCTGGTTTCTGGCAAGCATGCGCAGCCCAGTGCGAGCCCCATGGAAGCTCGCTCCGCGAACCCCGATGCCTGGATCGCCGGATTGAATGAGAAAGTTCCTTATGATTTGGGCCCTCTCGTGCGAGGCGAGCCGGTGCGTTACCCTTTTTTTTTTTTTCCTGCATGTGATGAGTGAAATGTTCTCGCAGGATGACGGCTGATGTTCACCAATTTGGCCAGATCGAAGAGCTGTGGAACGAACATGGCGATACATATGTCTATCTCTTCCCCAAATTCACCCAGCCCGGTGCGTCGTTCAAAGTAGATTCTGCCATCTTCGCAGATTCCCCTTCGTTAAACTACATGGCACGGGGTACCGATCCGAAAATGGAAGCATTGCAACAATCAACACAGAATTTGACCGTCACCGATTCCGACGGCATGCCGGAACAGGATCAATGGGCCGATCAGGATTGGGCGAGTACTGCCAGCAATCGCATGGCAATGATCGAGGAATCTGAAACTCAGGAGCTGCACCTTTATCTCCCGATTCCCTTCAACAGCGACGTAACCAATCGACAGAACGGCCTGTCGCCAGAAGATATCGATTCTTTGTTACTCTACCGCAATCTCTTTGCGTTCTTGCTTGGCCAGGCCCTCATCTCCACGCCCCGGTTCCCCAGCCTATTTTCGATTTTGCTTGAGGTCTCCGAATTGCTCCGACGGTTCGAGTTTTCCAACCTCGACGGATCCACCTTTGGTGAGGTTGCCACCACCAGCTTCGCCAACTACTGCGATGAGCTTCAACTGGCAGACGTCCGCAAAAGCCGCGAGAAGACGATCGAGGCCATCGTTCTGGGCGAGAAGCTGCGGTACTTTCCGCTGTTCCAGGAGGGATTCGTGCATGGCGTCGGCAAGATGTCGGACTTGCGCCAGCTACGGAGCCCCAAGTACGACCTGATCAGTACCGTCACGCAAAAGCGGCTTGAGCGAGGCTACATCGATCTGGAGAACCGATTGAAGGTTATGCGGGGTAAATTAGAGGACTTTGACTTTCCGTCGTTGTTCGCCGGTATCGCCAACTCCAACTCAGCGGCCGAGAACAAAGTCGTCCGCTTCAAGATGTGGAAACAGGCCTTCATGGCGATGCGGAAACACGTCATGGGATTCTACCGCCAGAAATACGGCTCATGGCCTCCCAAGGCCAAATCGAAGAAGAACGACTTTGAGGAGAGCGGGCTGAACCGGCTGCTGCTCAAGGAAGTTTACGAGGACTTCTGTAACCTCTACGACATCCTCGCCGACCGGACGCAGTTGACGACGCGGACCACAGACATGGCATCCGAGGACCTTGACGTACCCGATCCGGTGGAGGCAGTGTACCGGGGCATGCGTCGCATGATGAGCGAGTACGATCGCAGCACGCCTCCCGTGCAGCCTCCGATTCCCTTTGATGTCCCGCAGCTTCCCAGCTTATCGGCGGTGTTCCGGAAACCTCTTGACCCCAAGCAAGAAGCAAAGGAGCGCACCAAAAAGTTGGCGGACTCCGACATCAATGCGATCCTTATGGCGTCGTACAGCCGCGAGAGCCTGAGACCCACTGATTTCGTGGAGAGCTTCATGCAGTTCGAGCGTCGTAGCGCGCATGGAAAATGTCTGGACGAGCTCATCGACAATCGCATCGGGCAGTGGCTTTTCCTCTACGCTGTCATCCAGTCTCTGCCGTTGCTGGTCATGGACGCGCCTGATCTCCGGCATACGCAGGGCGTAGAGTACTTTTTGTGCGTCGCCCCCCGGGGCGGTGCCCCCTGGGTGCAGAACGACTCTAAGACGGGCCGGAGTTGGTTCGGGGTTGCCGGCGGCCAAGGCGTGGTCAGTCTGCCGTCGGACGTGGTGACCAACGGGGTGGAAGGCGTGTATCGTCGCAGCCACTGCTGGCAAGTTGCAGAGCAGTGGGCCGAGAAGAGCGTGACCCTGAACTCGCCGATCACGAGTAATGAAGATGCGGCCTCATTGTTCTCGTCGCCCACACCGGCGCCGCAGTCGTCCATCGGGTCGACATCGGATATGCTTAGCCCCGGTGGCACGTCGCCAATCAACGGACCGCGGACGAACTCTCCCGGCTTGCTGACAGCCGGCCATCGAGGCTCGATTCATCCGGGGCTGGAAGCCCTTCCCCTGCCCGCTGGGGTGATGCCGGTGGAGCCGCCATCGAAGCCATTTGTCCGACACAATCCGACCATGAGCTTTGACGATATTCTCAAGGACATTCCGAATGGCAAGAAGCGATAAAAAAAACAAAGTTTCCTTTCTTTCATTCATCTTTGTTTTTTTGTCTTTCTTTCTCAGCGTTTGCATTTCGGACCTTCACCAGTAAGTGCGTTTTGGTTGAGAGGAGGATCAAAACCAAAAACAGAAACGGACACTTCGATCAGACTTTATGGATTTCACATTCACAGTCCCTACTACTACCTAATATTGTACTGATTTATTGGGGATCCGCGAGATCCATCTGTCCTTTTTGCTTTTCTTTCTTGTTCCCATTGTTTTGTAGAAGTCAACAAAAACAGGAGACGTTGAACCTGGTTAATGTATTCTAATGGGGTGCTTTTTCACATTGCATTGTCTCTACTACAGGATACCTTGCATTGGACTAAATTAGAAATCCATGAATTAATGAGCGTCGATATGTATTGATTCGTGAGATGTTCTGTAGTTGTACGAGTAGTCTATCTTTCACCTCTCCGTCACGAAAGGAGATCTCAGAGAATGACCGTGATGTATTTGGGTCTTATGGCCTTACGAATCCCTCATATAGCACGAATTCGGAGGTCAGTCTCAACTCTAGCATTGCAGATCAGCCCTTCAATAAATAAATGGATGTCGACGACCAACCAAGATAGACATTCAGCAACCATGTTGTAGATGAATTATCACAGCCAAGTCTAATCGAATTGCTAAATAGTCCTTACCAAACCGGTCCTCTGAGAGACAAGATAGTCACAGCAACATCGAAAACTGATCAAAATCTAGTAGTCAATAATACATCCGGGAAAAAGAGCCGTCCATCATGTAGTGGTTTCCTCCTCTTCGTCCTCTTCATCTTCATCAATCGGCTCAACAAGCAGGTTCCCCCCACGCCCGATGCGCTCCTTGACGGTGACGGTGCCGGCGGATTCCACATCATACACGGTCCGGGGCATGGGCGACACCAACCGGAAGCCATACTTGTGCTCGAACCCTTCTGGCTCCGAGACGGGTTCCGGCCGCTGTTGTTGCCCTTCCTGCTGCTGCTGCTGCTGGAGGATATCGTAGCACTCCACAAACGCATACACCTCCTCCAGCTCCGCCTCTGGGCGGAACCGGCGAATGACCCGCTCGCCCGATGGCATCCGAATGCTGATGCGGATGGCATCGGTGACCTCCGGGCCGGGCTCGGCGGGGATGGACTGTGCGCGCCACTGCCGCCATTGCTGCAGGTCGCGCGCGCGCTTCTCTTCGGCGGCAATCCGCGCGGCCGCCTCGGCTTCGGCACGTTGCCGCGCGGCTTCCTCTTCGCGGCGCCGGCGGGCCCGTTCCCGGTCCTGCTCCAGGGATCGCTGGTACGCCGAGTCCTGCTGTTCTCGGAGTGTGCGCGCCGCCTGCTGCTCCGCGCGCCGGGCACGAACGCGGTCCAGGGCCTCGGAGTTCTGTGAGATGGCGGCGCTGAGCTTCTGCAGGAACTCGGACGGGGTGGTGGCGCCGGAGATCCGCGCGATCGTGGACATGGCGTTGGCGCCGGCGTCCGGGGTGTGGACGATCACCGCTGCGAATGGGAACTTGGTGCAGCGCAGCGAGTTGGCCACATGGTACGCTTCCGAGTCACGGACGTTGCCGCCCCAAAGCAGGATGCGGTTGTCTGGGTTGGTGATGTACTCGACAACCTCGCGCGACAGCAACGTCTCCTTCACCCACCACGTCGTGTGATCGTGCTCCGGCGACAGGAGCACCACGACGAGGAATTTGAGTTCTCTGTGCGCCATCTCTAGCGCCATGTTATACCCATTTTCGAGGAACGGCAGCGGGTGGCTGCCGAACTCTTCCTCGAACTCCCGAATGAATCTCGCGGCGGTGTCTTTGGGCGCCAGCGGTCTTCGGCCACTCGTGCTTCGCAGGCCCCGTAGGGTCGGAGTGACGCCGATACTATTGAAAAAGCGAGGCAGAAACGGGAAGAGCGTGCCGAGTAATCGGAAGGAGCTGTAGAGCAGCCGGTAGAGTAGGTTGAAGGGGGAGAAGAGGATGCTGAGGAGGAACGGGGGCCTCAGCGGAGGCATATCCTGCGGCTGTGTAGTGACGCGCGGAGCAGGTTCTCGACCGGCTGCTCGCGCGGCCGCGGGCGTTCGACGAGGAGGAACATCATCATCGTCCAACATCAAGTTCTGGGTACGCCGGCTCTGCGGTGGTGGGTCATGGAGCGCCGCGCGTGCTTCCTCGAGGGGATCGGGACCTTCGCCGTCGTAGAATTTGGAGATGGCAATCTTGCAGAACAGAGATTAGCTTTGAAATCGTCGACAAGTTGTAGCTACTATATAGCGAGGCATGTATCTTACCTGCACGTTCCATTGCGATCGCCGCAGCAGGGGAATGGCCGCGGCAGGGTCCTGGCCAGTTACAGTCGTGAAGGTTTGCAGAGCAGCCCGTTCGCTCTCTGCCAGCTGTCCAACATCCGCGGCGTCTGTCGAGGACATGGCGGACCAAACCGTTTCCTATGAGGTGGACGAGTCGGAGGGCGCCATACGAGATTCACGGCTAACTGGGCTGATTGAACGGTTGCGTCAGGATCTGCTGGACTCGGCGACAAGAGACAGCAAAGGTTGAAGCAGCTTCGGAGGGAGTTGGTTGAAGGAGACGACGATCTGGCCAACTGGTCGGAGCTTGTCTACCTACTATTCATCATCCACTTCCGTACGGAGTACCTAGTCCGTCGATTTAAGCAGTACTGCCGTACGGGCAATATGACCTTTAGCCACCCACAATGGCCGATTTTACGGGGCTACAAACGGACTACGATGCCGATCATCTCCACGATGACTCGTTCACTTGTTGACTTTGGGCGCTCGTCGCTGCACTGATCCATAACCTAGTAAACTGTAATCTGCCATGCCCCAAAGCACCATCGAGACCAAAGGCGGTGAAAGCCAAGCTCATGCATGACGCGAGGCCAACCGATTCGACGCTTCGCAGTTTCACACAAGCCTCGCCGATCAGACCTCTGATGTAGAAGTAATCTGTCCTCCCACTCCGTGACCAAGCCCCGACCGTAGAGTGTGGACGGTTCTGCGACACTGCGCGGGTGTCTGAATCCTTTGGGGCCGATCAGATCGACAACATCGAATATATTGGATTCTGTCAGATCACTCTCAACTTCCCCACCCATCCTCCATCTGTCCTGCGGCGTACGGCATCTAAACGTCTTGGAAGCGTCCCCCCATTGATCTGAACCCGCCAGCACTCAGCGTTTCGGTTGCTAGTAGACGGCCGTGAGTCTTTGCACAGATTTCGGTTCGACGCCCGATTGTCCGGCTGCGGGGAAGATTGTCGTCGGCATCGTCACTCCGCGTCACCCGCAGCGAGGAATGCGGCTTCCCGAACGCCGTCGTTCCGCGATCTCCCTCGCTGTCAATTCAATGGAGACTCTTCGGGGCTGACTCAAGGCACCTTTGATCCGTTGGCAATCATGGCCTCAACTGGGAAGCCTGGCCTCGACGAGTCCCGTCGCAGCACGGGGTCTCCCAAGCCAAAAGGACGAGGTGCGTGGCACTCTTCCAGCCATCACGTATTGTTGGTGCAGAGGCGTTAGGGTTATCCGGCGGCTCCTCAGACACTTGACTGCTGTGATCGCTGGCTAACAGGCGCAGGCATATCTGAAAATGCAAAGGACACCCTATGCCGCAATGTTACCATCTATGGCAAATGCCGATATGAAGATAAAGGTGCATTCGGGAATTCTACCGGCCTGTCCTCTGTTCGATCTGCTCTTGAGGCTGACTGTTATCGATACGTATAGGCTGCGCATTTAATCACGATCCAAACAAGTTCAGTACAACGCATCAACAGGAAAGGTGCGCATTCGACATCACTCGGGTGCCGTCCCGCAGTCGGACCTCACCCTGGCAAGGCGGATCTCAGTCGTAGCTCGTACCGAAGCTGATGGACCATTCCACTGCAGCAGCAAGAAGCGCCTGAACGTCGAGTCCCCGAGTTTTACGCCCTCGCTTACCAGCAATGGCTCCTCGCCCTCGGCGTCCTCGAAGAAGTCCACAATCTCGCCCCAGGCGGCCAATGCGGCGCCCTTCCAGCCCAAAGGTGGAGTTCCCGCGGACGTCTGAGGTGCGATTTGCGTCAAGATCTCAAGCTGACGGCGAGCAGGATCGAGTGCGAGCACATCCACTCCGTCCGAATGGTCCGTAGCGGAAGTGCAGGACTTTGTCCCGCAGGGCTTCGACGCGACGATGGTAAGTGCGCGCTTTCCTTTTTCGCTCTCCCTTGCTTTTGTTTTCGTTTCTTTTTTTTAGGACAACAACAATACGGCGGCGATGGTGACGGCCGGTGACGACGACGACATGGCGTCCTCGGGTGACTTGTCCGGTCATCTCAACGCCCTTGCGAATCCCTTCGAACCCCGGAACATCCGGTCAACCTCGTTGCCCTTTGAGTGGTCGCCCGGCTCCTTGTCACCGTCCCGGGCCTCCGTCCAGCGACCATCTCCCAGACCGCGTTTCCCCCGTCCAGCTTTGGCTCGTCATCGTGCGGTGCGCTCTTCTGCTGACTTGGGCGAGTTTCAATCGCAGGTGTCCGTGTCGGGACCAGGGAATGGAGCGCTTAGTCCCGCCGCTGCTTCGTATGATCCGTTTGTTACTACCCCATCTACTTTGGCTGCGGGCAACGGCACCGTGCCGGCCAACCCTTATTCGCAAGACACGACCGCCGCCGCCGCTACGCTAGGTGCTGCATTCTATCCGGCCCAAGCTGGGTATCAGCAACCGGTAAGTGTTCTCTCGTCCGCGTTGGCTTAACTGCAGCGTTAACTGCCTGTCATTCAGCCTCAATATCACCTCTACGCGCCTGTCGGACCGTATAGCCAGAACCTCACGAGTTATCAACGAAATGTCCATGACCTGTTCCTCCCAGGCGACCTCCGAGAAGAATTACAAAGGAAAGCCGCCGCCACTCTTCAAACGTTGCCAAGTATGCTACCGCAGGCATTTCCTCTCCAGGACAACAATGCTGATTTCTCATCACAGATTCGACATTACCGACACATGTGGAACACTTTCACTCGCTCGTCCCGTTGGATCTTTCCCATCAGAAAAATGCTGCCGTATTCGGCTACCCAAGTTGGGTGTACAAGGCGCAGTCGAGTAAAGATGGGAATTATTACGTGCTTCGACGGTTGGAAGGCTTTCGCTTAACCAACGAGAAAGCGATCCGTTCCGTCCAGGCGTGGAAGAGAATATGCAGTGCCAGCATTGTGACCATTCACGATGCCTTTACGACCCGGGTCTTCCAGGATAGCTCGTTGATTTTTGTCATGGACTACCATCCGCTGTCGAAGACTCTGGCAGAGCAACATCTCGGTGCCGGGAACCGCTTTCAAAATCGGCATAATGCGCCTATTCCGGAGCAAGTGCTCTGGAGCTATGTCACACAAATCGCGTCTGCATTGAAAATCATCCATAGCAGCGGGCTTGCGGCTCGGGTGTTGGATCCTAGCAAGATTCTGCTAACGAGCAAGAACCGAATACGGCTGAATGCCTGTTCCATCTTAGACGTGGTTCAACATGACACGGAGCGATCCATGTCGGATCTGCAGCAAGAGGACTTGGTGAAATTTGGGCAGCTCATCCTGACACTCGGAGCGAATGCGCCGAATGTGATGCACAGCCCGGGCAAGGCTATGGAACACTTCTCGCGTGCGTACAGCCCGCAATTGAAGAACTCAGTCCTCTGGCTCTTGAATGCGCAGCAGAAGGATCAAGAGCGAAACATTGATATGTTCATCAGCGGGATTTCCTCTCAGCTGATCTCCACGTTTGATTCAGCACTTCACTTGGATGACCAACTCACGTCAGATCTTTACCGGGAGTTAGAGAATGGTCGCCTGGTGCGGCTGCTGACGAAGCTCAATTTCATCAACGAACGTCCCGAGTACGAGCACGATCGACAGTGGTCCGAGAATGGGGAGCGATACTTTCTCAAACTGTTCCGGGACTATGTTTTCCACCAAGTGGATGCGCAAAACAATCCGGTGGTCGATCTTGGCCACGTGCTAATGACCCTCAACAAGCTGGATGCGGGTACGGAAGAGAAGATCATGCTGATCAGCCGCGATGAGCAGAGTTGCTTTGTCGTTAGCTACAAGGAGCTGAAAAAGGCATTGGAATCGTCGTTCCAGGCATTGTTAAAGCCTTCTGCTGCGACGAATGCCCCGAGCAGCACTCCCCGGCGGATTCACTGATCTGCTCGGTTGGACCCGTTGGATGTAGATTCGGCTCAGCGTCACGCAGCTTGGTTCGGTTGGACATTGGTTGAAGGATCTGGACCGGATACGGAGATATGTACTCGGCTGTATGTATTGAAGTATAGAGGTAGCTGGATCAGGATGTTGGCCGAAATGTTTCAGCCTTCGAATTTTGCATTCATGAGATTTCGTATGGGTATCTATGCGGAGAGGATCATCTACGACAAGCAGGTGGTCCCAATGGCAAATCCGGCGCGTCGATCAGTAAGTAGCCTCCGCTTACAAATCAGGGACTATCCCGCTGCGGTGCAGGTTATGAGGGTGTGCACCGTGTAGTCTGGAGACAAACCACGACAGACCAACACCAGACCGTCACTCCTCCTGCTGCACAAAGGGATTGGCAATCTCCTCGCTGCCGTCGGCTGGGGAGATGAGCACCAACAGTGTGCCGCGAGCGACAATCAGGCCCAGCGACCGGGTGGTTTCGTTGCCATTTTCATCTTCCGTTTTGTTAGCCACATTGTTCAGAAGACAGCAGAGCAGTTGCCGACATACCGCGCATGGTCTCCTTGACATCATCCAAGACAAGATTCATCAATTGATCGTATCCCTTGAGGATGCCGCCGACTGCAACCAATTCGTCAGATAAACCACTGAACCCTGACACATTGGGGGAGATCAGCAAAGACTCACTCTCTCGCCCGCCATTGAACTTCACATTGACCTTCTTGTCCATGTACTTGGACAGATCCAGAATGTTTTCCTTCTTGGGTTTCTCTTGCTGCTGCTGCTGCTGCTGTGCACCGCCACCGGCACCGCCACTTCGCTGGGCGCCACGTCGATCTCCGCCGGCGCGACTGCTGCGGCCGCCGCGGAATGAGCTTCGGTCGGCCATGACCACGCTGTTAAGAGATACTCAGACTGCAGGACCTTGTCTGAAGGACCGCGAGGGGCGGCGAGTCGCTGAGTCCGCGTGCTAGTCTCGTTTCGGTCGTGTCTTTTTGAGTCTTGTGGCCTGGAAATATCGTAGCAGAAAAGTGAGGGTGGGGTGTCACAGCCCAAAAGCGACAAACGGAGCGCCCGGAGAACCAAAAGGCTCAAAGCAAGGGCCATGGCGGGCACACGGACCCCGCCTGCCTGTCGGATGAACTCTGCTCCGTTCCGAGATTAGTCAGGCGTGGCCCTTACTATGCCAGTTGGCGGTTGGCCAGGCCAAGCTGGGGAGACTGGAAGGCTTGGTAAGGCGTGGAAAAATGCGCACAATCCGAGGAAGCCACGGGGAAATTCCGTGGTCGGACATGACACGCCCGATACCGAGTCAGCGAGCATCCGTGCCTCCTGGTCGAATCAGAACGCCCCGATAATTACAGAACCGTTACAATGAAACGAACGCCAGCCAATCCGCGGCAGCTCCGACGTCCCCAGCGGAATCATCCGGCGGAGCCTTGCCTCCTCCGCTCCCTCCACTTGGGCACTCAGCCTGCAGGCTTGTCCAATGTCCACTCGTCGGGCTCCAGGGTCGCAGAGTGTGCCGGTACTGGTAGGCCCAGGTCATGTCGGGGTGTTGGCGTCGTGTGGCTGTTACCCTTTGAACAATGATCTGTGCATTCCCTGGGTTGGTGGTCGTGGCAAGGGTGCCAAGGCGCGAAAGGCAATGAGGTTGAGGTCACATTGCCGCCCTTAGTCCTACGTGAAAGAAATCATTGCCATTCCTCTTCCCTCCGTAGTTGGGAGTCTCGGTCTCGAATCAAATCGTATTGATGACCACCCATAACCAACATCACATTCCTGTGTTGTTCATGTCTCATGAGCCAAACTTCTAACTCAGCTTGGGGACCTTGATTCTGGAGCGTCCCTGGAGAGTTTGGGCCCTTTGGGGCTGGAATCCCTGCAAGCGCTCTTCCCCGTGCCGAACCCAACGCCGGGCTGATTCTTCCGCTCCGGCTGGCGCCCGCCTCCGCCCAACCCCCCTCCTCCCCTCTCTCAACACACCCAATTTCTCTCCTTCGTATCCTACTTCAACCCTGTAAATAAATTTACCACTCATGTGTTCCTGACCAGATGGACTCCAGAACGGCACCGTCCGATTCTCCTTCCAACAAGAGACCGCGCTCACCGTCCGGGGATCAGCCGCCGGTGAGCAAGGCTCCCAAGACCCAGGCCAACCACCTGCATATCAACTACCTTGCGCGGCAGTATCAGGAGAACCTGCCCCTCGTCTCGACCGATGACAGCTTGCACACCATCTTGCGCTTGATTGGCGAGTACGACGGCGTGCTCCAGCGCCATGAGAGTATTGCGGGCAACCTGGGCGCCTGCCCGCTGGGCCCGATCCTCATGAAGCGCTTCGAGCGCCTGTTTGACGGCCCGCCGCGTGTGCTCAAGTCGCATGGCAAGGATGGCGGCAATGTAACCTGGCTGGACGTGATTGAGTTTGCGAAAAACAAGCCCGAGCAGTTCAACCTTGAGAGGACTCGCAATGGCGTGCGGGTTTGTCAGTTCTATACCAAGCAGTGTCGCGTCGAGATTTCCGAGGAGGATTACGTCCTGATTGCGTCCGGCATGCCCCAGAAACTGATTCCCCAGCAGCCCATTGATGAGGACGAGGAAAAGGAGCTGGGCGCGCTGGAGATTCTAGAGAAGAACCTGCAGCAGATCATTCAGATGGCAGACTCTGGTAAGGCGTGGATCGTGGCCTAAGAACGGCGCAATGGGTTGCTGACGTTTGCAGCCGCTGCGCGAGCTAGGCAATTGACCTATCGTCTGAGAAACCGTCGCAACGCAATCGCCAGCCGACGAGAAATGGCGATGCGGGAACAGCAGCGGAACCAGTCGGCCAGCCCGGCCCGTCATGACGGCATGGCTGAATCGGGACCGACTAATGGCAACCCTGGCTATGGCACTTCCTACGGTCCATCGACGGGCTTCGTGGCTGTGAATAGCATGCGCCCGGGTGATGACGATCCGTCTTCCCAGTTCATGAGGTCGCATCCAAACACTGACAACATCACCATCATCAACGGCACGTCGATCAAGGGGGCATCGCCCCAGACGCGGGCCGAATTAATGAAGAAATTCTTCACCACCTCGGAGCGTCAGGCACGCGGCTATCCGGACGGCGATGCCCCGGCCACCGGTCATTCGCGGGCCGGCGGCCGGTCACGGGCCCGGGACTGCGGATTCGTCAGAGCATGGCGGATACGGCCACGCTGCCGGGGCGGTGCCCATCCCTAACACCCCGTCATCACTTCTTCCGCAGCCCAAGTCGTCCCACCAGAGCGATCGGGATGACGGAGGGCCGTTCAAGATGGAGATGGTTGCGCGCATGGAGCAGCTGCAGCGAGGCATGCGCATCATGCCGCCATGTGACCGCTGCCGTCGGCTGCAAATGGACTGCCTCAAGAACCTGACCGCCTGCCAGGGCTGCACGAAGAAGCACGCAAAATGCTCCTGGAAGGAAGTCAAGGAGGAGGAGCTGCGGCAATACCCCATCCCCAATCGCCGAACGGATGATCCGGCTCAGCTGCAAGACACTCGCAATGGGGGATCCCGCGAGACGCAGCGCAACGACAAACGCAGCACGCAAGCGGCGCCGAAATCACCGCCGAACAATAATACCTCTAACGACTCTCGCCGAGCGGAGTCTGCCCCTACCGCACCGGTCCCATCGGCCAGCAGCAGCACCAACGGCAACGAGCACCAACGCGCGGCCAGCGATCCCCAGAACCGCCCGCCAGTCTCCACCCCCAATGACACGAACCGCCGCAAGCGCCAGAGTAACAGCGCCGACGATGACGATGATGGACCGGACTCGGAAAGCCGCCTGATGCAGGCCATCCTCGACACGGTGGCGCAGCATGATCGTATGCAGGCTGCCAAGAAGGAGCAGCAACTGCGACAACAGCAGCAGCAGGAGGAGAGACAGCCGCGACAGGACTCGGGGCAGGCGGCGAGTTAATGATGATATTGTATTATTCTTTCTATTGCAAATGTGGGCGTGGGACTGGGATGGTAGCTCGGAGTTTGTTGGTGGTGCTGGGATTTCATTCAGGACGGTTCCATGCATTGCGATGTTCTTAGCAGGACTCTTCTCCTCACTTGCATTTTTCACGCGGACTTTGGTGTTTCTGATCTCGACTGATGAACTTTGATGATGACTTGCTATGGACTCATCTTCGTGTAGTAGTCATTGATTATTATTACACACCCTGTAGCCTGTATCTAGGTATTTACAGTGGTTTCTTCCGAAATGCCATGCTCGTTACAAGTTGTGAATCATCCCACCATCTCACCAAACTCCTCCTCGTCCGCGGTGCCAGCGTGGTCATCGTCCTCGCCGTCATCATTATCACGCTGGACGACCGGGAGCGGCATGCGCGCAGCATCAGCTGGTTTCTTCCCAATCGCTCTGAGTGACCCCTCGGGGTCCTCGATCCATCCGCCCATCTTCTCCATGCGCTCGACATGTTCGACGCTGACGAGGAGATTCAGGCCCGCGCTGAGCGCGCGCTGAACGCGCGCTTCGCGGCCCTGCGCGATTAACGTTCGGAAAACACGCGTCAGGAAACCAGACAGCGTCTCCAGGCTCCAGTGGTCCGGAATTGCGGCGAGCACGTCATTGACGTCGAACCACGGCGCGAACCGCGCCAAGAGGTCGCCTGTGCGCTCCACCCGTTCGGACACGTCCTCGATCTGCAGGAACTCAGCGAAAAGGTGCGCGAAGAGCTCCCGCTTCTTCTTCCCTTCTTCCGACGCCTGCGATCCTTCCTCAGATGGTGGTCCTGATAGCGCGGCAGGAAGCATCGCCGCCGGCTGGGAAATCGATGCGCCGCCGTACAAACAGTACCGGATCGCCGAGTCGTAGTCGCCCAATCCGTGCGTCAGGAGATGCAGCGCCTCGCGGTGTCGCCCCTGCCTCCCGTCCAGGATAATACTCTCTGAGACCAGCTCGTTCTGGAACGGCTCGATCCGCGACAGCACCGTCGAGATCGAGTACGGCAGGTCGCCGCCCGGTGCCGACGTGTACTGCGTGCTCGGCCCACCTAGCAGCTGTAGCAGTCGGAGCCGCGACTGCCACCACGCGTCGGGAGGCGCGTTTACGGTGATGAAGTTGAGGTAGGTCGGCTTCGGTGGCTGCAGAGCCCGATACGTCGAGTACGACTCCTTCAGCAGCGTGCGTGCCTCCGGTGACGATTGCAGCACGTTCAGCACTGTGTCGAGATAGTACCCGATCAAGTCATCGGCGTATTGGCGGTACTGAGGACCCTCAAGTCAGTCAACATAGCTCTCCCAAGCAAAGCAGCACGCGAGTAGGGCCCATACATGCTTCGCAAACACGAGATGCTCGAGATAGTCCTGCACAGCGTCCGGCGCCCGTTCCTTCAGCATCCGAACGACACTCGGAGGATCGAGCTTGACGCGACTGCTGTCATCCGAAAACACCTGGATACCCAACGTCGGATTTCGGGAAGCGAGCCACGTCCCGTATTCTTCAACAAGCTGTTCATCGCGGATGCGGACGAGATATTTCCGCATGTGCGCCTCCGCGGCCGATGCCGTGAAGTCCGGATCCGCCTCCGTCCCTTGGTCGGCAATGCGTCGCCAAGTCTCGAGTACTCGACCTGACATCTTTCGGCTTTGGTACAGCCGACTCAATACAAAGAGTCGATTGTACTCTTCCAAGAGCACCACAGCTCGATCAAAGCTGCCCTTCCAGTTATCGACCAATCGATAGAGCTCCGCCCGGACCGCGCCCCCCGGCCGAGATTCGCGTAGTAACTGCGCATCTTGTTCCAGCAGTAGATGCAACAGTGCTGCGTCCACGCTGTCAATCACATACGCTTCGTCCGTCACACTGCCATAGCCTCGCTTGCCCTGCCAGACGAGTAGATATCGCTTGACCATATCCAACAAAAGCTGCGCCGGGACTCGACGCCCGTGCTCGCTGTCAGACAGGTGCTCCAAGTAAAACTCGGCAACCTGTGCGAGTCCTCTTTGGACCCATATCCCTTGGGGACCTTGAAGTACTTCGTCTTGAAGGAACGGAACCAGCAGAAGTACTAGTCGGGGATCAAGATCGCTTTCCGTGAGAATTGCCTCAGTGGTTCGCAAGTCGGCATCTGTGTATTCCGGTCGGTCCTTCGAAAGCAGATCAGCAAAAAGAAGCAATGCAGCCTTCTGCCTAATGTACGCCAGTCCAAGAAAATCGGCCTCAGTTCTGGCCTCCGTGTTCTCGATGGATTGGATGAGGTCTACAACGGCACCCCTGCGTAGGAATTTAAACCGACCATCCTCCCACACTTGTGCCTTCTGGAGGACGTCATCGAGGTGTAAGGGCAATGGATTCCTCAGGACACGCCAGATGCGATTCCCAGACCATACAACCAGGCTGCTTCGGACCTTGCCCACGTCACGCGCAAAGTTCGTTTCCTCCCTGATTCTTTCAGCCTCCCAAGATTCCACTGACTCCGCGCTGGATGATACTCTCCCGCTTTCAGGGTCAATCTGCTCTTGTGACTCGAAAAGAGCTTTTTCTTCACGAACCCGCTCGATACTCGTTCGGGTTCGCGGGTCAGGCTCTTCCGATGGCATGCGTCGTCCCGTGTTCTGCGGTGACTTTAGTCTAACCCGTCGTAGAAGATCTCCCAGGCTAGAAATGTTCACTTGGCTAGGTCCTGTGGTTTGGCGAATCCCGACGTGGTTTGCATCCTGCGTCGGGATGGGTAGCATAAACTTCGGTCGTTCCCCTTCTCCAGGGTCAACGTCCCACTGCTGAATTTCCAGGTACTTGTGACGGCCGTCTCCAGTACCCACCACTGCGAGGATATAACCTTCCTGTGAATCACTTCCGTGTCCTTTTGGACCAGGATGTCCATCGTCATCGACGACAACAGCTTCAGGATATCTCCGAAACTCCATGGTTCCGCGGACAACGTCACCATCCATGTTGACAAACATTCCGACGCCAGGCTCTGTCGCCTCCGTACCGGTTACTAACAGAAACTCGGAAGGCGTTGGCGAGACAATGTGCGGCTTCAGTGGTGTCAAGTTCAGTCTCGGCGCTGGAGGTAATGGCTTATGCCTGTCCACCCCTGCTTCAGGAGCGGGCGGTGCTAGAAAATCCCTTCCTGAAGAAGGCTCCCGAGGATCCTGTGAGGTAGACCTCCTTGGTGAATCGGTCGACGAGATCGATTCCGTTGAATCATTTCTCAATCGATCTAGGACAGAACTGCGCGAGCTTTGTTGCCGTCTGCCAACTAATCCTTCTATGGGCGTGTTGAGACTAGTGCTTCGCCCATGTCCACTGGGCGAATGGCGTGGTTCCCTGCTGCCGTATGACGCTGATGATGACCGGACGAGCGATCCGCCTTGGGGAATATCCTCTACCACTCCGGTCTCGAACACTTCACTTGAAGAGGAGATTGGGAAGAGATGGATCTTTTGCTGGTGCTCAACGTCCAGCAGCGAATAAGACGTCTCATCAGCCACGCACGCAATCGTGCCGCGACGTGACGCTGCAAGACATCTTGGAAACTCAATGTTCCGGATCCGTCGCGCCTCATCGCCAATGCGCACCAGCATGATTCGGTTTTGCACAGCAATCATAACCACCGGAAGCTCCGGCGCATCCTCCGAAGGGGTGATATTTAGGTCAAGACCCCCAATCCATTGGCAATTCTTTACCTTGGTGTTCTCAAAAGCAGGGGTGAGCTCGGGCAGGGTGTAGAAGGTGACGACCCCGTTGGAGAGGATGCATGCTTTGCTCGCGGCGGGTAATAGAACGATCTGTTGAATTCCATGTCTTTTGTCTGTGGATGAGCTCTGCGATATTGGCAATCGTGATGCGAGAATGAACGTCGGCTCGCTTGACTCATTGGCGGGATCCGAAGGAAGCGTGACGAAATGAAGGATCTCTGCCGCCGAGGTGCCAATGTACAAATTTCCACCTGCACAACGGAGCTGGGTCAGACAACAATCTCCCACAGCAGCTCAGGGAGATATACTCACTCCAATATTCTACGCATGTAATGTGCACATCATCTCCCTCGCTGCTCTCCAAGGGAACATTGTCCAGCAATTGGCGGAGGACATATGGCGCTGCCTGGTCGGTGGAGAGCTTTCTCCGTTTTCGAGGGCCAGCGCTGTCCGCCATTGAGAAGATCCCACTTCCCTCCGCGCTGTAGAATCATGTCCGAACCAGGGCGAAGGCAGCGTTGCGCTCTTATCAGACTATTGATAGACCGCGAGGACCGAGAAGCTGCGGTTGATTACCTAATGGGATAACTAGGTATTAACTAACTAATCTATAAGGAAGGTACCGAGTCCAAGTATTCGTACCAGGTACCTCTACAGTCTCTACATGACATGATTTACTCGTACTCATAGGTTAGGTTACCCTATAAAAACCAAAGTAACCCTTATGTTGAGTAAACCTGCTGCTTCGTTACGTTAGGTCGGCTAGCACGGGCAAGAGTCCTTCAAGGCCAGTTGGCCAATGTCTCAGAACGGACTAACGTCGGCCCGGTCGCCCCAAGACGCGCGTATCAAGCAATCTACTTGATGCTTACTGTCAGGGAAGTTGACTACAGCGGTCCAGTTGGTGACGGGAGACCGCCGGTTTGTGGAGAGAAGTGTCTGGATTGAAGGCCTCCCGTGTATATATTGATTGAGCCTGTGAGAGATGGATGCCCTTGCAGTCGGCGAGTCTAATCTTCCACCACCTCTACGGAAGCCAGATGGCCAGGATGGCTCGGCCACTGACGACAATGTCAGCGGCGAAACAAACAAGTTCCAGCGCGCGATTGCAGCTTGGCGCGGTTCGTTCATGGATTTTCCGCATTCCCTTTGGCCATTCTAACGCGCACTCTGCATGCAGGTATTGACTTGACCAATGCGATTCCCAAGCTGGACTCGACTGCCTCGGAGATCGTTGCAAATCAGCGTGATGCTCTCGTTCAGAGAAAGGATCTTGCTCAGAAAACGAAGGATTTCAAGAAACTGAGCGATGCTGAGAAGCTCGCGGAGTACAAGGGACTTTTGAAAGGTGAGCAACTGGCCATTTATCCTCACAAAGCAGCTGCTTATATATGAAACCGCCAATAGCATACCAATCCTTCATTGATACCCTCACGAGTCACGGGAAAACATCTTCTTCCGCCTTCTTGCAGTTATACTCGTCGTTGTCCGAGGCGCCGGATCCGTATCCGCTACTAGAAGCATCGGTCGATTCGCTTGTCGCATCAGAAGATACCGTGCCGAAGCTTACCTCAGAAAAGGAGCAATTACAAAAGTCGGTGGAGCGATTGACCGGACAACTGGAATATACTGAGAAGCGACTGGAAGAGGAGCGAAGCGCTCGTCAGAAGCTAGAGGAATCCCAGGAGTCAAGAATCAAGGAAATCGAGTCGTCTTGGGAGGCGGTCCTGACCGAAAAGACGAACAACTGGGAATCCAAGGAGAAGAGTTTGGAGGAAAAGATCGAGAATCAGGATCGCTTGTTGAAGGAGCTTAAAGCATCTCTGGAAGTGTCTCAACGTCTGGGCAACCAAGAGAAGGCGGATAGCAGTCGCAATGCTGCTGCTGCTGCTGAGCTGGAGATTGCCACATCCGAGCTGGAAAAGGCCAATCTGCGGTTGTCCGAGGTCGAGGCGCGCAATGAGCAGCTGCGGCTCGAGTTGGCGCACGCTGTGTCCCACGCCAGTGCCGCGCCCAGATCAGTAGATGATGATCCCGCGTACTTGCGATTGCAGTCGGAGAACCAGGCCTTACTTCGAAAACTTGACGCCGCACGGATTGAAAGGGACAGTAAGAGGCACGAGCTGGAGAGTAAGATCCGTCAGGTAGAGCGATTGAACGCCCAAGTCACGGCCGAGAAGGAAGAACTCCGGAGCAAGCTGGACAAGTGTGCAGATTACGAGGATATCAAGCGGGAACTGGAGGTTCTAAAGGTAAGAATCTCTTCTCTGGTGTTCAGTGTCAACAGCAGCTGACCTGGAATAGTCCATTGAGTTCTCGATGGGCGACGACGATGTTCCAGGCGTCGTTCCGGATGAGGCCACAAACGGAGCATCCAAGTCCAAGGACAGTTCATTGGAACAGCTCCTCATGGGGCGTAACAAGAAATTGACCAACGAGCTCGCAGTGCTACGTGTTTCACACCGCGAACTGCAGACCCAACTAGAGAATCTCCAGCAAGAGCTGAGCAGGACGAAAGAGGAGCTTGAGAAGTCGCAGCAACTATCTGCAACATTAGAGAACGATCTCATCCGTATGCAGAAGGGCTCCAACGCGTACCCATCGGCAGCGATGTCGGTTGCGGGTACGTATTCCTCACGACACCACCCGTCGCGCCGAGGTGGGCCTTCATCGCCAACATCATCGATCATCTCCGGTTTCGACCAAGGAGCGGCATCCAACAGCACAGGTGGAGGAGAAGCGATGGGCGGTGGCTCTGGGGTTCTCCCGATGGTCCAGGCGCAGCGCGACCGGTTCAAGCAGCGCAACGCCGAGCTAGAGGAAGAGCTCTCCAAGACCTACGAGACAGTGAAGTCACTCCGGCAAGAAGTTGCGTCGCTGCAGCGGGACAACCTCAATTTGTACGAAAAGACGCGGTACATGTCGACATACAGCAGCGCCGCCTCCGCATCAAATTCCTCGTCAGCATACGGGCGTACGCATACGTCGTCGGCATCCTCCTCGGGGCTTGATCGCTACCAGTCCGCGTACGAGGCACAGCTGTCCCCCTTCGCGGCATTCCGGGGCCGCGAGGCTGCTCGCGCTTACCGTCGGATGCGCCTGCCAGAGCGGCTCGTCTTCTCCATGACGCGCATCATCCTCGCGAACCGCATGTCTAGGAATTTGTTCGCAGGGTACTGCTTTGCGCTGCATATCCTCCTCTTCGTCATGCTGTATAAGATGACCGCCGTGGAGATTGAGAAGAATCACATTGACAGCATCGCTGGCGCGGCTGCGGCTGCGGCTGCGGGAGCCGGCGCCGGGGGTGGTGCCGACAATGCAGCGGCTCAATTGCAAGGGGATGATTGGCAGCAGGAGGGATTCCATTGATTTATAGTGTCATGTTAGCGAAGGTTCCTTTCTTTTTGTCTTCTCGACTTCATTTATTCTTCCATGCTCGTGTATCAATACTTGAAGGTCATGAGCTTGCATGTGTATATTAGAGATTCAGAGTACCAATGTATCTAGAGGTAATTATCGAAATCACTTATTATACCCATCAATTTCAGCCTGTATTGTGATCGGTACGCACTGCCTTGTCTACGAATCTGTCCAAATGGATCTTGTATTTCGTCTACGTTCACCGGAACGATTCAGTGTTCATACTGTACAATTGAAACTACAAAGGAAACTCGAGATATGAGAGTCGAACGCTCCACCACATACACACAACAACGTACAGGTCATCGATCTATGAATTGAATGATGAAGGCCCTCGCGGATACGAGCCTGAGCGAGAGAATGTATGATAAACTCTAAAACGTTCCGTCCGTTGATCCTCTGCTCTTTACGAGAGCATCCGGCTCATGTCGTTGCTGACACGCTGGAGGTCCAGGAGACCCTCGACAGCACCGTACGCGCTGACGGCGAGTTCCTTGTCCCTGCATCCGATGGTCAGCAGTGGTCCTTGAAAAGGACGATAACCATGATGGTACGTACCAGATTCGTCGCTGGGCAAAGTCCATGACATCCTTGGGAGTGATCTTTCCAATTTCCCGCTCAATGTCCTCAGGGCCCAGTCGACGGCCGGTAGTGATAATCTGCCGGCCAATGTCCTCGGCAACGGCCGTGGTGCCGTCCAGGGACAGAAGGATCGAAGCCTTCAGCTGAGCCTTGGCACGCTCAACCTCGGCCTCGGTGACGTTCAACGACAGGCGAGACCACTCGCGGAGGGTGAAGTGCACAAGGTCATCGAGCTTGGTCTTGTTCTCGCTGACAAGGTAGATACCCCACAGGCTGTATGAGGTTAGTTGACCCGCATTCAGGAAACATTGTGCTGATTCGGCACTCACCCAGTGTCGCTGTAGCTGGTAGAGAAGCTCATGAAGCTGTTGGCCAGGTTGTGGTGGGCAATGAAGCTGCTCAGCTTGTTGCCGAGGTAGGACGAGTTACCCATGGTGCGGTCCCAGTTGCCCTAATTGCAGTTAATCCAATGGGCACCCCAACGTAGCATGCTCTTGTAACTTACCACAATAGCCTGAGTGAGCAGAGCGACAAAGTAATCATCATCCTTCCAGCTGACACCCTCGACGGCCAGAGCAATGTGGGCGGTGGACATGGTATCGTCTCGGATGCGGACCTCCGACCCGTAGAACTCGGGCTTCTTCTTCTGCTCAGCAATCAGAGCCGCAGCAGCGGTAGATGGCGGAGCGGATGGGAGGTTGCCAAAGTGCTGCTCGGCCAGCTTGACGAGCGTCTCATGCTCCACGCCACCAGCGCCGACCAGGACAATCTTATCCGCCAGGTAGTTAGTCTTGATGTAATTGACCAGATCATCGCGCTGGATGCTCTGAATATTCTGCTTAGGACCCAGGATTGTGCGGCCGAGGGGCTGGTTCTGGAAGGCCGTCGCATGAAGGTGGTCAAAGACAACCTCCTCACTAGGATCATCAGCAACAAACTCCTTGACTCTCAGGGACGGCCTCTTACGGGATCTTGTCCACCTCCTCGGCTTCCCGCAGAATCACGTCCCGCTCTCGCTCAATCGCGGCGGGCTCCAACTTGGAGTTCTGCAGGATATCGGACAGAATATCGACCGCCTTCGGCACATCGGAATTGAACGTTTTGGCATAGTAGACCGTATTCTCTCGCTGCAAAGATCATCAGCACCTGCCGCAGAGGAACCAATCGCGCTGATCCCATTGCATCACCGTACCGATGTGTATGCATTCAAGTGGGCACCCATGTTCTCAATCTCCAGCTCCAGCTGTGATTGGGTTCGCTTGTTCGTTCCCTTGAAGGCCAGGTGCTCCAGGAAGTGCGCAGTGCCGTTCGTCTTGTCGGTCTCCGCACGGGAGCCGGCATCGATGTAGACGCCGATGGTGCTGGTGGCGGCGTGGGGCTGATACTCGGTCGCGATGGTCAAGCCATTGCTCAGCTGGAGAGCAAAGAAACCGTCAGCACCGGTCACAAACGAGCAATTGCCTCACTGGTAATACCCACCGTTGTCGATTGCGTCCGGTTGGGCAGGACGACAGGGGAGGCATATCCGCGCTTCTTGACGGCCTGCAGGGCCGCGCGATTGCGCAGAGCCTGGTGCAAGTTGAAGGCGAGCCGACGAGAGGCCATGGCTGCAGGCAATGGGGGTCGTAGGAGAAGGTGATGGAGGGAGCAAACAAGAAGCGAGGGCAACTCGTAAGGAATTTGGCGTGTTGAGGTCAGGTTCGATCCGGCAATCAAATTGTTCAGCCAATCACATGACTTGCTTTTCTCACCGCGCCGATTCCGTTCCGGCTCAAGTTCGTCTAAATTCTGACTAATCATTTCCCTCTCTTTCTCTTGCACATGTTTTTGAAAATGAATGAATGCATCCCAATGAGTATAAAAAAATGGGATCTATTCGATTGGTGTTCTTCATTCTATTCATATTCATAGCTCCCTACATACAGCAACTATTGGAATCTACTCGCAAACCTCTTGACGTTCTCGACAAACGGAATATCATCGGCAAAACCCAGCTCCCTCGCCCGAGATGGATCAAAGTATGGCGACCAGCTCCGCACAATCCGGTCGACATCCGGGTCGTACTTTTCCTCCACGAGGGCTCTCCGCTCTGGGCCACCAATCTGCTCCAACGCATCCAACATCTCCTGGACAGTAACGACAAGGCCCGGCAGGTTGACGGAGCGCGAGTTGCCAAACTTCTCGGCGGGCACGTCGCGAGCATGAATGATGTTCTTGACGACCGTGTACGGCGAGCAGATCCAGACCGGGATGTCCTTGGCCACGGGCAGGATGGCCTTCTTGCCCTGGAAGGGCTCGCGGATGATGTCGCTAACAAAGCTGCTGGCGGCCTGGGTGGGCGCGCCGGCGCGGACGGTGACGGTGGGCAGCCGCACGGCTCGGCCATCCAAGTAGCCTTTTCTCGAGTAGTCGTTGAGAAGGATCTCGATGGTGAGTTTCTGCGACCCGTAGGACGACAGCGGCACAGGCGGGAGGTTCTTCTCGGTGATGACGAAGCCCGGCTCCGTAGGACCGTAGACGGCCAGCGACGACGTAAAGACGACCTTGACGCCCGGCGTCACGGTCTTTAGTCGGTCCAAGATGTACCGCGTAGCGTCGAGATTGACGCGCATGCCGAGTTCGAAGTTGGCCTCGGAGCCGCTCGACATGATGCCGTGCAGCAAGAAGACGCAGTCATAGGGCGCCTCGGCCGTGATCAGGCTGTCGACGACCGACGGCACCGTCAGGTCCGCCGCGACGCTCTTGATCTGGGAGGCACGGTCGGCGACCGATTCGGGGACGGGCGGTGCCCTAACATCGGTGATGGTCACGATGGTGTCGGGCGGCGATGACCGCACCAGTTCCGCGGCGAGTTCCTGGCCGACGTAGCCGCCGGCGCCTGTGACGAGATATGAGGGCATGGTTCAGTCTTCGAGATGTTTATATACCCCACAACAAGTGTCGAAAGATTTCAGAGGAGTGACCAGCCAAGTGATAGTATAGTATAGAAAGACAAAAGATACAATCACGACGTTGCAGCAAGTGGGATCCTTCGGACTATTTATTCTGTTCCACGTCGTCTTATATTTCATTACTTGGATTCTGCTCCGTCTGGAGTCGGACGAGAGAAGTCTTGAGCGCGCAAGGGTCCCCAGCATCAACCACCCGGAGTGAACTCCGACTCCACTGACGTCGAGCTTCCGAAAGGGCACAATGTACATATATTTTGCATGTGAGATCACGAGGCTCGCTCACGCTCGGTTCAGAAACCGATCATCGGAGCCGTGGAATCTGCATGTCCACCTATCCGAAGCGGCGTGGGATGGGATTTTTGGGCGGACTTGGTCGCCCGCCGTCCGATGCCCATCGGAGTTGCCCCGACTTACTCCGCTCTGAACTTTATTAGGGTTAAAGAACTTACAAGTGAAGTTACTCAGCGATGAACAGGTACATGTAGCCGATAGAAGATACATCGGATGCTTGTTGCTTATTCCTTTTCACAAGCTATCAAAAGTTCTATGTCGCTAATCTATTAATTGCGTCGTCGATCGACAACAGGAGATACTCAAGACCCATACAAGCGTAACTCCGAGCATATGCAAGTGACAATCATCCACCAATTCATCCAATAATAAAGTACCTTCTGTAAGAGCATGATGCTCTCACAATCTGGTCTGGATCATCTCACCCAAGTAACCCAATTCATCCATAAGCTCTTTCAACATCGTCGACTGCGTCATATATGAGTTGACACTGGAATGGTTCGTCGGTCCCTGCGTGTCAGCCTTGCCAGACACAGTATCGGAAGCGCACCACCCTTGATCTGACACGGCCACGGATGTCGTCGAGGCCAAGTTCTCCAGATCAGTGAACATCCCGGCGTGGCGTTTGGAGTCAGACCCGGCGATTCGGTGGTAACAGTCGTCGATCACCAGGGTTGACATCCCAAAGTCACAATCGGGAAGGCGGAACATGTCGGAGAAGGAGGGCTTCTCCATTAAAGAGGACGACTCGGATCCAGTGACGGCAGACATTTCAGACATGCGACGCCCATCGCTCAAGGTAGGCGTCGTCGGCGCGGATTCCTGCTTCGAGAGGCCAATGTGCGAATCGGTGCATGATTCAGCATATGAATGATGGGACGGGTCCGGATTGAACGAAGAAGAGGACGTCATGGACGCCGGAGAAATCATGTCTGTATCCGTGGCCTCTGTATCCGAGGTCCAGTCTGGGAATGAGCTCCTTTCCACCAGGGAGTCCATGGACAAGTCCGATGAATCCACAGTGGTGTCAGAAAAATGACTGCGCAGCACTTCCATGCTCGCTAAACCGTGTTTGGCATTGATGGCACGTAGTTCCTCCTCCATGATGGAAGAGGGCGAGTTAGGCAGGGTTGGGAGTCTCTTCTCCGTGTCCAGAGGGGTTGATTTATGGTCGAGTGGAATTGCGGTGCGAGGTTTCTCACTCGATCCCGGCGTGGGCGTATTCTGCTCAGAGAGACCTTCTCGGTGAGGCTCGAGATTAGGAACCCGGAGCAATCCCGAGGAACCCTGATCTTGTGCTTTCCGCGTTATGGTCAATGGAGCCGGCAAAGGGGAGCCATCTCTAGTCCTCGACGAAGCGCGACGTTCCTTAAGCGGAGGCCTAGGGGAATGTCCGTTGTTTTCCACTACAGCTCGTCGCAGTGGCAGCCTGCTGATGCCCAAGCCATCAGCAGGGCTGCTAGCAGGCGATGTTGTACGTGAGCTGTCATTGGATCGAGATCTGGATGAAGGCGCACGGGCCGTTCCTCCCTTCGGAGAACGCCTGGGATGTTCATCCTCTCCACTCATGTTGAGCAATCGAGGTTGGGTTATGTTCAAAAAAGCGGTTTTCAGACCCCGGGACGGCGAGGGAGAAACGGATCGCGCCGGCTGTTTCCGAAGAGGCACCAGACGGAATCGCGGAGGATTGTTAAAGGCAGCCGGCTGGGACGTGCCCCGAAAATCGTGGTCAGATGCCGAACTCCCACTTAACCCATGGGGCTGCTGATGCAGTGGTGATGACGTTTTCAGGCGAGGGAGCTGAGGCTTGGGCTTTGGCGGAGTCCTCGGATTCATGTATTTGTCTTTTGGGTCCATTGTTCGATGTTCAGAGCTAGCGGGACTGACGCTGTTGTCCCGCGAGCGGAGGGCGTGAGTGTCGGGCAAAACGAACGGCACATTGAGGACGTTCACCGGCTGTCCGGGCAAAAGAGGACATGACGTCGTCACAGGGTCTCCTTCATTAACATATTCAATATCGCCATCGAGGCGGTACTGCTGCAGAATTAGCGTCTGCTCGGCCAGATCATCTTCGCAGCGCGAACATACATAATACCAATACGTTACTCCCATCTTCAATCCGCCACTACGGCCGGGAGAATAGCTCCGAGACGTCCCATCGCAAATTATATCGGTGAATGTATGACAGCCGCGCCAATGGCCAGCACCGGTTCGTCTGTCATGTTCCATGGGGTAGGCTCGCTGGAAGTTATCCCACGACCCTAGCAGCTCCACCTTTCTCACAGAAGGCGGAGTACGCCTGTTGAGGCACTTGTCAGCCATTATATCCCATGACCATTGCGCTGAGAAGGAAACTCACAGAATAAAAGTCACTAGTGTGGTTGATGCGGACATACTTGCTAATCGACAACACAAATACCCAAGGAAAACAATGCAGAACGAACGCCAATGGAACAAACAATTTGATAAATAATCCGACCAGGGACGATTATGAACAGAAAGAACGAAATGTAAACAAAGTCTGCCTTGGAGAGGAAGCGTTCCTGGCGAACACCAGGCGAGCCCAGGCTGCCGGAGGCGTTGCTATGTATACGTTGACAAGCAGAGAAGCGCCTTGCGGGCCGAGGATGGATCCGAGAATCGATAGCCAGGTCCAGACTTCAATCGCTGCTCGTTGGACCTAATGGGGATGCAGGTACAACGCCCGTCTGGGCCGCGGCGGCGCAACTCCCTTGCTGCTGAAACGAGTTAGAATCAAATATCAGACGTCCTGAGAGCCCTGAGACGGACAGATGCTGGAACAGCAAAAGAGTAGACGCGGCTCATTAGCCAGACTTCCAGAAAACTACCAGGGAGCTCTCGATGACGCTCCCCCAAGGCTGAACAGCCACACCAATGACAAGCGCCAGTTCGTGGAGTAACAGGCGCTTAGTGAGTTCGCCCGACTCTCTCAACGATAGCAGCACGCGCTGACAGCCAATGATGTGGTCATCCTGGCCCTTGACTGAAGCGACTCCTAATGAAAGGCTGTTGTCGGCTGGCGCAGAGAGATACCGACAGGGCTGCAGTTCTCACTGCTCAGCGATGCGTTGGCAGCGGAAAAAGAAAATGTCAGAGAACAGTTCATCGAATCCAAAGCTTCCGACGACTTGAAGTTTATTTAGCACAGGACGAATTAACTCAGCGAAGACTCCGATACGAAGACAAAATTCAAGCTAATTTACAGGATGCCGTACCAATCGCCGCGTTTAGATTTTCGGGACATGCGACAGCCATCAAGCGGAGATCCGGACGGATCAAGCCCATCTTTTTCATCTCGAGTTCTTTTTCTTGTCTCGTCGAACAAGGTTGACCAAACAGATTTCCGCATGCGGCGAAGATCCGACAGCATGAGATCATTGGGTCAGGGGTTGCAGGCCAGTTGGCCAATCAGAATGCAGCGTTTGGGATAAAGATCCCACAATCAGCCAAAGCCATGTGCTGAGTGCGGAAATTTGGGTTTTTTCTCTGAACTCGTCCAGAGTGTCAAATGATCTAATAATTCTCAGAAAATTCTCAGAAACGATGGTGTTTCTACGATAAACTTGCCATTGCCAGTATGAATGCTCAGCATCAATCAGTCTACGCTCAGTGATTGCAAATTACAAGCGATTAAGGTTGCTACCGGCTGCGGCATTGGCAAAGGAGTGTTTGTTTCATCAGGCGCGGTCCTGGGTCGACTGGCTGGCTAAACGCTGATCCTTGCAGGGGCCATGGTGGAGGCGAAGAACCACCGAATCGGCGATCCAGGCAAAGGGGTCATGCATATCATCATATGTAGGGATGATCCGTAACAGAATCAGAGATCATCTGTCTCGGTCTGGGAGGCAGGAAAGTGAGAGTTTGAATTCAATATCGCTGAAAACGGAGAGTTACAGTTCTATCCATGATCGACACATCAAAAGCAGAACACCTGGTCACTCATCTTGGACATCAAATTACCTTTGTCGAACCCCAGCTCTGCCAAAGCATCTCTGGTCGCATGGATCATCCCCGGCGGACCACAGAGTAGAACCTTGGTATCCTTTGTCGCAGGAGGCAACTTTTCTCTGAGGACGTCCTTCGTGACAAACCCGGTGCCGTACCGCCACCCCTCCCCTGGATGATCAAGCATGTACCATACCTCGAGCTTGTGCGGGTATCTAAAGGCAAGTTCTTCCAATTCCTCACGCAGCAAAATGTCTGCCTCGGTGCGGTTCGCATAGATCAGACTGATCTTCGTGTCGTCGGCCTCATCTTCGCAAATTGCGCGGATCAGCTGGTACATGGGCGTGATGCCGGTCCCGCCGGCCACCATCCCCAAATGCTTGCAGAGCCCGCGTTCGTACCGCATTGCGCCCTTGGGTCCGCGCACCTGGACGGTGTCGCCGACCTCGAGATTCGCAAAGTACTGACTGGTCATGAGACCGTCCGGGTACAGCTTGATGATGAGCTCTAGCACGCCGAGATCGCTGTCGTTGGAAATCGGCGTGTAGGATCTCGACACCGTGGTGCCGTTGATGTCAGCCTTGATCGAGATGTGCTGGCCAATGGGCAGACCGAGCACGGCTCTCGTATGTGGCAGAGCAAAGGTGTAACGGATGACATTGGGAGAAACGGGCTCTTTGCGGACCAGAGGAAGAGACTTGAATTCGTTGGGCGAGAGGAAGACAGATTCGGAAGGGGGCGGGCTGTCCTCTTGAGTCTCTGTGCGGCGACCGGATAGACCGATAGCTGCGATGGCCAGGACAAAGGCACTAGGGATGCCACTCCCCAGGGCGCGGCCGACAGCGCCGGAGGCAAAGCTTATTAATTTGAGCCAAGACGGAAACAGTTTCTCTAGTGTTGGCCTCTCCCGACTCATTGCATATGCAGCGAAGAATAATCCGGCCAGGAGACTCATTGCCGGCACTGCTGGTGACAATGGAGCTTCCGACGGCTGCTCTGGGACCTCATCCTCTTTTGATTCTATGCGTTCCGTGGCAGGCTCCTCTGTGACAGGTTCGGATTCAGATTGAGCCTGTTGAAGTTGAGCTTGCTCTGGTTGTGTCCGCTCGGGTTGCACCTTCGCCTCTGTCTCAATTGGCGCCTTCTTCTCCCCCAGCGATCCAATGAGATAGTTACTTAGGAGCTCATTGGCGATGTCGGAATGATTGTTATCCTCGTAACCTTCGGTGGCATCCGTCCCGGCGACTTCAAGGAGAACATCCTCGCCGCCCGGATGCTCGTAAATATAATCTGTGATATTGTATACTGAAGAGCGTCAACAACGGGCGAACGACAGAGAGTATATAGTAATATTACCTTTTCCCCGAATGACGACCCAGAGGTCCTCAGCACTCTTGTGCGCAGCGACTTCTTCCAGCGTGTAGGTTTTTAATGTCGATTCTGCTGACATGTTTCTCTGTTGTGCGTTGCGAGTGAAGGGTTATGCCCTCGTTGAATGAGCCCTAAAGATATATATCCCCACGATGAGCGGAAGAGAACGAGGGGATCACAGAGAATGGAACATTTATCAGTAACGTAAGGAACAGATCATTGTTTTTTATTCTATGCTTCTCAGGGGACGTTGCAGTATACCAGACTCTCTTGGTCTCGATACGTCGTTCTCGAAGCCTTGCACGGTTGACGCGGTGGCCAGATACCGACGTCGGACTCCGACACCCATCGTCCCTTTGCAGCCGGTCCGGTAACCATAAATGTCTCTACTCGTATATGTATTCGTGCTGATCGAAAAAAGCAATTCGACAATGTGCTGCTGGGCATTGCTATTTTTGTCACAAGGCTGAGTCCCGAGTCGTTGACTCCGGAATGTTAGTTGTTGGTACGGAGTACATAGTACCACTTTTCGATCGACAATCCCGATCCGGAGGATATAACATTACTCAGTACTGTCTTTCTCCTCTCTTCTCGCATCTGTTATTACATATCCAGAGTGCATGATTGGATGAAATCGAGTTCTCCGAATGAATCAATGGCAAAAACTACCAGAGTTTGACCTCGTGAGTACAGGTCAAGACAGTCACTCAAGGTACCTTCAAGTCTTTGGGCTGCCATCGCTAGAAGCCCAATCTATCCATTTTCATGCTATGTACAAGCAGTACTGTACAGTATTTACCTATGATAAATTTCGGATACGTAATTACGGGGCGGACCATGCGTGATTCCACCATGTGGCCTGATACTGCGGCTAAGATGGATACCTCCTCTTCGCAAGGTATATAAAAAGTTGTCGATAACCTTAAATCTTACCTTCTATAACTCCTTCTTCAAGAAATGCTCTGGCTTGTGCGTGGTCTCGTAATCGACATGGACGAACGAACGCTCCACATCCGGCAGCGATTCAAGTTTCATCTGCAGTGATTCGGCTACGTCGTGCGTCTCCATCAACGACGTTGAAGGGTCCATGACGATGTCCACCTCGACGAGTAGACGGGGCCCGGATGTGTAGGCGCGAACGGTGTCGATGGCGGTGATCAGGGGTGAGTGCGTCATTGCTTCCTACACATCAATATGGACTAGTGAAGACCGGATCAGGGACTCACCGATGTAGGTTATCAACTGCTGCGTTTTGATGTCCGCTGTGACGCCTACCAGCAGTTGAAACTCCGAGTATGCCGTGCGCAGCCACAGGCCGGAGATCAACACCGACAGGATCATGGCGCCCATCGGATCGATCCACCACCGCAGTTTACTGCCGCCAACTGAGGACAAGATACCAAATCCGTTGATGAAGAGATCGTTACGGTGATCTTCCCACAGAATGCGGACCTGAGAGTACTGGTTCCGAATGGCCCAGCAGTAGAGAAACAACGAGAGCTTTGTGCAAAAGGCTACCACGACGGCGACCACGGACGGCAGGTGGAATCGCCGAGTGTCCTCCTCACTGCCAACGCTGAGCTCCCGGATGGAGAAGACAATCAGGATAAGCGAGACGGCCGTCATCAGAAAGCAGAAACAGATGTTGCCCGCGGTCTCGAGTCGGGCCTTGCCAGCAGGGAACTTGCGCGGGTCCACGCGCGCCACCGCCTTGTGGCACAGCATGAGGGTCAGGTTGGAGGCTGGGTCGAAGATGGCGTCGGCCATGGTGGTGAAGAGCGAGAGGGAGCCGGACGAAATGGCCCCGTACATCTGCACGATGGACAGCACGACGTTGGCGGCAAAGCTGCCATACACGGCAATCTTGTACTTGAGTTGATGTTGGGTGTTGAGTTCCCGCGCGGCGCGCACGTGTTCCTCGACTGGGGTTAGCAGGCGCTCGATGTTCTTGTTCTGCGTCTCGTAGAATCCCTGCAGCTGCTTCAACTGCGACCTGCCCAGAATCGAGGGCGCGCACCGATCTCGCTTGCGCGCCATGTTTGCCTTGATCGCCTTGATATCATCGGGAGACTTGATCTTGGTTGACAGCTGAAAGGGATCGTTGAGCGTCGTATATTGTGGCGGAGGGTTCCCTTCTTCATCTCGCGGCGTCACGCGCATCTGAGGGGCCGAATCGGCCGGCTCGATGGCCGTGCTCGTGGCCACGGGCCATGATGGACGCGATGCTTGTGATGTCGATGGCCGGGCATCTCGGTGAGGGAATGGATGGGGATGGAGGGAAATGGAATGGCGGAATTGGTCATCCATGATGACGCGTGTGCGTGTACTCGATTGCACAGGGTGCTTTCGTTGTTGTGCAGGCCCCTCTTGAAGCGACGGGGATCCTTGCGAATCTCCGTCTTCTGAACCAGAGGAGCCGTCGATAACGGAGATATCTCGATAACTTTAAGATGTGCTTAACCTGGTTTGGTTAGTCAATAACCTACCTACGGAGTAGTCAACGCCGTTATCGGCAGCATTATGTAACTAATACAGCTTCCAATCAGAACCGGCGAAATCGCCAAGCTCAGCGCCTCAGGTTGCGTCTCGATGGAGGCTGAGCAGCAGCGTGAGCCGTGAGGCCGTGATGGGAGTGGCAGCCAGAGCGATTAATTGATCACACTCGGGCTGTGGATGCTCGGCCCGGCGGGGTCTGCGAGCTTTCGAACTGCTGGCGGGACCGAAGACCGGAAGAGGAACGAGTCGAAGAAGACTCGAATCTAGATCGACTCCAGACCGCGTTGCGTCGACGTACTACGTACTTCTAGTAAGCAGACGGCGTCAGATGAGCACCACCTGTTGATTAATTAAGATGGCTCGCACTAAGCGCTAAAAAGCCAGCCGATCCCTCAAGCAAATAACTGGGCGATGAGAATATTTCTGGAGTAGAGCTCTGACCTGGCGCCGCGTTGCGGATTTAAGGCAGCTTCCGGCATCGAACTCACAACTTGGAAGCTGGTCGCTGGCGATCGCAGTCACTGCTTCAACCAAGGACTCAGGTCTCGCATATGCCCATCATGAAACGTGTCTTTCACGGCCTGCAGCGCCGTGCGAGTAAGCCCAGGGACCCGTTCGTATGCTACTACTAAGTAAAGGTAGAGCTAACAGCACGGCAGCCCAGCCACTGGACCAGATTCGCAGAACAGAAGAACAGTACCCCCCGGATTCTCCAGAGGCAATTGTCCTTCGAGAAATCGTAAGTTGCGCAACCACATACAAACTAGGACAAGCATTAATGAATACTACTCAAAGAATGCTTTCTGCGAGGCTGGGCTTGGGCGTGATAATGCGGTATGTTGTGTTCGCCGACTGTTTTCATAGGCGAGCTTCTGACGACGGTTCGATAACCCCAGGACTATGTGCATCTCCCGGCCATTGTGGAAGCCGCCGAATCGAGTCCCAATGCTGCCAAAGAGGCCGCCCACCGCATTCGAAAGTACCTGTCGAACCCGTCGAAGCCGCAGGGCTTCGCCCAATACAATGCTGTGATGCTGATTCGAATTCTGGCCGATAACCCGGGGGAGACCTTTACACGCAACTTCGACGCCAAATTCGTAAGCACGATCAAGACGTTCCTGCGCGACGGTCGGGATATGTCATCGCAGCACTTGCTGCGGGAGACGCTCGACGTGTTTGAATCGCAGAAATCCTGGGATGAAAATCTGGCCGAGTTGCTCGCCCTTTGGAAAAAGGAGAAGAAGCGGGTCGGTTCGCTACTGAATGGGGTGAGTTTTGTCGAGAAGCGGTATTCCCCTCGATTGCTGACGGACCACCAGCGCCACGGCCGGGTGCCTCGACAACCCCCGCCGTCAACGTTCTCCCAGCATTCCTCACAGGCGTCGCGGCAGCTTCCGCCGCCCGAGGAACTCGCGGCGCGGATTGAAGAGGCCAAGTCATCCGCCGACCTGCTCCGGCAGCTCGCGGAGACCACGCCAGCCACTGAGGTCCGATCGAACGAGCTGATGAAGGAGTTCTCGGAGCGCTGCCACCTGGCGGCGCAGTCGATTCAGCGATACATGAACGCGGAAAACCCGGCGCCGGACGAGGATACACTAGTGACGCTGATCGAGACCAATGACCAGCTCTCCATGGCTCTGTCCAAGTATCAACGTGCGCTTCTCAATGCCCGCAAGGCAGAGAGCCAGACCCCCGGAAGCGACACCAACAGCAACACACGAGAAACAGCTGGCACCGGCAACTCACCTTACCTGCAGCAGCAGCAATCACCACAACAGCCTGCACGTCTCAAGAAGCCACCATTGTTTCCCTCCCCGTCCCCAACGGCGTCCGTGCAGTCGTCGCAAGTGGTCCCAGCCAACACGGCACCACCCCCTTCGGGGTCACTGTTCAGCACATCGCGCTACGAGTACAACCCCAATGATTTCCGAGTCGATAACCCCTTTGCGGACCACAATGTCTCCCCAATTGAGCGGTCATCCACGAACCCGAACGGAAATTCGAAGTTGGCTTAACTATTGACTGACGCATATTTTTACGATTATGAACATATTTGTCGTTTGTCGCTTCTTGGATGTAGTATTCCCAATGCCGGTCGTTGGATGTTGTACGGTAGCTTTTTCTTTCGCTCGTCTTCTCTTGTCATGCAGATGCACGGAGACGGCACGGCAAACCTCCATGTTTTTCTTTTTCTGTTAGCCTGACTGGGCATGTTATGACTATCTTCAATGTTCATAATTATAGCTGAATGTAGCTTTTATCTAATTCGATTCATCACTACTCCGTATTGTTCAGCCAATATCCATGAAGGATTGAACTATTAACCATTCTAGTATACTATTGAAGCTCATCCAGTCATCATTTGAAACTTTTTTCCATTCCTAAATGAAAAACATTGCTCGCTCAGAACATGTCCCGTATGAAAAACATCAGGAACTAGAAAAAAACTCCAACCATCTACGCCTCGGTGATAGCGCGACGGATCTGAGCGCCTCGCTGTCGCGAGCTCAGATGGGCGGATGAACGGGCAACGGTCTGGGGAGCCTTCTGGACAACCTCCTCACCCTCGGTCAGGATGAGCTCGATGTGGCATGGGCTGGTCATGTAAGGGTTGATCTAGACGAGTGATTAGTCAACGCCTTGAATATGCAACGGAGAATGAAGAAAGGACGTACACGGCCGTGCGCCCGGTAGGTGCGTCTGCGACCCTTGGGAGCCTGGTTGACCTGGATGCGCTTGATGATCAGGTTGCCGGTGTCGAGACCCTTGGTGTCGGCGTTGGCTTCGGCGTTCTTGAGTAGGTTGAGGATGTGCTTGACAGACTTGACGGGCCAGCGGGCCTTGGTCACACCGTGAACCTTGGCTGCAAGGACATTGTTAGATCCTTTCCAATTCCCAGTGAAAATGAACGTGCGACAGCCGCGATAGAACCAATAGAACCCAGACAATTCCTGGGTCGAATCTGAACCCAGCGGAACTCGACGGAACCCTCCTCCATTCGCCGAAAAAAACAAAACGAACGCATCGAATCAAGGTACGTAGGGTTACTCACCCTGAGCAGTCCGGCTAACGTCACCCGCAAATCGTCGGAACGGAACGGCCTCCTTATGGTCCAGGACGTTCTGGAGGTACGCATAGGCGCGCTGCAGCTTCATGCCATTGATGGCCTGGGCGGTCTCGCGCGTGTTCTTGAAGCTGACACGCAGGTAAGAGCCCCGAGCGCGGGCGCTCTTCGCGGCCGGAATGTCCTGAGCGGCGTATCGGACCTGGAAGAAAAAAAGGATCGAAATGTTAGCCAGAAGTTATGAGACAGCGTAAACCGGCCGGATAATGAAATGTAATGCAGAATGGAAAATTCGAGAGACAGAATCGCCCGCGTAGATGCACTCACCATCTTGAATTACCGGCGAAGAGTGGCCCTGTGTCGAGTCGGATAGATGTTGTCGCTTTTGCTGGTCAGCAAGTCAAGTAACTGAAGGTGGTGCGGTTTTCAGTCTTGGCACGTTGAGCCCTAAGCGAGCCCTAGCCTAACCGTTTCGGGTGGCTTCTCCACTTACTGTAGAGTCACGTGATAGATGTACTTTTGAAATCAGGCAGCTTCAGGCTGACTCCGAAGTAGGAGGTTGTCTCCTGGAAAGAATCGAACGACGGCTCATGATCATTAAAAAGTACTAGATCTACGATTCTATGTACAATCACCGCTTCTTCTGTTCAGGAACCTGCGTGAGCAGTTCACCTTTCTCAATGGCAGACCGCAAATTGTTTAGAACCAGCAGCTCCATCTCCTTCTGCGTTTCGTAGGTCATGGTGCCGATATGCGGGAGGAGCATGGCGCGAGGGTTGTTCAGCAGGCCCGATTCTACCTGCGGCTCATTCTCATACACGTCCAGACCGACGGATGCAACCTATTGTTGTCAACATGGTCTGCAAAGTTACTTGGTGTTCGATGTACTCACCTTGCCTGACTCGAGCGCTCTGACGAGCGCCTTTTCGTCAATTAGAGCACCGCGTGCCGTGTTCACAATCACCACTCCGTCCTTCATCTTCGCCAACTCCTTCTCGCCGATGATGTGTCTTGTGGAGGCATTGAGAGCCAGGTTCAGGCTGAAGACGTCGGACTGGGCCAGCAACTCGTCAAAGGAGACGTACTTGGCACCGTCTTCGAGCTCCGGAGGCAGCTTGTTGCGGTTGTGGTAGATGATGTTCATTCCGAATGCGCGGGCGCGACGGGCCACTTCCTACAAACGGCTGAGTCAGGCTTCACAATCGGAAGAAACGAGGTGACGTACTCTGCCGATGCCGCCCATGCCTAGAATACCCAAGGTTTTCCCGTTCGGGTCGTGTCCCAAGGTGGTTTTGCCGTGCCATTCGCCTGATCCGTCAGTGTAAGAGTCGAGAAGAAGAGTTATTGAACCATCATACCCGCTCGAATGGCAGTGATGGGAACATAGGCCTGTCGCAATGCGCCAATCATGAGGAAAATTGCGACATCTGCCGTAGCATTGTTGACGGCAATTGGTGTGCTCGAGATGGCGATTCCTGCTCCTGGTGAGCATCGGCATTGACAGCGCCATGCCATAGTGCATGCATACCTGCTTCGGTCGCAGCATCGACATCAATGTTGTCGTACCCAGCGCCATTGTGGCAGATGTACTTGACGGATTTTGGCAGGGCCGAGATCAACTCGCGATCAAACGGACCGGTATGCTGTCATGACGGATCAGATCAGAAACCATCCTGCCCGTTGTGAGACTTTTGCTTCGCACCTTTGTTGAGATGTTCGACCTGTAGATTGCAATGACATCGTCATATTGGCCCGACTTGCAATTTTCTAGAAACTTTTCCCGTCCGCCTTCGGGGAATTCCTGTCGAGTTCCACCATTAGAGTCGATTTTGTCTTCATTGCGATAGACCCGCGTGTTTGTACCTTGAGCGTCACCAGCGAAGAGAGCGCCTCCCACTCGGCGCGCGCATGGACGATATCACCGATAAGCAGAGCAGCTTGGGAAGGCATGTTTGCACAAAGGCGTGGGTAGAATAGAAAACTCCAAAAGAAAAGATGATTAAGAAGAGAATGAGAGCTACTGAATGCTACGACAACCTCGACTCAATTTTACCCGGACGTCATTCTTCTTTGTCACCTCTAGGAATTCAACCGGCGCCGATTTCAACGTGTTTGACGCTGATCGACTTCCGAATTGCTTGTCCCGTCCTCCACCGGACACTAACCAGATCAGGCTAGCGCAAAGGTCAATAGCCGACACCCCACGTGGGGGCACTCTGCCTTTCATTTGCCGCTTTCGGACCCTCGGAACCGCCTCCGAGCGGGTATACTGTAGTAGGTATCATTCAGCCCTAAATGGATTCGCTCCGATGATGGTTTTTATTCAAGATGAGTCGATGAGGAAACGGGTGAGCTTTCCGTTCAAGTGATCGCCGGGAGAGACGGGCGTTAATATCATCCAGGTCCAGCAAGGACAGCAAAAGTATCAATTTTGTGTGAATCCTTTGAGAGAGACTGTAGCCGCAAAAACATCGTGGCTGTTCTCTTTCATCGTGGCGCTGTGGGGGTGGCATCTGAACCCCGCGATTTGAGCTTTTGATAGCTCATTGTCTGTGTTCGAGGGCATTTGAGCGTGGCATAACCTACGTGGCATGGAAATTGTATAAATACTAGCTTTTGCCGGTAGTCGACAGCTTCAACACAGCTGTAACATCGGTTGTATACTGCTCTACTGGTCTTTGCTTCCATCAGATCCAACCATGGCATCGGCCACCGTGACAGAATCAAAAGCCCTCGTCTTGCACGGAGCCAAAGACCTACGACTGGTAAGTTTCTCACAATCTCCAATATACGACACCGCTCGCTAACCATCCATCCACAGGAATCCCGTACGGTCTCCCCTCCCACCGGCACTGAGGTTCAAGTCGCCGTTCGTGCCACCGGCATCTGCGGCTCGGATCTGCACTACTACAACCATGGACGAAACGGGGACTTTGTCCTGCGGCAGCCGATGGTGCCGGGCCACGAGTCCTCCGGCGTCGTGACGGCCGTCGGCCCGGACGTGAAGACGCTGCGCGTGGGCGACCGCGTAGCGCTCGAGGTCGGGGTTCCCTGCGGCGGGTGCCTCCTCTGCAAACAAGACCGCTACAACCTCTGCGTCAACATGCGGTTCCGGTCCAGCGCCAAGGTCTTCCCGCACTTTGACGGCACGCTGATGGAGGTCACCAACCATCCGGAGCACATGTGCCATAAGCTGCCGGACAATGTCTCGTTCCTGGGCGGCGCGCTCGCCGAGCCGCTCGCCGTCTGCCTGCATGCTGTGCGTCGGTCCCGCCCGCCAACAAAGGAAGACGTCGAGCTGGCCCGCAGCCTTAACGAGGAAACGGCTGCACTCATCTTCGGCGCCGGAGCGGTCGGCCTCCTCCTCGCCGCGGCGCTCGCCGTGTCGCAGAATTTCACCAGCATCATCATCGCGGATATCGACGCCGGCCGCCTCGAAGTTGCCAAGTCCTTTGACCTGGGCCTCAAAACGACTCTCATCACCCGCTCCGCCACCCCGCCGCCGCCCAAGGATGCGCCGCAGGCGGAGCAGACAGCCTATGCGCTGCAGACGGCGCAGGAAACCGCCAACCTGATCAAGGAGGCGCATGGCGTGCCGAATGGGTTCGCGCGCGTGTACGACTGCACGGGTGTTCCCGCGTGTGTCCAGGCGGGTATCTATGCGTCCGCGCCGGGCGGCATGTTGGTTCAGATCGGCATGGGTTCGCCTGTGCAGACGCTGCCCATCGGCGCCGCCGCGCTCAGAGAGGTCGACCTCGTCGGTGTGTTCCGGTACGATCGCTTCGCGTACCCGGCAGCGCTCGAGTTGTTGAAGAACGACGTCTTCAAGCGAATCGAGGAGAAGATCGTGACGCATCGGGTCAAACTGGCCGAGGATGGTCAGGGCGTGAGGGCCTTTACTCTTGCAGGGAAGGGAGTGGACGAGAATGGTGTGCCGGTAGTCAAAGTCATGATTGAGGGATGAATGGCATGTGTTTCCAAGTTATGGGATAACGACAAGGCATTGTGTGTCATGTACTTTCTCATTGTAAATAGTTTCTATATATATATACAGGACGTTATTTGAGCCCACCGGCGAGTAGTAAGCTTTGGCCTGTCATGTAGCCCGTCGTCACCAGCATCGTCACCACATTCGCTACCTCCTCCGGTGTTCCCAACCGCCCCAACGGAATTGACGCCGCTGCCTCCGGATACGCGGCCGCGTTCGGGATCATGCCCGTGTCGCCAATCAGGGCGGGCGCGACATCGTTAACGGAGATATTATACTCCGCCAGTCTGGTCGCCAGGTTGCGCATCATGCCCGTCATCCCGGCTTTGGATGCAGCGTAATCTGCGGCACGTCAGTAGTGTCTCTATCAAAAGCATCGATCGCAAATCACGTACGGCAGCCATTGATGCCACCACCGTATCCCGCAATCGACGACATGAAGACGATTCGGCCCCAGCGTTGCGCCTTCATGCGCTCCACCACGCCCTTGACGAGGATGAATGACGCACGAAGATTGACGTTGATGGTGTAGTCAAACTCTTCGATCGGAATGTCCCAGATCTGCGTAATGCGTTTGCCGTACCCGGCATTCGACACCAGGATGTCCGGTCGCTCCCCGTGCTGTGCATCAATCTCGGTGAACATTCGCTCGATTTGCTCTTGCGAGCCGACGTCCACTTGATGCACGGTTATGCGCAGATCACCGTGCTTCTCTTTCAGTTCCGACACCAACTTCGTGATGCCATCTCGATTGGTGGAATACGTCAATGCCAGATGTACACCACGTTCGGCCAGTTGTCGCGCACATGCAGAGCCGATCCTAATCGGGTAAGCTTCGTAGAACCTGACGCGGAGAACTCAGATCAACTCACCCACCAGATGCACCGGTGATCAGGGCCAATCGACCCTTGATGTCATTGAGTTGTGCGTTTGCCATTGTGGAATCAAGAGAAACACGGCTCACCAACAATGTACCCTTCGGTACGGTCGGGGGAAGCTCACGGGTATATATACCCCACCCCCGCATAATCCGCATCGGAGCTCGGCCGAGGATCCGGAGCGAAGACCTTCTTCACGCGGTATCTGCAACCGGACGATATTGGACGTCAAAACAGCAGACTGCTTGACATGTCCCCAGCCCAATTTGAATTTTGCCACACCTGCGACCCCGCGGTTGTGTACATATTGCCATCCGACAATGTATCAAGCCCAACGAAACCGGTCGCCATCTGATCATTGGACACGTAGTCGCCGACGGCTCCCAAGTCAAGCCACGAAAAGTCATTCGCTGGGCTGAACTGCATCTGCGGTGTATCAGGGAGCCGGCTTCCCAAGCCGCTGGGAGGATGATACTCCTTGCTAGTACGTGTATCGCGAGCCGACGTCGGCACCGATTTGGTCTTCCAGAGAAGTTCCAGGAGACGCGCATACCGGGCGCCCGTATCGTTTGGTCCAGCACTTGCACGTTTGAGTCGCTCTGTGGTGCATGTGACGAGTTCTCGGACTATGGCCTCTTCGTTGGCCGTCACGACGCCGAACGACCGAGCCTGCAAAATCTTTTAGTTCATGCTAATTCGAGGATTCCGAAACAACGCCATACTTTGTACAAGAAAACCGCAGCATAGATGCTGTAACTGCGTAAGGTTAGTAGCGCACATGGATCGCCAGCAATCAACTCACAGATAGTACCGCAGTGGCATGAACCGTAAGTGCTGCTCCGGATCGACATAGTTGACTAGAATCGTCAGGTACGCCTTAGCTGCGTCCACCGACTCATAAATAAATCGGGCATCCGACATGGATGCTACATTGCTGAAGACTGCCCGAAGGTGTTCTCTCTGCGCATGAGCGCCGGTTGTCGGTCTCCTTGCCATGGCCTGTGAGATCGCAGCTTGAAATGCGAATGCGTTGGTGTAAAGTCGAAGATATTCGTACGACATTTGGAGCGCAGCCTTGAGGGGCGGCGAGCCTGCCGATAACATTCAGTGCGTGTCCCGTAGCTAAAATGCAGTGTTTTCACGTACAGGCCAAGGCGCCCCATTCACGATTCCACCGCGAAATCGCTGCCCGGAAATCGTCTGCATATTTGATATAATCGCCCATGAGCATCATTTGGTTACTGGTACGCATGCCAGAATATAATATGTCGTGCACGTTGCCATACAACTGGGTCAGGTCAAGCGTCGCCAAGATGATTTTTGCATAATCCTCGTCTCCGTCGTTGACAGGCTGTAGAGAGGGAAAATCTTGACTCATGAAACCTGTCATGGGACCTGGTCCGCGGGACCAAAAAGCCCGCCCAATGCGAACCGACACTAATCGATCCGAAATATAGCAGCAGATCCACGCCAAGCGCCTTCTCGCGTCGTTTTCCGCATCCCCTGCTTGGTCGCCTCGGAATGAGGTGCGGTCCAGGCCAAGGAAATAACCCGAGCGCAGTGCTAGCCCAACGTGCATCCACGCTGCCCGGTCTTCCTCACCTCTTCCAACGGAATCGACTCGACGGCAGAGACCTTGCGGTTCCCACTCCGCCAGTAACAACAAGGCCTCTACTGCTTCGACGTCACAGTCTGCACCGGCAGCAATTCCTGATATCAGTTCATGCATGTATTTGGAGCAATATTCATGAATATGAGGCGAAACCACAAGATCCTTTGACGCGATTGTGAGGACTGCCGTCAGCAGATGCTTCTCCGCTGAGGCAAAATGGTCAAGATTCGCACTGTCGAAGTATTTTCGTGGTACAAGCGGCAGGTAAGGATGGAAGTTGCGCTCATAGCGCGCAATGAGCTGGGAGACGATTTCAGGATCCAAAGACCCATTCTGGACTAACTTGTAACTTCTGATCCCGCCGTTGGCGCTGGCAGTAGCTGTGCCCATTCCATGTGCTGCTGCAATGCTACCTGCAACGGGCGCGTATGGATTTCCCGCATGACTTCTTTTCTCAGGATTGTCGGTGCCACGTTTCGCGATATCGGTGAGGCATTGCCAGGCGTCCGACGGGTTTCTCGGCACTCCCGAGTTGATTGCGCTCTCTGCGGTGGATGCTGAATCATCATTGTCGTTGACGGGCTCCGAATTAACGGGATGCCCGTTAGCGTCGGCATAGATGTCGGTGTTGTTGTATTGTTGTGGTTGGGGGATCGAAAACGAATTGGACTCCAAGCGCACGTCACTCGGTGGTGCTTCGTTCCTGGGCGACTGCTGCTTCGCGGGCTTCGTGCCATTCGCAGCAATATTCTCAACCTTGCTCTTGCGCACCCGTCGACCGCCACGATTGGAGCTTCCCAGAATACATTCGCGGCCGTCTCGTCGACAGCGCTGGCAGGGCGGGGTACCTGGATGACCGCTGCCATCTCTGCGCAGCGAGTAGATAGGTTAGCGGCTTGCCTTGCCCGCAGACAATCAAATCACATGGGACGCCACCAACAGATCGCATCGGGATTTGCGCTGACGGCAGTGTAAGCAGGCTCTGGACACCCGCTGTCTCGGCCCGCGCCTTCGATGACTCGGAGCTTTCTTGGTCGCACTACCGGACGGTTCGGGACTCATCGTTGCCGACTAAGCAGCAATGGTTTGACCGACAGAAAGGACTATAATGCTTGTGATGTACAAGCGCCATCTGTATCTGCAATTTACCAGGCGGCACTGCCTTTCTGATCATGGGCAGACAGGACCTTGGAGCGTTGGCGGTGTTGTGCATCTAATGATCGTTGTTCAAGCGGAGTATAAAGTTACTGCCTCAGGCACCAAGTCCTTCCCCCACAATGCATGGGGTATGACCTCTAAATCTAATCAACCTTTGGGGTTACACCCTAAGACGGTCCGGATCTAAGCAAGAATGCATAGTTCTGTACCATGTCTAGACAGCTACAGTACTCCGTACTCGGTAGTTGAATGTCTGGTCTTGAATGAACGAGTACTAATTCTTTTGGTATCCCCAGGCGTCATGACGGATAGTACTATACAATAGTTTCAATAGCCGGAGCCGGCAATGCTCTCTTTGTGTCGGCAATTGAACCGATCGCCACCCACTGCATGTGATGCCTGATGGGGACTGCGATGCAGTGGATGCAGCCCGAAGAAGTACAGATATATTCCGTACCTACCACCTTACGGAGTACTAGTAGTTTATAAAAAACAGCACTGTCAAGTGTCGTACCACTGTTATTGCTGCCATAACTGCTTAGAGATTGCCTTCATTTCAAGACTCTTACCACCGGGTGGAATTTACAGTGAAGGGATTGAACTGAAGCCATGGCGTCCACAATTCCATCGCTGTTTTCTCTCAGCGGGAAGACCGCAATCGTAACTGGAGGCACGCGGGGCATTGGACAGGCCATGGCCATTGGCCTAGCCGAAGCTGGAGCTGACATTATTCTTGTTCAGGTGAGACCAACCAGAGAGCATCCAGCAAACGGGAAGACGGTAGCTGACATGAAACTACGCCCGTTAGAGGGATGAGTCGAATACCAAAACCCGTGATGAGATTGTGAACCGCATCGGCCGCAAGGCCATAATCCATGTGGCCGAACTGTCTGACAGGGCCGCGGTGAAAGAGATCATTCCTTCCGTGGTGAAACAAGGTTGGAAGCCGGATATCCTGGTCAACTGCGCCGGGATCCAACGAAGACACCCGAGTGAGAAATTCCCAGACGAAGACTGGGACGATGTATGTCGTATCTGCCGGGACACTTTCTGCAGACCGAGTTGATAAGCTAATGGACTTCTGAAAGGTCATCAACGTCAACTTGACATCCGTCTTCACTCTTTCCCGCGAATTCGGTGCCTACTTGCTCTCTCGAGATGCGTCCGAGTTTCCCACCGGGCGACGGGGATCCGTGATCAATGTTGCCTCCTTGCTGTCCTTCCAAGGAGGCTTCACCGTGCCAGCATATGCCGCTTCCAAAGGCGGCATCGCTCAATTGACAAAAGCATTGTCCAATGAGTGGATGGCAAAGGGAATCAACGTTAATGCCATCGCTCCAGGTTACATTGATACGGACATGAACGCTGCCTTGATCAACGATCCCAATCGGTACCACAGTATCACGTCTCGAATTCCAGCTGGCCGTTGGGGTAAACCTGAGGACTTCAAAGGAGTGGTCATCTTCCTGGCAAGCGATGCCAGTGCTTATGTGTCGGGGGAAATCATCACGGTCGACGGAGGATGGATGGGCCGATGAGTTTGGCAGTTATTGTGAACCTTTGTTGTCATAATGGTCACCCCGTTACAATGCAGTGTCAGAGCAGGCCTCTTCTCTTTATCATGACATGGTGCTTCTTGAATCTCTATGGCTCCAACTCGGATTACGAAGTCACTACGCAATAGACTTCGAGCTTTTCTGTCTCATCTGAGACACCACATCAATCACACATTGACTTGGGGGAGCTTTAGCGCTCCGTAGGGAGTCCTGAAACCTGCTCGCAATCTCGAACAAGCGTCCGCTGTCAATTAGTTGCACTGCTTATCTATAGACGTGGATCGTTAGGTGCGCCAGCGAAGATCCACATGTTAGAATTATGGTCACTATAAGACGGAAGTACCAACGGTTCATGTCGACAACTTTACCAGAGGCAGGTACAAATCATGCAATGCACGTTGATGACGTCAATGACTGCCGTTAAGCAGAACAATGATGTCAAACGTCGTGAGGCCTTCAAATTCCCCTTTCTTCCTTTACATGTTCTTCCCCGATCATGAAACATAACCCGAATGTGTAGAGTATCTATCTGAGGCATACAATAGACACTTATATAATGCCTACGTACTCCGTGGTTGACAGTCGAGATCATCTTTGACGACGAAACATTTGGTGTCTTGCAACGAGAGGTGTCGGAGCCGCATATTCTGCGTCAGGAAAGATGTAGGGACCTGGCCAGACTCAGTAATCTCGCGAGTCCGCTCCTGAAGACGCCATTTCGAATCTCCGGTATAACCCTCACATCCTCGCCCGATTCCTTCCCAAAGGCATACTAACTTGGGACCTTCGCAGGAAATCCTGTTTGGAGGAGGAGAGGCAGAGGGAATGATTGGCAAGCATTTGAATGCACCAGCGGATAGGTACTTGGTGTCGATCCCCCGAGGCCAGCAACTGGACGTGCAGAGCATATGCCTGCCCATGTACTCCGTATCTGGCAGGAGAAATGTTCGGGCACACGCTTGACCTTGCCGGCATTGAACGACGTCAATGCGAATGCTGCACTGTAGTACTGACGAAAGCGAAAATGATTCGAGAATGGATGGCTTCAACTTCTCCTCCGACGACTAGTAGCCTAGTGAAAAGGGACTGCAATCGTCTAGGCGGCTCTTCGAACAGAATGAGCTGAACAGCCCTTGTTCGACAGCACTCTAACAGAAGTGTCGCAGAAGTGCTGCTGCGGACCGGCCCAGCTTTCCATGGTTCATTCTGCAGCGAGCGAAGCGAGCAATACCTCCGGCCAGTCCAGGCTGTGTACCAGCAACTTCGAGTACTCTGATTGGCTGGAGTTTCTCCTTCTGATTGGGTAGGTTCTCTCATTCTGATTGGCTTCTGTGTGGATGCTACGACTCGCCCTTGCCGTTCTCATTGGCTACAAGGAATAGGTTATGTGTCGTTCGCTTTCCTATTGGTCAATAATCCGTACTCACTGCGTAGCTCGCGTCCAGTAAACAAACATCCGGCCCTTGTCTTTCTTTCCTGTGTCGCGTGTTGAGCACGGCTTTCGACTTGAACAGGTTCATTCCATTCGAAATGTCCAAGGACTGCTCCCGTTGCCGTCGGCTTCTGCCTTTTGATCAGTTCATTCCCCTCCTCAAAGCCCCCGACGGTGGGACGTACACGAAGATGTGCTTCCGCTGCCATTAAAACCTCCGCGAGGCCGTTGCCAATGTACGTCTATCCCGCTCTCTCTGTTCGTCCGATTCTCGCTATTTCCCCAGTACCGCAAGCGCCGACGCTCTGACAGTGGAACTTCCCTCCGTCTCGATTGCCCCGTTTGGCCCCTCGCCCTCCCCAGGATGTAGCGGAAAATCCGAATGCTTCTGCAGCGGGGGTTTTTGACAATGGAGTTTCGCTTCCATCGCGTTCATTGCCCCCTTTGGCCGCTCGCCCCTGCGTGACCGGAGCGTAACCGTGGACAAGTGGGAGTTGCTCTGCCGCCGCATTCAACCCGTCGTTCCTCATGAAAGTCCGGCCTTCATTGACGCCCTCCGAATTTACTTTACCAAGGAGCGCGTCAGACAACCCAATGAGGATCGGTTGCGGGCCCTTGGTCAATCAGTGCTGTTATCTCGGCTGTGCATGAGGGAAACGGGGCTAGCCAAGCCTCTGAGGATGAGGCGGGAAACCTACATGCCTACCTTTGCCTCTCATTACGCTGCCAGGTCATGGTGACTGAAACTATCTGGGTTGAGCGCGGGTTGGTAAACGGGGTCATTGGCATGCTGGAAGACGTTGTCTGGCCACCGGACACTGTCGGCCCATGCAGCCAACAACCGATGGCGCTTCTGATTTACTTCCCCGGGTATAATTGGAGACCGTTGAGTATATCTGAGGAAAGGCCTTTGGTTCCGGTCTTCCCATCGAGACGGGGATTCTTGCATAACAATGCTGAATGTTCTCGGTGCCAGTTTTCTGTCACGGTTGCGTACGCGATCACGGTGCACAAGGCACAGAGAAGCACTGTGCCGAGGGCTGTTCTGAACATAACGGACAGAGAGTTCTTGACCGGGCCACAGTACGTCGCCATCTCCCGGGTGAAAACCCTTGATGGCATTCTGTTTGAAGAGCCATTCGATTATGAGCAAATGGTGAACAGACACACATCCCCCATCGTCCGCATGCGTAATGGTGACTACGATCGTTGCAGAGGGCAGCACATGGAGGAGCCCTTATGTGCATAATCCTCCGCTTTTCGATCTCATTTCTGACACATAACTCCTTTCGGTGCATACTTCTTTTCTGTACATGACTCCTGTACGTAGCTCCTTTCTGCACATACAACGTTGTCTTGAACCTCTCGCTCCGGCTTCGCTCGGTGCGCCCCAGCTGGCTTTCCGGCCGCTAGGCCGCTATTCTGGCTGTCACTGCAGCCGAAAGTTTGTGATTTCGTCAGCGCCCCCCAGGAATCCAGGGGGGGTATGATCAGGATAAAGCGCGGAGAACAACAGTTGCTTACTGCCTTTTTTTTCAAACTTCTTCGTGCTCGCATAAAGGGGACGAGGTCGTTTGCCCTAAAAGGAAGAAGGAGTTGGCTATGGGAGAGCGGTGCTGCGTAAATTCGCATCTGGGATTTGGTGGAATAGTACCTAATTCAGGGTTCAAGTCCTCAATTTCACGCGCTTGACCGAACGATACGAAAAGTGTTGGCGGATGGCCCAATGGTCCCGCACTCCTGTGCAAAACACTGCTGAAGCTCTGGATGGCCCTTCAACAGTGTAGAGAACTCCGTTTCGCGGAGCTCTTTTGTGTTCAAGTTCACATCACTCCAATCGATGGTGACTTTGTTTTGCAAAAAGCCATCAGTAGCATTGATGGAAACCCATGACGAGCAAGAACCAATACTATATATACAATCAATTTTGGGTCACCATGTAAATGATTCCTCAACAAAGTCAATGGAAATTCCTCGATCCATGTGCTTGCGCGCGGCAGACCTAACGTCGTCTGCAAAGGCTCCTGGCCCGCAAACCGAAACAATCGTCGCCCCAATCCGGTTGGGGAGAACTTCGCGAAGAACTACATCCGGTCGACATCGTCCGGGAAACATCTGCACTGTGTCACTGGGTGACTTGATTTCGTGGCGGTGCCTGGGCTTGGAGACAAAGAGCTTGATAGTCAGGATTTGTCGTCGGTTCGGCATTCGCAGAATCTGATCCATCCACTCCCGTACCCAGTTCAAACAGTCCGTGTGGCGGATGGCCCAGATTAGGTAAATTCGTTGGGTCGCAACACAGCCTTCGTCCGCTCGCAACAGCAAATCTCGGACGTATAACATGTGATGGGTGATGCCTGCACCACCCGAAAACAGGACGGCCGTCCCGTAACTTCCCATGGGACATGCGTTGGAACAATAGGGCCCCTCAATGAAGCCAACGGTTCGCAGGATGCCCTTGGGACAGCTCAATGCCCTGTTGTAGAGTTTTCGCGTCATGCCCGATCGTGCCGCCACAACCAATGAGACGGCTGTCTCTTGTTTGCTCAGAAGCTCGCGCGGATACATGCCAATGGAACCCTGCTTGTCCGAACGAGACCGATTCAGAATAGACCCATAACGCTCCAAGTCGCCCTGTATCATGTCTGCTGGATGTGTTCGAGGTGTCACGCAGATTTCCGGGTCCACCCAGGCAACGGAAAATGGATGCGACATCCACCAGGAAACGGTCGGGAAAAACACGTACACATGACTTCCAGGCTTGATATGCGCCCGGCGAGGGAGATGGAACGTCACTCGGCATGCTTCCCCTGGCATGGCTTTTATTAACACTGTCGTCATCTTTCCACGGCTGAAATTGAGGTAAAATCGGCGAATCCAGCGCAGGCTTCGCTCGAATGCCCACAGCGCCATGATCAAGCAAGCCCAATGACGTTGCGGCAGCCTATCGATGCGTACGTGGATGTAAACACCGACTAGAGCAGTCAATGCAAAAAGCTGATGCAAGTGCAGGAATGTCTCATAAAACGCATGCCGGATCGGTGACGGTGAATGACTGATCAAAAGAACCATCGCTATTGCTCCCACTGCCCCCCAGCTGAAAAATGGCGTCGTGCGGATACGAAAAAGAGCATCCGACAGACTGACTTCGTTTGACGCATTGATAAACCACGCGATCACATGCACGACAGTTTCGACAACCACAATGCGGCCCAGCCAACGGTGGAACAAGTTGTAGGTATCGAAACTGACACCGAGGAGCCAGATCAGGATATTGTTTCGTCCGGCAAATATGAATAGTGGAACCATATTCAACACTGCCAGATTTCCCGACCGCCCCCGAAGCTCCGCGATCAAAGCTCGTTTCTCATTGACAGCATAGTCGAGCAGAGTACAATAGGCCACCTGGCTCAAGAGGTAGACGACAAGGAGCGTCGTCTGCAGACGCGATGGGAGAATGCCCATGTTGACCGCACTGGACAACTGAAATTCGCGATGGTGTCTCTTGGCCAAGAGGGAAGCATACACCACATGCTTTCTGAATTTTGGCCACCATCCTCGTTCCTCCACGCTCCAGTACATTTGTGCCCGTGGCGCCGCACCTAAGCAGCTCACATGGCGAATGTACGCAGCACTGAACTCGTATATTCGATATAGAAGAAGGGCAACCGCAACCAGGCCGAGGAAGCCACATATAATTCGGATAATGAGGACATCTCGACGGATATTGACGCCATTAAGGCCTCTGGAATATCCATAGATGTACGTGTAGTTATGAGCCAAAGAGTCCGTAGAGTTCATGGAGAGGGTCTTGACGCGACAATCCGATGACTCCCAAGTCCCAACCCTCTTTCGAAGAAGAGTCGTGGCCACCAATAAAGTAATGTACTATTCGGCAAGGTTCGACAATTCGACGTGAGCAATCTGGGCGTACGACTCAGCACGCAGTTGGTCATAGCAACAATGACTTGTCACATAACGTACCCTGGCAAGTACTTGAGCGTCTGAGGTACCAAGGACGGTACAATCTTGGTGCCGCAAGCCTTACCGCGATCGGCGGGGTCAACGTCTGAGGATGCTCGATTACAAGATACTTCACTTGTTGGTAACCGACAAAGAAAAGTTCGACAGATCGACGTACCGATGGCTCACGGTTGAGCTGGTGCGTAAGGTGCTCTCGTCGTTCTCGAGGATACGGGAAGAAGGAAACTCTGAAACCTGTGCCCTAGGTATGGACTGTTGCGAGGCGATTAGGCGGCTGGAGAGAAGACTGCGAGTCCATTAATCCGTGGTGCTGCTAATTTTCACAACTCCAAACAAAGACGGCCCAAAAAGAGCAATCTGGGTCAGATGTTAACGGCCGAAGGCTTCTCGTCCATTGAAACAAAGACAATGCGTCTAGACTCTTGGTCAACCAAGTCCTTGAAGTCAAAAGCGTGAATGAAACCCAGAATCATATTTCTGCATTTCATTGCAGTGAGTATGTAATCTTACGGTTGTTTAAGTATGTAGAAGCTGAAGAAACACAATCATGGACAGAAGAAGAGGCTGGGCCGCTGGGGATGCCGTCGATCCCACATCCTTGCCAACTATCCGGATCTTCGAAACGCAAGGAACGACACTGGGACTCTGGGGGCAACGTCAAAGACGTTTCTCATAGGTTGTTGCATCATGCAAAATGCAGGCGTACCCGGCGCAGTGATATGCAGGACTCTGGCCCACCCAGCCTCATGCCGCAAAGACGATTGGGAATGGAGGTCGATCTGCCCACACTAACAGGTCGTCAAACTTTCTTCCGCTAAACAGCTCAATCGCGTCCATATGCTGTCCGCTTGGCATGCATATCCAGACGCTGTCAAGCTGTGTCCAACCTGGGTATGCCTGGTGAGTTGGGGCCAGTCAGCCCCGACGGCACCCAACCACAGAGTACTGTAGGTACCCAAGACGGATTGATCGAGTATTGACCCTCGTAGTCGTTCTAACTGCGATAACTAGCCTAACGGGATGGTTTATCACAAAGTACGTGTACAATCATGCCACGGAGTGCGTGTGTTGTGTGTTGTCAATTTACACCGGTTTGGGATTGGAGGCTGAAGTCCTGCCTATGATCGATGAGTGGCTGCTGGCTTGCAGATCATTTTCCCCCTGTGGAGATGGCTTTCTCCAAACAGGCAATTTCGCTACGGAAACAAGTTCCATTGGTCCAAGGACTCTATGGATCAAGCTGATTTGATTGGCAAACGAGAAAATCACGTGATACATACCAACGCGTGAAAGGCCATTGATTGACTAAACCGCTTTAGGTAAGTAAATGGTAAAGTGAACTAGTTAATGCCTATATAGGTTTAGTGGATTGGCAGCTCTCCGAGCAACTCTTGGACCAAGTTGCTTGCTCCGACGAACATTCCCAGTTCTTTTTGCGAGACTGTTGCTAGCTACTTCTCAATCAACACACCAAACAACGGCATTCGCAAGTAAGGGATACTATACGCGCCGATATAACTCGATAAAGGGACATATTTCTGGGTTACCTACTGTACGCAAGTATACTCTTTGATTCAACCAATTCCGCGAAGTGCCCTTAGCTTGGAAGGGTGAAAGCCTGCAGGAGCTTCCGCGCCTCCCATTTAGAGGCTCTACCGTCACACTGCACCATTTGCACGCTGTATTATTCTTGCGCTTCATGGCAAACTGCTCAGAGACCTACAGCGGAGCTATTTTGCTTTAAGCGGCAAAAATGGACGAGCAAGGACAATCCAGTGATCTGCAAGGCGAACAACGCCTGAAGGCATTGCAAAATTTTTACTTCCTTCAGCAGAAGGCTGTGGCGACAGCGGTCATTGGTATACTCGAGCAAATCGACTCTCTCGACTCAGTGGATGCCAGAAGTGTGTCATCAGAACCTTTGCGTGAAACTCCCTCCGAAGAACGCGAGTCGTTGGATATGAGCGACGGGCCCGGTCGAATCAAGAGCCTGGCGAGGATGGAGCCCTCGACCTTTCACGAACTGGTTTCCTGGTTGACAGAGAACACGGACCTGGCGAAATCTAAGCGCCGCCGAGGACGGTTGACTCCTGATGAGAAGGTCCTCATTTTCCTTTACATCACCACAAGAGCGGCGTCCTATAGGAATGCAGCTGAACTTTTCAATTATTCCTTGGAAACGATATCCACGTAAGTCAAACTGCGAAGGAGTGAGCTGTTCATTGCTAAAGGTAGGAAATAGATCTTTTCATCAAGTGTTAGATGCGCTCTGTGTACTATGCCGACACACAGTTCGGATACCTTCGTTTGCATATAGTGAGAAAAGGCTCTGTGACAACCCAGAGTTTTGGCCGTATTTCAAGGGCTGTCTCGGGGCTCTGGACGCGATTTATATTCCAATTACTGCGACGTCCAATCAACACCCTGCTTGGCGGAACCCAAAAAACGTCGTTTCTCAAAATGTTCTGGCTGCTTGTGACTTTGACATGAATTTCACGTATATATTTGCCGGTATGGAGGGCTCGACGCAAGACAGCCGTGTTTTCTTGACTGCAAGGGAGAAGGACAGTACATTTTGCCTTCCCTCAAATTGCTATTTTCTTGCAGATGCCGGTTTTTCCAGCAAATCACGGTTTCTGCTGGTTCCGTATCGAGAGGTCAGCTATCATCCGCAGGAGACCCAACAGACTGTGCACCCGCCAGCTAATCCCCGCGAGCTATTTAATGTTCGCCATGCCACACTGCGGAGTGTAATCGATCGCACTCTCAAACTCTTCAGACGGCGATTTCGTTTGCTGAGAACCGCAAGAGAAGGATTCTCCGTACGAACGCAGGTTAATCTGATTTTCGCCTTGGCAGCAGTCCATAACTTCATCAATCAACGGCAGGGGTTGGACTTGGATGGGGACTCTGAGGGCGAGGATGACAATGATGAGACATGGAAGACCAGCCCCATTGTGGATGACTATGACGGCAATCTGATGATTCGAAAAAGGGATATAATTGCAAAGGAGATGTGGGAGCAATCCCAAAGGTCAGCTAGCTAGCATGGTAGCGGAAAGGCAACAACCATAGCAACTGGACAAGAACAACTAATTCTTCCACTTGCCTGGTGAAATGAGATGGTGATATCGAAGATTCCAGTTGGCCCCCGTCCTCTGTGCTTCTGGATATCCATCAGAAATAAACTTTCTCGGGTTTTGGCAATCGGTACGGAGTGCTATCAGTTGGAAAAGAAGTCAACAATTGCTGTCTCTTTTTTCAAAAATGAGCACATATCCAGTGGCCTCTGATGTCAACTGTGTTAATGGCAGGCTTGCTGAGATAAGCATTCCCCGATAAGAGACTCCCCCCGAGCACCCGCTGTTGATCCCCGCATTGATTTGCCAATTCATAGATGGCACATTCCGGCACTATACTATATTAGGCTAGGGCCGGAATGCGGCGGCCCTTATCGATTACAGTCGTGCCTTCGATCTGGTCTATCTTCCCAAGATCTTCCCTCGTCTCGAATCGGGCACTCTGTCACCTCTCACTGAGTCAAGCTCCTAGGTGACGATGCCGCCAAACCCAGCGGCTTCATCAGAGTTGGGAAGATCGCCGACGCTGTCCCCTGTCCCCGACACCGCTGCCTCGACCACGTCAGATCACTCCTACAAACGCATTTGGCGCATATGCTTGATCATCTTCGCGTTGCTGAAGGTTTCGAACTCACTGCTCGAGCCGCCGCTCGTCAAACTGACAGAGATATCCAGCTGCAAACAGCACTATGGTTCTAGCTGGTCCTTGGGTCGTGACTGCAAAGTCGATCCGGTACAGAACAGGCTAGAGTCGGTGATCCAGTGGCAGCGGTTGTTGGATACTGCACCGGGGATATTATTGGGTGTGGCTTATGGGATCTTATCAGATCGATATGGTCGGCGTATGGTTCTTGCACTGGCGTTGTTGGGAGTTATGTTGGGTGCTCTCTGGACTCAGGCAATGCGTATGTCCTAGGCGGTTTGATCTGATGATTCGTGACTGACTGATTCAGTGTTTTGGTCAAATGTTTTCCCTGTTAGACTGACATGGATTTCCACGATATTCTACCTAATCGGCGGCGGCGGACTTGTCACGACCGCCATGATCTTTACCATGGTTGCTGACATCGCTCCGGAGGAGAAACGGTGTGTTCCGTGGCCTCGCTCTTCCTACAGAATCGGAACTTACTAGGAGGACTAGGGCATCGAGGTTTTTTCGGCTGTACGCAGTCACACTTGTGTCAGACATGATCGTGTCCCCCGCCAGTGCCGCATTAACCAAAATTCAACCCTGGTGGCCCGCGCGATTCGGTTTGGTGTGTTTAGTAATGGCCATCCTCACCCTTGCGCTGTTGCTACCGGAGACTCTTCATCTGCGCCGCCAACGGTATGCCGCCTTGGAGGGTACACTGATTCAAGAAGAGCCGGAAGACGAGGATGACCCTGTGATATATGCGGACGTGCCGAAGAAAGGCTTCTGGCAATTTGTCGACGCAGTAGTTTCGCTTTTACGGGATGTGCGGTTTCTGTGGGCGTCCAGGTCGTTGCTCATAACTTTGGCGCTTTTCTCGATAGGGCACCTGTATGACCAGTCCGCCGATTTCTTTCTGGAATACATCTCAAAGCGATACGGATGGCGGATATCCCAAGTATGTTGCTGGTCTTGACTCTTTGGAGTGTAGGACTGACATATTTGACAGGCCAGCTTCTTACTTTGGTACCGCAATCTAGTCAACCTGTTTCTCCTGAGCTGTGTTCTCCCCTCTATCAGGTCGAAATTAATCCGTCGTGACCCGAACGTTCGCCGCAAAGATATGTGGTTAGCCAAGGCCAGCATCATATGCCTGGTTATCGGCTCTTTTATCACGGGCCTGTCGCCTTTGACATGGATGATGTTTCTAGGTACTCTGCACAGCGTATCCTTCTAGCTTCGGCAATCTGGCGCTAACATATCCATCATTAGGCCTAACCATCTTCTCGCTTGGCCACGGCTTTGTGCCCCTCGTCCTAAGTTTGGCCACGGATTTTGTCCAGCCAGGTCATACCGGGATGTTGTACTCGGCGTTGGGCGTGAGCGAGACGATTGGGAAACTGACTCATCAGCCATTACTCTCTGCCAGTTTTCACATCGGGATGAGCGTGGGTGGGATAGTCATCGGCCTCCCGTTCATGGTCATTGGAGTGCTGTTGATGACCGCAGGGGTCAACCTCAACTTTGTGAAATTCCCACAACCGGCCAACCATTTAGATTAATATGTATGGTGCTTGTACGATTTACAAATGATGAATCATATAATAGTTTCAACGATAGACCAAGGACTAACGAATGGATGTTCATAATTCGCAAATTGCCTCTTAATGAACGTGCTGAGCCAAGTGCACCGATAGTCCGTTGAAATCATGCTGAGCAAACATTTGACAATGGAGAAGCGATGGCTTGTCCGGAGACGGTTTATCTCGCTCTTTTAACAAAGCAATATGAGACTGGAGAACGGCATTAGGGTTAGGGTTATGCGGCCCTGGAGAATGATTGCCTGTACATTACGGAGCATCCATTAATAGACCAACAGCTGTCAAAACTACAAGCTACTAACCATACAAATCGCTAAGCCAATTGACTTGTGAAACAGATGTGAATTGTGCTCAAGTCGGAACAAAGTGATCAAATACTAGAGTGATCAAGCCGCTAATCGATTCATCGAGCTATGAGGTCATGATTACCTACAGACCAGCAAGCTATCAACACAACCAGGAACTATTAAGCTGACGAAGGAAAGAAATCTCAGGTATATACCTTACCTATCTGGTGAAAAGCCATGCGGAAACGAATGGTAATACGGTCCAGACAGTCATGGCACTATTCCGAGCTGTCTCGATATCATCCCAACATGTTACTAGTACGCAGTGGTGCATTCGCTGCAGATCTTCGCTCTTCGATGCCACTCTAAAGCATGGTCGGATACCTACGTCGGCAGCAGCAAGGTTACAGAGCAGCCAGAACTACAATGACTGGAGTTCAGCCCGATCGTTCGCCACCGTGTCTGAAGAAGACGCCGTTTGCGCCAAGGGATCGGCTGCCATCCCTCCTCGCGATCAGACGTCACCGTGGGAGAAAGTAGTTGTCCTGGGCTCCGGGTGGGGAGGATATGTCTTCTCGCGCAAACTGTCCGACAAACAATATGAATGCACAGTGGTCTCGCCACGATCGTACTTCGTCTTCACGCCGCTACTGACCGAGACGGCGGTGGGAAAACTCGATTTCTCGAGCATTGTGGAGCCCATGCGTGATCGACACGGTCGGACGGATTATATCCAGGCGGCGGCCCGAAAGGTGAATATAAAACGCAAGACGATCCTTTGCGAGGCAACGATCGTCAAGAGCGGTGTCACCGAGTCACCGCGAGTGGAGGAAGGGGAGCGCAAGTTCGAAGAGGGTCCGGATACGGGAAAGTTCAAAGGTCAGCAACATCAACGGAAGTGGGAAGCAGGGCAGCTGTTTGAGATTCCCTACGACAAGTTAGTCATTGCGGTGGGTTGCGTTAGCGAAACTTTCAAGACACCGGGCGTGCGGGAGAATGCGCTGTTCTTCAAAGATATTGGCGACTCCAAGCGCGTGAAGCGACGAGTGAGGGAAGCCTTCGAGCTCGCCGTACTCCCCAACACGGACGAGGAGATGCAGCGAAATCTTCTGCATTTTGCCATTGTCGGAGCGGGGCCGACGGGCACGGAACTGGCCGCGACGTTGCGGGATTTCATCTGTGATGACATGGAGCAGTTGTATCCGGCTGTCAAGGGCAAGGCCCAGGTTTCGTTGTATGATATCGCACCGACGGTACTGAGCATGTTCGACAAGTCGTTGTCGCAGTATGCGATGGACACGATGAAGAAAGAAGGTATCAACATCAAGACGTCGCACCATGTGGAATCGCTCCGCTGGGGGCCACCGAACACGCCGGGTCCGCATGAGATGGATCCCAAGGGATGTCTGACGCTGAGGACCAAAGAGGAAGGCGATGTTGGGATTGGCATGTGTGTCTGGGCCACAGGAAACGCCATGAACAAATTTATCAAATATTCCTTGGACAAGGTGGACGACTTCCCGTCATCCTCAGCCGTCATGAAGGGAGACGACGAAAACAGCAACGGGATATCCTCCGAAGAAGGAAACTGGAAGGTCAAAAAGGCTCCCAAGATCGGTGCACTGCTCGTCGACGGGCACTTTCGTCTTCAGCTGGAAAACGACAAAGGCCAGACGGCGGTGCTCCGAGACGTGTTCGCCATCGGTGACAATGCAATGCCCGAGACGGGAGCACCACCGGCAACGGCGCAGGCAACATCACAGGAAGCAAAATGGCTGGCCGACAGATTCAATAAGCGAGATCTCGACAAAGTACCCGGGTTCTCGTTCCACAACATGGGCTCTCTGGCATATATCGGCAGCTCGAAAGCATTGATGCAGATCCCTCATGAGGAAATCCCCGCAGGATCGGGCAAACGACGCAATCCTTACCTGCCGGAAGGATTGACGGGTCGAACGGCATGGTTGGTATGGAAGCTAGCCTATTTGAGCATGGGCATGAGCTGGCGAAGTCGGTCGAGGATTCTCTATCGATGGATGATCAACCGCATGTTTGGGAGTGACGTCTCTCGATTTTAAGCATTTCCTACATTGTAAAATAGCCTAACAACGAAACATAAATGGCAATCCCAGAGATCCTGGTTTTGGACTGCAGAAGCTTGCAGACTTATTTCCATGCGCCCGGGGACCAGACCATACAGCGCTAACCCTAACTTTTCCGCAATGGGCCAGGCCTTTTAAGCTTTAGAGCAGGCTTTTCACATGAGTCTTGAAATCGGTTAATCCAACCGGCAGGTTCTTCGTCTGCAACGAAGGATCAAACACATTGCCGTCCTTCTTCTCCAGGAAGAAAATGACCGGCGTCTTGGCCGGATCCGCCTCGACATGCTCCACGGTGAGAGTCTTGTCGGTCGCCTCCTCGACCAGGGCCACGATATCCTTGCCCGAGAGCCAATCGTTCGCCAGCGCCAGCCAGCGGTTCTTGTACTCGGCGGGATTGCGGAACGTCTCAGCCAGGACGCGGCCGATATCCGAGCGGAGGACGAATGGGTACTTGGTCTCACCTTTGCCGGTGATCTTGGCGGTCGAGGTGGCGAGATCCCATTTCACGAGCGAGGTGAGGACAGAATCGAAGAACCCGTTGATGGTGGCAGTCCAGCCTGGAGTTTTTTGTGCCGTCAGAAACTGACTACATATGCAATATGTGGGGGGACAACAGAAGGGTTTGCGGGGAGAAAGAAGAAAGTTATGCTTAGAGCACGACTGAGAGTGGACTGTGGGGAAACTAAGGAAGAGAAAGCCGGGATATTCAACCCGTACCATCGGGAAAATTGGCAGCCTTGACAGCCTCAAACGCCTCGACCTTGGGCTTGAAGAACTCAGCATCCACGTTTCGGTGGTCCATGCCAAATTCGCTCGGGATGAATCGCTTGACCCCCTCCGCCTTCGCGCGGCGGATCAACTCCAGCTGGTCCTTCAAGCCGGCCGGTCCTGAAAGATAAGCGCGTATCAGTAACTAGGACTACTACCTACCAGATTGTCCCAAGGCTTTATAACGTTGAGGATATCGTACCAACAGTAGAAACAATTGCATCGATACCGGCGAGACTGATGTCTGGCTTCTGTGTCTGGATGCCAGCAACAGTCTACTTCGAGTTAGCGTGTTGTTACTTATTTCAAGGACAGATCAAATCATCAAAGTCGGTGAACGGACCGTTTCCTGTCGCGACAATGGAACAACTTCAAATCCTTCCTCGGCCAGGACGCGAGTAACTAAGATGGCATCAGCTCAAGAACCAGTTCGAGAACAATTCAAGGATGCGGAATTGACATACTCTCACGACCCAACTGGCCAGTCGCGCCAAAGACAGCGATCTTCTTGTACGACATTTTGGATGGCGACCGTTTGATGAGCAGCTCCGGCTTGTTCGGTCTACAAGTAGAAATACTGCAGTCGAATCGAGTGATCGTGATGCTGGAGACCAGGGCTTTTGTGCCGGGTGGGATTCAACTCTATATATATTGGAGACTTTTGCTGCGGAATCCCGCTGTCGGATGCCGGACGGCTCGGCTGGATTATTGAGACGCCGCTGGTTTGAAGACATGCTTAGAGTACTTGTGAACTACGTTCCAACAAACATCGGCTCGAATGACGCCATCGTATGTACGTGGTTCTCGGGGCTACCCGCTGCAAGCTCCATTGTTGATGCAGAATCTCCGGGGACCCTGTGGTGGGGCTCTGCAGGTGGGAGATACCGGAGTCCGACCTTGACAGCTCGTACAGTTTGCCTCCTCGATTCTTCAGCCAATCTTACCGGCTTGATGATCTGTATAAGGCTACAGCGATTGGAAATTCTGCACTCGTGTGAATATAGGTAGTAGTATCAGTGTATTATATACAGGCTTGTGATGTACAGTACCATGCCCAATCACTAAATCCATGATATCCAATCACGGTGATCGGGGACTATTACATTGTTGTCGTGACCCAGAACGCCCGCTGACACGGAGAACTCATTGCAGCTGCGCATTATTGAGAAGTTTGATGTTCACCAGGCTGGTTGTCCTGATCCGGATTCGTCAGTTGCGTCGTATACCCTTGCTGTTGATCGCCGAAATAGCTGAGCACGTCTTGCGGCAGATACTCGAGCCAGGGAACAAACTCATTGGAGAATGAGAAAGGAAATGCACCCTGGTTTTGGAGGTGATTGACGTCGACATCCTGACTTCCAATCATTGTGCCACCAGCATACGTGCCAATGTGCGGCATGGGAACGTCGTACGTTGGAGGGTGACTGGGAAGAGTTTGAGCCGCACCCCCGGACATCCCGTAGCTGAGAGATGACGGACCAGCTACAGGCGCTGCTGGCACGTCGTTGTAGGCCACATCGCCGGAATTGGCATAGGTGTCTGTCATCATCAGATTGTCTCGAGATCCGTCCACATGAGGCGCGATGGCTTGATATTTCGGCGTGCTTGAAGCAGTGGTGTCTGGGGAATACGATGCCGACGCTTGTCCAAATGGAGCTCTCGAACCAGGTGCTCCGGTCTGGATGGAGGCCGAGAAACCTTGACGAGTTTGTTTTTGTCCCTGCTCTTTGGTTGGTTTATCATTCACCGGCGGCGCAGGCATTTGATACAACAGGCTGAGGTTGGGTTGCGATGAATTGATTGCACCGGTGAGGGCCCATCCGATTGCTGCAATGCATTCATTAGCGGCGCCCAAGAAGTGCTGCGTTGCGGGGTTGATAGGAACTCACCATGACTTGGATCGATCCCGGGAAACCGGGCATCAGTTGAGTTAGATTCTTGAATACTTGCACCCGTCTCGTCAGCTTTGTGGCTAGTTTGTCTATCGAACGAAGGCTGTGACGGAGGCTTCGTCAAGGGTGGACGGCCTGCATGCGCCGGAGAAGGTGCCACATTGAAGGTGCTCTCCATTTCTTCTGCTGTATACAACAGTGGATCACCGACTCCCTTTGCTTTCTGGTCTAGAACAGTGAGAATGTACCTTGTGCCCTCCCAGTAAGTTTCCAATGCTTTCAGCGCCTTGTAGCATCGTTGATAGTTCTCCTTTGCAGCCGAAGCCAGTAATACATGCTTAGGGGTCAACTTTCTCTCTGACCCGTTGGTAGGGTCGATTTCTGGAACAGAGATCTCATTGCTCTGGTCCCCTCCATGCGCGGGCGGAGAGCCGGATCGAGACGATGGAGACGAATAGTACGCACTCTCCATCAAAAATGCGCACGCGGCAATGTACATTGGCTGGCTGGTAAAAGGATTGCCAATGAAACTTTTGCCGTCAATGAGCTCCGAGAAGGACAAAATATCGGCAATTGTTTTCGCTGACGACATGGACAACTCTCGACTGTTTGGGTATAATTGCTGTATTCGGCCGCCGAAGGCATGTAGAAGTGTCGGTTGATGCAAAAGAACGATCAACGTATGAAACCACTGTGACTTGATTAGCGAAGCGTCAGTAGTTAAGGAGGGCGCAGCGTACAAAGTGAAGGAGAATGAAGTTGGTCCCCTCTTGTGCTCTCACGTAGGCTTGGAAGTTGACTGCGTTGAAATGGAGTTTCGGCGACAGCCGTTGGTATATGCCTTTGGCCGTTAGCATCGCTATACCTTGACGATGCAAAGACACAATTACCTGTTAAATCACTCTCCATCGCAGCGAGACGCTTGAGAGTGTCCTCATCTATATTATTGTCCTCTATCCCATTGATCAAGTCGGTTACCCGACCATAGAGGTGAATGATCCGAATCAAAGGCGGAAAAGGTGCCGGCCATCCATTCGGGAGTTTGGACTCTGACTGCAGTGGAAATCGCAGTTCAATGTCCTCATCGCGCAATGTAACTGGCCTCCCTGTTCCCGATGAGATGACGCGATCGAGGAAAAAGACACTCCAAAACGTGTCTACTCTTTCCCGCTCCAAGGCTTTCTCTTCGGATGAGCTGGTGGTAGCATCATCGCCATTCTCTTCGGTTTCCTCGTTGTCGTCTGGGCCCAACTTCCCTGCCTGGCCACTGATGATGGCCTTTGGCGTCAAGCCTGTGCGCCCGTACCTGTGTTTCAGGCCTTGAAGCTTTTGCATACCCAGATCCTGCGCCATTCGAATCGCTATTCCCAGATACATCCAAAGGCCACTGTCATGATAGCAACCAAATTCCTCGTATGCAAGTAAGAGACACGCTTGAACACCGGACAGCGTCGGACAGGATAATGAATCTACCACCGCGCTCATCGCACGTTGGGCGAATGGTTGACCTTGACTCGATGGCTTCGTATCCTGTTGTGGCTCACTGCCATCTATACTAGGCGCTTGGGCGGAACTTAGCAGCGGATGAGGAGAGAAGCGAGCTGCCAAGGCACAAACGGCATCCACCAACATCGTGTCAAGGCGTTTCTCTTTCAGATCGACCAAGAAGCGATCGCGCTGTAGAAAGGGGAAACTACAGCCAAGGTGGACAAAAAATAACTCGCACAGATGAGTTACCAGATTACTCGTCGGTAAGCCATCGTCTCGGTCGTAAAAAGGAATGGTGTTCGATTGGCCCGTTTCACCTAATGCGGCAGCCACCGAGGACTCAGGGTCCTTGAGTTGCGGGCTGCGCAGTGATGGTAGGGAACCTGGAATGCGTCCACGGGGTCAGATGTTATCCGGAATGGAATGCCGGGCTATCCTTACCGGAAGACTGGGAGTGATTCGTCTTTCTCCCATCTCGCACGCGTACCACCTGATTTCTGTTAGCTGGCCTGACCTACGATGAGGAGCAAGGCGGTCCACCATTTGCTTGAAGCCAGGGACAATAGCCGTGGGCCCAAAATACCGGAAGTATGGGACGTGGGTTCGATGTTTTAAGCCTAGCGAGGAACGACCTGAAACTCTGAGCATCGTCTCTTACGGTCCCGTTACGGTCACCGACGTACTGCTCACTGGACTCTCCATGGCGAGAGCCTTATCCTGACCCTGGTTGGCCTTGGAGAGTGTGTCATCGGCCGCGGGCAACTGCAGGCTCGAACTCTTAGCTTCGTCAGGAGACTTCACATTCGACGCCGAGGTGTTAGTTGTTTGCGTTGCCACCGTGAAACGAGCCGCTGCGGCTTTCTCCTCGTTGTCAGATCTACTCGACGGGAGAGCGGTGCTCGATGACGTTTCGGCGGATTGAGGCTTGTCCGGTTCCGAGTATCCGAGACAGGTATGCTTCATATCGATACACGTTTTACACACTGGGAACTTTCGTCAGGAAGACTGGGCCACGGTCAATTGACGGGTCAGGTCGCACTGACCTGGTTGCTCGCCCGAACATCGGATCTTGCGCTTGCGACACGTCAGGCATCTGCAGGAACATGAAGTTAGTGGACAGGTCGTCTGCGCAAGTTTTGATTAGCACATACGCCGCGTTTATCCGACGCCGCTTGGTTTGCGGCAGGCCATCGCTGGATACAAAGCGGATGGGCCGGCCTTGCGACTCGCCATCCTTTTTCTTCTTGGATGGAGGTCTGCCCATGACTATCGCCAGACCATGGATCCCAATATGCCCAACAGCATCAAGGCGCGTGACAGTCCGGAAATCCGGGGGCGGGGAAAATCAATGCGCTATGGCGCGGAAGGAAACCAACAAAAGCTTTGAAATGGATGAGTTGCGAGATCCATGAGAACCGACGACGTGAACAGATGCAAGAGCACTACGGTCCTGGGCGAGGCTTTCAGGGACGGTGTTGACAGCAATTGAGAAAAAGCTCCCAAGCGCACGGAGTAATCACCGGGTTGCGAGTCCCAAGGAGCACCGTTGGCTGATCCCAGGGTTCCAAGACCGAAGCCGAGACCAATGCCAAAGTCAAAGCCTCTGAGACAGAATTGAATGCTTTGACCAAGCACCTTTCGTATTTTTAGCCGGATGCGCCTCTGGACTCGCATTTCCTCGACGTCGGGGAGGTCTCGCCGTGAAGCCCGCCAAGGGCCTGGGCCAGGCGATCGCAGATCTGAATGATCATTTTTCTTGATGATGGTCTGATCATCAAAGGAAGCGAGACTTGTTCAATTTCATTGAATTTTAATTCTAAAAATGTGTTCTTGCATGATTCTAGAACGGCCCACTCACTTTCCAAACTCGTATTAGTTTACAGTATATACATACAATCCATAGCTAAACCCGTTGAGGTAAGTAGCTAGATACGTAACCTACTGTGCTCCGTACTGTATTTTCATACGGACTTTGTACGTTACGTCACCCAGTGACCAGTGTCCCCAATCCTTCTCGTTTGCCCAACTTCGGTTTATCGATGCCAGTTGATCGCTTTAGACAGAACTGCAGTGACAGAATACTGGCGTGTAGCTGATTCGTTCGGCTTTCTATTGCCTAGAGGCACCTGTCTTCCTTTTCGAATCGGTATCTCTAGAAGTAGTACTACCTATCTTCGCAGTCGAACAATCGCAAGGGGGTTCAACGCCTTCCATAAAAGATGAGTGCCAAGCACAACAGCATCATCTTGATGTCAGATGTCCACAGCGCATGATCGAGGCTCGTTCCCAAGGAAGTGCAGTATAAAAACATGTAGCTTGGACATACTCGAAGTGTCATCTTCACTTCATACTAGGGAAGAACTTGAAGGATCATCACCTCATCATGCCAGCTACAACCAAATACAGCTCGTACGAGTACAGTACCTCAGCGTCGGTAACGTCCACCCAGGATGGCGAAACTACGACCCGAGACTGGGGCAAACACAGTGCGCAAAGGGTGTATCGTGATGACGAGGGCAACACCACCGTGAGAACATTTACACACACCCTGGGCGAAGAACCTGTCATCGAGGAAAAGCGATACGACAGAGAGGGCCGATTGCTAGCTGTTGAACGCCAGAGGGGCGGTGAGGGGAGAATTGAGAGCCTCGACGAGGAGGGCCGTGCGACGATCGAGGGCGCAAATGAACAGAAGGGCACTTGAATGTCATTGACTCATCGGTGGTCTACGAATGCTGTAGGGCCTAGAGAGTACTTTATTATCCTTTCATTGGCCGCGCTGACTCGAATGCATGACTGAAGATGAGGACGCTGAACCCGAGCTTCGAGAAATGGTGGAGGGCTCATCACCATGGATACGTTAGCGACTGTTTAGCATGCGATGAGGAAGTGGAGGCTTTTGAAGATCATGACAATGATGCTTTGTGTAAGCGATAAGCACTCAGCCTCGTTCATTGTAAGTAACGCTATGTGAAATGTACGTAACCCGGAATCTTTACGCCACATGGCGTAGTATGGGAAACGTTTAGACCGCTTAGACCGCAACCTTTAGACCAACAATCTTCTCCGCGGCAATACCATTCTTGTATCGCTCCTCTGCCACAGACCAATTGATCACCTTCCAGATTTCAGTAACGTAGCCAGCCTTGTTGTTTAAATACTGCTTGTGATTAGCAAGGGGCGTCCTGAGCACTCACTCGATTGCAACGTACCTGCAGGTAGTATGCATGTTCCCACATATCAATGCCAAAGATAGGCACATCTGGCTCGGTGACTGGATCTTGGTCCTTGGTTGTCACGATATCCAGTCTCGCATGAGGACCGCCTTTGCTAACAAGCCAGCCCCAACCACTACCCTGGATTCCCAACAAGGCAACCTTGAACGCATCGATAAACGCCTCAAGCGAGCCCCATTGCTCAGTGATGGCAGCGTACAGAGCCGGTGCAGCTTCGGCATTGATAATTGCCTCCTTTGACCCTGGCGGGGTAAGATTCTTCCAGAAGAGCGAGTGGTTGATGTGACCGCCGCCATTGAACTTGATCTTTTGCTGCAGCGAAATCAACTGCGCCACGTCATTTGCTTGCACAGCAGCCACTTGGGCTGCGAGAGCGGCATTAAGGTTGGTTATGTACGTTTGATGATGTTTCTGATGGTGCAGCTCCATGATCTGTTTCGAAATCACGGGTTCTAGAGCCTAATGATCGGTGGGAATGACATCAGCGAGCTTTCCCCTGCAGTCAAGAGACAATGAACTTACATGGTAGGCATACGGGAGGGGCGGTAGAGTGTACGTCGGGGAAGCCATGATGCTTTTAGACCATCGGTCGGTAAATTCAAGGTAGAAGGTGTGGTGTTGCACCAGTCAGTTGAGGGGAAGGTATTTGATACCTACCATAGTACATCTCGCAAGGTCCTCACGCATATAGTCGTTCTGGTGTGATTCATCGAGTATTGGCTCAAAGACAGATTATGTTTGCTTAAGCCTCATGGTTGATTTGGAAAACGTAGTTCGCAAGGAGACTCGAGAGAAATCATGCAGATGGCCGTCCGTTAGTCCACTCGCCCTTGGGCATATGGTTTGGTCCAACAGATAAGTAGTACCATTGGACTCGAGGCGAGTATCCTTACAGTGATGAACATTGCAAGGGCGATGGTTGAGCACTTTCTTCAATCATTCAGCCTGCAACACCTCCAATACCACGTAATGTCTTGGTCCAGGCAGCTCAGCACCGTCATGTTTTACCTACCTGGGAGACATTCAAGTGCAAGTAGGCCAACCTACCTACCTCTACATGTACCTAACCAACCTATTGTACAATACTGAGTCCTTCCTCAATATGAGATTCCAGGGATAACTAGAGTGTTCGTCCGGTAGTTAGTCGTCCTTGTGATTATCCCAAGCCTGCATGGAATCTAGACTCGAGTAAAAGGCGCTGTTGCGATCTTGATCAATGAGAACCCCAAATCCGAGGCCAAGTGAACATCATTGAGATGGTCAGTATGAGTAGTACAGGAGTACATATTGACTCAAAGAACTTCCGCTCTGCTTTCTTGGGGCGGTGCCTGAGGCCTTGCCGCCTTGGTGGCAGCAGTGGGGATCGGGGTGGGGTGACGGCCAAATTTCAACTTCCTGGACGGCTTGACCTGCGAATGAGGAATTTCAAGCAAGTTTTCATAGTTAGAAGCTGTATTGCTGATGAAATTAATCTGTATTTTCAATGATTTGCAATGGAAACTGCTAGCCCTACTCGTAGTCCGTCCTAGGCAAATGGATGACTAAGGGGCTCAGCCAATCAAGTTCGTTCCAAGATTCAGGTTGCAAGTTCTCCTCCAGCAGTCGCGAAAACGCTTTGTGTTCATCATCAACTGCACTTCCGCGGCGCTGACGTGCAAGATAGTATTTCATTCCTTCTTTCTGTCTTCCTCTTATTCTCTTTTCACTCTTTGCACTGTCTCTTTCATTTTGTTCTTTCATTCGTCGTTCTGATCTCAAATCATCCGCGCGACTGCCGACGAGTTCTGTACATAAGAAGGGCTGAATGAATCTTCCGTAAGGCGACTCGAAATGGCTGCTTCTCAACCACGACAATGGGGCGTCACACCGCCGATCTCTATGGCGCTCCCAACCGCAGAAGAATTGGCGGCCGACAAGGAGCTTACCGAAGAACTTGTTGCTCAAAACAACTATGAGAGTCCAAAAGAGACAGAGCGCAGGTGAGATCGTTTGCTCGCGGATACCTCGAACAATCAGTATCTAAGAAGATATAACAGAGAGAAAACGCTCCAGTTGCTCAAAAAGGTTACCATCGAGTTTGTTAAAGAAGTTGGCCGTGTAAAGGGCCTGTCCCCTGCTGCTATTGAAGCAGCAGGTGGCGCCCTGTTCACGTTCGGAAGTTATCGCCTCGGCGTTTACGGACCTGGTGAGTGTCGACAGGTGCTCACATGCATACTTGATGCCAACAATGAGAGTCCAGGATCTGATATCGATACCTGCATCGTCGCACCGAAGCATGTCCAAATCGAAGACTTCTTTGCCCACTTTCCTCCAACGCTCGAGCGAATGGCTCCCCCTGGGAATATCCAGGAACTAACTCCTGTTCCCGATGCTTATGTGCCTATTATCAAACTTCAGTACGCCGGTATCAACATCGATCTCATTTTTGCGCGACTGATGCTTCCTTCTGTTCCGGAAAACATCGACCTCAAAAACAATGACTGTTTGAGGGGATTAGATGAGAGGGAGGTACGATCTCTCAACGGGACGCGGGTAACTGACCAGATTCTTGATCTGGTCCCGCAGCAGAAGACGTTTCGTCTTGCGCTCCGGGCGATCAAACTGTGGGCACAACGTCAGTACCTTCACGGTATGAAACGAGAGGTGACATTGCTGACATGCCCTGTAGGACGTGCTATTTACTCAAATATTGTGGGTTTTCCAGGGGGCGTCGCGTGGGCAATGCTAGTTGCGCGCGTATGCCAGCTTTATCCTCAGGCTACTGGGTCTGTCATCGTCGGCAAGTTCTTTCGAATAATGAACAGATGGGCTTGGCCCCAACCCGTTCTTCTGAAGCCCATTGACGATGGCCCTCTCCAATTGAAAGTCTGGAATCCAAAGGTGAGGGTTTGCGCCTGGCTGGTTTGTCTGCGGGGGGGCGCGAGTCTTGCGATGCTGACAGGAGCAGATTTACCATGGGGACCGCTATCATCTCATGCCTATCATCACTCCGGCGTACCCCTCCATGTGTGCGACTCACAACATCTCGCTCTCGACAAAGACCGTTATTCTTCGTGAGCTTCAGCGTGGCGGCGACATTGTGGACAAGATCTTCATGAAGCAACTGAAGTGGAGTGATCTATTCGCTCGTCACACGTTTTTCTCTCAAGACTACAAATATTACCTCTCTATAACTTCCTCAAGCAAGACGAAAGAGGCACAAGCCACCTGGTCCGGCCTTGTGGAGTCGAAGTTGAGGCATCTCGTCGGGGCGCTGGATCGAAAACCAATGATTGCAGTAGCACATCCTTTTCCGAAGGGATTCGAAAGAGTCCATGTTGTTAAGGACGAGAAGGAGGCGGAGGCAGTCAAAAACGGTTCTACTGCGTATCAGGTGCATGACTTTAAGACAGAGGCTGGTGAGGAGACCAATCACGCAGCACAGAACGGTGTCCAAGACAGCGAAGGTTCCCGGACAAACGTCGACAATGGCCGTGTGATCTACACAACGACATTCTACATCGGGCTGGAATTGAAGCTGGAGCCTGGTCAGTCAAAGTCCCTTGACATCTCGACAGATGCGCAGATTTTCAAGTCGACGTGCACCTCCTGGCAAGGATTCCAGGTAGGTATCAACGATCTGAGCATCACTCATGTTCGAAAGTAAGTATCTCCTCAATCATGGTGGCAGTCAACTAACAGCACAAGCTTCGACCTGCCGGATGATGTTTTCCAACCCGGCGAGACACGACCCACACGACCGAAAAAGAAGGTCGTCAAAAAGGCCGAGACCGGTGCCACAAAACGCAGCATCGACGCGCTCGACGTAAGTTTTTGGAGCCGATACCGAGGGGAACCAGCGTTGCTGGGCGTCTTACATTTCGGCTGTGATTGTTGGATTTGTGACGTGGTATATTCTAACATTTTTGTAGGATTCTACACAGCGAGATGCAAAACGCCAGGTGCCCTCTACAGGTGTTACGGGAACTGCAACTCCTGCATAGGATCAGGATTCGACAGACGACTGAGACCGATCCACCCGCGTCGGGGCTTGCCCCCTCCTTTGTGGTACAGTTATCATGTGCCGAGTACAGCCTGCGCTGGTCGCCAAGCGAAGGGCAGTAGTATGTTGATTGTCAACGGCCTATAACTCTGAGCCACGGCGTTTCGCTCCATTGGAGCCACCGTAATGATCCTGATTACATTGCCAGGTTGGTCAGTTTTCTTCGCTGTCCCTTTTCCAGTCGTTCTTCGTTTCGTTCCCAACCAATCTGTCGGGAGGACTGTGGGCGGATTTTGCCGCGCCGAAGTTACTTAGACCATATTGAACACCATTATCAGCGCCCGAGGATTTGGGCATGTGACGATCACATAACAGTCGCAGAGAACGTACTCTAGCTAGCTACCGAGGTAGTAATCTGATAATATCACTACTTATGTTTGTATTCGTGCTGATTCCAGGCATTGGTCCTTTCTCTTGTAGTTGGCGATCAAATGCAAATCCACAAACTCGGACTGATGGTTTCAACCCTGATGCCTCGAGGCGTCCTCTAACCAACATATGGCACTGTGAGAAGAAAAATTTCCTACTCCAAATAGGTAACCAAACTCGGAGTTTTCTGTACGGTCTCTCAATGACTCAATAGTAGACTGTGATCTGCTGCCTGCATCCCTGGCGGGGTAATCTGAGCCAGAGGAAAGACACGGCAATTTCTTGAGGGGCGAGGCTACTATCCAGACTCGCTGCTGAACTGCACTCGCAGGAGTATCGAAGAAGAGTGCTTTGTGTTTTCGTCTTGTGACCGTTGAGCTTTATCAATCACTTGGGCTCACATTATTCAGATGATCGAGGATAGCATATTAGAGATTTTATTTTGAATGCTCAACTCCATGCCGAAGACGTAAGCATCCGCTTTAGGGAGTAGGCAACAAAATTGCAACATCGTATGGATTCTCCAGTCAATCGTTTAAATTAGCGTCTTGGTTGCGTTGACGAGCACTTCAGACCACAACAACGTTCTTCAGCCTCCAAGCTATTGAATACTTTAGTACCCTTTTCACGAATCTCCCGGATCTCTTCAAATAAATTGCACCGAATACACCTTACGGATCAGAATGCCATTTGTCCAAGAGCCTCTCAAAGTCGAGGATTGCACGCTCCTCGTTGATTTGGCCAAGGATGCCTTCGAATCCACAAACCAAATGTTCTACACTCTGCCGATCTCTGAATCCTCTCGGCGGCATCTAGGCGAATACAGACGGAAACGACTGTTCGCTGACCTCGAAGGGCAGAAGGAAGAGGGCAAGAAGTCGGGACAAAAATTCAACTTCAAAGCCATTGATTCGGAGACGGCTGAGGTAGCGGGTTGTGCGTGCTGGTCAATTTACGAAGATGATCAGGAATTGACCCAGCCGATTGACGAGCAAGTCAAGGGCCGTATCCCGTCGGGGGTGCCCGAAGTACGGGTGGACGCTATGGCTGCTTTTTGGACTCTGCTTTTGCGCAAGAAGCGTGAGGTCCTCGGTCTCCCTCGGCCAGAGCCCGGCCAAGGTGTTGATGGTGTCACCAAATTGCGAAAGAGGGTGGAGTTGGATCTCCTGATAGTGCATCCCAAGTATCAGGGTCGTGGAATAGGGAAAATGTTGCTGCAGTGGGGTTTTGAGTACGCGGAAAGGGCTAAACTGCCAATTTATATTGAGGCCACCGAGGCTGGGCGACCAGTTTACGAGAAGGCAGGCCTGAAGGTTGTGGATGAGGATCTCTTTGATTCGACACAGTATGGAGGCATCGGACAAGCGAGATTTTTTGTGAGTTCTTTGTGTTTATCCAGGCGGTTTTCTCAAGCTGACAAAAACCTAGTTCATGTTGAAGGATGATCAGCCGAAAAATTGAATGAAATTGGACAAGTCATGGTACGTGCTACATCTGATTCTATACCAATTGATGTAGTTCTCTGATTAATGTGATTTATCTGGTCCTGTATAATTCTCCTGCAGGATGATGGATTCATCTCCGAAAATCGCCTCACAAGACAGCTAGACACTCCGTTAGCCACACCAAATCAAATGCTCCGATTTACGATCGAAATCCGTAGATAGTACTCGCACGTGTAGGGAGCCTACTTTGTGATGTCATGGAACTAGCATGTGTACATCCATTTTATTGTCAAGATGGTGAGTTTGGAGCCAAAAAATATTTACTCGTAAGAGTACCGAAGAGTTCGGAGATGGTTCCGGGCTATCTCCGACCTCTCCACACTTCAGTCGGATGATTGCCGGTTTCCGTTGTCGGCGCAGAATACATACAGTACATGTACAGTCCCGTTCACGTACAAGGTCAGCAAGTACAAGTACTGAGCCGAACCTCAGATCTCGATTGCTTCGTAGATAAAACACACGGGGTTTCTCCGCTTCTACGTGACTCTCGCAAGCTTGATTCCGGAAAATATCACATAGAAATCATGTCAGACCTATCGCGCCTTTCCGCCTCGGAGGCCTTGCGAGGCCTTCGGCAGGGCGATATCACAATCGAACAGTATGCCCAAGCTTTACTCTCTCGAATAGCGCAGCGAGATCCAGTAGTGCATGCATGGGCATATCTTGATCCGGAATATGTTCTGGCTCAAGCCCGTGAGCTGGACAAAGTATGCCCATCCGCCCGTGGTCCTTTGCATGGCCTTCCTGTGGCCATCAAGGATGTCGCCCTGACCAAAGGTAGGTTCGTTTCTCAGCCGTGAGGTCAATGTGCAGCTCTGACCATCTTCGCAGATATGCCTACGCGCTACAACTCCAACATTTTTCGCGGCACGACAAACTCCTCTGTTGATGCCGCAACTGTGATGACACTACGAGCTGCAGGTGCCCTGATTCTGGGCAAGACACATTCGACTGAATTTGCTGCAACGACAGAGGGCGGGCCCTGTGTCAATCCGCACAATGCAGGCCATACCCCAGGTGGATCATCCTCCGGCTCCACTGCTGCGGTGGCTGATTTCCAGGTTCCTGTTGCCCTGGGAACGCAGACGGGAGGCAGTGTGGTGCGGCCGGCTTCATACACAGGGGTATATGGATTCAAGGTGATTAGCAAAAATCCCCAGATTTAGCAAAGCGGGCAATATACTAAAAAATAAGGTACGACTAGCCGACATGGGGTGCAATTTCACGGGAGGGTCTGGCACAGTATTCCATCACCTGCGACACACCCGGCTTCTTTTCAAGAGATGTTGACGATCTGAAACTTCTCGCCGAGGTCTTCCAACTCGAAGACGATCATCCTGTGCCGGAAGAGCCGTTTTCTGTTCGAGGCGCGAAGATCGGCTTCCTGAAAACACATGTGTGGTCGTTGGTTCCCGCTGGGCCGGGATTAGTTGCTGCCTGGGAGAAGGCAAAGTCATTACTGGCGAAGCATGGTGCTGTGGTTGAAGAGATCGAATGGCCAGACAGGGATTTCGAGAATCTCACCCAGTGGCATTTGAACATCATGAACGGAGAGGGTAGATCCGCTTTCCTCGGGCGTAAGTTCCCTTGACGTGATTTGGATTAGATGATCGTCACGACTAACGTGTACAAGAATACAAACTTGACAAGGCCAATCTCGCCCCGTTCCTTGTGGCGCAAGTCGAGAACCACGCCAAGGTCAGCCGTCAGGCATTGCTCGATAGCCTTGACGGGTCTGCTCGTCTGCGTCCAATCTGGGACCAATTTGCCGTCCAGTATGATGCTATTATCACTCCGAGTGTGCCGGATGTTGCACCTGAAGGCCTGGAATATACCGGCGATGCACGATTCTGTCAACCGTGGACTCTGCTACACGCCCCTTGTCTTAATCTGCCCGGCTTTGTGGGAGAGAAGAGGCTTCCAATCGGGCTAACTCTGGTTGGTGCCAGGTATCATGATCTGCATGTGCTGCATGCCGGGCAGGCAATAGGGGAGATTTTTGAAAAGGAGGGAGGATTCTTTTCTAGTAAATAATCCACAAGTACGTTAGACAAGGCCGAAAATGCATGGTTCAGAGTGAAACTCTAGCTATAGTACCTAGGTATTTGTGACCTGAGCTAGTCGTCAAGAAAGACGGATTGTCCCGGAATCCGCATCAATAGTATTTCTGTAACATAACTAGGCTCAAAGTTTCTGACCAGACAGCAGCATCCCTCCATCACTTCGAATCGTTGCGCCATTGATATGTGCTGCCGCACGGCTTGCTAAGAACACCACCAAACCGGCAAAGTCCTCCGGTTTTCCTAGCCGTCCATTCGGGGACTTCGAGGCAACAGTCTGCGCACCACCCTGGATCTCCAGCAAGCCATTTGCCATTTTAGTGGGATAGAAGCCCGGAGCTATCGCATTAGTGAGAATGTGGCGAGGTCCCAGTTCGACGGCCAGCGTCCGCGCAATACTGATAGCTGCTGCCTTGGACGCGGAGTATGCGTAGGTGCCGTTAGCCCCGATAGTCCCGATACCAATACCAGCAACAGACGCGGTGATGATGACCCGGGATGGGTTCTCTTGTGTTGCCTTTGCTTGAAGGAGAGGCGTGAACCTGGACGATGATGTTCAGCCAGCTGGGCATGACGTTGTAGGACTAGGGTCTTACTTTTGAATAAGATAGAAAACGCTCTTGACGTTCAGGTCCATCACCTTGGAGAACGCAGCTTCGGGATACTTGTCAAAAGACTCGCCCCAGGTGGCGCCCGCATTCGCGAGCAGGATATCGACGTGGTCGGTGGTCTTGCTGACCTCTGCGACCAGCCGGTCCAGCTCTGACATCTTGGAGTTATCGGCTGGCACCGCAATTGCTTTTGCGCCTGGCCGCTTGTTGGGCAAGGCGTTCAGCGCTTCAACAGCTTCGTCGCATGCTTTGGCCTTGCGCGAGCTAATGTATACTTTGCTGCAACCAGCCTGGAGAAGTCTAGATGTTAATGTTTGATTAGTATTGATAAACATGAGCTTGAAATGCAGTTGGTGACAGACATACCCGCTGGCAGCATGCAGGCCTAAACCTCGCGATCCGCCCGTAACAACTGCAACTTTGCCTTCTAGGGAGAAGATGTCCTGGAAATTGTCCAGTTGGACCTGGGCAGCAGCTGTCTTCGACATTGCAAGAGCTCGTTTGAGTGTGTCCCGACCGCTGTCAAACGATAGTAGGTAGTAGTAGTATGGATGTAAGTGATCGCAACAAAAGGCTCGAGATTTACTGGAACAGAAATATGGCCGATTGATTTGATGGTAGGCCTAGTAGCTGAACAGCTCGACTACATAGTACTGTACAGTATTGCAGTGCTGTTATCCAGGGACCATCATAGTCCGTCCTTCCTGGAGCCGAGGAATAGTTGGTAATGAAACGAGCTTTACGAATCTTAAATGGGGCCAAGTTACTCCGTCCACTCTAACATCCGAGGAACCTCGGAAATCTCTCCGGTTATCAGATCCATCTCCTCCGTGCTCCGTAAATCGAGGAGCACCACATGCGGAGTACATAGGTACTACCGTACTCTGTAAGTAGCCACAGCTTCACTGGATTTGACCTTGCCTGAATCTGGAGAACTACTGTTTCTTGTATTCGACCCTGTGATGCTCGAATTGTCAATGCAAGAAAATGGCTGCAAAACCCCAATACCTTGCCATTGCAGAACGGAAATGGCACCAACTCAACTCATCAATCCCACCGGAATGGCGTCTCCCGGATCGATATATCCCTTACGGAATGAAGTTGTCGCCACTAGACTCGATCCATAAAATTGACGAATACAGAAAAGATACTGGTCAATTGTTCGATGTTCCACGAGAATGCGGACTGCTATCGGACAAGGAAATAAGGATCACGGAAGGATTTGATGTCCGCGGGCTTCTATCTGAGATTCACACCGGCAAGCTGAAGGCAAATGATGTTGTGAATGCGTTCTGCAAGGTTTCGCCCTCGCGTACCCTATGGTCGAGAAGTGATTGCTAATCGTCGTAGCGCGCCGCAATAGCCCAACAACTGACACGGTGTCTTTCAGAACCGCTTTTCAATAGTGCCTTGGAGCAGGCTCAACGTCTCGATGACCATCTACAGCGCACCGGCCGAGTCGTTGGGCCCTTACATGGCCTCCCTGTCACTGTTAAGGATAGCTTCAATATTGCAGGGGTGGATTCGGCTGTTGGAATCACCGCCCTGGCATTCAAACCCGCAACGTCAGACGCATCATTGGTGCAGTTACTTCGTTCCCTTGGTGCGGTGATCATTGCGAAAACAAATGTCCCCCAGACCATGGGCTTCTTGGACACTGTTAATCATCTCGCTGGCCGCACCCTCAATCCGCGGAATCGACGACTGACCGCTGGTGGCAGTTCCGGCGGTGAGGCAGTCGCGGTAGCGATGTGCGCTTCAATGGTAGGTTTCGGCACTGACCTTGGCGGAAGCGTCCGAATTCCAGCAATGTGTAATGGTATATACGGCTTCAAGCCAAGTGATGGTCGATTGCCGTTCGGTGGGCAAGCGACGGGACAACCGGAGGGCAAGTTCAGAGTCGGGTTGAAACCAGTAGCAGGGTTGCTCGCTCGGTCAATAGCCGATATTGACGCTGTCATGAGAGAAATTGTTCCGCGGTCTGAGCTGTTTGACTCGGACTGCATTCCGGGCAAGTGGCAGAGTGAAACGCCGTCACTGCCCGAGAGTATTTCTCAGAAGCGACTCACTGTGGGTGTTCTTCGTTCCGACGGTCTCATTGCTCCACTCCCGCCAGTTGCCAAAGTGCTGGATGAAGTTGCACGAGTTTTGAGGCGGACAGCTGGCGTTGATGTCGTGGAGGTGCCCACGCCGCCACTCATGTCGAAATGCCAAGCTGCGGCAAACCGACTGATGGATGTGGATGGCTCAGGTCCGATCTTGGATCTGTTGGCTCAAACGTCCGAGCCGCTTATGCCCTATCTTCAGGGGAAAATGGTGCGCAGACCGCCGCTCAAAATCGACCAACTCTACGCCCTTCAGGCGCACCGCAAGGAGCTGGAAAATGCGATCAAACAGATTTGGACAACAGAGGACGGTCGCAGAGTAGATGCAATCATCCTCCCTGTTGCACCGCACCCGGTTCCCGAGATTGATCGTTGGGGTGGAGTGTCGTACACATCAACATTTGTCCTTTGCGACTATCCCGCGGGCACGATTCCGGTACGAGACGTTACCGAGGCAGATCTGGAACAAGAGCTTGATGATGCGACGAAACAGCCGTTATCGCGATCCGATGCTCTCAATAGGAAGCTATGTATGTTCTTGGTGAACCGTTTGCATCATCCCACTTACTCTAACGACGAGGAATTAGGGGACAAATCAACCGTTGATCGGCGAGTGTATCTCAATTCAAGCCTAAGTATTCAAGTCATCACCCCACGGCTCCATGAGTATGACTTGTGCCAGGCGATGAGGATCATAGAAGACTCAATACGGAAGAATGGGCTAATGCAGAACCTGCCGACACCAAAGTTATGAAATGCACGTCCCAAAGGACTGTCATGTAAGAATGCACTCTTCGTATGAAAGACCTCATGAGCGTGATCGGCGCAGGCATCCACTGTCATTTGATCGGACTCGTTTCATGTACGATACCTAGTCACCAAAGAAAATCAAACTGCGAAACCTCAAAGATCCAACTGGGCCCATTCATGTTCAGTTCTGCTCGACAGAGTTCTCATCCTCAACTTTGGAGAGCTCAACTGTTTCTGCTATTTGTCCTTGGATTGATTGAAGAGGGAGGACGTGAACTAAGTGCGGACGGAGCGAGTGGGTGACATGAGCACCGTTCCCTTGAATATTGGAATTACGAATTTCTTCGCGAAGCCTACTATCAATTCGCTTGACGATTAATTCTAGATTGATTTCATTGCTGACATGACAAGGATCAAGTAAAGCGTTAAAAGATGTCGTCACATTTTCGTACGCGCATCGCATCACAAAACAAGCCCTGATTTCAATGCAACAGTTCTGCACCAATCGCCCAGATCATCAGATCATAACTGGAGAAATGGAAATTGTTAACTGAGCGTCATAAACTAAATAGCAAGGCCATTGCCCCAAAACGTTATGATAATCACCTGGCGGGTTGGCCGCGAAGTCAGTCCTAGAAATGACAAGTATGATTTTCCTCTCAGAGTGCGAGGACTTCATGGACATGCCGACTATGCATTATGCATCGCGGTATCATGCTGGGCCATTTCTAGTTCATTCCCATCGGGATTCCTTTTTGCCTTTGAAACTTCTCGCGAAAGCTTTTTTGTGGTCTCCCCTTCAGCATGAGATTCGCGGTCAGTAGTCGGCATTACCGTTGTCGATGCTGATGAGCCAAGGTCAACAATAGGCTCGTGAAAAGTAACAGCGCTGGCATGGCGAACGAGATCCGAGGCATAGACGTTCGACTTTTGCGACTGGCCGCTCCAGACAGCCATGAGTAAGGCCAGAATGCTGAGGAACATTATGGCGATGTTACGGCGGTCACTTGCCAAGACCTTGATGTAGTTGATCAACAACGTCCGCAAGTCGATATCCCTAGCGGAAATGTTTGAAGTTTCCACAAAGGCTTCTGCTCGAGGTTTCAGGCCAGGCCCTTCGGGAGAAAGAAACTTCTGCGGCTCAGGACCGAGATCATCGAGGCCATCAAAATGTTGTTGGTTTAAGGGCCTAGCGTCTTCCTTGCCGTGAACAAACTGCTGATGTGGTCGGATATCCTCGTCAGCATGGATTTCACTCAGGATTCTGCGCTCTAACTCGGTTCTGACGTTGGCCGGCAACCAAAGCCCAACCTCGACATCGACTTTCTCCATCTCTTTCCAAGCGGCTTCCCATGCATCTGCCTTCATCAATCCGTTTGCCGCAAACACTCGGATTTCCCATTTTTTGCCGGCGTCACTTCGTTTGGAAATGTGTCTCCCGCAATCAGGACATTCCTCCCCTTCAGAATCGCTGTCCTCATGCATGTAGTTTTCTTCTCCTGAATCTTCCTCATGATTTCCCAAAAAGTGGCCATCCCGCAGTCGAGGTTGTCGCAACTCGAGGCTCTCCAGAAGTCGTTCTTCAAGAACATCATATGAGTCTTGTGGATGAGAAATCAACACGCCACGGTCTCGAAGTACGCCAGATCCGACGACCTTTTCCTCTAGTAATTTCCAACGCTTCCAAAACTTCTCTGGCAAAACCTCTTGTAGAATGCGTCGACTTGGTTGCGGTAACCCGGGGGCTAAAATCAGGCTCGGTGGCAAGAGATTGCAGTGGAGTAAGACCAGAGGATATTCTTTCTTCACTGTTTGTCTCTTTCGTGCAGAGCGGTAGCCTGTACGCATTTTTGGCGGCGATTCTGGCGCGCGCATTGACGATGGAAATCGCTCGTATGCCGGACCCCGTACTAGCCTGGATGGGGACGCATGCATGTCATCTTCGTCCTCTGTGTGCATTTGCATTTGCACAACGGAGCTGGGACGTCTGAAAGGCGAGTCTCGATCATGAATTTGTTGTCTGATAGAGCCTCCATGCTTGGCGTAATTCTTTGGATACTTGTTGTCTATCGGATGCACGACGACCGAATCTGGGATTGAGGAAACTGACGAACGGCTGGATGGAGGAGAATCCATTTGGTCCGTTTCATCATCTGCATTGCTGAGAGCTTTGTCACTGGAGGAAGACGACGACATGTGGTCCAAAACCTGGCAGTTCGTGTTTCGTTCGGATTCGCACTCCTCCCGAGAATCGTGTCTCACATTCCATGTGGTTTCCGCAGCAGCAGTCGCAGTCGACGTGTCCAGGTCGAAGTCCGTAGGACACTGGCCAGAATTGTCTAATTCATGGGAAGATAATCCGTCCATAACTTTGCGTTTTGAGCAAGTGAGCAATTCGTTCCGTACTGCCACGCTGGGGCCTTAGTCAGCCAATGTTATTTGGTTTTTAACGATCAGGCGTGCCTACTCTATCGTTCTGAGCCCTCAAAAGTAGCAACGATCATACTCATCATCGAAGCATGGGAACTCACTTTACGTCTGTCATAGGCCCATGTGCATCGGAGCTAGCAGTTATTGTTGGTGGTGTTTGCAAACGTGCCGTTGTACCAGGCAACCAGCCTGACCAATCGTTCACTCGAAAATCAGCAGGAGCCATGACCATCAGTACTCCGTCTGTATGTACCATTTTGTTACAGTGCATCATACGGAGTTACGGACACTCCCCACGGAATACCTCGTACATACGACCATAGCTCTGAAAATTACAATTAAAGAAGGATCTGTCCTCGCCCAACTGTGGCTCTCCGAGTCTCTGTGGTTCCACGTGCACAAATTTCGAAGACTGCGGTTGGCAAACTGGAAATGCAAGTTAACCTTCTCCGTACCTTACTTCAAATTTGCGATTGTAACGTCTTGTACGAACTCTGTACCCGTACGGACTCACGGAGAACGGAGATCATTGTCATCGGATTCGGATTGGCGATGGCAAAAATGCAATGATCTCCTGGCAATTAACACAACCTAAACTAGATATGGAAAATGGCGATTACGCCCCTTGGGATTGCATCCGGCAGGCTCCGCGATCCCGATTGGTCAGCCGAAAAGTTTTCGGATCGAAAACAACAAAAAAAATCTCGCCCTTCCTTCGGGCTTCAGCCGTGTCTAAATTGTCCAGGTTTCCCAGCCTGAACATTCTGGCCTCTCCTCTCCCCCTTCTACCTCTTTTTAAAGGGCTTGAATTCCCTTGATACTTGGTCACAATGGCTGCTGTTGCTACAGAGACCAAGAACCAGCCGCTGAGCGGCATTCAACTTTACTCCCGTTTCGCATTTGCTGGCGCTGTCTGCTGCTCCGTCACTCACGGCGCATTGACGCCCGTCGATGTGTAAGTTCATGCCTCAGGGAGTTCTGTTAGATGCGATATGGCCCGGTGAAGCGAGAGAGAAAGAAACTCCTGGCTTAGGGTGACGATTCGCTCTCACATCACATACCAGTACCAAATTGGCAGTCCCGGATGCTGACCAGATTGAACGAATTTAGTGTCAAGACCCGAATCCAACTGGACCCCGTCACGTACAATCGTGGTCTTTTCGGCGGCATTCGTCAGGTCATCCAGAATGAAGGTGCCGGCGCCCTGCTGACGGGTCTTGGGCCCACCGTTGCGGGTTACTTCCTCCAGGGTGCCTTGAAGTTCGGTGGTTACGAGTTTTTCAAGCAACAATCCATCAACTTCCTGGGCTACGAAACTGCCCGCAACAACCGAACCTCGGTCTACCTTGTCTCGTCAGCTCTTGCGGAGTTCTTCGCCGACATTGCTCTCTGCCCACTGGAGGCTACTCGTATCCGTCTCGTGTCTCAGCCCACTTTCGCCAGCGGTCTTGTCGGTGGTTTCACCAAGATCCTCAAGAATGAGGGTGTTATGGCGTTCTACTCCGGTTTCGGTCCAATTCTCTTCAAGCAGTATGTGGCATCACCAAGTATGATTTCTGCACACGCAGTAGGCTAAAGCTTCCCCCTAGGGTTCCTTACACTATGGCCAAGTTCGTCGTCTATGAGCGAGTTGCGGAGCTTGCGTACCGCTTCCTTGACAAGGAGAAGCTGTCCGACGGTGGCAAGACTGCGGTCAACCTGGGATCTGGCCTGATTGCCGGTTTCGCTGCTGCCATTGTCTCCCAGCCCGCCGATACCATGCTGAGCAAGATCAACAAGACTCAGGGTCTCCCTGGCGAGAGCACCACTTCTCGTTTGATCAAGATCGGCAAGGAACTTGGTTTCCGTGGCAGCTTCTCCGGTCTCGGCGCTCGTCTGTTCATGGTCGGTACCCTGACGGCCGGTCAGTTCGCCATTTATGGTGATGTTAAGCGTTTGATTGGTGCTGTTGGTGGCATTGAGATTTCCAAATAGATTGTATAGACATTGCTAGTATGCTCGCTCTTTACCAAAAATTCAGTTTCCATAGGTGCAATGTATATTATGCTTTGGTTGATATAATGTCTGCAGTTTTTGAGCGCTCTTACGACTTTGCCAACTTTACTTCCAAATAATAATGGTGGTTTCAACAAATCGTGGGGTTCCAGGCAAACTGTCAGATTGTGTTTGCTGTTCAGGGTTTGATTGGATTTGTTCATTCACGGATTGATCAAGTCAAGGCCTCAAGCTACGAGCTACAAAACCCTCCAAGCGATCAGGAAGGCAGAGGAGCTTACCTGAGTGTTCCAGAATTCGAGCACGTTTGGTTCCCCCTCGATGGATGTTGTGAACGAGGTACCGTTCGCGGACAGAAACTGATACATGGGTAGGTAGAGAGTGCTCATCGCCCAGCTTATACGCTCCTATGGGTTGCGCCGGTTGGTTTCTGTTTTGAGATGAATTGACGTGTGCTCCAAGCAGGCCGTTTCTTGCATCTTTTAACCATGGCAGCTGCCATTTTTTGAAAGCGATGCTTCAGGACAGGAACTAGGCGTCCCTTGGAGGACTAGGCCTGCGCTGGGCAGACATGTTGAGATCGAAATGACGGGTTGATAGATCATTCAAGCTCCACACTTGAACTCCGTGGCATACGTTCTATTAGCACTCCTGTTTTCCATGGGGCTTCATTATATGTCTTCGAATTCGAATGCGTCGAGAACTCAATTCCACCGTCTTGTGATGGCCAACGAAGTACTAGTCCTTCTGTGATCTTGACAAGAAAATCAGACGCGGGTGGAACTGCGAGCAGCAGCAACAAGCTTATCTATTCCAGGGCGTGAAATTGGACTGGAACGGCCTCCATTCGACGTGGGCATATCCTTCCGTCACAATCAGACCAGTTCATCGGAAAACATCGACCAGTTCATCGGCAAAGCATGGACCAATATGAGGCGGTAATGCGACAGTTCAACCAATGTGATCGTGGACCTAAGATGAGAGTGTTTGGTGTCGACGATGAGTGTGAGCAGGTGGGCATTGAAAAAGAAACCTCTGGAACAATGCGGCAACCTTGATTGTCATTCCGCATACTGATGGCATCGTTGTTATGGTCACACGTGTCAGCTGAACTGCTCTCTCTGCTCGGTGAAAAATGACACCTGCTTGACCGCCAGATGGATCTGCACTCTGCAGGTTAGATACCTCTAGACTTCTGCACAGTGCGCGCTCTCTTCTGAAGGCCATGAATTGCCGCCATATTTTGCAGGTTTGACCTAACGATTGGCAATCGGCACCAACATTCCGAGATCGGAAAGAATTCCGAATGCCCGGGGGTTGGACCGACCCGTTTCACGTGATTACTCATTGGGCAATAAGATTGTGATGGAAAATTATTGTTGTGTTGAAGCTGGAATTAGACCAAAGGTACTAGGCTAGTGATGAGAGAAGGACTGTAGTAGTACTGTGCCATGGGAATGTAGAGGCTCCTTCGTTGGTGGCTCATTGTTGTCTGCATGTTCTCCAGACATGTCGGTGAATTTGTTGTTGACTACACCAACGTGTACCCTGGTACGGAGTACTTGACGGAAGGATTGAACTGAAGCATGATGTTAGCGATAAGGCGGACAGGCCCTTCCAGACTCCAAACGCATCACAAAAAATTTATCCGGCATTGACTCAATCAATGTCTGTTCGCAATCTGACATCCCCCACTTTCGGCAGGGTTATGAATGCGGGCAGATTGCAGGAGACGTCCTAGTCTTCTCGCCGAGGTATCTTCATGTCGTTGGTGCCCCTTTCCTGCTAGAAGGCTCGCGTTGGGATGAGTCAATCAGAGTTTCCCCGTACCCGGGGAGAGGAAAATATAGAGCAAGCATTCGTCACGTCTGCAGGCGGTCCCGTGGAAAATGTTATTTCTTTGAAGGAGTCAGAAGAGACACTGCGAGTCGAAGATCAGACGAATACAGAGATCATGCACGAGCCAGTCCGTCAACAATATGGCAGCCCGTCTTCCTATCAGTTTCGTCGAGTGGCGTCCAAGACGCTGGTGTCCTTTGGGCCAGATGATCCTGAGAATCCATTCCATTGGGGGAAGGCAAGTAAAGCAACGCTGAACTCATACCAACCCAGCCCTGCTAAGGCAACTGTCGCGCAGGGCAAAAAGTTTTTCGTCGTTGTATCTGGCATGATGCAGGTTATGAACAGCACCATAGGATCTTCACTGCCGAGCGGCGCGATGGATTTCATTGCCGAAGACCTCAACATCACCACGTCGGAGCAGTTCGTGCTCCCGATTTCGTTGTTCCTCGTCGGATATGTCATCGGTCCGTTGATCTGCGGCCCGATGTCTGAACAGTACGGACGAAGATGGCCTCTGACGATCGGATATGTCATGTTCCTCGTTTTCACCATGGCATGCGCTCTGGCTCCCTCTTTGCCGGCGTTATTAGTGTTCCGACTCTTCAGTGGGATGGCTGCCGCCGCTCCGATCTCTATCATCACAGGGACGTATGCAGACGTATACGATGATCCAACCAAACGTGGCCGAGCACTGGCTTGGTTTATGGCGGTAAGCGGCAACAATTTCTCTGACAGTGACGTCGTACTAATCGAGAAGTGTACCACACTTGGCCCAATCATTTCCCCGTTCATGTCGGGTTTTGTCGCAACAGTCAGTTGGCGCTGGGCGTTCTGGCTGGGATTGATCATTGCAGGAGCATCTTGTCCGTTCATCATATTCTACCCGGAAACGTACGGCCCCGTCCTTCTTCATAAGAGGGCGAAAAAGTTGCGAAAGGAGACTGGCGACCAAAGCATCGTCGCTCCAATGGACCTCATGTGTCGGAATTTTCGAGAGACAATGGCCATCACGCTTTCCCGGCCGTTTCGCATGATCATCGGCGAATATATCGTATCCTTCACATGTTTGTACCTCTCATTAGCATATGCGATTTTCTATCTTTATTTCCAGGCATATCCTATTATCTTCCAAGGTGGAGTCTCCGAAATGTCTCACAATGGAATCCAGCTGATTCCGTTGCAGGAGTGTATGGCATGAGCCCAGGTGTGGCAGGCTTGACGTATTTGCCGAGTAAGTCCCTGGTTGGCAGCTGCAGGTGTTGAGTGCTGACTATGATCAGTCGGCATTGGTGCGTTCATTGCATGTGGCATCTTCATCTGGTATGATGGCTACCTCGCCCGTGCGAAAGAACGCGGGTTGAAGTGGGCACACAATGAAGACTACCGCCGCTTGCCATTGGCTTGCATTGGAGGGCCTCTTTATGTGGTATCACTGTTCTGGCTGGGCTGGACTGCTTCTTCCGACATACACTGGGTGGTTCCGATGATGTCTGGTGTCATCTTCGGCTTAGCGTATGAATTGATTTTCATGGCAATGTTGAATTACCTTTCGGACGCCTATGAAATATATTCGGCTAGCGCGCAATCGGCAGCAAGCTGTTGTCGAAGCATTTGCGGGGCACTGCTTCCATTGGCAGCAAGGCCAATGTTCGACCGACTGGGGATCAGCTGGGCGTGCAGTCTCATCGCTTTTCTCAGTCTCGGCGTGTCACTGATCCCGTTTGCCTTTATTTATTGGGGTCGCACGATTCGAGACAACAGCAAATTCTGCCAGCAACTACGGCAGCTCAAAGAAGAGGAGCGCCGTGCATGGGAGCAGGCGAATGCTGGAAATCAAGCGGATGATGTTGAGAAAGCCAGGACGGCAGCGGAGCCAGGTGAGAGCGATGCTGACAGAGTTTGAATGGTTGCGCTACCACGGCCAGGGTCGACGAGATGGTTGCAATGTTGACGGCAGCCCCATGTCCCACAAAGCCCACGTTGTCAGGTAGCCACCAAACCAGCAGCTCCGCCCGAATCTGGTCGACGAGCATGAATTCTAAAAAGATCCGCTTATGGCATCAATGTTTTTCTCGGGGACGCCTTATTCTCTTGCGGCAAGAAGCTCATTTCTACCGATCTCTTTCCAATATGGCAGTGCCATTTGTCGCCATCGCTGAATCGGTTTTCAGGTCGAATGAACTGCGTCAACTGTCGACCGGGGAGGGGTTTGATAGAGGACAAAAATGGCATTATGATGGTACGGCGTTTGGGGTATTGTTACCTTTCGGGCATCAGATCATATGTTATTATTACATGGCCTAATACTTAATCGGATGAATAATGAAGTCGTTACGATAAAAGGAGCTGCATCTGATTCTCACATTCAGATTGATCGTTGGTGGTACTAACGTTTTGGAGTCGGCCTGTTGAGCCCTAAGCCCTAAACCCTAGGTATGATAACATCAAGGGTTTTTTTGTAAAATACCCATGTTACTCACGTGATCGCATAACCTGAACTCACGTGCATACACGTGCATAAGAGTATGTCCGCTCTTGGCATCGTCCGGGACATTGGGTTTGGGCTTTGGCGGACACTGGCGGGCAACAGGGAGAGGACGCGCCCGCGCATCAATCGAGGGTCTCTCTCGTTTCTGTTTTCCTGGGTTTGGACTTGGAAGGTTGAACCTTCGGTTAATGAGCCAATAGCCGTAGCCTGTATAGTTTCTAGGTAGGTGATTGTACACTGATTGGGTAGAGTTAAACGGTTTAACCTAAGCTCAGTTGCAGAGTTTCGGTTCTGCAGAATGGACGAGGTTGTTGCGTAAGTTTTTACCCCGGACCTCGGTATTTGACCTTCGACCCACGATGGAGGATGGACTAGGGAGGAAAAACAACCACTGCTATTTCACGTTCACCGGTTGCTCGAGTGCTCTACAAGGACATCAAATACTGTAAATATCTCGAACTGCTGACCTCGAAATGTTTGTTATCTGGTTCGCGACCTCCTACTCATAGATTGGCAGTGCTCATAGACCAGCATCACCAATTCGTTCGTCTTCTGCATGTGATTTTCAAGATTCGCATCCATGGTTCTGTCAACAGCCCTAGAAGTTCAATCCACTGCTCCCTGACTACAGCGTGTGTGCGGGAGACTGTTCGACTGCATTTGATCTAACAGCTCGCCTGCATCGAGAACTGGAACTCCGCGTGTTCACTATTGCGTAGAATGGCGAAACGAGTGACGATTTTCGACCCGCCTCCTTTGGACACGGCCAAAGCAGGCATCGAGAACATTCTGGAGTTGACTCCGATGCAAGACATTGGGCCGGTATGCATAGAGGTGCGAGCGATCGTGCTAACCACAACTGACGTGAATCGAACTATTCAGGATGTGTTCACGAATAGCCGTCCTCTATGGCATCCGCCTGGAGCCCGAGGCGTATACGGCGGAGCAGTGATTGCACAATGTCTGGCCGCAGCGCAGCGCACCGTTCCTGAGGGCTTTACGGTTCATAGTATGCACTGTTACTTCGTCCTGGCTGGGGATTCGGAGATTCCCATCATATACCACGTCGAACGGGTACGCGACGGAAGAAGCTTCGCGACACGAACAGTCCAAGCACGACAGCGCGGGCGTCCGATCTTCACCACAACTCTCAGTTTCAATAAGGATGACAGCGGGGGCAAGATCAAGGTTGAGCATTCGTCGCAGATGCCATCTGTGCCCCCGCCAAAGGATCAACCGCCATCGAAAGCATCTCAAAGTCCGTTTGAAGTTCAAAGAATACGGACAGAGTTCGGTAGGATTGTCATCATTCAGACTCCTGACGGGCATAGAACACGCTGACTGACTGGACTGCGACCAGGCTCCGAACCCATCGAACAGCGCCGTTTAGTGCAATGGTGCCGCGTCCGCGACAAGATTTCCGAAGAGGGTGGGCATCGAGCTCATCTCTCTGCCCTTGCATACATCTCTGATAACTACTTTATCGGTACCGTACCGCGCGTCCATAAAATCCCGCGCTTTTCGTCCCCAACCGTTATCGAGAAAGCGTTGAAGGCGCTTAAGAACCCGTCTGACCTCGGAAGTGACTTCGTCGCGAACTATATCAATGAAGTTGCTCCCGGACGGCAGGCCGAAATCCGCAAACTAGCCGAAAGTCATGCAAACGGTACTGCCATTGATGCCCGGAAAATCTCTTCCATCATTCGAAGCGAGGATCCGAGAGAGATTGGCATGATGGTCAGTCTGGATCACACGATATACTTCCATAACCCCCGCGCTTTCCGGGCCGATGAATGGATGCTGTGTGTAATGGAGAGCCCCTGGTCTGGCGATGGTCGGGGCCTCGTTCAGCAGAAGATCTGGTCCCGGGACGGAGTGCATATCGCTACCTGCGTACAGGAAGTAGGTCATTATCGTTTCCCTGAAGATTTAGGGACGGTGTTCTAATTTGGATCGTAGGGCGTTATTCGATTGAAGCAGGACGAGCCGAAGGCAGAGTCAAAGTTGTAATATCAGGAGTAGTATCTAAGTAGAGATGTTAATAATAAACCTCCATCGAGAGGGCACGGGGAAGGCGATTGTATTGTTGCCAGAACATGCATCCTGATCGAATGGCTATGCGAGAAATCGTGAACAAGTCGCTGACATGCAACAAATTCTATATACATGAAATGGCAAGCCAGTAATACATGATCATCCGAACTTGAGATGCTCCGTCGAGAATACAAACGGACGAAACTCTAGCCATTAGTACAGTGCAACCCAGATTGTTGTATCATGATCGAAATGGCAAAATGTAGGCATTCATCTTGCGTCCGCAGCGAGTTTGACGCTATCCAGAGCCACAACTCGAGGACCAATATAATCCTTTCGTCGAACAAACCACCAAGCGACGACAAAGAGCGTGAGACCACCAGTAATCAAGCTCGTATAGTTCATAGATTGGGCGTCGGTAGGAAGCGCGTAAGGGAAGCAGAAAATGACGATGAAGGCCATGATGTAGATGCAGCTGAGAGCGTTGACGATAAAACCGATGGGACCTTTCATCCAGAAATAACCCGGCTGGACAGAAGAGCGGCCACTTAGCAGATGTGGCAAGATGGCCGCCAGGTAGGACAGGGTGGAAAGTTGCACGTATGAGCCCACGAAAGCGTTGAATGCCGTTGTTGACCCGACGTAGATGCAAGCGAGCACCGTGATGAGCACACCGCAAACCAAGGTGGCGTTGAAGGGATTGTGCATTTTCTTGTCGACTTTGCCAATCCATGTCGCAAAGGGAGTCGCATTGTCGCGAGCAAGAGTCCACAGCGTGCGGCCAGCGGTGATGAAGCATCCAATGCAAGTGATCACGGTCGGTAGGAAAGCAACGATCAGCAAACCAAGGGCACCGCCTCTCGAGCCAGTCGCTTGTCGGTAAATCTCTGCCAACGGGAAGGCAATGACACTGTTGAGAATTGCGTCAAGGTCTTGAATCGAGTAAAACATGGCAATCATGTACAGAAATCCGGTGAAGAAACCAACACCCACTTGGGCCAGAACCGCCTTGGGGATGTTCCTGCTTGGTCTGGAACGTATTAACGTCTGTCTGCTATGCGGCGAAATTGAAACACTCACTTTGGGATTTCCTCTGCCAGATGAGACGTAAGATCACAGGTTCCTACGCTGTAGGCACCGTTCAGCATTCCAAGAACAAAAACAAATGCCTGACTCGTGTAACCGATATCGCTCGACCAGCTGCGCCAAACAAATTCGTCGGAAGCATGGCCAACTCCGTTGACGTACGGCATCACGGCGCAGACGATGATGCTGACTAAGACTCCTCCGACGATGAGGAATGCACCAATGTTTCCAATGGTCGGCAAAAGTCGATTAGCAAAAAGCACGGTTGCGCAGCAAATCCACGCAGCGAATATCATGCCCAGGAAAGCGTGCCATGCTTTGGGCTCGAAGTCGGGATGCATCAAGGCGTACATGGAAACAGTCTGGTTACCAATGATGGACGCCATTGAGGCGGCTCCAAAAACCCAGGCCAGCGTATTCCAGTAGCCGGCAAACCAGCCACAAATGCGTCCATACTTTCCGGCTGTCACTGATGCCCAGTGGTAGACTATGTGTCCTTCCGTTAGATGCTCATTGCCCATCATGCAGTCTTATTGATTGTTGACATGAGAACTTACCGCCGCTGGCGGAGGGGATAGCCGAGGCCAACTCGGCAATAGAGGCAGCAACGAGCCAGTAACAAGCCGACACGGCGATGCTGTAAAGGTCCTATTAGCCTACAGAACACCATGAGATGCGGGGGCGGTTGATGTACAATTCATAGATTACACCCGCAGGACCTCCATTGGCGATATTGATTGTCTGGAAACAATCGAGTCAGCATTGAAGCAGTACTTCCATAGACCTGGATGGTAACAACATACCACACTGCCTCCTTGAGCAATCCAAGTGTTCCCTGTTGTAACAGCAATCGCACAGATGCTGAGGAGGTTGAAGTTCCGCTCCAGCTCCTGCTTGTGACCAGAGGCATTGACTTCTTCGGATCTGTGATCCTCCGGGACCGGTGCTTCCACACTTTTGACCTTCTCCGGCGAAGATACTTTGGTATTCTCCATTATGACCTGAGAACGAAATTAAGAGAGCGCGAGACGGTGCAGACCCTTGCGAGTAATGGAGCGATATTCACGCGGAACGGAGAAAAAGAAACAGCGAGAGAAGTGATAGGCTAGATGACAAAAGCTCAGGTCAGGCGAGACGCGTTCCCCATGTTCCTCTATTCGCAAACGAGTGACTGAAGTTGAGATTGTGTTTGTCCTACGACTAGGACTCTTTATGCTCTTATCGCAGAGGTCGCAGCCCCGGCGAATCTGCCTTGTACTTGAATCTTATCCACATAACCTATCGCCGATGGTCTAAAGGGGTGCAATAATGCGACTCCAGGGTCCAGATTCAGAGATTTCTGGCCATTGGGAGCAGATGCTTCTCGCTCCATTCCGGAAAATGTGGCGACAGGAGAGTGTGATTGGCCGATAAGACCAGGGGAGCATGGAGATGATGTCAGCAAATCGTCTCAAAGAGGAAATTCCAACAGATCGCAGCCAGGGCAAAGCACTTGTCACGTGACGATGTTATCAAAGGTATTTCAGAGAAGTTGGGGTCGGGGCCCATGATCCATCGACTGAAGTTGAACGGGTCCGGGATGGTTGTCCTCCGTACGGAGTACTCCGGATAGAGTCCTCTGTGCTCCCGTACTCGTACCTAGTAGTTATTTAGTGGTTCATTGGGCGAATGCGCGAAGCCTGAGAATGCTGAGGAGTCTGCACGGACACGCACCCAACCTCAATTGCACGTGGCCTGTGATCGTCGGTTAAGTAAGGAGTCCAGACTAGGTCATTGTCGGGAGTTATTACTCGTAATCAGGTATGGAGTTACTCCGTAGTACGAGTAGAGAACCTACTATATACATACTACGAGTACTTCCTCGGCCAATTGTGCAAGTGCTTCATTCTCATCCATTCAGTCATCATCTACGAGGAAGTGGCTTCAAGTTTCAACACTTTTCGTAGTCACCTGTCGGCAAAAGATATTAAGGCAACGCCACTGCAACGAGGCGCCCTCCTTCGTTGTTAGTGCTATGTCGCAGAGCCTTGCAGTCGAAGAACCCAGATGAGTTGATGACAGGACAGACGGGCCGGACCCTGCGAAAAAGACACTATCCCTCGATAAAATAGTGCTCGTAACTGTCGTACTTTAGTCTCAACCCGCACCAGGGGCTTCGCTTGTAAAAGCACGGACTTGAAGTTGAACCGAGTCCAAAACACAACAAAAACATAACTTCCTCTTCATCAACCAGCCATCCCGTCCCACCGTTAGTTCCGTAGTCCGAACGGGAATCTAGATCCACAGCCACCCAACCAGCCAAAATTGAGTATGAGTGAGACTCCGTACGGACTACTACGGAGTACTCCGGACTCGGTACGAGTAGCCGAACCGAGTGATGTACTCCGTACGAAAGAGTACCTAGGTTACTCGGCAAATATTCTTTTCCCTCCCTCAGTCCAACTAGGGTAACTTCGATGCAAAACAGACAACCGCGAAGGCGCAAACTATAATACGGAGTACTGTACGAGTACTGAAGTACTGTATACTCGGAGTTACATGGTTACATACAGTAAATAATGCTAATAAGCATTAGCACCTTGCCGATCAAGACGCTAGTATGTTGTCCACTCGGAAATGCTTCCTTTCGTAAAAAGGATGTTGCCACGGGGAATTCGTCGATGCAATTCGACAAGTCGCGACAAACTCCGTAACTACTCGTAGACTAGTACTCCGTACCTATCCGGAATACTCACCAACTAGTTAATTAGGTTCAATTGCCTCGAGTCCTGAAGCTTATTCAGGGTCCGATCCCGGGATCCCTAGCACCTTACAGGTACAGTACCTACAACTGCTGCATTTGTTACGGTCCAAGAAGGCCGACGGTACTCCGTACGTTACATAAGTACATACATAGTTCGTCAAGACCGGGACAGGCTACCAGCCTACCACCCCATGGCCCATGCATGCCCGAAACCACAGTGGGCTAGTGGAACTTATGTTATAGGATCCACTGACATAAGTACAGACTGCCATTATTCGAATCAAAATTCCCGAGGGACATGCAGATTGAAAGCCAAGGTTGTACCTGCAGACTCTGCAGTTGTCCACAACGTGGCAGGGGTCTGTAATCTGTATCTAGCCCAATGGAACAAACGGGTTTGTCACGGTAGGCCTACTCAGTACGGAGTACAGAGTACTCCGTACAAACTCCAGAGTTCAGCCAACAACGCCATACACCTACTCAGCGGGCTGATTTCACATGCTTTGAAAAAGTATTGTCCTGTCACGATTCCGTACTCCCTACTCAACTACTTCCTTGAGGACGGAGCATTCAAGTCACAAAGTCAAATAGTTAGTCTAAACCCATTGATGACATTGCGTTTTCTCATGGACCCATTGCATGAGCGCGGGGACCGCCACAGATCTGGAATCGATGCGCTAAAATTTAAAGTTTGACTGTGGGCCGAACTCCGTTCCTCTCAGCGAATCACGAAGGGAGACAAGGGTATCCATTTGATTACGAAAACTGAATGCCCTAATTCAATAGGTAGCGATCTGATCGATAGATCGGACAGCCACGTGCAAAGTTTGCAGAGTCAAGAACTGATATTCCACTTTAGATGCTGCTTAATCAATGTTCTAACTAGTAATAGTATTTCTTGCTTGCTCGCCGAAATCGCGCGCCCGCGCTTGGATGTCAATTGAGGTACTTGCCAAGGTAGCTAGAAGCGAGAATGGCCAGCATGTCAAAAAAGTTTGGGTTTTGTCGTTGGTCCTTGGAACATACTTCAAGCCATTTCCTGGAATTGACCGGCGTGGAGAGACCTCCACCGTTTCCAGTGTTGGTTATCTACACAAACTCTCTCTCCCAGCTTGCTCTTATCAAATGAATGCTTTCTGTAATCCTGGAAAACAGTGGACTTAAAAGTACCCGGTTCTTTTTCATGAATGGGCTGTTCACTGGTTATTATCCTTGTTTGACCATCGCTAAGTTTCATCGCTGCGACAGCGACTGAATCTGTGAAACCATGGGCGCCACTTCACCAGAGTTCGCCCAAGCGTTCAGACGCGAGACATGGATCCTCTTCTCAATCGGAGTTCTGGTGGCTATTCTGCGATTGTAAGCCTCGAATGAGAACATGGCAGCAAGCAAGTGTGCGAAGGTCTAACCGGTCTGATCGCAGTACTGCACGCATCCGACGGCTCGGGATCCGGAATCTTCAGGTCGATGACTATCTCATGGTATTTGGACTGATATGGTACACGATCCTTTGTGTCGCTATCAACGAAGTCATCTTCGGCGGAGGATCGAATTTGATGACGCAAGAGGACATTGATAATTTGACCCCCGAAACACATGCCGAACGAGTACGTGGTAGTAAATGGGTGTTTGTGTCTGAACATGCCATGCAGCTCGCCATCTGGAGCTGCAAGGGCTGCATGCTCGTGATTTACGCTCGTATGACAAGCGGACTCTCAAAGAAACGTTTGGTCAATTACCTGTCGATATACGTCGGGCTGGGCTTTATTGGTTCCGAGCTGGCACTCTTCCTTACTTGTATTCCGATTCAAAACTACTGGGCTGTTCCCACACCGAACTGTGCGTCCCCCATCGTTGTCTGATTATTGCAGGATTTGACTCTGACAATTTCATAGACCAATGCTCCAGTTACCAGCATTATGAAATCATTCAGGGTTGCTTCGCCATCACCGCAGATATTGCGATGTTGGTAGTTGCGATTCCAATCGTCGCTCGCATTCGCGTGCCGCTGAGAAAGAAGCTGATCCTTCTCATTTTGTTCGGCATGGGTATCTTCGTCATCGTCTCCGCCGTTCTGACCAAAGTGTACTGCCTGGTGCCGTCGCTGATTTCCTACGTCTACTTGAACTGGTACTTCCGTGAGGCCACGGTGGCTGTGTTGGTGACGAACCTGCCCCTCGTCTGGTCCCTCCTGCGTGACCTATTCCCATCAGTTGGCAGCTGGGGAGGATCGAAGAAGACTTCGGACCGGTACCATTACCAGGGCACCGGTACAGGTCCCTCGGGCAGAACATTTTCGTCGCGTCGACGTTACGGTCCTGGCAGTCAGATTCAACCCGATTACGATCTGCAAGATCTGGAGACGAACGGCAAGGCCTCCGGGTCTGCGAGCACCTCCGCTACAGAGGAGCGGAATGGTGCGAGCAGCGACGACGATTCCGCTCGTGCTCTTCATATCCGACAGGACATCACGGTGACGATCCGAAGTGAAGAGAAACCCGCAGAGTCCCATGACCACCAACCACAAAATTGGCCATTGAAGACGCATCCATCACCACCACGGCCTGGTGCCCAGTACTGAAACGAGGCTATGAATTCTATCATGCTGTAGTACTGGTACTACAGCCCATCGATAATGACTGATACTTGGCGTTATGAGAGGAAAGGAATGAAATTTTGGCGTTAAAGGCATGCGACTTTCTTGTCTGCTTTCACGGATGGACGCTGGATGCTTGTACTACCGGATGTACAGTAGTACTAACTATATACCGTTCATTTCCTGTTCATTTTCTCATCACCAGAGGATGTCGGCACGAGGGACACGAGGGCGTCCAATTCTCCGAATTCGCCTCACAACTTACAGAATTGCAAGACTCGCAAACTTTGCACGGACATTCCGAAACTACAGTCCAGAAATCCGGATCTCGTTGCTGAGCTCTGGTAGGAGACAGAGATCGTTTGTACTAAGCGAGTTCCTGTACGATTAGTACCTTGACCACACGGAGATAGAACTCTCCGCAATCTGCATCGAGAAATCAGGATATGTACATCCGAATGATCCGATGGTATGGGTATGCTGGAGCATGTGGGGTACTTACACAGTCATGGTGTTGCTTGATTGATTATTCTCTACCCATGTACTCCGTACCAGGTAGGTAGGTTAGTTTTCAACACGGAGAGATCACTTGCAAAAATTCCTCCTCGTACGTTCAGTCCAAAGTGCTGGACAGCTGAGCTCTTCCATCGCGTACTGCCACCACCCTTTTGCGATATGTAAACAGGAGTGCCGACTGCCGAGAGAGCATTGTCCTGGATGTCTCCAAGTTCAAGCGAAACACGAACGAATTGTGTGGGTGTTTTGGTGCCCTAAATTTCATAGTGAAACTATCAGAAACAATAGTGAAAATATCAAGGTCCCCATTTTCATGGCTTGAGAAAGCCAACCGGGCTTTCAGTCGGATTCCATCATTGTGGATCACCAACAGCCTCGCCTCGTTCCATGGATTCGACTTCTGTAGAAGACTGAAGACTTACCAATAAGTCATGTCCAATTGTCCATCTTGTGATCGGATCCCTCGGAGGCCCTGCTCCGTCATCGGGAATGAGCCGCCGCATTCTGAGAAAGTCCTGTTCCATGGTTCTGTAAACGATATCTCAGTTTTGGAGGGTACCTTGAGGGCGCTGGGAACAGGAACGGAGCACGTGAACCGAGTACAAGAGGGACGCTGGGAAGTGGGAACATACTCCGTGCCTCGAATCAACTTCCATGGTTACAGTACTCCGTAGATTGTGGAAAAATGGCCGATAGGGCTTTCAAACCCCCTCGTGCCTTTGTTCTTCCGCCTGAAAGTTTGCATGGTACCGAAACCCGTGTTTAAATTCAGGAACTCAGAGCGACATGTATGTACAATCCAGTATTCCTGTCATAATGAGCACAAAGCTTGGTTTCGAGAGTCGGGAATGCTCCGCTGCGCCCATGATGTGCAAATCCCATGTCGCCAAACGCCTTTTTATGTGAGTTTGTGTTGATTATCTGATGAATCGCAGTCACTCTTTGAGTACCTTTCTCACTCTGTTGTCTGTCATTCCTTTGTCTCTTGCATTTCGTTCGTCAGATGATGTGCATAAATTGAGGTCACTCCCACCCACATGGATGGGCAAGTAGACTCAGTGAGAATTGACAATAGCCTTACCGTTGGCATTTACTTCTCTGATACTTTGACATGCTACATAACCTGCCATAATTCAACAGTTTGAACGCAAGTCCATTGCAGATGATTTCAGAGGCGTGACTGCTCTGGGCTATTTGGACAGCACGACTCGGACGAGTCATGAGGAGCCGGGGGCCTGAGACTCCTGGACAGGACAGGAGGTTCATCATGCGGTTTGCCTAATGGGCTCGCAGAATCGACCATGAAAAAACGTTGAGTATACTGGTTAAGTTCGACAGTACGGAGTACGGAGGACTCACAGTCTTACATTAGCATGTACTCCGTACCATAGTGAAAATTCTACATAGTCGTCTTCGACGGAGTTCCCGTCGCTTTCCAAGGACAAGATTTGGTGCTTGCTCCAGGGTTTGGCTGCCAGAAGTTCAGAACTCAGGTATGTACAGACAACAGAGGTAGTACTGCACGTATTACCGAATATTTGCCTATAATAGCAAGTGAAATGATATTATATTAATTGTAAACAGGTTACCACTTCCGGTATTGGGTTATTGACGTCAGGAGTCAAATAGTGAACGGAGTACTTACTCCGTAAGTTATTCGTAGTAACTACGGCAGTTATACAAGTTGTCACCAACATGGAAAGTTTATTTTGTACAGGTAACTGTTACTCCGTACACTGTCAGAGAGGCCTTGCCCTATCCGGTCTAGCGCGTCACCTCGCCTAGGGCTGAGCCCTGAGGTCCACGATCATGTAGTTAGTCGAGAGCCAGGTTGGTCTGTTCCTTTTGGATCATCGGAGAGGAGTTCGAAGTGAGCTGGAGGTGTGATCCTGGAGTGGAGAGCTTTCAATGAGAGTGTGTCTTTTCCTCCTTAGCCCAGTTCCGGGATAGTCCTTTTCCGTCATACACCAAAACCTTGAATAGCAAGTGTGATTCAAAGATTAATTCAACCACCAAACTGATCACATCACCTAGCGGATCAGTCGACCCTTCCAAAGCTTCGATTTTGCATCAGTTGTATCACCACAACTGATAGTACAGATTTCCACCTAATCTCTTTAAGCATCGTCTACACTGTTTCACTAACCGCTTGAAATGACGATACATATTCGCACGATGGCGTGCATACTAAGCAACGGAGCGAGCTCATAGATCAATCTGAAAGCTGCCGGATGCATCTAAAACACTCCTGGGTGACCTTGCGCCCTTGCGGGCTTCGAATACCTACAGCAGCGTAAATGCTGCATCATAATTCGAGCTCTGTTCTCAAGACTACAACGAATATACATTGAATACTCCGGGGCATGGTTCACTGATAGCTAATCTCTTGATTGTAGAATGCAGGAACTCGTACGAGCTTCAACGTCCCTATTGGAACCATCCTAGACCATGACGTCATCACAATCAGGTCAAGCTGCACTATATTAATACAACAATGTCCAACAATCGACAAGTATTCAGGAAGTTATACTACATATTTACTCAAGTTTCCGTGTCAATTTACCTACTTTTTAAAATATGCCAAAAACTGCGAATAATTTAACCGACTCTATTTCAAGGTGACGTCAAGAAAGGAGGGGTAGCCTACACTGCATCTGCAAAAGCCCAATCATAGTACTAGGGCGCACAGTACCTTGATATTAGCTAACCCTAATAACCCGGATTGACTTGAAGTACTGTCCATCTACCGGCTACCGCGCTTCGCATGAAAAGGTACATACTAGCTGGGGTTCTTTATGTATCTCACGGATCCTAGATCTGACCTGAGAAATTGTGTTTTCGTCACATTTTCTCTCCTGCCGAGGACACGACACAGAAATCAACCTTCCGAGCGACGACCACGGACTTTTCGATGCAGTACGAGTCTACGGCAGCTCTCATGTGACCTTGTGCAGAGTCCAGACCGAATCGACTCCCTTCTTCAGCAAATCAACCAGGTGGTATCAGTCCCAGCACGAGAAACTTTGGCCGCATTATCCTCCGTGATCCAGATCTGTTATCTTGATTCCTTCTCCCGCAGTGACGAGGATCAGTAGTTACTGCTGAATACTAGCTATCAACACTATCAAAGACGTGATCATGTCGCAGAAACCAATCTTCGTCGCGACCCATCCACGGGCCTGCTCCACTGCGTTCGAGAGGGTAATCGCATCGACGGGACGACAATGATCCAGCTCACCTGTCAACAGGTGTTCATGGCCCGCCGGAATACCCTGCAGTGCATCCACGAGCCCTTTGGCGATGCATTTTACTTCGGCCCCGAACGCCTCAGCGTGAGGTACGAGCATGATGAGAAGGCTCGTCGGGAGAGCGGGTTCAGCGAGTCTACATATCGGACCATATTCGACCGCATCGAGAGAGAGTCCGCCGAGGTGTCTCATTATCTTCTTGTTCTCCTTTCAGATCGAAGCAATCTAATTGAAGAACAATCTCCAGGGAAAACGCATCTTCATCAAAGATATCATCCACTACTTGGTCCCGCCGGACGGTGCGCCCGCCAGCATCGCACCGTCGCTGATTCAGCACACTCTGCCAAAGCGCGGAATTGGCACGAATGGCGAAGAGCTTGCCCAGCAGAAAAAGACACCTTGTAACACCCCGGCTGAGCCGGGCAATCCCACCGTTGTCCCGACCTCGCTGCTGGCTGGGTTCCACTTCACCTTTCTCATCAGGGACCCGCATTACAGCATTCCCTCGTATTACCGGTGCACCATCCCCCCCTTGGATGCTATGACGGGGTTCTACGAGTTTTACCCATCGGAGGCGGGATACGACGAGTTGCGCCGGGTGTTTGACTACCTGCGCCAGGTAGGTCTTGTTGGCCCAAAGACTGCAAGCGTTGTCGAGAACGGAGACCATCATGATGGAACCGCCGCCGCCACCACCACCACCACCACCAGCAATGGCACGACGACCAACATTGCCAACGGGACCAACGGTGACCAAAGCGAGGACGTCGAAATCTGCGTCATCGACGCGGACAATCTCCTCGACCACCCGGAGACCGTGATCAAGGCATTCTGCCGCAGCGTGGGCATTGAATACGACCCCGCCATGCTCAAGTGGGACACGGAAGAAGACCACGAGATTGCTAAAGCGGCGTTCGAGAAATGGAAAGGGTTCCATGAGGATGCTATCCAGTCGACGGGGTTGAAACCACGATGCGAGGTAGGTGTCTTCACTTTCGGCTCTTTTGTTCAGGCGGCATTGGTAACTTGGCAAACCAGCGCAAATCCCGGAAATCGGAAGAAGAATTCGACGCTGAATGGAAGCAGAGGTTCGGCGAGCAGGGAGCGCGCATCATTCGTGAGACTGTGAATCGCAACATGGCGGATTACCTTTACCTGAAGCAGTTTGCTCTCAAGGTCTGAAACAACGTTTTCTACTTTTTTCTTTCTAAGAGAAGGGGAATATGAACCAAGCTCATTCATTCATGCTGTACCTGCTGGCCGAGAATGATACTCCTCAAGAAACCAAACTGTGACACCCAACACAATAATCAAGTTGGAATTGCGATGCATTGATTCAAATAACAAAAGAAATGCATGGAAGTAGGCAGCCAACGTTGACGGAAAAAGGATCATCAAAAACGTACATCTATCGTACTATACAGCACTGTACCCTCCCCGTGGCCCGGGCCCTTGCAGCGTGTTTACGACTCGTCGGATCCAGTCCTGGAGTATGTACGGAATGTCGCGGATTGTGTCGCCGTGTGGAAGTAGATCCCAGCCTCTTGCACCGTAACGGTTGTAATTGAGCCAGGACCCGAAAATCAAGTAGGCAGCAGCGCCCAGGAAGACACTGATCTGTCAGCAATGTACTCTCTTGACAATGATTCCATGACAATCGGAAATTGAGATCACTGACATGATGATTAGCCATGTGAAGAACCCCCAGTGACCGCCAGACTTCTTGGGATGCTCTCGCACGTAGTTCTCGCAGGCGTAGCGGGTGCGCCAGTCCATCCGAAGAACGTAGGATTTGTCATCTACCGGGCCGAAGCTCTTGAACCGCAAGCTACGACGATCGTCATCGTTGGGCTTGTGGTCGCCGCCCTCGTCTTCATTGTCTTCATTTCGCCGACGTCGTCTCGATTCGTCAGAGTTTTCCGCCTCCGGCAGGCCCTCCAAACCTGTTCGGTCCGGGTCGCACTGGAATTCGAACACTGCCGACGCGGGCTTGCCGCGTTTCTTGTTCGAGTCGGGTTCGTGGATCTCACCCCCGGATAGCTTCACGCGCACGCCCTCCGTGTCTGGATCCTGCCCTTTGAGCCGTGTGATTTCGGGATCCTTGCTGCCTCCACCGCCGGGCTGCAGGCCCGCGATGGGCAACTTTCGCACTTGCTCAACCTCGCCGTGGATGATCTTCTCCTCGAAGCCGCACACTGCAGCTCAGCCAGACAGGCCAACGGTTAGTACCTCTGGCCCCCCAAGGTCAACAATGGCAAAGGGGCAAGCGCACCGTTCATCGATGTCCCGCATCGCAAATCTCCGCGTATCGACTTCTTCCCGAGAATTCCGCAGATATTCAACACCCACGTCGTGTTGAGCACGTAGTCATCAAACTCCTCCACGTGCCAGATTTCATGGACACCTCCTAGCGGGCTCAGGTCGAACTGCACGCCGTCAACACGAACATTGGAGCAATCGAAGCCGACGGCTGCCGCGAGCGAGGGTACGACGAAGGACGCCAGAGCCAGCGCGGGCTGTGGGTGTAACCACATGATGGGAGCCCGGAGAGCGATCTCTCTCCTCTTGCTTGGGTTGCGCGGACGGTCGGCCAGACGATGTTAAGGGGTAGTTAGTATCAGATCGGGACTCGCTGGTCAACGCGTCTCGCAAGCGGGATCTAAAATGTCCCGAGGAGAATGATACTGTTCACGTGGATCGAGTTCTGCGGTGGACTTCGCGTAGAAGGCTCGACATAAGATTGGGGTGAGATGAGCCAAGACTGGAGAAACGGAGCTAGTTAAGTTAACCAGCTCAGATAAGTAGCGGATCATCTATCTTGGTTATCAAGGTAATAACGTTTCCTTCCTTATAAGGTTAGCTTATTGGCATAAGAGCCTGAGTTTAAAGTTACCAGTAATACCTTCTTAATGCAGCAATAAGACCCTCTTACGCTCGGATCACATGATTACACAGCAGTCCCTCATTCGAAGCAAGTCGGGTCAAATGGGCCTGTCGAAGTGAGCAAAGGATAGTATCTCAATGAATGCCCATGTACTCATAGTGTAGTCCAACGTTGACCAATCTGTGAAGCAAGAGCGATAAGTGCCCAACATGCTACACCATCGCATGGTACGAAAGCCTCGACGACGTTTTGAGAAAGAATGCCCAATACTGAACACCAGAAACAATGTCTAGCTCTCCAAAGAAGAGGAAGCCTCCGCAGGCGACGACACCCATGTACGGCGCGAAGATCAGGAGAAGATCAACCGGTTCAGCCGATTGCACCAGCGGGAGGGCATGCTGGAGGAGCAGCTCAAGATGAAGCAGGTTTGTATCGTTCATCCTTCGTTGGCCCCGCGACGGTGAGATAGCATGCTGAACGCAATGCAGAAAGATAAAGAGGAGCTAGAGGAAGTCTCAACCGAATTGGAGCTGGCGGACGAGGACGAGTTGGTTCCGTATGCCTTTACTTTTTTTTTTTCCATCTACAGGCGGGATGATCGATGTGCTCACTGCAAAATAGGTACAAGATCGGCGACTCCTTCATCAAAGTGCCTCTCAGCGACGCCCAATCCATGCTCGCGGCTGCAACGGAAAAGATCGAGAACGAAGTTAACCAATTGGAGGAGTCGCTCAGCAATGTCCGGGAGGAATTGTCCCAGCTCAAGGTGGCACTTTACGCACGCTTCGGGAAGAGTATCAATCTGGATGTCTGAGGCTTTTGTTCCTGTTGAGGTACTGTGATGGGAGATTCTTAGACTCTGCTTCGATTCTCTTCCTGAAAGATTGTCATGGTATCTTCTGTGCACATTGCGCATCATGACGAGCATAAACAGAATCGATCCTTCAATCGCTAACCTTTTAAAAGAATGCCAACCATAACCATGCTCAATGCGAGAAACTCCAAGTCAACGTCCATTCCCGTGCCAGAATCGATATCATCACGCTCTCGCGCGCAAAAGGGACAAAGGAAAAAGAAAATGCACAATGTGGAGATTAAATGTACACAATCCGTTCAGCCTTTGATACGTGGCAACGTATATATGCAAGATGATCATGACACCCGTGTACGTGATCAGCTCTTGAAAACAAGCAATCCCATCATATGATGCTGGCGATCGTCATGCGTGAATTGGACGAACTCGACCGAGCTGGTGGGTTGGACTGGAGGCTATTATTGTTCGGTTCTGTAGGCTGCGTAACCGTCGTCGTCTGTCGTTCCGACGCACGACGCTGCTGCTCGTTTTCCAAGTACTGGACGGTCTGCTCAATCCACTCCCACCCTTCCCAACGCTCCAGCTCTTCTGAGCCATAGTCGGAGGATCTACAGGTACCATCCACGTGCAATGATTTTACCGATGTCACTGCTTCCAGTTGCGAGCCAGTTTCGCTCCCCTGCCAGATCCAACTGCTAGTTGTCGACGCTTGCATGTCCCCGGATACGTATGCAATGATTTCTTCATCTTGGTCAATCGGTCGAGGATCGTTCCGTTGCAATCGATCCAAGAGACAGCGCAGAAAGAACGCGATGTACCGCCCGCATGATGTTGTCACCGCATGCGCGTTTCCGATGATTTTAAATGCCTTGATACACACCAGAGCAGCTGAGAAATCCTCTCGGAAGATGAGAATGAGTAAACAACGCCAGATATGCATGCATAACATCGTTGTGGCCGAGGAAGCCAGCAACGCTTTCCAATCCTCCTGCGGGTCACTCGGACGCGATGGTGACCCTGCTGTTGGAGGATGAAGGCACCGGGAGAGTACGCGGGTGGTGTCGCGCGCGATCGACAAACAGGTATCAAAGGCAGTGGACCTCGCCTCAGATGGGCAAGCGGGAGAGATATTATGGCGATGGAGGATAAATCTCGCGTTTTGCAGATAAATGATCGGCGGCAATGAACGCGGGTCCAGATACTGATCGGATGAAGGGTGATAATGGATAGGAAACGTTGCCAAACAGGCATTGAAATGGCGATCAAAAATTTCCAGAGTGGCCGCTGTGATCACTGGCGACCGTAGTGTTTTGGCCAACTGCCCGATCGACCGCACGACATGAATTGTAGCCAGAAGAGGTGTGGTTTGCTGAGCCTCGGGAATTTTCCCCGAATCAGATATAAACTGCTCGTCGACAGGGCAGGGAAGGTCAACGTCGCAGTCATGATCATGGATCGACATTGGCTTCCCCAATTCAAGGGACAGCAATCTGCATCCGATCATCCATCAGCCCAAGGTCGTGACCTGGACACCAAAACGAAGTCGGTCAAAGTACATACCGGTCCCAAGCATAGATCCCCCACCACAGTCGTTTTCGCATTTCTTCCTCAATTGGGGGCCACGGTCCAGATTCCATATGTAATCCAATGTCCTGGGCAATGCGCACGGCAGAACTCAGCCACACCCAACTGGCAGACTTGGAATTCATTTCAAAGAGGCCGATGCTCATCAGCAAAGCAACACGAGCCTGATCCAGGGTGAAGTCGTCACTCCACACGTCGATGACGTTGTTGGCGATGGTAAGAAACTTTTGGGCTCCCGATTTTTTATCTGGCTCCAGCGTGTGCAAGACACCGCATGCGAAGACGCTGAAAAGGAGGGCGGCCCATTCGCGGCATACGCCACGGAGAGAACCAGTCTGGTATATCCTTTCGTATTCGTTGACGAAGGTCGGCCAGTGCAGAATGGGCAACACTGCATGGATGCAGGAGTAATATTGCCTCAACAGCCGGTCCGCCACCGGCTTGGGTGGAAGGGTGGGAGCGTCCACGGACAATACTGATGACGAGCTCTTTTGCCGGTAAGGCGGAGGCACCTTCATTATGCCTCGGCCCACGTCCCGGACATGAAATCGGACGCGAGATAGATCCTGGGCGACGGTGAGCCGGGTACGGCGCGGCGGCCGACCGCCGATGTCGGGCAGCTTCAGGACGGGCTGGCCGCTAGGGTCCAGGTCTAGGTCTACGATGCTCTCTCTCAGCATTCCGGATCGCAACTGCTGGAGTTGTTGCTTCGTGGAGTTGAGCTGCTTTTCGAGATCCTGCATTTGCCTAGGCGCGGCGAAGTCAGTCCTGGATCGTTGGGGGCAAGTGTGATGGTCACTGGCAGCGCGGTAACGTACTTGATGGACGACATGCGCCGGTTGGTCTCCTTGGTAAATTGACAGCGAACTTTGCGGTTGGTGCACTCTGAACAGCTAGTCGACTCGGAAGCATCGCACTAGGTACCCCGAAGCGTCAGCAATTCCCCCCAAGTGGGCCATCTCGAACGGTCTGCCCACCTTGACTTTGCGCTCTCGGCAAGCATCGCAGCTTGGGTCCTTTCTCCGCTGGCGGTACGCCCTCTTCTGCGGAGGATGGGTGACGCTGCCTGTGAGGGCGGGAATCATTACGGGACCATCTGGAAGAGAGCCGTTGGAATCGGTGATCGTGGACGAGCGGTCCGCCGGCGAGGCGGAGGCGGAGTCATAGGAATGCGCATATGGCGAGGAACCGGACAATGGCAAGGCCGCCGTTGGAGGAGGTGGAGGCTGCAGGAGATGCGCCATGTGCAGGCCGCTGCTAGGCCGACTAGGGGGTGCGGACGAGACGGCCGGGGGAGCGGGCGCCAGAGTCGCGGTTGGCGAGGCGCGTGATGACGGGCCATACACTGCGCCGGAGTGGTTGGCGAGGTGGTGATTGTTATTGCTGCGAGAGGGATACGAAGTCATGATTGACGACAGCATCAATCATCATTCGCAAGTCAGCGCTGGGGGAAAACAAGATCCAAGGGCCAACCGCCGAACGTAGAGGGCAACGACAGGTCGGGGACCAAGCCGATGGAGGCGACGCCAGCAGGTGGACACGACGAGAGGGGGGTTGCGGTTCGAAGGGGAAGGTGAGCGACAATCGGACTGGATCGAGGCGTAAAGAATAAGGCATCCGTCGGGAGGGAGTTGTCGAGAATGCGTCGTTCAAATCGAATTGCAATGAAGATCAGAGGGCTCGGTGCTGGCCAGAGAGGGAGAGAGTCAACACTGAACAATTCTTACTCGCGCGACGATACATGTCTGACATCAAGCCTACGGCAAAATGTCCAATTCAACGGCTGTGGTAAAAGGTACCTTAGAAGTGAATAATAACTAAAAGCAGAACTCGGGCGTGAAACTCAACTCTGGTGGGCGGATTGGAGACGAGATTCCCAAGTCCCGTGACAGTGCGATTCCAAGTGTTTGGGAGCGCCCAGCCCGGCTCTGCGAACCGACGCAAGCACAGTCTCCGGCACATTGGCCCAGCAGAGAGGGAGATGGAGGTCCCATGGGTCAAAGGTTAAACCGACGACTCCCGAGCCGGAGGCGGTTCAGGAATCTCCCTCCCCTGGACCCTGGTAAGTAATTTACGAGTACGAGTACTCCGTAGTTACAGAGTATGTCCATCAGCAAATACCTCCGCACACAAATCAAATCTCGTCAATCAGCCACACTAAAAAAAGCGTGGCACGGGCCTGGAATTACACATTACAGTATGTAAAAGGGTAGGTAACCTAATAACCTTGTAACCGGAATGGCCACAGAATACATCCAGATATTACGGATTCGAGGACCTGGCGATGAGGACAGGGTTGTGGCCACGGCATTTCCTCCTCGATTCTGAATCAAGGAATTCTCGCTGCGAGGCTGCTCGAGAACCCAAGCCGACCCCTTTGATACTGTACTCGTACTTACTCCGTACTGTACTCCATCCGTCATGAGATCATTCAATTCCGGGTTTTCTTTCCAGGGTGGCGAGCAGTGTCCCGTCACAATGGGGCAGCGGAACTGGGGGGTCGCCGTTAAACTTCGGCTTAGGCGGCTAGCCCGGAGTAGGCTCGAACCTAGGCCCTGATGAAAGCACCAGATGCACCAAAATGAATGCCCTCAAGCTGGGGCCCGAATTCTTCCACCTGGCCTGGGTCTTGTGTTCTCTCTTTCCCACGAGTTCGAGTTCTACTTATCTCGGTTCGGCATGGCATGGTGCACAGAGGGATTGAGAGTGCTGGTCAGCTTTGTGCCAGCCAGCCTCGAATAACTCAGTCATCCTCTCATGGCCGCTGCCGACATGCCGATTTGTGCACTTGCAGAGCCAAGAACGCATATCATCACCGGTGGATGATGGATGATGGATCAGCTCCCAGCCAACGGAATCTCCCGACTCGCCCGTTAAGCAGGGCCATGCCGCCATGGTCTCATGGATCCCATTCCCCAGCTTGTGATTTGCTGACAGTTGACTGGATCACACGGGACTCCAAAATTCTCAAAGCGAATCGCTTCTTTTCATTTCTTTCCGGGATCCGACGCCAGAACAACCCTAACCAAGAGCGTCTGACCCAGTGAAATCCTTCGAAACAACTCCGAGTTTCCGACACTCCGTTCTCCATCATCCGTGGCATGCTGCTGGGAGTCCTGGCTCAGAGCATCTCATACGACTGATATATCATACGACGAGTATGGAGTACGGAGGCACTGTACTCGCTACGGATGAGAACTCCACACTTCGGAAATAAAGTCGATCGACAGAGTACTTCTGACATCAAGTCCCGGAAGAGCGCTTTCATGACTCCGAGTATATAATTGTTTCGCTTGGCGCGCTTGGCAGATGGCGGTGTACTCGATGAACCAACGGCGGCCAGAAGCTCACGGAACTCAGAAGCAACGGAATTGAGCGATTACTGAAGCCACAACGGCATAAACTGTTTCCCGAGTACCCGTAGTCTAAGTGCCCAACCTGCAACATGACTCCGTAGGCTACAAGTAAACTTACTTCCGACAAGATAACACGTTGAAAAACTTGTAATGAATGCTGAGCTGCGAAGACGTAGGTTACCCAATCCAACAATGATGGACATCTGCAGAATGCTCGACCAAAAGGATAAGTTACAAGAATGCACACGGAGTGTTTAAATCGAGTCATGCAGACATTGAAACCCCGACCCTTGAATTCCACTACAGGTCAATTTTGACATTTGCGCATGTAACATACCTCACAGGTACTCCGTACTACTGTACCTTATAACCTATGCAGTACGGAATACCTGAGACGTAGGTATTTTCCCGATCCGTACGGAGTAGAGCATACTCCGTAATATATACTAGAGAAAAGGGTGCAGGCACGGCATTATGCAACCGCGCATACGCAACTTTTCAGGTCAATAGGCAGCTGGATCCGTCGTTGTCTAGGTAAGGTCTCTTTATGATGCGCATTCAGTTGCTAGTACTAGGAGTAATCAGTTTTGGATGAAGGATTACCAAGTCAGAATTGGAAGATCTGCCTTCCGACTCCTTTTGCGATGTTCCTGGGGATTAAGTGCTAGACGTCCACAGCAAAAGCACGAACATCCTCGAAGTCAGTCAATTCGAAAGATTATCAGACGCATTCGGCGATGGAGAATCGATCATGGCCCGAATAAAAGCACTGATCACCGTACCCTGTCGTCGTGACGACGTCCTGTCTTGCTGTTCGTCTGTAACAGAATATCGTCAATGCCGAATCTGTACAAATGGGCAAGGGTCTTCGTCATCCTTCATCATGCTATCGTTGATTGACAGCGCTTCAGCGATTCTCAGCGGTCCGGGCTTGCCACTTGTCCATGATGGTCGTAATAATCTTTGAGAATCCTTCCATTTCCTCTTCCGCTGTCGAGCCCAGCGCGGCCGGGTTGAGATTGCAGCCTACGTACACGGGTAATCCGGTGCGCCGCGCGAGCACCTTAGACGTCCGAGTGGCATAGTCAATGCTCCCTGGGGACGAGAATAGTGTCGTCGTAATGGCCGAGGCAGGATTTGTCCGCTGGGTACCGGTCAGCATTTCCCGTCACCACTATACCCTCTCACTGTCCGAACTATCAAGTCATACATCCGGCATAGAGTAAACGAAGCTTCCCATTGACTTTAGTGGCCCTCCACCTTGAACCGTGTCACCCGGCGCCGTCGTCGAGAGAAATACGAGCGTCGATGTCGCCAGGAATGTGAGATGAATATGAAGGGTAGTATGAGGAGTCTTTGGCAAAGGAAAAGATAACTCCATTGGCTGCAAAGACGGCGACACTGACTCCATGGTGCTGGCTAGCGAGCTGTGGCGGAAATATTCCACCGAACTCGAATGGAACTGCCTGTATCAAGATTAGTGGGATAGAAGGGCGAGGGCGTTCATGACAGATCTCGCCCAAAGGACCAGGTTGGCCCAACTGAAAGTGATGGGTGAGATACAGACCTACACTGTGAGTTTATTGGTCAATTGCCCAAACCTGTGACTGATATGGTGAGCGGTGTGTAAAATTGATAGGTACGGAGGACTTCGGACTACAGTTTTTTTCAAGAGGTAGGCCTATTTTGTTCAAATATTCTGTAGTGAATGGTGCTCTTCCAGTTCTCATTCGATAGTCCTCTTTGCCTGAGTGCATTGCCATTTTAGTGGATGACTGCGTTGTTGCGTCAAAATGACAGACCCGAACACTCCGGATTCGACTCTAGAAATACCAGAACCCGATGTTCGTAGTTGGGATGGCGACTTCGATCCCATTGCTGATGCAGAGGAGCGGCGGGTTCTGTTTGCAACGCTGGATTCTTTCCGGTACAGTAGGGCTGCTATTGCGGATTGTGTTGCTCCTTTGTCGAGTGCTGAGCACTTTGTCTGACCATGCGTCAGATTTGCGCTTCAATGCCGGATTGTCTACTGAACTTGACTAACACTGCGACAGACAATATCGCCAGGCTGCTCATCTGAACATCACACACCGTCGCCGGCAGGCATTTTACGCACTTCCTTCTGAGCACTGGCAGATGCTGGCCGAGCCGCCATTCTCCATCTTGGACAGTCTGAACAAAGTCGACGATGCCATTGACGCCAACGCAGACATTGCTGACGCCATTCTCGATACGGGACTTCGCTCCTTTGGTCTGCCCGCAGATCCCGATCCGAATGACCCGCTCCAGAACTGGCATGGCACCGCCACAAGCACTGACGTAGGGAAGGCTCACTCGACCATTCGGCAATTTTACCGGGACTGGAGTGAAGAGGGAAAACGCGAGCGAGAAATCTGCTACGATCCTGTGATAGCTGCTCTCGACGAAACATTCCGGGATCGGGACAAGCACAATGTCCGCGTGTTGGTCCCCGGCGCAGGGCTGGGTAGATTGGTGTTCGAGATCTGTGCGGCCGGGTACGAAGCGGAGGGCAATGAAATCTCTTACCACCAGTTGCTGGCGAGCAGCTGGGTTCTGAATCATACTCGGGGTCTCAAACAGCACGCCTTGTACCCGTTTGCCCTCCATTTTTCTAACGTGCTGTCACGCAAGCAGCAACTACGAAAGGTGTTGATACCCGATGTCCATCCCGGAGCGGCCATGGTCGCTGCACAAAGAGAGGATGGGTCATCCTCCTTTGGCTCAATGAGCATGTCGGCGGCAGATTTTATCACTCTTTATAGCCGGGAGTCCCAGGCAGAGGCGTTCGATGCCGTCGCCACAGTATTCTTTATTGACACGGCCCCAAACTTGATTCGTTACATCGAGGCAATTCAAAACTGCCTGAAACCAGGGGGCATCTGGATCAACATGGGGCCGTTCCTGTGGCACTTCGACAACGATGATCGACGTGCTGATTTCAAGGATTACTCGCACGACTCGAAAGATAACCATGATACAGGAGAGGAGCTGCAACAGGACGGGATCGGAGAACCGGGTAAGGTGGAATTGACCGAGGAGGAGGTCATGCTCCTCGTCGAGCGGATGGGCTTTGAATTCGTACGCAAGCAGGATCCCGCCGAGCGGCCATTCTGCGGTTACATTCAAGATCCGGAGAACATGTTGCAGAGTCTGTATCGGCCATCATTTTGGATAGCGCGCAAGAGATGACAGATTACTCCTCAGTGTCCCATCATGATAGTATACTGTAGACAATCCTCGAGTACGGGTCACAAAAGACGGATAGGCCGTCATGCCCTTCACAAGGCTCATCATCGCCACCTCATCAAGCTGTTCCTCTCTAAGGCTGGAGATTCGCAGATGGAGGTGTTTCTCCGACAACCGAACGGTCATATCAGCGGAATATTCAGGATTTCGTATCAAATTTCCTGCCCTTACAACTCCATGATCCTACAGGTAGAGGCTGTAACAGAGGGCAGTCGGCCTCCGACTGGGGGAAGCCCGCTGGAAGTGCGAGCAAAGTGGGCGGCAACTGGAAAGCATGAGAAAGGTGGACATCTCAGCAGAATATGACCTGTTGAGATACATGACAGTATTGTGTTTGTTAAATGCGTCTGAACCATGTGTCTGGTTCGCTGGTGGTGTTTCAGAATGCGCTTAATCAGGCAAGATCTGTCTGATTCTGTCTGACGGATGTTCGCCTCGATACATCCGGGCTTGGTGTTGCTTCTCAACAGGAGTCAGCAATCTTAGCTCGGTCCCTGAATCCATTGTTCTCCTGTCGATCCGAGCTAGCATGCCACGTAACCTGCTCACTTTCACCACTGATGAGTTTGGGAATTTTCTCCAAATTCAACAAGTCGGTTCCTGCGAATGAGAATAGTCGGACCAAATGCTCATGCGCAAGCGACGAATGGTTTGGATGGACACTCGATGAATTTCATCTACATAACCAACTACGAGTACGGAGTAGGTACTCCGTACTCGTAGTGTAAGGCGAAATCACATCCAAAGTACTCCGTACTCGCTGGGATACCTGGCACCAACCTGGATATATATTTTACTGATCCGGAGGCGCTTGCTGGAGCTGAAATCTACCGAGTATTCACTCTTGTTACCTACGGGTCCGTGACATTCTCGAGGAACTTTTTCGTCCGGCCTTCATGTTCGTTCGCCATCGTCGAGCGGTGGGTTCCTCTTCATGCGTTGACTCCGTTGAGCAACTGAAATGAAGGTGACTGCTGGAAGAAAGAGGTCCGTGCCCTTGCGGCTCATACTTCCACTTTCCAGCTCAGGCTGAAGTGGGACCGTTGGTTCATGAATGACTAATCCTCTTAGTATGTCACGTGATTCCAATGGATCGCTTTGGTTTTGATTTTGACTACGAGTAACTACCTAGGTTAATTGTGCGTGGAGTCGTGGACTGTGCCTGTGGCAGGCTGGGCTAGGCGTGGGGCGGCAGGGCATGCCGCAAGAGCCTCCCCGGATCCGATAACCTCGAGGATACAATTCCTCCGGAGGTGCTGGTGATGATGTATGTACTATGTATGGATGTATTCAGGGCAGTCTTCAACCTCACCGCGTTGACAAGGCCGGCTCCTGCAAATGCCGCAGGACCAAATGTGAACAAGCTCAGAGTGGCGAATTGTACGGATGTAGGTATTGGAGTACCTATGTAATAACCACGGTACTGTTCGGAGTATCTCAGGGGTAAAGTCATGCCGTACCGGTCGGTACTCGTAGACGCGAAGACACGAACCGTCGTGGACAACCAGGTACAGTATTGCTCCGGTTCCGATCTTCAATCTCAACCCAAACCACTCCGGATGAACTGTCAAAGAAACAAACGACCGTCAACTCGGAAATATTCCAGGCAAAATCATCCAGGAAGCCTGCCGGTTGGCGAGTCTGGCGCACAAGCTCCCGGAGATCCAAGGACCCAGGTCCGAACTCACGGCCAACCGTTTCAAATGCCCAACAAAGAACCAGCTGAAATCCCCTCCTTTCTGCAGACGCCAGACGGCAAATGCAGTGCAGACTCGGGTGGCATTCTTCCATTCGCCAGACTCAGCTGTGATCACGTGTGGGAGAAAAGGAACCCGTCTGTGGGCTGGGCAATAATGAGAGAGCATGTTGCCAACGGTGCCTCAGGCTCGCCAGGGCCGCCGATTCGCTGGTGTGCGCGTTAGTGTGAGGGTTAGCCCGTTCAGCCGCCAGCTGCGCCCAACACGAAAGCCTCCAAAAGGAAGAGGAAAAGGAAAAAAAAAAAAAAAATGAGAGAGTCGCACCGTCGGGACACTCGGTGCGGAGCAAATGAAATATTCCCTCGCAGTCTGGACATACCGTACCTTTCTCAATCTTTGCTGATTCCATCTCTCTTCTTGCGCGTGCGAACAATCGGTTCTGGTGCGCTCCATCTGCAGCCATTTTCCTGCGTCTCTCTGCGCCAGTCGCTGACCGCGATTGTCTCCGCAGCCCAAGGTGGTGGTGAACTGGTTGCGGACAATTCAATTTAATTTATCTTTGACCCCCTGCTACCAAATCGGTCCTTTGCTGAGAGCAGGATTCCGCAAATTGTCTCCTCGAGCGCTTAGATACGATCCCCATCTTCTCGCCTCTGTCTTTCTCGCTGCATTCCATTACCCGTTGCTCACCATCTCCCTCGTGCCTTGCTTGCCTTGCCTCTACTTTCCTCGCGACTAAAGCAACGCCCGCTTCTGTGGCCCCGTGGTCCTCCCGCCCCTCCTTTTCTTCTCTCTCCCCTCTCTCTCTCGTCTTTCTTTCCTCTCCTCCCCCCCCTCCCTCCCTCTTGGCTCCGTGTGTGAGCGCATTCAGTCCCCATGACTTCCCGGCTGAAATCGCTGGGGTTCACTAAGCGCAAAAACAGCAATAACTCAATCGCCTCCTCCTCACAAGCGTCATCCACCGCACCAACGTCCAGCGCCGCATATATCCCCCCAGCGTCGAGCACCTCCTCGACGAGCCCACCGCCGCCATCCACCTCGTCGACAACGAGCTTACCCATGAACGGCCAAAATCCCACCGCTCGTCCTCCGAGTTATTCCTACCATCCCGCTGGCGCAGGACGGCCGACAAGTCCGATGCCACCTCCAGTCACCCAGCCACTGACCCACCCGGCCCCGCTGAATCCCGCTCTGCAACAGTATGGCCAACCGCAACTGCCTCCGGCACCGACGAATGCACCGCCGGGATATGGCTACCAACAACCACAACAACCCCCTGTGCCACCCCCGATCCCGGCGAGCCTGCCTCCCCCTGCCGTGCAGGGAGGGCCGCGAAAGCCAGCCGAGATCGAACAGAACCGGAACAAGCCGCAGTTGATCGTGGGCATCGACTTCGGCACGACGTTCTCTGGCGTGGCCTTCGCTTTCATCGCCAATGGCGAGGTGCGAGAGGACATCATCACGGAATGGCCCGGCGCCGGCACCTTCGCGAAGCAGAAGATTCCCACCGTATTGTACTATGACCAGTATCAAAAGGTGGTTGGTTGGGGCCCGGACATCGCCGATGCACTTTCTCCCACGGGCTATCCCAAACCAGGCGTGCAGAAGGTTGAGTGGTTCAAGCTGCAGTTGATGATGTCGGGCAATACCTATATAGACCCCATCAACCTGCCTCCGCTGCCGCCGGGCAAATCCGAGATTGATGTGGCCGCCGATTACCTGTTCAAACTGCGACAAGCCATGCGTAGCCAATTGCAGAAGACCCTTGGCGAGGTGTTTAATCGAGAAGAGCGTAACATCAAGTACTTCTTGACAGTGCCCGCCATCTGGAATGAGGCTGCTAAAGCTGCCACACGCGCGGCTGCTATTCAGGCCGGTTTCCTGCGCGATGAAAACGACAATCGACTCACCCTGATCACCGAGCCGGAGGCGGCAGCCATGTTCTGCGCCAAAACCGGACTGCTCAACCTCAAGCTGGGAGACGCCATCTTGATCGTGGACTGCGGCGGTGGAACCGTGGATTTGATCGCGTACGAGGTGGAGGAGGAAAATCCCTTCACGGTGTCCGAATGTACGGCAGGGTCGGGTGACTCGTGCGGCTCCACGGCACTCAACCGCAACTTCAGCAACATTCTGCGGGCCAAGATCCGCAAGATGAAGTTGCCCGACGGGTCGCGCACGGTAGGCAAAGTGTATGCCAAGTGCATCATGGACTTCGAGAATCGAATCAAGGCCGACTTCCGCAACAACGGACAGAAGTGGGCCGTTGACGTGGGTATTGAGGCCGATTACCCCGAAGCGGACATCGAGGAGGGTTACATGACCTTCACGAACGAAGAGATTCTGCAGTGCTTTGAGCCGGTGGTCAACCGGATCTTGGAGCTGGTCCGCAACCAGATCATTGCCATTCAGGCGCAAAACCGGACACTGCAGGTGCGTATCTGAATACATTTTTGCAGCGAAAGAGCCAATCCTGAGCTGACTTGTTTCTTTCCCGATAGAACGTGCTTGTTGTTGGTGGGTTCGGTGCGTCTGAATACCTGTTCCAGCAGATCAAGTTGCACGTCCCGCCGCAGTTCCAGTCCAAGGTCGTGCGACCGATGGATTCGGTGGCAGCAATTGTCAAGGGCGCCGTGACAGCGGGCATCACGGAGCGACTCGTCACACATCGTGTGGCCCGTCGTCACTATCTGATGGCGACGCTGCAGCCGTTCAAGGAGGGCTACCATCCGGAGCAGTACCGAGTCCCGAGCCTTGACGGCAAGGATCGGTGCAAGTACACTCGACAAATCTTTGTGCAAAAGGGTGAGCGTGTCAAGATCGGCGAGCCGGTCAAGGTCAGCTTCTTCCGGCAAGTGGCGCCGGGAGCGTCCTTGATGTACGAGGACGTTCTCTACGCGTGCGATGAAGACGTTTGCCCGGAATATGTGAAAGACCCTCGTAAGCTACCCAAACAACTAGGAGATGAAGTTCTCGCATGGGAAGGATGCTGACAGAGTATTAAGGCATCAAAGAAGTCGTCACTTTAACGTCGGACCTCTCCAGCAAGAACCTGGAGAAGGATTTCGAGCGCATGGATACGCCAAATGGTACCTTCTACCGAGTCTACTTCGACATTTACCTTACCTTGGATGGCTCCGAGTTCAATGCAGAACTGGTGTGCCAGGGTGAGGTGATGGGACGGTGCTCCGCACGATTCAAATGATTCTTTTTTTTTTATCTTCTGGTGACTTTCACCACTTTGGTAGAGTTGATTTCGTCATGATGTATGCATTATTCAAGCTGAACTTGATGTTGCTTGTTTGAATGCGGTGACCTCTGTTTACATTGTCGAATTTTGGAGTTTGAACTTTGGTTTTGCATCTTGGTTGATCTCTTGCATACGATCCTTGTGAATACCACTGCCGCCGTGTATCTACATACCCAGATATCATTACTGTTTCTCGGTAGTAGGCACCGGGTCGCCCTCCGTTAATGAAGCGCGGCATATTAAGTGCTTGTGTTCTCTTCAACTTGGTACATACATCTCGTACCGGGTCAAGGGCTGGAAACCATCCCGGTCGGCTTTAGCTTCAGCAACATGAATGGATGATTATTGTGAGCAGTTCCCTTCTTAAAATGAGTCCCGTCCTTGTCTTCCTGACTTAGATGCACATCCTTCAGATATTTCGCTACCATTGTTAGCGGAGACGGTTTGCCATCTCTCTCCTCGAGCAAAGACGATGACGTTGGGTTCTTCTCGATCATCGGCGCTTTGCTATATTGCTTGTCAATTTCGAGACCCGCATCTTAGCGACGTGAAGTCCGCGTGACGAGTCCAACACGGCCGGCAAGCTCCTTTGCACCGGTCCTCGGGATGATTTACCCAGAGCTGGGATAATTCGCTATGAACCTATCCACTATCCACCTATATTCGAATTCCGACTATGCCGGAAATCAAGAACAGTGATTCGAACGCCATGAACCCTGACTCGGAGTGATTTGATGATGACACCAGTTAACCCTTGAAGCGCTATTACCTAAGATCTGCAACTGGTCAGATGATGACCTACTGCATAGGGATGGTTGTTAGTACTACCTATTACTTGTAGTGAGGTTGATGCTTTTTTCTTTTTTTTTACCCGGGATTGCCAAACCTCCTCCCACAATCAAGGGAACTGACGTGGGCCCCTGCTCAAAACGAGCATCAAAACACTGCAGTGCAACGACGCCACAACCAATTGACTACGTTCTATTACCATAACCATATTGATGAACAGATCGGTGGAATGCGCTCGGATTGAAGCGATTGCGAAGCCGGCACACCAGCACCCCTCGAAAAAAAAAAAAAAAAAGAAATGGGAATCGCGGATCTCCTCATAGATTGGTGAAGATTGCCGATGGAGAGAGCTTTTCCCCTTTGGGAACTTGACAGCTCGACACGTGGAGGTCTGCATGAACCGTGCCGGAGTTGTTCAGTCGTTGAAGGTGTGTGTGCGTGTGTCTGAGGAAGGAATGGAGCTGGGTATGAGTGATGCGAGTTTGCCAGAATCTTCGAGCAGGACGGAGTTCTTCAGTCAAGAACAAAGCTGACGTTGAATGTGTCCGGGGACTTGTGGATCGTTGGACAGAGCCTCCAATGGCCACTCCATGTGGTTCGCTGTACGAGTTCAGTGTATGTACAGACGGTGACTATGCATGCAGGGATGTTGGTCGATTGTATAGCGAGTACAGGTAGGTCCTGAGAGACCACTCATTGGTCGTATTGAACCACAAGGTCCAGGGAGTCAAGGTACCAAGTACATACGAGGAGTTCCGAGTTACAGTGTCCAGCATGGCTAGCAAAGTCGAGCCGTGATCTAACTCGACGGTCAGTATTTAGGCTTAAACTGCAAACATATCCTTGGACCTTGGGTGTCTTGTCAGAGAGAATTGAGTTTAGCAGATCAAATCTGGAATCCAGTCACGCCGACGATTTCTCGTTCGGGCAGGCAAGTTGACTTTTTAGAGCTCGTAAGTTCGTAACCCCGAACATCAAGCCCATATTATTTGCCTGTGAATCTCCAGTTCTCGACTTGACGTACTCCCGTAGGTGTATGCAGACGAAATCATGCCCCGTCAGGCCCGCCTGATCTTCCTGCACCGCCTCTTGGACTTTGGAGAAGCTTAGCCAGAGAGGAGGGGCAAGACACGAGACAGGATTTGGTTGGTCCTGGGGTTCCTAGCATTCTGCTTCAATCCGTCATACTGCAGTCTGGATTCTTGTTCACAACTTTTGGTCCTTTTGTCGTACTCGTACTCGTACGAGGATGACGTATGTACCTACACGGTCAGGTGCAGAGACAGCTTTTGAGGCTCCCAACTATGAGTGCGAGTATACTGGTAGTTCCAGCACATTCATCTGAATCCTCCTATCAAAACACCGGATTGATTGTTGAGTGGTGATCGTTACGGGAATTGGTAGCTCCATATACCGAATACGGTTTAAAGGGTAGTTTGCTGAATAAGCACATTGGCTCCTCGGTTGAAGCTCCGGAGAATACATACATCAATGACTCGACACACTTGGCGAGTTCAGTTGTGGCTGTGCTTCCGTAGTGCCCACGTTCACCGCGGGATGCCAGAGCAATCAAGTCGGAACAGCCCGAGAGCTCGGATTGGCTCGTTTAGCAACGATATGAAGTCATCGAGCACACAAATCAACTGACGATGGGTTCTGCACTGGATTTTGTTGACCTTTTCCTCGCCCGGACTCCCCGGAGACTGGGCCAGCGGCAACCGCGCTTCACGCGCAGAACCGTGCACGGCCACAGAGCAGAAGAAAATTCAGTGCCGCCGTAATTCAACAAAAACAAAAGAGAAAAAGAAACTGGATACAAATATTCAGCTCAATGTGATACAACCTGGAGCCAAGGATTTTCAAGTGAGAAACAGAAAAGGAAAAAAAAAAACCAAATTGCTGGCCAGTTCATAGTTCATACTGACAGATGTTCATTGGTGCTAGCAATTGGATTGACTATGAGATTTCGCCGCCATTATTTTATTTTGTCCAAGTATTCCGTGCAATCATTCCGACAAAGGTGACTCGGAAACAAAAAAACTGGAAAAAGAATAGCAAGCATTGAGGCCCAAGCCTTTGTGCTTGTGGAACGGCAATTGCATTCATGAATTAATTCAGATATATGAACCTACGAGTAGACGAGGTTTTTTGGTCGCTGGACGAAAAACCGTTCACCGAAACGTGTGTGTCCAGAGTACAGTACTGTACATACGTACTCCGTACATAATAGGCCCACTTCGAAGCGAAGCTCACAATGCTCTCTCCGCCCCAAAGTCCACCGCAACTAATCAATCAACAGACATCCGCGGCGCAATTGCCATGACGTACGACGGGGATTACATTGGTTCCTGGCCAGCCAGAGCTGCCAGATCGACAACCCGACATTCTGAACTGGTGGCAACTGACGATGAGCAAACAAATGGTGAGATGGATCTTCCAACGAACGCTTGTTATCATCACGCGCCAAGTTTCACATCCCCAGATCATCACCTGGTGGATCAGGCACTAAATAAGCTCCATAGCCTCCATTCCAGTGATCCAGACTCTCACTCCAGCATTTGTACTCGTAGTCCTTTACCACTCTTAGGGTATGAAAAAGAGACTGGCCATTACTAGCGGCGCAACGTTTCATTGCTCATGTCCAACCAAACTGGACGATCCACGACGCAGACCCGGTTGCTGGGCCTGATCTTCGCAGCACCGGACTCGTGAGGCTTTTACGGCCCTTTGACCCATGAAATCCGAATTGCAGCCCAAGACAGAAAAAAAAAACGATCCGATCATGTGGCAGGTGCTGCATTTTGTGGGGAAAGCTCTGGCCACTGCGCCAGGCACCTCGCTCAGCAGAACTGGCAAGTCATGGATTCAGGCCTTCCGTCCGAGGATAAGGGTAGATAGTAGTAGTATTACGCGAACTCATTTAAAAAGGAAGTCCGAATCGATGAATGGCTCCAGACCTTGGTATAGACTTTTATTCTTGCACGGCGTGGTGGTAGATCCAGGAATTTCCCCTCAACTCTGCGTTGCCCTGTCACTTGATCGTCTGTGAGTTTGAAGGTCTTGTTCAATGACAAGCTTCGATCAGCAGAATTTTAATGCACCCTCGGATCACGGAGGCTTACCTCCTCCCCGATCAAGCATGGTCTGTTCTATCTCGCTGCTGGCATTGTCTGTTATTGGTGTGCTTGTCAAGTGGCTGTGGAAGTGGTTGCCGTCGTTGCTCAACAAGAGCCCTCGCAAGGACCTTGTTGATGATGATGTCACGCATCTGCCCCCGTACCCTTGCGAACCGATCAAAGGGCGGCGGAAGTTTCACATCACCATGGGCCTGCGGAAACTTGACGAGTACAACTGGTTGACCATCGACAAGAATTACATGCGGGAACATGAGGTCCGCCTGGAACTGCTCCAGAACAACCGAGAGAATGTCATTCAATACTTGCCTGAGTCATATGCTGCCTGCGAAGAGCTCCTCGAGATGGTCACCAACTTTCTCTGTAGTCGGTTCCCAACCATGTTCAAGATGAAGAAACGTGGGCGTGAAACCGAGATTCACAACCTCAAGACCAATGAGACCTTCACGTTTGGCGGGGCCAATCCCAGCATGCATCCCTTGGAGATTGCGGTACGCTTGACCATGGAAGATCTGAGCGTCTTGATGAAAAATGCGGATGGCGAGTATTACCTGTATGCGCACATTTCCCCTTGTTGAATACGTTCTTTGTCGCAAGTTAATGACTGATCCCATGCACAGCGCAGCCAGTGCCACTTTGTTCCCGGTGGGATGGACCGTCCACCGACGCATTGGATTTACATTATCCCAGCTCCATGGGCCAGTACCACAATGGAATGAGAAAATCGGACGCTCAGTTCACAAGTAAGCCTTGCCATTCGTACCTCGGAAAGCACAAAGTTCCAGTCGTGCTAACCGAAAAATCACAGATTCATGTGTCGATTGACCCCCAAGTCTCCTATGGAGCGGTCCAACTACTTTTTGGAAACCAAAAGGACCAATGAGGATCTCTGCACCACATTATTTCGTCCGGACAGCCTCATGGAGGAGGAACATGGCCTTGCTCCGAGCAATGTCATCCTTCGACGGGAGAGGCAGACTTTTCGCCGACTGCCTCGTACACAGGCACTCCTGTTCACGGTCAAGACCACGCTGTCCGCCTTGGACGAGCTTTCTCCCGAAGAGGTTCAGAACCTCGCTGCAGAGATTGTTAGCTGGCCAGATGATATGGCCAAGTACAAAGGACGCGACGTTTGGGGGCGGACGGTGCTTGAGTACGCCGCTAGCTTGCGTGACCGAGGGAGAGAGCAGACGAAACCGAATGATGATGCCATGTCATGACGATTTCCGGACTTGTTTTTTCTGAGGGCATTTTTGCATCAAATGGGTTTGGGTGGCTGTCTGAACACTTTTTTACAGTACTAGCACTTCCTAGTTGTCTATTACTAATGTCGCATTGTTCGCACACAATGAGCTTGGACGTGGACTGCCGCTGAAGGATAGTAATCTGAGATGACTTGTCTTTGAAGGGAATAGTTGTACTCGGTATTTAGTTCAAGAAAACAGAGATATTGGAAGAGTAACTCCATTAGATCCTTGCTGATGGTCCGTAGGTTGGGACCGCAGTGCTGGCAGCATACATCCTTGAGACACAATAGCGACTCGACTCATCACCGTTGATGGCCAAGTACCAATTTGGTACAGTACAATCAACTAGTTAGATACCCGGTATTTTGCAAACGTCGATCATGATGTTGCTATGCAAAGTACATGGGACTCGTACTCCATACTGACTTCAAAACATGACGGCGTGTCATAGGAATTTCAGAACCGAGGAGTCGGAAACAAGAGCCTGAGCCATTATCTTAGTTAAAGGTACCTAGAGCTAGTCACGGACTGAGCATATGGCGCTGAGTAGTAACGTCTAAGCCAAAGTAGCAGCTTTCTATCTTTATCTGGAGCAGGGTTATGCGAAACACAAATACTGATCTGCAGAGTGCAGAGGTTTCAAGTTGATCATCAAGTCAAGAATTGAAGGATGCGTGAGGCTAACGATTGGTTCAAGTTGGCCTTGCTAAGGGCTGATCTTTCTTAGCTGGCGCTTGGATCTGGTTCCTGAGGCTTGGCAGAGCTTAATGAGGAAAAGCACTAACCGTATATAGCATTACGTGTAATGATTAGCTTCCTAAAATAGGCAGATGGAAACCCTGTGGGACACACCCAGTTAGGGAGCTAGTAGGTTAAAGCCCTAACCTCTTCCTCCGTGTTGATCGAGTTCAAACCTCAAACAAAGCACCTCGTCCACTCGTTTGTCCAGTCATGGTTTCTTTGATACGAATGGTCCTCATGACAATGTGGCAAATTTGCTTCATGTATGGAATTTTCAGTTACGATTGGTGCCGAAACTGAACAGGAGTCAAGAATCCCGAGCCACAAGACCTGATCAAGCTAAGTAGTGACTCAGGTACTGCCGGTACTTTAGGGAGGTGTTACTACTACATCCGAGAAATAAAATGACAACAAAATCCTTTGGATTTCTCAGCTCTTCAGATTCTTGATTCTTTCAGTAAATAGTACTGATAGTGAACGAAGCTCCATCCTTTATGTGCTGTCAACATGCTGTGGATGTCAATGCTCTACGTCCTCCTAGATCACAGCCACGCCCTCCACCACATGAAAACAAGAGCTGCTCAAAAACCCAGCTTTAGCACCCAGGAGCGACCATTCAGGATATCAAACCACTGTCCTGTCGACATCTACCCGGCAATCATCACACAGCATGGAAGAGGCCCAAGCACGGGAGGATATCGCGCTCAGCCCGGCAATACAACAAATTTCACAGTCAGCGCAGATTGGCAGGGCCGAATATGGGGGCGAACGAATTGCAGTTTTAATGGGCAAGGAACAGGTCCAAAGGCAGAAGGGGGTTGGTATGGAACAGGCCAAGCATGCCTCACAGGGGATTGCGGTGGAGTGATTGATTGCAAGGGAACTGTGAGTTTGACAAGACATGATCTCTACCAAGAAGTATTAACTCTAACAATTTGATCTTCAATCTAGGGTCACCCAGCAACGTTGGCAGAATTCACCATGTCATCAGATATGAACCTTTCTTTTTATGACATCTCCCTCGTCGATGGCTACAATCTTCCAATGGCCATTGTGTCGCTGCACACCGAGTCCGATGATTCATCGCTGGCTAGCATTCCGCCTAATATGACGAACCCAGTGTGTATCGGCAGTCCGAACTTCTTGTTGCCTCTGGACAGTATTAGTGATACGGTGGCTACTGTACCAGTCAACGTTACCGTTGATTCGATGACTTACAAGACCCCATTGGAAGAGTCCTTGGAGAGGCATGCAGTCTCGCGGTGGTGCCCGTGGTCTCTCCAACTACAACCTCCACCGAAACCTGGCGACGGTGTTTTCCCATATCCGGATGACAATATCCCTCGTCCTGACTTTGATCCCTGTCTCTCCTCTTGTTCCAAGTATGGGAGGGATGAAGATTGCTGTGCCGGAAACCATAATTCACCCTCCACTTGTGGTCCAAATCTGTACAGTAAAGCTGCGAAAAGGGTGTGTCCAGATGCATATAGCTACGGTAAGTGACGGAAACTTTCTTTGCATCATGCTACTAGTATCGACCCTGCGCTCACCTGTTCACAGCCTATGACGATACAACGTCGACTTTTAGTATCCGGGAAGGTGCGGGATTCGAAGTGATCTTCTGTCCCAAAGGTCGTTCGACCAATATACAGAAAAGTATGCATAGCCAAGGACAGAGTCTTTGATGATTGTGCTCGGTTCAATGCAAGGCTGGAATGGAATTAGTACCTGGTACTGATAACATATTCCTACTAATCACGTGTTGCATAAATCTGATCTATCATGGACTCATAATATTTTCCTCAATTGGATGCTTGTAAACAAGGCACTCATGCGCGTGAAACGCCTTGAACATGTCCAATTCTTCACTCGCTTCAAATTCCTCTTTAGGAAGCATCTTGCAGGCAGCACTTTTAATTGAGCACAGCGTTCACAGCGTCGATTCTTCCTTTGCAATCTTACAGAGCCTGGCTATTTTCCAATTTCACGACGAGAAAGCCAGTCTTCGTTTATCAAATACTCGTGATTCAGCACTCTGTGCACAGCGGAGAAACATGGCGCACAATGGCATGACCGATGAAGACACGGAAGTAATTCTCCAGCTTCTGCAAAACGATGTTGAAGAGATACTTCAGAACCAAAAGGGAAAGCAGAAGGAAGGAGAGGAGACTGAAACAGACGCCAACCTCAAAACGGTTATCTCTGAGCTTCAGGCACAGATCATGCTCTTGACCGACCGAAGACTTGCTCAGAGCATCACAAACGCTGTTTGTGATGACGGTGCTGTACTTACCCTTGCAATGCAAGAGGAGGCTAGGGCCACTGATGATAGGCGGCTGGCGCTTCGTCTTGCCGGACACAACGAAGAACCACCGCAAAACAATGAACAGCTCGAAAATGAAGCATTTGAACAGCTCAAACGCCTTGCTATTGTGAAAACCGACAATGAGCATGAAGGTGACGCCTATGGATGCCCTGCGGAAGTGTACAATGGAGAAAGTAGCAGACAGGCGGGACATTCAAGCGATCGTCCCACGAGCCTGATCGAGTGTGATGTCTGTACAGAAAGAAAGTTCAACTTCGACACTATCAGGGTTCCATGCGGACACGTTTACTGCAGAGATTGCATCATTCGACTCTTCACTGACTCGCTGATTGATGAATCCCTCTTCCCACCCCGATGCTGCCGTCAAACCATTTCGTTGTCGCGAGTGAGAATCTTCCTCAGCATCGCGCAAATTGCTGCATGTGAGGAAAAGTTCATTGAAGTCAATGACCCGAGTCGGACGTATTGCTCCCGTGCGACATGCTCCAAGTACATCCCTCCTACTAGAGTTCAGATGTACGTTGGTGTCTGTGAAGCGTGCAATACGCGCACCTGCGTTCTCTGCAAGAGAGAGGCCCATGACGGCGAGTGTCCTGATGAGACAGAGGAAGTCCTGGAGATGGCCAGAGAGCGAGGATGGAGGCAATGTTACAGGTGCGGTACTCTGGTAGAACTCAGTTATGGGTGCAATCATATGACGTGAGTGAACACTAATTCTATCAACCATCGGGCCCATGATCTAACAAAATCCATAGCTGCCGTTGTCGAGCAGAGTTCTGTTACGAGTGTGGTCTACCCTGGAAAACGTGCCGTTGCGATCAATGGCGAGAGGACAGGCTCGTGGAAAGGGCCCGCGATATTGTCGCGCGGGATCAGGACGCAGGCGGAAATCCGGAGCCAGCACGTATACGCCAGGTTATGGACCATCTTCGAGAGCGGCACGAATGTCGCCATGAAGGCAGATGGAGGCGACTCGACGGAAGGTTCAGGTGCGAGGAATGTCGGTACAGGCTGCCGGTTTACATCCTGGAATGCCGACGGTGCAACCTCAGAGCTTGCCTTCGATGCCGACTGAACCGACTGTAATCGTTCATCTACCATGGAAACGGAAACATTATTTCGTTGTCGAGAGTACTAGTACTCACTTCGTGTCATGATCATTTCGAGGTCAATCAAGTACCTAGGTACTAGTACTATCACAACTGAATAGGACATATCGACCTCAGATAGGCCCGACGTCATACAGTACCTAACCTAAAGTGGTGTGTGCATCTAGAAAACATGTACGAGCACGGAGTACACCTAATCTGTCTCTCTGATTCCGATCGGTATCTTGTAGGCTGGTCCCATTACATACATAGGAGGCCAACAGCAGAGTAGAGCTTTGGTAGTAGTTACCTAGGTAGGTAAGGACCTGGTAGTTCCATCGGAAAGTCTGCAAGTCTTGCAACTGCATGCTTGCCGTCGTCCAGTTACCTTCAGAGAGTCCAGGCTCCGTGAGACCGACTCCGTAGCCTCGCCCCAGCGTATATCGGGATCAGCTGGATTGGTGCAGAATTGCTGACGTTACGAGACTCTTTCTCTTGCTTCAGGTAACGGTACATGTTTTGAAGTACTATCAGGGCAAATTGCACCTGACTTCGCTGGCACAAGGTACGGAGTACTACTGCTCACTTTGATCGAACCTGGTTGAATGCAGGAATTGATTGAGCAATAAGCCCTCACATTGCACATACTGTCGTTGGTTGACGTGATGTCATTGTATCAGCTTAGGCTAATGGATACATTAACTCAAATTTAGCTATAAGTACTAGGTACCTATGTTAGTTCAACCAAGAGCATAAATATGGACAGTTCGTTGCACCATGGGCTTAGAGAATCTTCTCTGTAGACACTACTGGCTCTCATTCCGGATTGTGAATTCGTATTCTTTACTCATCATGCCGCTCGAACTTACCGTCTCCGCGGGCCCCAAGGCGCACTTTAGAGACACTCCCATTCCGACCCCCGGCGATGATGAGGTCGTGATCAAGGTCGTCGTGTCTGGGAGCAATCCCAAGGACTGGAAACGGCCCCAGTTTCAAAACTCCAACCGCAACGAGGGCGACGACATTGCCGGCGTGGTGCACCAGGTCGGAAAGAACGTGCGGGATTTCAAGGTGAGCGTCAGATCCACGTGAAGCAGGGGAGCAATTGCATGGATTGACGGATGGGTCAGTCAGGCGATCGAGTGGCTGCATTCCACGAGCCTGGTGCTCCCAATGGAAGCTACGCTGAGTACGCTGTGGCGCCAAATCACACCACTTTTCACATCCCAGACAATATCACCTTCGAAGGTAAGCGATTGAGGGTGATCTCATCTATACGAAGGCCGCGCTGACATTGAAAAGAAGCTGCGACGATTCCGTATGGTGTACCGTCTGGTTTTGCCATCTGGGTCTTGACTGATCTTCTCGCAGACTGGCTGCGGCTACCGCATTAGTCGGCCTGTTCAAGAATCTGCGGCTCCCAGCACCATGGGCGCCAGCCACGGACCCGACGCCGTTGCTGGTCTATGGCGGATCGACCTCCGTGGGTGCCTTTGCGATCAAGCTCGCGCGCCAAGCGAATATCCATCCCATCATCGCTGTGGCCGGCAAAGGCACGTCGTATGTTGAGATTCTGCTAGATCCTCCCAAGGGCGATGTGATTGTCGACTACCGTAAGGGAGCCGATGCCGTAGTGCAGGAACTCCAGACGGCACTGAGAAAGTCCGCACCGGGTGTCTCTCAGTTCCCCTATGTGTTCGATGCCGTTTCCGAGCATGAAAGCATCGACATCGTTGGGAAAGTTATTGATCCCAAGGGAGCGGCTACATTTGTGCTCGACTACAACGCCGATGTCCTCCCGCCGACCGTCAGGCATACCCTCACATTCGCCATCGACGTGCACAGCGATGTCGCCGCGAACCGCGACTTGGGCTTCGTCGGGTTCAGGTACTTTGGAAAGGGGCTGAGGGATGGCTGGCTCTCGGGGCATCCGTTCGAGGTGCGCAAGAACGGTCTCGAGGGCGTCGAGGCTGCTCTGACCGACCTCAAGAACGGCAAGGCCAGCGCAGTCAAGTATGTGTTTAAGATTGCGGATACGCCGCAGTTGAAAGCTTGAATTTCTGCGCTTCGGATTGTTCGAGTCCTTTACAGGCACAAGGGGTAGGCCGTAGATTCTCTCCGGCCGCGAGCGCATTGCTGAATATCAACCCTGCGCCGCAGAATAATCTACACACTCTTCTTATCAGATGTCGTAGATGGCACTATAGTCATTGATTATGCGATCGCCAAAAATGATTGGCCTGAACGCCAGCCACGAAAATCAGGGGGAAACGAAGAGAGGATAGGAAGATCGCGTAGCAGCAACCCCGACATGAGGAACAATGGGCCTGGACGGTAGTATCCAAAATGGTACTCCAAACTGCTGCAATAACCTCGGCTTGAGCTCCCTTCTCAACTGCGAGTATCACCCTGGGGCCAATGTTCGCGAAGGCAATCCATGCAATGCGAGTCAAGACATCATGTCACTGCCAAGGCAGCACCTTGACGATGCCGGGGGATTTTCTTGTCACTTAGGCCAACGCCAGCACCGGTATCAGTCAAATGAAGGACCAGCAAGCCAGACTAAGATATGCTCGCTATACCGCCGCTCTAGCCAAGTGGCCCAACCTCATCAATGCCCGAGAGTAATTAGTGGTTCTCAAATGTCGCGTTCGTTGAGAGCAGTACCGGGATCAAGACCAGTGATCAGCACGACATGTCCTCGAGAGCCCAGAAGCGTCACATCCAGTTACGAAATCCGCGACGGCATTTCATACTGCAGAAATATCGCGTACCCAAGCATATATTAAACGCTTGTCGTGGAATTCCACTTCTTTCCAAATACATATCTGGCAGTTAGAAGGAATCAATTTTGAACAACGGAAGTCAAGAACACGAGCCTCCTCGGATTGCCGTTGTCTTCCCGCGGAACTAACTGCTCAGCAAGCTGGCCGTCTGCAACTGGCTGTCCGGGACGGCTTTGAACTTGGCAGTGGCCAATGGGTTCACAATTTGTCCATGAATATATAAAGTTCAATTAGGCCAGTAGCATCGGCATGTTAGAAGTCGCAGCACATCATCGTTTTGAAGCAGCTTGGGATGAGCATGGGAAATCATTCCAGGGAAGGGGAGACAATAAACATCACTCCTCGGTACGTGACCTTCAACCAATCGGAGATAAGATAATACTCTTCCGATATAGAAGGGAACCCACCGTGTGCGGGAAAGTTTACTGTAAGAATCTCCGTTCCTCCGACTGACCTTCACTGCCACTTGTCTGGCCCCTGAAGGACATCAGGCTCACCTGGATCTGTGCAGTAGGCTACTCCTCTTGCTCTGCCAGCTTCGATGAACGGCACAGTGCAGCCTCCTTAGTACATCTGGGTTTATTGCATCAGGTTTCGATCTTCCCGTTGGCCACGGCTCCGACTTCGAGCTCTAGTTTCTTCTGAAAAAGTGCAAATATTCAAGGTTTCCATTCTAAGCTCTTACTTCGGGTGGTCGGGATAGCCAAGTCCTTGGATGCTGCAATTTCCTTTTCGTCTACTCGGTAGGTACTATGTACGATGCCCCTCCAATTCGGCTTACGTTCCAAGATTGTGTCGAAAACAAAGCATCCTGTGCATGGAGTGTCGGTAAAGTTCCCCGCACTGATAGCATGTAGTTGATCGAACAGGCGGACTCGTTAATCCAATGAACACAGTGACAGCGTGCTCTGTAGGCACCTACCTAACCTAGGGAGTGTTATGTTTGATGACCTTAAATAAACAACCCTCAAATTCCTCTAGGACATGCAGCCTAGATATCTAGTAGGATGAACTCCTGCAACTACTAGGTCGCCAGCGAGTGCTGAGTTTCATCAGGCAGATAATCGCCGGACACTGGCAAACCCCCGCTTAGAAATTCGTCAACCGATTGTCGAATTACAAAATTATCGTTCGATTCTCGGAGATATTACATACATTACTGTTACTTTACTAGGCATTCTTGATCGAATCCAATGGAATGCGGAGATTGATCGAGCATTCGAGCAACAAGTCATCTCATTCCCCATACCACACGTGATGTCATTGCATCAGGTTAAGCCAAGATATAGCAACACCAAACAAATTACTAATTGAACTAACTGAACGACAACGATAAAAGCGGCCAGTTTCCTGCATCGTGGACCTTCATAGTCTCCTTTGTAGCCTCTGTACTCCGTAGACCCTCATTTCGGATTGTGAAATTCGTACTATTCTTTACTCATCATGCCGCTTGAACTTACCGTCTCCGCGGGCCCCAAGACGCGCTTCAGGGATACCCCCATCCCGACGCCCGGCGATGATGAGGTCGTGATCAAGGTCGTCGTGTCTGGGAGCAATCCTAAGGATTGGAAACTGCCCCAGTGGCTTAATACTGACCGCAACGAAGGCGACGACATCGCCGGCGTAGTGCACCAGGTCGGCAAGAATGTGCGCGACTTCAGGGTGAGTCTGAATTCGCTTGAAGCGGGAGGGTGATTGCATGGATTGACGGATGGATAAGCCTGGTGATCGAGTTGCCGCGTTCCATAAAATCGGTGCTCCCCATGGTAGCTACGCTGAGTATGCCGTGGCGCCGGAACACACTGCCTTTCACATCCCCGACAATATCAGCTTCGAAGGTAAGGGATTGCGGGCGCTGGCATGCATAGAAAAAGAGACGCTGACTATCGACTAGAAGCTGTTACGATCCCGTACAGTTCACCATATGGCTCAGTCTTCTGGTTCCTGACTAACATCTCGCAGACTGGCCGCTGGTACCGCTTTAGTCGGCCTGTACAAGAACTTGCGGTTACCAGCGCCGTGGGCGCCAGCCACGGACCCGACGCCGTTGCTGGTCTACGGCGGATCGACCTCCGTGGGCGCGTTTGTGATTAAGCTGGCGCGGCAAGCAGACATCCATCCCATAATCGCCGTAGCCGGCAAAGGAGCCTCGTACGTTGAGACGCTGCTAGATCCTTCTAAGGGTGACGCCATTGTCGACTACCGTAAGGGAGCCGATGCCGTAGTGCAGGAACTTCAGACGGCACTGAGAAAGTCCGCACCGGGTGTCTCTCAGTTCCCCTATGTGTTCGATGCCGTTTCCGAGCATGGAAGCGTCGACATCATCGGAAAAGTTATTGATCCCAAGGGAGCGGCTACATTTGTGCTCGACTACAACGCCGATGTCCTCCCGCCGACCGTCAGGCATACCCGCACTGGAGTCTCAGACGTGCACGGCGATGTCGCCGCGACCCGTGACTTGGGATTTGTTGGGTATCGGTACTTTGGAAAGGGTCTGCGGGATGGCTGGTTCTCGGGGCATCCGTTCGAGGTGCGCGAGAACGGTCTCGAGGGCGTTGAGGCTGCTCTGACCGACCTCAAGAACGGCAAGGCCAGCGCAGTCAAGTATGTGTTTAGGATTGCGGATACGCCGCAGTTGAAAGCTTGAATTCCTGCGCTTTAAAATCTGAGCATTTGAGTACCTAAAGTACGATGAAGTAGTAGTTATCGTTCAATTTGACGTCTACTACCAACGATATTCCTGTTGGTACTGTATCTACCTAGGTACCTACGCACGTAGGTAGTAGTACTTATGTACATTGAAAGTCCCTCTTCGTCGCCCAAGTTCGCACCCAGCCACGACACCATCTTGCCCTGGTTGACAACGAAGCGCCCCAGTGCTGCTATAGCCGGGAAACAGAATTTCCAGCCTGAAAGAAGCATCAACGAGTAGTCTCTGTAAAGCATGGCACCTTCCCGAGAGAACTATCACAGTTGTAGAAGTACTGTCAAGTCCTAGTGTGTGTGTGTGTGTGTGTGTCTATTCAACGTCCAGGGTCAGGCCCTTAGGGGGCACGTGACATGAGCCCGAGTCGGACTATAGGACGGGCGGAGTGATTAGGTACCGCCTATCTGTGACTAGATACATATGAATAAGTCATAAATGGTGAGGGGCCGCCGATGCTGCACCGGCCGTGGCCTATTCTTGCGCAATGCCGGAATTCTCCCCAATCCAGCCCATGTCCCAGGTCCCTCATCCCGCGGTGTTGCAGTTCCCAGGAGTACTAGTCACCATCCTCCAAGTCCATGTGATAGGTCGGCGTAGAGGAATAACCCTCCGTGGAGGGAGGAAAACCCCGACGAGCATCGATCGTGGTATCTTTCGTGGGGAGGTAGTGGTCGCCTCCCTTAGGGCCCGGAAGCCCGATCATAGGCCTCGGAGTGGCCGCCGCCAGGAAGCTCGTTCAGTCAGTCTTTTGTCCATGACGAGTCGAGAAGCGTCAGAATCTGTTCGATGAAGGCCGCTCTCTTTGTCGTTGGCTTGTCACGCTCGACACGATCCAATTCAACCGACGCAACGGGTTCCTGGGGCGGCGCTCGACAGGGGGCTCACTGAGAGCCAATGTTGGCCGCTCTGCTCTTGGCCATCACCAGAAGGTGATGTTACCAGGCTGCACCACGAGGAGGTGGCAGAGTCAGATTTCGCAGCCCATGTCAAGTCCTAGTACGGAGTACTCTGTAGGGGTTTAGGGTTGGGTGAGCCACGTGATGATATGGAAGGCTCTGATCACGTGTTGATACGGTTCGTGTCGAGAACATCCCCGCTGAAAAAGCTTGGCTTGATTTTTCTTACTCTTCTCTTTTTCTCCCTCCTCCCCCCCTGGCCACAGCCAGGAAAGGCACCCTATACTTTCGATTTGAACTGCTTATATCTCTGGAGTATACTGCTACGTTGAGTTTTCTGGTTTTTTTTTTTTTTTCTGGATCAACGCCACCATGAAGTACGTTCTTGTGTCCGGAGGTACGTCAGCGTCACGCGTCGCTTATCATAATTTTTGTGTTGGAGTAGCTTTGTTAACATGATCCTTGCTTCGGGGCAGGTGTCATCAGTGGCATCGGAAAAGGCGTAATCGGTGCGGCTCCCACCTCATCCTCGAAGTTAGCACATATGATAGCTGGAGATTATTTTTGTCTTGATCTCTCTATGCACGTGAAGGAGTTGCCCTGACAGTTAACCGTGGTTCAGCGTCTTCAAGTGGCCTCCTCCTGAAAACGATAGGATGCAAGATATGTATTATCCTTCCCTAAGCGCACTGTAGACCAATTGTGCTGACAGCTTTATACGTGACGTCTATCAAGATCGACCCGTACATGAATGTCGATGCCGGTACTATGGCTCCGACTGAGTATGTAAAATGAACCCAGACGCCCGTGGCTTAAAACACAATGTGCAGATTGGATAGTATGTTTCTGATGCTGTGAAACAGACATGGAGAAGTTTTCGTCTTGAATGATGGCGGCGAGGTGGATCTGGACTTGGGTAACTACGAGAGATATCTCAACGTCACTCTCACGAGAGACAACAACGTAAGTACCCTGGCCACTTTCAACTTATGGACTGGTCTCTGATAAGCTAAAGATTACCACCGGGAAGATGTATAAACATGTTATCGAGAAGGAGCGTCGTGGTGATTACTTGGGCCGCACGGTTCAGATCGTACCGCACCTCACGGATGCAATTCAAGACTGGGTTGAGCGCGTTGCGCGAACGCCGGCGGATGATAGCAATGAAGAACCTGACGTTTGCGTTATTGGTATGTCCGAAGTTGAAATTGCTTTTGAGTGGGGTTTAACCTTTGATCCTAGAGCTCGGCGGAACTCTTGGTGACATCGAGAGTGCACCTTTTGTTGAAGCTATGCGCCAGTTGCGCCGGCGAGCTGGGAAGGACAATTTCCTTCAGATCCACGTCTCATTGGTCCCTGCCATCCATGGTGAGCTGAAAACAAAGCCTACGCAACAAGCGATTCGCGATGCGCGTTCGGCCGGGTTGAGCCCTGACCTGGTATATTTAGCCCAACTCACGTTGTTGTCAATATTTTTTTATTCTAATGGGATATATAGATTGCGTGCCGCTGTGAGAGATCGCTCGACAAAGCGACGACAGATAAAATTGCCATGTTCTGCCAAGTCGAGCCCGAGCAAGTCGTCAGCGTTCATGACGTTGCGTCCACGTATCATGTTCCTATTCTCTTGGAGCAGCAAGGCTTCCTGACCCAACTGTGCCAAGGTCTTAAGATCAGTAAGCAAAGCATTGCTCCGTCCCTTGTGACAAAGGGTGAAAAAATTTGGAGACAATGGAAGACGCTCGCCACGTCCCAAGAACATGTGTATGAAACTGTTTCTATCGCCCTGGTTGGCAAATACGTGTCCTTGCATGATTCTTATCTCTCGGTGATCAAGTCACTGGAGCACGCTGCCATGGCGTGCCGCCGAAAGCTCAACATCATTTGGGTCGATGCGACCAACTTGGAGCAGGAAACCAAGGAAAGCAACCCGGAAGCTTTCCACAAGGCGTGGCATGATGTTTGTACTGCCGAGGGTATCCTCGTTCCCGGTGGATTCGGCGCTCGAGGAACCGAAGGTATGATTGCCGCGGCGCACTGGGCTCGGACAAAGGGCAAGCCATACCTTGGAATCTGCCTGGGCATGCAAGTCGCGGTCATTGAATATGCCCGTAATGTGTGTGGCATCAAGGGCGCTCACTCGATTGAATTGAACCAACAGACCTCAGACCCAGTGATCATCTTCATGCCTGAAATTGACCCCGTGAATATGGGTGGGACGATGCGCCTTGGGTCACGTCCGACGATCTTCCAGCCGAATACGGAATGGTCTAAACTACGATCTCTTTACGGACTCGATCGCACCACCATCGATGAGCGCCACCGTCACCGATATGAGGTGAATCCCGAATACATTGACCGTCTCCAGGCTGCGGGGCTCCACTTCATCGGCAAAGACGACAAGGGCGAGCGGATGGAAATCATCGAGCTGAAAGATCATCCCTGGTACGTCGGGGTTCAGTTCCATCCCGAATACCTGTCTCGGGTGCTTGCTCCCAGCAAGCCGTTTTTGGGTTTCGTGGCCTCGGCGGCCGGCGTGTTTGATCCAGTCGTGAAGGCCTCGCAGGCCAGGGAGGCGGAGCTGGCCAACGGCGTGTCGGAGATTATCATCTAGGCATTGTCATAGAGATAACCAAGGGTAGATCTGTCCCTATGAGACTTGTGACGAATGTATAGATGAGTTGGCGTTATGAGATATAGACGTGGATTGGGTTTCTAAGGTTGGGGGCGGCGGCGAACAGAAGATAGATTCGGGGGAATTCTCGCTAGGATATATGTACCTAATTACTGGACAATGAACTTACTGTGGTGACTACCCTTCCCTCCACCATCCGTCCGACAGTAACTAGGACTCTTTGCGCGACTGAGTCCACTCAACTTGTTCCTCCACGTACATTCGACCATCAAGGCTTTGGGATGAGAGGTGGCCGTTGCTTCGCGACTTTGGGCACAATGCTGAATATCCAAACCTGCGCCGCATGTAACTAGTAGTCTTGCGGAAATTCGGCGGCTGCCTTGCTCTGATGAAGTTTTACAACATGTTTCTTCATGGAAGTTGTAGATGGCACTACAGAATTCCAATAGAGGCAGCACATTGGCAAGGTGTATTGCGTCAAGAGTTACGGTACCTAGAGGTACTGACGCCAGCTACGCCGCAGCTCCAGCGGAGAGGCACTGCGTCGATGCCCCGAAGTATTCGCACTCGCGTCCGAGGGAGAGAGCCGCCTGGTTATTCAAAGTGTAAAGTTAAATGTCACGGCCGATCGAACTGAAAGCTGGACCATGAGAGCAATCGAAGGCTCGCAAGTGTCGCATTCGCCGAAAGTAGTGCTGGGAACAGGATCAAACGTCTTCTCTCGAAACCACAGAAGCGCCATGTCCAAGTACCATGGGTCAAACCCGTGGCCATTCAGCGGTGCCTCAGTACACAAGTGTTACTACAAAAGCATATTGAACGCTCATCATGAGATTCCACTTTCTTTTCAAAAAAAAAAAAAAAAAAAAACATGTCTGGTCATCAGAATAGACCAAGTGTAGATTTGGTGCATGGCCGCAGGATAATCGAAACGGACTGACAAAGACCGAAATCTGCGAAACCACTCTGAATGCCACGATTTATTGCGGTGTTCCTGCTGGTGTAGAAGTTACGAAAGTGGCGGAGATAGTGCTAAATGAGAAAGTGGCAAAGGGCGAGCATGTGCGTCAACAGGGAAAAAGGCCGAGTTGTAATCGGTGAGAAGTATGGACATCCATCAGCGTGATTTGCCAATGGGATTGTGGAATGGCTCCAAATAAATGACCAACATGCTACTTTACTTCTCTTTGTTAGTCCTTAAAGCCAAAGAGTCTTTTGAAATCCTAAAATTTATATCCGTCTGTCAGCAAAGCGCCATCTTAACAATGGGATCTGACAAAGACCTTCCTGTTCGCCTGCCATGTATGAGTTGCATGGAAGACTTCTGTATATTGATAGAAGTTTCCCACAAAGAAGCACTTGAAAATCGAGTGAGTCGCTCAACATTGACGGAACTGAACTTTGACAAACATGCTCCGGACGGACAAGCAGTGCAATGCGGGTGATCTGAGACGGACATATGTGTTCAATCATGACGATAGACCTACACAGATGGTCAACTTAACGGGGTTTTTTGTGAAGAATGCAAGTCCCATCTCGAGAATCGAAACCTATATAAGGACTTGGAAGACTTTCTGCACTGCTCTACAAAGTCACATTCGAATCAAGTTTCTGATCGTCTTGATCTGCAAGGTTAATCACTGACTATCGAAGCGGTTTACTTACAGCCATGGCTCCCAGGGTCCCGCGACCACCGCCTGTCAAAAGTCAGATGGGCAAACCACTGATTCACAAATTTGCAAAGTGCGGGCATACAGTTGAAGAAGACAAGTGCGTGCCACCACCGAAGAAACTCATGAAGAAGGCAGAATGGCCATCTTCTCGTGACAACCTGGTCATCTGGGATCTGAACTGCATGGACAGTGATTGGAAATCCACTGTGGAAGAAGCTGTCTGCAAACTCATGAAGGACCAGATCGCCATTATGGAGGAGATGCGTGTGCCGAAAGCCAATGTTGGCGAGACGAAGACTGTGAAGCGAGATACGTCTCAAAATGGCATCATCCGCATCTTATGTCCACGCAACAAAGAAGGACGGGAGCAAATTCTGGAAGCCTTACAGCTTCATTGCCAGGCCGGCCAGGTCGTTGGACGGAGACATGTCCCACAATTGGAGAGCCTTCTTGGCTGAGGCCAAAAACGACTCGGATTCCAAATGGCGGCTCTACGGCAAGGTTTGCGCGATGGATTTTGAGATTTCGGAGATCATGAAAAAATTCGAACAGAAATGGAACGAAGACGGCCACGAAGACAGCCACGAAGATGGTCACGACGATTCGTTAACATCGTTTCCTAATTTCAACGAGGTCGAATATTTTGACCCAGACCAGGCCGACCACTACAACGATGATGAGATCAATGAGCTCATTGAATTGTTTGAGGAAGAAGCTTAGTGGGAGATCAATTCTGTAGTCACAGTCTCGACCGTATCCTAATGGCAACTTTCTCTGTAATCGGTCCATCTGTGGATAGGAAGTTGAGGTTCTTGTTGGAAGTACTGGGTAGAGGTGGAGTGGCATGGGTAATGAATGTACTCTACCTCCAGAACGATTGTTGGATACAGCGAAGTACAAGTATGATGGAAGTTCAGAACCATAAGTAAGTAGCGTAGGTGTAGTTACTTCAATCACATAGCCCTAATCGGAGATGGTTTGGAGATCGAAAGGGTGTGCATATATATCTAGGCCAAGTGGTTTACATACAAGTACGGCAATGTGCACGTATAACTATACCTACTCTAGGTAACTTCGGTAACTTACTTACATAAACTCCGTACCTAGTTACATAACTTAGTTACATGCTCTTGGCGCTTCCATAATCGGTGTAATCCTCAAATTGGGCGATGATGATTGGTCAGATGCTCCATGAAAGCTTAACATAGGTTAACTATCTCAATCTCATATGGTGAAAGTGTGGATGTGATTGAAGGATGGGTGGAAAGCGATCTGCTCAGATATAAGTAGCAAGACTTGTGTAAGAAAACAACGCCCTGCTTCTTTGTTTCAGGGCATCAGCGTGAGCAGTTCGCGTTACTGATCAGTCGACTTCAAGGCCTTGGGATGAGAACTATCGTCACGTGACTTCGCGTTTCGAACGCGCGACTTCACCCATCCTTCGCGCCGCAGTATGAGAGTCGATTGTCAGGTGTCCAGCCACAAAGGACTAGCTGGCTAGCCATGGTTTTCAAGCCATTTCGGCCTCCCTTGATACGTAAGTCGAGTCAATCAGCTGCATCGACGTCGACAGATGAAAATGAAACGACTCGGCCGGGGAAGCGGCCGCGACTCAGTGAAGACAAGGCTGCCGTCGACAATGGCGAAAAAACGGAAACACGTGTTGAAAACTCATCTGGAAATTTGGTTGGAAAAACACAGCCCTTGTCGCGCGGGCCGCTGACACAGATAAAGAATGGGTCGCCCGGTGACACTGTGGGTGAATCCGGCCCTCACGCGTCAAGAATGAGGGGAAACATCGGAAACGATGTCGAGGCATACTACAATGTCCTTTGGTTCGTCGAGTCCTTATACTTCGGCGTTGGCTGACGGATTGGTTTGATGCGATGTATTCGCGATTGGCTAATACCTTTAATACCATTGCGCAGGCGGAAGTTCACAGTCAAGAAGCACAAAACATGGGATGGTGATGGGATATTATCCGTCCGTGGAGGATACGGGTACCTTCGGGACGTGTCTGGTCGGGAAATGGGCCGAATCATGATTAATAGGACGTTGGAGCCGGGCGAGAACCTCTCAATTGGGGGAAATGAGGTGGAGATCGAGTCAGAGATGTCAAAAGAGGAGTATCTATCAGGTCGGAATTTGCTGGGGGGAGCAAAGAAAACCACTTCACCTTCCCCAGAACGCTTGATTCACAAACGGCAAGATTCGAGCAAATCGGCGTCAGTATTCAAACCCCTGACAGTCCCCAGTGCAGCACAGAGACCACCCAGCAGAACAAGCTCTGGTGGCGACAAACCACAGTCCGCCAAACTTAGCGCCTTAGTTACTACGAGTGCGGCGGTTAGCAAAAGCTTTAGAAGTCCGTTGCAAATCAATAGCCGCGTTCCGACCCCGAGTGTCAATCCTGTTCCCCGACATGATCCCAATGCCCCGGGCGCTCTGGTGATGAAGCGGCCTTCATCCGCGCCAAAAGGGAAGACAATCGTCGACGTTGTGGTCGACCCAATTCTCGCGAAACATTTGCGTGAGCATCAACGTGAGGGAGTCAAATTTTTGTACGAATGCGTCATGGGAATGAGAGACTTCAACGGCCAGGGAGCTATATTGGCAGATGAGATGGGACTGGGGAAAACACTCCAGACCATTACGTTGTTGTGGACTCTGCTGAAACAGAACCCGATCTATGAAGATCCTCCAGTGGTAAAGAAAGCTCTGATTGTCTGTCCTGTCACCCTGATCAACAATTGGAGGAAAGAGTTTCGCAAATGGCTTGGGAATGAGCGCATCGGAGTGTTTGTGTTTGACGACAAAAGGAAACGTATTACGGATTTTACAAGAGGCAGGGCCTATCATGTCATGATCGTTGGATACGAAAAGCTGCGCAGCGTTCAAGAGAGTCTCAGCCAGGGTCCTGGGGTTGACATTGTTATTGCTGACGAGGGCCATCGGTTAAAGACCTTGCAAAACAAGAGTGGTCAAGCAATTCAAGCCCTGAACACACCGAGAAGGATTATTTTATCGGGAACTCCTATTCAGAACGATCTCAGCGAGTTCTTTGCGGCTGTTGATCTCGTGAATCCCGGTGTACTTGGCTCATACAAGAGTTTCATGAAAGAGTTTGAGGGCCCAATCGTGCGAAGCAGGCAGCCAGAAGCGACGAGAAAGGAAATTGAAAAGGGCGAGGCAAGAAATGAAGAGTTGCGAAACCTGACAACGATGTTCATGCTGCGTCGGACAGCTGACATACTCTCCAAATACCTTCCTCCGAAGACCGAATACGTGTTGCTTTGTAATCCTACTTCAGTACAGGCTACCATTTACCGTCATGTGCTGGCATCACCTGTTTTTCAGACAGCCTTGGGGAATACCGAAGGGGCGTTCCACTTGCTTACGATCTTGAAGAAATTATGCAACAGTCCGTCTTTGCTGAACCCGAAGACGGGCGACGAGCCCCAGAACTCAACAGTCACAGCATTGCTGTCCACAATCCCTCAGAATCTTCTCCGCTATTTTGCGCCTTCATCAAGCGGGAAGATCCGAGTTCTCGATCAACTCCTGCACAACCTCCGCACCACTACTACCGAGAAGGTCGTTCTCGCTTCCAACTACACGTCTACGCTGGACCTTCTTTCCACATTACTCACATCTTTGGGGCTACCATTTCTTCGCCTGGATGGATCCACACCATCCGGAAAACGACAGCAGCTCGTCGATGAATTCAACCGCAGCCCCGCCAGCGCATGCTTCGCATTTCTCCTCTCCGCGAAAGCGGGCGGAACGGGTTTGAACCTTGTCGGAGCAAGTCGGCTTGTCCTATTTGATGTGGACTGGAACCCAGCGACCGACATGCAGGCGATGGCCAGGATCCACCGCGACGGCCAGAAACGTCACTGTCGGATCTACCGCATCATGATGAAGGGCGGACTCGAGGAGAAGATCTGGCAGCGGCAAGTGACGAAGATCGGACTCGCAGACAGCGTCATGGAAGGTGACAAGAGCGGTGGCAACGTGGCGCAGTTCTCGCGGGAGGAACTCAAGGATCTCTTTCGACTGTACGACGGCGAAGGCTGCCAAACGCATGAGCTATTAAACTGCAAGTGCGGCGCGCGAGGAACACCACCGGCCGAGGCGACCCCGTCAGGCGCCGTCCAATCCGACAATTCTTTCACCGGAGAAGACGAAAAGGACGAGGAAGACGACAAAGACAGCGATCACCCCGATCTACCGCCGCTGATCAAAGCCTCAGAACTCAAAGAATCCCAGACCGCGGCTGCAGATTCCACAGCCGGAACTTATAACAAATCAAAATCCAAGAAGGATCATGCCCGGATGCAGCAATACCTTGCTCAATTCAGACATATAGACCCTGCGGTGATGGCGGCAGACTCATCATCGCCTTCGGAGGATATCCTGGATGATCCAATTCTTGAGGGACTTTTGAAGGAACCCGAGCATGGCGTGGGGTTCATCTTTGCAAGGACGGGAGTTTCATCTGGTGGGTGAGGTGGAGAGTAGCAGGAGGAGGGCCGGGGGGAGAGGGCAAATATTGGGATTAGGGTTAGGGTGAATACGCCAGTTGGTTGTATTTGGTATGTTTTAGATGGGAACAACCACTTGCATTAAGACCTCGCCTACGTAAGGTACCAACCTTAGGTACCTACATAGATAGGTAGACAGGAAACATGAATTGCATTATTTGGATAGTTGCTAACCACGAGTCATATATACCATGCATCATCAGTTAGACATAAGAAACGTGCGCCATGAACAAACCATGCATATGCAATCTGATCAACATAACAGCGTGAGAAATGAAAAGACATCATCAATATCGAAACTTCCCAACCAGACTAAACGTATACGCCGCCTCAGCTTCGCTCTTCATCTGGATCATGTACACGCGGAACGCGCCGCCGGTGACACCGCCCTTCTCCGCAATGTTGCCGCCCTCATGCTCCTCCCAGACCGACACGGCGATGCCAGTGCGTGCGACACGTTCGAACGAGCTCTCGCCCAAGCAGACGTCAAGTAGCGTCTCGCCCGCCGTCTTGCCGCGAATGATTATCCGTTTCTCCTGTGGCAAGATCGGGCGACGCGGGGAGGTGCTGCCACCTATGGGTGGAGGAGGGTTGGTGCCATCAGCGGCAGTGGCGGCTGCGGCGGAGACCTCGTCGGTGTTGTTCTCTGCAGTACCGGGCCGCGACAATGACCTCGGCGTCGCCGGCATGATGGTCAGGCGCGCTGGTCCCAAGTCTCGCCACTTGGTCGTGCTCTCGCGGACGTAGAGTCTGATCTTCGCGTTAGACAGGCCGATCCCCCCCGAGTTTCGGATTGCTTCCGCCATCGACGCCAATTTCGATCCGCCCATCCCTAGTGAACCAGAGTCGTGTTGACTGCCGTCGCGGCTACCTGTCCGGGACGTGATGGTCGATCGCGCAATGTTGAATAGTCTGTTCCCGGCGCCAAATCGCTTCAGAGCCGAGAACGCAGTGCTCATTGTTCCAACGCTGCTTTCGGATGCCAATCCCACCGAGGGCGCATGCTTGGCGGCTCGGTAACTGTTCTTGCGACGCGGGAAGCCGAACCAACTTGTGCGCTTCTCGGAGCTCGTCGAGTTGTACCGTGTGAGGGATTCTGGCTGGCCGCTGTATGGGTCCCGTGAATTTTGGAGAGCAATATATGTCGGGTTGTTGATTCTGGCGTGATTGATGAGACCATAGAGGACTTCGCATTCTTCTACGTTTCGTGTCCGGAACAGGACGTTGTTGCTCTTTCGAATCTTGGATCTCTCGAGCGGTGGAGACCGGACGCTGATGTCGATGGCAGTGCCTCGCCGAATCGGAACAAGGGGCGTCAATTCAAGGGCAATAATCGGTCGCTCTTTGGGTTTTTGGTTCTCGTTGTCGCAACTATTCGCGTCCGCCTCTGCTTGGTCGGACTGCGACTGCTTGCCCGTGATCTCGTAGGCTTCGATCAGCCCAGGCGATACGACTATTGTGCACTCGTCAGGACACATGCTTTCCCACTGACCATTCTCGCCCCAATAGAACAATGACGCAATGGCCTTGGTCGATTTCGCCGGCTGTGAGGGCACCCTGGGATGAGGTCCCAAGGACGCGGAGTTTGGTGGCGACAGGGTACCGTTTTCAGCAGGAGTATGCGCGGTTGGCGATTCTCGCTTCGGATGCTTTGACGGAGAAGCGATTGGCATCGGTACCTCATCTTCCGAAAGATCATCTTCATCTGAAGTATACGAAGATGACGAGTCTGAAGGCGAGTCCGAAGTCGAGTAGTCCATGCTGTAATGTCGTACAGTGGATGTTTCGGACTCCGAGGATGTTTCAGATGCAGTCGATGGTTCGTATTCATGTTTCAATGGGGACGAGGTCCGCCGTCTTTGCCGCATAGCTGTAGGAGTGAGCACAGGCGCTGTCTTCAGCTGGGCAGAGCTGGGTGTTCGATGAGGAGGCGGCGTGGGTGGCACGTCCGACCCGCTCTCTTTGCTTCTGCCTTGCCTACTGCTCGGAGTCTTGATATCGGGCCAGTCCTCTTCATCGTCGGAAAACACAGAAGGCGAGGCTTCTTGACTGGAACGACTGCTTGGCCGGAGTCGTTTGATCGTCGGCATCTCCGTCGACGGAACTGAAGATACTCTTTGGTGGCGGGGTGCCCGTGGAGACTCATCCGGAGTTGCCTCTCTCGAGGACCGAGGGCTTGGAGAATTGGTCGACACATCAGATACCGCTTTGGTATTATCTTTTGCGCGACTATTGCTCGGAGATGTTGTCGCAGGCAGCAAGCCTTGCCTCTCCGGAGTCGGCGATGACTTTTTCGGGCTGCCAGACTGGGGTGATTTCCCTGCTGGCTTAATTCGTTGCGCCTTGGCCCGCCTGAGAGTTGGCGGTGTTTTGTTCTCCGGTGTGGATTTCTCTGCCAACTCCTTTGCGGACGGAAGCGATGCGCGCGCATCCACGGAGGGCGTAGGAGATGACTCGCCTGCACGGGGGCTATACTCAGTGAGAGCGGAAAGAGAAGAAACAGACGCAGCACCATCTGCGGAACTGAATATAGTGCTGGGCCCTGAGCTGTCAGCAACGGAGCTCTTCCCCAAGCGGCTGATGACACTGGCTTGTTCTCCAATCGGCACATTGATGTCGCTCGGACTGGGCAAGCGTAATGTCTTCTTCGGTGTCGAAGTTGTCGGCTTGCTACCTTCTTCCTCGGTGCTGCGGCGGCGGGATTCCTTTTCCTTCGCCAAGAAGCTCTGAGTCCGAGAAATCGCTGGGGGAACGGGGTCTGAGCCGAGCATCTCAACCCATTCCAACGCGATCTCTTCATCTTCGATGGTTAGACAAAGCAGCTCTTGCCATTGGCGATCGTCCGATAATTGACCACGGATCATAACAACGATCTCGCCCCTGGAGTCTCCCTTCCTTGATGACACGCAGTTTTTCTCCACTGGAGGGAAGAGAAGCCAACGGTCCCTATCATCAATTTCGCAGACCAAGAGGTCGCCACCCTCACCTGCTCCGGGTGCATTATCTCTCAGGAGCAGTTCAGCCCGACAGTCAATTCGTTGTCCACTGGAATGATGCAGCGACAAGTTGAAGAAGTCACGAGCCAAGACCCGTCGTGACTTGTCAATCGTGACGCCAGTTAGAACACCTAGTGTCTCCGGATTCCGGGCTCTGGTGCTGTCGATCGCGTTGGCTGACTCGTCTTCAAGTCTCGCCCGCTCCTCATGCGAGCGCCGACGAGCCAGCTCAACAAGTTCACGGTAAATGCCTGCAACCTCTTCGGCCTTGGGAGAAGGGGCCACATGATTGATGCCCTTGAAAGTCTTCGAGAGGTACTTCAGTCTAACTAGGGGCCTCTTCAGCAAATAGGCAACATCCACTTTCTCGCCATTGCTGTTGACGACGTCACCGTTCTCGTCTCTTTCCAGGCCTTGGTCTAGACTCTGAGTCTCGGCATTTGGCGAGTCCCCCTCCTCTGGCGGTGCCAAGTTAACTACCACGTCCTGGAAGCCCATGCGCCATGCCTTGAGGTAATCGCGATACACACGCTGGGCTCCCAGCGCCCACGACAGCAGAGCATCACTGTCCTCAAGAGGTATTCGCTTATGCATGTTCTTTAACCGTTCCAGCACGACACCCATATCCACGATCGGTCTGGTGAAGTTAATGTCATCAGTCGGGTCTAACGAGGGGCGGAAAAGGCCAGCAGCCACGGCCGAATCCGATCGAGACAGAACGCAGGTCAGCAAAACAGGAATGACGCCTCCAACCAGCGTCCGGAGCTCGCGCATATACTTCGCCTCATCGGCATTCAATTCCTTCATTATATCCTCGAGGGTAGCAGTTTCCAGCCTGGTCCTGTTGCTGCGAACGCTTCGAGTAGATCTCACGCTTCGGCGGCTTGACTTTGGGTTTGACAGCACGGACATCAAGTCGGAGTGTTTTGTCAGACGTCTTTGCAGTCCAGTAGTGCTGGCCGAGGGCACATCTGAATCAAATTTGTCCCTCTCCTCTTCCTGGAGATTCGACTCCTCCTCGGCGTTCGTTGAATCCTCAGCTCCATTCTCAGTAGAAGGTCCAATCACGGAGGGAATGTCGGCCTTATCCACCATATTATCCACTGTAGAGTGTTCATCTCTGGCGCTGCTTAATGTTTCCTCGGACGCAATGGTGGAAAGACGCGCACCTGTGCTTGGGAACGGCTTCCTGACTCTTAGTGGGAGAGCAGGTCGATCGCTGGACTCTTCTCGTCGCACGCGCTGATAATTGTCTCTCGGGAATTTCGTTGGACTGGTCAAGTCTTTCACCTTAGTTACTTTTCGATTTGGTGTACTGTTGGCCGTGTATGTTAACGGAGACGAGTCAGGACTTTCGGGTTTCGAATCCATCAACTCGGCGCCGGGTTTAGGAGACGTTGACCTGCTCCTACGGCCACTGGTATCGCTAGTTGATTCTTTGTGATATTCTGAGCTCTTCTTTCGTCGACTTCGCTCTCTAGAGATCTCGGTGTGATCGCGTCCTTTGTCCGAAGACTCTGACGCGAAAAGTTCTCGCGGAGAGTTTTCCTTACTCCTGCGACGTGTCTTCAAGGGAGCCGGCATATCAACCACCGATACGTCACCACCATCACTGTCCACGAAAGGATCCGGTGTATTGGATAGCCACGCTTCGATTTTGGCTTCGCGATTGGCTGGAGAAATCGGCTGTGGAGGCGGAGGAGGTGGCGCAAATACTTTTTTTGACTCTCCGAGGACCTGGTTGATAATTCCTCTGGGCTTCTTAAATGCATTGGGTCGATCATAGCCACGACGTCTCCGTCGAGAGAGCTCCGTGAAGTTAGCCTCACTGGCAGCCCAGTCATCATCATCTTTCGGAGGAGGAGTGGCTCGTCGTAAACCTTCGACCTCAGAAGCGAGGCTCTGCTTGTCAGAATCGGCTGACGTTGACGACTTTGGTGAAGATGAACGTCGCGAGGCATGCTTTTCCTGATGGGTGCGGCCCACGTTTGGTCGTTTTGAAGGCCTCCTCGCTGGCGTATTAGCTGGGGACCTGCGAGTTGACGGTGAAGGGTGGAGTTTGATCCCATCTTTGGCCAAACGGGAAGGGGTCAGAAGAGCCCTTGCATCGTCTTTCCTGTCTGCAACAGAAGATGACGATTTTTCAAACTCGTTTATTTTGTAAACGGTGATGCGCTTCGGTGTCGGAGCCTTGGTCTGCTTTGGCGTTGTAGGCGGGTTCCGGACTTTGCGCCAGTGCTCGTCGCTCACCACCCGTTTCTTTGGTGTGCTGTAGCTTCTCTTTCGAGTTCCATTCTTTTCGCCGTTTGCGCCATTCGGTATGCGATTATCGGCTTTTGAGCGTGTTGGTGTCTTTTGGAGTTGTGATTCCTTGTCCGCCTTTGACTGCAGAGGCAGGTTTTCCGTCGCTTCGTCGTCCGCCTTCGCGGCGGGATCGTTGACGGTGATGACACCGCCACCCTGCTGCTGCCAGAGCCGGATTTTGGCGCGCACTGAGTTGGTGTCATAGTCACCGAGAGGCAGACCGATGTCGATCGGTTTCGACTTGCCGGGGGTGCTCTTCGAACCACCCTGGTGGTGTCGACGGGGGGTCGTCGGAGTGGGCATTTGGTCTGGAGTGCTGACGGTCAGCTCATTTGCGATACTTTTCAACAGCGTATATTTGAACTTGGAGACGCAGAGAGTGGTAAATCATGTGGCAGGGTCATGTGTTTATATATTTTGGCCGGTTGATAGCCCGACTCTGGCACGGCGTAACTGGCCGCAAAACAGACAACGCTGGTAACGAGAGGAAAAAAAGAAAACAAACATACCATTCAACAAGCCTGGTACACATGCTCGAGGATCAAAAACATAGAGCAAAGAGGGACTTGGTCCGCCAGAAGTGATCGAGCAGCGATGATGTTCACCCAAACTGACTGAGAGTATGACGATGCACGCTGCCCCGGTAACCAGAAAAGAAGGGCGCTGATTGGCTGATTGCGATCATGAGATCGTCGAATGATCAGAGACCAGGCGCTTAGCTAAGCGTGCTGTTATCTCCTTTCGGCAGGCAGAGTTACTAATTTAGGCTAGCCATTGGACTAATCTCGTTTAAGTTAGTAAGCCTAATACACTTACCAACTTTGGCAACTCAGCCTCCAGTTTCGGAAGTGCCGGTTCCCGCCAGACCAGAGACCATCCGTCGATACTAGTAGGTTATCCCTTGCGAGATAAGTAGCTGCTGCGATCTCAAGGAAGTCACTGTACGGAGTGCTCGGTCAGGTACCGTCTGCAGTGATTATTTATTTCGTTCACAGTGGACCTTTGGCCACGACACCACTGTGGCTTCCCGCCGACGTGGCACGGACAGACCCTCTCTATTTACAGGGATGCAACGGTCCACCGTCCTGACCGCCGATCCAGAAATCAAGGTCGAGAAATGTCATTCTACCGGAATTTCTTCTGGGCATTGATGTGGTTGACAACCCGGAAAGCACCAGATATGGCGGCCAGGCTCTGGCGGATCAGAACTGCAATGGGGTTAGCACCGGTGGCTGCAGACGACCGCACAGGGGGCTCCATTCGGACGTACAGGCTGGCACAACAATCCAAGGGAGGTTCATTAGGACAAAGTACGCCAAAAAGTATAGGGGCTCAGGCCGACTATGCGATACCCCGTGGACATACTGCTCGAAGAGACTGGTGGCATAGTAGAGGGTAGCGCCATAAAGGTGAGCGACGCTGGCAATGATTTGCAGGGGATGCCGCAGAGGGTGATCAACGATGGTCAAGTATGCCACCAGAAGACACAGCGGACCCCAGACCACCTGCTCGGATCCCGGTCAGATATGATCAGGGCTCCTCATCCTGCATCACGGAAGAGACAGACCACAGTTATAGTCTCAATGCTGGTCACAAATCCGTCCGCAGTTAGGTACCGCGAATCTGACTTGGAGTATTCCTTCCACAACTGCGCGAGCACGTTCTGTGATCCCGCGATCTGCGCATGGTGGGTGACGAGGTATCCCTCGAAACCACAGTGCAGAGCACCAGCTATGAGTTCAAATCAGCTCATCTGAACCAAATGTAGCCGCTGTCGTCGGGACGTACATAGAGTAAACCACAGGACGTTGAACAAATCGCCGCAGGAGATAGATGGACGCAAATAGCGTGCCACGATGAGTGCAGAGGCGAGCACCGCCGTCACGCCGAGGGAAAAGTATCCCAAGATCAGGACCAGGGGCCGGTCATTGGGCTTGTAGCCGACGATGTCGACACCAATTGGGTAATATGGGTGCGGCTCCATGTTCCAAGGTTTCCGTAGATCAGCGAACAATCCAACAAGCTTCTTCTGATGAAGAATATCAAGCAAAATTTTCGAGACAGTACTATGCAGCTACTCCCAACAGCTGACCAAAAAGAGGCTAGCGTGATGGTTCTTGGCGTAACCGCAGGAGACGGGGCACAGAAACTCCAGCTCCCAAGCTCAACCATGGCGTCAAGATCCGATCGCAGGACCTCGCTGAGGCTGGACCTGCCTCAGGGTCCGCCGTTGGAGTCGCCGCCGGGCATAGCGGCCCTGTTCCTAATCCGCTTCGACATCAAGAGGGGGTGAGTATCGTCCTCCCCGCCATGTGGTCGAGGCATATGTCTGACGTCGACGCTGGCTAGATACGAAATTGCGTGGAAGGAGTCGTTACCAGGAGGTATGGCGATGTGATTTGAGACGTTAGGCGCAGAGCATGGGCTGAGATATATGCGAAAACCGCAGTGGAGCTGGAAGGAGTCGTCGAATACAAATCACTACCATCGGGTCTCCATAACGTAACAGAGGACCTCGTGTAGGCGCCCCATGACAGATCGTGCGCGGTGATCAGGACTGAAGCGTCTTGACTGCCCAGATACTTTGTTCATGGTCGATATGCAGGGATCAGCGCCTTTGTGAATCGACCCGGCGCTGAGAGCGAGCGCAATGCACTGATGCTAGCAGTAGGGATATTGGTCCCCTTGAGCTACGGACGTCTAGGGAAGAGCTGGCGACATGCTGCCGGTTTGAAGATGCTCGCAGAGTTGGTTGATCGAAAGTGCGCCGTTGTCATGATAGTGGACTGACGGGTTGGGTTCAGGCAATGCGTAGACGATATAGCGAACAGGCAACCATTGGCCGAATACTGGGAGAAGCATCGGGTTCAGGATGACGACGCCCAGATTGAAACACCTCCGGAGTCGCCCGCGACGTTACGGCCCAAGCCGGTTCGGAATCGGCCCGATGTACCGCATTGGAGACAGTCTATCAGCGAGGCCGCCGGACCGGGTGGGATATGGCCTCTGCTGGCTCCGCTCCATCCTGCGGCTTCGCTGCCAGATTTTATCTCCTGCTTTGGACCCCTGGTCTTCCCCCTCTACCGGGCGTCGTTGTTGCGCAAGCGCATCTTATTCATGAGCGAGGCGCCGGTCCATACAACCTGCGACTACGGTATGCATAGTCATCTTATCCAAGGCCTCCAACTCTGCTAACTGCTGCAAGTATATGACCTTGCACTGCTATCGACCGTACCGCAGTCTCTACTCCCACTACTCCCTAGTGAGGGCGTCCCACCTTTGCGCCCACGCCCGCTCTTCAACGTTGGTGTGATCGACATCTCTTCTCTTTCCTCGGCAACCGGGCCGGACGACTTCTCGCGCTGGATCGCGTGCACCACAGACAGCGTCCTGGCTCACAAGCAGGCCTTGTACGACATCCTCGTCACGCTGCCGCCAGCCTACTCCAAGAACGCGGCACGCAAGGTGTATCCAAAGATCACGTTCTCAGCACCATCCGTTTCATCGAAGGCGGTGACTCTGAAAGCCACGCAGCGCGATGCCCGTCGCTACACTGTTCTTCGCAACGGTCTCCGGCGACTTCCTCGCAGCAATGACCCCGAGCCTTTCGACACCACAGACACTGACGCCGATGCGGATATCGACTCCGACGCGGCATCTACATACTCGACAGCCTCGATCGTCGAGCCAGTTTCCTGGCCACGGCTAGCATACACCTCATTCCTATGGTGGGCGTCGGCAGGCGAAAAGCGCAGTGGACTCTCCGAGGAAGAGGAAGAACAAGACGAACACGACCGAAGCCTTCTCACCGGCGGCCACGACAACCGCCCGAACCCGAGCGCGGCCTCCGACCCACATGATCCGAACATCCAGCCGCAGGAAATCGCACTGATTGCCTATTTCCGTCGGCTCACAACGGTGATCTTCACCGTGCTTGCGGACGCCGTGGCGCGTCAAGATGACCGCGACGACGGCGTTGCGGACTCCTCCGCCATTGCTGCCGACGACGACGACACCAACAACAACAACATCGAGAGCGAGGTCAACCGTAATGCGCAACACAACACACCAGACGAAGAAGAGGAAGAAGAAGCCGCCAGCAGCGGCGAGGACGACAATGACGACCGTCCCCTCCTCGGTCGTAGATCACCATCGTCGTCCTCGTCCGACGTGTCCCCAGTGACCATCACGGCAGACGACATGACGCAGATGGGCCTCGACGTGTGGAGCGTCGCGGACCGGGCGTTTGTGCAGGAGATGCTGAAACTCTGGTGGGGGCGCGACGCGAATGTAGATGCGACTCGGATCCGATGCTGTGGAATTCCGATTCTGTAAAAATTCTTTGAAGGAAAAAAAAGTTCACATGGAAGTGTTGAGTGCTCGGGTCAAGGGCTTGTTGGATATGGTGTCAAGCATTGCGGATTGTATATATTATGGTATAGGACGTTATGGTACTGCTATGAGCCTTCTTTGCATGTTGCATCATAGACTTCTGGAGAATTTATTCATTCTTGATTCAGGACAAATGTAAGCCGTACGCAAACCAACTTTTGTTCATTCCATCTCCCACAGATGACAATTACAAGGAATGGTTGTATCCCGACACACTATACACATTATACAGAGGTTGAAGCATAGGGGAAGTGAAGTATGTCCATCACCACCAATATCGAGATTTATCTTACCGGGCCGGGCTCATCTGTCTCTGGTACATGAGCGCCTCCTGCGGCCAGTCACCCGCCCAATTCGTCGGGGTGGTCGGCCCCGATGACGCCGCCGTTGCCGGCGCATCGTCGTCCAGGCGGAGCGAGGCCATATCATTACGGAGACTTTCGTGGCCGTCCCCGCTGGCGGTGGCGTGGCCGTGGCCATGGGTGGATCCGTCCTGGGCAGCAGTGCCCGACGAGCCCGAGGTTCCTGGCGGTGGTTGGACCTCGATCGTCGGCGACGGTTGGACGGTCTGCCTCGAAAACTCGGGCCCAAAGTCGAAGCCGTCGTCTGGGCTGACGAGCGGAATGCCGCTGCCGCTGCCACCCTTGGGGGTGGAGCCGCTGTTGCCTTGCGCTGGAGCGGAGACGTCCAGGTTCAGTGGCGGAGGGGCCGGCCGTTGTTGCTGGCCGGCGGCATCGCTTCGACCGTCAGAGGGACTTGTGGGCAGGGGCTCATGATACGCACCGTGGTTCAGAATCTCCTGGAAATGCTGCTCCTCCAGATCCTCCTGCGACGGGTACGGAGCATCAACCAGCTGGTGACGTCTCAGTTCCATGCTCGCTGGTGGCTGTGACGCTGGCACCGGCGCGCGGGACACTTGTTCGTGCTCGGGCACCGTGCTGGCTCGTCGCTGACTGCCGCTGCCTTCGATGCTTCCCGTCTTGGAGCGCCGGATATAGCGCCCGTGAGACTCGCCAGACTGCGTGTCGCCGCCGTCTGCATCCCGGATGCTGAACTGTGCAATTGTTCGCATCTTCCGGGTAACCCATGAGCCTAGGATTTTGCCTCGCTGCTTTTCTCCGAGGCGAGACCGCGGGAAGTCGCCTTGCGCTACAAACGCCACGATGTCAACAACAATCTGGTGGTCGTTGAGGATGGCATTGACGATGACCGGAACAAGGGACGCCAGGTACGATTTGCGCGTCACCTCGACAAGGACCACGACGAGTCCCCCCGCTTGGAATACGGCGCTGGACAAGTCAGCACATATGGGAACCTAGACAAGGGGACATGCACGTACCATCCACCGGGCACAATGTTTCGGTGACACCTTTCGACGGAAGCTTCAATGTCCATGGGGAAATGATTCAGCCCGTTGACCTCAAACGTCTCACCGATGCCGCCCAAAACAAACAGCACCTGCATCTCCACAGGCTGACCACCAGGGCCAATTGGTCGTGTCACCGTATGAAGGAACCCTAGATCACCAGTCCGGACATATTTCACGGATGTGTCGCCACCGACGATGCGCCCGTTAAACCTTTCCGCATCGAACTCCTGCTTGCTGCCATAGAAGGCATTGACGCAAGCATCTGACTGCACCCAAATCTCACCGTATTCGCCAACGCGGCATAGCATGCAAGTCTCGGGGTTGACGATCGCAATCTGCGTGTTCACCGGAACCATTCCTGAATCTTGGACGCGAAGGGCCGTCGGATCAACGTCCGGATCAACCGGGTACACCAATCCCCGCCGAAGGGCCCGCATGTCCAGGAAAAGCTCGATAGGTTCAATGCACATATACGATCGGGAGACGATCATCGGATTCAGCACGTGCGAATAGATCGTGTTGATGGCCGTACGGTCCAGTGCGGCCGAGGCAAAGTGCAGTCGCACCTTCTGGTCTGTGGACAATCCATTATGCATGAGCATCATTTCAGAACAAGTTTCCGGAGGAAGCGTCGCTCTTACACAAATCCACCCGCGGACGACCATCAGTCGCGATCATCAAATTCTTCAGCTCTTGCAGCTGGAAGCCCTTCGCCGTCATGGTGCTGATAGCGTAGTCCAGCATCTGCGTCGTCGCATATGTATCCTTAATCTTGTACCGCGCTAGCGTGACAAACAGCGATGTCGGATTCTGTGCAAAGTCGACGGGAGACACGAGGTACGTTGGAGCTCCTGTGGACGCTTCAATTAGCCGAACAAATTTCCTCTCGAGCTCGATTCTGAATACTGACCGATGTAGATTCCCATCAGGCATGTGTGTAAAAATCCCAAACCAACAGTGCTTCGGACACTTCCAAGAACCGGACGCGAGCTCGTCATTTGGCAAGTTTCCTTCTGCACCTTGCACATGGCCATGAGGGTGTCGTGATTCAGTTGAACGGAGATCCGCCTCTGGTCAGCCGTCCAGTAAGTCCAGATGATGGCCGGATGGGAGGTCTTCAACCAAGACTCCTGCACGACATATCCCAGGTCACGGCAGCTGTGAGACTGCTTTGGAGGCTTAGTCGTGTTGTAGATCGCCGGGACGCCAATACGGAGGACCTGGGCCGACTGCTTGATGTACTGTGACACTGACTTTTGCTTCAAGACGTGATCGACATCGTTGTTCACGATAATGGCTTTGACCCCGAAATCCGCCACGACATGCAGAAAAGCTGGCGCATCCTCGGAGAGTCGGTTCTGATCGATCGGCGCCATCGGGATAGCGATAACACCGAGGCAAAGGCAGGCGTGGACGGCATATACATACTCCTCCGAGTGTGTATACATCAGAATCAGATGATCGCCTGGTCGCACCTTGACTTTGTTCTTCAGATACGTGGCAACGCCAGCCACTTTACTGTCGAATTTCTTCCATGTGATGCCCTTCCCTTCGCGGCCCCGGCCATCAATCGAGCAGTAGCACAGTTCGTCGCCGTGTCGCGCTACGCGCCAGTGCAGCAGCGACACAATGTTGCTGAAATTGTTCAGCGGCGTCGATGTTCGATCGTCCATGACGACGTCCCGGTAGTCGACGCCCGAATATTGCTTGTCCTCCATGGCCAGCATTTCTTGTCTACTCGCCGAAGACGAGGGTGACCATAAGCCACCCACTGGGTCGACGCCCAGAGGCAGGTTCATCACCGCTCGATCAGCCCCGAACTTGACGTGCACGCAAGGTAAGGTCCCATTGTCAAACTCCTTGCGACAGAGCATGTTTCCGATCTCCTGTCGGCCATTCTTGACCACCCGAGGCAGTGTATTGGGTGCGGCGATCATCACGCAATACACGCGAAGATGATGCTCCTGGTACAGGACTTCCATACATCTCTCCGATATGGTCTCGAGAAGGGCCATATCCAGTTGGCGGGGAGGTCCACCGGATTGAGTGGGCGCCGTGGAGGCAGCATAAGATTCCAGTACCACGACGGGAAGATGTTCCTCGTTCACGAAAACGTCGAAGGCGGAACAGTCGTTCACCTTCGGAACATTTCTCATGATGCTGAGGATCAGGTGCTGGACGAAGAAGTATCGATGCTCTACAACTTCCTGCCCATGCTCGACCCACTCCACTTTCTGCCGCAGCCGATCTTCGTAGAGGCCCAAAACAAAAACTTTGCCGTCGATGATGCAGCCCAGAAGACCCGTCCTAAGAAATTCTGGTTCTACCAGCACCGGTGTTGGGTTCCCAGGCTCGAATTTGTACGGTCGCGCGTGGAAGATGGTCTCGGTGTGTTTGGGCAGCGCCCAGAATCCACCTGAGAGGGACGGGGAATCGACCCAGATCTCCCCAATCACATTTGGAGTGCACAGCAGATTGGTCTCTGGGTCAACGACGGCCAGCGTCGCATCCGGGATGGGATACCCAAAAGCACCCACACGGACTGTATTTGTCCGGGATTCGGCCTGTTTTCGAGCTTCCTCTCCCGTAGCAACGACGACAACCTCGTTAGACTTCAGGGCCTCTTTGTCAAGCAAGACCTCGGCTAGCTGGTTTTTATCATCATCTTGTTTCTGAGTAGTAACTGGCTTGCCGCCAAGCAAGCTGCTCCCAAACCCGTCGTTGTTGCTTTCTGTTTTCTTCTTCTTCTCTTCTTCCTCCGCCTGTTTTGACTCTTCACGCTCCTGGGAATGTGAAAGCGGACACCCCAGCCGTTCTTCTCCTCCCAACCAGTCCCGGACACTGATAACCATGCCGCCATGCTCCGGAAGGCAGAGCATCGGGGCGACAATTTCCCTTGCACGTGGATTCCGCATCGGTCTCAACCATCGATCCGCTAAGATTTCATGGAACTCGCAGTCCACTGTGAGCGTATCAATGAGGCAGAGCTTAACGCTGGAGAAGTTTGGCTCTGAATTCTTTTTGAAATGCCGCGTGCTCATGGGGTCCTGTTGGTAATTGTACGCCACGCGTTTCAAGCCGGGGTAGTCTGCAGCCATGATGGTCGCCCGGTATTTGGTGATCAAGTGCGCATACAAACCAGGGGTTTCCAGCGCTTGTTGTTCTAGCCACACAGTGGTATGCCCTCCATATACAGTGAGAAGCACACCGAGGATCATACCAATGCCTTGTCTGGGATCCATGTAGCTAATCAGTGTTTCTCCATGCGGAAGGCGTGTCTGCTGGGCCGATTTGCCTTGTTCACCAGGAGCAGAGGCCACAATGGCGCTGAGACATGCCATCTGGTGCATGATAGTTCGATGGCTCATCACAACACCGCGGAGATCCCCCGTCGGTGCCCTCGAGAACTCGATATATGCCAAGTCAGGAACGGCAAGAGGAGGTGTGTCGTCCTTTTTCTTGGGATGGTAACTCCCGAATTCATTGGTCTTCCACCACTCTACCCCTCTGGGCCACTGGAGCTTGTGCGCGGCGATGTCGCGCTGGAAGGCCTTGAGATTGTTCTCAGTGGTCAAGGCAAGATGCGCCTGGGTGGACGTGAGGATGACGTTGAGACTCGCATAGTCCTCAAGGTTGTTGATGGGCACCGCAACAACCCCGGCAATGAAGCATCCCATCAGGGCGACCGCGAACTCGATGATCTCGGTATCCCGATACACCAGAGCGACTCGATCCCCGCGATACAGGTTGCTTTTATCGCGAATGATTTGGGCAACTTTCTCCGCGCGGCTGGCAAGTTTTTCCCAGGTAATGGAGGCAGTCTCCTTGCCTTTCTGGTCCAACACCCAGTAGGCGGGCTGTTTGGGGTGTTTGCGAGCGCGATGACGCAGCACCGCGGGAATGTTGTCGAAACTCGACATGTTCGTGTTGGCATCATGTGGATCCTGTGCCGTGATTTGGGCATCGCGCGGTTCTAACGGCATCAAATGATCTAACATGACTCCTGGCGACATTTCCGGAGCGGGCGCCATTGGTGGCGGCGCGTTAGCCGACGGAGAGAACGCGTCCGAATGTGAATAGCGATGAAAGCCTCCACCATAGCTTTCTCTGTGGTCGTCATTTTGGTGACCGGCAAAGTCTGAAAAGTACGCTTGCGAATCCACCATGGTCGACTGCCTCGTGTGACCGCCGCTCGGATCATAGAGATCCTGCACTGGCTGGTCATATTGGGCGTCATAATGCATCTCCGGATTGAAGGCATAGTTCTGACTCAGCAAGGTCGCCGTACGAGAATTCTCATTGCTGGTTTGAGGAGGAGGTTGTTTCGGGAGGAAAAGGGAGTCCACGGACGTCCTGGATGCGGCACGCTCCGGTAGCTGTAGGGAGGCCGGCTCCTGCAAGCGAACCGGAATAAGTTTCTTCGTTGATTACAGCACAAGCATGTATGTCGCGCTCACCTGTGCTCCCGGATACTGATAGCCGTCGCCGCCGGGATAGCTCGAATATCCCTGGACCGAATGGCGCTGCGGACTGTGAACATTGATAACCGGTCCTTGAGAGCCACTGCCATCCTGTCCGAAGTAGTAAGAGTACAGCTGTGCTTTGCGCTTCTGATACCTGCATGCGTGGTAAGCATATGCGACTCAGAGGGATGATGCGTTTGTGTTGCCCCGCGGCACCGGGCGAAGACCGCGGGCGCATCGATCTAGGAGGAGCTTGTCGAGGCGCGCGTACCCTTTCTCCGTGATGTCACCTTCCTAACGATCGCGAATGAGGTTAGACTCCGAAGCAACACGGGTCAAGAAATACGTAGAGGCCATGAGAAACGTACCTCCAATTCGCGCTCCAGTTCCTCGAGCGCCGCACGGAACTCCGGGTTGTCTTCGGCCATGGTTGTTCTGTGCACAGCCAATATTGGGATTCTTAACAGATCATCCGAGAGCGCATGGGATGCAGCCAACCCGGGATCACCACTCCTACATGGAGGACTGCAGGCCGTGGTCAGAGCCAAAGAGTGACTAGTAGAGCGAGACGGAGCGGGACCGTAACGGTCGGCCGGGCCGCCGCGGGTGTCAGTGTCTCACGTGAGCGAGGGGAAGTTCTTGCGTTGGGAGGTCAAGATGAAGGCGACAGCGACTAAAAATGAGTTCCTGGTAACTACTGGTTGAATCGTATAGAAGATGTCCAACGCTGGAGACCGTCGCTGCGATGATGTGAATGACTTTCAAGGAGTCGACCGATGGAGGCCTATCACTGAGGGCTGACTATGAATCCAAATATATGTATGTATGTACCTCCGCCAGGCCAGGAATCCGCCCTCATATATGATTCTCTACTACTTATCCTCCATGTTTCATCGAGTCTGTGTATTTTAAAGATTCTGATCTGGTCGACCGTAGGGGCCTGTCATGTCTCAGACGGAGACGGAGACTTGCGCGACTCGCCCTCAGGGCGCATGAACAATGAGATGGTGAAAGTGCCAGGATTGGATCCAGAGCGCGATAAATCACCGCATGATCAATTGCCAGCAACGGTATATTTGAGTAGTCTGGGTATCGATTTCATCCTAAGTCATGCTACGTCAAGTCCAAGTGATCAACTTGAATTGTGGTGCCGATGATCAAACGGCCGGAATTGAAAACGAGAGTAAAGTTACGAGGGAAATGCGAAGGATGACATAAGCGGGTGTAAAGCTGAGTAAGCAGTCCCAATAGGGTTAAGCTGGATCACCTGACTAGAAAGGCATGATTGGCTTAGGAATTCGATGCTCCACACACACAAACGGCAATCCGCTAAGCGAGCCACACCAGCAAATTCCTTCTGCTCAGCGTCCAATTTCCATCGACGACCGCTCACGCTCGACGCTCTGCCTGTCCTTCTCGACAATCGACAACAGCGTCCACCATGTCCGACACCGGCGAAGTTGAGGTCGAGAGCCCGGTTGGCTACTCCAACGTCATCCCCAAGGACGTCCAGACCGACTCCATCAAGCTCTTCGGCAAATGGAGCTATGTGAGTATCCTGGCGCAACATTGGCCATTGCTGGCAGAAATGGCCAGGTGCGGAAGAAAAGGGATACTGATTGTACACAGGATGATGTCGAAATCAGGGACATTTCCTTGACGTATGTGAATTCGCTCGAGATTCGTCGAATGCAAATGACAACGCGCGTGGACAATGACTAACGCCGGATTGTGCCGTACAGCGACTACATTCAGATCCGCTCGCCGGTCTACCTGCCGCACTCCGCCGGTCGCTATGCTTCGAAGCGGTTCCGCAAGGCCCAATGCCCGATCGTCGAGAGGTAATGCACCCGTGGGCGCTCGGATGTACACTGGAAATTTGGTGCTAACGCATCGGGCGACTTGTAGACTGACCAATTCGATCATGATGAACGGCCGCAACAACGGCAAGAAGCTCAAGGCCGTTCGCATCGTCGCTCACACTTTTGAGATTGTACGTGTCATTGCTCTCGTTTGAAGATACATGGGACCGCTATTCTGACTCTGCTCCCGCGAATAGATCCATCTCATCACCGACCAGAACCCTCTGCAGGTCTGCGTTGATGCCATTGTCAACTGCGGCCCTCGGTACGAAATTCGGTTTTCCCTCAAAGCTCAGTACAGTGGAACTAATCATCTGCCGACAGTGAGGACTCCACCCGTATCGGCAGCGCCGGTACTGTGCGACGACAGGCCGTCGATGTTTCTCCGCTCCGCCGTGTCAACCAGGCCATTGCTCTGCTGACGATTGGTGCTCGTGAGGCCGCTTTCCGCAACGTCAAGTCCATCGCGGAGTGCTTGGCGTATGTAATCCCGCCGCTCGTTGACCTGAAAGAATACTAACTTCGGGTTTAGTGAGGAGCTCATCAACGCCGCCAAGGGCAGCTCGAACTCCTACGCCATCAAGAAGAAGGACGAGCTGGAGCGTGTCGCCAAGAGCAACCGGTAAAGGGATTCCTGGGTGTTTTGTGGTTGCTTTGGGTCTTTCTTTGCGGGTTCGTCAGGTTCCATCATGTACGCGGCTGTGTAGGAATAAAGCAGCCCGGAGACGCAGGACTAGAAAATATGTGGTCGGCTGTCGTCACGTTGAATGCTATCATGAAAAGTTGATATGCACATGTCTTCTACTCGTAGGGTGAGGCCGATCGAACGTTCAACTGCCGGAAGCAAGTAGTAAAGCAATTGGAACGGAGTAATGCTTTTCCAAGACTAAATTTCCGTATATTGTTCCATGAAGTACGGAGTACTGCGTAGAGAATCCGATGATGGTGTTGGCATTAAGGCGTTGATAACGAATGCCGCTATCAACTCGGATTGATTCGATGGATGGATCTGATAAACCGGCGACAAAAAAAAAATTCAACATCAACTCTTCATCCACGATCGACCTGAATTCTCAACAACCAGCAATTCCAGCGCCATGGGCAAGAGAAAACTCGGCGCGCTGGAAAAAGTCGAGGCAGATTTGTAGGTTTGCCAGACGACGACCCCCTTGAATGACAGCGGCGGCTGATCAAATTCTTACTCTAGGCCCAATCTCCAGCAAAAAATCCGACGCGATCCTCAGTGAGTAGACTCGAGTTGCAATAGCGATAATCGCGATCGCGGGCGCTAATTGAATCACCGTGCAGGTCCTACGTGGAGGATTTCCTCTCGCAGTACTATCAGTATGAGAGCCATCGCGAAATCGTCATGGCTGCGCCCTCCGGCAGCGCGGAGGCCGGCCTCATCTCTCTCCGGGAGCTCATCGATTTCATCGCGCATGTGGCCGACTGCTATCGCGACATCACGAAAGACTTTCCACAGCAGTTGATGGACATGCTCATGCAGCACCATACGGTTCTGGAGCCGGAACTCCGAGAGAAGATCGTTACAAGCCTGGTGCTGCTGAGGAAGAAAGACATTATTGACTCGATAGCGTATGAATCCATCAGAGTCCCCGTGATGATTTGCTGCGTTGCTAAACTGGTGTCGTGTCTAGTCTTCTCAATACCCTCTTCCCCATCCTCATCTCCACCCCGAGTAAAACCCTGCGAGAGCTCCTCTTCAACAAGATCCTGTCCGACCTGCGAGCGTCCAATGCTAAGGCTACGAATCACAAGCTCAACCGGACCATGCAGACTGTTCTTTACAATCTTGTCACCTCCGACCGGACATCGCCTAAGGCGCTCTGGGCGATCAGGATCACGCGGGAGCTGTGGAAGCGCCAGGTCTGGACAGAAGCCAAGGCCGTTGAGATTATGAAGGAGGCAGCGCTAGCGGACAACGAGAAAGTGATCGTCGGCGGCGTCCGCTTCTTCTTGGGGAGCGACAAGGAGCGCGAGGAGTTGGACGATGAGAGCAGCGAAGAGGAAATTGATATCGGCCGGATTCGGCACCAGACTGGCATCAATAAGAAGACCAAGAAAAAACAACGGCAGCTTGAAAAAGCGGTAGCGACTGTGAAGAGGAAGCAGAGGAAGAAGAACCAGCCTCATTTGCTGAACTTTTCAGCTCTACATCTCCTCTACGATTCTCAGAGTTTCGCGGAAAATTTGTTTGAAAAGCACTTGCAGAATACCAAGTCGAAACTCAACCTCGAGCAGAAGCTGCTGGTGCTGCAGTTGGTGTCGCGCTTGGTTGGTCTGCATAAGCTGACCATTATCCATCTCTACTCGTACTTTCAAAAGTACCTGACACCGCGTCAACCATCGGTCACGTCGTTTCTGGCTTCTCTGGCTCAAGCTACACATAACCTCGTACCCCCTGATATGATCGAACCGTTGATCCAAAAGATCGCCAACGAGTTTGTGACCGAAGCGGCCGCTGCGGAGGTTGCTTCAGCTGGTCTGAACGCCATCCGTGAGATCTGTGTTCGACAGCCACTGGCCATGAACGAGACATTACTGCAAGACTTGGTACTCTACCGAAAGAGTAAGGATAAGGGCGTTATGATGGCGGCCAAGAGTCTACTAGGTCTTTATCGAGAGGTGAATCCAGAGTTGCTGAAACGGCGCGACCGAGGGAAAGACGCGACACTGGCCTTGATGTCTGGGGAGCAGAAAGAAATTCGCTTTGGTGAAGAAGCGCCGGGAGAAATCGAAGGCATCGAGCTGCTTGAGAAGTGGAAAGAGGAGGAGCGACGCAAGAAGCGAGCAGAGAAAGGATTGCCTCCTGACGGGGATGACGAGGAAGAGGAAGATGAGGAAGCAGGTTGGGACAAGTGGGACGTGGAGGAAGATGATAGTGATGATTCTGGTAGCTGGATTGACGTCGAGAGCGACGAGGACATTGTCTTGAGTGACTCTGACGATGATGAACGTCCGAGCAAGAAACTCAAGCAGGATGATGAGACGTCTACAACGGTGGCGGAAAGTGGTCAAGGAACGACCAATAACCCGCAAGAAACCGGCAGCAAGCCAGTCAGCAAGCTCGCAACGACTAAGATTCTCACGCCCGCCGACCTGGCCAAACTGGCGGAGCTCCGCCAGACCGCAGCCGTGACGGCGCAGCTTCCGTCTGTCAAGGCACAACGCGCAAAAGCCGCCAGGCTCGCCGCCGCCCAGCGCCACGCGGATGACCCACTGACAGCCGAAGAAATTGAGAGAATGTCGGCCTCCAAGGCCAAGCAGACTCGAGAGGAGCGAATCGCGCACGCCAAGGAGAACAAGCCGGATCGGTCCGAGTTCAAGAGCAAGGCGGCGCGCAAGAAGGAGCGCAAGGAGCAAGAAGGGAAGAGCTTGACGAACAAGGAAAAGGCACGCAAGAAGAACGTATTGATGACACTAGGCAAAGCGAGGGCGAAGAGCAAACGCAGCCTTATCGAGACGCGAAAAGCGCTGAAAGCTCATCGCGAGCGGCAAAAAAGAGGAGGGCGACGGGGGAATTGGTGATCCTAACGTGTTATGTACATTCATTCTTCATTGCCTACCCCCAATACATGCCCCGAATATCAGGACAGAACGGATGCTTAAAGTACTTAACCCTAAGCCTTGAGCCCTTGGTAAGCACAGAATAATAACTAAATCACGTGATAGCATTCCGGAAAAGGTTATATGGCAGTCGCGTCAGTATCCGCGTAAAAGCGCGTCACAGCGCGCCCAGCCTCCTCTTTGCTCTTTATCCACTTCACTCCCGAAGGAAACTAGCCCATGTCCTCGAAGATCACGGTTCTTCGCCCTCGAGCAAGCACACAGTTTCATTCCCAAGATGTCCCAACCAGCAGCAACCATGCACTCGTCCAAGAAGCGCCGATTCCAGCCCCGCATCACGAATTACTTCTCTTCCTCAACGACAACGACGGGGAATACCAGCGAATGTGACGAACATGATTCCAGCACTTCGTACGACAATTACTCCCTACCAACCCACAGTGTCACGCCCATACTCGCACCGGACATTCTCTCAGGGCTCTTGGGCGTGGGCGCCCGGGTACGCAAGTCGGTCGCGGAGGGCTACAAGACGGAGCAGTCGCTCGCGCGTCAGAAGAAGCTGAACGAATATCCATACCCTACTACGTCATTGCCGGAAAATAGCAGTGGCGGTCGGTGCTACGCGGAGCTGGAGCCGTTCTGCGGCATTCATAAGATTGGGAACTACGCTGTGCAGACGTTTCCGCGACCGCTGGAGGAGTACGACGCTAATGATGGTCGGACTGTTGTCAATGACGAGGGGGACGAGTTTTCGATCCCGTCGAGTAGCCAGGAGTCGATGGCCTCACAGTCGAGCAACATGAGCAACAAGCGGCCCCTTGCGATGGTCCACTCGGATGATGAGGACGAGGAAAACGAGGCAACAACCCCGGGCTCGGACGGTGTCGCTCTGCCATCTCACCGACCAATCTACACACGCGCACGTCAACAACAACACAGACGTGTCTTCCGAAGTTCCAGGATAGGGAAACCCGCCGCGCTGTCTATGCAAAGCGTACCCCAGGCCAGTGGCCCGGACACGACGGCAATGGACATGGACGAGGATTTCGGCGAGGCCACGTTTCTGCGTAGCAGGGAGGAGGTTGATTTTTGAGTGCCGCAAGGCGTCGAAGTGGTGTCACCTTTTCCTACATTGATTGCATCATGTTCGCTTCGTTTTGCATTATTTTATTTTTTTTGTCTTGTACTTGATGGAGCTGAATTGGACTCAAGGGACGGGTGTTTGGCGTTGGATGGGGAGTGTGCTCATGGGATTGTTCCGACTGTTCTTTGTCCTGGTGGTTTGTTCTATGCGGTATGCTGAAATGAATACGCCTGTATCAAACATTCTGACGGCATAAAATGGAATACTGCGGAATTCCAGCGAGTGAACCGCGACATACGAAGTACAACAGTTCGGTCTAATAATTAACACGACCAACAGAGGTTAACCACTCCGCTTAGTATACAGGCCAAACCATATATCATGCATAAACACCTCATTAACGATTATAGTTCATCCTTGACTGACGGCGTCGCCGATGTGGATGATGACGATGACGATGACGTCGCATTCTTCGCGCCCTTGCTCCTCTTCTCCTTCCCTTTGTCCTTCTTGCCTTCGCTCTTCCCCTTGGGCTGCTGCTCCGCCTTTATGTAAATCTGGCGCAGAGCGCGCTGAATCTCCTGTGCGCGCTGCGAAATGTCGGCCACCGTGAGGACGGGGTCGTCAGAGGCCTTGAGCGTCGACTGTTTCTCACGCTGAGTAGTGAGCCATTCGCTAGCGGAATTGAGGACTTGCTGCAGGCGATTCAGATCTGCGGGAGTGTAGAGCGTGTATGTTGGCGTGGAGGATGATGGTGGTGCTGAGGATGTGTCGGATGAAGTTTCGCTCCTGCTGCTGCTGCTGGCGTACGGATCCTCGTCTAGATCGGACTCGTTGGTGGCAGCGGCGGAGGTGCTGGTCTCGCTGCTGGCGGATTGTTCGGAGCTGGAGCTAGAGCTCGACGCCGACCGCGCCGAGGAAAACGCTTCCTCATCCGCCTTGATCTGCTGCGTGACCATCTCCAGCACCGACTTTGCCCCCTCGAGAAGCTTCTCAAGTTGAGCAACCTGGTCGTCCCGCGCCGCGTGTTCTTCCTTCCTGCGGACTGCCGGGTCGACGATATCCCTCAAAGATGACAGTTTCTCCTTCAAAGCCTTGATCTTCGCTTGTTGGCCATCCCCGTAGAGCCAGTCGTTGACATCTTCCAGCCGTCCTTTGAGCGTGGCAGCTTGTCCGTCCTTGAGCGCGATGACAAAATCCTCATCTTCCAGCAAGCCCCGGGCGTGGTAAACGAATGCTTCCAACTCATTGAACGCTTCCTCGCGCTGTACTCGCTCGCGATCCGCCGCATCGAATGCAGCCAGACGCTTCTTGATTCGGCTTAACTCCGCACCTGACAATGGTGGTCGTCCGAGTGGTGAGGATTTGAGGGCGATCTGAATGGTCTCAACTTTCACCTTTGCTTCGTTGTTTGCCTTGGATTCAGTTGCGTTGGCTGCACTCGACTTTTCTGTGCCTGACGAGGTCGAGGTCGAGGCTGAGGTTGATTGTTCCTGGGATGTAACAGATTCTGGTGTTTCGCTCTTCTCCTCTGCAAGTGGCTTTTGCTCGTCTTTCTTCGAGCCGAGCCCGAAAAATCCTTTGACATCGTCCATGACGCTAGTCTTCTTGCTCTGATCAACCTCGCAGCTGACGGAACCAGCGACAACCTCCGGCTGGCCATCCGTCGGGCTCAGACGAACAGTGAACTTTGTGGTGACATTAGCGGGTGCGCACCCAAACTGACTCTTCAGCTTTGCCACGGACGCGGTCAAGTTTTGAGTCGCAACGCTTGTAACCGGAACCTCAACAGGGTCGTCTCCCGCCGGAATCAGCTGGTAGAATCGGAACTCAAAGTCCTCCAGGTTCTTGACAGTGACTTCTTTCTCCACACCGGCCAGCGAAGTTGAAGTGAACAGTTTTTGCTGCCTTTCCTTGCCATCTGAGGTCCATTCCACTTTGATGGTGTAATAGCCAGCGTCGGCCGTACGAATATCCTTGACTCTGAAACTCGGACTCAACGCGGCCCCCTTGAATGCCGCTCCAAAAGCAGCGGCCTCGTCGGCATTTACACTATTCCTGAGCTTCTTGGAATCTCCAACGGCCTGCTCAAGCTGTTTTTGAACGAATGGCGTCCGAGTCAGCCCGCCATGGAGGATCACTGAAGTGATCTTGTCAATTCCCAGGCCAGCCGCTGCCAAAGCATCATCCAAAGGTTTCCGAACACGACTAGCATGCGCCTCGGCTAGTTTCTCGAAGTCTGAACGTTTCAGGTCGTATCTGATCGTCACGTCATCATCAAACACGCCTTCCAAAGTCGACCCAGTCTCTGTATTTGCGCTCAGAATGTGTCGGACTTTTCCGGCCTCCTTCCACAACTTGGCCATGGCCTTTCCATGAGCCTTGATATCGGCTTCGGTTGTTCCCTCTCTTAACTTGTTACTCGCGAGTAACTTGTCTACCATATCATCCACAATGAGCTGATTCAAGGAGTCGCCACCGAGAGTCCTGTCGTGCCCCGTGCCCAAGACATGGACCTCTTGAACTGTCTTGTTAAAGCGTCCAAGCTCCTTGATAGTACGGCTCTGGAACCGTAGAACAGTGGCGGTCGTGGACCCAGCGCCCGAGTCGTAAACAACATGATACTCAGGATCCTGACCTTCTGTAACGCTGGGGAAAGTCCGGGTCGTTGCGTAGTTGAGTCCCACGGCCAGGCCATCGCTGATCAATGCTTCCACGTTCAGACCCGCGAGTTCCGCTGCCAACTTGACGCTCCTTTTTTCTTCTGCAGTATAAAAGTTCGGGTAGGTGATAACGACATCCTCAACAACGCTGCCCTCTCCAGCAAAGTTTTCAGCGTTCACTTTGATCTGCTTCAGGAGCATGGCAAGTATCTCCTCAACCATAAAGGCATCCTTGCCCTCGGAGCCTCCTAATTTGTTACTCCGCAGCCCGACGGTATCCCTGTCTCCGGGCGCTCGCTCAAGGCGTAGAGCCGGATACCGGCTCTTGTAAAGATCGATAATACCGTCGTTGTCTGCGAATGAGACCCCGAGGAGGGTCTTCAAGTTGATATAAACATCATCTGGGAATCGCGGCGCGAGGGCGAGCGCATCACCACCGTAGAACCGTTCGGGAAAGACGGCGTCACTCTCACGGGCAGGCTTGAACGCGACTGCGGCAGATTCCTTGCGCTTCGAATCCTTCGTCGGCACTATCTCCAGCGGGATGCCAGGCTTCACTAGGACGGCTGTCAAGTATTCGGTCCCGAAATCGATGCCCAGCACGGCAGAACCCGCTGCCGACGCTGGCGTAGCAAAGCAGAGGAAGAATATCAGGAGCGGCGCGATAAGGAGAGTGAAGAACGGGGCGGACGTTAAACGTGGCCCGTTTCTTCGGCGAGCGTGCGTCTGCATGGTGATCTGAGTATATTGCTGTTCGCCGGGACTTGCGCCCTGTTTGCTGCTCAATGGCACCGTAACAGCATGCAGCGACTTGAGATTCCCTGAAGTCTGGCAGTTCTCAGGATCGAATCTCGAGAAATCAGCGAAGACAGTTCAAATGGGACTAGGTTATGTAGGAACTAGCTCCGAACAATGCGTGGAATCGAGTGTTTCAGACGCATCAAAGACTCTAGAATAGGTATTGGAGCAAGACGAGAACGTTTCTAAGGCTGCTCAAGATTTCCAGCCATCTTTGGGGACAAGTGTCCGAAACAAACCATGTGGACACCAGCTTCGAACAATCCAGAGAGGACACTTTGCGTCTTTGCCATCGAGGTCCAGTAAGCCTATCTCAGATGCAAACATTTCCAAACATGGAATGTTTGCATTGACTACCTAGGTTAGATTCTCATTTGTCAAATGCCCATGGTCTTCGACTCTACGGAGCTTAATCATCACCCGAATCCGAGTCACTCATCCACCCGTTGTCGTACTGTTCTCGAAGTTCTCCCAAGCCATTTACGAGCGCCTCTCGTTCATCGATTCCAACGGTTCGCGTAGCCACGGTCTGCAGCTCCTTCAGTGAATCACGAACTCTTGTCGTGGTTGACAGAGCGGCCAAAATATTGACACCAGATTCCGATTGGAATGTAGGAAGCATATCCCGAGGATAACTATCGAGGAAAGGGAATCGTAATGGAGCCGTATATCTAGCGAACGACTGGATTAGTATTTGTACCGACTGAAAATAGTAAAGTTCCATGACGTACTTTGCAACCTCTGGTTTGGAAGCGTAAACCGGTAGCTTTCGTTCTAACTCTGTATCTGTTTCGGGGGGCTCGTCGCGCTTGCCAGCTGGAGAGTCTCCACGGAATACTTGGATTTGAGTGAAAACGCTGGAGCTGCCGGATGACGTGCCCTGGAAAGTATGATCGATATCAAAGCCTGTGATTGCTTCGTCTGATTCGAAGAAACTTGCCAATAATATCTCGCTCTGCTGAGCATTCAGGAATGAAGACTGTAAAGAGAAGATTGTCTGCGTTCCTCCACTCTGACCAGCCAATGCAGCCTCGAAATCGTGATTTCGGCGAAGTCGCGCCGGCAAGGTAACAGTTTCAATTGCTGCTGCGACAAGGGCAGAAGTATACCATTGTGATCGAGGATCAATGGAAACATAGCCGGGAAGCGAACGGGGAGGATCAATGATAGGGCAATATAAAGATGCCTGCGGCGCGATGGCACATAATGTCCTGGCCGTATTCGACATTTTTAGGAGCTGCTTTTGCTATAGAGTGGATTGTTAGAAAGCAGCAAGACTGCTGGAGATATTCTACGTACCCGTTGCTGTTTGGCTCCGTCTTCCACCGCCCATACCCAAACTCCAGTTTTTGCATATTCATCTCTCAATCTATCGATGTACCTCGCCGCAAATCCACCCCAAGAATCATCAGATCCAGTAAATATCTGAAGAGCACCAAGCTGATCGCACTCTTCGGCAAAGGGCCGGACGTCTCGATCTAGCAAGTCGTGCTCTTTATCCAAATCCCGGAACAGATCTTCCCCAGTTGTCCAGTTGTCAAAGGGCATCAACTGGGAGTGAAGCTCATATTCGTTAAGTTGGACTATGGAACGAGGATGATAGAACAGTCTATTGAAATCGGACCAGTACCTTACGGTGTCTGATTTGAGCGGCGGAGGAGTGGTACCCTCATCCAGACTCTTCTGGTACTCTGCTTTCGGGATTTCTGGCTGCTTTTCAACAACCTGGGTGCCATCCCTGGAGGATAATAGTCAGTTGCGAATCCGATTCTGCAGTTTACCTACTTACCACAGGGCGGCGGGGACATCATCGTCCGATTCGTACAAGGCATTGTATTTACGCAGAGTGCCGAAGCCGCCTTTCAAGTCATAGATCAATGTCCGGGGAGTGAAAGTCTCGCTACCATCGGCACCGATGCCAGGGCGAAAATGGACATCGTGATCTATCGGAGACTGCTCGTTCTCGCCATAGGTGAAATATGATTCCTAGTCAAAACGTCAGAGCAGGAACTTGCAGAAGAATATGTACATGCAGAAGAACCTGAATATTCCAGAAATGGGTAGCAATGTAATTGCTTCGCTGGCCTAGCTGGAGGGTGATCACTTCATGCATTCTGAGCCAAGAGAGGGCGTAGCATCTTCCAAAAGGTATCGATCAATGAGCCAACAACACTTTTCTACCGCGGGGTGATCGTGATAAGAAACGATAAGCTACTTTTGTTATTCACGTGACATCTACAAGCACGTGGACAGCATATCACGTGACTGTTGCTCCGGCAACCAAGCGCCAAGGCGCAGGGTTCACCACACCGGGACGCGGGCGCCTCCTGTTGTGTTGTCTTTCGTTCCGCCAAAAACACACACCTGGATCGGTAACTCGACCCTGGCAAAGCGACAACTGAGGTTTAGCTTGCTCAATCACACTGCACATCTACCGTCTCTTGTCATGACACAGTTGCTAGCGTCTTGACAATTCACGTCGCAATGGATTCATCACCAGGCTCGACATCCCTCTCACCCACAAAGGGGCCTCTGTTCCCCACGACGCCGGAACGAATGAACCAACAAAAATTCGCAGCATCACCATCAATATTCTCCGATGACAAGCGTTCGCCGGGCAAACAGTCAGACGTCCAGGCGAAAATCGCCATGTTGAACAATCTCTCTCGCCTTGGAAGTTCGACCGGAAGTACTGGTCCGTCGCAGAACCATAAGCCGGCTTCAGCGACATCGGCAGCCGCACTGCAACGAGCTATTCTGGGCCGCGAAGAAGCGGAAGCAGCGCTTGCCACGGTCAAGGCAGAGCTGGAGGATGCGAAAGATCGGGAACGAGATATCAGCAAACGGCTAGAATCACTGCTCGAAGAATTGCAGGCAACGAAGCAACGCCAAGCCCATGAGCGGTCGCTATTCGAAAAGGAGGTGCGCAAAGCGCGAAAAGAGGCGTTCCGCGCTAGTTCGACATTGGTCAAGGTTCAGGAGGAGTTGAAGTTGTGCAAGACAGAGATCAAAAGCCTCAAGGAAGAAATTCGTTTGGAAAGGGACTCCAAAGAAAAGGCGAAACAAGAAGCATTTGAACGTGCCTATGCATTGGCCGGATTGACAGAAGAACTTCAAGGGCTGAAAGACCAATTGAGATCCTTCGAAGCAGTCGCCCGATCAAACAAATGGCAAGCGCATGCGGTGCACATGAAACAGGAAGGCAGCGATCGGGACATGTCTCCGGGCGAAGAGGATGCTCCACGCCACCGTTCGCCTCGCAGACCGAAGCGAAGTGCAGATGCCATCGAGCTTCAAGGTTCGCCCTGCCGAGAGAGCAGCCATGAAGACGAGACGCCGCCGAAGAAGGCTCGACTCTCGCGCCGGACTTCGAACAAAGAAAACGAGGACCCGGATGTCGAGGAAGACCAAAACGATCTAATTGAACAGCTCCGAGCGGAAATTTGGTGGGAACAACGGCAACGACGGAGAGCTGAGGACATGATTCATTTTATGAAAATGGAGTGCCAGTTCAAGCGATGCTCATGCCGAATCGCGGAGGAGCAAGGCTATGAGTATGTGCATGATCGCGAATGGGCAGAAGCCCACCCTCAGCATCAGGTCAATCCCAATTTGGAGAACGAAGATTCAGGACCTCGCGACATGCCAGAAGACCATGTTGCATCACCGCAGTCACCAGCTGGCAGCCCCGCGTCAGCCATGACCCCGCCGACACCACATGAAAGGGACGATACGCAGATGTCCCGGCCCACCAAGGCATCGCGGGAGTCTATTGTGACTTTCTGCCCGGAAACCGGCACTTTCAAGACAGTCCCGTCGCCGCAGCATCCAAACACTCTCCATGGCCCACTGGAGCGGAGTCATACAGGGTCGCTTGTCCTTCCCAATGCTCATGAGCCCGACGAAGCATCGCCGGAAAATGAGCGATCGTCTACTCCGGAAGGCTATCCCCAATCTCATTACATGGATATCTCTACCACCCAGCCGAGTCATATCATGGGACCTTCATTCGGGCATCCCGATGAACCAGCCCCGTCGACCAGCAATGAGAACACTGTCGAGGACCGGCCGTGCAGTCGGAGATCCGCTATGACACCGGTAGAAGACTACCCCGGTACAACAGACCGGACCGTGCTCCAGACAGTACCGCTGCGGACCGAGGACCACCAGACCCGCGACCCGTCGGCCAAGATTCCTGGCACTCCAGTCACCCGCGAGGAAGCCCTGGCACAGATCCGCGCTCGAAGGGGACGGGCGCGCACAATGGTCAAACGTTCAGCCAGTGCCAACGCAGCGCCTCCTATCCGCACGGCCGGCGGAATGAACGTTCCGCCAATTCGAGGAACACAACGGATTCCTGGAGTTCGAGTCGGTTCTGAGACAAAGAGCGAGCCGGAGGTTCATGTCGGTGGTGATCGACGAAGAGACATCTCGGCGCATGTCAGCGCTCGACGACACTAATAGCCAACCCTGCTCCTTGGGCCTTTCGATTCCTTTTCTTTCCGTCTTTTGAAGTTTAGTTTTCTTTTTCATGGCTTCTTTTTTAGTACGGTTTGCTTGCTTTGTGAGTTAGTCGGGCGTTGGTGCAATGGTGCTTATCTCTTCCTTTTCCTCATGGCATCTTGTTGCATTGAGCATAAGGGCGGAGTATATCAGCAGCTCTTAGCGGACTTCCTTTTTGCATCTTGTCTCTTGTGTTTTTGGAGCTGGAAAACATGCATGACCCGCGTTAGAATGGGGTAGAATGGGGGGCGTTTGCATGGTTGCATGTGATATCCGTACCAAGATTGCTCGGGAGCAGCATGCCAGATGAATGGAATACCTCTAGGTTCGGGAGTCGCATGTCCAACAGTCAATCGTTTTTTTTTTTTTTTGCCATGTATTTTCGATAAAATACTCGCTCGCAACTTACACGCCTTTTCTCCTATTATTAGGAAGGCCTTTCACCGAGGCTTGAGCTTATAAGTATCCTGGCCGTTCAAGAACTAATATACTAACTCCAGTATGCTCGCTGAGAAGAAAGCCTCCTAGCAGGTCTTGTCCTCGAAACAGGAGATCGATATGGCCGGAATGGAGAAGAGTAGCGGGGGAAACCACGCTCGCACTCCAACCTCACCCAGACGTAATCAAACGCAGCAAAATTCCTCGACACGCACGGTGTCCTCGCGGAAAACGCAACAACATCTGCTTCAACAAGAGGCTCGTCGATACAGCCGGGGACTTCATGGAGGGTGATATTGCACCGATCGTACGGGGTAGTGCTCGAGACCCCAACTTCAACGGAAACAGAGCGAGAATCGACATTTCGGGGGGTTACATTGGGGACCGAGACGCACTCGCCGGCTTTGATGTCGACAGCCGGGGAGCGGATATTGGCGGCGGCAATGTCGCGGGGGTGGTGCTTTTGGTCATGTTTTTGCTCGGGTGATGGGATTGACGGGTCGAGCACGTCGAGTTCTCGAGGACAATTGCGATAAAAGTTCACCCAGACAGATCCGGTCGTGACGGCGGTCGTGAAGCACGTGCAGAGAAGGAAGACGAAAGAGAACTGGAAAAAATGATGCATTAGTAAGGGAACGATGGCTTAGAAAAAACACGAGGGCGTACGATGAGATGCATTGTTTATGACAGACGCGGTGAATGCCAAATCGAAAGGATTGGTTTCTGGCCACAAGGGTAGATCGTGTCTCTCCAAAATTAAGACTGCCACGAAGATTGAGAGGGAAAGACTGGAGAAAGATTGATTAAGTATTCCAGTCCTGTTTATCTGGCATGTTCATAGGGTAAATCTTCACGGAGATTAGTTCACAAATAGTTACACGAAACTTGGGTGGTTAATGTGTATATAGGGGCACTTCTGAAGATCTGGCGAACATGCCCATCGCATTCCAAAGCTGGCAGGCCACATTCCAAGTCGCGTGTTTATGTGGAATAAGCGGCTGCCGCCCGGAGTTATTTCTCAGATGGAATTTTGAGCAAAGCTCGATACTCAAGTTTGCGTTTGGGGAGTGGTCTATCGCGTGCCTTGATTACCTCGACGGTACCCATATATCTTGTAGCTGCTGGCATGGAACGTTACCGGGACTGTCGACCGGGGGATGCAGAGGGTGGTGTAAGTGTAGTCGTAAGGTGGGAACCAGTGAATGAAGCATGTCCTCCAACTCAATGAAACTGCGAGTTCTGCGGAGAACCTGTGGGAGACATTAGATAATACCAACCTATGCCTATACATGGCAGAAATGGTGATGTGATAAGTTGGACAAACGAGGGCCAGAATCCGGATGAGTAGGTTTTAGCAGACTTCGGTGCATCTTCAGACTCTTTCCTTTGTACTGTAACTCCTGCAGTTGGACCCTAACAAGTGACTTTAAGAGGAAGAACGCATCGGCAGGACCGAACTCCTGTCATATACTTGCCAGTGGCTATTGGTTTTCCAAGAGCGTCTGCTGTTGTTCCAGAATTAAACCTGTCGATGCTGGATACATACCCAGCAATTGGATTTTCAGTCGGATTGCCGAGTCAGCCTCAACGGAAGGGAAAACCGCCTTAGTCGAGCCTTGTCAAGCGCAACATAACGTCTGGGTTCAGCCAGTCAGTTGGAATGTTGGTACGTATACATGTCGAACCCCTCAACGAATCCTGCTTCTCACGGTGTTCTTTCAGTGTAATAATAACACGCCGATTTCGCTGCTGAATCGATTCAACAAGACAACGACACCTCGGCCATCAAGCCCGCCTTCAATTGCGCTTCGATACAATGTAATCTTCACCCCGATGCGAAAGAATGGTTGAGCTCCGAAGTCGAATGGCTGTGGAGGTGGCAAGATCTCAATCCTGAATGTCAATGGGCGAGTCTACCATTGACCGATTTTCATGGTGAGACGCGATTCGAGAGAGACTAGCTGGTTCTTTCTAGTAGCAAGCAGTGGCACTTGTTCTCTTGGGACAGGGAAGGTGGGAAAGTTTGGATTTTGTCCAGCCGTTACCAGACGTCAGCTGGATCCTCGGCTTCTCCGTTTTCTCTGTGAGTAGCAAAAATGCCTTCGAAGTCACATCGTCAGATCAGTTTCCAAGTGTTCTCTCCGGTCATCTTTCTGGCTGTTCGATAAAGGCGCTGTGGTTTCGCTCCGCAACTTGTTGCTAGCACGATGATTCTCATAGCCAAGCAGTTCCGCACTTCTGTCCTTGTTCTTGCAGCCTGCAGGGGGCCGCCGGATGCAGGTCCGTGAACACAATAACACGAAGTACAATATAGCTATTGTACGGCTGTGAAACTGACCAACCAGAAGCCTCTGAAGTAAAGGGTGTTGGGTATGGAGGCACTGAAAATCTGAACAATCCAAGTCCCCTGAAATGAACCTCCCAGTCATGCAGAACGTTATTTAACGGGCACCTGTCAAGCCCTTATCTCATAACCAAATCGAAATCTTCTAAGTAATCTACCGAGTCCTCTGTACGAGTACGGAGTAGTTGAATAGAACATGACGGCTACCGAGTCGTTACATAACCTACCTCTAGGTACCTAAGGTACGTACGAGTAGTAACTGCGCCTACTACGTAGTCCTTCTGTTCTGTTCTTAAGGATTAGTCAAAAAGCAGGAAAAATCTTGGCCCAAGAATCAGATAACCTTGGCGAGTTCGGTGCGAGTCATTCGGACTCGTAAAAGGTCCATTCCTTCCAGGTTCGGGCTGTTAGCTGGGTATATTAGGTACCTACTAATACATACTGTAGATGGTCATGATCAAAGCCTTAGTTAAGTAGTACGATTACTGTGAAATAAGATTTTAGGTTAAGTTACGGTTAATCATATCCATCCTCTCTCTACGGAGTACTCGTAGTCATATATGGATAAACATCCATGGCCGACTTAACTTCCCGAGCCACTAGGCCTACTCCCCCTTGGCCCCTAAACAATTAGAGAGGTGCTAGTGATTTGTCTTTGCAGCCATCTGAAACAGAATCAGAACCTTTGATTAATTTAACAGGTACATAGTACTCCGTACGGAACATATTTTAGGTATCCATAGTATGTAGGTGAGGAAGTTATTCGAAATTTCCACTTTGTCTCCCATCCAACAATTGAACTGGCATTTACATGCTGACTGGCCACATTCAGACGCTCTGTTCTCTGACAACGGACCGTACAGTGCGAGTAAGAAGAGTAGGAATAATTATGTGAACCAAAGCTGCACTTTCTGCGGAGTATCTACGGAGCACTCCATGAAGAATGGGATGTTCCATGGGCATAAGGTAGGCCTAACTGTCTCGTCAGCACTACTGTATACCCCGAACGCCCCGTCCTTTTTAGCCCCATCACCATGCCCTCCAACAGGATTCACGCAGGCAACAAGGTGCTGACACTGCTGAGAGTTTTCCGTACTGGACTTTCTATACCTGTCAATTAATGTGGTTGCTTTACTCCGTACTCCATAGATGGGGTACATTTCCATGTTGGATCATTTGAGTTGGATCCATGTTGGTCGCATGGAGTATAGTACATCCTCCATGCAAAAGTAGGTTATCTTAATACAGTAAATGATGAGATTCGCCAGTTATTGAGGTCGTGGGCCTGCTGTACTCCGTACATTGGATCTTCATGAAATTCATTGGTTAGCTGGATTGCAGGATCATCAGGGTCATAGCCTATCTGTCGGAAACCGCAGACCAGTGATCAGCTCCTTCAATCCTCCAGGAGAGTAGAGAACGTTAATGAGTTCACTTGGAAATTAGCGGTCTTCGTCTCTCAACTATAAAGCAAGCCCTTTCCCCCTTCATCGACGCAAGACATACGAGTACACTGCTTGAAGAGCTTTCTCACTGTTTCAAAGTGTCCAAGACGTTGCATCACATCATGAAGTTCTCAACCGCTGTCGCAACTCTTCTTCCTCTTCTGGCCTCAGTCGTGAGTGCCTATCCGCCGACTGACAAGTTTGTGGAGATCATTGCAGACGAAGCTGGGAACTGCGCTCTTCACTTCCACAATTGGGGGTCGAACGTGAGACCATGCAATGTCATCACTGAACCCATTGGAGTCCTTGACCAGGCCACGTCCAAATGCAAGGCTTTTGGTATGCCAGTTCCGTGCACCCTTTAAAGATCAACTATGCAAGCTGAGAACGCCTTCCACTGACTACGGTTGATAGACGGCTCGGCTCAATCTCCTCCGGTTCTATCCTGCCACGACACCGCCAACACTTTGATTTACAGTGGCCAGTATTACGGGGGTATCTACGCCGTTGGCACGAGTAGCGGGTTTGCGACCAGATTCCCTCTCGGGACCAAGCTCGGCTGTCGAACCTACCTGCTGCCTTATGAAAGCGATGAACAACCTGGTGGGGAATGGGTGCAGAATGGCTGCGATATCGATCCGCAACTTATCATGCCGTACACTCAGTGGTACAATCGCCACTGAAAATGGCTCCTAGTCTTCTCTCAGAACTAGGTAGCTGGTTCTCATGAAGTCCGTCGGCAACTGCATACGTGAATTCGTACGTTGGGGAGATGCCGGGTGAGATTGAGTGAGCATTCCCCAGGGCATGGATGCTGTTGTGCTAGTATGCACCTGTATGGTACCGTTGTGTACGGAGTACGTTGATAGTATGTATTCGTTAATAGTATGTATTACTAGTACTTCCATAACATGTATGCCAGATTACATCAGGGTGTGTTTGTTTGGGTTGTGCTTGACAGTCACCATCAATGGTGGTGAGTTGGACAGCAACACTCATGACAGATTTACTGTGTGCTGCACGAGAGCGCCGACTGGGATTTCCCTTACATGCCGGAGCTCCACCGCCGACAATTTCCGTCAAGCTAGCTTTTGCCATGACCATCAACAAGGCACAAGGAAAGTCCTTTTGGAGCATCTCGGCGTGGACTTTCGTCGATCTGTCTTCAGCCACGGTCAACTTTATGACCCAATGTCCCAAGCAACGAACGCATCTGAGATTACTGTCAAGACAAAGGATGGGGAAAGGCAAGTCCGGGATGTTGTCTTTGAGGAAGTTCTAAACCGTTTATAACGGAATCCTCATTGTCATTGCGATATTGTACTCTAAACTCTCTTCCGTAACGCTCAATCTGAAGATCCTGTGCCGCTCAGGTTCGGCTCTTCTCTAAAACCTCGCACCAACTTCCTGCCTCAGACCCCTGCCGTTGACCACACGAGCTCATGTCGCTTCTCCCTTCTGCCCATCCCCCTTGAATATCTTCACGAAGTGAGTTACTTCCAGCTGTTCAACTCTGCCAACACAGATGTATCAGGTTCTCCACTGCCTTTCAGCTTCTGATTGCCGTCTGTGACCCTTATGAGGATCTGCATTCGCTTTCAAACACCAGTCTGTCTCTTATCAAATCTGCATGATTCACACAGTCCTCTTTGCTTCTCCAAAGTGCGCTGACGATCCAGCTCCAGTACGACCTCTTGACCTACCTCAAAAAATAAATGGTCAGTAACCCTAACTTCGAAGCGGAGGAGTGCCGCATCTTTACGGTCCGATTTCATGTTTTCTACCTATCTGATGGGAAACGGGCAAAGTTTTGTCTGCTTCGACATACATTGTTGTTTACCTGGCAATGCAGGATGGAAGAATACTCCATTGCCCCGGTTAGGCGGCGGGGTGTTCGTCGAAGGCGCCATCATGGGTCTCTTCGAAGCCGCCGGGCGACGCTCTCCGATAGTTAGTAACGTCGAGACCTTGATATTTCTCAACACGCCGTCTGCTCCTCCACCTGCTCCCCCGCTCTCCGCGAACCCATCGCCTCCGACGTTTGCAGCCTTCCCTTCAAACTGTTGGTTCGTGTGCTGACCATCTTCCAGGCGCCAAAAACGCTTCAAACGGGTCAATCCACTAATGCACTCTCAGACAGACAGAGAGTGACTGGTGATGGCCTCAACGATCAGATAGATAATGATCAGCCAGCTGTCCTCTCTCTCGAGCTATAAAGCAGGCCATTGTCCCCCTTCGTCGGCCGATATATTCACTCCTGGAAACCAGCAAATGTTGGAGCTTCTGATTGATTAAAGGAATCGGAGATACCGCATCTCATCATGAAGTTCTTCTCGACCAGCGCCATCATTGTTTTTTCCTCTCCTGGCCTCAGTTTCCGGGGCAATTCTGGATCATAATCCGGAGGATGCGGGTTAGATGGAACTTGTTGCGGAGGCGGGAGGAAACTGCTACCTCAAATTCACGAATTCGGAACGAGAGAGAACCCATGCACTATGCGTACTGAGCGCATGAATTGGACTCGTTGATGGGCCATTTACACATGCAGAACTATTGGTAAGCCGAGAGCGTACTCAGTTGGGACGCGGTCCACTCCCTTGGAAGACAAATCGGTTGTCGAACCAACAAGGAATATTTTAGGTGGGAAGATGAATCACCAAGCCACTGCGTTCTTTTGCGCAAAGGGGCTGTGACATGAATCCTCCTCTCGTCGAAACCACAGGCATCGAATGGTACGATCGTCAGTGGTGATGGTCACATTTTTATTTTTTTCCAATTGGCTAGATTTTCGGTGAAATTCGATGACAACGCTGTGAATTATAGTATCCATCTGTTTACTCAGTCTTTAGGTTAAGCAACTATCGCGATAGGGAGAAATAGGAGGTAGCTACCTACTACTGCTAATTTACAGCATCGACTCTTTAACACAGACGCGATCATGTGCCATAGTCTGGGAAAATTGACCCTGAAGATCTCTTGCCTCTCTTGCCTCACTGCTAGAAGACTTGAACAATCAAGTAGACTGTTGCATCTGTGATCAATTTAGGGTTTGTTCACCAAAATCATCCATGTTGATCTTAGAGCCTCCACCAGGAATACTTGCAGCTAAAGCGCACTTGGGCGAGATGGTCGTGATCGCTGGACCAGAGGCTTGCCAACTAGTACTAATAGTACAACTATCTGGACGATGGTCGTTTCAAACGGTGGTCTTCAAGGATGCATCGATCTTGGCAGGTATTACCTCTTGCTTTCGAGTCGTAAGCTCCACGCTTGTGAGCTGAGCGAGTCAGTTGATCCCAAAAATCTTATCTTGCTACACAAGAGGCCTCTTCCAGTTTAATAACCATATTATCCATGACCCGTCATATAGAACTACTCGCACTGTATGAAGAGAGTCTTGATTGCTAGCTTGAAATACAATGCATACGGTGTTGATGCTCGTTATTTCATGAAACAAACTGTCCAGCGAACAGACCATGGATGCGGCCAGGCCGGCCACCCTTCTAAACATTCAACAATAACTATTTCCAGTCTGATTACGGACGAGTATTTCTGGCAAGACTTTGTAGAGCATTACAGATTTTTGAATCACACAAAGGTTCCGCCTGAGTGGATATAGTTGGGAGACTGGCAGTATGGATTGTTCGTTTGCTGGTGGCCTGGTCCTGGTAGGAACAGTCAGTACTATCCAAGCCGAGGAAACATCAAATTAAATGACTCGTACAGTGTCTCTACAAAGACACATCTTTGACAGTAGTACGCTTTGGGACTCTTGGGCAAGCCTTTTCCGCCCATGAACTTCAAGGGCTAGTTATCCGAACCGTGTTTCACTGAGTGGTATCTCTAAGTGACCACCGGGTGAACAAGGATTCCATCCTGCATGACAGCAAACGACTCGACGAAAGATTGGTCAACCACGTCTCCCTGGTTCTCGAGCTATAAATCAAACCGTCCTCCCTCTCCTTCGTTCACTCAACACACAAGCTACAGGAAGGTATCGAGCTTCAAAGCTTTCTCATTGATTCGCGGAATTGAAGACGCCAGCACATCGCATCATGAAGTTTTTCTCGACTCTCACCGCCGTTGTTCTTTTCCTTCTGGCCTCCGTCGTGAGCGCCGATCTGGACCACAACCCAGAGGGGGCCGGGTGGACAGAGCTAGTTGCGGACGCGGAAGGCAACTGCTACCTTCAGTTTACCGATTGGGGAACGGAAGGCTTCAAATGCAATGTTCGCACTGAGCGAATCGGGATCGTTGATCATGCCACGTACACATGCAAATCTATAGGTATGCCAGTACCAATCACGGATGGAAAGTATGCTAGTAGAGTCCTGATCGACTCACTATGAACAGATGGCGCAAGAGAATCCCCTGCAGTCCCCTCATGCAATTCCAACGTGGAAACCTATATTTTCAGTGGCGAAGGATGGGGTGGTTTCCGCCGCAAAGGTCTCATCAACGGCTGGGAGCCCGTATTCCCCCTTGGGGTTCAGATCGGTTGCCGGACATACCATCGAACCTTTATAAGCGTGGAAGAACCTCCCATGATATGGGCGCAGAGGGGCTGCGACATGGATCCCTCAATTGTCGAGGATGAAGGAGTTGAATGGTACGATCGGCAGTGGTGATAATGGCTGCTATTATCCGGAATTTAGTGAAGTTCGTTCACAAGTATGTTGTTTGTTCATTGGGAAGTGCCGAGTTTTGTTGAGCATCTTCATGTTAGATGCTTGTCAGATATACTCACGTATTCGTTACTCTCGTGTGCTACTTTAGCTGATATTACTTTTATCACTTTTCTATAATCAACTCACATTCAGCTTGTGAAAACGAGTCAACGATAGCAGACACTTCGTTGATGTGGCTATGGGGACTGTGAAATGTGTTGTAGACTTGTAATGAATCCAAGACTGGGGCGACATTTCTCAAATAGTATGATGAATGTCTGGCAGTTGATGACGCATGCAAAAGTAAGTAGTACCTGGTAGACAAGAACAGCTCTCTTCTGATTGATTCCCCTTAGTTGTAATACTACCTAGGTACTATGGAGTACTACTCTCTACTAGGTACCTACCTACCTCTAGGTGCTTAGTAGTAGGAGTAGTAGGTACTCTTAAGTTCAATGACTCCGTCTACAACATAGATAGTAGTGCTCACGCTCCAAATCTGAAGACAACTGCCCTGAACATCCTTTCTATACTCTAGAAATTGCATCAGAGCCAGAGGACATGAACAACCAAAGAGTTTGTTGCATAGTACTAGTACCTCGTACATAGAGTAGTCATAGCCATTTGGTCGATCTAGGGTTTGCATCGCAAGGCCTTTTTCAACGACGACATCATTGCTACAAGGCCGAAGAGTGAATAGCTACTACGGAGTAGGTACTCGTGAACTCCATGACGCAAATGATAAACGAAATACGGAATAATGACCGCACGGCCAAACCAAAAGTCTACCATTTACGTTTCGATTACTGTAGATCAATGTAGGAGTTTAGAGAACTCAGGCCAGATGTCTAGACGATGAAGTTCTCGGCTTTGGTCAGGGTTTCCGAATGTAACTCACCTTAGGTTAACAGACCTAAACTTGACCTGCGGAGGATTGTGCAGTTACTCAGTTACCGTACTCGTACAGTATTCACTGACGCAGTGGGGGTGTCCACCACCAAAGCCCCGCAGTAAGTATGTAACTTACGAGTAGTCTAACCGACTATGGCAAGTGGTGGCTCAACTTCCCTGTTTGAGAGCAGGACCGCTCGGAAAGCTATGATCGGACTTTGACTGGGAACGCTCCAAGAAGTTGTTGCTGGAGCTTTGTTGGAACTGGTAGGTACTGGAAACTGCTCGTACATACTTCACATCGATACATAGTACCTAATTGTTCATCCTGGAAAGAATCGATCAAGAGTACTAGGTACTCCAAGGAATGCCGGACTCGCCAACCTCTTCACGACAAAAAAGGTGCAGAACCGGGTGTCAACGTTGCCGATTAAGACGCCGAAAATGTATGCCAATCTCTGTGCCCATTGTCTCAAACCTGCTACGGTTCTGTACTGACTGACATCGATCGTAGGCGATGAGGGGAAACCCCGGTGTCGAAACTGCGTGGAAAAAGGGTTTCGGTGCGAATATGGGACAAAGCTGACGTTCTTGGAGAAAAACGTGAGGACATTGGAGTCAGAGCGTCGCGGTCGGGATCCGAAGAAGTATCCAAGCATAGAGGTAGGCCTACGGATTTGGCCCATAACTACGAAGTAGTGCTTAGCAGAAATTCGTCGTTGTGGAAGCTGACCAATGAGGGATTCTAGTTTGTGGACGGGAGGTTTCCGAGCAGCCCGACACAGCGCATTGAAAATAAAAAGCTGAGTACATCTCTCGACTCTTCCGGTGTAAAACATGGCGATGTTGTCACCAGCTCCATTCACACGACACCAGGGCAAGAACCCACACCCAGCGCGGGTTACCCTGTTACAATTACCGAGGATGACCCCTCGGATCGTTTGACCACATCGGAAGACGTCGCAGCCAACAGTCTGTTGTCCCTGAGCGCCGACGAAGCGCATCGCCGTCCTGAATTCGGTGATTCATCCATTTATCAGGATGATAGTAATGGGGCAGTTTCCTCGGCGAGATCTATGATTGCATCTTACACTACTACTCATCGTGAAGTTGATCCTCAAGGATCTGTGGACGAACAGACAAAGCTCAAACTTCTGAGACACTTTCGATATGAGGTTGCGCCGTGGGTTCGTTGAAAAGCTTCACTCCAGATCTTGGCTTTGAGGCTAACGCTACTCAGCTCGATATCTGTGATCAGACCCAGACTTTCGGCATCGTGGCCATCCAGACGGCGATGGAACCAACTCCAGTCGCGTCCCAGCTGTTATCGTCGATACTTGCGCTCGCCAATACATCCTTGAAGTCTTTCAATTCAGGTGATGCACGTCAGAATGCCGATTGCCAGCCGATCGGGGCTGCCAAGGATTCCTGCTATGCCTTCACGCCACATGTAGTCGCGAAGGATGGTACTACTTCGACACCAGCTCTACTCTCGTTTTGCTTGGATATGATGAGACTGTTTATATCAGATGTGCGAGGCGCGTGGTTAGGGATGAATTGCAACGAAATTTTGAACTCAATTCTGATCACAAATGTGCGCTTTTTGAACTTGAGCTCTGCCACGTATTTGCTTTGTTTGAGGCTAGGTATAGTATTTCAACGATCGGGCGTACAAGGAAGCTAACAGTGATTAGCTGCCAGTAAAATACTAGCGACTGGCGACTTTCGAAGTATTCTTCCCCTACCGGACACCACTGACGTACCGGTGATCGAGCCGATGAGCCGTTCTGAACAAATTTTTCATTACGCCAACAGACCTTTGTTCCTTTGCGCTAAAGCCTTCACTCTCTGCAGAGAAGGCCCTCAGCAAAGAACCGAGCACATCCGAGAACGTTGGATGCATCTCGTTGATGAGCTCCAGAACTGGTATCGCAATAGAAATGAGGAATTCCTGCCAATTCTGGACTTCAGTTTCTCATTGGAAGAAACCGGAGACACGCTGAATACCAACTTCCCTTCCATTGTGTTCACAAATGGCGCGGCTATTTTTGGCAACCAGCTTTATCACACAGCCATGCTGGTTTTGCTCTCCCGTAAGCCACGAACGATTCAAAAGGCGGATCTCCGCCAGCAACATCCGTCGATCCTGTCGCCGTTATGGCATGCGCAGCGGATATGCGGGATAGCGTTGAATAACGTTCATAGAGAGCACTGGGATCCCTGTCTTCTTTCGTCATTCATTGTCGCGGCGAGATGCATGACGCACGAATCGCAGCAGTTGGCAATACTTGAAGGGCTTCGGCACATTCGGAGCCTTACAGGGTGGAATGTCGAGTCTGTTATCTCTGACTTGCGCGAAGAGTGGAGGTTTATGGACGGAGTCTGATTGGATTCTCATCGAGCGGTGAAAACTCGATATGGATCATCAATGCTTTCCTCCTGGTGTAGGGCGTATCCCCATGCAATCTCCAGGTCTTTGATTCTCCAGGTCATGCCCCATCCTGTGGTTTTTTCGATTGAACGGATTAAGTTGGAGATTATCTCATGCTCGGATGGGTGTGTGAACAGACGACCAGCGATCCAGAGCGCTTGAGTAGCATTGTTTAGGCAGCCGTGATGTGGATTTGTCAAGGAAATGCCACACACGCGACGTGCATGCCAAAGCGGGGTCGTCCCCGGATTAGAGCGAAGCTTCAGGTCGGTGGGCTTGATGCTGAGCAGTAAAATGCATGATGCGTGGTACAGCTGATTGGAGGAGATTGCCGCCCAATGGACGAAGAATATCCGCGGAAAAGGTTTCTCTTGGATAGTTTGAACTGGGAGCAGCTCCCTGGGTCGATGGTCATACCAGTCTTGCAAATCGTCCCAGAGCCGGAGCCAACGTTCATAGAATGAGTCGCCGGTGCAGCCGTTGTCAATCCCAAGCTCTGTGTACGTTGTATGATCCGACAACAGCTCACTGACCTTGGCACTAAGATAGACCGCATAATTTGCATGCATGTCTGGAGTCTTTTCACCATAGAACAGCCGACGGGCATCAATGTGATCATGACCAGGAGGAAGCCATTTCGAAGGAGGCAATAGTGTGCGATGGATGCCATCTGATATCATGGCACCACAGACGTCTACTCAATTAGCAAAGCTCCAGTAGCAATGACTTCAGTACTCACCCATTCTTGCATAGCACCAGAATACTGCCCGCAGAAGACCGTCACTAAAGCCATGAATACCAAAAGCGTCAAATAAGGCCGCGCATCCCTCGAGGTGCCTTCTCCAGTCTTGCGCCCGCGCAGACATCATCTCTAGGCAGCAGAGTATAACGCAAGCTGCTACAACTTTTTGGTCCCGAACCTCAAGGAGAGGTCTAAGGAGTCGGATGGATTCCTGGTAGAGTTGCAAGCTGTGGAATGAGTCTTGCTGGCTGCCCTGCTTGCGTTCTATCTGGCGCGCAGAAATGGCAAGCATTGCATAGTACAAAGCAGAGAAATCGCGCGCCAAAGCAGGTATTACAATTCCAAAATGGCGCTCCTGATCAAACATGTCCAGCTACAGCACTATCGTCAGTCTCTTGTTCTGCTTATCTGCTACCATCGTAGAGTGCAAGGAAGCGAGAAGCTTACCCAAGGGGCGACCTCTCCAATGTAGTTCTCAAGATATCGAATCTGATTACTCCTTGAAACAAACAGCGGTGCCTGCGATGTACCACTACCTGGGCCAGCTTGTTCGTCATTGACGAAACTGGCAGGGCCCGTTGATTGGGCGACATTCACAAGCATGCATCGTAGCTGTTCCCGCGAGGCAAGATACCCAGGATCTTGTGAGAAATTGTCATTGGCAATTGCCCAGTCGTCCAGAGGAGCGTGAACATCCACTCGTGGAGAGACATTAGCAGAAGTTCTGAGATCGGAGTCCCCCTGCTCGGCAGTGTTCCAATGAGAGACTGGAGCATGCAATGTGCTCCAAGAGCCTGTAGATGATGGCAGAGAGGGAATCATGTCGGGATTGATCCCATGCTTGATGTTTGACAGAGATGTCGCTTTCGATCTGTGGCGAAACCCGAAACAGAGCGCAGACTAGATATTTGTCGGACCCTTGACGCACTGTATATTACTGCAATCTTTCGTGGTTAACACAGTTCGGAGTACTCCGACCTCCGTACCGAATTGCGATCAAGATCCGCGTGGGATTAGGCTATGTGCTGCCTCGCTCACGTGACGCAGAGTATTTATTACGGAGTACTCCGTCTTTATTGTTGAGTGGTAACTTGAACCTAGCCGAACGACGCCCGCAGAATGTGTTGCCTGCTGCTGGTCGGTCGATCGGTCCTTGCCGTCCTTCGGACCCTCTCACTTCGTTTCGGGGCACGCCATGAGGAAATAGTAAGTAATTTCATGTCTTAAGGAATCGTCAAGCGCGGACAATGTCGGTCCCCCATCATTCATCGCTGCAAACAGTGTGAACATTCACCTCTCTCAAGATTGCCCGGACGTCCGTGACTTGACGGTCGTTGAGGAAAGCTTCATCGCTCTGTACATTATGAAACTCCGACCGGGACCTGCGCTCAATGGTGTGAGTTCTCAGTCCCTACGGGGTCACGCAATTGTAGTCCCCCAAAAACCCTTCCTGTTTGCTCGATTTTTTTCCCAGTCTGTCGCTGCGACCTGAGGAACGTATTCGAGTCTTTGTGGTTGGCAAGAATTCACCTGATCAGGCGCCCCTGAAGCCACATCGAGTACGAAGGATGACGTATTGCGTGCCCTCCAATGGCTCGTCCAGAGCGATGACCTGTATAAAAATAGGGCCAGGATCAATCACACCACCTCGGACGAGTGGGAGGGTGAGTTCTTTCCTCAAACTTTGGTAGAAAGCATCGCCAATGTCTCAGACTCGGACGCCAACGAACATGAGGGTGGGCCTGGAGGCTGGCAATTACGAGAATGAGCAGATTCCTTTGGCGAGCGCCTCCGGTCCAAATCCGAGATGCGCGGCATGTTCGTCAGATATGACATGGCAGGCATGCCGTGGATCTGGCTTACTCTTAACCCTTCTGACCTCCGGGATCCGTTGGTTCTGAAGCTGGCTGGAGAAGACGTCTCCACTTCCATGTCAGCCTCTGATTCATCCCGCTTGCGGCCGAAGGTTGTGCTGTCAACCCGGTGGTGGTGGCAGAATTGTTCGACCGAATTTGCAAGGCCATGCTTGACGGTCTTCAGGTCAACAACGGGGCCATCGGGGACCTAAGCGACGTCTTGAACTACTACGGCATCATCAAATCAAACTGCGGGACACCTGATTAAGTGGATTCTTGCCAACCTGAAAGCCTCGAATACGTTTCTCGAGTCGCAGCTGGGAAGAAAATCGAGCGGACCGGAAGTGCTCTGGGGGGACTACAATTGCATGACCCCGTAGAGACTGATAACTCACGCCCTTGACCGTGTCCCGGTCGCAGTTTCATAATGAGGATAATCGGATGGGACAGAGAAAAAAAAGCTTTTCTCAACGACCCTTTAAGTCACAGAGGACGCCGGATAATCTTGACAGAGGTGAATGTTCGCACCGTTCTCGGCGGAGAAATTTGGAGGATCGACGTCCGTGCTTGACAATTCCTTAAACCATGAAGACAATTCCTTTTGGCATGAAGAAAAGTTATTTCTCGATTGATGTCTATGTGGACGGAGGTCATGTGCTGTCTCTTTGTTGCGGAGCGAAACCACCTTCGCATGGCTCTCAGACCATTTCACTCGCTACGTTCGTTTCAGGACACCCGAGCAGGATCTACACTGTTCAGGGTGAACCTCACAACTCTCTTACCGTGCCCGTTGCATCCAACAATCGAAGCACTACTCATGAGAAGGCACTAATATTCTCTCCGAGTAGGACTGCTTAGTCCTATGACCTGGATTTGTTCATATAGTATTGATACATAGCGTTTTCAGAGCAGTACTCAAGAGTTCAGGTCCAGCGTGAAGTCCACATCATCGACCACCATAGTCTTGATACTGCCATTTGCAGGATTCGAGCAAAGTTGCAGGGCATCCATTGCCTTTTCCAACGGAAAAATATGCGTGACCATCTTCTTCAGATCCAAAATCCCGCCGCTGAGACAAGCAATAGCCGGTGGCCAAGTGTCCGTGTAGCGATTGATGAACTTCAGATCGATCTACCCTCGAATTAGTGTGTTTTATTTCGGAGTCAGCAAAGAACACGAACCTCAGCCAAAGACAGATGCATAAAAGGTAGATTGTTTAGAATCGATTTTCCAACCCCAATGAGGATCACCTGCCCTCCACGACGAGCAGAATACGAAGCTATACAGACACTGCTTTGAACACCAGTACACTCAAAGACCGTTTCTGGGGCCGAGTAGGCATCTCCGAAGAGTGCACGGATAGCTTTGGCGTTCTCCTGGGCGTCGAGGTCTCGGTTAACCTGATAGGTGAGGCAGCTAGGAACAAGCTCCTTTGCAAACTCCAGTCGACGGGGTTCCAGATCGGTGATGACGACGGGGTGGGCTCCGGATGCTCGCGCAGCAGCGAGAGTGATCAGGCCAATGGGTCCAGCACCACAAACGAGGACGCCGCGACCCAAACTCAGGCCGGCGGTCTTAAGGCCGCTCATGGCGACAGACAGGGGCTCGAGAAGGGCGCCTTCGGCATATGACAGGTTGTCCGGCAATCTAGAGGGTACGGACGAGTCAGTCCTTCTGATCATGAGCTCGGGCTGCGTAGAAGACGAACTTGTGCAGCCACTTGGCCGGATGCACCTTGTATCTTTGCATGGTGCCATCATAAGGATAAACCCCGGCAAACTGGACCTCTTCGCAGAGATTATACCGCCCTTCCATGCACAAGAAACATTCTCGGCACGGCACGCCGGGTTCGATAGCTACTCGGTCACCTAAATAGCAGTTAAGTCTATCGCATTCAACAAGTAATAAGGGCTTGACGGACCTGGTTTGAAATTGGTGACCCCTTCGCCGCAAGCCAACACCACTCCAGACGCTTCATGGCCAATGATGCCATCACTTTCGAATACCAATTCCCCGATGCGACCGGTTTTCCAGAAGTGTAGATCAGAGCTAGAACATCCTGATTGTCAGCTATGATTTGTTGGTCGATAAATCAACATGGCTACGGACCCGCAAATCCCGGTAGCTTTGATGTGTAGGAGGACCTCTCCACGCTTGGGCTTGTAGACCGGAGCCTCGACTAGCTTAATCTGCTGATCTGCAGTAACTTGCAGCGAGGGATTCGGCAGAGGGAGATTCTGTAGAACCTCGGCATCAGGAAATGAAGCCTTGGTGCCGGTGGCAGGGCCGTTCTGAGGCTGGTCGGGGAGCACTGACGGAGACATCTTGACAACTACTACGACTAGAGGCGATTAGAGATTACGCTCTGCTCCCGACGTGGGAGGGAACCCCAACTTATAAGGACAGGTCTAAGCTGCAGCACCCCTGTATCACAATCGATGGTCAGTGCATAGTACTACATAGTATCCCCTCACCGTCACCCCGCCGGTATAGACAGCGAAGTCAGCGAACCGATCGGCCAATGATCCGGGGTAAAGCCAAGACTTAGGGCTCGGATGATCCCAATCAGGAATGCGGTGGCTCCGATTTCCCAAATTGGCAATTCCGAGCTCTCTTCAGCAGGTCCATCTTCGAGCCACCGCGATCAAGTCGAAGTGGGACAGGTCTTTGGGCCATGTTATAAATACGATCATCGTACTTGCTCATTGTATGAGATGCGCGTTACATAGTGGTTTGTCTAGAGTCCTGATCACGAGATCTGGTGTAATCATGGTCGAGTCAACAACAGCCAACCGCTCCGATTCAGCGGAGGCAACGTCCGCGCTGCCCCTGGTGAAGCAATTATCCTCGGAACATGACCTGGTATTGAAGACATTCCGGCTGTTGATCTCAGATTTGTGCCAGCAATTCAATGGCGGACATCCGGGGTAAGATTGAATTTCCCCCACCGATTACTAGAGCTCGTAGCTGAAGGGGATGCTTGGTGCAGAGGCGCCATTGGAATGGCCGCTATAGGAGTTGCTCTCTGGCGATATGTTATGCGCTATGCACCGCATACACCAGATTGGTTCAATCGCGACCGATTTATCTTGTCTAATGGTCGGGATCTTCCCTTCGCATCTGAATGACACGAACTGACAACTACAGGCCACACGTGCTTGTTCCAGTATACTTTCCTCCATCTCACAGGCTACAAAGCTATGACTTTTGATCAACTCAAGTCCTACCATTCCGAGCGCGTTGACTCGATTTGCCCCGGACATCCAGAGATCGAGCACGAGGGTATCGAAGTCACCACCGGCCCGCTGGGACAAGGCGTGGCCAACGCCGTCGGGTTAGCAATGGCCACAAAGCACCTTGCGGCGACTTACAATCGGCCCGGTTACGACGTCGTGTCTAACCATACCTGGTGTATGGTTGGAGATGCATGCCTACAGGAGGGCGTTGCGCTCGAGGCAATTTCCTACGCTGGACACTTGAAACTGAACAATCTGACAATTATCTACGACAACAACCAGATCACCTGCGACGGCTCCGTGGATATGACAAATACAGAAGACGTGAATGCCAAAATGCGAGCTTGCGGGTGGGATGTTATTGATATTGAAGACGGCTGCTACGATGTCGAAGCCATCGTCATCGCTCTAGAGAAGGCGAGGGTGTCCAAGGAGAAGCCTACCTTTATCAACATCCGGACTGTCATCGGTCTTGGGAGTGGCGTCGCAGGGACTGCTGATGCCCACGGCGCTGCGTTTGGGGCCAAAGATGTCGCGGAGCAGAAGAAGGCATATGGATTTAACCCGGAGGAATCATTCGTCATTAGCGACCGAGTGAGGAAGTTCTTTGAAGACCTCCCTGCTCGGGGCGAGGAATACGTCAGACAGTGGAATAAGCTTGTTGATGCCTATGCTGCTGCACATCCTGATCTGGGTGCTGAATTCCGGGCTCGAATTCGCGGAGAACTTCCGGAGAACTGGAAGACCTTGATTCCTACAACGTTCCCCGACAAGCCGACTGCAACCAGAGCTTCCTCGGGACTCGTTTTTAGCCCCTTGGCAAAGGAAATCAATACCTTCATGGTCGGTACGGCAGACCTGTCGCCGTCGGTCAACATGACCTGGCCGGGAAAGGTTGACTTTCAGCATGTAAGTTGAGCTCCTGAACCAAAATTAAGCCGGTCATCTCTGACAAGACCTGCAGCCCGACTTGAGGACAACATGCGGCATCAACGGCAACTATTCCGGGCGATACATCCACTACGGCGTCCGGGAGCATGCCATGTGCGCCATCTCCAATGGCCTTGCCGCCTTTGCCCCCCACACGATCGTTCCGGTGACATCCTCTTTCTTCATGTTCTACCTGTATGCCGCTCCAGCGGTTCGGATGGGCGCTTTGCAGTGCCTCCAGGTCATCCACGCCGCCACCCACGATTCGATCGGCATGGGCGAGGACGGACCCACGCACCAGCCCATCGAAAACGCGGCCCTCTTCCGCGCCATGCCAAACCTGCTCTACATCCGGCCTGGAGACAGCGAGGAAACAGCCGGAGCCTGGATTACGGCCATCGAGGCGAAGAACACGCCGACGATCATTTCAACCTCCCGCCACGCTGTGCCCCAGCTCAAGCAGACTCGGCGTGATGGGGTCAAATTCGGTGCATATGTTCTCGACGAACCCGCAGATGGCAAGGCGGACGTTACGCTGATCGGCGTCGGCGCAGAGCTGTCCTTTGCATTAAATGTGGCAGACGAACTGAAGAAGCATAGTATCGTGGCGCGAGTGGTCAGCTTCCCATGCCAGCGTCTCTTTGAAAGGCAGACAGTCGAGTACAAGCGGAAGACGCTGAAGCGGCATCTGGGCATTCCTGCTGTGGTCATCGAGCCGTATGCGCCGAATGGGTGGGAGCGCTACGCAGATGCGGGCATCTGTGTGACGCGCTTCGGGCGTAGCTTGCCCGGTAAGGCTGCGTACAAGTACTTTGGGTACGACACGGAGACTTTGGTATCGAAGGTTCTGGGATATTTAGAGCGGATCAAGGGTGATGAGTATCTGAGGAGAGAGTTTGTGGAGCTGTAGATATCATAGACCGGGTTAGGTCCATTCCTTATTCCTCGGACATCAATACATATTACGTCCGTTAGTTGTTCTGAGCCCATCTGTACAATGCACTGTTTCCTGTACACCATGATAAGCATCGCTAGAGACACACTTTCCAAGATGGAAATGATTCCGAGTACTGGTTTGGCCCCTATGTACCGAACACTTCGTTCAGCTTGAGCGGGTTCTGGAACCCCCTCCTTTCCCACATCTCCATAGTCCGCAAGTAGTACGCATGCTGCTCTTCTTTCGTGGGAATCCTTTGGTCTGCAACGCCTCTTGCGGCGCGAGACGCGTGTGTCTCCACTAAGGTTGCATCTCCATCCGAGTCGCCGTCTGTAACTGTAAACTCATAACTTCGGAAGTCGCAGTTTTCCCAGGCGCTGGCTACCAGAAGATCAGTACTGCATATCAACGTTTACCAATACTCAATGAGTAGACTGCACCGTGTTCTTCCTCGCCAATTCCTGTCCAATCTTGAGTGAAGTAATGAAGAAACCCGCCATGGCTGACTACAGCCACTTCTTTTTCAGGTCGTGCCTTGAGCCATTTGCGGGCATCTCGGGCGCGAGCAATGATTGCATTGGACGACGGAGCAAATCGTCCTCTCTGTGCACCGGATCAGTGAACGTTGACAACAGTCGAGGTCGCGGGACGGAGTAGACCTTGACATGCCAATTTTCATCCAGCAAGCTCAAGTCTACCACTTTCCCCTGCGGTCCAACAATCCCTCCAAACTCCTCTTCCAGCTTGGACACCTCGCTTCCCGTGTCGCAAGCCACATCGCTCGTCTCTTGCAGCTCGGGCAAAACAACGATCTTCACACCACGGTTGATTGCCGGCTGAAACGAACACAGTGCTGTTTGCACCGCTCTCCGCAGGGGCGACGACACAATCAGCTCGATTGAGGATTGATAGGGAAATCTTGACTCCAGGGCCTTGCATTCAGCGATGCCCGCCTCTGTTAGACGAGGATCGTGAATCAAATAGGCGTCTCCGCCTTTGTTGTGCTCCCCCTAGTCGTTGTCAACTGATGAGTACTGTACATTTACTCTGCATTTCCGATTTTCAACTAAATGTACCTGAGCATGGCGCACACAATGAAGAATCGGCGCCATTTGTCGAGCTGCTCCTAACACAAAGCCCTTCCTGACTGCAGTCCGCATCAAGAATCCGAATCCGAGATGTTGTTCTCCAATTGTCAGATCCAGTGGGGATAAGTTGGGGAAACAAGCGACCAATCAGCGTGGTTGCAGCTGACATCATGGAGATCCATCAATCATCTCCACGGATTTGTCAGCACTCAGCGGTCCCCCGGGGCGGTAATCTCAACGGTCAGTTGGCCGTCAAAGTCGCCTCGGAACGAAGAGTCGGAGAACATAAATGTGAGGGATAACTGTCCGCGCCGTGCTCGTCGTGATTTCTGCCGGCATGCGCTGAGATATCGCCGAACTATCTCTGCGAAGAGCACTCCCCTCTGGACCAAGGGGATGGCTTACCAAACCATGTCCTCGAGCAATCGAGGCAGGGACAGTGCTGTTAGTTCCGAGGTGGAGGATACGGGCGATGAGTTTGACAGCCAACATGGAATGGTCCCAGCGACAAAGCCAGCCGAGGTCACGGGGCAAAGCTTCACGCCGCGCTCGCTGGCCGTCGGGTTGCTCATCGGCAGCTTCATCGTCTTCTCCAACACCTACTTTGGCCTGCAGACGGGATGGATGAGTTTGATGACGATGCCGTCGTCCCTGATCGGGTTTGCCATATTCAAGAGTCTGAGAAACCATCTTTCTTTTCCATTCACGCCGGTCGAAAACGTCCTCATCCAGACCGTTGCCGGTGCCGTCGGGACGATGCCCCTGGGCTGCGGGTTCGTGGGCGTAATACCTGCCTTGGAATATTTGCTGAGAGATGGCCCGGATGGTCCGTCGGGCGACGGAGGCACAGGAGAGGGAGGTCCGCTGAGGGTTAGCTTCTGGAAACTGGTGATTTGGAGTCTAGGGGTGTGCCTGTTTGGGGCCATTTTTGCGGTTCCGCTGCGCAAGGAGGTTATCATCCGGGAGAAACTGAGATTTCCCAGTGGCACGGCGACGGCGTTGATGATCCGCGTGCTGCATGGCGGCACTGCCGGTGATGAAAAGCTTGCCGACCGCCGCAAAATCGGGGATGCAGACGGAGACGAGCGAGAAGTTGAACGTCAGAGACTGCTAACAGGCGAATCATCCGATGAAGTTGAAGCACGAACGATTGCCGTTAGTGGCAAACATGATCAAGGCCGACGCCGGGATTGGAAGGCGAACCTTCGATTGCTTATCGGGGCCTTTGTCGTGTCTGCCGTTTATGTAGGGCATTGTAATAGTTCGGTTGGCACAAATGTACTGACTCGAGACAGACTCTATTCTCCTACTTTGTTCCTCAGGTTCGAGACCTGCCAATTCTCGGTTTGACCCTGGCACAGGACTGGCTATGGACTTTGAATCCATCGCCGGCCTATGTTGGACAGGGCATCATCATGGGCCCGGCAACGTCTATGCACATGTTGGCGGGAGCTGTGCTGGGATGGGGTATTCTGTCACCGCTTGCAAAGCGCAAAGGCTGGGCACCGGGTCCGGTCAGCGACTGGGAGAATGGCAGCAAAGGCTGGATCGTGTGGGTGTCACTGGCCATCATGATGGCGGACGCCATCATCAACCTCGGCTGGCTGGTGGTGCGCACGGCTGGTCCGTGGGCCATTGGCAGCCTTCGGTCTCTCCTCAACAGAGCCCTCCGCGGGCGTTCTTCATGCATCGAATATTCTGCTCTGGGCGCCCATCCAACCACAGCGGAGGACACTGAAGAGGACGCACCGCCAAAGGAATTGATCTCGGCACGCACCGTGATGGTGCTCCTCCCGCTGACGCTCGCCCTCAACGTCATCTGCATGCACATCGCGTTCGGCAGCCTCATCACCCCAGAGCTCTCCACCATCGCCACGCTTCTCGCGGTTGTCCTTTCCGTCATGGGGGTGCGCGCACTGGGCGAGACCGACCTCAATCCCGTTTCGGGCATCAGCAAACTCACCCAGCTCCTCTTCTCCCTTGTCACCCCACCATCCTTACACACCCGCCGCAGCGCCATCGTCACGAACCTCCTCGCCGGCGCGGTTTCCGAGGCCGGCGCCCTGCAAGCCGGCGACATGATGCAGGACCTCAAGACGGGCCACCTCCTCGGCGCGAGCCCCAAGGCGCAGTTCTACGGACAGATCATCGGCAGCCTATGCGGCGCGGTGCTCTCCACCATGGTCTACCGCCTCTACACGCACGTCTACGACGTCCCCGGCGAGCAGTTCCAGGTGCCGACGGCGTACGTGTGGATCTTCACCGCGCGGCTCGTCACGGGCCAGGGCCTGCCGCGCATGGCGTGGACCGTCTCGATGATCTTCGGCGGGATCTTCGTCATCACCACGATACTACGCATTATCTTCAACGCGGGACCAAAGAGGACGCAGGGCATCGTCCCGTACATCCCCGGCGGCGTCGCCGTCGCGGTCGGCATGTTCAACGTGCCGTCCTTTACGCTGGCCCGCGCCATCGGCGGCCTCATTGCCTGGTGGTGGTCAAGGCGCCGGCCTGCCGTTCAGGGTCAGGAAGACGCCACGTCCAGCGTGATTATTGTTCTCGCGTCCGGGTTGATCCTCGGCGAGGGCGTGCTGAGTATCGTCAATTTGATCCTGGCTAGTTGTGGTGTTCCCCATTTATAACATAATTGTCCCTGATAGATGATGAAGTAATACTGTATGACAAGGAAAAAAAAAAAAAACGTAAGATATGCATCGATGATTCAGGAATGGATTTCATTGTCGCTATTCTCTATCAATGCATCAAATGCCTTCAATACGATACACCAAGTACGGGTACATCACAATGAAACAAACCTCGATAGCTAGGTAGCTAATTTCTTGACTCAAAGTGAAGAACGTTGCACATGAGCTGATTCCTCCATAGCTGGCATAGCAAATTCATGTCAACGTTCGTTTGGCGGTCCGGCATCCATCACGCAGCATCCATTCCACGAGGTCTCAGTACCAGACTGCGGAATGATTCGAGTAGTCAAGAAAGGAAGAAAGAAGAAAGCAGTGTGATAAATATGAACACAGAAAATCAAAAATGGCAAGAGGAGAAACGATCAGTTTGGAAGGATAGTCGTGTTAGCGTTGGTGCTGTGTCGGGGTTGCAGGCCTCGATGACGGCCCACCAGGGCCATCAGGGCCCGAGCGGGAGCCAGGAGGGGTCGGGAACGTCGGCCCGTTACGGCTGGGCGACATGGAGCGTCCTTCGCCGTAGAAGCGCGGTGGCCCGTTCGGGGGAGGTCCTCGGCCGCGCGCGGGCGACTGGGGCCGGCTCGGCGGTTTGCGGGGTTGCAGAGGTCGTGCTGACAAGCAGGTGCGAGGACAGATACCCCGGACGCTGCCATCCATGGTTGTACAGAGGCACTATAATCCGTACATTAGTTCGTGTTGTTAGGGTTGGAATCGAGGGGACTTACCCAGCCGTCATCGTAAGTGTGGAGCAGTCGCACCAGTTGGCCCGCACGCAGTTCCATTTCGTCCGCAAGGGAAGGCGTGAAGTCCATTTGTACACGATGCACATTGCTCGGAGCCCCGCCGTTGGGAGTCTGAGGTCTCGAGCCGGCAGCGTTGCCGGGAGGGTTCGGCGGAGGTGGGTTAGGTTCATTCTGGTGTTGGGTAGCTGCAGCGGCAGCACCAGCAACACCAGCAGCAGCGGCGGCTGCCGTAACTTCCATGGCCCCAGCGTCACCGATACCAGTAGCTCCAGCAGGCCCAGCATGACCGGTAGGACCAGTAGCACCAGACGCTCCGGCAGGACCAGCAACGTTAGCCGCATCAGTGGCACCGGTGGGATCGGCAGGACCGCTAGCGACAGCAGGACCGGGAGCACCATTAGCATCAGCACCATCAGCGCTACCAGGGGTATCAGCAGCTCCAGTAGCCCCAGAAGCAACGGCACCAGCTGCGCCAGTAGCACCAGTGGCGCCAGCACCAGCCGGGGTAGTTGTGCTAACAGGAGTCAAGTCTCGAGTACCAAAGGCACCATCGGCCGAGGACACTGGAGACGGCACGAATGACGGCTCAGCACCGGCGTCGAATGGATTGACCGGATCGTTGAACGGATTTTGACTTGAATCGCCGCGAGACACGTCCTGTGGAGAGCTGCCGACGGCCGGCGTATTGGGTTGTTGATTGGACACAGCGCGAGCTGGGCCAGAGGCAACGGCAGCGACGGCCACTCCGGTACCCATCGCGGCTGCAGCCGCAGCAGTGCCATCGGGGGCCGGAGTCGAGTGATAAGTCGGATTGAACGGGGTAAACGATTGTTGCACGCTCACTCGAGGCGCCTGGGATGGCGACACTGGCTGTGGCACGCGTGTCTCCTGACTCGGTGGCACATTGGCCATGGGCGGCGGCTGGCTCGTCCAGAACTTTTCATTTGCCTCGGCCGCGGCCGCAGCCTCCCTGTTCTTCTTCTGCTGACGAAGCCAAAGTAGGGCCAATCCCGCAATCACCGCCACGCCGAGCAGAACGCCAATGGCAATGCCCGCTTTTTGACCGGCGGAAAGGCCCCCTGATCCAGAAGAACTGGCCGCTGCGGTTGCAGTTGCCGTTGATGAGGCCAAGCCTAGACCGGCGCCGGTGACCCCTTTATCCGCCGAAGTCGTCGACGTGGTTGTGGAGAGGGTTGTCGATGAAGTAGTGGAGCTGGTCGTGGTGGTTGATTCCGTTGTGCTGGTTGAAGTCGTCTTGCTGGTCGTCGCTGTCTCTGTAGATTTGTCCTTGCTTGTCGTACTCGTAGTCTTGCTTGTCTTGGAAGTACTGGTCGTCTTGCTCTTCGTCGTTGGCGTCGGAGTCGTGGCCGGCTTGGGGGTGTTCTTCGGGGTCGTCTTGGTCTGGTCCGGGAAGATGGTCACATAGCCTCCAATTTTGCCGGTGAAGGTAGGTTTCGCGGTGACGTAGACAGTCTTGACCGTCTGGGCATCGGAGTCGTCGGCTCTGGGCGCATTGTTTTTGCCCGACTGGCTATCATTGTCGCCGCCCAGGCCAAAGAAGTCTTTGATATTATCGAGCCAGTCCCGGCGAGGGTGACGGTGTTGTCGGCGGCGGTTGCGAATGTGCGGCATGGTGCCAGCACCGGTATGAACCGCTTTTCGATAGTAACGAGCGAAGTTCAATCAATGCACCCGGTTCAGAATGACTGAATTTCACCAGTGCATGTGTCGAAGAGAAGGTGGGAAATTCGGCCCTAATTGCCAATGGCTATTCCTGCGCGCAGGCAGTGGTCGGGAAGTGCCGCATCAACGAAACGAACGAGGGATAAAGAACGGCAGGCCTCTCTGGGTGCCAGTCCCACGAGTATCGAGCATGTACCGAAGGGAGAGGATCACAGAGACATGCCCGGTCTCTGAAGGAAGAATTGGAGGATGACAGCCCAAAGGGGGCTGGGCCAAAGTTAATCGACGCTTTTTTTCTTTTTTTTCTCCGGAGACTCCGTGATCGAACACAATACGGAGTACTGGAATAATAATAAGCTCATGGACACATTGAACCTGGTTGAGCCTCTGCAGCCCGCCGTATATTCGTATGGATTCCGTCACGACTGTACCCCAACGGGGAAGTGTTTGCTCTGTTTTTCCCTGACCGGGTCTGCCAATGCCTCTGATTGGAGACATAATCCTTGTTCCTGGTAACATTTCACAGAGATTTCACAGACACCAAATCCGCCCCCCGGCATGAGGAATGACCACTCGGCGTTCAGCGTCAGGTCTCGTTCGTATGATGAACGAGCGGCACGAGGTGTGATTGGCCTCTTGGAGATGGAATCTAATCATTCCCTTTTTGGTTTAGTGCCAGGAACCGATGCGGTCCCGTGGTTCGTCCGGCGTTTCACCCGGTTCCGTGATGTCATTGGTAAGCTTGTTTTGGCAGGTTCTCCCACCTTCCCACGAGGGACTAGCTCGTCTTGGCGTAAAAAAGTGACGAATGCTGATTGGCTGAAAAAGAGATCTCGTATTCTGCCCTTTCATTCATTCCATTCATATTCATTGCATGCATCTCGGCTACAACGGCTAACCTTGAGTCCTCTGACAGCGAGACTTTCAAATAGACTTTGAGTGAATGAACCAAGGACACGGATGCTTCAGAATGCGAGATGAGTTCACTAATTTATCGTTCTTGAGAAGCTGCTCCAACCGTGGTCCCGGCATGTCTAGTAGCCGAAAGTCCGATCCATGCATGGACGATCTGGCCTCTCTGGAGTGTTGGTTTGGCCGAAATTTCCAGTCCGGATTTCAGCCCGTAAAGAACGGGTGCTGCAATGCCTGTACAATGCAATTAGCCCGTGCGAGTCAACGAGTTTTCGCAGCAATATACCTCTTCCGCCGTAAGCCGTCGAGAGCTCTCGTACACCAGCAGGCGACTGACAAGGTCCCGGCCGCGAGACGACGCTCCCTTCAACAGCTGCTGCCAAGGTTTGGCGGGATACTTGTTGAACTCGAATTTGCCCCAGTCAGGGAAGTTGGTGCACTCCTGGATCTCAGAGTCAGGATCGTCCTGGCCCCACGTATCACCCATGGCGACTTACCGGCCAGATCTCCTCGTCCGGCGTGCCGAGCGTCGTAAAGATGGACTGAATCAAAGTAAGATCGCTCCCGACAGGCCCCGCGTCAAACAACGGCTTGTGGTCGGGGACAACGGCTTCGGCCACGACACAACCGGCCGCCCACAAATCCAGCGCCGTGCCGTAGCCTTTATAGCCAAACAGGATCTCCGGCGGACGGTAGCTGGTGGTTCCCACGTCAATGATCTTCGCGAGCGGATCTTCCGATCGTTGCTCGTTCTCTTTCCACGCAATGCCCAAGTCCGCCAGATAAGCCGGCCCACTGGGCGACTTCAGCAGGATGTTGGAGGGCTTGATATCGCGATGAATGATCCCTTGACTATGCAGATGCGCCAGAGCCCGGAACATGTCTCGCAGGTGGGACCGGACCTGCGTGGGAGTCAGGGCATCCCGGCGGAGCAAGTGGTCCAAGCTGTACTTCATGAACGGGAATACCATGACCAGCCGCCCGCCGGAGAGATCGAACGAGTCGAGCAAGGGGATCACAGTGCTACCAGCGGCCTGCCGGAGGAGCTGCACTTCGCGTTTGGCGTCGTGAGGGGCCTGCATCAGATGCGGAGTTGTCACCTTTAGCGCAACCACAGACCCATCCTCAGAGCGATGGCGATAGATCGTCGACATCGGCCCGTCGGAGTGGACATGGCAGTTTTTATACTGACCAAGGTCGATCCCCTTGCCACTCGGTTCCTCATCGTCCACTGGTTCCTCGGCCTCCAGCTGAGGGGAGCTGATGATGGGAGCAGCTGAGTGTTTTTCCTCTGCCTCATCTATCGCTTTCTGCACAAGTTCATCATATTCGTCCTGCAACCCAATGTAAGCTTGCTAGTCTCTGGCGATATGTCCCGAACAGCACACCTTGGATGAGGCCTTTTCGTATGCTTCACCCTCGTACCTCCTCGCCTCCGACTGGGCTTCCGCAAAGCTGGCAGCGGGGGATGCGTACCGATACGCCGCCGTTCTAGACAGCATGAATGAGACTACAAGTCCATGTCGAGCCGGGGTTCCTGCCCTTACATTGATTGAATTGCGGTTAATCTGTCTGTAAAACTGAGCTCTTTCTTCCAGTCCTCGCTCATCTTGACCTCTTCCTCGACTGATCACTATAGAGGATTGACTAGCACGTAAAATGACTCTCTCCTCTGCTCACAACAGCACGCCGCTTTTTCTAGTCGGTGGAATCTTATGACGGGGGGACCAGTCACGAGCCAGACGGAGTCGGCCGCCGTGGCGCTAGATCAGAAATGGAAGCTCGGCAGTCTCCCTCCCGTAAACTTGAGGCCTCAGGCATCAATTAGGTAATGCGGATCGATCAGCCTCCGCATGAAGATGGCCAACGGGTGTTGCTGCATGTTGGTTCCTGGATTGCGCCGGATTTGCGAATTTATGACCTCTGGCACCTTTTTCGAGGGATCCGGCCTTGTGCGCACGTCGGAAAGGCGCTGTCACGATTAGCTCTCGGACGCATTGCGCCGGAATCGCCTCCGAAGCGTTCTAGGGATTATGCGAGTCGCAACGTAGACGTATACGACGATGGATGCGTCACGGCAGGAATATCCGGCGTTGCTGGTATGTTGTGCAGATGCTCTATATCGCATGGCGACTAACAATCTTCCCCGATCTTGAGCAGACCGTTTTACAGCCGCCACAGGCCGCGGCAGTCCTCAATGATCGGATACGGCTGATCAACAAGATCAACGCGGATGTCGCGGATTGGCTCCAGGTCGGTTCCGGTTTTCTCATACAAGATTACCTGAACTAACCTTACGTCCGGGAGGAGTAGGAGCGCCGGCGGGTGGAAGAAGTCTATGTACAAGGACTGCGCAAACTGGCACGGCGGCCGCAGCTGGACGGAGGAGCTGCATTGGGGTAAGAGTGCCTGGGAGGTTTTTCCAATTGTGCTTGCTAATCGAGTCCTTTGTAGAGTTTTCCAAATCCCATGGCAGCGAATCGTCAGCGCAACAGAATCCTTGGCAGCATCGCACGAAACGTTCGCCGCGAAGATCGAGTCGGACGTGGAGCGACCCCTGAAGGAGTATGCCACAAGAAATCCGGACCTTAGCGCGTTACCTTCAATGCACAATGACCTCCTTAACCTGTCCAAAACCCTGGATGCGGCGCAAAAGAAGGCGGACAAGGCCAAGGACAAGAAGGCAAAGGGTGCCGACAAGGCGAAGCTTTCCTTGTCAGAGGCAGCGCGACAATGGGAGGCGCGTGCGCCTTCTGCGTTTGAACAGCTGCAGGCAGCGGATGAGAACCGTTTGATTCACCTGCGCGACGTACTTACACAGTTCCAAACCCATGAAGTTGACCAGATTGAGCGCGCGCGAGAGATCGCCGAGAGCTGTCTCAATGTTCTCCTGAACGTCGAAACCGCGGATGAGATCAAGACGTTCGCGGCCAAGATTAGCGGGGGAAGGGACGAGACTGCTCAACGGCCGAGCACCAGTGCAACCGCCGCGACCACTACAAATGTAGACATCCCGGCTCCCACTCGGACTCAGGACGAGACAGGCAGCCAATATTCCAATCAATCAGGTCGGGCGGCTGGTCCGTCGCCGCCAGGTAGGCTGCGGAATCATATACGTTTACCGCCTTTGAATCGAGCTGACGTACACAGTGTCCGAACCCAAACCCACTCCGAGGATGGGCGGGCTAAGGCGGTTAGGGACTGTCATGAACCGGCGGAAGAGCATGGCTTTCAACCAAAGTTTTTCATCCCCAGGCTCTGAGAAGAAGGGCCGATCACCATTTGCATTCCGCAAGAGCGAATCGAAGGATCATGCACCGTTGCCGTCGACCCCGCCCAGCAACGAAACTCCTGACACTGTTGCAGAATCTGTAGCGACACCGTCGTCGTCTCAGCCTATGCGGAATGGGCAGCGGGTGTCGGAAGACCCTGATGCCATTACGCCAATTCCAGAAGAGAGCGTGGCTCCAGCTACAAATGGAGCGACCGCCCATGCTCCGACGCCGTCGGCTCCCTCTGAGTCAGAACCGGCCAAGGTACGTCCGACAAACTATGCCATCTCGCGAGCTCATGACTAATTCTGTAGCCACGAGTCGATTCAGAGGGGTATTCGGAACGGCCGGCACTCGATGACGAGATTACGCGAGCTCTACGGGAAGCTGCCGGGTACGCGAATACTATCTGTCGTCTCGGGACTGGACTGTTACTGACAAACAAGCAGGACCGAGGACACCGGCTTGCACCTGACCATCCGAGATCAACCGATTCAAGAGGATGAAGGCGAAGCAAAGCAGGCCTTGGACGACACGGCAAACGCCCTTCGTCTTGTAAGTGTCCAGTTTACAGAATGCGTTCGCGCAATCACTAACATCATCCAGCAAGGCTTGCAGTCCGGGATCCGACGGAATGCAGGCACTATCCGAGGGCGCCGAGATGTACGGAACACAGTATTTGTACCAACTCCTACGTCTGCCGACAGTGGTCCCACCGGGAGCTCTGTATCATTAGAGGCGCCTACGCCTTCTCCCGGTGCGCCGCCGCCTCGATCCGCAGGCCCACCCCCGCTGCCTTCTGGTGCAGAAGAACGTGCCACATCGGACACTACCTCTGTCCATTCGTCACACACGTTGCACAGTATCTCTGGGCCCGTGATTCATCCGGAGCTGCACGAACCAGGGCTGAATGCGTCAATCATCGAAACTGTGAGTTCGTGGTTCGCCGAAGGCACCGTCACCAAGTCGTTTGTCGTTGGGGAGCTAGCCCTGGCCTACAATGGCGCCTTTGAAGCTCAACAGATGAGCACGGTGCGGCTGGACAACTTCCCGATCCTCGAAAAGGTGGCTGCGAACCCGCATTTCGTCACGGACGCAGCATCCAAGACGGATGATGACAGGCGGGGAGAGTACACCGTGGCACTGTCCAGCATCAATCGACCCGCTCCGACAGTCGCCTTCAAATATCAGATCCACATCTCACCCGAAGACCAATCGCGATACTCACCCATCATCCTCAAACCCGCTTGGAACATCCAAGAATTCCAAGCCAGCGTGATCATCGCCTACTCCCTCAACGAATCCTTCGTCTCCAGCACGCCGCTGGAATCCATCGTGCTCAAGAACGTTCTCATCACCGTCGGCCTCGACCTCTCCCCCGAGGAAGACCCCACGACTAAGCAACCACGCGAGGTAGCCCGCGCCACAGGCGCCATGATGTATCCCGACACCGGCGCATCCTTCCGCCGCAAGCAGTCCGCCGTGGTATGGAAGCTGCCGGAACTGGAAATCAAGGCCGGTGCGGACAACAAATTCCTCGCACGATTCACCACGGCCACCAGCTGGCCCCGCCGCGGCAAAGTCGACGCGCGGTTCGAGTATCAGACCGCGGACGCGGCGGCAAGACTGGGGATCAGCGCTGCCGCATCTTCTCCCCCTTCGTCGGGCGGGGCGCAGGAGGCGGAATCCTCGAACCCTTTTGCCGATGAGAGCCCCAGTCCCGAGAAGGAGAAGACGACGTGGACGCCTGTGCCGACGGTGCGGAAATTGGTTACGGGGAAGTATACTGCCTCATAACTCAACACTTTTTTTTTTCTTTTTCCCCTTCCCTCGTTTTGTCTTTTCTTTCCCTTTTTCTTCCCTCTTTTCTTGTATTTTCCTTGATCTGGGCATTTTGATTGTGTATCATCTCGTTTGCGCGCTTTGTTCCACCACCACAAGGGGTTGTTGTGGTTTCCTGGATTATTGGACATTGGACTCTGGACATTCGTTGTGATTTCTCGAGTTTGTTGATTACTATTAATGTCTCTGTGAGCTTATGTTGTAAGGTAGAGAGACTGAGTGAGTACCAGAAAATTGTCACGTCAGTTCCTAAAGGTAACTCTGGTACTTTAAAATTATGTGTAGCCATGGAGAGGCAGAGCAAAAGATGCAGCAGTGTGAGGAAGACGGATGATACAGTTCGGAAAACCATCCTTGGAATCAAACAACTCTATTATTAACACAGCATCATTCCAAATCATAATCAAGAGAGTGATGATGATGATGATGATCAATGTCTCGCCGCCCTCGTAGTCTTATCATAAAACTCCAACGTCATCGCTGCCAGGAAACACGGTATATCCTTTCTCTCCTCGACCCAAAACTTGATGAGATGGCGAATCTCCATCGCAAAGAGACTGTTGGGCCCACCGGAGATCTTCATCGTGCCGTTCTCGCCATCAAAGATGATGGAATTCTCCTCGCCATTGCCCATACTGCCCGGTCCGCGGGCGTCCGGCGGCGCGTTTCGATCCCCGTGACGGTATTGCGGGGAAACATGGAACATGGACGTGACGCGCACGCGGCCGTTGGGCAGGAAATCGAGCTTGTAGCCCAGTACCGAGGCCACGGCTTCGCGGAACTCCGAAGACTTGGCCGCCCAGATCTCCTTGAGGCGCCGCATGCGTTTCTCTTTCTCCGCCACGGTGCGCTCTAGCTCCTGCAGTTCCAGCTTCAGGCTCTCGACGGTGCTGACGGGGACGACTTTGACGTTGTGGTGCTCACCCTGTAGCTGAGCCAGGAGGTCGCGATTCTCCTGCCGCAGCGTGCGCAGGGTGGAGAGTCTGATTTTTTCTTCCTGGGCCGTCGGGTTGTCGCGCAGCTCGAGGATGCGCGTGCGTGATCGCTCTTGGAGGCTGGCCAGCTGCGCCTTGGTCGCCTCCAGTTCTCGCTCCAGCATTTTGGCGTTCTGCTCAGATTTGGATAGAGCCTCTTGCAGCTTGCGTGTTTTCCGCGAGAGTACCGCCACCCGCTCCGACTCGTTCTCGTCGCTTTCTGACGGCGACAGCGGTCGCTTGACTCCTCGGGGACCGGTCTCCTGCGACGCTGTCTCCCGTGCGGTCAACTCGTCGTGCGCCTTCTGAAGTTCAGCGCGATACTCATCCACGAGATTCTCCAACTGCGCAATCTGCTCCGCCTTTTGTGCATCGTAACGGCTGTCGTCTGCATTCAGCGTGATTTCCTCCGTGTCAAAGGCCTTGAGCTGCGCCCGGAGATATTCCACCTCTTTGATGGCAAGTGTTCGCTGACGCTCGAGTCGCAACCTTACCCGACTTTCAGCGTTGTTTGCTGAGGAACCAGAGGCACGGAACTTTTCGAGTTCCTGCTTCAATTGTCGTTTTTCCTTTTCTAGTCCTTGGATAATCTCGTCCTTTTCCAGTAGTTGCGGTTCAACACTGCCCAATTTATCGATGAGGGTAATCTTCTCAATGCGCTCCTGCACGAGGGCTCGCACCACAGCTTCCGGCGAGTCCAGAGAAGCTGTGGCCTCATCCGACTGCAGTAAACTTCTCCAGGAATTTCGCTCGTCTTCCAATACCTGTTTTTGAATTCGAACATGCCCAAGTTCCGTTTCCATGTCCTTCATCAATTGCAGCTGGTTCTCCAGTGCCTTCTTTTGTTCCTCAACGACCTGAACGTTCTTTTGCACTTTGCGTAAATGGCGTAGTTCTGCAGCCAGCTCGCGGTTGATGGTTTCGAGATTCCTAGTGTGAGCAACCTGCTCGGAAAGCTGTCTTTTAAGAACGGCCATCTCTTCACTCCCGGTCCCCTCGGTCCGTAACCGCAAGTTCTCCGTCTCGAGGTTCGCAACTTCGCTGTCGCGCTGCGAGAGACGTTCCTGTGCGCTCGCTAAGCTCTCCCGTGCGGTTTGTAGGTCGCGTTGTAGATCCTCTACGGTTTGGGCGAGCGATGAACGGATGGTCTCGAGCTCATTTATTTGATACTTGAATTGTCGCTCTTGATCGGCGAGTCTAGCGTCTGCATCGGCGATGTCTTCTTGCAATGACTGGTTCTGGTCCTGCAGTGTGCGAATCTTCCGCTCCAGCGCGGCCTTCTCGCTCAACGCGGCCTCCTGCGTTTCCTTCAGCTCCTTGGCAAGAGCCTCGGTTTTGTAATTTGCGCGCGAATTCGCGGCCTCGGCGCCCTACCCATACGGTCAGCACCACACGAACAGTCGGAATCGCACAAACCCACCTGCGCCTTCCGAAAATCAGCGTCAGCTTTGAGCTGAAGATCTCGCAGCTCTTTCTCATGTCGGAGTTCCGCTAATTCGCGTTCCTGTTTGAGATTCTCCAGTTCATACCGTAATGCGTTCACCTGGACGCGCAATTCCTCGTTCTCCGCATCTAACGTCGTCAGTCGCATGAATCGGCCAATTTCAAACAGCTTGTGCTCACCATGCTTCTGCGGCTGAGAAGGCCGAACCGACTGTCGAAGCGATTGCTGAGAAGGCCTGCTAGGGGACGGAGGCAATCCAGCCAAGAGCACGTCGCTCGGTGGACGATTCGCGCTCATCTGCGTCGCGAAGTGAGTTGACTGACCTCAGCTGGCAATTCAACGCGGAATTCTAACAATCATACCTCGCCGGCAGAAAACTTGAGACCATAGTCTCGCAAATCACCGAGCAGTGCGCTTGTTTACATGAGAGCTCTTGATTGTTGCTTCATGACCTTTGCCGCGAGTCCCGCCACAGCCGTTGCTAGCATGACTAAGCACAGAAGCGGAGAGCGCTAATCCTAATTTGGAATAGTGCAAACCATCTCTTGGCAGGCCCAGATTTCCTTTGGAGAGAAAAATCAATTTTTTTGGTCTGAAAATCTACAAGCAGTAGAAAACAAAAGTCCAACAAGGAGAGAAAAGGTTAATTAGTCGAATCAGTCACCATGGGCAAAGATAAATCGGAGAAGAAGGAAAAGAAGGAGAAGAAGGAGAAGAAGCGCTCGGAAACGGACGGCGTTCACAAGCAAAAGAAGGAAAAGAAAGAGAAGAAGGTTCTCAATGAAGCCGCAGAGAAGGAATTGACGACGAAAGTCCTGGAGGGATTGGACAAGACAGAGTCCATGACGCAGTCGCAAGAGCGAGAAGATGTCGAGGTGCCCGATGCAGTCGACCGCCCAGTTGGGGCACTGGTGCCGTTTGCGAACCCGTTGGTGGAGGATAAGACGGCAAAGAAGGTGCTGAAGACCGTGAAGAAAGGTGCGCTCAGTTCCGCTCCCTGTTGTGTTGTTCTCGCGGACCTTGTGCTAACTCGATTTGACCGCAGCCGCCGTCAACAAGTCCCTCAAGCGAGGTGTCAAGGAAGTCGTCAAGGCCGTCCGCAAATCGCCCATTCCCTCAGCGAACGCCCCCCTCACGAATCCTCCGGGCGTTGTGATTCTCGCCGGAGACATCTCGCCCATGGACGTCATCTCGCACATTCCGGTCCTCTGCGAAGACCACGGCATTCCGTATGTCTTCGTCACATCACGCGCAGAGCTCGGGGCCGCAGGCGCCACGAAACGACCGACGTCGGTGGTCATGGTGACGCCAAAACCGGCCAAGAAGAAGGAATCCGGAGAGGGCAGTGACGAAGAGGACTTTGAGAAGACATATGCGGAGCTCGTCAAGTTGGTGCTGAAGGAGCAGCAAAGAGCGAGGTTCTGAAGGGTCCGTTTTCTCTGTTGTTCTCTTTGATGTGCTTTATGCTTGGTGTACATTTACGATTGAGTTCGGATGGGTTGTTTCGCCTGGGCATGCATTTCATGGGTTTCTATCTTGACATGTCGAAACAACATGGCGTTCTATTGCGGTGTACTCTCGAGGTGCAATTAATGGGAAGTGATCTTAGTTCTTCATATCTAAAGCTCGCATGACTATTTACATGATGATGACCATCATCACACGGAAACTGAACTCAATCAAGCCCGATGGTACTGATGCGGCGACGCAACATTGACGCCCAACTCTTTCGCTACATTCAGAACCCAGGCAGAATCACGGAGGAACTGTCTGGCGACCAGGATGACGTCCGCCTTGGGTTCTGGGCCGGACACGGCGGCCTCCGCCGCGGCAGCCTCCTCTTTGATAGTAGCGCCCTCGACGATATCTCTTGCCTGAGACGCCGCCGTGATGCCCCCCACGGCACCAATGAACAAGTTCTTGATTCCAGCGGCATGCAGTTCCTTGCGTACGCGTCCGGCAATATCGATCTGGTAGCCGCCAAACGGGTCGATGCGCTGCTGGGGATGGTTGCCGCCGGAGCTAACATCGAGCAGATCCACGCCCAGACTCGGCAGTTCCTTGGCCAGTCGGATCGTGTCTTCCACCGTCCAGCTGGCCCCGGCTTCTTTCTCAGCGTCGGTACCCTCGAGCCATTCCGTAGAGCTGATGCGAAGGAACAGTGGCATGCCCTCAGGGAGCTCGGCGCGGACTGCAGTCAAGACCTCGCGCAGGAATCGCGTGCGATTCTCGAACGAACCACCATACTCATCCGTCCGGCGATTCGTCACCGGGCTGAGAAACTCCGTGATCAGATAGCCGTGCGCGCCATGCACTTCGATGGCATCGACGCCCGCGCGAACCGCGGTGCGAGCGGCTTTGGCAAACGCCCGCACCAACTCGGCAATCTCCTCGCGCGTGAGCTCCCGCGGCGGGTGATAGGGCTTGCGCGGTTCGGACTCGTCGACAGTCTCCCAGGTGAATTTTTCGCCTCCAGATGGACCCACCACATCCTCGGGCCATCCAAAGTCTTCCTTCTCTGCTCGCAGGCTGCGCACGCCAAACTGCTCTGCCACAAATGGCGCCAATGTACTCGCCTTGCGCCCGGCGTGCGCCAGCTGCACAGCCACCTTGGCTCCCTGCGAATGCGCAAACTCCACGACGCGCTTCAACCCTTTGAACTGCTCTGAGTTCTCATCACCCCAGAGGCCCACATCCCACGGGGTAATGCGGCCATTGGGAGTCACGGCCGTCGCCTCGACAATGATCAGGCCCGCTCCCTTGAGCGCAAGATGGCCGAGATGCACCAGGTGGAAGTCGTTCATCGCGCCGACTGCCGGCGACGTAGGATCGCCTTCGCTCGAGTACATGCACATTGGCGAGACAATGAAGCGGTTTCGCAGAATCACATCTCTGATTTTAATGGGCTGGAAGAGCGTAGGGGCTGATTTGCCTTCATCTTTTGCTGCAATTGGCACGCCGGCGTTGTTGGCCGGCGTGAAGTAGGGCACACCAGAGGCTGCCTGGGGCTTTCGGGAGGCCATTGTCAAACACCAGGAATGATCTCTATTCTATAGAAATCAAGATGATATGGAGACGAGAAGTTCTGGACGTCGTGCAGGCCTGAGATGTAATTCTTATATACCGCAGTTCTTATTTCCTGGGCCCTAGATGTGCCTTGAACTGTAACAAGCTGCCTTACAAATCAACCCTCTCGAAATGTGGAGAAACAGAGACTGCCGGACCAAGGGTTCTCTTTGTTCGATGAAAATTCAGTAAAAATTCCATCATCAACTGTTCTTGGGACTGCCGAAAGCACGTTTGTATGGAGCCGATCCCGAGTTCCCGAGTGGCGGGGGTTTTTCCGGCTTTTCAGATTTAGGCATGATGCAATTCGGGCCCTGGTTGAACAACATGCCCATATGGCCGGTCTTTTTGGCTGGCTCAACTGGAGTTTCAGTTTGCAATGATTATTAATTCAAGTCTTGTCGCATGAGGCCTGGAGAATCGTGCACGGATGCTCATCGAATACGCCCCTGAAACCGTGGGCATCAAAGGAGAACACGGTTTTCCAGCCATTTTCGCTTGGCCGAGTCATCTGTGTTCAGGAATGTAGGCTAGTTGAGCTCTTGAAAGCTGAGACTGGTCATTGTGGGAGAGAATCTCAATAAACATTGCTGTTGTGTGAGGGCAGGCTTTTACTCTGCCATTTCTGCTTGAGGGGTTTGACGTTCTCGCGGTTAGCCTAGGCGGGCTGCCCCGCTTCGTATCACGTGATCTCAAAGTTTTCTGATTCTGATCAAACTTTGATGCAACTTCTCAATTTCGGCTTTTGCAGTTTCAACTTTTCAAGTTTCAAGTTGCGCCACTGCCGCGGCGGCAGTGCCGCCAGTCCGCCACGGCCTCCGCCTGACGGGTGACCTGGCGCGGCTGGCACATCAGAATTGTCAGGTTGGAGAATCTTGCTGAATTCGACGTCCACACCTTCCACGGTCCCATGGCATGCTCGTCAACGCTGTGGGCTATGCTTCTATGCTATCCCTTTGCCGCGCAGGTCATCATCACTAAAGTACTGTCAGTGATCAGAGGATAGCATCGCTAGTTTGCTCCTGGTCCGTCCAAGAGTCATAGAGTGTACATCGTGCTCGCTCAGGGAATACACCATTTACAGCCTAGAGCGGGCTGCTTATCCTCATTCCGAAGCTAATCAGATGTTGTCAACACCAAAATGAAAGCAGTTCGATCTGTTGCATGTATGATTTGGATTTGACCTCAAATCAGCCGACACCTCGATTGAGATGAGAAAGTTGCCTAGAATGCAGAAGACCGCATGCTGGGGAGAAGTTTCAGAATAGCAACTATTCATATCTACAGCACATAGATCGGTATGATTCGGCATACAAGCATTCAAAATTGGCCATGTCATGCCCTTAATAGTAGTACTATACAAGGAATTCGCTCCTTGCGAAGTGTTCACGCCGGCTCATCCACCTTCAAAGCACCATAATGCTGCACTCGTTCCGTGGTCGCCGAGTACCCGGAATCGAGGCCGCTCTTTGCCACGGTGCGCTGGAACTTATTCTCCGCCAGCCGGCCCGGGTCCTGATTAGACCCGATGTCCGACTGGAAGCTGGCATTCTTAGCATTGGGGTTGACATCGCCCTGTGTGATATTCTTCCCAGGCATATTGGTGTTACCGATGTTCCGTGCCGTCGACATGACGTAGTTAGGCGCGGGGCCACCCTGCTGGCCGCTGCTCCGGGCCTCTGGCGGCTGCTGGCCACGATCTTGTTGAGCAGTCGTGACATACTCGCCAGCCTGCTGGATGCCTAGGTCGCGTTTCGCTTGGCTTGAGCCGCCAACGTATCCTCCCACGGGGACATGTGCGCCGGGAAACGTGCCCTGGCCGCCTAGGGCCTCCGGATATCGTTCTTTTGTGTCGGGACCATCACGGGCAGGGGCATCCTGGGCCTTGGGTAGGGTCGTGGCTCCCGATGTGTTGGTGGTGTTCAAAGTGGATTTGCTGCCGGAAACGCCGAGCGGCTCGCTGCCTCGGTTTTCAGAGAACCCGCCTCCTTGTCGCGTCGATTCGGCAGCAAGAGAGTCGTTGGCGACCTGGCCGGCTCTTTCTCGGATGGGGTTGTTGAATGTCCGTGGGTCGGAGGTGACCTGAGAGGTCAGCATTCATTGAGAATTGGGCTCGGTCGGTACATAGGTACCTTGGTGCCACCAGACGTGTTTCCGCTGGGAGTCCCTTGCATATCCATTACGCTCGTCTTTGGGATAATCTGATAGTACTACAAAGTGAATAGATAGACTGATTTGGCCTGTAGAGGTAATATATACATTGCTAAGTTTAACTGCACGACAGAACTATGCCCATGGAGCATGGTTGAGCGGAGGAATACGTCATACTGACGAGTGATGCCGATCGGATACGTCAGGTCGCCTCACCGTCTGGACGCCTGGAACGGATAGATGGAATACAAGCATAGCGATCTCTGTAATACCGCTTCTCGCTGAGCCCTATGCTTCTCGATGGCCCGGCGCTCAAAGCTGCACTGGTGGTCTCTATGGCGTCCAGTGTGTCGACACTGTCATGAACCCTGGTTGTGAGAAAAATTACACGTGTAGAACTCTTGACCTGATCAATCAAGATTCAAGATATTCACTAGTGACCTTCATTAGGGTTACGGTGCAGCATAGTAGTATTCTTCGAATGAGTGCTAGTCTCCGTTTCGATGCATCGAACGCAGTTGCAGACTGAGTCATTTTCGCATTCAATACAAACTGTACACAGCTGCATAGTGCTCAATATCACATCACACAGAGAACGCCAAATATATGGAATTATCCTGATCCTTCATCGAATCTACCGGGCCTTCGCATCCTTGGGCAAATCATCCAAATTGTCATGACCTTGCCGCCCAACCCCCGAATGCGGCTCCGTCAGTGTCTTGTAATCATCTCCGTCGATGCGAACACTACTCGTCGCCGTTGCAGGATCCCGCAAAGCACTGTTGCCTTCACCAGAGACCGGCCCCGAGACGCTACCCGAACCCACCCCGGTTGTTCGCTGGTCGGCAGACTTCAGGTCACTCGCTGCCGGTGGTTGTTCGGGAAGTGGTAGGTTTGCCTTAACCCGTTCGACTTCGGCGGCCTTGTCTGTGTTACTGTCGATGATGGACTAGACATGGTGTTAACATTGTTTCTGTGTCTGGATTGGCGAGTCAATAGAGCGCACCTTCATGGCTGAAACGTTCGACACAGCCGGTGTTCTGCCTTTGTGTAGACGGCTAACATGCGATTCAGCCTTGCGAATCTCGTCTTTGGTGGCGTGGAAAGTTGCGTCGGTCATGGTGCGGGATATTTGGAAACTGAACTGATTGTAGATGGTATTATGAAGATACTGCAGTTCAATGGCGATTCTCAGTCTGTTTGAGACACGAAAATGAGAATCTGATTCCGAAAATGATTGTATTTAATCAAGTCCCGGCCGCGAGGTGTTTGCGGCGAAGTGGAACATGACGACATCCCTAGGGCTGTACCCACGTTACTATCTTCCAGGTAAAGTCCAACTATGACATCATGGATGTCCAAGACTTCTTCACATAATCGTAAATCGAGAGTGCTAGTTGTCCTTGCTGAAAGTATGATCGGAATTACTCGATCGATGCACAGACCCAGACGATTTATCAAATCTCCAAAGACTTTGGGAGAGTTGATTCGACGCGGCCAACCGATGAATCTCATTCGCCTTGCTCAATGATTGTGCTCTCAATGCAGCGCCCATATGCCCCAGAATATAGGCGGCACATGTACAAGATAACGTATTCCTGTGCCTCAGTTTGCTCGAGGAAAGTATGTACTAGGTAGAATACTTGGTAGGCACTGATACTTGTGTCTAAAGCAGCCATTATCAGGACGAGAAGGTACCAATTGGAGAAATTAGTAACTCTTACCAGCTTGCATACTAGGGCACTGTCCTTAGACATGCTTTTTGATTCTAGCGATTGATAACTGACCTCCTGATGCCTGGTCAGAACATCCCTACCCTGTTAGATTAACGTCTTGAAAATTTCCAGATTGGGAAATTTTGCAAACCGCACAAGATTTCGCCGGACTGATCCCTAGACAAAAACAATCGGGTCTAAAAACCGTCAATCCTCAACCCCCAGATGAATAACATCTAATCACGAACTTGCCATGGATTTCAAGTTTTTACCGTCCCAACTGCTCATCACAGCGACTTTTGTATTAGGGTTAGGGCTGCAACATCTCACCGCCCGCCCCTCCGATCCGGCAGAAAATCATCTCTGGATTTGGAGGGGCTCTGGTCAGTTGGCTCAGTGCTCTCAGTACAGTTGAGTCCTCTCGAGGTCTCTCTCCAATTTGCAATCTCGGTCCATCATGCCACGCGATCCATTGATCGGGCTGGTTGGAAAGGTTAGTTTCGTCCTTAGACACCGCGTTCGACGCTGACAAAAAAGTTTCGCAGCCCTCAAGCGGCAAGTCGACAACATTGAACAGTCTGACGGATGCTTCTTCGAAAGTTGGTATGTTTCTCCGAAAACAGACATGCAATATGATAGTCCATGTGCTCATGTGCTATAGGCAATTTCCCGTATGTTCTTTATCGGTCCCGCCGCATTTCCGCACTGACCGACCTTGTCAAGATTCACGACGATCGACCCCCAGCGCGCAATTGGTTACCTCCAAATAGACTGCGCATGCAAGCGCTATAATTTGTCGGACAGATGCAGACCCAACTACGGCAGCTGTGTCGACGGGCGACGATCGGTGCCGATTGAACTACTGGATGTCGCTGGCCTCGTTCCGGGGGCCCATGAAGGGCGAGGGCTGGGCAACAAGTTCTTGGATGATCTTCGGCATGCGGATGCTCTGATTCACGTGGTGGATGTCAGCGGCACGACAGATGCCGAGGGTAAGACTTCCACTCGATTCGCCGGTCCAGAACGTCGTTAATGATGGTTTCCAGGCAAGGAGACACGCGGGTATGATCCGTCGAATGATATCGTTTGGCTGCGATCAGAGATTGTGCGATGGGTGCAGGGGAACCTGATGGAGAAATGGTACCGTAATTTTACTTTCACTGCGAGAACAGGGTTAACGAGCGTAGGGGATCGATAAAGCGACGACATGTGGCAACTAGTAAGGATGTCCGTGATGGTACCAAGATGAATGCTCACGCAAGCAGAGGCGAATCCCGTGGAGACATTACAAGCCCAGTTTTCCGGATACGGCAGCACCGCGAAGATTGTGCAGCGGTGTCTTGACAAGCTGGATCTAAAGGAGCCTCTGGAGGAGTGGTCTAATGAGACGATTGAGAAGGTGGTCAACGCTTTTGTCGATGAAAAATTCCCGACAGTCTACGCATTGAATAAGATTGACCATCCCGACGCGGACAAGGTTAGTTGCTTCCCACGATCGACTGAGCAGGCTGTTGATCCAGGCGTAGAACATCAGTAAAATCGCGCGCATGCAAGACCCCAAGACCATTGTACTGTGCTCGGCAATATCAGAGGTTTTTCTCCGAAAACTCGCGAAGCAGAAGTACATTCGATATGTCGAGGGGAGCGAGTTCATCGACACGCGGGAAGACTTGATAGAGATGGGAGATCCAGATGGCGGAGGCCTGAAAGAGATGGACGAGAAATTGAAAAAGTACGCTCTGAAACCTGGTGGCCGAAATGATCAACTAACGGATGTAGCCGAGTCGAAAATCTCAAAGACATGGTCCTGTACCGGTTTGGATCTACGGGAGTAAATCAATGCCTGACGAGAGCGGCAGAGCTCCTGGGCCTGGTGCCTGTATACCCGGTACGGAACATTCACACCTTTGGGTCGGGATCTGGCAACTATGTGTTTCGGGATTGTGTGTTGGTCAAGAAGTAAGTCCGAAGCCTGCATTCGAACCCTCTTTGGAACAGTATTCTGAAAACTGACGAAAAAATTTAGAGGCAGCACCGTTGGAGACGTGGCCCGCAAGGTCATGGGCGACGTGCCGATTTCCTATATCGAAACTGCCGGCGGCGTGCGAGTATCCGAAGATGAAGTCGTGGGGGTTGGAAAGCACGATGTACGTGTGAACATTTGCATCGCGAAGCTGGTATATACATCACAGACTAATTATTACTCGACAGATTCTGTCCTTCAAAGTAGGACGGTAGTGTACAATCCCCCACAAGAATTAAACAATCGAATCACGCGTGTTTCTAGACGACGTCAGTCCAATAATGCCAAAGCAAAACAAAAATGAAAGGAACAAAAAAAACAGAAAAAAAAAAGCAAAACTTACACTCCCCCTCTCATCCTCCATCCCAATCACCGGCCCCGGCGCCTCCGGAAACTCCTTCTCCGCAGCTTCCTTCCCCTTCGCGGTATCGCGTCGCGTGGTCGCGGAACTCAGCGTACTATCCGCGATCCCTTCATTCTCGTCATGCTCCTTGCGCATTTTCGCACTACCTTCGGTCTCCGGATCGGTGGTGTCGTTGGCGGCGGCGCGGCGCACGGCATGGTCCTCCGTGCGCGTCCCCTTCCAGTCTTGCCATGGGGCATTCTTTGCGTGGGGGTTGGCGGTATCGGGATCGGTAGTCTTTTTGTTGTCCCTGGGTGTGTTATGTTGGAGCCGTCGGGAAGAGGAGAGGATTCGGATAGTCCTGGTAGGGTTGTGGAGGGGACTGATTGATCGTCGACTGAGTAGCATTGAGAGAGGAACCGGAAGGGTTGGCTTTGTCCAAGACATTTTTTTTTTTCTTTCGTTTCAAGCCATTCGATAGATAAAAGAGAAGAACTCGATGCTTGGGGTAATGAGAAGTTGGGCAAATCATGGTGGTTTTGTTAGGGTTCTCTAGAAGTCTGGGGGTGAGAGAGGATCCTATATGACGTCGCCATGGTGCAATCGTCATCCATCTACCAACCGCCCTGGCTACAATCAAGGCAATTTTCACTCTTAAAATAAGGCATTCGATTCAAGAATAACAGTCCACAAGATGCAATGATGGCATGCAATGCAATAACAAAAAAAAAAAAAATGTACGCCAGATATACTCTAACAAAACAAATCCACGCCACAAGGTCACCCAGCCTCCCTCCTCCCAATCTATAGTATTTACACACATCCACGGCACCCACCCAATGCATTGAATCCCACTCAACGAATCGCCTCGATCGCCGCATTCAACGGCAGCACATGCGGCGTCGTCTGCGCGACCGGATGCCGCCGGTCCCATTTACGGAACGCGATCGTCCGGCAGCAGTTATTCTCGGGCACGCCACCGACGGCCACGAAGCTCTTGGGGATAAACGGCCGGTCCTGCAGCGACGCGGCGAGGATGCCGTACTCGTGCGCGAAGACCAGTGCGGACGCGAACTCGGCAGCTCGGTGGGATGCCTCGGCTCCGACGATCCTAACCAACCTTCAGTCAGAGAGCGGGATTGGCGAAGATGGACGAGTGTGTGTAACTTACACGTATAGTTCAAAGAAAGTGTCAAGGATGTAAATGTCACGCGTGCGAAGGTCCTTCTGGCAGAATGGCTCGATCTCTTGCACTGTGTCGTTGGGCCGCGTCACCGGCGACGAGGTCCCGGTCCTGCGGCTCCAGAAACTGACGCGCTGGCCGAGCTCGTGGTCGATGCGCAGCAGACGACACCGGAATTTCTCGTGTTTGGCTTTCAGATGCCACGGGTTGTCATCAGAAGATGGTGACGACGGCGGGGGGGTCGGGGAGGTCGGGGAGAGACCCGACTTGTGCTCGGGAAAGACTTCGAAGAAGCTCTCCGGCTCCTCGCCCTCGCTGACCTCCTCCATCTCCCCCGTCAGACCCAGTGCCATGCCGATCAGCCGCGCGCCGCCAATCTCGTCCGCGCCGCTACCTTTGCCTTTCCAAAGATACAACTTGCCGAAGGGGGCTGAGATGACGAACGTAAACGCGGAGCACAGGTTCTCTCGCTTGAAGTCCACCTCGTCAAACACGATCTGCCCCAGGTGCCGCCGGCCGCACAGCATGTAGAGAGCCGATGAGCTGGATCGCGAACTGGACCCGCGGCGCGTGATCATGATTCCTCCCAGCGCCTGCACAAAACTGGCCGGTTCTTTGCCCTGCCGCAGGACTTCCAGTCGGGTGCCGTTCTCCCGGGCCACTTTCCGCGCGAAGAGCTGTGCGTCTTCGATGGCTGCCTCGCTCACCTCATCGCCGCACCAGAGATAGACGTCCGTCTTCGACCCGGCGATCGTTTCGTACGTGTGCACGCAGAGGTACATGCTCCCTTCGAACATGATGTATTCTTGATTGACCGGAAGATCCTGCCGTTTGCCGTCGCCGGTGATCTCCCAAATCTGTTTCTTGATCGTCCTGATTTTCGGGGTATTGAGCTCTGCAGTGACCAGCAGCTGGGGATCGATCTCAACCCGGTCACTGCTCTTGGGAAGGGTTTTGAAAAAGTCCGAGATCACCCTCGTCGACTCCGACGTGCGAGGGATCGGCGACGTCACAGGCTGTCGGTGATCAACGCCCGCTGTGTCTGTTGAAATATCAGCAGGCTTTGGAGGAACGGGAGGAGCGCCAGCAACCTTGGACGCGTTTGCGCCAGACTCTTTCGGCGAATCTTGCTTGTTATTCTGGAAAAAAGAACTGCCAATGCCGCCCAGCCCGAGCTTTGACTGGTTCGCAAGCCCCTCTCTTAATCGCGTGGCGAATGAGGGGGACGAACTCGTACTATCCGGCGATGGCAGCGACGCGGATTTGGGCGGTGGCGTCGGCTTAGCACTCGAGGAATGCGTCGGAGTTTCTTCGCACGTTGCTTTCTGAACAGTCGACAGTTTCGGAGGAACTTCCGGCCCAGTGCTACGCTTAGACGGGGTTTCGAAGGCGGATTCATCTTTCTTAGAGACGTCAGGACTCTGGGTCAGAGTTTCGGATTTGGCGAGCTCCGGAGACTTTGCAGCTACGGCCGGTTTGGGTCGCCAAGAGGCCTTTGGAGGGATGGGAGGGGAGTCTTTCGCCGGTGTCGAAGGGGCCTGATCCTCAGTCTGCCTGAAAGGTTCAGGCCGAGGCGAGGTTGATGGCACCGACTTCTCGCTCACCGTCGCCGGCCGCTCCTCTTTGGCGCTTGCCTTTGCATTCTGGGCGGCAGATGTGGGTAGCCTTCTCTTCGGACCCCGTGCCCGCCCCTTGGTCAGAGGCGTAAGCGGACCAGAAGACGTCGGCACGGAATCCCCTTGCTCACCGGTAGTGGGAGGATCTTTCCGAGCAGCCGTCTTTGTGCCAGAAGCGCCACCACCGACACCCGGCGGGCCACGAGCCAGGACGTTGGCCAGGTTTGGGTTCAATCGCCCTGCAAGAGATCCCTTAGCAGCAGGTCCCCGAATGGCAGTCGGCGCGGCTGACGCATCCGACACGGTTGACGGTCCAGAACTGACCGGGTCGACTTTGCCTCGCGGCGGATCGTTCCTCGGTGCAGGAGCTTCCAATGGTTTGGCAAGCTCTTCGGCGGGATTGTCCTTGGACGGACTGCTCGGCTTCGAGAGGTCGGGCCTAGAGAGCTTAAATGGGGAATCTTTCAACGGCGACGGCGATCGATCGGCCAATGGCGACGCCGGAATCGACGACGACGGTGACTTGCTGGTATCCACCCGCATGAGATTTGCTCGCTTCGAGAGAGCCTCGGGCAACGGGTCTGGCTGACGTCGATCGCTATCGGTCGCCGCCGGCCGGCTCGACCCACCGCCAGCCTTGATGGCCTCTCTCTGTTTCAGCAGGCTCTCCCTGAGCTCGTCCACTCGCTCCGTCTTTCTGGGCCCACCGGTAGCATTCAATGCCGCCTTGCCTCTGACGATGTTCTCCTTGAGCTCGTCGGGCGGTTTGTAGGTGGACCGCTCGGTTTTGCGTAGTTTATTGAACACATTCTTGAATTCGGGCTCTTCCTTCGCTGTACTCTCGCTGTTTGTCTCTGTCCGACGGAGAGACGATTTGAAGTCGATTGTTCCAGGCTGTTTCGGCTTCGGTGAAGGTGTATCAAGGTGAAGCTTCGAAGTTGTTGAGGATGTAGACCTGAGCGGAAGCACTTCCGGCTTCTTCGAGGGCACCTCAGGCTTCGATGGTGTTTCGGCCGCTCGCGAAGCAGGTTCCGGCTCTATTTCTTTCACTGGAGACTGATCTTCGGTAGGAGCAGTCGCAGCGTCCTCAGTCCTCTTTTCCGGACTATTGTCCCTGGTGCCCGCTCGACCGGCAAAAGACTCATCCTTCGACGGGGTCAGCTTCCCCAAATCGACACTCGACTTGGACTGTCGCGATCGATTCAGATCCTTCAACCACGCCAGCGACTGTTGCACTGCCGGGGATTTGGATCGCGGCGACTCGGGACGGTTGAGCGCGCTTTCCAGCCACGTGGCCTTGGTTGGACTCCAGCGCTTAGTTTCGCTCCTGGTTGGACTGCGGGAAGCGTTAGACTCCGGCGATTTGGGAATATCGATGGATATCGAGCTCAGCGACCGTGCATGGGACCGGCTCGGTGACGAACCGTCCCCTGCCGCCCGCCGACGCTCCCTGGTGCTGTCACTCGCTCCCGTTTCACCGCTCCGCTGGGGTTGCACCACCGTTGCCTCGCTGTGGCTTGAGCTCGGTCGAGAATCCATAGGGGAAGGTTCGCGCGCCGTCCGCGATTCCGCAGCGCTCCCCAGGGAATCTCCATAGACGGACCGTCGATTGCCCAGGGCGGCATTACTCCGAGCAAAGCCTGTGCCAGCATGCACGCTACCCCGTTTTGATACGCTGTCGGACCGCTTCATCATGGCGCTCTGCACGAATCCGCCGAGGCCCTTGGTTGGAGAGGAAGAACGCTCGGGAGAACTCCGGCCGGGTGAAAGGGGTGTGCGGTCGTCAGATGCAGTCTGATCGCCTTTGCGCTCCTGTCTCTGCGCGGACAAAGGTACCGGCCAGCCCAAGCCCGTCGTCGACACGGAGGAAATACTCGAGAAGCGATTGCTCGCGCTGCTAGTCCCGTGCGTGGAACTAGTCCGAGACGGCGAACGTGACCGGTCCGTCCCGGATTCGGGCTTCTCCGATTCGGCTGTCGACTCACGACTCAAGCCGGGCAGCTTCATGCGCCCCGTGCCATTGAGCGACGGAGAGTCCGACGCGCTGACGTCCTGCACGCTGCGGCGATACGCGAGCGAACCCACACCACGGTCTGGCGTCTGACGGAACCACGAAGGATCTTTCTGCTCAAGAGCCTGCGAGATCTCCGCACGCGACTGCATTGACGGGTTTTCCGGTGGCATTGCTGTTGCTTTGCCGTCCGACGCCGGATCGAGTTCACCACTACTCGAGTCAACCAGCGGCGCACGATTATTTGTGGACTCGTTCGACGTTGAGGCGTCAGCGGGCGTCGTCTGAAACTCGGCGTCGCTGCAATCGGTATTTCGAGGCGGCGTTGGTCGTAGATCCAGCGGCGGATCAACAACGGACGAACGCTTGGACAGACGGAAGTTGAGGTCTGACGTGGAGGACAATGGAGAATCCTTGGTGGGAGAAATAGACCGTGCACGTTCTGGTGAAAACAAGAAAAAAACATGGATCAGCGTGTGTCGTTTTCCTTTTTTATATTGCCTCTTGTAGCGTTGCGCGCTGTGAAATTTTTCCCTCCTCACTCCGTTGGGTTATGGGAATGGATCTCACCAGCACGCCGAGCCTGACGCTCTTTTCGGCCCTGGAGGATTTCCTCCTCTAACTTTCTTGTCCTCTCTTCATCCTCTCGGTCTCTTTTGGCTCCAAGCTCACGGATTCGCTGCAGGAACTCATTCACTTCTTCTGAGCTGTCGTTCGTCGCCATACTGTTATGATTTTATATCCACGGGCTTGATTCCGAACGGGTTAACAGGCTGCGCTGGATGTGGGATTCAGCTTCGACAATATAAATGGATTGAAAGTAGAATCCAGGCGCAGGAAACCTATATCTTAGGTACAACGCAAGTCATAATGATCTTCACGCAAAACCGGAACCTCCAGATCTTAAGCATCCCGACTTGTCCGAAGGGATGAGTCCGATGCGTGTTGACTGTGGAGCACACTGGAGGGACTCCAGTGTTATGTAATCAGCCTCAATCACGTGGACATATTCAACCCAACATGGGTACCCAAGTTCAGGAACAGTGAGTTTTTTCTTGATTTGTGGGCATTGTGCAGTGAAGCTCAGTCGAGCCTTTGTCTGTACATTGAGGTTTGTTGGAATGTACTTAGGTAGTAGTAGATTGAACGGGATTGGCGGATGTTGACAGGATAGTTACTATGATAGACACTATGAACACGACTCATTGGAATGGCAGATGCTTCAAAACCAGGGTATCCAGAAAAACTGAAGCTGCCCGAGGCGGATCAATGATCAAACTCCTGAATCACGTCGGCCCGTCGGGTGTAGCTCGGGTGCGAGAAGGCTCGAAAGTGCCCAAGGGCTCTCGGCAACTTAAAACACCATCGGCAAAGCTCTGACCCAGCTCAGTACAAAAACAGCCGGTCCTTAGCATCCTGGACAAGCCATTCAAGGCCCTCATGTAGATTCAGCCCCGTCATCGCACTGCACCGGAAGATTGTCCACTTGTGCGTTCTGATCTCATCTAACCGAAGGCCCTGTGTCACAACGTCATCAAAATCAAGGTTCCCGCAAGGAATCCACCAAACCCAACGGAAACACTCGGAAAAGTCTGATTGGGAACATAGAAGCATACCTGTCGAACCTCATTCTCATCCATACAACCCTCAACATCGGTTTTGTTCAGGAAAACCAACAGACTGGCGCCCATGAGCCGCTGTCCGTAATTCAGTTAGTCTTAGCCGAACCCTCTCTGCCAGCGGGGGAAAGGAATTCGTTCCGTACCTCCTCCAGCAACAACCCGGCCAGCTCCTCACGACAATCGTCAATCCGGAGCCGATCCGTGGCATCGACCACCCAGACCAGGGCATCTGTTTTCTCAAAGTAATTCCGCCAGTAGGAGCGGAGGGTTTTTTGGCCACCGACGTCCCCTGAGTGTCGGTCAGTCTCCACTAAAAAAAGAATCGTCTGATGGGAAGAAGACGAACAAATATTCAACTTGTACCTGTCGCTCAGAATGTTAGCAAACATTACCCTGCCATGACACACAATCATTGTCTTACCCTTGAAAATCAATCGTCTTGATGATAAACCCCAAGGTCGGACTGACAGTATTGACGTCCTCTTGCATAATCTTCTTGACGATGGTTGTCTTGCCTGCATTATCGAGGCCCCTACGACCGACAACAACATGGTTCAGTCAATGCACCCGCAGAATATTTAGGGTCAGGCTGATGCTTACAGCATCAGAATTCGCATTTCCTTATCCTTGAGCCGGGCTTTGCGGAGTATGGACAGCATCTTGACGGCATCTGTGAATCAGACTGAAAATTATGAGGTGGAAAGATTGGAAGATGGTCGAAAGCTCTCCCAAGGTATCCATGGGCATGTCCTATTCACTTGTATATATGCACCCCGATTTCCTAATATGGAGATTTTCAACAGCTCACCTTCACACGCTTGACTCGCAGCTTTTTGTGAATTTCAGCGATTTCTCTTTTCGTGCAATGATTCAGGCTTTGCTGAGCTTCTCCTGTTTGTTTTCAAACAGTTGACTACAAGCACTTATGATGTGAGGGCGCTCATCCTGCACATTTCACCCTCTTAGATATACCTAACCAAATTCCCTGAGATCTTCCATCTCAACTCTGAGAAACTGTGCACTGAGAGCCTTCCATCAAGTCCTAAGAACTCCTATCATCATGACAGACACTAGGGAAGAGGATAATGCCGCCCTGTGGGCAAAGTACCAGCAGGTTCTCCGCTCTGACAAGCTGCCAACCACCACGACAAACAAGCCTCAGATGTACCCTCCTGCTACTTCGGATAAGACGAACGCTCCCCAGCCGACACCTGTCTCTGAAACTGACCCGTTGAAGATTGAGCCCCGCGGCACGGTGAACAATGTCAACAATGCGAACGGAGAGGAAGAATCTTCCTCGCAGGGGGATGTTGCCTCTTTGGACGTTCACCCCGACGACCAACTTCCACAGGAGGCTGAAGAGGATTGTGACTCTCCCACAAAAGTTGGATCTCCCACAGCTCTGCCCTCTTTCTTGTCGGATGCCGCCTCTTTGGCCTGTATCTATGGCTCAAGGCCAGAGATCTTGCCTGAAGCCGTCAACGGTGATCAAATCCCTGAGTTCACAGGTAAGTTCCCACCTCTCGACAGGAGTTCTCCAGACCAACACGAGACAGGCAAGATGAGTTCCATGTCTGAGGAGTCGGACGTTGTGCTCATCCAGGCACGAGCAAAGACCACTACTGTCCCAGCAATTACTGCCGCAAACACCACCAACAACAACAACAACCAGACTGGTCCAGCCAGTGAACAATCCCTCCCCAAGATCAGCGTCACTGTCGAGGAAGGCCCCAAACCACCAAGACCCCGCCCTCTCGTGCGCACGGAGGAAGCCACGGAGGAAGTCAAAGAAGAACTCCGCCGTCTCAGCGAAAACCTCCTGGCGGGGATCGACCGCCGCAACGTCCACGACCTCCTCGAAGAGGAAGCGCAGTTTGCCTGCTACGAGACGCTGCAGATGGTGCGCGACGGACCGGGCACGGATCCCAATTCGGCGGTTTACCGGCACATCGTGCGGCGGCTCAACGTGGTGCGTGCGGACTCGGTGTTTCATTTCCCCAGCGGCATGGCGGAGAAGGAGAAGTGGGAGCTGCAGTGGATGCTCTATCGGCGTGACGAAGCCGTGTATCCGGACCTCAACGAAGACGGGGAGCTGGTGCTCCGGGAAACTCCGCTGCCGGAAAGCGAGAACAAGACCGACATTGTGTCCATGGCAGACGTGCTCGCCCGCTTGGCCCGCTACCCTTCGCCGCGGGAACTGCGCGAGTGTGTCGACTGGGTCAGTCAGAACGCATTCCGCCGGACCAACGCTGACATCGATTCCCGCGTCAACTGGCACTACGTGCGCCCCACGGTGGTCGCCGAGGCATGGTTCCGCGAGTGGCTGTATGCCTGGCTGGACGGGACCCTGTCGCTGCCGCACCGCGTGGAGATCCGCCGGCGGTCCTTCTTCGACGGCACGGCGCACCCGGACGGCTTCCAGGGCATGTTCATCCCGCACCTGACTCCCGTCGAGCTGCCCGTAGACCCGACGGACGAGGAGTCGCGGCTGCACCGGCACGAGGTTGTCGATGGGTACCGCGTGAATTACGTCAACAATCAAGAGCGGAACAAGAGGGCGTGCATGGATGCGCAGCGGGCCGAGTATCTGGCGGCGATGCGCGGCAACAAGCCCTTCACGATGCCCCTTGCGGCGACGATGACGGCGTCCACCCCGACGTCCACGATGCAGTTATCGCGCCCGCCGGCGCCTGCTCCACCCCAGCATCACCGCCGGGGCCCTTCCCATCCAAACATCTACCTCCGCCCCGCCGAGGAGCGCGACGCCGACGAGCTCGCCGCACTGTATGACTGGCACGCGCGGCACACCGCATCATGCATCGACACCAACCCCATCACCCCCGACATGATCAAAGCCCGCCTGGCTGAATCCCGGCGCGACAACCTCCCCTTCATCGTCGCCGTCAAGCGACAGCCCCCAACCACACCCACCTATCTCCATCCTCACCACCTTCATCGCCGCCAGCGCCGCAAGACCACGACCGACCACACCCTCAACAATGACGTTCCGTTCGAGAAACTCGCCGGCGCCATCCGCCTCACCACCTTCCTCGGCAGCCAGGGGGGCGCCCAACAAACCATCGGCCACCACACCGCCAAAATGGAAGTCTTCGTGCACCCGCATCGCCGCCACCAGGGCGTCGCACGGTGCCTCGTCGACGGCGTGCTCGCGATCTGCGACCCGCTCGCCGAGCCGTCCTCCTCCAGCGGCGGTGGCGGCGCATCATCGCATGCCCATGGCCTCCTGTCGCCAACGGCCACCCCGTTCGAGTCGTATCGGCGACTGCGGCGGATCCTCGTGGAGATGGCGTTCCCGCAGACCGACAAGAAGGGATTTGACCGGGTGAAGAACTGGTTGGAGAGGGAACACCGGTTCCAGGAGCAGGGCTTGTTAAAGGGCGTGGCGAGGAAGTTTGATCAGACGTGAGTTGGTTCCCCTGATTTCTTTTCTAGCTTGATGAACTGGCCCCGTTGATGATCGTGTATAGGCTCGACGTCGGATACCTGGTCCGTGAAATCATGTACGTTCCGTAGGGCCAAAATTCGATGAATCTCCGGTGTTATATATCGGGATTTTGATTCCAACACTGCTGATTTCCAACTGCCATTGTTTTCCTTGACTGTTACTTGTGGAATTGTGACCGAGTGTTGCTATGAAGGATAGTCAGCATCGTGTATGGCGGGTCGACTTAACTGCGTACCTGCTGTTCCAAGGGGCATGCTACTCATCCGCTACGCAAATCAACAGGATTAGATGTCTCGTTCAGTAACAATAGATTCCGCCCGATAGTTCCAGGCAATAACCCTATCTAGTCGCGAGGATCAACAAAAGCAAATCCCTGCATAAGCAGGAACAAAAAAAGAACAAAAGCCTCGCCCATCGCCAAGTTATTTCATAAAGAATTTAAGCAGAGTGAATCAAATCAAACATGGGATGTTGATAACACATCCAGCAAACGGCCTCCGGTTCAACGGCCAAGAAAAGAACAAAGAATCACGGACTGAAAAAAAAAGAAACAGATGCCGCCGGACTCAAACATGCCATCAAAGCCGTGGCAAGGAAGAATTCAAAAGTTCAGTCACACCAACATCGTCCAGGGACAGCTGTACAACCTGAACCGTCAAACATCGACATCGACACGTAATTCAAAGAGCAAGCCAAAGAATTTCACAAAAAGCTGCCGGGTTCCAATGCCCATGATCCTCGACACGCTGCCGTGAGAAAACACAATACGCCAACAAATGTAGAAAAAGAAATCAAGACAAAACAAACTCCCCCAAAAATCACTTCGCCTCGTCATTAGGTCGGTGCTTATCTTTCGATCGCCAGAACATCAGACGACTGATACGATTGCTCTTCTTCTTTGCCTTCTCTGCATCATCCCGTGACGGCTTCGCCTCGAAGCTCAGCTTACTTCTCTCCTTGTGCGCAGCGCCAACAAGCCGCGACAGACTCACAAGGCTGGACCGCTTGACACTGTGCGAATCGCTGCTCCCCGGCGGGCGCGTGTGCGAGAACGCACTGGATCGTTCCTCAGACGTCCGATTATAGAACGCCGAGATCCGCCCGCGAAGATTCGTGCGAGTAGATGCGCTGCTAGTCAACGACGGGACATCTTCCACGGATTGCTCATGGAATGGATGATTGAACGTGGTCTGGTCCGTCATGGACGACGCCGTCGCGGACCGAGGGCCGTCCAAAGACATGTTGGACGGGTCCGGGGAGGGGAATGGGGAGCCTGATGACGGCTGCCGAGGCAGTGAGAGCCGGGGAACCAGAGGACTGACGTCCATCGGCGACGAAGATGGGCGCTTGTCAACTGGGACCATCAGAGGCGAAAAGTCCGGGTTCGACACAATGGGCGGACGAGCCTGCCAATCATCCTGTTCGACGATCTCGACCGACCTGACAGGCTCAGCACGCGGCGACGTCTCAGGAACAGCCGCAGGTTCATGTTCAATTGTATCACCGGGGCCGTCTTCCGCTACTAGAGGCTCTTCCGTGTGTTCCTGTTGTTGAGTTTTCTGAGAGGCCTCCGACGAGGAGTCATTTGCGGGTTTCTGAACTGTCTCTTGCGAGGACCCCTGAAACGGCTCGTTCACATCCGCTTGGCTCTCATCATCATCCTTTGTATCTCCGGTTTCTGAGTCCTTGACCACGGTGTCCACCGTTTCACTGCTTGATGGCATTGCTGGGCGGTCAGTATCGACGCTTGACACACGGTTGCTGTTGGAAGCCGAGTGACTGGTAGGCGACTGATTGTTGGCCAGAAACGCATCTTCCTCTTCCTCATAAAAGACATCCTCATGAGCCATGGAGGCATCCGGACCCAGCCGGGAAAACCCAAACGCGCTGCGATCGAATGGCGGCATCTCTGGTGCGCTCTCCGCACGGCGGTGATAGCGCATCTCCGGGCCCACAAACTCGCCCCGACGACCCCCGCTGTACATGCGCTTTGACGCCTGCAAGAAAGCACTACCAGCCACTCGAGGCGTGCCCATTTCGGGCGTGTTGAACGGGCCCAGGGCGGCATCGAGATCAATCACGGGACTCATCCCCTCGTTCTCCATGGTCTGCTCGTAGAAACTTCGGGGCTTCCACGACGACTCGAATGCGTCCGGAGTTGACGGAACCGCGGGCTCGGCCGGTTTCGGCGCATCCGGATTGGTGGGTGTTCGAATGATGACGGTGTTATCCTGGTCAAAGTCCACCGCAAGGGATGCAAGGTCCGAGTCCATCCGTTTCAGGACGGGCCGCGCAGGCGAGTTCGGTCCCGCGACGGGCTTCTTTACACGAGTCTTCTTTGTCTTGAGCGGGAAGATCGACCCGGCCCAAGACCGTACCTTCTTTTGCTTTCTGTGCAGCTTCCTCGTCATTGCTGTGAGCTCGCCCTCACTTTCCGAGTGAGAGTGGGCACTCGATGCAGACTCCCACTTGTCCTCGGACAATTCTCCAGCCTCCTGCTGCTGTTGCTGCTTTTCAGAACTCCGCCGACTCGCCCCGCCGCGCTTCTTCTTCTTCTTCTTTTTCTTGGACTTTTTTCGATCCTCTTTTTCTGACGCTTCTCCCTCTTCTCCAGGTGCACCGGGTTCGAGAGAGATTTCGTGGGAAAGACAGCTGCGAGGGCGACCGACGGAGGACAGGTCAATTGTTGGCGGAGGAAGGAGTAGCGATGCATCTGCCGTTTTGGGCCGAGGCTTAGCGGCAGATGGGGAAGATGAAGAATTCAACAAAACGTTGGGACTTGCGCTGTTCGAGCGCGAGTGGCCCGGGCGTATTGTAGATAAGCTGTCACCCGTATCCGTAGAAATCATGGACGACGGGCGGGTTCGCTCGTCGACCGCGATGGTGTTCCGATAACCTGGGTGGAGGTGGGTGGATCGAATGACTGGTGAGGCCGGAGGAGAAGGTTGACCCAGAGCGGTCGTTGAACGAGAGACGGGTCGAGAGATGTCGTCAAGCAGAGGACTCCTGTTTGCTGGGCTTATTGGAGCACTCCCAACCCCTACGTCCGAGCGACCGGCCTTGGTTACCGCACTCAGGTCGATGCTGGACAGGGCGCCAGATCGACGGTGGGCATGGCCCCGCCGGCCTGGACCACGGCCACTCATGCCCGGGCCAGGCGGAGGAAGGCCCGCCGAGTTGGACGGAGGGCCGACCTCGGTGCTTGCCGAGAGCCTGGGGCTTGGAGGGGCATCTCCGACGAATTCACTGGGTTGCCTGCGATGGTTTACCGGACGCGGGGCCCCTGCAACGCTGGACGTCGATGGCTTGGGGGTGTGGATATGGCCCGGGTTGAATGAAAAGGGTGGAAGAGGAAGAGGGGTGTGAGACTCATCGGAGGAACCTCGTCTTGGGGGGAAGACGAAAGGGGGGTTGGGAGGAGGGAGTACGGATACATCGGATGGTCGTCGCTCAAAATCCGACGGTATCGAGCCCAACGAAGGAGCGGAGCGTTGGGGTTGCGGCGCCACGGAAACCGAGGCCATGGCGTTCTGTGCCGGGGGCATCAGCACCACGGGAAACGAGGGAGGGTGCACAATGAATGATTTAGTCCTTTAATCCTTTTAATCCTTTCCTTTTTTTTTCCTTTCTTTCTGTCTGCCTCTGACGATATTTTTTTTTTAAGTTGTTGAAGCGACTGAACAGGTTTACAGTTGGCAGAGGGTGGATGGAGGATCCAATGGGGACATGAGGAAAAGTGAGGGTGAAAACGACGAAAGACAGGCGTAACGATGCGGTCGGAATTGAATTGCGAGGAAGTAAACGGGACAACGGTCTCAGTGAACCCGCAGCGAGACTAAACGAGCGGACTTTGGGTCGACACGCGGCACGAACCGGAGGGGAGATGGTGGTAATGAACGGACGGCCACCAGGCTGGGCCAGACAAAAAGGGAGCGTTGCGACCACCGCCTCCGGGGGGGAATTGGACAGCGAACGGGGCGAAGGACGGAGATGGGAAAAGGGAAGGAGGAAAGAGAGAGGAGAAGAAGAGAAGAAAAGAAGAAACCTCCAGGGAGAAAAAGGCTTCTCCCAGGCGGGCTGAATGCGATGGACGGGATGGAAGTGTTGTTCGCTGTGGGCTGGAAAGGGAGCGAGGATTGTTTTTGGATTTGAGCCTGAGGCCACTCTGCGGAGCGCTAATTGGTCCGAAATTTTAGTGCCGCTGGGGGCGATTACATAGGCCACTTTGCAAACTCTACCTACGGAGTACAATACAACTCAAATGTTACTGTCGGTAGATACGGTTTTCTGTACCCGTATTCAGTACGAGATGTTCTGCTGAACATGCTCCTACTGTTTTTTCTGTCTCTCGTCTTGTACATACTGTACTCTCTATGTACTGTACGAGTATCTGAACTTCCCACGGAAAGAATCGATATCATGGAGCTCGTAACGGAGCACCACCCGAGTTCCGAGCCAATAAACAACTGCCCAGTCGGAATTAGGTCCTCAAAAGCCAATAGGATGTCGGAAAAAAGAATGCCAAGAACGGTTGTCGTTTCGGGTTCGCAAGTCAAAAGAGAGGTCCAATTTTGACAAGACCTGCAGTTTGGGGCCAGGCAGCCGCCCAGCGCCCTGCAGGGGAAATGCTGTGGACAGGGGCCCCTGAAGGTGATTGGTTCAATGCGCCACTTCTGTGGCGGTGCGTTTCTTATCCAGCCAATCAGAACCGTATGCCAAGAACAAGCTCCGAAGTTGGTCATGTGTTCCGCCAGACCTCCCAAAGGCAGTCTGACGCTCATCTGATTCTTCGCCCTTACATCGACCAGACCATTATTGATTTCGCAGGTCTGTTGGAAAAGGGGAATGTCTTTGCCTGAGGCATCTGAATTAGTCATGGCAAGATGCATCTCTTCCAGTCATAGTTACTATGTACATAATACTCGGTATCGAAGCTCTTACCCGTGACCGGGTCTGATGCGGAAGATCAGAGCTTGAGCACCGACAAAGGTCTGGATACTGCGATGAGCAAGGTAATCAGTTGATTCGATTCTCCATCTTCTTCGGACAGAGTTTGCGTATTCTCTTGCCGAATGACGTCGGCATACGCGTCCCATGATCCGTGCTCTTGCTCCTCAATCTTTCCCAACATTAGTGCTCAGGACAGATCTTAGCCGTGTCCGGGCCGAAACAAAGGGCGCGGAAGACAAGCGAATGCCGATTCTAAAGAGTATTTTCCGACTAGTGCCTTTTCATAACTACATCGCGTCAACGGCGGGTTGCTTGGAGGCTTGTCCATCGACTGCCATTAGGCTCCTTCAATCGTTGGGTCCTCCTGCTGACGTTCATCATCTCCCGGCCGAGCACACTGGCATGGAGATCGAGGCAACCATACCTGATCTGAGTACGGAGTACTCCGTACTCATGAAGCTTTTCAAACGAGACCTGGCGTCAAGCAAGGATCGAAGAGTACAAATTTGCTTATTTGCTCACTCAACAGGGTTCGGAGGAAAGACGGGGAAACCTTTCCTCCTTTGCTGATCAACGGAGTGAATCGCCCGAGTGCTCCAAGTTAGGCCTTGAAAATCAAAGCCAGTACATACCTTCAAAGCTCACGAACTGCATTCCAATATTAGAAAATGCTTACGATCAACAGTCCGCTTCCTAGCCTAATCTCGACTCCTGAAGCCCAGGAGAAGGAGGCGGGAGGAAAATTACCCGAAATGGAAACGCCAGCATGAGCATCACGTGACCGTAGCTCAATCCTCTGATGCCTAAGGCATCATTGCACTGCCTTAATCCAGCCTCAGGCTCAAACCCATCGTCGATCATCCCAGACTAACCAGATCGGAGTCCTACCGACCACCATAAGCCCATGATTCTCCGCGACACACAATAGGAGCGCGGTCCGCACATTTTTGAATTGTCCGTCCGGATGAATCACTAGAAACCAAAGCTGAAAGCCATAGCCGCAGAGAATGACCGACGAATACAGCGCCGTTATCGGACCCGGCAAGCTCAGGCTCAAAGGCGTGCAGGACGGACGTGTCGAGAAAAAGAAAAAGAAAAAGAAGAAGAAGGAGGGGGAAGAAGCGGGTGAGGGGGAGGAAGCGCGACAGCGATCGATGACAAGGTCGGAGGAACCGGAGGCGCAAGAACAACGAGAGAAGAGCGAAGGCGTTGATGAGTCGGGTTCCGCTCGGGAAACAAGTCAGGAGCCGGTGGGCTATTACAAGACGGAAGCGGAGAGAAGGTATGAGGAGGCGCGACGGCAAAGGGTATGTCTTTGTTTCCTTGGTTCTCTTTGTTGTTGGGATTTGAGCTAATGTGACTTTAGTTGAGAGAACGTCTTCGTCGCGAAGGGGTCAAGACACACAAGGAGCGCGTTGAGGAGTATAATCGGTACTTGAGTAAGCTGAGCGAACACCACGATATGTGGGTTTTCCCTTTCTCTGGTAAGATTGGGGTTTCCTTGCTGACTTGATTGTTGCAGGCCCAAGATTGGTCCCGGGTGATTCATTCAGTTTGGGCAGTCTTTGTTCGTTTCCCGGTAAGATGTGTATTACACCAAGCCGTTACGCCTACTCGTGCCTAGGATGAGTCTACGATGAAGATGAACCTGTATGGTACGGAATATTAGACCCGTCCATTCTATTCTGACGAGGTCTATCCTATGAACATCCACCCCTAAGCCATGATGAACCACACATAAATGGTAGCTGGATACAATCGTAATCCATGTCACAAAGCAAGGAGCACGCCCAACGCCATGCGATCGCAAACCGCTGAAACCAAGAACCTCCAAGAGAAAAAAGAAAAATGGTCCCAAACTCCCCAAGATTGTGTGGGAGCGTTGTAGTAGTCGTGACGATGAGGTCAATTACACTCCCTTGATGACCGTTGTCCGCTCGCTGTTCAGCTTATCGGCATTGCGGGCATGGGATTCCCGCTTGCAGTCTTCTAACCCGCTGCAGTTGTGCGACTCGAGCATGCGGTGCTTTTCGCAGAAATGGCCGTTGCAGAAGGAGCAGTCGCCAATGATGCGCTGGGCGGGCGTCTTGCAGTCCTTGAAGGTGCAGCGCTGCTTCTTGGGCGCCATGGTGGAGTTGTTGAGGTCTCGGCCGGAAGCGTAGGTAGGGGACTTGGGAGATGGAGGACAGCTGAGGACCAGCTCGGAGCCGATAAGGTCTGCGGAGTAGGATAGGCAAGGAAAAGCGGACGTGGATGGCGGAAAGAGAGCAGGTGGTCACCGAGAGTTGGGAGTTGTTGGGACTGTAAGCGAGAGTCGCCAAGGAGATCGCTGAATTGAACTGGACAAAGGACCCAAAGGCAAGTCTAGAGGAAGAAGAGGGAAGAAGGAAAGAGAGTCACCGGGGAGGACGAGGTATCGGTATTTATGATTAAAGGACGGGTTGGCTGATTAAACCTTGGGCCTCAGGCCTTTTACCTTTTTTTCTAACCTAAGGCGGTCACAGGGGGAACAAGTTGATGACTGATCTTCGCCTCTCGGGAAAGCCGGTGGACCCTTTCCCCCTTCCCATTCTTCCATTGATTCTCCCAGAACGGGCCTCGGTTCCTGTTTGGTAGTTAATTGTACCTTCTCAATGGAGTACTGACTTCGATTTCAAGTAACTGGACTAACTGGACCGGGCCATGTTGGCCAAGTTGGTTCAGTTCAGTTCCAGTTCTGGTTCCACCAATTAACCTAATCCTCTCTAGGAATGCATCCCAAGTCTGGATCTCCAGGGAAAGGCGCCCGACCAAACTAGAAGCTTCTTGAGCGGCAAATTGCGAAGCCTTGCCTCTTCTCTTCCAGAGTGCTGACTCATCTCGGAATAACTAGGTAATAGCCGTCAGGTTTTTCTTCATTCTCGTAAGCGAAGTTACTTCCAATGAAGGATGCTTCAAACCGAGAGCGGCAGATGAAACTAGTAGGTACTTACTTCTCGTACGAAACCTTGCCAAAGCCACACTAACTATGTATACGTCACTGGCACCGCTTCTCATGTATGTATGAGAATAGCCTTTGCAAAGCATCTCTTACAGCTGCCAATCTGCCACTCATACATATAGTTCTCTAACCGATCGCGAATCCAACGCTCTTTCTCCCTGCCAAATGATGCAATTCTCTGCCGGAGTTACATTACATAGATTGCCTACGTGTCAATCCCCGGCGGATCGCTCCCCCGCCGTGTGATCTGTCTAGTCTATTCTCCTAGCGAGCACTTGGCGTGGCTGATTGGCAACATGGACGATGCGCTGGCGATCGACGAACTCAACTTTATCCGCTGGTCTCGTGACTTCAGCAAGGGTGTTCCTGATCATCGTTGCTACTAGTCATGAGCGAAACGCTGTGCCATCGTGATGGGTAGTGATCATCTCGTCGATGGAAAGATTGAGACATTGACTTTGCTGGCCAGCAGTTCAATTTTAGATATCCTCGGCATGATGCTACTATTCAATTACAGTGCGTAAGGATCATCATCCTCTCAATCGAATGGAATAGGCCGTAATCCTCCTCCTCCCATCCGCCGCCGCATCTCCTCGCCCGCGGCGACAGTGCTGGGCACCTTGATGCCGCAGCAATCGCCCCAGAAATCATTGTCGTGCGAATGGCGATGCGGATGTTCATGTCCATGCTCATTGGCATGCTCACCCTCGGCCGGCTCGCTCATCCCCTCAGCCGCCGGGATCAGACTGCCAAAGAGGAAATGCTGCATGATGGGCAGCTTGCCCAACACCTCGCGGACAAACATCTTCTTCATGCCGCCCTCGATTTTGGCCCAGTTGCGCGCACCGGAGATGTCATCCAGCATCGGGCTGTGCCAGCGCAGACCTTTGACCGTCTTGACGCTGTCCACCCACCGGACTTGGTCCAAGTAGAGATACTTGTCCCCTTCCTCGTCGAGCACGGCGCCGTTATGGATTGCCCGGGGTGTGATATACCGATGGTCCACGAGCTGCGCCGCGCCGAATAAGAACGGCAGGAAGTGGTAGTCGTCCAGCCCCCAGACGCCATGCGAGCCAGCTGGCTCCAAGTAATACGTCGTCTGGATGCGACGCATCAGAAACATGTAGCGTCGGTATACGCAAAACACCAAGGACTGGAAGTCCGACCGAGTGACAAGCCGCAGCTCGTACAGACAGAGCAGCCACATCATGAAATTCAACTCGTGGCCCGAGCCGTAGTCTAGCCGGTCTCGCGACCCGAGCGAGTGGATGAGATATGTCGAGACCTCCTCCACCGCCGCCGCGTCGTTGATGCCGAGAATCTCGCGGTGCCATGCCGGGCTCTGCGCCGCCGTGTCGTCAAACAGATCCCGGAATGCGGGGTTGCCGAAACGCGACCCTCCCTGGTCAACGGCGGGGTGCTTGTCGACCAGGGCGTGTATCAGGTCGACACATGTCAGGATCTTGCGGATATTCTCCGGCACCGACGCGTCGTCGTTGTTGTTGTTGTCATTCGACACGGGCAGGCCACGGACGGTGTCCGACAGACCAAAGATGAACGCAACAATGAGCTCGTACGACGGAGACTTGCGGAACAGTTCAAAGTCATTGGGGGACAGTATTCGTTTCCTCGGGCGCTGATACGTGTGCGCGGTCAGGTCAATGGGGTCTGGCAGCGTCGGCGTTGGTGGCGGCGGCTCCGAGGAAGCTGGCGCTCGATCGGCGCGTTTTTTGCTCGCTCGGAGCTCTGCTAACTTTTTGGACAGGTCTGGCTTTCCTGAGTTATCATCGACTGCAGCCATGGTACATTATTTATCGAGAAGCAGAGTCCAAATCCTCCGGCCATGAAGTCATCATGGCTTAGTTGCCTCAGGCTTGTCTCAACTGGGACTCCTCACCGCCGGGCATGCGCCCCACACCCTAAACCCTAACTATGTCCCAATTTGCTCTAGCGCGCCCCGGTTCAAAACGCTGATCGTCATAACCTAGTAAGTAGGTAGTGCTCGAGAAATAAGAGCCCATAAACAGCCTCGGTCGATGATACGTCAAACTGTTTCCGAGAATGAGCTACGATCCTGCCGCACGCTGAGTTCCATCAGAGGACCCAACTTAGCAGAGAGCTCAATGAGCCTGCTGTCGTCCCACTTCAAGCGACAGCAGACGCGCCATTGAGCCTATACCAGTACCCAGCGCTTCACCATGACCGCGAACGAGAACACGCCCATCGTAAACAACCCATCGTCCCCGGTCGCACGACGCAGTTATAAATCGACGGATACCGTGCCGCGAGAAACCGGTGGTACTCCCGAGCAAGCCCCATCGCAGCCGAACCAGGATCCTGCAGCAACCAGAAGTAATACAGACCGGGAGATTCCCCCGACCGCGAACGGCGGCGACTCGAATCCGTCATGGTGGCAGCAGCTTGCGGAGAAATACGGGTCATTGGAGCTTGAAAATAAGGGGAGCGTTGCGAGAGATCATCTAGCGTTGGGTATGAACGTTCCCTTCCCTTCTCTTTCAACCTTTTTTTTTTTTTCGACAAAGTTGACTTGTGTAATTTGAATTGTCAAAGAGCGCACATTCCTCGCCTGGCTCCGCACATCCCTCGCCTTTGCCTCCATCGGCATCGCAATCACGCAGCTTTTCCGCCTGAATAGCTCTATCGCCAGCGACACACAACAATCGCAACCTTCCGGCGACAAAAACTCCGCCACCCTCCTGCCGCCTCAAAACGATCAGCCCTTCACCCTTCTCGACCTCCTCTCCCCTTCCTCCTTGTCCCAGGGGGGAAATTCACCCCGCCTGCGCAACGTCGGCAAACCCCTCGGCGCGACATTTATCGGTATCGCCATCCTGATCCTCCTCGTCGGCTTCCGGCGCTACTTCGAGGCGCAGTACTGGATCGTGCGCGGCAAGTTCCCGGCGAGTCGCGGCAGTATTGCGCTTGTGACTTTTGTCGCTGCGTCGTTGATCGTGACGAGTTTGGTGGTGATCTTGGCGATTGCGCCAATGTCTTCGGAGAAGTGACCTACATTTCAATCTTTCGGATGTATCATAGTTATGATGGAGGTATGATGATTGTTTTTCTGTATGTATGCGCTATGTTGGTTCCAACGAGATGAATTTCATGACCTTTCGGATACAAATATCATCCAACCTCAACACCAATGCAAAACGCCGAAAAAAAAAAAAAAAACCCTAGGTCCTGGGAATAGAAGAAAGAAAGCAACCAGAGAAGAATCATGACGCCCCCGCATCCGGATCGAGATAATTCTCCTTTTCCGCCGCCTCGTACTCGGCCACCAAATCCGTAACCACTGCCCTGGCCTCATCAAACTCGCCCAGTCCCTCGGCAAACGGCGGCTCCTTCTTGTACTGTTCCAGGAACGCGCTACGTTTCCGCAACCGGTCGTACTGCTGTACGATACGCTTGAAGAGAGTCGCAACGGAGGTGTGGTTTGCGAGCATCAGGCCACTGACGCGGTGCGTGTGTTGGATATACGGCGACTTCTTGGTCAGCGCGACCTGGATGCTGGCAGGCCCCCAGGGGATGAAGGACGCGAGGCGGCGCTCGCGGATGCGCAGCAGTGACTTGTGCACGTCCGTCGGGTCCGCCTCGCCCTGGATGATGTTGAGGATGCTGATGTAGCAGCTGGACTTGCTCGGCGTGACGGACACCATCCGGTTCTTGGGCTGCAGCAACCGCCGCATCACGTCCAGCACGGTCGTCTTGCGGACGGTTTTCGCTTGCTCGATGTTGTCGCCCGTGAATGGCGTGTAGGAGGTCACTAGGAAGTGGCAGCGAGGGGTTGGGATCAGCGATGCGATGATTCCGACGAGGTCGTTGTGCATGTATCCCGGGTATCGCAGCGTGGTGGTCGATGCAGACATGACGGTCGATACCTGCACGAGTTTAGCTGTTGCCATACAAAGGGAAAGAAAAAAAAACGAATGCTCGTACCAATTGGTTCGTCTGCTGGAATGACGGCTCCTGAACGTGCAACCGGTCCGCAACAATCCTCGACAACGCCCCGTTGTCCAGCACTACGACCGAGTCCGCATTCTGCGCCAACCGCCGCAAGGCAAGCAAGCTATTGTACGGATTCACCACGACATCTGCCGCCTGCGAGTCCGGAAACACCGAGTACGTCTGGATCAGCTTCTTGGGGAACCGGTCGTTCATGTGCTCCATCAGATAGCTGCCCAGGCCAGATCCGGTGCCACCTGCAATAGAATGTAGCAGCATAAAACCCTTCAAACAAGTCAGACATCCCACCCTACCCATACCTAGAGAAGTTGGGGGGGGGGGGGGGGAACCGGCACCTCCAGCGAATCACTACCATCGGCCTCCCGATCAATCATGTCAAAAATCTCCTCCTGCACGCGGTCTCCTGCCGCATAGCCCGCCGCCCAATTGTTCCCTGCGCCGCTCCCATCGGACCCAACAAAAAAGTTCTCCGGGTTGTAGATGTGCCTGTACGGGCCGCTTTGGATGCCATTGATGACCTATATGTAGAACGCCCGCGGCTCAGTACACACACGATAACATCCAATCGACGAAACTTCACGTACTCTCGGTTCTAGATCAAGCAGAATGGCTCGTGGGATATATCTGGTGTCGTCGCTCTTGCGGCCATGTCAGCATGTCGCATTCCAACCCACACTGACGGATTCGATCGAACACACCTGGTAGAAAAACACATCCTTGCGATCGCCGCCCTCGGTCGCGAAATCCTCGAGGTTGCCGTCCGGACTGATGCCGTGCTCCAGGCACAGTTGTTGCCAGAACTGGCTCCCGACTGAACAAAGTCAGCATTCGTCTCTGGACCGAGTTTCGCGAGATGTGTTGCGGTGGTTGTACCGTTGTTGCCGCATTGGCCGGCTTGGATGGTGATTATTTCGCTGAATATTGGGTCAGTTCTCAGCTCAAGTGTAATCGACTTTTTGATGGTGAGCTCACCGAGGCATGGTTATGGCCGCACCTTCATTACTGGCAGCTTGTCCTCCCAAGCAACCACATCGCGTTGAGCCGCGTTTGGATCGTGGATTCGTGGGAGACGAACTGCAAAACGCTGTTTAGCGCAATTTTCCTAAGAACTGATTTTCATTTGCAACATCATAAAAATTTTAAACCCCATCTATCCATCAGGATATGCGGGGTCTTTACGTCATGCTCAATTAACAGTCGGCATGAAATTGATCATCCAACTGATCTCAAAAACCCGCTCTGCAAGCATTGACAAGGAACGCAATTCCAGCGACAACTCCATCAACAATAAACACATCCTTACCCTCTTCTCCATACGCCTCAACACACCCTTGCCGAACAGCCTCCTCCATCCCCGCCATCCCCGCACAACCCAGGCACACCGCTCGCACCGGGCGGGAAGAACTCCTCGACAGCAATCTGACCGTAGCAGCCGTGATCCTCCGCCGTACTTCATCCGCAGGGACCTCGTGGAGCTCAATGGCTGTCAAGCCCGTACTTTCCACGCCGGCAAAGCGGCCATTAGTAGCAGTAGTATTCTCAGCTATGCCGAACATTTGGGCAACGGCGGTCGTGAGCTCAGTCTCCCAGATCTTGCCCGTGGTGACGATGCCCCATGAGGAGTTCTCCTCCTGCGTTGTAGTCTGGTCATCTGTGATCTGAAAGCTGCTCGCCAGTGTCAAGGCGGTTGACACTCCGACCTCGAAGATCCCGGTCACGTAGACACGTTTCTTATCATGACGACGGATCATGTCCTTGATCATCCCAACCAACGGATGCGCCGAGAAGCAGGCGACCAGGAAACCATCGTAGTCGGAGGCGGAGACCAGCGCCTCAATGTGAGGACGGACATGAAGTGCAGATTGGATGGAGTCGGCGCCCGAGTTGATACTGGGCAGCCCAGAGATTTCCCTGCCATCGGGGAGTTTTGTGGTTGTGGTGTGCGCGGTAAAGTAGTCGAATTGGATGTCTGATGGATAATGGAGGCCGTCAATGATGGGTTTGAGCGCGTCGGTCATGTGCGCTGAGATGTTGGGGTTGATAATGAGAATCTTGATGGAAGGCATGTTGCTTGTTCTTGTCTAGTCTGGAGTGAACAAGAGATTCAAGGTAACCTACTAGTACTTAGGTAGGTAGAAATCCAGGAGTGGAGTAGTGAGCACTACGTACCTACGGTAGTTGACGGTCTGCGCCCAGTGGGTGTTCCTTCTACATGCTGATCATGGTGCCTTGTAACAACCATAATCACTCTTTATTCAGAACCTGGCTAACTATTTCTTAAAGATGGCAGCCACTGTATCATATTCGTACTTCACCTCCTTATGCCAATAAACCGTCGTGGTGGGTTTCGCAATCAGCCAAGCTTGATCCAACGCATCCACGACCTCCTGCGGCAACGGCCCCTTCTGCAGATCCGCCAGGTTGTTCTTCAGATGATCCAAGCTGCTGACACCGATGACAATGCCGTCATCGCCATCCAGCACGCGGAGCGCAGAGTGGTGGACAAGCCACCGCATCGCCGTCTCGATCATTGTCAGGTTATGCTTCTCGATCACCTGCTCTATCAGTTGCAGCGCACGGAACGTCTCGTCCTTGTAGTAGCGGGCCCGGTACAGGGGTCCCGCGGGTCCGGCATCGCTGAAACGACCCTCCTCGGGCACAAAATCCTTGCTCTTGATCTTGCCCGAGAAAAGGCCGCCCGCGAGTGGGTTATAGATTACGATGCTAATGCCGAAGCGACGGCAGGCATGGATGAGCTCGGTTTCAATTGATCGTGCTAGGCAAGTCAGTAGCCACCCAGATCAACATGAGAGAGGGAACTCACTGATGACATTGTACATCGCCTGGTAAATGGTCGGACGTACCCATCCTCGCTCCGCACAGATTGTGCAAATCTCCGCGACCTCAAACGACGTGTAATTGCTTAGGCCCAACTCCACGAATTTGCCTTCCTTGTGCAGCTTATCCACCTCTTCCAGAGTCTCCGCGAACGGCACTGACCGATCCGGCGCATGCAGATAAAAGATGTCCACGCGGTCGGTTCCCAGTTCCTTCAGCGATTCCTCAAAGTGCTTCCGCAATTCAGCCGGCTTATGAATGCCAAAGGTGTTCGGGTAGACTTTGGTCGCCAGCTTCAGACCCCGCTCCTTCCAACGGGCCTCCCGTGTGAAGCCTTCTTGTTGCCCGCCGATGTAAGTCCGGGCAGTGTCGACTTCATTGTAACCTTGCGATTGGAGGTAGTCCAAGTGTTTGTTGAATTCGTCGAGGCTTGTGATCCGTGCCCCTTTGGCGGGGTCCGGGCCGTACGTCATCAGGCCCAGGATGACGCGGGGCTTCTTGCTCGTGGATACGAGAGGCATTGTTGACATGCGGGCGAAAATGCTGGAAAAAATAAACAAGCTCCGAAACAAGGATCTTGCAGCCGGAACAAATGGAAAGATGCCGGCTCTCCTCGAATTCACCGAGATTTGATAATCTCACTGCTGGAGTACTGCTATGTTCTTGTATTTAAACTGTGGTGGGGTAGAGTTGGAGTCGTTGGGGAAGTCTACGAGTGTCATCGACTCGCTTTTATGTATGTTGCGTTGTAGACTGCCACTCGGTCAGAATCATTTCGAAACTCAATTGATTTCTAATCACGCAGACATTTGATCGGTGATGACGAAGTGCTAAGATTCTTGACGAGCCAGGCGGTGCGCTTTGTCTCCAGTTCTATCTCCGGTGGCAGTTACTTTCGTTATGGATTCGCCCTAGATGCCACTCCCCCATTGACACCTTGTCTCATACTCGGAATTTCGGCTCGTCCGCTCATACCCAGTCAATGCTGTCACGAGCCTAGCTCCAGACAAAGGAATAGCTTGAACTGTAGTATTATTCCTACAGAAGTCACACGAGCCTTCGTTTTTCATCGGAGGTAACCCTTGCGACTGGGCAGTGAAGTACTAAATGATCATCTTCATGGCTCGTTCGATATGATTGTTCGACAAAACTCCCGGTCATGCGCCATCCCATGCTGAGCTTCCATTGCCGAGGACATGAACATTCCAGACATGAATGGCAGCCGTCCGTGAGGTTACAGTATAAACGGATTGCTCAATGTGTAGAACGAACTCGGGGTGGAGAACCGCCATGTCGGGTTAGGGCTAGGATACACTATCAATCCGCCTCTGGCCGGAACGTTGATTGCACAAATAGTCCATACAAGAATGGGTTTGCATGGAGGTGCACTGCACCATGCCCCATATAAGTATATAAGTTCCATAGTTCCATGGCGAAAACGGCGTTAATGGGATATTAACGCCGAAAAGTTTGCATGGAAATTTGATTCCTCCGTTTTCATATGATGCAGTGCGATGGCCCATCGAATCTTCCACCGATGCTAATGGCCTCGACGCGATACTGAGTTTCTCATTATTGGGGAAACTCAGCTGGATTGCACTCCCAGTCCCTCAATTGACAAAGAAGTACGAGTGGCGCGTCAATCTCGAGCTTTCGATCCGATAGAGTGGTGGATGAAGAGCTCGTCAAGAAGCCGGACGCGGAAAAAGTCCTTGAGTTCTCGCATGGTTTCGGTTTCATTTCTAGGCGTGATTAAACGATGGTCAGCTTTGGCAGAGGAACAATTCTTGTCGACAGCCATCAAGATGTGACATTTGAGACATGGGACCTTCCTCCATGTCAGCCCATCTGTAACAAAGAAGAGGTGTGCCGAATGCGATGGCAGGGATATGTTGTATGTACCTAGCCCCAATGAGCTGGGGCAGAGAAACTCACGTTCAGATCGAAACCTGGAGCCGTTCTCGAACGGTTCTGCCGACCGATGCCAGTTCCCGGTGAAGCCACTCATTTTTAGGCCCCCAGCCAATACTGGAAACATGACTGCGTCCCCCACGGCAAAGCTCTTCCCTCATGGTGAATTCTGCGGCGTAGACTCCGCGCAACCAACACTTTCCAATTAGTACGCTCCCCAAAAAGAACTCCCCGAGACCAGTCCGCAATTTGATGTCAAGAAAAATTTTCGACAAGGCGGAGATAAACAATTTGATAGTTCTAAGTATCGCAATGAGTCCTCAGCAGATCACAATGTTTCCTCGGTTAGTGGCATGACTTCCCAGTCTAGTCTTACCGCTTCCCCGGACCGTTAAGAAGGCCGAACGAACTGGATTCAAGGCAATAGAACCCCTCTACTGATGTCAATTGGCAGCTATTCCCATTCAGCCGCCAAACCGGCGGCCATGCATAGTACTGCAGTATTGATCTTGATTGCGTCTTGGCTAGTTCTGAGGCGTCTCTTCATTTCAATTGATAGTATTTGCAAGGTCGATGTCCGCTCACTCAGGCAGCTTGCAAATCGAACCTTCCGGCGTCGCATTTGTCGTCGTCCATGCATGACACGTCAGTCACATGCAGGCAATGCATTGTTCAGACATAGATGTGTTCGTATGTCCCCGCTAGGAAGACAGCAAGGAATCAAGGAGTAGTGATCCGTACAGAGGGCCTACCCCGAGGCCCCCGGAGGTCTGGGTACAGTAGTAAGTAAAGTACTCTCTAGAGATAGGTACTCTGTACAGAAGAATGACTGAATAGAATCCTCTAATCCTGCAGAGCTCATCCTTGAAGAGAGGAATATGAAAGACAGAATACATCATGAGTGCGAGTCGGATCGAAACTCAGCAAACATATCGACTGTGCCTAATTACATGAATGCGCCAATGTTGTCAACCGCACACTATACATACATACATCCACTTTAGCCACATGCCACACCAATCCAAACTCGGCTTGGAGAACCAAGTCCAATTACCGACATTTACCTCTTGACACGATCAGGATTGAATGTATGTAAAGACCTTTACCCCCACATTTCTGTTCTGCCTTCCTCTGGACTGTTATTACTCCCAAACTCGTTGCGTTCTCCGATTACCACAAGCAACGCAATGGCTTCACAAAACCAAAGACGCCCTCGTACCTGCCAGGAGGAGCCGATGGAGACGAGGCGCTGCTTAAACCACTCAACGCGCTTGTGTCGGCCAAGAGGGACGGGCTTGGCACAGACGCCGGAGGCTTCAACCCAGATGGTTGGAATCGAGCCGTGACTGCGGTGCACGAAGTACCGACCGGATAAAACATCCATCGAGAGAGAGAACTGCGAAAGTCGATACCGCAGACATTTTGTGAGAGAGATGGGGGAAGTGGGTGCGATTCAGGAGCGCAAAATCTGGCCGAGGTATCGATGAGAATAAAAGCGACAAAAGCACCTACCCGAAAGCATGGAAGTCGAGAAACATTTAATTTCAGGTGCATCCCAGCATAGCCATTTTTCGATTCCAAGACCTTACGAGCAACTTGACGAACTATGCGAGGGCGCTGTGGCTACTGGGGTACATATGGACAGAATCATCATCCGATTCCAACCTCACTCGGCAACTCCAAATGGGGCCCCTGATTGTCGTCGATGAGTACACTCGTTTTGCCTGGATCCTCTTCTCACACACAAAAATCACCTCACTCTTCAAAGCCCACATCAACTTTCTGAACAGACCAATTCAGTTGCGAGGTAGAACGGCTGCGGACAGACAAAGGCGGAGGATGCCGAAACTGTCATCTGACGTGGATTCCAAAAGTCCCTGTGCCTCCTCTACGACGAGATCCATCATCAACGAACTGCTGCTCCAAATGACGACGTCACCCTGTGCCCTGGCACCGGAGAGCATGAGCTTCTTCACGAATTTCTCGCTCCCCTTCTCCAATTGGTCGTCTACCCTTGAACTCATAAAAAACGGGTTGCCAACAACGGCTGACCATCCTCGTCTTCAAAGCCGGGCTCGTACTCCGATTCGGAATCTACATCTTGCCCTTACAAGTACACCTGCTCCTACGCTTCAATCCGGTCATTGATATCAGAACCCGGCAGCGGCGCAAACTCGGGTCGCAAGGCCAATCGTTCGTCTAGCCAAAACAGGTGGCGTGGTTCGTCGTTGTACCGTTCGAAACATCTATGGACTTGGTGGCTCGAAACAATAGACGATGTGCTTGCACAACAGGAACCAGAAAAGCCCTGCACCCACAGACTTACAGACTTCTTGCAAGCGGCTGCACTTCTGAAGGCGGAGATATTCAAAAATCAAATCAACGTCAGCCTCTGATGGCGGCTACAGGAAGTCGGCCCTATGGTGCTCCGACGCACTTTCGCGGGCCGAGACGCGAGCGTTGTGCAGGAAGCGGCGCCGTCACACCGCCGGTAACATGAATCTCACTGCGTTTTTTTTTTCCTACGTCGAAGCGATGAGCTTTTCGTTTCGAACGCTCAAGAGGGGTAATCCTGCGTGCGTATTGTTTACCTGCATGTCCCGGACCTTTTGGATGGGGCCGCGCTCTGAGCACTCGTTTTCAGAGTATCCAACTTGAAACATCGCCTTTGAATCTCGCGAGGCGATCGGGACCCTGGGATGCACTTCGAGTCTTGGACTATTCTTGGATTAACTGAGTATCTGACTACTACTAGTAGTAGCTGGCTCCCACTGAGCGTGTAGAGGTGCAGTTATACCAGATTTAATCAATCCTGTACCTAGTCCACCAGTTTTGTGGTGTAGGGAAACATTGGAAAAGCCTGTGAGGATGGAAGGAGGAAAGGTTGGGAAGAAAAGAAGCGGGGAAATACTATAGTTCTGGCCAGGCCTGAAACTGCCCTTCTCCCAATATTGGGGTTGGTTAGGCGACTCCGAATGTGGTGGAATAATGGTCGTCGTTTTGACTGAATACCCTAACCCTAGCCCTATGCCAGTTGGACTTTGGCATCATTACAGTATCATCATCAGTAATAATAACGATAGCATAGCAGTGGTTTCAGCGAGGAGTACGAATAGTGCACCATCCATATTAGTATCGTACCAAAGGCTACAGCGTGGACAGCACGAATAAAGACATCATAGATTTTGCCCAAGCTCGAAAACGAACCACCAACGCCCTCAATCAACGACACAAACATGCAACCATCTATCAATCAATACAGTCGAAAATCTCTATTTTTCTCCCTCTTACACAAACACAAATCAAACCCAAGTAAACTTCGCCTTGACCCTTTCCGTTCCCGCGCTCGATGATCCTTGTCTTTCACGACCACGACTCGTGGGTGAAGAAGTAGTCGGAGTGGAAGGCGTAGCGCCACCATTGGTGGCCCTGACCCCAACCCCGGCGGCGTCCTTGGTCGCCAGTGACACGAGGTCGTTGAATAGAGTCTCCAGTTTGCCGTCCCGGATGTACATCTCCAGCGTCTCGTTCTCCTGGTCCAACTCGGCGCGGATATGCGGCCATTGTTCTTGGCGGAAGCGGCGCTGGAGGACATCGTTGGAGGAGTGGAGGATCTGGGATGGTGTGAAGCGGGGATAGAGGGGTGTGTTTGATTCTTTCTCGAGCATATCTAGAGAAAAAGAAGCGGTGCTTTAGTAAGAGTGGAAATTATTGAAGATTGGGGGTTTGGGGTTTGCTTACCCTCCGTGGCACACTCTGTCAGAGTCCGCACCAAGGCGGTCTGCCGCACCTGCGCCTCGACATCGGCGTCCAGCTTTGGCTGCTTCTGTCCCTTCCCCATGCTGGCCCAGTCGTCTCGGATCATGCACCGCCGCCAGATCAGCTTCGCCAGAGCCTCGTGGTAGGCCGGCTCGGTCTCAAAGTAGCGGCCGAGTCGGAGGAACCGTAGCGCCAGGTGGAATTCCCGGCCGAGCAAGGGGCTCTCTTCCCCGTCGGGAACGCTGACCGGGTCCATTAAAGTAAGGACATCGATGGCTTGCTCGACTGTTAGCGACTCGTGGTTGACAACCCGGGCCAGTGCGTCCTCGAGAAGCTCCCTGAGGGCCGGCCGGCCACCAACAATATGCTGCGCAAAGTGCTCCATGGCCAGCTGGAGCTCCGCCTTGCGGTCAATGGCCCCCTGCAAGGCCGGCGAGATGTGATCGTAAATCAGCTCCTGGAGGCCCGTCGTTTCCAACAGGTCGTCCAGTTTACGGATCTCATTCCGCGACTCTGACTGTACGCCGTCCATCTTCTCCCAGATTGCTAGCTGGGTGAGTTTTGCAAGTGACAGCTCGACTCGCTTGTCCCACACCTTGGACTCGTGTTCCAGAGCCAGCTTCTTCAGGGTCGCCGACGCGGACTCGTAGTCGCCCTCTCCGAGAATGTCATTGATCCAAGACAGGCGAGCGCGCGACCAGTCCTTTCGGAGAAAGCGGGTGACGTAAGGCTGGTACTCGTTCATCGACAACATCATGCCGGGCTGCCCGGTGATGATCTGTCGACCAAAGAAGGCTTCGGCCCATGCTTCTCCAAACGTCTCAAAGTACCTGCCAATCATCTGCTGGAATTCCTTCTTATTGGCCACGACTGGGTCCTGCTTTGCCCAAATTCTTTCATTCGGAGGAGCGCTCACTCCCGCGAGCTGGTCCTGAACTTCGACCATGAGCTCTACCAGAGCTTCCATGTCGCGGAACTGCTCCGCAAGGGATATCGCTTGGCGCAGCTGACCAAGAGCTGCGGCCCTGAAAAGCTGCCATTTGCGCTGCTTTCGATGCGTCTCCTCAAGAGCTGCACACTCGTCGAGATACTTCTGCTCCGCCTGGGCGGACAGCCAGCGGACACGTTCATTATGCATCTGGCCAAACACCCGCAGTCTACGACAGCTGTTCTCCGCAATTTGATGCCATGTTGACGCGGTCGACTCATCAGGCTGTTCGCCCTTGGAGCTAACCTGCTGCTGCCAAGACCTGCAACTATCAAGCTCAAGGTCCAGCAGGTGGTCTGTCTCCGAGTACACGATGGAGCGAGACGTCCAGAACTCCGGCAAATCCTTGTACGACGACACAACACCGTCTTCAAAAATTTCCTCCTCCAAACCAAAGTTGCTAGCATGATTTTCTCTGAAATGGAAAGCCGTCTCCAGCACGGCTAGAGACAACTCACCGGCTTGGAGAATGTGATCCGCGAATTGCGGGGACGACCGCTGCGTTGTTCTCGAGTCCCGCAGGGTATTGAAGATCCAAGGAATGACATGCTCCATTTGAAACGAGTCATGAATGAACCAGTGCCGCACATGGTCATTCCCGGCGGCGCCATCCGGTGTGAATTTTGTTTTGAATCTGTCCGACATACTATCCAGGACGCGCGACAAGAACGTCTGTGAGCTGCCCGGTCGCCTCCTGAACCCCTCTTCAACCTTCCACATCGCCCGTTGCGCGGCAAGTTTCTCGGCTGCCCATAGCAGCTCCCACCGCGCTTGGCGCGAGATTGGAGCTCTACGCCGTAAGAGCTCTGTTCCGAGATCGCTGATAGCCTTGGATCGTAACCGGAGATGTTGGTCAAGTGAGATTGCAGCGCTCGGGACAAACTTGGAGCTTGATCGTAACAACTCGTCGCAAATCGCTAGTGCCGCCTCTTCTATTTCCTCGACTGAGAACGCAGGATCACTCTCGCTGTCAAAGTCCAACGGATTGTTCGTCATTGTACCGTAGAAGACCGCTTGCTCGAGTTTTTGTTTCGCCGTCACGCGAATTAGCTCCGACTCGTCATCGCGCTTCTCGCGCGGCAACGTCGCGATACGGAGCAGGCCAAACCCGCGCACCATTACCAGGCAGCCTGAAGACTTGATCTCTGGGCTTTGATCCTCAATCCCGCAACCTATAACCTCATACTTGCCATTTCCTCGGAACTGGAGGCGGTCCTGAAACGGCGTCGGAGCGACATCCATGAGCAATTGTGCTGACGGTGACGCCGCCACTTCGGACAGAGAGAGAACAGTGATGGCTCCGCTCGAGACAATGAACGCCGTATCGAGCGGCTTGGGAACGTATAATCGCGGTGTTGGAGTGCTCGAGGCCGACCTGGCGTTGATGGGATCGACTTCATGGGTCGATAAGACTTCGAGTTCGTTGTCGATCAGGTTGCTCTTTATCACAGCCATACGCCGGAATTCACCTCCATATACAAGGAGTACCAGCAGGAACAGCAATGTTTCCTGATGAGGCTCCTCTGGTTGCGATTGCGACGATGACTTGGAGTCCTTAGGAACAGTGACCAGATCGAGGATCTTCACGTCATAAGCGGCTCCATAATCATCACGCTCCGTATGAAGAGCGTGACGGACATCGTCGCGAATGTCCCGTTGCAACCGCATCACATTGACTCCATTCCAATGCGTATCCCATAGCTCCATCAAGCCGGACGAAGATGCAAGGACGACATCCCGTTGACCGCGCTGCGAGGAGTTGCCGGGCCGAGCGGCGGCAACATCCTTCTTCCACAGGTGACCGCCCAGTACACTCTTGAGGCTGCCAAATAAACCCGTCGGCCCCATTTTCAGCGCATTTTTGAGGAAGTTGGCGGAGATCGTAGGCTTCCCCTGAGGATCCCTTAACGTAATGAGGCAGACGCGGCCAGACGACAAGGTCACCAAGACACCGGACGGCTCTGCATTGACTACATCCATCACCTGTTCCCCAGACATGAGTCCCGAGATCGCGCCTTGCAGCCCGCTCTGGCGTTGCTTGGGAAGTCCGAAAACGGCCACATTGGAGGCGCTTTCCCAGTACATAATCCTGCCGGTGTGGGGACTTATCACCATCAATCCTGGGGTAACTGAAGTCGGACTGGACACAAAGGTTCCCATCAAAGCGGTTTCATCTGGCGTTCTGCACCAGTTGGGAATCGCGATCGAAAGGACCTCGGCTGCCGGATTTGAACTGGTCGATATATACCTCCAAATCAGTGCGTGCGACGCGGTCAAGACAAGCGCGTATCCATTGTCGCCAAATACGCATCGCGAGGAAGCTAGATTTCGATCAGCTACGAAACTCGCCATTGAGTATGAAAGTCAAAGGGAGCATACCGCCTGAGCTTGCCTCGAGGACTTGATCTGGTTGGGACGGAAGCTGCGAAACAGTGTAGTAGTCATTTTGCGACTGGTGACGAGCATTAGCATTCAGAGCAGAATGTGTAATCCACAAAATACTGTACCAATACTATCGTCCTGTCGGACGCATCCGACTTTTCGGTCTTCTTTGGCCCTCTGACGGGGAGGTTCTTTTGCGTTGCCTCCACTCCCTCACCATCAGACGTCTCAATGCTGGTGATAGGCTTCGAAGGCCGGCGCGGCTCCCTTAGGCCCGAGTCAGCGGCCGATTCCGGAGCTGAAAGAGCGTTTTCGCCTAGAGCTGATCGCTGTCGCTTGGCCTTTGGCGGTTTCACCGATTCATCGGAGCTCGTCCTTTGACGCCGGCGAGAGCTTCGAAGCGCGCGACCTGTCAATATTTCCGGTGCGAACATCTTGCGCTCAAGTATCACGGGTGAGTTGGATTCATTTGCAGGTCGTGGGCGTGAGATTCTGGATTTACGAGGGCCAGGAACAAGCGCAGTGGCGGGAAAAGAGGCGCTCTCCGCGTGTAAATGCAATGAAGCTAGACACTCGAGGAAATTCTCGGCGCGGAGAGAAAGACAGGCGTCGAAACAGGACGCTTTGTTGACAGCACAAAGCTTGGGTCAACATGGTTGACTTGGGGAAATAATGCATCTTACCGGATCGGGACTAGCGGATTATGTATTCTGCAGTCCTGATTACATAATCTGGTTATTCCCGGAGTTACGCTCTCCCGTTTCCCACGGTTACCGTAGGTAAGGAGTCGGATCGAAGCACGACAGAAGAGCCGGTTCGGGTGCTTGGCCGGAGCAATATAACTTGGTCCCTGTCAAAGTCGCCAGTGGACGACTTCGTAATGCCGAGCAGTTGCCATCATGCTCGGAGCTCAAGGGTTCGCAGCTGAGACACGTCGTCTTGGACTCTGGTGCCTGTCATGATGCTGTGCTCGATTCCCCGGCGCATCACGGCGCGATCTCTCTCGGTTTTCCCCCGGAAGAGATGGCCGTCGACAGGACAATGGCTTTCTACGCAAGCGGCCACGGATTCAGCGCCGCTGCGGACGGCTCTCTTTTTCCCAGGCAGGTTTCTGAAGGGCCCCGCTTCCAGAATGGAAGTATCGGCTAACCATGCGACAGGCCATGGTGTCCATCGCGTCGGCATGGCCACGCCATGGCTCGACGCATTCCCCCGAACCTCGCGGCCGTTCATGGATGAGATGGACAGTATCCTGGGCTTCTCATTATCTCGCGTGATTGCTGAGGGCCCAAACTCCAAGCTGAACATGACGGAGAATTCCCAGCCGGCAATCATGGCAACATCAATCCTGATCCTTCGTGTTCTCGAGCAGGAGTTCGGATTCCAGACAAAAGACCGAATTGACGTCTCGCTGGGGCACAGTCTGGGAGAATACGCGGCGTTGGTCGCGGGCGGATACATTGACTTCTCGTCTGCGCTGACCATGGTGCGCCGGCGCGCGGAGATCATGGCCGAATGCACTCGCAAGGCCACAGAGACATCCGGCCAGAGCTTTGGAATGATTGCCTTGATCTGCGAACCGGAACATCTTCCGGGCCTAATTTCAGCCATCAATGACTTTATCGAGCCCGGCTCCGCGGTCTCCAGAGACGATTCTAGCGACGATACGTCCCCCTTCCAACAAGTCCGTATCGCGAATATGAATTCCAAGAATCAAATTGTGCTTAGCGGGAATATCGAAAGAATCCAGTCGCTGCTGGTTCAGCTCCGGCAGTTTGGCGGCCATGACCCCCGTGCGGTACGATTGAAGAGTGATAGTCCGTTCCATAGCCCGATTATGGAGCCCGCAGCACGATATATGAGACACGCATTGGAGCAGGTCCCCATCACCTTCCCAGCGACGATGCCATGTATCTCCAACGTGACAGCCTTGCCGTTCCGGTCCAAGGAAGACTTGAAGGACCTGCTCTCGAGGCAGTGCGTTGATACAGTGCGATGGTGGGATAGCATCAAGTATCTCGACCAGGACCGAGGCGTGAAGCGCTGGGTTGGCATCGGACCGGGTAAGGTTGGGAGGAATCTCGTGGGCAAGGAGGTCGGGCGCGTCCCTACCAAGGGAGGTGGTGTCTGGGCCATATGCGACCCGAGAGATGTGGAAGATGTCTTGAAGGAGCTTGAGAAGACGGAAAGCGAAGATCTAGACTTGATATAATTCTTTCTTATCAAAACTATTTGCTATCATGAACTTGCTCATGCATTAGACTGTTGAAACATCGTGAATGTGCTACTAGCCCTCGAGAGCATCTGTTGTCGCAACTGCCATTTCAAGCATTTTATTCCGTCGCGCTCTCAACGCGGAAGGCCTGTCTCCAACTCTATCAGACGTTCCATCCAGTGGAGTCTTAACGCAACGCCCGACACGGCGCATTTTTGGACCCCGACTGGGACGACCGAGGACCCCGCTAAGCTTCGTAGCCGAGCCCTGTCCAATTCGATCAAAATCTGTCGGCGTGAGTAGCCTCCGCACACGTAGGCCCTCTAAGCGAGTCCAAAAAAAAAAAAAAAAGATAGGAGACCATATCACAGTTCAAAGCTGAGTAACACCCGGTGCCCACGAAGTGCCGATCCGATTGACCTCATTGATGAACTTCCGATCTGTGATGCTCACGGACGGGCGAGTAGAAGTCACCTTCGCAGCCGCGGTATGATCATCTGGGTTATAGAACGGATTCTGAAGCAACCGGATATACGCTGACTGTAGAGCGCGAAATGCCTGCAAATCATATGAATTAATCTGAGCACAAGTGGGAAGAAAATCACGCCCCAAGCATACCGGCTTCAAATCCGAATCTTTAATTCCCGTTACCGCTGTCGTCCGAGCATCGCCCGCACCTCCCGATGGAAGCTGCTTGCCACCCGCGAGATCGACAAAAATCAGCAACTTGACGCCCGTGTTGGTGAGCCATCCGTAGACAGCCAATCGCTCGTCCAGCGCTTGGAGCAGGCCCAGGTCTTGATCTACAGATGTGTGCTTGCGTCGAAGATCGAAAATATCCAGACAGGAGTTGATCAGGAAACTGAACTTGAGCCGGGATTCGGTGAAGGGTGGAAAAAGGGCGATGTGTAGTGGATTATCCTGGTTAATATTCGATGCTTAGCCTAGTACTGAAAAGATTGTCAGAAGTTTTGTAGCCGTACATTTTTTGCGACAATCCCGATACAGGCAATGGATGGCATGGCCGCTGAATTAAGTGCTGAAAGCTGGCCGGAGCGTCTATGAACTTGTGAAGCTGGTCCTGCTCTTTCGTTGAAACCCGTCGAGAACTCGAGGTGGGAGAGGTGTACTCGTACTCCTGTCGAGCCCAGCCAATCAGAGCCCGGGTGGTTTTCAACGCCCGGCGTTTTGCTTTTCTCTGCTATCCACCTCCAAGTAATTACTACATAGTACTATTAATCGTAGTGATTTAGTTGCATCCGAGAAAAGAAACAAAGATCTCGTTCTCTCTACATATTCTTGAACCTGAAATGCTATGTAGCTGGAAAACACGGGAGCAAGCCCGGAATCGCCTTTGGTTGTACCTGAAGAAATAAGACTTCAATTGTCACTATCTTGTTCGTAAGTGTGCCAGCAACGATCATGACATCGGACTGCCGCGGAGACGCGCGGAAGATAATCCCCAGTCGGTCCTGGTCGTATCGCGGCATCGAGACATGCATCATCTCGACGCCGCAGCAGGCGCGTCCGAAGGTCACCGGCCACAGCGAGCTCTGCCGGGCCCAATTGATGATTTTATCCAGCGTGGTTCTATTTTTGACCGTAAAACGGCGGTCAGCCTCTACAATCTCTACAGTACTTTCCCATATAGCGTGCAAGAGGTCGTCGTACAGTTCATATTCCATCGCGCTCTTCTTCCGTTCTTGACTCGGCAGAGCCACCTCTCACCGGATCTTTCCCGACGCGGTCAGGGCAGTACTGCCCTCATCTCTGTGCTGCAACGCAGTCGCGGGTTTCGGTGCAGTGCTTGAGATTCGTGCTACTTGCGGCAGGAAACTCAGAGGAGCTGTCCGAAGGGATGCTATGGCCGGTGAGTCTTCGAAGGACATCCCAAGACGAAGTCTGAGAGAGAGGACGTACGGCGCAAAAGCCCCGCTCGAGTCAACGATGCCATCTCGAGTTCTTTCCAGATATTCAACGCATGAAAGGTGCGCAATCTTGAAGAATGCAAGGCTCTGCTCTAATCTCAATCGAGGACACAGTCAAACCTCGTTGTTTATCTCTCACATCCATGACAAGTCATCCCGGCGTTTGGCCAATCCCGGATCGCGGGATGAATTCTTCCGCCCATGATTCCAAATTTCGCAAGTCTAATAGTCTATGCAATACGAAGGCGAGTAGAGCATCGAATTTAGTTGACAACTGACATAGGGCTACCCCAGAGGCCCAGACCCAAATTAGAAGCTATCGCTTCACCGGGAGATCCACAGACCAATCACAGTCCTCTGACTTCTCCAATTGGGGCCAGAGCCCAGAGCTTGGCAGCACTAAATATGTATTTCGCCGTACGGAGTTGAGGGAATGCCCGAATTTTTCCGTGCCTAGCCAGTCCCGGAACCTTCCGATGATACGATTGCACGCAACTGCATGACCACCTTGCTATGTTGAAGAATACAGAGTAGTCCAGCCTCTTCGTCCAGTAGGCAACTCAATCATATGCAGGGAGTCTCTCGACTCGACTGCAGTCGTTCTGACATATGGCCGCTTGCAGTGGCCACCGACTGTGTTCTCTCCTTCGATAAATACCTAGTACACACTTGAAGATTCAACTCCATGTCCCAGGTCCCTGATCCCGCGATGTCTCAGTTCCCTAAAGTAACCGCTTCTCGTCCGACTACACAGACTCTGGAAAGAGTTGGTACAAGGGAAAGAGAACCCGTCCGTAGAGGGAAAACCCTTTGAGAGTAGTATCACTGTCTGTCAGAGATTAAGGAATCCATCTTGGACCCGGAAGCCCAGGGTGTTGGCTGCCTAGTGATCTGCCATGAGAGTCGCTGCGTTGGAGGCACGGACCATCGACCAGCTTTTTCACTGACAACTCGAGAAATATCAGTGTTCGGCAAATTCTCTGGAAGCTGCTCCTCAACGCCGTTGACTTGTTCCGCTCGTTTTGAATGACTGGACGTGACGGGTCTCTGGAGCGTGGCCTCCCTGATCTTGAGCCATCACCTTTCAGGAGGGTGACTGCATTGGCTGGCCTGCACCGCGAAGAGGTTGCAGAGTTGGACTTCGCAGCCCCAGCTTGATAATCTCGTCTGAGGACAACGAACCAATCAGGATGTCATGAAATAATCGACCTCAATCCCGCTTAGTCAAGAAATACGAGTAGCTGTATTAACTACCTAATAAGGTCAAACTTACCACGTGATAATACGCAAACCGTTTAGTGCGTTCCGATGAAGACAGGCCAGTTACGGTAATTATTCTCAGGCACACCCAGTTTCCGGGGAGAATGAACACCGTTCTGTATCAAGATTACCACTAGTAATTTACCTCCAGAAAGGATCATTCCGACCATCTCCCGCTCGTCACTAATCGCCACAACCACATCTCGCGAACATTGTCCGAGATACAGAACCCGGCTCTTTTCAGGATCGCACCGTTCATGCATTGGGATCCCGAAAAGAACTCGAGATGGCATCGTTGGCTCGAACAGGGCTTTTGCGCCGTAAGTCCCGGCCTCTCTCAACCTTCAACTCCGTGCATCCTTCAAAGGCTCACCCGCCGCAGCATCCCTCCGAGCAGCTCCCCTGAGCTGCGTCCCGCAAGTCGCACGCATCTCGAGCACGGCGCCGAAACCCGCGACTGCGCTGCAACACAAAGATGAGAGCGGAGTTCCCCTGACCGCGTCGGGAAAGATCCGGCGGGAGGTCCCTCTGCCGAGTCAAGAACCGAAGAAGGGCGCAATGCAGTATGCGCTGTACGGCTAACCCCTATTTGTCCCATATGAGTATTGAGCGCAGAGGCTGACCGCGCAAACAGGACGACGCTGGATCAAATCGTGAATTGGGCCCGGCAAAGCTCGCTCTGGCCCATGACCTTCGGACTCGCCTGCTGCGCCGTCGAGATGATGCACGTCTCGACACCGCGGTATGACCAGGACCGTCTGGGTATTATCTTCCGCGCGTCTCCGCGGCAGTCCGATGTCATGATCGTTGCTGGCACACTTACGAACAAGATGGCCCCCGCTCTACGACAGGTCTATGACCAGATGCCCGATCCCCGATGGGTGGTCAGCATGGGCAGCTGCGCAAATGGTGGTGGGTATTACCACTACAGCTACTCGGTTGTTCGGGGCTGCGATCGTATTGTCCCGGTGGACATTTACGTGCCAGGGTGTAAGTGGGCAAATTCCCTGGAGAGGCGATCCACGTTGCTGACATAGTTGTCTAGGCCCGCCAACTTCTGAGGCGCTCATGTACGGCATTTTCCAGCTGCAGAAGAAGATGAGGAATACGAAGATCACGCGCATGTGGTACAGGCGATGAGCAGATTCCTCGGGCCATACCGAGGAGATTGGGTGTAGTTTTAGGAGATAAGTGGCAAAAGTCAGCTTCCCTATGTTCTCTAGCTTGTACAGTGCCAAGTCTGTCGTTTCTTCAGGTGCTGCCAAAGGCGGTTGGGTCTGCTCTCGCGTTTCCTAGTCATTCAAAGAATAGAATAGCATTGCGATTTATACAATCCGTCTACTGGCTATCCCATCTTAACCATTGACCACAACACCTCCATTTGGGTGGAGGCATTGTCCCGAGATATAACTACTATCCGGGCTAGCCAGGAACACAAAACAGGTTGCGACCTCGCTGGGCTGCCCCGGCCGGCCCATGGGCACCATGTGGAATTCTTCCATTGCCTTGGTTTCCATCGTCGACGGGATGAGCGGTGTCCAAACTGCATACTCCATTAATTGATCGCCATCGGGGGAAGATCTCTGAAGAAGTCACGTACTAGGTCCTGGGCAGACGCAGTTGACGCGAATGCCCTTTTTCAGCTGCTGATTTGAGAGAGCCCGGGTAAAGGCGACAATGGCGCCCTTGGTCGAAGTGTAGTCCAGGAGATCGCCACGGCCAATGTAGTGGTTTACGGAGGAGCAGTTGATGATGGTGGCGCCGCGTTTCATGTGCTCCAGGCAGTACTTGGAGAGATAGTAAAACGGGTGAATGTTGGTGTCAAAGGTGCGTTCCCATTGTTCCCTGCGCAGTCAGGTCAGCCACTGCCGCGAGACCTCCACAACTAGGAATCAACAACAAACATACTCCGTAAGTTGGCTTATGTCCTGCAACATATGCTGGAACGCCGCATTGTTGACGAGGATATCGACACCACCCATCTCCTTGATGGCCGTGTCGACGACCTTTCTACAGTTTTCCTTCTTCCGAACGTCAATGGCCAGGAGATGGCACTTGACGCCGTGCTTCTCAACGTCACGCTTGGTGGCCTGCGCGTCCTGCTCTTCCTCGGGCAGGTACACTAGCAGGCTTGAGGCGCCCTCCATCGCATAAAGGATGGCCACAGCCCGGCCAATGCCCGAGTCACCACCGGTGATGATGGCCCGTCGGCCCTTGAGCTTGCCCGCCGGTTTGTAGGGCTGGAACCCGCCATCGTCGGTCGGAAGTTGGTCATCTATCGGTTTGGGATTGGGCATTTTATACTGGAATCCCGGCTTATCCTGATGGTGCACAGGGATCCGGTGCCCTTCGCGTCCATGTTAGAGAGAAATGCATACCAATCGGTTCAAGGTTTCCGGGGCTCACCGGGCTGAAATTGATCCGTAGCTGGAGCTGCCATTTTTGTCTTTTCCTTTGCTTGTCAAGCGCTTGAAGCAACAGTCCTGAGGAAAGATCCACTGCTATCGGTCAAAACTGTCAAAAGTAAGAGCCACACATGGCAATCCTCGACTCTCTGGAAGCCCAGATATATCCTGCTCCAGTGAAGCTCTGTCACGGTGACGTTGGTAAGAAATTAGATGCCAATGACATCTTGCCTCGAGGAAATACCCTGTCGCGGATCGGAAATTTCTTCCTACGGGGCTCCTGCTTGACCAGGGGTTTTTCGGATGGTCTTTATATGCCTCTAATGGCCGTTGTTCTGGCCCGATATTGGTGGATCATCGCAACCGAAGTTGCGGACCGAAATTCATTGGATTCGAGCAATAATAGCCTACTATATCAATGTGCCCTCCACTCTATTGAACTCGTGTCCCCAAAACCCGTCTGAAGTCGAGATCAATAAAACTCGCAACATGGCCCGCATCAGCCTCTTATTCCTGTTCAAAGTCCAATGTCCAGCATTTTTTCGACTCGCGAGTATGTATACTAGAGAGTATATGACGACATGGAGCGATCGTTGTCCAATCAGATGGTTGTATCACATGATAGAGACCCGTATACTATTATCACGTGATATTTTGTGGGGACCAAGATTTTTTTTTCTTGTTCAAAGCTGCAACTTTGCAACAGTTGAACATTGAGATCTTCAGGTGCAACGCAGCAATGGCCGACGCCGCGACGGTCACGCACTCCATTACGGAGTCGCCGCACTCGTTTCTTCAACCATCCAACGAATTGCATCAAGCCTCGCGGCTTTTGGCCAAGAATTACCTTGACCCGTTAGCAAACAGTCTCTCTACCTTCCAACAGCAACGACAGAAGGTCCAGAAGAAGCGCAAACGATCAGAGGCAGATGTAGACGGCGGCGAGAATCTGCGATTGCAAAAGCTCTACGTGGATGGGTTCGTGGCTGGTCAGGTATGGGAGCAGGCCATTCGGATCATTAATGCGACGGCGAACCAAGTCACACGGGATCTCTCCGCTCTTCAGAACGAAGCGCGACGGGTAGAGAGGCAGAGTCCTTCAGAACATTCTTCGGATTCTGAGGAAGAGGAGATTGCGGATGAAGAGAGTGTCCAGTCAGGCTCAGAAGCCGATGAGGCGGAGGAGTCCGAGTCCGACGGGGTGGAGGAAGGTGTGGAAGATGATGAGGAGGCGGTCGACCATGATGAGGACGAACTGGCAGAAGGAGGCGAGTCCGAGTTAGAGGACGAGGAGGAGGAAGAGGAGGAAGAGGAGGAAGAGGGAGGGGGAACCTACGTTGAGGACCCGTTCGGGCTGAACGATGGCTTTTTCTCAATCGACGAATTTAATAGACAAACGCAGTACTTTGAGCAGCTGGACGAAAGAGGCGAAGATGAGGAGGATGACGATGATGAGCCAATAGACTGGCACGCGGACCCCAATGCCATTGCGAAACCGGCGGAGACTTCCAAACAGAGCAAAAAGAGCAGTCGACGGGAGGCCGACGGTGAGGAAGACGAGAGCTCCGAGGAGGAAGACGGCCCCACATTCGATCATATTACTGGTGATGCAGACTCGGACGACGAAGAAAAGTCTGACGACGGCTTGGGCGAGGATCGCGAATGGATCAACACCAACGACATCATGTACGATGATTTCTTCGCCCCTCCAGCGCGCAAAGCTTCAGAGAAGAAAAAGAGCAGACCGCTTCCAAAGACGCAGCCTGAACCGCAGTCGCAAGAAGATCTGGAGAGAGAAGTTGAACGGGCAATGGCAAATGTACGCCGTGATCTGTTTGAAGATGACGATGTCTCCGACGAGGACAAGTCGGAGCAGGAGAAGTCACGTGCGGGAAACCAATCTACGCACGAGAGACAAAAGGCAAGGATCGCAGACGAGATCCGCCGCCTGGAAGCCGCCAATGTAGCCAAGAAGGAATGGATGTATGCTGGTGAAGCCAGGGCATCGCAGCGTCCGTCGAACTCGCTGATCGAGCACAACCTCGAATTCGAGCACGTCGGCAAACCCGTACCAGTCGTGACGAGCGAGACAACTGAGGAAATCGAGCAACTGATCAAGAGGCGCATCATTGCGCGCGAATTTGATGAAGTAATCCGGCGCAACCCCTTATCTGTGGCCGATGGCGAAGGGCGACGAGGCCGAATCGAGCTAGACGACAACAAGCCGCAGAAGAGTCTCGCAGAGCTCTATGAGGCCGATCATCTGCAGGCTACGGACCCCAACTACGTCGACCCGAAGGACCAGAAGCTGCGCAAAGAGCACGAGGAGATCCGGCAGATGTGGAAAGAGGTCGCGAGCCAGCTGGACACTCTGTCCAACTGGCACTACAAACCGCAGCCGCCACAGGCGCAGATCAATGTTGTTACGGACGTTGCCACCATCGCGATGGAGGAGGCGCGGCCGACCGCTGCGGGTGTCGGCGTCGACGAGCAGAGCCGGCTGGCTCCGCAGGAAATTTACAACCCGCGCGAGCAGGGCGCGCTCAAGGGCGAGGTGGTCACGAAGAGCGGCGCGGCGGTGGCCAAGGACGAGATGAGCCGGGAAGAAAAGGCGCGCCTGCGGAAGAAGAAGAAGAAGGAGGCCAAGAAGAAGGCAGCTACGCAGACCACCACACAGAACAGCAAGGAAGAGGAGAAGAAGCAGCTTCTCTCCGACCTGAAGAAGGGCGGTGTCAAGATCGTTGGAGAGAAGGGAGAGCTGAAGAGTCTCGACGGCAAGAAGGTCGGCGAGAACAAGAGCCAGGCCGATCGATTGAAACTGTAAGGATGAACTTTTTATATAGAACGGGTATGTTTGTGTATATTTCCGGTGCAAAGGTTAATCTCATTTTCGCCTCGTTATTCTATAAAGGAACAGATTTTCCCGTGCGTATGCACTCGCATCCACAAAGCCCTGAAGATCTTCCACGTGAAATTTCTTCTTGATCTGCTTTATGCACCTTAGATCCGCTCTTCTCCGCCTCTTATAGCAAAAATAGCAAACCGTATCCGGCCCAATGAGCCGCTCCATCGTCTCAATGAGCAGCGGGAACGCCGGCTCGAAATAGACGCAATCCGCCGCAAGCACGACGGCAGGGTGTTGCGGGATCTCCTCTGGCGGAGGATGCGCCCAGTCGAGCACGACGGGCCGCACGCGGGGTGCGAGGTCCTTGTTTAGCGCGATGTTCTCCTCCATCAACGGGAACATCGCCGGTAAGTCAGTGATGTAGATTAGGTTATCATCTTGACCATCATCGAGTGGGGGGCAGCCACGGGCGACAGCTAATCCGACCAGGCCGCCGCCAGCGCCGAGTTCGACTCTAGTACATGACTCGAGGTTAGTAGGTCTGGCGGTTTGGAGATGTGCTGGGACTAGTGCATACTACGGACATAGTTTTCCCTCGAAGAAATTCACTCTGTTCGCGCAGGAGATACTCTGTTAATAGCATTCCGGCAGGCCATAGTTGGCCGCCGCAGCCAGACTTGAGGTCTTCTTTGAGAAGGAGGGGCTCGTCGAGGAGCCCGTCAAAGGTCAGGGAGGTGATTCCGGGGAGCTTTCGTTCCCGCACGGGGACCAGCGACTCGTCGAGGGCGAGAACCGCATTTTCGTCCTGGTCGGACATTTGGCATGATATGCTGTTCCTTTTCCTGTCTGTGGCCATTTCTTGGTGGGAAGACAAAAAAGACCTGCCCAAATGGGAAAGAAAAATGAGAAGCGGAACAACGTCGGCCCGCCAGCGCTCGATCATCCACTCCAGAGTTGAGACAGCCAGACTCAAAGTACTTCTCCATTGAGCTGTCGTGCACTCGACATCCCATTGCCGCCACGTACATGATAAGCAAATACTACGTTGTCCATCCAACATTTTATCCCAATACATTGGCCGTACACGACATAGCTGAGGGTGTCAGAGGTTGTCAGTCATGGTACTTACTCTTAGTCTACTACCTACTATACATTATGAATAGTTCCGCAAGCCATGGCTCACAGGTGTCGTCAAGACGGTCGGCGCAATACCATCAGGGTCTCCCGGAGACTCAGTTTGCCTTCGAAATATAGTACTGTAGATGTAGGTTAATGGCGGGCGATTCCAAATGAGTGTTCACTTCAAGTTGGATCCGGGGCCACTTTGGTATGTAGGATTGATACATGAAGGAATAGCCAGAAGGAACAAAAAGAATCTCTAGAAACTCCGAATTATTTCGCCGTAATCCTCTTCTCCGGTTATGTAGAGGGCTCAACCCTATCACATGCATCCAGTAGGAAACCAGCGAGGCACCGTTCGATTTAGGACATGCACTACACGCTCTGCCGCGCGGCTACAGCTGGGTTCGAAAAAAAAAAGCTTCCGTTGGATCAACGCATCGAGCGTCAACTGTCATGAATTTCACGGGGTTAGGATTCATCAACTCCAAGCACAAGCTAGAATCGCCTGTTTCTGCGGGGGGGAATCTGACGTCATTCCAGATCCGGCCAAGTTCTTCCCAGTTCGGGCATTGATTGAAACTGAATGAATTAACTGAACCACTCCGCAGCCGGACCAAGGCACCGCATTCTCTTCTCCTCTGCAAAGCTATCGACAGTCCATCGCCCAGGCCAGGGTTCAATGCTGTCATGACGACGTCATCGTTGATGCACTCGGTCACGTTAAGCGCTAGTCTCAGCGACGGGGGTGGTTGAAATACGCCTTCAAAGCCGCTTGTCTTCTCTTCTTTCTGATACGACCTCTGATCCGAAATATCTGCTCTTCTTATTGCTTAATCTACTATTCTTCGAAACTTAATAAACAGCAATGGCAACCTTACAATGTATGTCCATGTCTGCCACGGAAAACAAAGAACACGGTGATACTAATCAATGGCCCAGACTTGCCGGCTGTCAAGCCCTCTGCCATCGCCTTGGGCGCCGTGTTCACTCACACTGCCTCTCTCGGAATCCTGGCCCCCGTCTTCGGGGATGTCTACCACCGCGCGCAGTCCGCCAACACGAAGGAGGAATTCGTCAAGTCCAAGGAGACGACGGGCGCAGTCGCCGCTTGGGGAAGCTCGGCGGTCGGGAGCGCCTTGCAGGCGTACGGTGTCGGCGCGCTGATTAACGCGACCGGCACGCTGTCCTACAAGGGCGCTGCGTATTTGGGGAGTTTGATCTTTTTCGCCAGTTCGGCTCCGAGTGTATGTTTCATTTCGAAACTTGTTGCGGTAACGCTTTGCTGACGAAGGTGGATAGTTCCTTGCCCAGATCTTCTCGGAGAAGAGACCGTTAGACACCGTAGCTGTGGGATTGGTCAGTCGGCTGTTTGAGACTGTCGGGCTCAGTTTGTTCTTGACCTGGTGGGGGACGCGAACGAATCCTTTTGATTAAAGGAGTTGGTGATTGCCGTGAGATTTTGATTCCGTGGTTTACCATGTAAAGTATCATAATGTCGGGCGACCGAGTATCATCTCGATGCTAGCACAGGATATATGATTGATTGATTCCGCATCTGTTAATTGTAGACATCTCGAAGAAGCTGTCACATTGCCATCCTGATTATGTACAATGTCGGAGCACAGAAGGTGCAATCTAACTCTATTGTATTGCCTGTAATCTAGACAAAAGTCCGGCATGTATACCTTCAAGAATTAGCATCCATTCAAAGAAATAACAACCTCGGAGGAAAAAGACTTACTTCTCCGGATACCCATGCTCCCGGTCCACCTGATACTTCGCATTCGAATTCAAGTTCACCGGTAGCGGCGGCAACCCATTGGCGTCGAGTACATTCTTGATGCTATTCCGATCCCGCTCAAATACCGCTGCCACGCCCTTTCCCTCGCCTTCCTGCTTCACGGCCACCAGCTGTTTCTGGCCCGCGTCGCCGATCTGCAGGACATCATCCCGCGGCGCGGCCTTGCTGCCGACGGTCAGAAGGCCCGCCACATCGGCCTGGTTGACGACGGAGGGCCGCGGGTAGTTGCGCCGTGTGTCACGTTTCCAGTACGGGTTGTCCGCGATGTCGGCCGCGGGAAGCGTCACGGGGTCGTCGTAGCTCTGCGGGGGCAGCGCGCCGGGGTTCGGCGTGCGGTACTGAGCGTTGATCGGGACACCCGTGGAACGCTCGGGGACGAGCGCGAAGATGCGGCGGATGCGCTCCCAAATGCCGGTTGATTGAAGGGTGTATTTCTGTTGAAAAATTTTCAGTACTAATTGACTCGTAAGCGGCATTGGTGGTGGTTCTCACCTGATTCACAGGGATCGCATGCGCAGCCGCTGTGGCTGCTTTCACCACTTGTTGGCGGGTCATTGTACGGGCGGTGGTGCGATCTGGGAAAGTCAGCAGGGTCGTCAACAATGTGGCAGTCTCGATGGAGTCCAATCGGTGTTCTTACATGCACTCACTGTCGCTCGGTAGGTGATCTCGAATGATGTGAAGCGTTCTTGGACTCGGAGAGGTTCACAGAGATTCCGGGAAATCAATCCTCCGAGCCGGATTCGCCAAATTCGGTAATTCCAAAGAATCTCACCAGGGCAAGTCTCTTACTCGAACGCACAGAGGATGAAAAGGTAGGTGATTTACAACGCAGAGTACAAATACACAGAGGCTATTCAACTCACTCGGACTCCTTCTTCTCGCCGTCCTGCTCCCCTGTCTGCTCACCGCTCTGCTCGCCATTCTCTTTGCCCGCCTCCTTGTCACCCTCACCACCTTGCTCCTTTTCGCCCTCTTTCTTCTCCTCTTCCTTCTCGATCCTCTCTCCGTCAGCTTCCTTGTCCTGGCCCTCCGTCTTCTCCTCTCCCCCTTCCTTGCCTCCCTTGACCAATTTCTCAACCGCTTCAACTGTCGAGGCGGGACTGCCTGGCTCCGACACCAGCACCTTGCCCTCCTTATCCACCACAAAGACACCCCGAATAGTCCCCTTGGGGCTCTTCTTCAGCCCAATGCTGCCAATTAGCGACGCCTTGGGGTCGCAGAGCAATGGATATGGAAGATTCTGCTTGGTCTTGAACGTGGTGTTTGCCTTGGGCGAGTCTGTCGAGAGCCCGTAGATGGAGAGGCCGGTGGAGGTGAGCTGCTCGTAGCCGTCACGGAACAGGCATGCTTGTTTAGTGCCTAGGGTTGTCAATCTAATTCCATTTCCACGTATAATAACTAGTACATGAATCAATGGATTGGTACTTGTGTAGACTTACATCCAGGAGTCGACGCCTTGGGATACGTGAAGAGCACCACGCCGGACTTGCTCTCGTCGACCAGCGCTTTCAGCGACGTCTTGGTGCCCTCGTGCGTCTCGATCTCGCCGCCAAATCCCTCCAGCGCGATGGTATCGCCTACCTGGGGCGCGGCGACCTTGTTACGGTTACCATCACCGTTGTTGGTCTTTGCCTTTTGTTCGCCGGATCTGGTTCTGGACTTCTTCTCCGGCGCCGGGGCAGGTTCGGCAGGGGCTTTCCGCTTGCGCAGCTCGACAACCATTGGGATGTTTTGGCTTGCAGTGGTTGAACAGAAGCAACCAAGTACTCGATGAGATAGATGATTCCAAGTTGAAAGTTAGGTTTCCCAACAGGGGGCTTTAAAGGGGAATGTTAGATGATGGCTTGAATCAGGAACGCGTGCCGTAACAACTGGGTTTCGCGTTGTTTATTAATGAAGAACGAACCTTGTCTTTATTTGGCCATGGTCGACTATGCGACTCGAATATTAGGCTTGTCCCGTCTCTAATATATGGCTTTACTTGACCTTTTGCCAGAACAGACAATTTTCAAGCCCTACTCCTCTTAGCACAGGACCCATGAGGATCTGTAAGGTAATGGTAAACCACTAGGGTAAACCACCCCGCAACTCGGATCGGGGCCGAGCGACTATCATCAACACAGCACTTCTTGCCGGTAAAATAAGAGAAATAAACATCCTCGCTGCTCGCGCAGTCTCTGATGATGACCGTGCCCGCAGAAGAGATCCCCCAGCCCGGCCAATGGCCCGTAGATCCGCAAGAGGATGAACCGGTGCGTGAGGACCGCATATGGGTGGATGGGTGTTTTGATTTCAGCCACCATGGTGAGAGAACCATCTACCCTCGTCAGAAGGTTACTTCTGTTGAGTCGACGTGCGGCTGACACGATCGCCTCGCCCAGGTCATGCCGGTGCTATGCTCCAGGCCCGCCGCCTGGGCAAGGAGCTCTACGTGGGGGTCCATTCCGACAAGGCGATTCTTGAGAACAAGGGCCCAACTGTAATGACATTGGAGGAGCGGTAAACATATCTATTCCACCCACCTGATTTTCTTTACTTCTCCTCAGCTGACACCGCCGAAAAGAATTGCCGCCGTGGACGCTTGTCGCTGGGCCACCAAATCCATTCCACACGCGCCATACGTAACATCCCTGCCATGGGTCTCGCACTACGGCTGCTACTACGTCGTGCATGGCGATGACATCACCTCGGACAGCAGCGGCGAGGACTGTTACCGGTTCGTCAAAGCCGCGGGGCGGTTCCGTGTCGTCAAGCGGACGCCGGGTATCTCGACGACGGACCTCGTCGGCCGCATGCTGCTCTGCACCAAGACGCACTTCGTCAAGTCCGTAACAGACACACTAGAAGGTAAAGAGGGGCCCGAGAGCGCGGAAGAACGACAAGCATACAGCGCGGATCTCCGACAGCGCATCAAAGACTATGCTACGGATGAAACAGGGCTGAATCCGGGGCCGGAGGTGTGGATGTGGGCCGGTAGCGATGTTGCGAAGATTGGCGAGAACGTCGAGGTCGAGGAGGCCGGGTCATTTACGAAGCTTGTTGATGGAAAACCGCCGCGGCCCGGCCAGCGCGTTGTCTATGTGGACGGCGGGTTCGATCTCTTCTCGTCGGGCCATATCGAGTTCCTGCGGCGCGTGTCGCAGGCTGAAGAGGAGGAAGGACGTGCGCGGGGTTGGTACGAGCCCGCAGCTCGCGAGAAGCGCATCGCAGAGCATGGCGAGGATTACGGGCCGGCGTATATCGTGGCGGGCATCCATGACGACGCGGTGATTAATCACTGGAAAGGCCTCAATTATCCAATCATGAACATTTTCGAGCGAGGGCTCTGCGTGTTGCAATGCAAGGTAAACTTTCCCCTTTCCCCTAAGAACTCTCTCTCTTTCTCATCCGTTCCACCACTAACGGGAGGAAAAAAAAGTACATCCACTCCATCATTTTCTCAACCCCCTTCACCCCCACCGAGACCTTTCTGCGCGCGATGCCGTGGGGTTGCCCGGACGCCGTCTACCACGGCCCAACGACTTTCATCCCGCTGACGTACGACCCGTACGTGGCGCCGCGGCGCATGGGCATCTTCCGGACCATCGGCGAGCACCCTTACCAGCATGTTAACGCCGGCGAGATCGTCGCAAGGATTCTCAAGAGCAGAGACGCATACGAGGCGCGACAGCGCGCGAAGCTGCAAAAGGCTCTGCTGGAGGAGGAGCACAAGCGGAGAGAGGAAGCGCAGGCAGCCAATTAACTGATCCGAAATAACTTCTGAGGTCGAGTTAATCTCGATCCTCATGCATATCCAGCTCAACTCTGGATTATTATGCAACATGCTGGTCATCACGATATATGGACATGCAGATAACGACCGTAGAAGTCCTCTATTGTGCTTCTTTGACTGCTCTATGTATAGAAAAAAATACAGATATGCACATCATGAGTCATCATCAAAATGCAGAGAGGACAGCCCATGACACAAAGAAAAAACCAACTTTTGACGGATATCCCGAGAATCAGACAAACGCCATGAACCGAATGCAACGCTCGAAATCACAAGACGCCTCGCTAAGTTAGTAATAACGGAACAATAAGAATGCTCTGGGAACGTTGTCGTCCTGTCATGACGACTCGATCTTCTGCGCCTCTCGTTCTCGCTGTTCGCCAAAAACGCGCCTGCTCATCTCCAGGACCATCTCGAAGCCCTCTCGGCCGCGCTTGGCATTCTCGCGGAATCGCTCCACGCTGGCCTCCTCGACCTTGTTCTTGATCTTTTGCCAGCCGCTGCACAGCGCGGTGAAATAGGCCTCCTGTTGGAAGTCCGTCTTGGTGGCTGGGCACTGCCGCGACGGGCGGTAAACGACCGTCTCACGCACGTTGAGCACGTTGGACCACGTCAGGTTTGTCGAGCACATGGTGACCTTCTTCTGCACGGGGTCGATATAGGAGACTTCGTAGACGTAGGAGTACTCATCGCTGCCGAAAAGGGAAGTCACCCATCGTGGGACGGCTTGCTTGCATGTGATAAGGCGTTCGGTTCGTAGCTGCTGCTGTCAGTCTTCCATCCGAAAGTCCTTGCTAATTGGGCAATGACACGTACAATTCCCGTCGATGGATCGACCCTCCGCGATAATGTGTCTACTGCCTTAACGTGTGTAGACTTGCTGTTCCATGGGCAGTATTTTCGCCAGTTGGCTGTCGACACTTCTTCCCACGAGTAGTTGAATGTGCAGTCCGCGGCGAAGACTTTCATGTTTCCCAGGAAAACGGGCCCGACACCACCGAACGAGAGACTCCCAAGCCTTTATCGGCGGAGAAAGGGATCGGACTGAGACTCCCTTGGTAGGAACCAGGCGCGGGAGAATGATCGTGTCGTAGATGGGAATCAACGGTCGTGATCAGCGCCAGAATCAAATTCGAAATAGGTACGGATGGATAAACACAAAAGTGTGGAGGTATATTCTGATGTCAAGTTCGGTTCGGAAGGCAATTGAAAAAAAAAAAAAAAAAACCCATCGGAACTCGGTTCGGTGAGCAACCCGGGTGGAACCGGGTGGTGCTTCCAATCAGAGGCCAAGAAATTGTGCTACCTGCAAAATTTATCCGGTTCACCGTTCGTTCCCCTGTCACGTGACTGAATGATGCATTCGGCCGAGGATACGCTTACATCAGCATCCCCTTGATGCCTTGCTGCCTTGCTGCCAGATTTTGGAGGCAACACATGGCTCGGAGCCTCGGACTGCACAATTGCCTCCAACCTTGAGGCTTGAGCTCATGCAGCAGGTTACCGTTGCAGTGACCTACATACCATCGCAGCAAGGATCACCGCCATGCTGTTCTGGAACAGAAGCCCAAGATCCACCAATCGAACTTTGATCAATCCGTCCCCAGTCACTCCCAAAGCCCTGGACACACCGTGCATTGAGGTCGTATTCGTCGGACTGGGGTCCAGGATGGTTACGAGGCTTTGTGAAAGGTTTTGGATGGGAACGGACTGTATATCTACAGCAACTGCAGTCCATTCGAGTAGTAGGTTTAAAACGAGGCAGTCAGGAACAAACTACTCCGTACTGTACTCTCCGTACAAGCACAAGAAGTTCCGCCCAGTCTCATATTTGGACCTTGGAGAAGGATGATCTGTACCATGGTCATATCAAGGCTAAAATATGGAGGTGGATAACTAGTTATCAAAAAAAGGAACAAGGGAAAGACTACCCGGACTGACCGCATCGCGCAGCTTCGTTCTTTTTTTGCCGAGTTGGAGGGCCTTCTTTTTCGGCTGATGGGTTGGCGATAGAAGCAAGATCGATCTAAGTTTAAAGTAACTAACCTATGCGTGCAGCAGAGCTTCCCCCAAATTGCGCCAATGGCCGTTTCGGTTGCAGGCACGTTTTGTGCTACGCCGGAAAGAGGAAAGAGCTATCCACATCGGGCAGGGACTAGCGCTGGAAATGGTTTAGTCGGGATCCAGAAGTGATCGCTGCATTTGAACGTTCCTCTTGAGTCTCGACGTGTTGTTCTCTTCAGTCTTCACCAGTTCTTGCAAACTGCGAAGAAAGACTGCGAGAGATCAGTCATTTTCCCAACACGTCTGCAGTTTCGGCAAACCGCGGATATTCCTCTTTATCTTCTTTTTGTTTTTTACATGTCAATCGTCTCGTTGAATCTCAACACCCCGTTCGCCTTCATCACCCCATTGGCACCCTCCGGCATCTTGAACGCCCATTCCGTCGACACGTTGAGAGGCCTCTGAGACGACGCCAGGGTGGTTGCTGGTCGCGCCACTTCATCCGACGTGTCCGCGACGAGGACCAGGCCTTGTTCTTTGATCGTTTCGATCAGCGCGGGCATGATGTTCTTTGCATCGGTCAGATTCGTTGTTCAGAATACCATTGAGAAAAGAAACATACCAGTAAACTTGATCGACAGATCAACCCCATCAAGTTGTTGCTCTGCGCTATTCGCGCTGCTTCCTTGATGGACATTGACGACCGCCCACTGGACAGAATTGCCGGATGCGCCGCCTCTTCCCCCGTAAAGTCGCTGATCTTGCCCAGGTCATTGCACAACAGCACGGGATCTAGCAAATCTCAGCGCAGATTCCCAGACATGAAGGGAACTAAACTTACAGTTTGGCTGCTTCCAGTTCAACGCCGTGCAGATATTGGCATTGTACGAGGTAAACACGATGGACCGCATAAAGTCCGGATTCCGTTCTCGCGACGCGCGCGCGTGGTCAAACACCACGGTGAGAATTGCGTCCGCAAAGGTGTTGATATCTGCGAGCGCGTGCAGGCCCAGTTGCGCCTCTTCTGTAATCGACGGATACAAGATGGTCAGGTTTACATGGACCCCCAAAGGCAGATGCTCGAGGACATCCTTCAATGCCAAAAACGACGTCGCAAGCTGCCGGTGGATCTCCGGGATGTCGTTCGGGGTCTTGTCGTGCAGCCACCCCAATACAGCGCGCTGGTCGACACCGCGCCGTCGGCCCAGACTGGCGAATTGCTCGTACGTCAACGAGCAAACGGGAATGTCGATGCCCTCGTGATCGACCGCGTACCGTGGATACAGCACCGGATAGCCATCCTTGCTCAACTGGACAAAGAGCTGACAATAATCCCCAGAGAGACTTGAGCCGGTCACCAAACCGTTGTGCTCCGTATCGAACGCGCTCGTTGCTTTCCAGTACGTCGCAAAATGCGTAATCTCAAGCGGATCGCCGTGGTACGGCTTGATCACTTGATAGTGGAAGCGGATGTAACCAATAGACCGCAGTCGAGGGTCCAGCAGCGGCAAGCAGCGCGAGCCCGCGCTCGAATTCTCCCCCATGAAGTGGTACGGAAGGGCCACCGTCTTCGCAATGACCTTGGAGCCAAAGGTCGGGAAGATCTCAAAGTCAATGGCAAACGTATCCAGATGATCAATCTGAAACGAGACCATCCGCGTATCCTCTTGGATCGGCAGCATGATCGTCCGAGGCAACGCATCCGACAGTTTGGATGACATGGTCATACGAGCCGCCGGGTACCGACCCGTCTGATTGAACACGATCGGGCCGGGGCCCGAAAGATCAAAAATGATCTGGACAAACGCCTTGGCGGATCAATTCGGCGTACGGCACCCATGACGAAGGGAGTGTAGCCAGAAGGCCCTTCTGCGGCGGCGTGTACTGTGCTGGCGCGGCCGATGTCGCGGTGGTTGAGGATGCCGCCCGCCATGGTATCAATTGTCTTGTTCGTGCGGGGACAAGCGAGACGCGTCGAGACGAAGACGAAGTCGTAGCGAGCGGCGCGTGTGAAAGCCGTCGTCGTGTCCAGACCGGGGGTTTCGTGATCAGCCGCGGCCGCATGGCGCGGGCCAGGCACGGTCCGCACAGAGAAGACAGCATGGCTGTGGTTGAGATCTGATAGGTCATTCGGCGAATATCACGATGACAGGCTCAACGACATCATGCAGGGTACAATTCATGGGTCTTTCTCCCTTGTTCCAATTTTTGATATCCACCTCCGATATGGAGTTCTTCCTCGTTGTTTAGTCAACTGGCCAATGGCGGAAGAGGATGAGTCAGCACCATGGCTCAGCGGTTCTCGGTCCTTCGGGCCAGCCCCAACCTCCACCATGATCGCGATCTCGGGTTAAGGTTTCTGCGTACGCCCCCAGTCTCGGAGCTTATGCAGCGTCGCAGACCCGCTCAAGCACAAAAAAGACAAAACAGCGGTCGATCCACTCTCCGCCATGGTCGGCGTCATGCCAGGGGGTCCTATCCCGGCGCCGGCTCGCCGGGATACATATCCCTCCTCGGTGCCGTTCAAAACCTCCGCGGTGTTGACGCCGGATACCAACGCATACCTCATGGGGACGATGCCTGCGATGGCGGTTGGGCCCATTGCGACTCCGCATGCTGGCCCCCAGAGTGCCTCGGCCATTTACCATCATATCCAGGACACGGCCGCCAAGCGGATTGCGACGCTGGAGTATCTCCGCAAAACGTGAGGATGACCCGTGTTTGATGATTGTCGATCTTTCTCTGCGTATGGAGTACTGAGAATGGAATTAGACATGAAGGCAAAGTACATTGGTACAACACGGTCCACTTCTCGCGCGCCGATCTACAGCGCCTGCCCTACTTCGAGTCGAGGAAGCTCGGCCGCCGCGCCATTCACTATCTCCTCTTCGGCCTGTCATTACCGCCGATCCTCGACGTGAGCACCACGCCGCTTGAGTTCCTGCGGGCCCTCAATGCGCTGCTGTCCGAGTTCGAAGCCTTCCAACAGACGCATAACCCGGACGGGCCCCAGTCAAACGTCCGCGCGCGCCTGCCGCAGATGTTCCGTCGCGCCACGCAGTCTGGCACCAAGACACGACGAACTAGCTCGGCCAACGAGATGGGGAATCCACTGCACCTTGGTGACTCGGCCGACGTTAAGGCCATGACGGGAAACCTTGCAGCAGGATCCGCCGCGGCGTCGACGACATCGTCGGCGGGAAACACCGAGGGCTTGGAACTGCTGCCGGGAGAGGAGTACACGTATCTCATGACGCCGTCGCTGCCGTTTGAGCCGGATTATTTCGAAACATTTTTGACGCTGTGCGATGTACTGATCGATTGCTATAACCGCTTTACTGCGTTGGTGTCAAGCCCGTTGATTTGCTCGTCGACCATGGGAGAGCTCTTTATTAAGACCGATGCCAAGCTGCGCAAGGTGATCATTTCCGGCATCGTCAGGGAGTTTGATGAAGCGTGCCGGAACGGTGCTAAGAATGAAATGGCGGGGGTTAGCCGGGTTGTTTTGGGAGGGTTGTTAGGATGATGACTACTCGGTACGGAGTACATATCTGACATGTTATCTTTGAGCGACGGCGTTGGGGTCGGGATCGGGTTTTCATGATTATGTGGATGCATATTGCACGATGCAATGCATGGCGCATGATTATATATTTCCTATTCGTACACATCCTCAGTTTATATATAACATGCCTGCAGATCTACTACTGCTCTTCCGCAGGAACCAGAACGCCTTTCTCCTCAAGCAACTTGGCCAACTCCCCGCTCTGGTGCATCGACATGAGGATATCGCAGCCGCCGATAAACTCCTTATCGACGTAGAGCTGAGGGATGGTCGGCCAGTCGGAGTATTCCTTGATTCCTACAAACGAGTCAGCTCCGTTCATAGGCCCAAACCAAGAACAAAAGCCAGCAAAAGGACTAACCCTGCCGCAACTCCGGATCCTCCAGCACATTGAACGCAGTAAACTTCTTCGGATCCACGCCCTGCAGTCCCAGGATCTGGATGGTGGCGCGGGAGAAGCCGCACTGGGGGGTCTCGGGGGTGCCCTTCATGAAGAGAACGACTGGGGCCGAAGCAATGGCCTTGTCGATCGCGGCGCGCGTCTCATCGGAGAGGAGGCGTGCTTGGAGAGGGGAGAGTATTCGGGGTGCGGCGAAGATGCTGCTCGTGGTGAATCGGGGTACTGCGGAGCGCGCGGCGGCGCGGGATGTCGTCTGTTCCGAGAGTCAGCTTGCGGAATACAGCAAGTTTTTGGACTGGTCTTTACAGAGAAGAGAGTTCTCGAAAACATGGTGAATGCGTCTGGTGAAGTCAACTGTCAAAAGTTAACTCTTCGAGTTGACGACATCCGCGGACCTGAAGATCAAACTTGGTACAATACTTACCACGTTCTTACTTTTTACGGATTAGCGGTGATGTGTTAGCCAATCAGTCGCCGGAGCGCCCAAACAAGTGATGTTTCTGTTTGGTATGAGGACTCGGTACAGCTCAGTGATTACAAATGTCGATCCTCCGAGTAGTCATCTCCGAAGCCTCCCAACTCCGAGGTCCAACTCGCAATGGCCTCCTTCACCGCCGAACAGCACCGCAATGACGGCAAACACCACATCCTCCTCGCCGCCAGCGGCTCCGTCGCGACCATCAAACTGCCCAACATCGCCGCCGCGCTCGGCCGGCACCATCCCAAGGTCTCCATCCGGATCATCCTAACCGAATCCGCCGCACAATTCCTCCGCGGTCAGAGCGCCGAGCAACCCGCCGTCGAAACCCTAACCGACATTCCGGGCGTCGACGCCGTCTACCGCGACCGCGACGAGTGGGCCGAACCGGGCTGGACGCGCGGCGCACCCATCCTGCACATCGAGCTGCGGAAATGGGCGCATGTCCTGGCCGTGGTTCCCTGCTCGGCGGATACGTTGGCGAAATGGGCAAATGGATTTGCAGATAATCTGCTGCTGTCGGTACTCAGGGCGTGGGATACGACGGGGTTGGTGGATGCGGGGATCAAGGAACGGAGGCCGATGGTGTTTGCCGCGCCGGCAATGAACACCGCGATGTGGCGCCATCCGGTCACCGCGCTGCATTTGCAGACGCTGCGGGATGAGTGGGGGCGGAGTGCGCCGGGTAAGAAGAATCCGTGGATTACCATCCTCGATCCCATTTCGAAGGAGTTGGCTTGCGGGGATGTTGGCGATGGTGCCATGATGGATTGGCGCGACATTGTCAAAGCAATCGAGAGTTATCTCGGGCTATATGTACAGGAAGGGTAGAATGAAAAAAAAAATGGTACAGGTCATGCGAAGGATACGGCAGAAGTCTCATCCCGGGACTCCTCGCGGTCATACCATCCAAAGTACTGCGCGAGGTAATCGCCCAGCAAGCCAAGCGAGATGCCTCCGCCAGTGATCCAGCAGCCGTTCTTGAACCACCACCAACAGTTCTTGACGTCCTTCAGTCGCACTCTCCAAATCATGATGCCGAGCGAGAGGAGCGCGCTGCCGCAGCTGCCCGCAAAGAAGATGGGACCGGCACCGGCCGCGACGCCAGCCGCGGTGAGGAGCGCTACCTGCACGGCCGCCAGCCCGGACAGCACCGCCTTGGTGTTGTGCTCATGACGCACGGCGATCGACCTGATCCCGGCGGCCACATCATCCTTGATATCCATATGTGCATAGATCATATCATACATGACCGTCCACGAAATGCAACTAGTATACAACGCCGAAATCGTCGCCAGGACCTCTAGACGACCGAGAACATCGATGCCTAGCGCAGGGAAGCCCATCATCGCGCCCCAGGAGAACGTCAGCCCGAGGACCACCTGCGGGTAATCCGTAAATCGCTTCGCAAGGGGATACGTCGACACGAAAAGCAGGCTCGGAATGCCCCAAAACAGGCATTCCGTAGGGAACTGCACGAGCACACCCAGGCCCGCCAACAATTGAAACCCTGTAAACACCAATGCCTTTTGCGGAGTAATTGCGCCCCGGGCAATGGGCCTGAACCGGGTGCGTTCGACGCGCGGGTCCAGATTGCGATCCCAGAGGTCGTTAATGGTACAACCCGCACCGCGCATGATCAACGCTCCCGTGAAAAACAGGGCCGAGGTGCCCAACACTGTCGTGGGGGCCACCATCGGGGTGGCAAGCGGCGCAGCCATCAAGGTTGAGAACAGACAAGGGAAGAAGAGATAGTATGTGCCGGTGGGCTTATCCAGACGGATCAATTCGGCGTACGGCACCCATGACGAAGGGAGTGTAGCCAGAAGGCCCTTCTGCGGCGGCGTGTACTGTGCTGGCGCGGCCGATGTCGCGGTGGTTGAGGATGCCGCCCGCCATGGTATCAATTGTCTTGTTCGTGCGGGGACAAGCGAGACGCGTCGAGACGAAGACGAAGTCGTAGCGAGCGGCGCGTGTGAAAGCCGTCGTCGTGTCCAGACCGGGGGTTTCGTGATCAGCCGCGGCCGCATGGCGCGGGCCAGGCACGGTCCGCACAGAGAAGACAGCATGGCTGTGGTTGAGATCTGATAGGTCATTCGGCGAATATCACGATGACAGGCTCAACGACATCATGCAGGGTACAATTCATGATCAAATCCTGAGCCGTGTTGGATCTACAGACTCGGAAAAATCGGCTCGATCCATCGTCAAAACTTCTTTGATCCATGGCCGGCCCGAAGCCGGACTGCCGGAGAATAGCTTATGTAATCAATTAGGGCTCGAATCAAACTAAACCTTACTAGGCAATTAGATATTCAACCTAATTCTTGTAATTCACGTGCAACTGCTGTGGGAGCAAGCCTTCATTCAAGTTTCAACCAACTACTTAGGCAATCGTTTTATGCCCAATGGCAAGGTCATCAGGATCTCTCATCCAGTACTTTGAAGTGGACCAACTAAGCACCCTTGTATGGATATTTCAATCGCTCGAGCTGTCCCACGTCGACCTCCAGCAACAACCTCCTCACTGCCAGGATGACAAGGAAAACAACTAGGATCCACAATCAGCGACTTCACACCAACATCGAATCCGCAGGGGAGGTAGCTCACATCCAGGAACGAAATACAGCGCAAACTGCTGGTTAGCATCCCAGAACCATCCCAGCAGACCCCAACCCGCCAGAGCCGCACTCAGCGCCGTATCTACTCGAAGCACGACCGGAACGGCGGAAGCATGATAATTCGGTCCCGGCTGCAGCGGCTGATGGTGTTGCTGCTGCTGCTTGCGGTCGTCGGAGGGAAAGGCGTGAAAAAATCGCATCAGGTATGCACTCATGCCCAGCGACGCCATGCAGAGTAGGATGGCTATTTGGTCGGCGATGGACGATCCCGAGAATAGGGAGGGGAAGTAAGCGACGGCGGCTGCGAGGGGGACGATGGTGAAGACGGTCTAAGGACCCTGGTGATCAGTGTGGGCAAGCAAAGGAGTAGGTTGGAATGGGTCATACGTGGTAGAATGCATTCTGGCGGTTGTTTTCCTTGCGGAGGTTCTCGATGAGACGTTCTTGTTCTGGGTGTTGTTAGCTCGTGACCCGTCTTCTGGTCGCTCAAGTACTAGGAAGTGCGGTTATGATAGACCTTGCTCATCGAGTTCGTCCCGAGGGCCGTCCTGATCCTCATCGGGGTACTTGAATGTCCTTCGCAGGCGGGCGGCCATTTTGTCGGTGTTGGCCAGAGACTTTGAGCTTCGTTGTCTGCATCATGAACTCAAATCGGATAAAGCACATGGACACGACACAACGGTCCCGGCCCGATGACGATGATAGTAACGAGTCGTAACATGTAACTTCGATAACTCATAATAACTCGTATTATCTCAAACGCCGATCCTTGGAAGATTTAACATCAAACAACAGCTTCAAGAAATACTGTTCAGTCAGTCGAACATTTCAATTCTCCTTCAAACACCACCACCATGCTCTCCCGACAATCACCGCGACTCGTCCGACGAGTCGCACCATCACCGACCACAATTCTCCTTCCCCGCCGCACGCTCATCCCCGCCCCATCCCCCAACTCCGGCCCGCTCCTCGCACGGCGGCCCGACCGCGCCCTCCCCAACGTCGATCCGCACGAGACGCGCACGAAATGGATGCGTACCTTGCCTTTCTTCGGCGTGGTTGTCGGCCTCGCCACGCTCGCCATCTTCAACTACCAAAAGTCGTCGAGCAGCGTGGTGAGCAGCACACTGTATGCATTGCGGAAATCCCCGCAGGCGAGGGAGATCCTGGGGTCGGAGATTTACTTTGCAAGTAAATTCCCCTGGATCAGTGGGACGATGGATCAATTGCATGGGGTGATTGATATTTCGTTTTGGGTCAAAGGGACGCGGGGGAGGGCGAAGATGAGGTTTCGGAGTGTGAGGCCGGATCGGTTGAGTTATGTAAGTCTACCCTTTTTTTATCATTCATCGTGGGAACGGATACTGACAAAGGGACTAGTTTAAAACAGAAGAATGGAGTCTGGAGTTGGAGGATGGGACGGTGGTTCATCTCCTACAGCCGGATGAAGAGGATCCTTTCCAGGTGTAATCTCTACTCATTGCATGGACGATGTCTGAGCCGAAACAAAACGCTAGAATTGTATAATATACACTTGTACACTTTGAAAATCATGAATCACTCGAACTCGTAGTCGAACTCGAAGAAGTCGCAATAGTCGGCCAAGGCTTCTTGAGGGCATCCTGAATCTGTACGATACACCCTTTTGGACCACTGACGGCACCTACAAAAGAAAGGAAAAAAAAAAAAAGTCAGCCGAATCGACTCGAGAAACTTGGTATAGAAAAACGAAAGGAAAAAGCATACCATTCACCACAACAATCCCATTCTCGCGATCAACCTGCAACACCCGCAGATTCTGCACCGTATTGCGCTGACCACCCATTCTCCCCGCCATTCTCTTCCCAGGATACACACGCGAGCCACCACCCTGGCTGGGACCCACGGAGCCGATCGACCGATGCGTCAAACTCACACCATGACTGCGATCCTGACCACCCATCCCATGCCTCTTCATCACACCCGCAAACCCTTTTCCCTTGGTCTTTGCCCGTGCATCCACAAACTGGCCCACCTGGAACCAATCCGCATGGATCTCGGTCCCCACGGGCAACAAGCCCGACTCATCCCGGACGCGGAACTCGCGCACCACGCTCTTGGGCGGGACGCCATGTCTCGCGAAATGGCCCAGCAGAGCTTTCGTCAGCCGGTTGGGCCGCCGCCAGCCGGCACCGACTTGCACGGCGTAGTAACCATGCGTCTCCATGGTCTTGTGCGAGATGACCTGCACGCGGTCGAGCTGCAGTACCGTGCAAGGGATGCGCTTGCCCGTCTCCGGGTCGTAGACGGCGGTCATCCCGCGCTTGATGGCGATGGCTCCAGTGCGCAGCGGGAGGGTGTTGGCTTTCAATCGCCGCTCATAGGCTGCGGAGGGGGAGGAGGCGAGTTGGGGGAGGTCCTTGCCCGTCGTATAGGGCGTGTGCTTGGGCGGTTGGATCGAGCGGATGCCAAAGTGTCGGACTGTCGATGTCGGTGTTGTTGTCCTGGGGAATTTCGTTCGACTTATCGACAAAACTTGCCCGGGCAATCGTCCCCGGAAAAAGCCCGTGAACATGCCGACCTGGAACCGTAACCCTGGCGGCATTGTGGGCAAATGATGGTTAGAGATGCATCAACGGATTATCCAGACCAAAATCCTCAAAACCTCTCCAAATCCATGCCAAGAACAGGAACTCAACGAACCAATCAAACAATACAAACAAGCCAAACAAGCAACCGCGGGAAATCCGGAACGTCATGGCGCTTTTTATTATCAAATGAATCTGCAGCCTCAGCCCTACGGTACTAACTTGTGTTTAAAAGAACCGTCAGCCTTGATTACCTTTTTTTTTCGAACAGCATTTCCAAACAATGCTTTTGAGAATGACATCACTCGCGCGACTCCGACTCTCGAACCGCTTCGCCGCGGGGTCTCTACGGCCCTCGCAATGGACAACAACAACAACAAGAACATCACCACACCAGCTCCAAACAGCAAACCCAAGCGCACCACTCCACCAACTCCGACAGCAACGATGGACCAGCTCACAACTCCGACCACCGACACTACGCTCTAATACCCGATCATCATCACAATCATCACTGTCCTGGCGAAGATACTTCTCCTCAAACCAGCAATCGCAGCAACCCACCTCCCTCTCCGCACGCCTCAAGACCCTCTCCCGCGAATACGGCTGGTCCGCGCTCGGCGTCTACCTCGCGCTGTCAGCGCTCGACTTCCCCTTCTGTTTCGCGGCAGTGCGCGTCCTGGGCGTCGAGCGCATCGGGCATGCAGAGCGTGTCGTGGTGGATACCGTCAAGGGGTTATTGAAACGGTTGTTTCCGTTTGGCGCAACACAGGAAAGTCACGGGGAAGGAGGGGTTGAGGGTGGTGAAGCGGGTGGTCTTGCTGCTCGGTTCGATGATGATCATCATGGGGTTTTGGAGGCGACGAAGGCGAATGAGGGTGAGGGAGCAAGTAAGTGTCTCTCTCTCTCTCTCTCTCTATATATAGGGGTTGGGGGAATTTTGAGAATTGACTAGGTTAGGTATATGGACACAACTCGCTCTCGCATACGCAATCCACAAGAGCTTCATCTTTATTCGAGTCCCTCTGACGGCGGCCATCACACCCAAGGTGGTCAAGACCTTGAGACGTTGGGGGTGGGATATCGGGAAGAGACAACGTTCATAAAGAAAAAAAAAATCCACGATTCCGATCGACCAGACCCCGCTCATTGATAGAAATGTTTCTTTTAGACAGGCTGTATTTCTGATGTTATTGTACTCTAGACTTCATTAGTTAATCCTCTATGTACGGAGTACCCCAATAGAGAAAACTCAATCAATCCTACTCTCACACCAGCCAACCCTCTCGACGCCAAACACCGTCCCCCGTCCCCCAATATTAAAACCGCGGATATTCCTCTTTATCTTCTTTTTGTTTTTTACATGTCAATCGTCTCGTTGAATCTCAACACCCCGTTCGCCTTCATCACCCCATTGGCACCCTCCGGCATCTTGAACGCCCATTCCGTCGACACGTTGAGAGGCCTCTGAGACGACGCCAGGGTGGTTGCTGGTCGCGCCACTTCATCCGACGTGTCCGCGACGAGGACCAGGCCTTGTTCTTTGATCGTTTCGATCAGCGCGGGCATGATGTTCTTTGCATCGGTCAGATTCGTTGTTCAGAATACCATTGAGAAAAGAAACATACCAGTAAACTTGATCGACAGATCAACCCCATCAAGTTGTTGCTCTGCGCTATTCGCGCTGCTTCCTTGATGGACATTGACGACCGCCCACTGGACAGAATTGCCGGATGCGCCGCCTCTTCCCCCGTAAAGTCGCTGATCTTGCCCAGGTCATTGCACAACAGCACGGGATCTAGCAAATCTCAGCGCAGATTCCCAGACATGAAGGGAACTAAACTTACAGTTTGGCTGCTTCCAGTTCAACGCCGTGCAGATATTGGCATTGTACGAGGTAAACACGATGGACCGCATAAAGTCCGGATTCCGTTCTCGCGACGCGCGCGCGTGGTCAAACACCACGGTGAGAATTGCGTCCGCAAAGGTGTTGATATCTGCGAGCGCGTGCAGGCCCAGTTGCGCCTCTTCTGTAATCGACGGATACAAGATGGTCAGGTTTACATGGACCCCCAAAGGCAGATGCTCGAGGACATCCTTCAATGCCAAAAACGACGTCGCAAGCTGCCGGTGGATCTCCGGGATGTCGTTCGGGGTCTTGTCGTGCAGCCACCCCAATACAGCGCGCTGGTCGACACCGCGCCGTCGGCCCAGACTGGCGAATTGCTCGTACGTCAACGAGCAAACGGGAATGTCGATGCCCTCGTGATCGACCGCGTACCGTGGATACAGCACCGGATAGCCATCCTTGCTCAACTGGACAAAGAGCTGACAATAATCCCCAGAGAGACTTGAGCCGGTCACCAAACCGTTGTGCTCCGTATCGAACGCGCTCGTTGCTTTCCAGTACGTCGCAAAATGCGTAATCTCAAGCGGATCGCCGTGGTACGGCTTGATCACTTGATAGTGGAAGCGGATGTAACCAATAGACCGCAGTCGAGGGTCCAGCAGCGGCAAGCAGCGCGAGCCCGCGCTCGAATTCTCCCCCATGAAGTGGTACGGAAGGGCCACCGTCTTCGCAATGACCTTGGAGCCAAAGGTCGGGAAGATCTCAAAGTCAATGGCAAACGTATCCAGATGATCAATCTGAAACGAGACCATCCGCGTATCCTCTTGGATCGGCAGCATGATCGTCCGAGGCAACGCATCCGACAGTTTGGATGACATGGTCATACGAGCCGCCGGGTACCGACCCGTCTGATTGAACACGATCGGGCCGGGGCCCGAAAGATCAAAAATGATCTGGACAAACGCCTTGGTGTCCAGGAAGTTGTGGCCATACCGGCGCAGGGGAATGATTGGGGGCGGCAGCTCCAGGTCCGGGATGCCGTCCGCAGGATCTCTTTCCAGAGCGTTCATGTCCGCTTCTCCTGATGCCGGCAATGCTCCTTGTTGTAGTCCAGTGAGCACTCCAATTGACCGCTGAGGAAGACTCTGATCGGGCCGCTTCGACCACAACAGAACCATACACTCTAAATGCCCTTCCCATGCCGCATAATACATGGCCGGCAGGTTCTTCTCATCCACGACGGATGGATCAACGCCTAGCTCCAGCAGCGTCCTCAGGCCGCTGACGCAGCCCTCGCTGGCGGCATGAAACAGCGGTGTCCATCCATAAAGCTTGTCCTTCTGATCCAAGTCTGCGCCGTGCTGCTTGAGCAGCAGCAAAAGCTCTGGAGACTTCCCCGACCGCGCAACCAGATGCTGCGGAAAGAGTCCCTCAGCATCAGGCAACAGCGAAGCTCCTCTTTCAAGAAGCATCTTGGCAATGGGGACCGATCCATGCTGGCAGGCCAAATTGAGAGGAATGTGGTCAGAATCAGACGCAGGATCAATCCGTGCCTTGCTTTGCAGCAGAAGCTCGGCACACGCCAGCTGGTTTCGCACAATACTATGGATCAGCGGAGTAAAATTATCGTGATCCAAGAGATTAACGGTCTGCGGCCCTGCGGCGATCAGGTCGCGTGCCATGTCGACCCGGCCATGCATACAGGCATAGTGAAGCGGGATGCGGCCGTACACGTCAGAGCGCGAGACATCCACACCGCTGGACAGGCCAGTTTTAAAGACGAATGTCTGTCCCGAAATCGCCGCTTCATGGAGACAGTTGCGTCCGTTGATGTCGTCTTCGGCATGGATGTCGACCAAGCCACTCTCCAGCAGAATCCCCAAAATTTCGTCCGTGAACTCGTTGGTGGCCGTGAGGAACAAACGCGTAATCCGGTCACTTGCGTCCGGCGACGAGCTCAACCGGCCAAGCCACTCGCGCAGCGCCTGCAGATTTCCACCGGCGGCGATCTGCAGCACCTGCAGATCCGACTCTTCTTCCTCACTGCCCACGTGACTTGTGCGATCAGCTGGACGCGCGGCGTCGAACTGGATGTTCTCGCCTTCGGCCCAGGCCTCGAGTTCTAATCGGGCTGTGGTCGCCCTATCGGACAGATCTCGAAGAACTTCTCGATTGAAGCAGGGTTGGACTTCCACCGCCCTATGGAGATACAGCTCTCTCATGCGGGACTGACCGGGTTAGCAGCTCGGGCCATGAACCCCAAGCCAAAAACGTACCTTGGAAGTTTTGTCCCACTATGACCGTTAGCCACAGAATATTGTACGGAAAAAAAAAAAAAAAAAAAAAAAAAAAACAAAAAATGAACGCACCTTTTTTAGGATCTTCGACACGGCCGTTTCATTGATCTCCACAAATTGCTTCACAACGATAGGTGAGTCGACAATCATCTCCTGGAAGGGATGCAATCTCACCTGCAGTTTGTTCAAGTCGCTGTCAAATGATTGATACCCTTCGAGTAGCGATACAAGATTTGCCGGGGCCTTGGAGTTGGCCGTTCGGCGCGACTGCACAACCCGTTTCTTGTCAAGGAGAGTTTTCAATCGTAATGAGAACTAAACCCGTCAGTCAATAATGGCAGCACAGTGGACATCAATGAACGCACCTCGGACTCCTTTTGCAGGTAGAACACGTTGACCTTTTCAATCTCTCGTTCCTAGAACAAAGGGTACCAATCAGCATGTTCCCTACGATCCCCAACTACCCAAAACGCTACGTACCAATCGGAAAAAGAAAACCTCCTTATTCGCCCGCAGCGCCGCCTGCGGATCAAGGGTTCCTGTCTGTGCGCTATCGAGCGCACCCTGGGCGGTGATGGTCGGTGTCGCACTCAATTGCTTGATGAGCTATAAAACCAAAAGAGAGAAAAGTTAGCGCCTGCTCTACTTTTGCAGCACGCTCCCCCCATCAACGAGTATTATTGGACACACTTTCTTGAGTGCTTTGTAGTTGATAAAGCTGGCAGCGTACTCGGGCAGATCGAGCTGCCGTCGCTGGATTTGTTTACCAAACTTCCTGCGGGAGGAGACGTGGAGTCAGCCGCTGCACTACGACCTGGATACGGTGCTCATCCAGCGAAAGGCAAGAGATCTTGGGCGGAATGGACTAGGATAGAGCTGCATGCATTGCGGCAATGGCATGGAAGGACATACATCTTGAAGAAGATGGGATCTCCAGAGACGGAGCAAGCAACACAGTCCGATCACGGAGTGCGTGGGAGTGTATATATGTAATCGTCGATCAGAAGGAGACGGGCAACCTCATCGACAGGTGGAACAATGCGAACAAGCACGGGCCGATGATGCACAACAAATAATCCGACCTTCGACAGGCCCGGCTGGGAAGGGTGAATTTGATGAGAGGTGCCGCGCACGAGTATCCACCGAGCAGAAAGCTACTATCTTTCAGATATTGAACGCCAACGAAGCTGTATCCATCATGCGCCTTCTTCCGTCCACGGTTTCGTACAGCGCGCGGCTTGCCGCCTTTTCGAAGCGCGACGTCTTTTAGGGCGGGAAGAATCGGCAGAGCTAGGCGACGCTATCCGATATGCCTTGAGGAAGCAAGTCCCAAAGCACAGTACTCGTTTGAGGGCAGCCGGAGACGAGGAACAAGTCCGAGAGAGCACTGGATTCAAATTTCCCGTTCCGGAGCTGCTGAATAAGCCGCTCTTTCGACGAATCAACGACAGAGAAATCGAGACCTGGCAAGGGAAGGAGCGCGATACGTACGACACAGAGAGAAAAGAGAAAGAGCAGGGGGAGGGGGGGGTCAGAAAAGGAGAAGAGGGAAGGTACAGACTGAGAGGGGAAGGGGAAAAAACCGCGGGGCCTTCCTTCCCTGTTAAGCGCGCACAAAAAGAGTCAAATCTTAGGTTAATATGGGGAGACGAAACGTGGCAATGCCATCTCCGATCATTTCACTACCCGGACTGACCGCATCGCGCAGCTTCGTTCTTTTTTTGCCGAGTTGGAGGGCCTTCTTTTTCGGCTGATGGGTTGGCGATAGAAGCAAGATCGATCTAAGTTTAAAGTAACTAACCTATGCGTGCAGCAGAGCTTCCCCCAAATTGCGCCAATGGCCGTTTCGGTTGCAGGCACGTTTTGTGCTACGCCGGAAAGAGGAAAGAGCTATCCACATCGGGCAGGGACTAGCGCTGGAAATGGTTTAGTCGGGATCCAGAAGTGATCGCTGCATTTGAACGTTCCTCTTGAGTCTCGACGTGTTGTTCTCTTCAGTCTTCACCAGTTCTTGCAAACTGCGAAGAAAGACTGCGAGAGATCAGTCATTTTCCCAACACGTCTGCAGTTTCGGCACGCTGCCGAGTTGATCTTCATGCAGATGTAGCTGCCCCAAAGCTGGATCAGGGAACAGACCAATCCCAGAATGGCCGTCTAACCGGAGGTGCGCTGCAGATCATCAAAGCTCTGATATAGATAAAGACTCGAGGAAAGATATCAAGAGCACTGTTTGACATTAAATACATACAATCACTGCTACCTACACTAGCAGTTGCTCCTGCGCAGTGACGACAGTGCAACGAGCGATCAATTGATTGATTCCCCGACATCGTCTTACCCCAGGTCTGGGGATCAAAACCGACGGAACGCCGAATCCGGAATATCCTGACGAACAGTCCAAGAGATAAAATAACAAAAAGAGAGAAAAAAAAGGAATGGCGTGTGCAGTGACGTGGGAGTCTGGTATCCTCAAAGTGAAACAAAAGAAGGAAATCCAAAATCGTCTGTACAGAAGAACAATGGACTCGAAAAATTAGATAGAACGTACACAGGCAACACAGCGCCCGGAGCATACACCGTGATCGAGAAAAGGAAGGGTGATGTGAGAAATAGACGAGAGTGAAGAACAACGAAGGAATGGCAGCGTCGGCCCATCTAGAAGTTTTGCGCAATGCCGGAATTGGCAGGCGGAGGAAACACGCCCGGACTCTCGATTCGCGTATTGCGGCGAGCCTGCACGTCACGGATGACAGGAGGATGCCCGTCATAGCCGCTATCCGCGTACGGATCGATGTACGGATCTTGCCCATAGTAATAATGATGGCCGTCGTCGGTGAGGTCCGACTGGTCGCCTTGAGAGTACCCAGACGACGCATTCGATGGCCCTCGTTGGATCCCTGGATCGTGTGCACCCACGGCGCCGATGACGCCCACCTCGCCCGAGTCGGGTCGTCCAGGTCCTTCGCCATATCCGTCTGCGTATCCCACCGTGCCCTCGCTCGGCGTGTGTTGGTGATACCCCGAGTTACTGCCCGTATCGGAGAGCGGGATACTGCCGCCGGGGCCGCTGGAAAGATTGGTGGATGGCTTCCGCGGATGCGAGGTCGTGCCCCACCCCCGATAGCCCGAACTGTTATCGGGGGAATCGTATCGGTCTTCGTACGAAGTGGTCGCTATGCCAACGGCCGGTAGCGTGGGATCCTGGTTCGGGTTGTACCCATACTCCTCGACCTCCTTCCGTCGCTCCTCCTCCGTCAGTTTGTTCGCCTTGTGCTTGCCCCACCACCACAGCAGCAGACAGATGATAACCGCGACCGAGACAACCGGCACGACGACCGCGACCGCGATCGTTCCCCCGGCAGACAGGCCGCCGGTGTCGTCTGAGCTGGGCAACGAGGGTGCTGACGAGGGAACTGCAGTCCCCGTCACTGAGCTGGTCTCCGAGCCGGTGCTAACGGGATCACTGACTGTGCCCGTCTTCGTAATGACGACGGTTGTCCGTGAAGACGTGATCGTGATGGTCGATTGAGTCGGCGACTCATCGGACGTGGATTCAGAAGAAGTGGTTGGTGAGGGTGAATCAGTCGTGGAGTCATCAGAGGACGTGGACGTGGAATCCGATGACGAGGAATCGGAAGTAGGAGTCGGAGATGGAGTGGGATTGGAATTGGACGATGATGATGTCGAAGATGGCGGGTTCGGCGATGGTTCGGGCTCATCTTGCGACGATGTCGGTCTAGGCGGTGGTGGCCTGGGCTCGTCTTGCGACGATGTCGGGTCGTTGTTCGTCGGCGTCGGCCGGGGCGTTGTCTGACTTTGCGATGACGTCGGCGCCGGAGAGTCCTTTGACGACGAAGGAGGAGGATCCTGATCCGTGGGTTGCGGCGCGGGGGTTGGGCGACCGCCGCCGGGAGCTACAGGCAAGGGGAACCACTGGGTCAGCAACGCGATTGAACCATTGCTCTGAACGCGCAGTGAAACTTACGCGGTGCCGATTCTGAGGCCATTGTCAATTGTCGCTCCTAGCCACGCGGACCTCAAGCCTTCAAAGAAGGGACTTTCCGAGGGGCGGGCACCTTCAACCGCAACTGCGACGGTTCCAGGACATGTGTCAAAGAAGGAATAAAGCAAAGGGGATTCTCCAAGAACCCAAGGAGGGAGAATGAAGGTAAGGGAGAGACGCAAAAGAAAAAAAAGAAGAGTTTAGAAAAAATAAAAAGAATAAAGGGACCGCAATGGGCCGAACGACGACGGGGAATGCAACTCGAACAGAGCGAAAAGGGCCTCCTGGGATGCTCGAAGTTCCCAGAATTCCTTAGTGAACAAATACGAGCGTCTGGGCTGCCTTGGCTGGAAACCTTGCATCCACGATTGCCGATTTGGGTCTAGCGCATCACCGAAAACAGGAATGGCGGTGCTGGCTAAGCCCACTGCGGCTTAGTTTGGCATTTGCAGGTCAGCTGAATCACGTGATCGTCTTCTGTTGGTGGCTCTCTGTGGTTGCGGCTTTTGAGCTGCCAGGCAGGGTTTGTGGAAGAACTCAGTCGAACCTAGAGAAGGGTGAGACCGATCTGAGGCGCGCGTGTTTACCGAGTGAGGTATATTCTGTATCAGACAATCGACTCATACGAGCAAGACAAGACAGATTAAATTGGCCTTTCTGAAACCCTCAGTTGCACACTTGGATTCAACCCTTGGATCGATCAATCCTTGACCAAAATTATATAGATGGTCGAATATAACCTATTCACAGGATGGGTTTTTGAGAACAACAGTGAAATGTGTTTCCAAAGCGAAAGAATCAAAGTGTGACGAAAAAGAAAGAAAAAAAAAAAAGAATGCAAATCGAAGAGAAGTCTATGTACGCTGTTCAACATGGAAAAAAAAAAAAAACGAGACCCACGTCGATCAAGGTCAGGTCAGAAAAGAAGAAAATAACAAGAAATAGAATACTTATACACAGAATATTCATGATCCAGAAGCACCCGACAGATCATGCTCTGAGATGCAGTGTCATCAGAAGCGAACCAGGAAACCGAACGGAACATGGAGCCGCCAGGGCTCTGCTTATGACCCCCGCATGTCCCATTTTGGTCGCAGACTCGACTGGAGATCGTCCATGGTGCCAACCGTATCCGCCGGCAGACGGCTGACCCGGTATGCGCCCTTCCGAATATTATGCAGATGGACGGGCGAGATACCACTACCATGGCTGCGGACACTGCCCGCATCGCCCGCCCCCGCGTCAGGATTCTTGAATCGCTGCGGGGGCGCAAAGTCAAGCGCCGAGTAGGCTCCCGATTTCCGCAATGCGTGACTGCGATCAGTTAGCCGAAACGATGTGAGAAGGCGAAGGGGAACAGGTTCACTTACGGGCTAGGAATGGCAGAAAGTTCGTCAAACGCAGAGACGAGAGGGGAATGCGCCGGAGCCGCCGGGGTGTATGGACGAAGGCCACCCCGTGGAGTGTCCGGTCGACCCTCTCGCTGGTCTTTGATGGTCTTGCCGGGCGCGTAGTCGGTGGGCATGATCGACATGTCGTCCTTGATCAAGTGCGGCGATGGGAGCTCGTGAAGCGGCGGAGGTGCCACCGGCGGCTTTTTCGGCATGGCTGGTAATCGGTTGGATGCGGACGAGAATGCGCGAGGCCCCGGATCACGGTGTCCCATCGCGGAATTGCTGCCCATATTCCGCGGCGGCGGACGCGGCGGTGGAGTCATGGCCCGACGGCCCGGGCCTTGGGCGAATGGCTTGGGCGGCATCGGGAGATACTCGCCCGCCACGTCATACACGTGCGGATCGCCGTAGAACTCCGGCCCAAAGTCTTCGTAGTAGTAATCGTCTGGGCCGTTCTTGTTGTCATCAAAGTACTCCTTGTAGAACGACCGGATCCTGTTGGCCCGTTGCTCCGGGTTGTCCGACGGATCCTCCGGTGGCAGAGGGCGAAGGCCCACCGTCAGCCGTTTGGGATCGAAGCTGTCATCCAAGGCACCGAAATGTTGTGTCAGACGATATTTCGACAGGCGATTGGCTACCGATACACGTTTCGACATGGGACGAGCGGTAGACAGGCGATTGGACGATTCAGAGGGATTATCCGTACCAGCCTGGTCAGACTGGGCCTTCTCCGCCGCCTTCTCCGCCTCATCAGCAGCGGACGAGACTTTGACGGGGGAAGACGTGGACGGGCCGTCTCCGTAATCACTGCCACCATCGCTCGACGGAAACGAAATCCGCGGCGCCTGGGATGAAGTGGAATGTGCATCGATGGGTGGCTCTCGAATGGTCGGAATGGTCTGATCGAACGTGTAGGACGACTGGCGGTCGTGTGCACCAGATTCGTACTCATCCAGAGTTGACTGTCGAGGTGTTTCGTGACTGGTTTGTTTGGCGGTGGCGCGGTCGACATCTTTCGTGTGGCCGCCGTGCCCCGGAGCAAAATGATCATTCTCAGCAGGATCAAGAGAAAAGTTCCCGGTGAGGCGGTTATCGCTGGAAGCGGCATGACGACCAGGCTCCAGGACCGCTGGCAGGGAGGATTCCTTAAGGGAGCTGTTGCGCTCACTCGGATTGGCACTGCTGCGGGCGGGATTTGGAGCTGGTGACGAGGGTGGGAGATCCAGATCGAAGTCGTTCAAGGGCTGCTTGACGTGGGCTTGCTCCATGTTGGAGATGGGTTCCTCGCGCGGATGGGGGGAGGGCGATGGGGTCAACCGGGGCGGCGGAGGAGAAGATCGAGACATCCTCGAGGCATTCCGGATCAGTCCGTCATGCGGGTCGTCAGGGCCCGTTCTCGGTGAATGGGCGAAGCTGGAGGCGTCATCTCGGACCCATCTCGAGTGCGAGTGAACCGAGGCGGTGTCGTTGTACTTGGACAGGCTGGTTGCGGGCCGATACTTGTCATCTTCGGCGGTCATTGCTCTGCTGATCTCGCGGAGGGACTCCTTTGAATCCTGCAGCTCTGGCGGCAGCAGATACGGGCTATTGCCGATATCCAGCGACAATCCCCCGCGTTTGTGGTGGCCCTCCTTCTCCGGATCATTCCCGCCTGACGGGACGACTTCCATGCCAAAATCCAGCGACTTGTGCTTATCATTGGCATCTTCATACTTCAACCTGTACAGAAGAACAATGGACTCGAAAAATTAGATAGAACGTACACTACGATCACAGCCCTCCCCTTTTTTCGTTGGCCTGAGTCACGCGCTAACGAGGTGAGCAGTATAATGATCTAGGTGTCAATTGGGCAGGTACACTCCTGGGCTGCGTCGCCAGCGTCATGGCGCCCATCCCAATCGCCTTCTACTTGTACGGGCCCAAGATCCGTGCGCGCAGTCGGTTTGCGCCGACTTTCGAATCTGCAGCGGCGGCGCATTGTGACGATGACTGATGATGATCATGACCAGTATAGACTTGGTGTGATCGGTATATAGACTTGGAGTGTTTTGCAGTGCGTTTTTGGTTTGGTGTGATACCCCGGATTGTTGTGTGTTAGTTCAAAAGCCGAATTGGTTTCAAGAGAGATGTTTTACTCGACTAGGAAATCCGTAGGTAACCATCTTAGTAATCATAATCAAACAGAATCATCAAAGATTTTCTTCAAAACACGTCGAGAAGAAGCCGCATGGGGGATTGCCGCCTGACGGGACGACTTCCAGCCAAAATACCAGCGACTTGTGCTTATCATTGGCATCTTCATACTTCAACCTCTTCACATGGCGTCGATGCAGAATGAACAAAACAACGGCCGCGCACACAACGGGGATTCTACGTCATGACGAGTTAGTCTTGCTGCTCGGGGGGGCACTCTGTTGCGTGCGGAGCCGCTTACAGCACCCCGAGGACCACCGGCAATGTGGTCGACATGGAACTGGCGGGTTTTTCACACTGCGGCGAATTATCACCGGGAGTGCATCTTGAGTTGGAGGCACTGTCGGCGCGACGGACAATGGACGGAGACTCCAGGGAGGTTGTCGCAGGGGGCCTGGGCGTCAGGTGGTGGTGCACATGACGGTGCGCGTGACGCGCAAAATGTCGATGGGGCATATCTCGTCCTCCCTGGCCGATCCCGCGGTCTCCGGTAGAGAATCGACCTCAGCAGGCCTTTGAGCACATCCAGTCGCACGACCGGCAATCCGCAATCAGAAATTCACGACGACACCAAGGCAATGAATTCGTGACTTTGGCAGCAGGCACACTGTCCCCGTGTTCCCAGTCTCAACTGGCCAGATATCGCGATTGGGTTCAGTCTCAGTCCACTTGGGCGCAATGGTCCAAAAAGGGGTAAAGAGCGAAATGGCCGAAGCGCACGGGGATAGAAATGAGAGACGAGGGTGAGAAGTGGTGGGAAGAGAGGAGAAAACGACCGACTGGAGGCTCTGCCTGATTTGTGTTTTTTGTTTTTTTTTTTTTTTTTAACTGAGAGAAGAGAAGGGAGGGGGAGAGGTTCTCCTGGATGGCCTCGTTGAGGGCATGAGAAAGCTGCCGGGCCAGACACCGGCCCGGGCAGCCTGAGGCAGAAAACGCGGTGGAGCCACCGCCAAATTACTTGATGGAGAAAACATGAGGCTTGACCGCTTCGCATCAGCCACCCATTCCTTCGTTTGTGCGATGGCTCTTTCCTCATTCAGCAAGATGAAAACTTAGTTCCTTCTTGCCGTTTGCAGAAATTAGGAACCGCCCCACCTGGTGGACCAATAATAATCAGGAATAAGTATCGCGTTCTGTTTTCCTCCAACACTTCCACCGGACTGCGGGATGGACATACCCGTCCATTGAATGCTGCGTTGTAGAATGTATATAGATACGGAGTACTCCGTAGAGCGTTCTCAAATCCATAGATACTGCTACTGTACCCAGGAGGTACAGGTACCAGGTACCAACCGATCAGGCAATTATTGCAGTGAAGCACCGTCGATGAACCGTGGTTTCAATAGTGCCACGAGAGCGGGGCTGCCCCTGGCTAGTGTCAGGAACCGGCTCTCCCCATCCAATCATCGAGCGGCTGATTCTCCCGAGCGGATCGAGATCACGTGGTCCGATCGAGTTCCAAGATTGTGGTGCCTGGATTTTTGGGCAGCTCCGGCAAGTCTTCTTTCCGCACGCTGATCCCAGGACATAACACTGTACCTAACGAGTAGGTAGTCTTGCATGGGGATCCTCAGCGTCAGGCCAATGTATGAGTCGTACTCCGACAAGACTCCCGAGTTATTCTTGTATGGATAGTACTTACTCCCTCGTATTCTTATTCTTAGGACATGGTCAAGTCTCAGATGATAAGAGGTTATGCGTCACAGTCTCGACGACTCCGCGCTCGACGCAAGGGGCAACACATGCCCCTGGAACATCGACTGGTGCATGGATGATGGAGCTCAGCTTCTGCAAGGGGCTTCATTATCGTTCATTGACGGTTAGACCGACTGTGATTGACACGAGTTGGCCAGGAAAGTCTGGAGGAGTCGAGAACAGGTCAGAGATGGTGCCTTGGATGGATGGAGCATGGATGGGATTTCAGCGTCCGCATAACCTTGTAGGTACTCCGTGCGGAGAGCAGTTCATCTCTTGCGACACAGCATACGGAGGAGTTGGTCCATTTGCATTCGACAATGGAGTACGCAGAGGAGCAACTAACTAGCAGGTACATACCGAAGTACAGATTACTTCCTGCTCCTTGAACATTCCAACATGGTTGACCGTGAACTCGTAGGCGCACCCCATGACCACAACAACTATTTTCCATTCCCATACTTTGTACCAATACATAGGTAGTTACTCCGTACTTTGTAGGAAATTGCTCAAGTCGCCGAGGAAGCGTGCTGTTCAATCAATCTCCCGTTAACTGTCAGCCAGCGAGTTCCATCGATTCGATCAGTAAGACTCTCCAGCTCTCGGAGTACGGGGAATACTCCGTGTCTTAACAGCCGAGAATCAGAGCACGAATCCCGACTCATTCGTCCGATAATGCCATGGCATGCCGATAATAATGTGCGGCAAGGGCCGAAGGCAGGCTGTTCAATTGGAAATCTCTCCCGAACTGAGTGAGAGAATCAGAGAATCCGATCCTGAACCTACCGAGTTAACCGACGGAATGTGACGGGATGAACTGGAAGGCCCTGCAGCGTTCTAGAAGAGTTCTTTGCAGAGCCAGGAAAAATTTGCTGCATGGAAAATCCCTTGAAAATCCCTAATTTTAGAGGCAGGCCATCGCTTATCATCGGCTAACATCGGCGATGGGGAGACAGGCCAAAAATTCAGTCTCAGTAATAACTAAAAGAAAGTAGACCGCTTCGGCAACAAATTCTCAATTCAAGATTGCGAGCTACAAAATGGATGATCTGCTGTGCTTGATTTGATATGATTCGACCACAAAAGTGAGACACGTCAATGCTTACAAATATCCCACCAACTGTCATGAAGAAAACAGAGTTTACGTGTTCTCTTGGGACGAGACGCCGAGCAGTGCCGTGTTCCGACTCCCAACCCGCAGCGCTTGGCTTCGGAAAGCAACTGCAATGCAGGATGATGTCATGCAAATTCATCTGCTTCAAATTTGCCTGTTTCGGATGAAAAATGCTATAAGTCCCAATGCTACCTCCATCGTGTAAACAAGGAGAAAAATTTTTCTTCGAGTAAGGATTGAGATTCAACAGTGTCTAGGGACACACGAAGTAGCTATGAATGCATTGGATCGGGATGTCGAAAAGGCCGAGCTTGAGACTCTCCCGTCTCGTGCCAAGGCGGAGGACACCGGCAGGGAGTATCTAGTGAGCAGGCAATCTTCCAGATTATCTTCCTTGTCGACCACGACGACTTCCAGCTCCTACTCAGACGATGGCGACGCTCTCGAACGCCATCCGACCGCATTGAGCCGCATCGCAACCCAACGGAGCCAACATAGCGGAACCGTGGGCGCGGATGTCAAGGCGCGAGTGAGCGAGAAGCCTCTGCCGCCGTTCGGGGCGGGGAAGCCCTATCCGCCACCGCTGCCGCAAAGGGAGGAATATGTGGTCGAGTTCGACGGGCCCCGGGACCCGTTGCATCCGCAAAATTGGCCGCGTGGGAAAAAGTAAGTCCGAGCGCGGAATCATGACCGAAAAATGGTGTGGGAGAGTATGCTGACCAAGGGTCTCCAGATTGATAACGGCCTGCGTGCTGGGTTATACGACTTTTTGCGCGTCCTTTGCAAGCAGCATCTTCTCGCCAGTAGTCAGCAATGTCGCCGAGGTGCATCATGTATCGTCCGAGGTTGCTCTGCTCGGTTTGTCACTCTACGTCTTGGGCTTCGCAACCGGGCCCGTCTTCTGGGCACCCTTGTCCGAGCTGCGAGGTCGCCGTCTGCCGATTCTCCTCGGCATGTTCGGGTTCACTGTCTTTCAATTCGCAGTCGCTACCGCCAAGGACCTGCAGACTATCCTCATCAGTCGGTTCTTCGGCGGCTTCTTCGGCGCCTGCCCCATCACCGTCGTGGCGGCCGTGTTCTCAGATATCCTGAATAACAATACCCGCGGACTGGGGATCACCATCTTCAGCATGGCCGTGTTCAACGGTCCGCTCGTCGCACCCCTGGTCGGCGGATTCATCACCGAGAGCCATCTCGGATGGCGCTGGACCTCGTATCTGACCGGAATCATGGGCGCCGCGGCGCTAGTCCTTGATCTCTTTTTATTCCAAGAAACCTACCCGCCCCTGATCCTCGTTCAGAAAGCCGCCGAGCTGCGCCGCCGCACCAAGAATTGGGGCATCCACGCCAAGCAGGAGGAAATTGAAATCGATTTTGCAGAGCTGATCCACAAAAACTTCAGCCGGCCGCTTCGCCTTCTCTTCACGGAGCCGATCGTCTTTTTGCTCAGCGTCTACATGGCCTTCCTCTACGGCCTGCTTTATCTATTCATGACCTCTTACGCCATTGTTTTCCAGCAGGTTCATGGCTTCGACAAGGGAATCGGCGGTTTGCCGTATCTGGGCATTGCAGTGGGAGAGTTCCTGGGCGGCGCGTTCATCATCGCCATGCAACCTTGGTACACCCGCAAGCTCAGGGCAAACAACAACATCCCCGTCCCGGAATGGCGTCTTCCGCCCGCCATTGTTGGCGCCATCGCTTTCGCCGCCGGCCTGTTCTGGTTCGGTTGGACCGGGTACACCAAGAACATCCATTGGATCGCGCCAACATTATCCGGTCTGCTGACCGGCTTTGGTTTGATGTCGATTTTTCTGCAATGCATTAACTATCTCATTGATGCTTACCTCGTTTTGTAAGTGTCCATGCACTCCTTTGTTCAACAGAACTCGATACTGACCAGTTACAGCGCCGCCTCTGCCATCGCAGCCAACGCCATTCTTCGTTCAATCGCCGGGGCTGGCTTCCCCCTCTTTGCCACGTATATGGTACGATCACAGCCCTCCCCTTTTTTCGTTGGCCTGAGTCACGCGCTAACGAGGTGAGCAGTATAATGATCTAGGTGTCAATTGGGCAGGTACACTCCTGGGCTGCGTCGCCAGCGTCATGGCGCCCATCCCAATCGCCTTCTACTTGTACGGGCCCAAGATCCGTGCGCGCAGTCGGTTTGCGCCGACTTTCGAATCTGCAGCGGCGGCGCATTGTGACGATGACTGATGATGATCATGACCAGTATAGACTTGGTGTGATCGGTATATAGACTTGGAGTGTTTTGCAGTGCGTTTTTGGTTTGGTGTGATACCCCGGATTGTTGTGTGTTAGTTCAAAAGCCGAATTGGTTTCAAGAGAGATGTTTTACTCGACTAGGAAATCCGTAGGTAACCATCTTAGTAATCATAATCAAACAGAATCATCAAAGATTTTCTTCAAAACACGTCGAGAAGAAGCCGCATGGGGGATTGATTCGTTGGATTGATTAGACAAATCTCTACTCCGTAGAGTGAGTTCTACAGTGAGGCTACAGTAGCTGCAGTAGCTAGGGGGCCTGGAGACGCCCCTCGTTCTGCGAATGACCCCTCTTCTGCCCCGACTGACCCGCGGCTTGGTTGCCTCCGTCTCGCGGATTCAACGCCATCGCTCTGCATTTCCCCGTCTGTTTTCCAATTCTACAACAACTTCTGCGGATATGTCTGCGACCATGGACCCCGAGACCAAGAAGCATTACCTCGCCGATTCGCCGCCGACCATCGTGAGGCTCGAGATCAAGCCGCATTTCGAGGCGCTGCCCGATGAGAAGCTCCGGCGATATGCGCATTTCATGAGTCGGTGAGTATTCCTAGCTCGAGCGCGGGTCGTTTCGGCATTGTATTCATGTGAGAATGCTCCCCGGCTGATGGGTTCCTAACCCAGTGCTTCCTTCGAAGGCACCCGGATCACCCTCCGTCAGGTGTCGCCTGAATCGGAGCCCATTTACGATCTAATCGTTGCCCTGTACAAGTCGGTCAATGGCGATTGGGAGTCCCTGGCCGAGAAGACCGGGGTTAGTAAAGAAGATCTGCGGTACTTCCTTGAATACGCCGCGCAGTTCCTGGGGAATGCGGGGAACTACAAGGGCTTCGGAGACTCCAAGTTCATTCCGCGGCTCAGCCCGGAGGCCTTCAAGGCTCTCGCATCGGTGAATGAGGAGACCCAGGCCGCTTTCGAGAAGGCCAACAGCACGGGTGGCGGCATCTACGAGACTGCTCCAGCCCGCATGCATCTGGGCTATCCGGAGAAGGGACACATGACGACATACTATCCGGACTCACCGACCATCACCAAGCAAGAGATCACGGCTGTCGGGGATTTTTTCGAGAAGAAGGGCCTGCCGCTGGAGAACACCCGACTGCGAAAGACCCCCAGCGGGGACTTTGAGCTTCTCATTGCGTCCGCAGATCCTTCGCCGCCTGCGCAGGACCGCGATCTGGGCGAAGAGACCTCGTGGGAGCTGGACGGAGCCCTCAAGGGCAAGAAGCTGCGGCTGGTATATGGCGATCATCAGAAGGAAATGGGCAGGATCACGAACAGCATCAAGCAGGCGGCACTCAATGCCGCCAACGACACTCAGAAGAAGATGCTCGAGCAGTACGCCAAGTCGTTCCACACGGGATCCATCGAGGCGTACAAGGAGAGCCAGCGGTTGTGGGTTAAGGATCAGAAGCCGGCGGTGGAGACGGATATTGGTTTCGTCGAGACGTACCGAGATCCGCACGGCGTTCGGGGAGAATGGGAGGGCTTCGTCAGCATGGTCAACCTGGAGCGCACCAAGGCCTTCAGTAGGCTGGTGGACAACGCGCCCGAGTTCCTCAAGCGGCTGCCATGGAGCAAGGAATTTGAGAAGGACCAGTTCAACCCGCCCGACTTCACCTCGCTGGAGGTTCTCTCGTTTGCCGGTTCCGGCATCCCTGCGGGGATCAACATCCCCAACTACGACGACATTCGGCAGAACCTGGGGTTCAAGAACGTGTCGCTGGGCAATGTCCTCAACGCCAAGGCGCCGAACGAGCCGATTCCATTCATCGCGGAGAAGGACCTCAAGCTCTTCCAGGACAACCGCGACCGCGCATTCGAGGTGCAAGTCGGCCTGCACGAGCTTCTGGGCCACGGGAGCGGCAAGCTGCTGCAGGAGACCGCACCCGGCGAGTACAACTTTGACGTGAACAACCCGCCCATCAGCCCGCTCACGGGCAAGCCCATCACGACCTGGTACAAGCCCGGCCAGACCTGGGGTTCGGTCTTTGGCGCCATCTCGTCATCCATGGAGGAATGCCGTGCGGAATGCGTCGCCATGGCCCTGTCCTGCGACTTTGACATCCTGAAGATCTTCGGCTTCGGCGACGGCACGACGGATCTGAACAACGAGGCCGGCGACGTCCTCTACATCGGCTACCTGCAGATGGCGCGCATGGGGCTCCTCGCGCTCGAGTACTGGGACCCGCAGAGCCGCAAATGGGGGCAGGCGCACATGCAGGCGCGGTTCAGCATCCTGCAGACCTTCCTGCGCGCTGGCGACGACTTTGTCAAGCTGCACTACACCAAGGATGATCTTTCCGACCTGGAAATCCACCTCGATCGCAGCAAGATCTTGACCCATGGCCGCCCCGCCGTGGAGAAGTACCTGCAGACCCTGCACGTGTACAAGGCCACCGCGGACGTTGTCGAGGGGACCAAGTTCTACGAGGACATCACCTCCGTCGATGACTGGTGGGCCACCAAGGTCCGCAATATCGTCCTCGAGAAGAAAGTGCCCCGCAAGGTCTTCGTGCAGGCGAATACCGTGCTCGTCGAGGGGGATAAGGTCGTTCTCAAGGAGTACGACCCGACCCCGGAGGGTATGATCAAAAGCTACGTGGAGCGAGATATCTGATCGCTATAGAAAAAAAAAAAAAAAAAAAATAAAATTAATGGAATTATTAACGTAACATGGTAGCCAAACACACAAAATATGTACTATCCAAATAAGATGAGAGAAATCATGAGATTCCACAACGCTTTTTTTTCAAAGCAGACTTGCATATTTGTCCAGCCCTTGAGGCTGTCCCTGGTTCTGGTTCTGGTTCTGGTTCTGAGTCTGTCCCGACCAAGCATTCAAACTCCCCATGTTTGCCCCCGTAGGCATAGGGCCAAACCCGGAGATGGGCGGATTAGCAGACGACGTCGACGGAGGAGGTGGGATGGAAAATGCCGCATAATTCGGGGTCGGAGTCGAGGATGTCGACGACGTCGCAGGGAGAGAGTTCCGCAACGAGGAAAGGCTTGAGAGAGGTTGTGATGACGACGACGACGACGACGTTGTTGTTGTTGTAGTTGTCGTCGATGCGGTGGTTGGTTGGAGGACGGGAAACTGGGATTGGGAGGAGGTATTCGATGCTGTCCCGGTTCCCGGGCGACTCGGCTCAAGGGAAGGGAAGTTGTTCATCATAACGCCGGTGGAGTCCGGCGTGATGGAGCGGGACGTTGAGGACCAGGAGAAGGTGGGGGAAGTGATGGCGGGGGCGGTGGTGCGTGGTGCTGCTGTTGTCGTCGTCGTCGCTGCTATTGAAGCCGGCCGTCGGGACGCATTGTCGTTGCTGTCGAGAATATCAAGACCATTGCGGTTGGTGCTGGTGGAGCTGCTCCGACCCAGTACGAGCCGCTCGAAATCGCTCGTCGCCGAGGCCGATCCGTTCACGCCCGATGAGGATGCAATCAGGAGACTGTCATCGTTGGCGCGAGACGTCGTTGCGCCGCCATCGTCCCGAGCAGAGAGCTCCTTCAGTTTGCGAGAGTGCTCTCGCTCGACCTTGCTCGAAAATGACCGGATTACCCCCATGTACTGCTCAAACTGCGACAGGTTCAACAGCGGGCCGAGCGCGAACGTCCAGAGGATCGGCAGCACTTGGAGCGCGAGGAACTCTGTGTCAACAATCTGGCCCACGCGGAGGAAGACCTTAAGCGCGGCCATCATCACAGCCGGCTCCTTGGTGCGGATGGCCTTGAGCAGGGGCACGAGCTTCTCTTGCACCGTGTACTTGTCCAGGATGGATGTTGCATTGGGCTTGGAGCCGCGCTTGTCGTCGCCCAGCACGCCGGTCAGGCCGTCCGGCCCGAGAGCCTCCTCGCCGAGGGGCTGCTCGGGTGACCCGCCGCAGAGGACCACAAACGACTCGAGGCCCCGGATCTTGATGGCCAGGCTGTTCGTCTTGCTGAACGTCGACGCGATCGGCGGGAACACTTCGTTCTTGACCGTGCTGAAATCCAGCACCGGCAACATGTGCGGCAGACACTTCATTGCCGCGTCCACCAGTGAGTGAGTCGGCGACTCCATGCCTATCTGGATGAGCGGCAGGATGTCTGGTTTCGTCGTCAGCATTCCGGTCGCTGATCAAGAAAAAAAAAAAAAATAGATACACTGACATTCTTTGAACTCCTTGCCCGGGCAATTTTCTGCGATCGTTTCCATATGCTCCAATACTACCATTAGCCCGGCATCCCGGGTCGCGTCCCTCTCCTGCACCGCAGGCCGATTGCCGCCAGTCAAAAAGATGTCTCGCAGCTTGGAAACCACCATCTCCGGAAACACTCGGCGTCCATTGGGCAGTTGTTTAATGATACGGAAAACATTCTGCAGGATAAGAGACAATAGTTCCCGGTCCTTCGTCTCTTCCAGCAAGGCACCCAGAATCTTCCTCTCGAGGACTGACGCCGGGAAGTCTGGGAGAACTCGCTGCAAGCCGCGCAAAAACTGCGACTTCTCGTGCGGCGTCTTTGCCGGAAACGACTCCAAGAACCGGATCGTGGACACCAAAAGGTTATCGAAATACGGGGACTGCTGCAGCTCGCGCGCGTTTAGCCGCTGAGCCGGCCGCCGAGTGATAAGCCTAGGGAGGACATGGGACGTGAGGTCCTTGGGGATGGGCCTTGTGCAAAGGAAACTGTTGCTCTGGGACGGGGTGGTGGAGGGAGACGCGAGGAGCTTCTTATAAGTGGCTATACTCCCATGTGTCTGTATAGGCGACCTATGGGGAGAGTTATATAGCGCAATAATGATCAAACCAAGAGAAAAAAGATCGGCCGCCGGAGTCACATTATTGTCGAACACAAAGTCCGGCGATGTATAATCAAGGTTCAACTGGACGGACGCGGGAAGTCTTGTATCCTGGTATAAGACTTCCGAGAGAGCCAACGGCGGAAGGTTAGACGGCGAGTTGGAGCCCTCGGGCGGGCTGGCGAAGGCTAGGCCAGCTATTTTCCAGTCGGATTTGGCATTGATGAAGATGGCCTCTGGGTTCAAGTTCCCATGCACCAGCCCGGCGGACTCATGGAGAAACTCCAGACCCTTGGCGATCTGCAGCAGCCCCTTTTGAATCTCCAACTCATCGATCTCAATGTCTCGCCGCCTGCGCCTCCCGTCCGGCTCCTCAATCATATAGCGGCTCGCCCTGGAGCCCCCTTCCTGGACGTCCTTTTCCCGCAGCAAACCAGCCAAAGAGGCCGTCACCGGCTCAGTCGCAAACATCAGACCGCCGCTCCGCGTCTCCTCCACGGGCTCCAACACCTGGAGCACGGATGGGTGGCGGAGACGCGTGAGGGTACTGATCTCCCGCTTCAGCCGATCGACAACCTCATCGTGAAGTTTCCTCAGCACCGTCGAGCTCGACCGGCCACCAAATGCCCCCGTCCGTGGGTCCAATAGCTTTCGGTCAAAGATGAAGATTGACGCCGCATTGCCGGTCGACTTTTTCTTTCCCTCGTGGATTTTCCATGGGCCGGAAATCAGAACAGGTTCTTGCGAGACCTGGTAATTAGACAATATGTTCGAACCGAACGACTTGAGCGCCGACGAGAACATGGCGTCAATGCGGGAGCCGATGGAATGCTGCAAGAATTAGGACGCCATGAACATGCCGCGTTGGGCTCCAGCCCGACCGAGACAACGTGGGAGTTCTTTTCAAGGGCTGGTCATGTCCGCTTTAAACGCAGAGGATTCCAAAGTAGGCGCCGTCAGCAATTCTCTATGCCTTACGACTCACTTTCAGCCAGACCAGTCGGTGTCTGAAGCTGTCACAAATATTCACGTGATTTGGTGGCATGCTAAGAATGCCAAGAACTCGGCTTCCAGGCACCAAGGCATCAACGCCCTTCGAGCGCCGCCGCCGTGGCTACCCGCGCCGGAGTCCGGAACATACTCCGATCGTTTTTCTTTACCGATTGGGGAAGAAAACGCAAAAGACACACAGTGACTCACGCTGTTCACGACTTTTTAACGCCTTGTTTCTGCTGAATTGTCATCTATCCTTCAAGTCTCTTTGCTGAGCTCTTATTTTAGCCGTCTAGTCTTCTCTATCACAAAATTCTGCTCGCGCCGCCCAAAATTATCCGAGAATTGCCTCCCTGTTACAATGACACTATCGCATCGATTGACGCTGCCGTCATTGCGCGCAGCCACGACGCACCCCGTCTCGATCAAGTACTCGGCCGCGGTGGCGACGCGACTATGGCAACGATCCTATAGCAGCAATGCGCAGTTGCCCGACCTCGACCTCTCCAAGCTGACCATCACCAAGACGACGAGCCCCAAGGAGCTGATCCCGAACGAGAAATTGGTGTTTGGAAAGTCGTTTACGGGTGCGGCGTGGCATTGCGCACAGTCATAGAAACAGGGGACGAGCTGACACTGAGCTATGTTTGCAGACCATATGATCACGGTCGATTGGAACGCGTCGGAGGGTTGGTTGCCGCCACGTATCATTCCGTACCAGAATCTGAGCCTGGACCCGGCAACCTGCGTGTTCCACTACGCATTTGAGTGCTTCGAGGGAATGAAGGCATACAAAGACAAGCAAGGCAGAATTCGACTATTCCGGCCGAACAAGAACATGGAGCGATTGAATAAGTCGTCGGCACGCATTGCCCTACCGACCATCAACGGCGATGCTCTCATCAAGCTGATTGGCGAGCTGCTCAAGGTCGACAGCCGGTTTATCCCCAAGTAAGTTTGTGCTGCCATTGGGTTCTGTGCGACGGGAATTGACGATAACAGCGTCAAGGGTTACTCGCTCTACCTGCGCCCCACGATGATCGGAACGCAGCGTGCGCTGGGCGTCAATCCACCAACCGCGGCGATGCTTTTTGTGATCGCGAGCCCTGTGGGACCCTACTACCCGACTGGATTCAAGGCGGTGTCGCTCGAGGCCACCGACTACGCTGTGCGCGCATGGCCTGGCGGTGTTGGCGACCGCAAGCTGGGTGCCAACTACGCGCCATGCATTGTTCCGCAGCAGCAAGCCATGTCGCGCGGATTCCAGCAGAACCTCTGGCTCTTTGGTGAGGAGGAGTACATCACGGAGGTGGGCACGATGAATCTTTTCCTCGCGATCAAGGACAAGGAGACGGGCCAGAACGAGCTGATCACGCCGCCTCTGGACGGCACCATCTTGGAGGGCGTGACGCGCGATTCGGTGCTCGGCCTGGCTCGCGAGCGACTCGTGCCGGAGGGATGGAAGATCTCGGAACGCAAGATCCGGATGTCCGACGTGGCGCAAGCGTCCGCGGAGGGCCGACTCCTCGAGGTTTTCGGCGCTGGCACGGCGGCGGTTGTCAGTCCCGTGCGCAAGATCAGTTATCGTGGCCAGTTGATCGACTGCGGACTGAAGGAGAACGAGGAGGCGGGAGAAATTGCGAAGCGCATGAAGGACTGGATCGAGGCGATTCAGTACGGTGAAGAAGAGCATGAGTGGAGGTAAGTGCAATCTTGAGTCTGATGGGAGGAATGATGCTGATTGGCCTAGTTACATTGTCGAATGAGCAATTGATCAACTCTGGCGTCGAAAAGTCCTTGGAGAAGTCTCTTGTATATCAAGTGCATGATATTATATTTTTGTAATTGAATCTGTATTAGATGTCGAATACACAGGGGACAGATCCCCAATGCACATAGTCAAATCCAACTGAAAACCCGGGGTGTCCTTTCGCGCCTCACTTTCCAATGCCGATGCTCCTCCATCTCAAAAGGAACTCACAACAGGATTAACAAGAAATTTTTTTTTCCAGACGGTAGTACCTACTCCGTACTCCATGAGTTTTAGGCCATGTTCCTTCAAAGGTGTTCATTCACACTCGAGTCGAGTCGATCCAGGAGAGCAATTCCGATCCATTCATCTAGTGTACTCCGTATGTACCAAACAGCGGGCAGGACGAGAATGCCTTCAGATGGTCGAATAGCTCCGTCGCTTATCCCTTTATTTACATACTAGTACATTGACCTCGTGCGTGTCCATATTTACGATGCAGGCTGGCTGATGGAGTGCCGACCCAACTTGCCAAAAACTCGAGTTAAAGTAGTTTCCTAATCAGGTTAGAACGACCAACTTTAGTGCTGAGCTGAGCGAAAGGACCCACAGAGCTTAGGGTATCCGTCTTGTCCAAAAATGGAAGTTAAGAGCTTCCACAACATTGGAAATTAGGGTTCCAAAGGGATCGGTTGGATCGTGGTAAAGAGATGGCTGCATCAATTAACAGAGCAGAGTGCAAGAATACAAAGAGAATGAAACAATGAACAATGTGTTGAGTTGATCTAGCCCTGCCAGTAACTAAGTCAACAGAGTCATGATTAACCTTAAAATTAGCACCTGGCCATTCAGCCCGGGGTTGACGGGCTGCAGCTCGGTCCAAACTTGTCCCATACCGATCATCCACCAGCCAGGCCAACAGGGGATTTTAGGGATGACTTTACATATCTCCATTATCCACTTCAGGTCAAGGTCAATTCCATTAAACATGGCCACACAAAGCAAAATCAACACGTTCACTTCATGCATAGTAGTCGAGATCATGATACAATCGCTTCTTTGACGTCTGGCATGGGCCCCTGCAGTTTGATAGGCGCTTCGATGAGTCAATAGGATTGTTGTCTCGACGGTGCCTGTTTATATCATTCGACGGGAGAGCAGTAGCCAGGTCATCTTCGCAACCCACGCTTCTCTCGTCGAAAGGCTGATCCGCGAGATACAGATCCATCATGGGGTTCTCCTTCAGCAAGCCCGCTGTACTGGCCAAGGTTCCGACGGACACCGTCCTCCCTCTTCATTATTTTGATGACCAGGAGGTAAATCGAGCGATCCGTCTCCAAATCAGTCTCTGCTTGAGCGATGTATTGGATGCGGAAAAACTCCGCGGCGCGTTCGCTCGGTTGTTGGAGATGGAAGGGTGACCGTGCTGAAATCCAGCACCGGCAACATGTGCGGCAGACACTTCATTGCCGCGTCCACCAGTGAGTGAGTCGGCGACTCCATGCCTATCTGGATGAGCGGCAGGATGTCTGGTTTCGTCGTCAGCATTCCGGTCGCTGATCAGAAAAAAAAAAAAAAATAGATACACTGACATTCTTTGAACTCCTTGCCCGGGCAATTTTCTGCGATCGTTTCCATATGCTCCAATACTACCATTAGCCCGGCATCCCGGGTCGCGTCCCTCTCCTGCACCGCAGGCCGATTGCCGCCAGTCAAAAAGATGTCTCGCAGCTTGGAAACCACCATCTCCGGAAACACTCGGCGTCCATTGGGCAGTTGTTTAATGATACGGAAAACATTCTGCAGGATAAGAGACAATAGTTCCCGGTCCTTCGTCTCTTCCAGCAAGGCACCCAGAATCTTCCTCTCGCATTTAGTGATGCCACTTGCGTGACGATAACTTTTCTTCATTCCTTGACGGATGCCATGGGCTTTGCGGCCATCCTGCGGGCATGGCTCGCGATTCTCCACGGCAAGGAAGAAGAAGTGCCGGCTTTTGTCGGCTTCGACACTGATCCCATGTTGTCGGTCCTCGAGAAGCAACCTCCGCCGCGCTTTGTCCTCGCAGATAAGATTCTCCGTGGCTTCTCCCTGTTTGTCTACGGAATGCGGATGTTGTTCCAATCCTACTGGTACAAGGACGAAGAACGAGTGCTCTTCTTGCCCGCAGACAAGGTGGACCGGATGCGTCAGGACGCTTTGAGGGAACTGGCCGCGCAGAACCCTAACGCCGACGAGGTGCCGTTCGTCAGCGAAAATGACGTCTTGAGTGCGTGGTGGACAAGAATCTTGACACGAATCGTACGACCCGCCGCCGACCGCACCATTACCATCATGAATGCCTTTGACTGCCGGGGCATCCTTGCCCAGATGGGCCTCATTCCGTCCCCCGACGTCGGGTTGGTCACCAATGCCGTGAACGGCTGCTGGACGGTCTTGACCGCCCGTCAGGTCCTCGAAGAGCCGCTCAGCTCTCTGGCATTGCAGGTTCGCAGAAGCCTCGAGCAACAACGAACCGTGGAGCAGGTCCGGGCGAGCCTGGCGGAGGTCAAAGATGCCATCGACAGAACGGGCTACCCCAACGTGATGGGTGACTCTGGCATGATGATGATCACCATCTCCAGCTGGCAGAAAGCGAAATTCTTCACGCTCGATTTCTCACCGGCAGTCATCAAGGTTGGGACGCCGCTCGAAAAGCGCGATAACCAGCTGGGTCGCGCATCCTACATTTGTGTCATGGGCACGACTGGCGATGGCATCCCGGTTACCAATGGGGGCGCTGTGATTGGAAAGGATGCAAAGGGGAACTTTTGGTTCAGCTTCCAGCTGCGCAGTGCGTATTGGACTAGTATCGAGCAGCAATTGAGGGAGATGTGACTGTTCATCCCTATTATTGAATGTGTTGAGTCAATGACTATAGACTTGACATGGCTTTGTTTAGTAATAATGGTACTCCGTACAATCTCTTCAACCATGGATGCAGCTTCCCCCCCCCCCCCCATTCCATATACCTTGACATTGAACTACTCGGCAGCATTCGTACCGCATGCGAACAACGAGGCCGGAATCGAAAGAAGGCAGCCACGTGGCTCACGTGCCTGACAGACGGGGGTTACCTTGTGAGCCTCATTCTCCCATGTTGGAGCTGTATTCTGTAAAAGATCTAGCGTTAGGATTGGACATGAGACTCGGCTTGTGAGTCCAGTAGAACCGTGTATCCTTCCCATGACGACCATCCGCGCAAGTCAATCCGAGAGTGCGCGCTTGTATCCATTTTCCCGAGTCCTGCATGGACCAGACCGCCGCAAGCGTGCGCAAGCTTCCAGCGGCAGGAATTGCTCTCAAGTTGACAGGTACAGCAACTTATCGTTCAGACAGTCTATCCCATCACCCATTTGTTCCACGTCGACCTCGTGCGTATCAAGGTCTCCACGAGACAGGGCTGGCTGATTTCTGCTGGAGAATTCAATGAATTGGCGCAGGGTTGCTCGATTGAGTTGCATAGGATCACCAAAATGTGCGGAGCTTCGCACGAAAAATCCACAAGCTTGTCGGTCGATCAGTCGATCTGGTCTTGCTCTCAAGAGGCTCAGATACTTAGGAGCTAAAGTCGGCCTATCGGCCTGTAGGGCTGAGGTGCTGCGGTCTGCAACTTAATCCGTACGTTACAAGTATTTTGCTTCCAACCGCTTTTCGTGTAGGTACCACATGTTCCGCGCATCCAGATTCCAGGGACTGGCAGGGGATTATGATCCGCGTCAGGATAAGGTCAAATGCAGATCAACATGGCCATCGTAATCTACGAAGGCTGCTACATATATATACAGAGCATGACACAGTCGATTCTCAGATATCTGAAATGGTTTCCTTCGCAGGCCGAAGTTTGCTTTGAAGAATAAATCAAACTGGTTTTTCAACGGTGCTCCGTCTTTACACCATTCGACGAGAGACTACCTCCTTCTCAGTCAACACTTCTCTCGTTGAAAGTCTTGCCTGCGCGATACGGGACCTACTACCCTACTGCTTCACCATGGGTCAGCCATTTAGCAAGTCCGCTACACCTGCAAAGATCCCGACGGACACCGTCCTGCCGTTGAGTTACCTTGACGATCAGAAGGTATATCGAAAGATGCGTCTTCAAGTCAGTTTATGTTTCAATGATGTCCTAGATGCGGAGAAGCTTCGCGGCGCTTTCGCTCGGTTGCTGGAGATGGAAGGGTGGAGGAAACTGGGCGCTCGTTTGCGATTGAATGTCAGTTTGAACTGGCTACGAAAGGAATTTATTTAGATGGTAGATCTGACAATATCCATGGGCTACTAGTCTGAAGGGAAGCTGGAGTATCATCTCCCCGCGACATTCAATAAAGATCGTCCGCCATTTCTGTACAGTTTCGAGCATTTTGGATCGTCCATCGCGGACCATCCGGTCGGTTCTCGTCTCCCTCGTGGCTGCGATCAGCCGATGATTTTTGAAGGAGCAAGCAAGTTGAGTTCACTGCTGGGAGACCCCCGCATACCTCGCGATTACAAGGAATGGATCAAGTTAGATATTCCCCAGTTGGGCCTTCGAATAGTCACATTTAATGATGCCACTTGCGTGACATTAACTTTTCTTCATTCCTTGACGGATGCCATGGGCCTTGCGGCTATACTGCGGGCATGGGTCGCGATTCTCCACGGCAAGGAAAACGAAGTGCCACCGTTCTTCGGCTTCGACACCAATCCTATGTCGGCGGTCCTCGAAAAACCTTCGCCGCGTTTTGTCCTCGCTGATAGAATCCTTCGTGGCTTCCCGTTGCTTATGTTGGGAGTGCGCGCGTATCTTGAATCACTCTGGTACAGGAACGAAGGAGGAGTGCTTTTCTTGCCTGCAGAGAAGGTGGAGCAAATGTGCCAGAACGCTTTGAGTGAGCTGGCTGCGCAGAACCCTGACGCCGACAAGAAGCCGTTTGTCAGCGAGAATGATGTTCTGAGCGCGTGGTTTGCAAGAGCCTTGATGCGCATTGAACAACCCGCCGCCAACCGTACCGTCATCGTCACCAATGCCTTTGATTGCCGGGATGTCCTCGCACAGATGGGCATCATCCCGTCCCCCGACGTCGGCCTGGTCACCAATTGCGTGAACACGTGTTGGACTGTTGTGACTGGCAGTCAGGTCCTCGAAGAGCCGCTGGGCCTTCTGGCATTGCGAGTTCGCAAAAGCCTCGAGCAGCAACGAACCGCAGAGCAGGTTCGAGCGAGTTTGGCAGAGGTCAAAAATGCCATCGACAGGACCAGCTACCCAATGATAATAGGTGACTTCCATATGAAGGTACTAAACATCTCCAACTGGCAGAAAGCGAGCTTCTACACGTTGGACTTCTCACCGGCGGTCACAAAGGTTGGGACGCTGCTCAACAAGCGCGACAACCAGCTGGGGAAGGCATCCTACATCTGTGTGGCCACGATGGGCGTCCCGTTCTCGAATATGGGCGCGGTGGTTGGAAAAGATGCAAGAGGGAATTGGTGGTTCACCTTCTCGATGTGCAAGAAGCTATGGTCCGGCATCGAGCAACAGTTGAAAGAGACATAACCTGCTTTCCTTCTTGGATGACTTAGCAATGACTGTACGGACTATAAGAGGCACTACTACGGAGTAGTTGGAGTCCTGATGGTCTTCTGATGTGTTTCCTAGCTGCATACTTAGATATTTGGATGTCGATGGCAAGAGAATCGCGGTGTTTACCGTGTGTTTTGAACTCTGACAAACACTGTTCAAAGGACAAAGATACAACAGTCTATACTTCAAGCTCTCTCGGAGCATTCCGTACTAATACTTAGGTATTATGTAGTACTAGGTAGCACGAGAAAGCTCCCAGCGACAGGATTACTCTCGGAAATAGTGGGCAACTATCTGTGATTCGTCGCTTATCCCATTGTTCCTCTCCTGCATGACCAGTTGTCCATGAAGCTGGCTGGCTGGATGCTGGAGCGCCGACCCGGTTTGCTGGGAATTGAGTTTGCGCAGCTTTCTTGATCAGGCCATAAAGGCTAGGATCATCTCGTACAAGGGGCATGGAGCTTATCGGCGCTGCTCTAAAATGGTGAACTAAGAGTTTCCACATTCTTGGTAACTTTTTAGGGTCTGATCAGGAAGATCAGAGCCAGCAAGGCTGCAAGCTGTCGAGGTGATGAAGAATTCATGCAAGGTGATCAGTCTCTTTGAGGCTGGGGCTACAGAGAGATCAATCACTGTACATTGATTCATGAGCCGCGCATCAGCCATCCCCAATGATCCCCTCAACCAACTGAAGTTAGTTCCTTCAAATTTCGACTCAGTACAAATTCTACTGTGAGTCTGGCTCCATACAGATCATATACATCAGGGACAACCAGGGGAGCATCTAGTATACTGCAGTATCCACTCCAAGATCAAGTCGACTCCATTCGACATGGCCACACTGAGCGGAATCTACGGATTTCGCTACATACAACTTTAGGCAAGATAAATGGACTCTTGCACCTCGGTACTTGCTCAATTCAAGTGCCGTATCGACAGTGTTCTTTATTTATTCGTCGGGAGACTGGTGCCCAGGACGTACTCACAATTGACGCTTCTCTTGGTGAAATCCTGGCCGTCAGTCTATACCGGGAGACAATAACTGCAATGTGTCTTTCCTTCAGGAAGTCAGTTGCGCCGGCCAAGGTCCCGACGGACACCGTCCTGCCTGTGAATTATTTTGACGGCCAAAAGCTAACTCGAGCGATTCGTCTCCAAGTCATTTTCTGCTTCAACGATGTCTTGGATGCGGAGAAGCTTCGCGGCGCATTCGCCCGGTTGCTGAAAATGGAAGGGTGGAGGAAACTGGGCGCTCGTTTGCGATTAAATGTTAGTTTGAGCTAGTTACGAAAGGAATCTAGATGGTTAATCTGACAATATGGGCTAGTCTGAAGGAAAGCTGGAGTATCATCTCCCCGAGACATTCGATGAAGATCGTCCGTCCTTTATATACAGTTTTGAGCATTTCGGATCCTCCATTGCGGACCATCCGGTCGGTTCTCGTCTCCCTCGTGCCGGCGACCGGCCAATGATCTTCGAAGGTGCAAGCAAGTTTCACTCGTTGCTGGGAGATCCCCGAGTCCCTCGCGATTACAAGGAATGGGTCAACTCGGACATGCGTTCTTTGCCTCTCGAGCTCGTCATTCACGTCGTGAGGTTCCTGGAGCAGGCTGGTGTGATTCGAAATCAAAGAGTATGGGCACTCGATATCTTCGAGCGATACAGTTCTCAGGAGTGTCTTGACCCGAACGCTTGCGGCACTGGGCTTGGACACGACGAATGTAGCGAGTGCCAACCCAATGTCCTATACTCGATGGCTATCTGGCTTGCAGTTTGGTCGCCCGGTAAAGAAAGTTTTTTTCCCATTGTCATGGTCAAGACACTTTGAAGACGTGTGCAATCCGCGGCGATTATGCTACACCATGCCCGGCCACAGAGTTGCCGTGTTGGATCTCGAAACAGGGAAAAGATCGATCTGGCCTAACGAGAGGGAGCTTCATCTTCTACCGGTCAAAATGTCTGATCGTGATCTTATTAGGTACGGTATCAAAGAGATTGTAAGGAAGGTGGCTTGTTCTTGTCGGCGCCGTCGAACAACAATAGCCTTGGCAGGAAGGTCAAAACGTGGGAAATCCGTATATCGCAGATGATGGGAGAACTTCGAATCGTCACATTTAGTGATGCCACTTGCGTGACGGTAACTTTTCTTCATTCCTTGACGGATGCTATGGGCTTTGCGGCCATCTTGCGGGCATGGCTCGCTGTTCTCCACGGCAAGGAAAAAGAAGTGCCGGCTTTTGTCGGCTTCGACACTGATCCCATGTTGTCGGTCCTCGAGAAGCAACCTCCGCCGCGCTTTGTCCTCGCGGACAAGATTCTTCGTGGCGTCCCGCGGTTAGTCTTCGGAATCCGCGCGCGTTTCCAAATGTTTTGGTACAAGAGCGAAGATCGAGTGCTCTTCTTGCCCGCGGAGAGGCTGCAGCAGATGCGTCAAGACGCTTTGGGGGAGCTGACTGCGCAGAACCCTGACGCCAATGAGAAGCCGTTCATCAGCGAGAACGACCTTTTGAGCGCGTGGTGGGCAAGAATTCTGATGCGCACTGTACGACCCAGCGCCGACCGTACTCTTGCCATTTTGAATGCTTTTGATTGCCGAGGCATCCTTGCACAGATGGGCCTCATCGCGTCCCCCGACGCCGGCTTGGTTACTAATTGCGTGAACGGCTGCTGGACGGTCGTGTCCGCCCGCCAGGTCCTCGAAGAGCCGCTCAGCTCTCTGGCATTGCAGGTTCGCAGAAGCCTCGAGCAGCAACGAACGGTGGAGCAGGTCCGGGCGAGCTTAGCGGAAATGAAGAATGCCTATGACAGAACGAGTTTCCCTATCATCGTCGGTGACTCCGGTATGAAGCTGCTCTCCATCTCCAGCTGGCAGAGAGCACGTTTCTTCACGCTCGATTTCTCACCGGCAGTCATCAAGGTTGGAACGCCGCTCGAAAAGCGCGATAACCAGCTGGGCCGCGCATCCTACATTAGTTGTGCCATGGGCACGAGCGGCGTCCCGGTCGCAAATGGGGGGCTTGTGATCGGAAAGGATGCTACAGGCAATTGGTGGTTTAGTTTCCGGTTGCGCAGTGGTTATTGGGCTGGCGTTGAGCAACAGTTGAGGAAGATGTAATTTATCATTTCGGATGGGTTGAGTCGATGACTGTACTCGAGGGTTGAGATGAGTTTGGAGTGATGATGGATTCGTCCCTTAATCTGGAGGAAATCACAACTTGTACTGCTTAGTGATACCCCGTTTTCCATTTCGAATGTAAGTTGATGGACAGTTGGTAGTTCAGTTACTCGGCCGCGTTGTTGAGAACGGGGGGTGTACATTTGCAGGTGGGGTGTGTATTTCCGACTCCGACATTCGTTCCGGTTTTTTTTTTTTTTTTTTTTTTTTGGCCCGGCCAACACGACATCCTCGCCTCAACTTCGACCTGTCGACCTTGAACTCGAATACAGCACGCCAATTAAGACCCTCCGATCAACTCCTCGACGTCACATCCGCACAAATTTTCCAGCTTGTTCTGAATCCAGCCCCTCCCGCCTGTAGGAGGATCGGCAGACCGCGTCGATGGAGTACTCGTAAATGTTATCCAGCCTGATTGATCGGTTCCCCCACCTCTTGCTACGATTATGAGAGCGATTGTGCCTCGCTGCGCCGTGCGATTTAATCCTCGCATTGTCTACTCGTCACAATCGAGCTTCACACCAGCCACCGCTTGGACATGTCGGCAATGTCAAGTACGGTCCGATATCTTACGGACGGCGTCCAGGAAAGATTATCATGCCACCGCGAGACAATTATCTGGCGACATTGGAGCCAGCGGCGGCGATAGCAGGGAAAAGTCGCGGCGCAAATGGGCCGTTCGGCTGGCTGCAGCAGGAACTGTGCTGGCCGCAGGATTCATGTTCTCGGATGACGTCCGGCACGCATTTGCGGCGGCACAGAGGTCCGGGCGCGTGGTGACCGCGTTAGCAATCTGTATCAATGAGTGAGTGAGGCGCGCAAAGAGAACTCTCTTGGCCGGTCTCGTAGTGCGATGCTAAGCGCTTGTGCAGCTACCGAACAACGTTGAACAAAAAGGACCTCAGCCCGGAGGAGCGTGCCGAACAGCTTCGCGCATGCCATAAACGTTCTGCTGAGCGCACACTGCGAGTACTAGAGCAGAATGGATCGATCTTCATCAAACTCGGGCAGCACCTCAGCAGCATGGGGTATCTCCTGCCGCTGGAGTGGACCACGACGTTTATCCCGCTGCAAGACAAGTGCCCTGTGTCGTCGATCGAGTCGATTGAGCAAATGTTTCTGACCGACACCGGCAAGTCGATCGACGAGCTTTTCTCGTCATTTGATCCGCAACCGATTGGCGCAGCGTCGTTGGCTCAGGTGCACGTCGCCACATTGAAGGAGACGGGGCAGAAAGTGGCCGTCAAGGTTCAGCATCCGGCTCTTGCGGAATGGGTGCCGCTGGATCTGGCCCTGACTCGGATGACGTTTGCGGCACTCAAAAAGTTCTTCCCAGAGTATGACCTGGAGTGGCTGTCGCGGGAGATGGATCTGTCGCTTCCGCAAGAGCTAGACTTCCGGCGGGAGGCGGAGAATGCGATTCGGACCAAGGAGTACTTTGCAGAGCACTCCAAGGCGCCGTTGGTGATTCCAGAGGGTACGTTCATTCCCTTTCTTGGTAGACTAAAGCTGACCGGTGCAGTCATGTGGGCGCAGAAGCGCATCCTTGTCATGGAGTATCTCACCGGCCACCGGCCGGACGACCTTGACTTCCTCGACGCCAACGGCATCGACCGCGACGAGGTGTCCGCGGCGCTGGCGCACATCTTTAATCTCATGATCTTCGGGGCCAACGCCCCGCTGCACTGTGACCCGCACGGCGGCAACATCGCGATCCGGCGGCGCCCGCGGGGGAAGCCCAACTTCGACATCATTCTGTACGACCACGGCTTGTACCGGGACATCCCGGCGGATTTACGGCGCAACTACGCGAAGCTGTGGCTGTCGGTGATTGACGGTGACGAGGCGCAGATGCGCAAGTACGCGTACAAGGTGGCGGGCGTGACGGACGAGGATTTCCCGCTGTTTGCCAGCGCGATTACGGGGCGCGACTACGCAGTGGTGTCGGACCGGAGGATCGTCTCGACGCGGGACCTCGAGGAGAAGCGCAACATCACGCACGCGCTGGGCGAGGGCATGCTGCAGCAGCTGGTCGAGTTGCTGGGCAAAGTGCCGCGGATCATCCTTTTGATTCTTAAAACCAATGACCTCAGTACGTTTTTTTTTCTATCTTTTGTTTCCTTTTCAACTCTAACTCTGCACAGCTCGCAGTCTCGATGAAAACCTACAAACCCGCCAAGGCCCTATGCGCACGTTCCTTATTCTCGCCCGCTACGCAACCAGAACAGTTTTTGAGGAGGAAATGGATTCCATTGCGGAGGAAGGGGGTCTTCTCCTTCGGCCGCGGAATCTCTGGCGCCTTGTAAGGGCGTGGACCGCGTATCTACGGGTAGAGCTCAAATTGCGGATCTACGAGGCATGGACGAGATTGGGGTTTGCAGCGGCGTAAGATGTACCATATAGAACGATAGACTGTAATACTACTCCCTGATGGCTCATTTGATTCCAGGCTTGGAAGCGTTGACGGGAAGAGGAAAAGTACCAACGATCTGTGATATTGCCATGCTCTATGCTGCAAGCCATCCAACACAGTGCCTGCTTTCGCCATTTCGGTGGGTTTGTTATTTAGTCCCGGGATACTCGTGAATGTGGTCGCGGCGAGCCCTGATGGCTGCTAAGCTATTCTGCCTCCTGGAAGTCCACCAACAGGGAGATCCTAGGTCGTCGAAGTCTTGGAGGATCTGGTCACGAAGTGAAAGGTAGTAAGTACTTTACTATGTCTGACAGACGGAACGACCACTAGGCCAAACAAAACCTAAGGTATTCTAAAGGTACTCTAAAATGGTTGGTCCAAAAAGTGGTTCATGATCCTTCTCACAGTATCCTAGTGATCCTTATCGAGTTGGATACGATATGCTAACCGTGACGCAGATTGCATTCGAGCGCAAACGATTGACGAAGTGCCCAGGACGTACTCACAATTGACGCTTCTCTTGGTGAAATCCTGGCCGTCAGTCTATACCGGGAGACAATAACTGCAATGTGTCTTTCCTAGTTCATCTCAAGTGCCAGTCCTTCATGGATCCTTAGACGACATTTCTTGCAAGTTATTCCATACGCTGGAAACTTGGAAGGGAAAGGTGGTCGATTTCACCGCTACGATTCTCCATACGTTGATTATAGCTGTATTTCTCTGCTCTTCCAGATGTCTGGAAACTAACACCTTTATATACAGCCGGGACATTGTGAACATCATGCTTCCGTGGCAGGCCAACGCCAACACGACATTACCGGTTCTTTGCCTCTCGAGCTCGTCATTCACGTCGTGAGGTTCCTGGAGCAGGCTGGTGTGATTCGAAATCAAAGAGTATGGGCACTCGATATCTTCGAGCGATACAGTTCTCAGGAGTGTCTTGACCCGAACGCTTGCGGCACTGGGCTTGGACACGACGAATGTAGCGAGTGCCAACCCAATGTCCTATACTCGATGGCTATCTGGCTTGCAGTTTGGTCGCCCGGTAAAGAAAGTTTTTTTCCCATTGTCATGGTCAAGACACTTTGAAGACGTGTGCAATCCGCGGCGATTATGCTACACCATGCCCGGCCACAGAGTTGCCGTGTTGGATCTCGAAACAGGGAAAAGATCGATCTGGCCTAACGAGAGGGAGCTTCATCTTCTACCGGTCAAAATGTCTGATCGTGATCTTATTAGGTACGGTATCAAAGAGATTGTAAGGAAGGTGGCTTGTTCTTGTCGGCGCCGTCGAACAACAATAGCCTTGGCAGGAAGGTCAAAACGTGGGAAATCCGTATATCGCAGATGATGGGAGAACTGTCTTCTATCTGGACTCTCCTCCAGATTACTATTTTAAAGGACAAGGCGGTCATCGTCCCAGAAGCCACTAACAGGCTCTCCCCTCACGGCGTTTGCGTTTGGGATCTGCACCAAATCAGTCTCCCTCGTTCTCTGATCGGTATTTGTACCATGCGGACGCGGAGGAGAACGTGCTAATATCATTCCAAGCCAATTGGGACGCACATCCGCCGGAGGTGCAGCAGACTAAGTGGCCGTTAACCGGCGGGAAGCAGCTTCACCAGAAACGCTTCCACTCTCGCTGGGGGGTCGAGGTGTGAACCGGAAGGATCTCTCGCCAATACGCAACGACAGTCATCGCACTTATGGCCACAAGACTTCAACTCTCTTTCTTTTTTTTTTTTTTTTTTTTTTTTTTTTTTTTTTTCTTAATTCGGATCGGTGTGCACGATCCACCTCAAGTACAATTAGTCCGTCGACCGGCTAAGCCTCCGATGGATTGACTGCTCGGAGCCTATCAACGACCTCGTTCCGGGCCCTTGCGGCTCTTCCGCCCCGCAAATAGTCTACCACCGCTGGGTGCAGCAGTTCAGGGGAGTTGCGATCTACAACGTCGATACCGGCACCATCTCCGTGCGCCCGTACCAGTTGGACATTCATGGAGTCGACGTCCGCAAGTTGCCGGGTGAAATCTCTTCTCTCTCAATATAGTTATTCCTTGCGATGCTTTGGCGATCGTGAGGTCTTGGGCGTGTCTAGGTAGCGACAAGGGCATACAGCTCTGGTTCTTCAATCCAGACTTTGTACCGGACGTCCCTGATGCGGAGCCATTTCTTGCCATGGAGGAGAGTGGATGAAGAAAGTTTCTTTGGCCTCCTGGCTTAGTTACAGTTGGTCTGGTAGGTACTATGGATAAGTGTGGCCTAACTAGCAGTAGTTTCCGGTGAAATACTAATATTTGAGTAGTTATTGCCCTTGGCCCTGACCTTAGTCTCGTATTCGTAGGCAGAAGTAGCTTTGTTCCGGTCCACTGACTCGTAAAGGCACACGTTTGACAGCCTCAACAAGGCTGCGGGGCCGTTCTGCCTCCAGGAAGTTCACGAACAAAATGAGCCTGGCCGCCGTGGTTGTGGAGGAAGCTTCTCTCGCTCATCTCAATCATGATGAAATAGTGCTTGTGTCCGAGTGATTTGGTTCAGTTTGAAATCCGCGAACGACTAACCCCCGGTGCAGACTACATGCGAGTGAGGACAATATCGAACGAAAGAATGCAGAGAGACTATCCAGGCCAAAGCGAACTTGACATTATCAGCTCTTTGCCCCTACAGCTCGTGGTACATGTCGTGGACTTCCTGGATCAGGCCGACGTTATTCGAAGTCAGAGGGTATGGTATTTGCTCAGTGTTCCTCTATACGAAAGAGAAGGTGATCCATGACAGTGCTTTTTTTCTTTTCTTCTGACAGGAAATCCGTCTAAGGTTTCGAAGCGATGGCGCTCCATTTTCTCGAGTGATGCACTTCTCAAGAGTCTCTTGCCCCGGACGCTTGCGGCACTGGGCATGGAAAGTACGAATGTCGCGGGTGCTAACCCAATGACCTATATCCGATGGCTTGTTGGGCTGCAGTTTGGTCGTCCTGTCAAGAAAGTTTTCCTTCCTCCCTTGTGGAGACACTCAAGACACGGCGCAGACGTTGTTTTCCATTCGCGACGACTGGCTTTCGGTATTCCTGGTCACACAGAAGTCACCGTGCTCCATCTGGAGACTGGGAAGAGATCGACCTGGCCCCTGGATGAGGGGCATAGTCTTAGATTCATCATTCTGTCCGACCGATATCTTATTATTGGCTCGAGGGATAAAAGGTAAGTGGGAGAGGTGGTTTCCGTTGCTCTTGCCAGCGTCGTCTAACATCACTTGTCCTGGCAGTACCTTGATAGCGTGGAATCTGCACACATCCCAGAAGGTGGTAAAACGGCATACACCTTGGAGTGACGTTGAGATTGTTATCGTGAAGGACAAGGTGGTCATCGTTCCTCGGTTCAGTTCTAGTGACAATAGGTCTTTTTGTGTTTGTGTTTGGGATCTACATGGAAATCGGCTTTATGAATTTGGGTCCTTCTCTGACCTGTATTTGTGGCATGTGGACGCGGATGAGAACGTGCTGATAACAATCGAGTTCAACTGGAATGCACACCCGCCCGAGGTGCGGCAGACCAAGTGGACGTTGATCGGCGGACAGAAGCTTCACCAGAAACACTTCCGCGTCTCGCTTGAGGGTCGACCCGTGAACATACTCGATTTTGGGCCATCACGCAATGACTACTATCGCAGCTACAGCCACAAGACTATAACCCTGATGGAGTCTTTATCAGAGAATCAAACCATCCTGCACATCATGTACGACTATGCCGTCGACCGGCTGAGTTTCCGATGGATCGACTGTGCTTATCCCATCACCGAACTCGTCCTGCTTTCATGCGGCTCTCCTACTCCGCACATCATCTACCGCTGGGCGCATCAGCTCAGGGGGGTTGCGATCCACAATGCCGATACCGGCACCATCTCCGTGCGCCTGTACCAGTTGGACGTTCACGAAGTCGGCGTTCGCAACTTGCTGGGTGCTGACCTGCCGCCACCCTCACGGCCAATAGGCTTTTTCGATCTTCTTGATTGTGCCTCGCAATGCTTTGGGGATCGTGAGGTTATTGGCATGCCTAGCGAGGACGGTATACAGCTTTGGTTTTTCAATCCAGACTTCTTGCCAGACATCACTGATGCGGAGCCTTTTCTTGCCCTGGAGGAAAGTGGATGAAGAAAGCAATTGGCCAGGCACGGTTGAAGCTACTCCGTAACTGACCGAGGTCAAGTTCTAACAGGTACCTACCTACCTAGGTAGGTATGTAACTTACCTTCCTAGGTAAGTTAGGTAAATAAGTAACCCATCTGCTAGTTATCTACGAGTGTCTACTTATGTACGTTCAACCGATGACCTCATCTTCAATACACCGTTCAACCTTCCATTCAACAACTTGCATGAAATGACTCTTAGAGATGCCGAATAGTGAACGCTAAGAAAAAAAATGACCCAATTCCGCCTGCGCTTGTCTTCTCCTCTTTCCAGAACCTTTTTCCTCCAACGACCACAACCACCACGACCGCTCCGAGTGCTTCATCATCAATACTATCCCCGACAGTGGTTCTCGACGGACAAAAGCAATGACCAAACTCAAGACCACTCGCGACCCAAAACATTAGGCCGTCATCCACGTGTATGCACATGCTAACCAATCCGATAACTTAGTAAAGCTCTATAAGTACTGATCGAGTTGATATTGAACATCAAAAACAGTCCATCACAGCCCCCCTGGCGGCATTCATCATGGCGCTGATCCTCGCAGCGTACTCGATCAAGCGCATCCGAGATGCAAAGTATCAGCTCTCCGGGGCGCCGTCGTCGCCGTTGAAGGCGGCGTATGAGCGCAGCGAAGAGCGGCGGCGGAGGGCGTTGCGCGGGCAGGAGAAGGAGGAGGAGGATTGGGTTGGGAAGGCGTTGGAGGAGAAGAGGCGGGAAGACGCTGATAACTGACTGAGTAGAGGGAGATCCAATTGACCATGACTCTATATTCTATTATACAGAGGTATAGGTTAGGGTAGTCTAAAGGAAAAAAAAAAAAAAAAAAAAAAAAAGAAAGAGAAAAAGACTACCTAGGTACTATTTATGATGGAGCGTCGGGGATGTACAGAGAAAAGAGAAAACATGTCCAGGGGCTTTTTTATGAAGGGTCACAAGATGAAGGTATCCTCCCTAACTGTTTCTCACCCTCATGCTTCATCACTCCGATCAACTTCTTGAGATATTCGTAAGTCAGCATCGTCGTCATCGCTGCCGGCACCGCCCGGATAAGGTTCGTGCCGATGCCCGAGTAAAACGCGCGCCAGCCTTCCTCGCGTAGGATCGTCTCGCATGTCCGCCATACCCCCGAGTATCGCGGACGGTTTGGCATGCCGTCAGAGCTGGCTGCGCCGGGGGGCCGCCCCTGGGCGTGCGCGGGCAGGTCGAGCCCGCCACGGAAGGCAATGCCCTCGGGGGAGGAGCCCGGCGGGTGGCGCTGCTGGGTTTGCAGACGCGTGCGCAGCACCTCGTGCGGATATGTTGCGGTGCTGGCGCAGACTTTGCTGAGGAACGTCGCCAGCGAGATGCCCGCCCAGTGCGACCCGCCTTCGTCCGGGTGCTCGCCGATGCCGTACCCGGTCAGCGCCATCTTGAAGTACTCGTACAGCGGGAATTGGATCGCCACGTGCGATAACCCCAGCAGCGCCGGCGTCAGCCCCGAGTAGAAGGCCCGCACGCCTTCTGTTCGGTACATCTTGCGCGCTGCGTCCCACGAGTTGCGGTAGTAGTACGGTACGTAGCCGTCGCCGTTCGCGCCCCGCCCGCCTTGCGACATCAGCCGGGTCTTGATCACCCAGATGGGGTTTGTCACTAGCGTCGAGCACGCCCCGGCTGTGATTGATGCTACCATCCGTGCCACCCACCAGTTGTCTACTTTATGTTAGATTGTGTTGAAACATCCTGTACAATGCGTTGCTGCTCACCTGTTCGCGCCTCGAAAAACGCTCTCGACCGGTCGTATACTGTCAGATAAACCGCCCACGTTGGCAGATACCCTAGGAGCATCGGGCCCAGCCCCTGATATAACCCTCTGATCCCTTCCTCCCGCCAGATCAGGCGTCCTGTCCCGATCATCCCCTTGTATATTCGTGTTGTATTCGCCAGCTCCCCTCGTCTTTGGCGCATGAACCCGCCCTGCGCCTGGAGTTTGGTTTTGATAACATCGAGCGGACATGTCACGATGCCGGACGCCATGCCGGCCGCCGCCCCGCAAAAAGGCGTCACGTAGTAGTCCGGGATTTGCGTCGAGTAGATCTGGACGCGCGCCAGCAGCCCGTGCGGCGTGTACGGCCTCGGCTCATGGTGGATGGACATGGGCTGTTGCCGCTGCTCGAAGTCCTGTGATGATAATGCTGATGTCGATGCGTTGCCGTGGCTCCGCGCCGGAGACATCGTAAGGCTCGGCTCACCCCCCTCGAGCCCACGATTGTAACCGGTCTCCCGTGTAGGTCACTGGCGGGTCGCGGATTCGAGCACAGCGGGCGCTCGAACCCGGAACCCAGGACCCCTGCGCTCTAGTGAAGATGGCGATGCCAGCTTGATCGATCTTTGTCTTGCTCGGTGCGCTAATGCTGCGTCTGGGCAGGGCTCTTCTCAGGCCGGCGTCGGACGGAAGGTCCTAATAGAGATCGCAGAAGGGCACTGTTCTATGATGCCGTGTGGGGATGCCTCTTCACCTCTTGTCGACCCGATCTGATGAACAGAGGGGCGGCCAAACACCAAAGCCGCCGACAAGGAACCTGCCACAACCCAACCCACCAAAGCAGACTATTCTACAGAGTCCTCCTCACGGCTCGCGAGGGCAATCAAATCCAAAGGAGGGGTGGTCGCGAGGAGAAAATCGGCCGAATGGGATCGTAGAATAGAACGGAACCGCAGGGAAAGCGCAATACCGGAGATACCAGGCAGCTCAATGTGATCGCAAACTTGTGCAGGGGCTGCAAAGCGAAGGTCTATGCTGTACAAAGCGTGGCGGCGGTACTGGGCATTTGGAGAATGAAATTTGGAGGGTGTGTGGATTTATTTCGGAGCGGAGAGTGGAGAGCAGAGAGGACGAGGGAGTCACGAGGTTCCGGCGTGAGGAGAAGATCGGAGACTCTGCGGTGCCGTCATGTCGCCATCCGGTGAGGGAGAAGGTACATTTACCAGGGCTGGTCTGAACTCGCAACCTCGGCACGGAGAGAAATTGTCCTGAGCAAGGTCAAAGTGCGCGGATTGAACGTGATCGTCACAAGAATCCCGCGTGCTGGGCTTCCAGCCGGAAGCATTTGATACGTTCAAAAATCTGCGACTTCCATGCGGCTTCCAGAACGTAAGATTACGGCCAAATTACCAAGTTGTAACTAACTTTGTGTATTTTCTGCCTCAGGCGCCCACTAACTACCTCGATCGCTTCCGCATTTCTTCCGCAATTGTCGGCAGACACCATCAAAATCAATACCAATCGGCCGCGATTCGGTTCCCCCTTCGCTCAGCCTTTGCGACCACCGTCCATTGCTGCTCCCGAGCAACCGTGTCACCATGTCTGTGCCGTCGCTGGCCAACTACATCGTCAAGCGGCCCGCTCTGCGTCGCTGGATCCAGCCGATTGCCGAGTGGTATGCCAATGCCTCCGGCTACCGACGTCTGGGACTGAAGTAGGGGTTATCCGGAAAGATTGATAGGTGATGATGGGTTCTGACGGTGGCTAGGTCTGATGACTTGATTCCGGAGGAGAATGAGCTGGTCATGAAGGCCATCCGCCGCCTGCCTCCCAAGGAGGCCTACGACCGCGTCTTCCGCATTCGCCGGGCGTTCCAGGTGCGTTGATTCTGCGACGGGAGTGCAGGTTGGGAGATTAGAGGGCAATGCGTGCTGATTGTATATGTTCTTGGATAGTGCTCGTTGTCGCACACTCTCCTTCCTCCGGAGGAGTGGACCAAGCCGGAAGAGGTATGCTACTCGTCCATTGGCTTCTGGCACACGATGCTGATGACAATTACAGGATAAGGAATACCTCAGCCCCATCATCCGTGAGCTCCAGAAGGAGCAGCAGGAGCGCCAGGATCTGGACAACCTCGTCCTGAAGCGGTGAGAAGTCGACTGCATGCCGTGATAGACGTCTCCTCATGTGCTTGTTTTAGAAGGAAAAGGAAAAAAAAAAATCATGTAGGAGATATTCCTGTACTCTACTGTACAAATCAAGAATTTCCTTTGTATTGATCTCTACCATGGCTACTATCCAACCTGCCAGTACGGTGATTACAACATCTACTCCAATGCTTGTATATCGACGTCCACAATCTGCCACATATACCACATAAATAAACTCCTGCAACCCAATCAGCAAGCTCATCGCTCGATCACAAGTGAACTACCAACCTATAGGGCCGGAACTTCTCCGCCAACGCCAGCATTTCCGCCTCCGACATGTACTTGAACTTTCCGCCTTTAGTCTTGAGTTTAGACACATCGCGTCGGACAAAATGCGCACATCCACGCCTAACTTGGTCAGTAAGTGACCACCGATCAATGAAGGGGAGACGATTGGTCCGGGGAAGGAAGGTAAAAGAAAGGGAACAAACTGAACACCCAAATCTCCCGTCGAAAACACATCTGTTCGCTTGAGGGTAAAACACGAAAACATCTCGACCGACCACTTCCCTAGGCCGCGCACGGCGATCAGCATTTCCATGATCTCCTCGTCCGATGCCGTCAGCAGCTTCTCCGTCGTCAGCTCCCCGGACGCAAATTTGGCCGCAAGGCTTTGTATGTATTCTGCCTTCCGCTGCGAGAGGCCCGCGGTGCGCAGCGTGCTGAGATCCGTTTTGGCAACGATTTCCGGCGTCGGAAAAGGCGTTGCACCTTCCTTCTTTTCTTGTCCGTTCGTCCCGTCTGTGGTTTCGGGAAAGAAAAGACGGACAAACTTCTGCTTGATCGACTTGGCCGCCGCGCCGGATACCTGCTGGGAAATGATACTGCTGGCGAGGCTCTCCCATGGATTGACGGGCTCCGCGAGGCCCTCCGGTGTGAACAGCGGGCACCGTCGCCGCTCGATCAACGGCTTCATGCGCGGATCCGCCGCGATCAGATGCGCCTCCGCCTTCTCCAGAAGATTCCCCGTCGTGGCCGCTACCGCCGCAGCTGGGTATGCGACGGCGGCGCTGTTGCCCTGCGGCGAGACCAGCGGGACGTTTGTCTGATGGGGCTCGATGGGCCGGTCGAGCACTGGCTCTGCCGCCTCCTTGGCCAGATTCCCGTCACCATTGACGACAGGGCGGTCGCTCTTTGCCTTTGCCTTGGCCTTGGCTTTGAGTCTGGGTGGCGCGCGGTTCTTTGCAACACCTCCATTGCTGGCAGCGTTCTTGGCTTTCGCTCTTGTTGCTCTGATTGCGTTGATGCTCGTTTCCGTCTTCTTTTTGCCACGCTTCTCCTCCCGCTCTTGTTTGGCTGGCACCGCAGCCGCCTGTGCGCTGATCCGCTGCGACCGTCTCAGCGCCATTACGATGTGCAATCCACGCTCCAGGCGCGGAATCTGCGAGCCCGTTGGGAGAAAGCCCAGAGGGCGTCGGAACAAAGAGATGAGATGGTGGTGAATGGCCACGGTGAGTAATATCCGTACGAATGTTGCTACAGCATGCCTGCCTCTTTCAAACCAGCCGCAATTCGAGGACTTTCCAACGTTTTCAAAGCACTCGGTGCTCTCCACGATATTTAATTTACTCTGTACTCATCATTCCATATCATCCCCCATTCTAGGCAGACACTCCCATATTACAAATACAATATCCCAATCAGGAATAGCCAAAGGTAGTTTGTTAGCCAATAGCTACACGCTAATGTCATCTTTCTAAATGACATCGTCTCTGATTGGACACTATTGCGGCAATGGGTGACTCGGTCTAAACTAGTTTAGGAAGGTGAACTAACCGTACCTCTCTTCTGCTGCTCATCGTCTCATGAGTTCGTGTCGACATTTGCTATGAGCATGTCTCTATCATGACCACATACTGTAGTTCAGAACTCATCATTGCGCCCTCACCACGCCCGCAAAATCCGCCTGTGACATGATCATCTTCTTGTATGCATTGATGTCACCGTCAAACTTCTGCACCCGTCCATTATCGCACACCCAGAGACTCGTGCAGACCTTTTGGATGAGCGTCACGTCGTGGGAGACCATCAACACACCGCCCTGGAACTTCTGCAGGGCTTCCGACAGCGCGTCCATGGCTTCAATGTCCAGATGGTTCGACGGCTCGTCCAGGACCAGGATGTGCGGGTTCACCAGTGACAGGCATGCAAAGGCCACGCGCGACTTTTGACCTCCCGAGAGCGAGCCGAGCTTCTGGAGGCCCGTCATGCCCGTGATACCGAAGCTAAGACGGCGTGTGAGCGCGTAATTTTCTATATAATGCAGTAATAAACAAAAGGTCCACTTACGCTCCGAGATGTCGTCGATATTCCTCGTCCGTCTTGCCCGGGTAGTTCTTCGCCATGAACCCAACGGCGCTGTCGTTCAGGTCCAGCGCATCCACGTGGTGCTGCGCAAAGTAGCCGATCCGCAGTCTCGGATGCGACGAAACCAGACCCTTGGTCGGCTGGAGTTGGCCGATCAGGAGTTTGAGAACTGTGGTCTTGCCGGCACCGTTGGGCCCGACAATGCCAATTCGCGAGTCGAGCTGCACGTCCAAGTCGACGTTGTTGAGCAGCGGCTTGTCCTTAGTGTACCAGAACGAGACATCCGACAGTTGGATGATAGGAGGTGAGAGCTTCTCCACCTCGGGGAATTTGAAGTGCACGCTATATTCTGCCTCTGGAGGTTGCAGTACAGGCATGCGCTCGAGTTTCTTGAGCCTCGATTGCGCCTCCTGAGCCTTGGCAGCATTGTACCGGAACTTGTCGATGAATGCTGCGGGAATGTCAGTCTGGCCATACTGTATGATCATTGGGAGAAAGTTAGTACCTTGCAAGTGTGCCCGCTGAGCCATCTGATTCTCGTATTCTCGCCTCGCAGCCCTGCGTCGTTCTTCCTTTGTCGCATAGAACGAATCTAGCATTCATAAGCAATTTGTCAATCAGCCCGCAATGAACGAACGTACCAAAATTGGCTCCCCTGTAGTAGTCCAGTCGCTCAGAGTGCTGATGAATGATATCGGTCGCGACTTCGTTCAAGAAAGCCCGGTCGTGGGACACGACCAACACAGTGCTCGGGTAGCTTTGGAGGTAGGTGGACAGGAAGGTAATGGACGGTACGTCCAACATGTTTGACGGTTCTAACGGCTGTCAGAACATCCGGCTCTCGCGCATAGACTGGGATGCAACCTACCGTCCAGCAGCAGCAAGTCCGGCTCGCAGAACAGAGCCCGCGCTAGAGCCAGTCGCATTCGCCAACCACCGGAGAATGTCTTGGTGGGGTACTGCTGTCGCTCTGGCGAGAATCCCAGACCAGCCAGGATGCTCGCGGCACGCGATTCTGCCTTGTCAGACTCCATCTCAGCCAGTTTGGCATGGATATCGCTGAGCGTGCTATCCAGAGCATCGCGCTCTTTATCCAGCCTGGCGGCATCTTTCGATGTGTCTGCCATGGAGGATCTTTGAGCCTCGATTTCTGCGAGTTGCTTGGTGATTTTCTGCAAACAGTCAGCTCATTCGTCTTTGACTCTCGACGGGTACGAACCTCCTGCTCTCTAAGCAGATGCTTTCGCCATACGTCTGCGTCGAGAACGGACTGCAGCGCAGGCGTGTCGTCTCCAGTAATCTGGTCGGGGCGCGTCAGCCACGGTCTTGATATCCTTTGTATGCCTTCCTCACCTCTTGCTCGACATGGAGGATCGAAATATGAGTCGGAATGGCGACTTCTCGTCGACTCAACGCACGGAGCAGCGTACTCTTTCCGATACCGTTCTGCCCTACCAGACCATATTTTCGGCCGTAGGTCAGAGTCAGCGAAGCATCCGTGAGAATTCGCTTGCCGGCAATCGAGATATCGATGCCTTCGACCTTGATATCCTTGCTCTTGGACTGCGAGTCCGCGCCCATTTGCAGCGGATTGACGGCCATGAAGAACTCTTCGTATGACTGCTGCTCGCTCTTCTGAAGCAGGCGCGATCCTTCGTACTCGACAAACTTCATGGCCTTCTTCTCCTGCTTGGCGCGGATCTTGCGCTCAGCCTTCTCCAGCTTCTTGCGGTCTACACGCGATTCCACCTTGCGCGTGGCCGCCGACTCGAGGTCGACATTGCCGCCCACCAAGCCGAGCGTGGAGGAGATATTCCGCTGGGAGCCGACATTGATGGCCTGATCAAGCCGCTTGGCACCGACTGAAGTCTGACGGCGCTCGGCATCGACTCCGTCGGCGGAGTTGAGCGAATTGATGAATTTCTCGACCAGGTTGCGGATGGCGAGCTCGTTTTCAGGCGAGAAGTCCCCGGATGCAGATACCAAGATCTCTGTCACCGTATCGGCGGCTTCGGACAGGGGCGACGGCGCATTTGGGTCAGTGTCTTCTACATAGGCTTTGGCCGCATGGGTGAGATAGCCCTAGAAAAAAAAAAGAATGTTCAGCATGACACTACGACCAACGGCACGGCTTAGTACTCACCACAGAGTACTCCGATATCACATGGTCAAGGCCCGGAATCTGGGCCTGGAGTTCCGCCTCCATCTTTCCTTGCCCGCTGCAATTGTAACCAGAATTCCTCCAAGCTTGTTAGGTACATCCAATGTCAATTGTGCTTGAACTCAGCGACTTCACGCGGGTTGTGGATAACTTGGAAGTTGATGCTTGATAACCTCTCGGTGGGGTTTGACCTTGGGAGCAGCTTATTGGCTATAAGGCGGACGAACTATTCTAAATGAAGTATTATTTGGTATGTCATCAAGAACAACTAGTACAAGACTGGAAGGAACTGGATTTATCTGCCAGCCCGCTAAACTATATATAGAAGGTTTAACTTCTATGCTAAACCACGGGTTCAGGTTAAGCGGTTGATGATGCTGCGCCAACATTGAACATAGTATGTAGCACTTGGACCGATCTTTCTATCCAGTGTGCACCGAGCATGTGTCACGCGCTTCAACGTGATACCTTACCGATTGGTATGTAGCTGTCCAAATGGCATTGCAGAGCAGTAGTTCAGTTCCTGGCAGACAGAGTGCTACTATTTACCAGTGCTTCTTACTTACGGACAGTACTATTGACATCATGATGCTGAAGAGTGGACAGGCTATTACTTGGGGAATGCCAAACATGTGTTGATACTTTGTGATCAGCGCCGCTTCTAAATGTCGCCCGCTGGGCGTGAAATCTGGATAGAGAGCCAGAGTTCAACGCGGGTGTCCCAATGAAGCAAAAGACAAGCTCACAATCGCTAAAGACTGGCACATCCCATGAGTCGTAAGGGATACGTCTCCGCTGCCCTTGAAGTGTCAAGCTCGACGGGGTGCGAGCTCGGATCTTACTGTGGCCCCGGGATCGGACCGGGTGCAGGGCTACCGCGCCGGTGGCGGCGTTGTATTTGTAGAAAAGCGGTAGATCAGGTTTGGGGTCAGATACGCGGAGAACGTAAAATTGCTATCGGGAATCTTTTAGTAGATGGACTCGCAGGCCATTCACCGGACGCTGAGCTGGTCGACGGCGTAGTTGTACTCGAGATACATCGCAGCTGGCTTGTCAAGAGGAGTACTACAGTCGAAGAAGAGATGAGCCACGGTCTTGTGGTCGAAAGTCTGGGAGGGATAAATGACGCAGCTGTTCACGGCATGACCAGCCGGCCGCGGCAGGTGAACAATCCTCGTCTCAAGCAGCTGCCCGTCCTCGTCGTCCACTTGGTTTGACATCCAGCTAGGAACTCTGGAGGCTGTCTCCCAGAGAATCTCGAACGCCACAAGGATGTTCCCAATCGTATCCACATGGAACAGTCTGAGATTTGCAAAGATGCGAAATCTCTTGAACTTGATTTGAGCTCAAATCCCAAGCGTAGATTGGAGAAATTTCTCCATGTGCACGAGAGAGATGACCTTGTTCTTGACAACTGAATACAGGCCGTGTGTGCCAGGAATTGGTTGAACGAGGTTTTGTATGTACATCCCACGCCGCCACCAAGCGATGCAAGCCCATCCTAGTTGCAACAATCAAGTGTTAGTAGTAAACAACAGTCAGTGATATCTAATAGTTACTACTTATGTTCTGAGCAATTCCATAACGTTGTCCCGATCAGATAGCTTGTTGGAATCGGCAGATCATCTTTGCTGCTAGGACAAGTCCACCTCTCAACAGTCTCAACATTTAGACTCTACCGCCTTGTCACTTCAGCCTTCATTGTTCCCTTCCTATTCCTACAACGTTTTGTGCGGGAGGCTCACGCCTGAATTTTTTCCAAAATTAGGGTTATGCTCACAGCAAGGCCCGTTGGAATGCCTTAGGGTTGGATGGAAATCACCAACAGGATTTAATCCAGAATAGAGTGCTTTCGGCCGCAAAAGCAAATATCACTAACGTTAATACTTGAGTACTTATTATTTTCCATTTTGATAGAATTCATGGGAAATTGAAAACTGCAAACACCAAATAGTACGGAGTACATTATCGAAATGCTTCACCGATCCAGCTCAGGGTGAAGGTGGGAGTTAATGCAGGGTTCATCCTGTTCAGATCGTGCGAGGGGCTCTCATTTGCTGGATTCTAAAAATTGTTCTGACACGGTCTTACTATGACTTCTATCACTGCAGTCAGGGATGGCAATGCCAGGTCGCAAGGACGGAGGGTGTTCTCAAAAAAACTCTCCTTCCTACATGCGCTGTCGCAGAACGCTCTAGATTGATTCTCTGACGGATGCTGCTACGACTCGCTGATACAGTTTGAGCGGCAGATGGCAGGAGCCACTGATTAGTGACATAAACTCCAGCCAGATTCAGATTCTGTCTGGATCATTATTGATGTTCTATTGACCTCCCTTGCTGCTCAGGATTCGTTTATTATTGTCGAATGTCATATAAACAAACCGATTCGCGATAGGTGTCTTCAGGAACAAGGTTGCATGCAGCCAACGAGAAACGAGCTTCGAGATCTGGAGGAGCTTCGATAGGACCACGAAGCCACGATCTCGGTGCTAACCTTAGGCCGTTTCGAAAAAAATCCTGGCAAATTGGGCAATCAAGACAGCGATACTTGCAATGGCAGGGCCAATGATGTTGAGATAGTTTGGTTTCATCATGCAAAGCACGCATGATGCATATGCGGATAATCGCAGGCTCAATGCGCGTTTCCACTTAGACAGTCCCTCAAGGGGAAGAACGTGTCGAGTCGTAAACACCATGGGAGAGAACTAACCTACCGAACTAAATAAGGTGTGATATACAACTGGAGATCGAGCCGCCACGGGTCGAGCTCTGTGCGGCTCAATTGTCTGTTCCTCGGTTATTCTTTTCAGGTACGATCTGAAAGCCTCCACAAGCAATTCGACAGGGCCCCCAGCAATGAGCAACGATTCGCTGCAGAAGGCCGACGGAGTTTATTAGTAGGACGAAGTGCCGTGCCGCTGTGGCAGGATTTGGTGTCATTCAGGTGCTTCGGAGCCTTGCGGCAATACCTAGTACTGTGTCCCTGCCTCGTCGAGTGTACCCTGTCCTTGGTCGTTAAAGTAAGTTCCAACAGCATTTCATGATTAATTCTGTACAGAAATAAATCGGAGAGTTTTTCAGGCAGATTGCTCGAATTGAGGGCTTGCGAGGTGGAAATCCTCGAGGGCAGATGAATGGCGGAGCTGAGATGATTGAGAGCTGTGACAACAGCTGTGATTGGTGAATACTATCAACCAATTAAAAGCCTTAGTCACATTTGTTGTGAGGAAGGGCTAGTTAACCTAATACGGTATGGCTTAGTATTGTTTGCTTGGGAATGGATCCTCGATCTGTCAGCCCTACAAAAATGCTCGTATTTCTTCGTGGGGTACTCCGTACGGTGTACGAGTCCCCAGGCAGTCCTTTGATCCCTTCCTGACACTCCGGGAACTGAGGCGGTTTTGGTGAAGGGTATTACTGCTAGGTGATCGTATGTACTTCACAGTCGGATGGTCTTGACTCTGCAGTCACCTACTGGAATACGTACATACAGTACTTAGTCTCTTGTCCACCATGGTCGATCAGACGCCAGGGCGAGTTGGACTATTGATCACAGTTGACAATAATTGGAACTTCCACGTTGATCCTGGGATCCAGGAGGGCATTCTTCCTTGATTCCTTCTTAAGTGACAGATTGAGAAACTGAAATAACTACCTATGTACCGACCTAGGTACATAGGGTGATCTACATATTTCCCCGTCGGTATGGCATCAAAAATTGAATCTTCGCTCAAGCTGGTGCAAAGCAGAGCTCCGCCTTGATCGGCCTGCCAAAACCTTGGATTGACTCTGACCATGTTGAGGACTTGGTTTAAGGCTAACCTTCTTTGAGGGAAAAAAGAAACGAGCAAGGATCACTAACTTAGTCTGATGAAAATGAGATTGTGATGTTGGTGCTGATCGATAGTTAGGCCTACAGAGTACATACTACTTTTTGTTATTGTTGCTGATCGCGGCTTAGTCAGATCAGTACGGCTGATCGGGCCCTGGTGTGTTGTTTCCGTTCACGCCGCCGCGCTGTAAGCTCCGACTCTGTTGTTCATGATCTCCTCCATTTTCATTGCTGACCTGTTCCTCTCTTTCGTCTGGACAATCGCATGGCAGCTTCATAATGACCCGCCTCTAACCCTGTCCTCTTCCCTATCGCTGTTCTCAACCTCCTCCTCCATTGCACCCACGACTCTTCCAGTGTACTCCGCGTTCACCTGCGACTGCCGATCACAACACGACACCCTCATTCCCCAAAACCCTTGTTTGTCCACCAGTTTCTGCGTCGGCGCTGGGAGTCGATGGCACCGTAGCCTCAAGCAGAGCCGTGGACCTGGTCGCCGCCGCAGCCACCATGAGGAGAACCGCTAGTGGGCGCCGTTGAGACTGGGACGACCATAACAGCGTGACGTGCGTTCTGGCGTTCCTGCTTGCCGCTATGGAGCATATCTCCACTGTAAGTGCGCTCCTTCCTTCTAGCGCTCCTTCCTTCTGGATGCGATCCTGCCTCTCTCCATTTGCGCCTTCCTCTTCTTGCCTGCTCCTCCAACGCGCGCCCAATTCTGGCAACCGCCCTCCTTCCTCCAGAGCACTACTTGCTGACATAAGGCTTGCTGCAGTTGTGTGCCCTCAGCACTGTCGGTATTGCCGCATCGGGCTTTGCTCTGGCCCGGCCAGACAATCCCTCGCGCTCTGCGACCGCCGCGGCTCGCCGAAGCACCACCTCCCATGGTCTCCCGCCCCTGTCCATCAGCTCATCCCGCTTCGGAGACACCCGCTCAGACCTGCCCACCCCAACATCGGCCGTGGCGTCCAGTTCCCAGAGCACAGGCCTGTCTCACTCCGGGATTGCAGAGCGGCGCAGGGACCGGCGTCGACGCCGGGCATACACCAATCCATCCAACCGGCTGTCAGACTTGTCCCACCAGGAGAGTGCTCTGACCAGTGGCCGTCCGTCCTCCTCGTGGCGGCGGCGGCTCTCATTGATTTCGTCGTCGCACGACCGACCACCCTCTCGCGCCCGGCCGACGTCGGCGCATGGTACGTTTCCACCCGCGGAGACTGCCCTCAAGTCCCCGAACAAGCTGGTAAAGCGGGCGACTTCGCAGCATGGTAACGTGTCTTTTGAAGGCAATCGGCCCCGAACCATGTCAACTTTCAGCCTTCGCCGCCCGGCCACGAGCCATCAGCGAGACGCCGAATTGGAGCAGCGAGTCGCTGCGGACAGGGACAAGCGCTGGGATATGCCATTGAGCGCGCGCCTGCCAGATACCGATGCTAAGGACACGGTCTGGCAGCCTTACTTTCGTTCCCGGCACAACTCGGAGACGAGGCATACTATCCGGCCGCCGGACCCGTTCTTGTCCCGGCATCCGGTTGACTATCCTACCTTGATGCTCTCTACCTCGATCAATTCCCCAGTTGACACACCTCTTTACACGCCGTCTTCCCTTCCGTCAGAATTCCCCCGAACGTTCCCTTCACATGACGCCAATCCTGAGCAGGCACAAGACTTACCGTCAACTGACAACCCCCCTTCACCTCGCTCTCCTTCGCACCGGGAAGATACCGGCCTAGACCCGCAGGTGGAACCTCTCAGGCCCAGAGACGTAGATCGCCCCTTGGAGAGCATGCGAACCCAGGACAGGCGGCACGCATCAAATCCATTGCCGCCGTCCTCGCCAATGTATCCTCCTCGGCTTCGGAGAAAGAGAAATTTCAGCGACTCTACCGCATTGCGTCGGCCTCTGACCGCACCCAATGGCGAGCTGGTCGAATTGCTGTCGCAGCCTCAGGAATCAGGTCCGAATGGCCTAAGCCCGTGGATCTCGGGGCACGGACGGACTGCTTCGGTAAATCCGAACACCAGTCAACAGTCGTCCAATGCCACACCGCCATCGGTCATTCGCTATGCGCGAGTCAAACGACCTTCGGTGACGACGTCGGATCGGGCCTCGACCGCGATTGGATCAGATGACACGCGCATTTTCACGTCAGGAGACGAAGATGACAAGAGCGACTCGGTCTTTGACTCGTTTCGTACGCGTATCAGTTCCAGCAGCATTCCAAAACACCGCGGTCCTAAAATCGAGACCATATTCCACGATTTCTTGGACGACGACGATAATTTGGACAATGATCATGCCATAGACAGCATCGGATCGGATCAAGATTGGTCGGCCACGCAGGCAACATCGCGGTCGTCGACGTCGAGCAGTGACTTTTTCAACGACTCCTGCAATGCCCAAGGCGACCATTTCTCCGCGAAACAATCGGATGCAGCATCGACACCGTCCCCTCAGCGCGTCAGTAAAGACACTTCTCAGGAGGAACCACTCCCGAGCCCAACCCTGTCCGGGTTCGAGGTCGAACAGAACAATTTTGGCGGTCGTAAAACGTCGGGGACAGCTGCGGCAAGTGAACAGAATCTGGCCCGCAAGACATCGAATCTTGGGACCAAACCAAGCGTGTTTGACTGGTCTGAGCAGCCTTGGGCAGAACGAGATCATCCGGACACGCAACATCGGCCAAGCACTGTTGACGGGAAGCAAGCCATGGGATTCCGAAGTAACCGGGTAGCCCTCCGGAAACCGCCATCGTCTGTTCATTTGCGTAGTCAGAGTGTTCCTGTTTCGCGAGAGCTTGCACCCATGACAGGCGGTAGGCGTGGGTTTGGCACCTGGGGTTTGGGACATAAAGGCGCCACGGAGGACTGGGACGGAGACTTTGAATTTGGCGATTCCGATAGCAATTCCGAGTCTGGAGGGGGTACTGGCGAGAAATCGGCAAACACGCGCACGGTCAAGGTGCCGCAGGCAATAATGGAACGACAGGCGAGCGTGCATGGGCAGTACGGGCAAGTGCAGGAGCTGACACTGCTGGTGGAGGAACTCCGGCGGCTCCGTTTGCAAGGGAACAAACTACAGGTGGTGCATGGCCCTTCATACGAGCTTTGGAAGGAGGCGGAGGGGATTGTGAACCTGGCGACGTTTGACGAGGACGAGAACAACTTGTCTCCGCTCTCGCCATCGTCTCGAAGCAGCTTGGAGGATTATTTTGAAACAACCCCGTCGCCACCACACAAGAACCGAAAGCGTGCGGATAGTGAGGTGCGGCGACCGCCTCTCTCGGTGTGGGCGAATCCAGGACAAACACCCCCTCCTGGTCGTCGGGAACGCCGGGATTCGTCTGCGAAAGCCAAATCGGTGCTGGAGACGATTTATCAGCAGCGCGAATCCACGAACGGGTACTCGCCGTCGCAGCAGAAGGTGGCGTTTGACACCCAGTCCCTGCGGGATCTCGTTGTCCGCGCCGGGGTTGTAACGCGAGCATTGAAAGAGGTCATTCGACGAGCAGAGGACGTCAATGTGGCTGACGACTCTCCGAATTCTTCTCCTCCGCCGGCACACAGGGATCCTCCGTTTCGTCGAATCTTTGACCAGACTCCGGAACCATGACATGACTCTGAATGAAGGTCTGGATCGGATATGATGATGACACGTCGGCAAACTCCCTCGTTTTCTTTCTCACTTCCTTTCGTTCGATATCCATTCCTTTGCGTGCACTCTGATGTTTTGGGCCATGGCATAGACGGGATCAAAAGCTGTCACTTCCTTCGCAGGAGGTTTGATCTTTCTGTTCGAGCGACGCTCGTTGTCAAAGAGTTAAAGACTCTTTTACAACCCCTGGGTTTCCTCCATTTTTTCCTGTTTCTGTCGTCTACTTGTTTTCACGGGCGAATGCTTTTTTTGTCTGGCCAGGGCGTATGATGATTCTTGATTGATGGATGGGCTGGAATGGGATGGGATGGGACCAATGTTACGAGTATTACTATTGACATTCCATTACTGATGGTTATTGAAGCTACGTGTATCAAATCGTGGCATTAATGATACGACATGCAAAAGAGGAATCATCGCTCGATGGACCCGAACGGCTACGGTACATGTACACCGAAGAATGGACAATCAACGCCAGAACCAAACCCTGACCCCATTCAATCATCACATAGAACACCGCCATTGCAAAAGGAAAAAAAAGGACACCCTCTCTCAACAAGTCAAAGAAAGAGAGAGAGAGAGACAGAGATCATCGACCCAGCGGAACATCATGTCGATGCAAATCCTTGGACCACTCCGGAAGAATCCGATCCCGTTCGTAGAGAAAGCCGCAATTATGGCAGAGTGTCTACAACGAAAAAAAAAACGCGCGGTTAGCATTGTCGTTCGTCTTGTCAATTGAGGAGATTTTGTGGGGAAAGGGAAGGTTTTGACCAACCTTTGGTCCAGCAGGACCATCCCGGACATTCCACACGGCTGAGCCCCAGACCTGACAGTTTGAACAGCGCCAGGATTGGCGTTCCCTATTGTTTTTTTTAGTGTTAATGTAGACAAGAGGGAAAAGGAAGTAATGGAACGTACCAGTCGGTAAGCTGCCCGCCGCCACCGCCGTAGCCCGAGGTATCCGGTGTTCCCCGAGCACCCGGCGTTGCGGCGGACGGGCTGAGACTACGAAGGCGGCGCTTTCGGCGGGTTGTGCGGCCGGCGGCGTGATGGTGGTAATCATCGTCCTGCTGCTGTTGCTGCTGGGCCAAGCCGGCGGTCGACGAGAAGCGGGCGGTTTCGCGGCGAAGGCGACGGATTTGCCGCTCGCGGTCTCCCTCGCGCTTCTCGATTTCTTCCTTGGATAGGGTTTCGACCTTGGGTTCCCACTCGTCGGCGAGGGTGTCCGGGTCGTATCGCCAGCCGGCCTCGGCGCCGTTGGCGGCCATGTTGTCGATTTCGGGCCCGTAAGATGACGTGTATGCGCCGCTGGTTACCACCATCGCGCCGCTCTCGCACACCTCCTTTTTCAGCTTCAGCACCGCCTCGTAGATCCCGTGCGCAATTGCGCCCGCCCATTCCCCCGGAAGGCCCAGGTCCGCACATGTCACCCGCGCAAACTCCTCCGCCACCCCCGGCGGATGCAGCAGCGACCACTCGAACTTGTCCGTGTACAGTTTGTTCTGGAGGTTGATGTTGAGGTTGATGATGCACCGGTACGTGTCGTCCGGGTTCAGCGTGGGGTCGTCTCCCTCATCATCTACCACGAGCGACGCGTTGGCCACCGTCGTCGCTCCTTGTTGCGGACCTGTCGAGCTTTCTGGCGTCGCGACGGCCGTGGTCGTGGCCGTGGATGTGACCGCCGCCGCCGCTGCTGCTGGAGTTGTCGAGACGGCCCTCGATGTCCTCCCGCCGGTTCCCGCTGCTGATCCCGTTGTAGCTGTTGGACCCGGTTGCTTCCCGTGCGAGCTCTGGAAGAGATCGTGCAGCGCCACGCCCGCATACTCCTCCAACTGCTGGCGGATCTGCGTGCTGATGGCCTGCGCCGTCGCCTGCGCGTTCGGTAGGTCCAGGTCCCGCACGAACGTCGTCGCAAACTCCTCTGGCGTCGACAGCGCCTCGTGCAGGTTCCACAAAAACGTGTCTTTGATGCGATACGCCGGGACCGGGTCCGGCTTCCGGTACGCCGGGAGCGTCGCGTTCACTCCCGGATCCGTTGCCATCCGGGGCAGCGGGAACGGCTCCGCCGGTTGGTGCGCGGGGACCTCCAGGTCAATCCGGATGGGAATGAGCGTCAGCGGCAATTGCGACTGGATGTACAGCTGTTCGGCACAGCTGGCCGCAGAGCAGGACAGCAAATCAGTACCCCTGGTTCGATCCTGGGGGGACGGGCGAAAAAGGTGTTCCCCCCAGACAAACATCATACTTACAGTGGTCTGACCAATCGCTTCACCATCCAGTCTCGAAATATCCCCTGCACCTCCACCGGCCTGTCGGTTTCCTTGCCCACTTTTTCTGAGAGCGGTACTCTGTCGGCCGCCGAGTCCTCTCTTCGACTTCGCAGCCCCGTTGGGCGGCGGGGGCCCTCGCTGTCGTCAAAATCGTCATCGTCAAACCCATCCTCGGCGTAATTGATCGCTGTCGTCCCGCGTTTTGTTGTCCGTGTTGCCCCCGGTTGCGTCGGCGGGATGACGGGAGTGAGGAGCGCGTTGGAGTAATGGCGCAGCCGGGGTGGGTAGGACGTGATGTAGCCCCGGACGGGAGACATCTTCCCCTCCTGCTTTTTCCGTCGTTCCTCCTGCATGTGTCGAGAGTCGCGGGGAATGTCAACGCATCGCTAGCTGGGTCGTACACCCGCCGTTCATCAGCAGCTTCGAGCTAGTAAGCTTTGAAGCCCTGGTGCTGAGATCTGGGCAAACGAAGGTCGCCGGCCGCAGAACAAACCCCCCACCTGGGCCTCAGTCGTGCGTTCGTACTTCTGAATAGTCCGTCTGATTGTAAAACTCCAAACTCCAACACAAACAACGATTTCCAGAGAAAAATGCGCTCAGAATTGACGTGATCACGGTTTTTGTCGCGTCTTTTTGCTCTGGCTCGGCGTGTGCCTATCCCTAGTTTGGCAAGTCACGTGAAAATAGTGGTGCATGCTCTGACCAATCAGCAATAATGCGGATAAGTCTCCGGCTGCGATTATGTAATGATCTCATTCTCAAGGTCATGTTCTTGACAAGTTCCCTGTCGCCAACGCATTGCTCAAAACATGAATGTAACTGTACTAGGTATATCGGTAGCCAAAATAAATACACTGACAGTGAGCATTTCCAAAGCGGACAAATAGTAATGACGCCATTCTTGCCCTGAAAGACAATGCGACCACAAGAGAAAAGGAAAAAAAAAAAAAAAAAAGACGAAGTCACGCTGAATGCTTGGGATATCCTGCAAGAACCAACGGATGAATCAATGCGTGACGGGGTCCAAAGCAATGCACCCAGTGCAGAACTATCGTAGCCCAATGACGCTCTAGGAACGCATCAGTAAAAGCAGTTCACTCGGGTATTGGAAATAGGATATGCATACCATTTCCAGTGTCCATACTCTCCGAATCCATACCTTGAGTTTGCCCTCAACTCCGGGCACGTTCTCCAGCTCGACGCCCTCCCACCAACATCGCCGAGCCGGCTTTCGCCAAAAGAGCAGCAATTTCTGCGCCATGCCCACGGATGCATTGTTGGAGAGGTCGCCCCTGATGTCTGTCCGGAGCTTGGCTAGGGCCAGGCTGCAAATGACAGCCTTGTTGGGCTCGGGTGCCCGGTGGCCCCATCTATCATCATGGTTGAAGCCACTGGAAGTCAAAAAGTTTAGCTGTTCTGTCAGTCAAGTCCTGCTGCACGAGGACTTACCCCGCGGTAAGCATCTCGATCAGATGCTGCTCCGTGCTGCCGGGCTCGTTACTTTTCCGCAAGCCCGAAAAGATTCCATCCTGCCCAAGGAGGATCTGGCCCGCCGCACGCTTGACTTTGATCATCTCAGCTTGGTCAATGTCAGGTCGCGGCGGGATTACGTAAAAGTCCAGGTCCTCCCGAAGTACGATGATGCCAGCGCGGTCTTGCAGCATGTCCCGCGTCGAGTTCTGGGATGAGTCGGCGGCATCTAGCTCCGGAGAGCCTGATGGCGACGGTGACGCTGACGGGATCGACTGCGCGACGACGCGGAAGAAGTCAAGCATGTACTGCAGCGAATTGGGGTCATACTACGAGGGTTAGCACTAAACTTATTCAATAGACCGATCCGATCGACTCACGTCTACCGAGTAAACTTCACCCTCGTGGAAGCCACCCATGTGCCCGTCTGGCAGCAAGCCATTCGGGAAGAGCGAGAGCAGCACAAACTCGGGTAACGTGAGGAGCTCATCGCGAGACAAGGTAAACCGAGTACCTCTGCGCGCATTCAGCCTGCATCCAGATATTCATTCCCCGACCCCGTGGCCCAACTCACCTCAGGTCAAGCGTGATATGCGACTCGCCATTCACATCTACAGACCCGCCCAGTAAGCATACACGGCTTGTAGAAATGGAGGACTGGGCAACATACCTCCCAATGTGTTGAGCGGCGCGCCGGCCTGCTGCACCTGGGTGATGATGCTGGCGGCACCCCCGGCGGCAGCCATGACGTAGGTGAATGCTTCTATCGGACTCGACCCTTCAGTGTACGGCGGCGGGGGCTCTCGATCGTCTGCAGATTTGCCTGACGATTCGCCCTTGCAATCACTGTCAAGCGCGGCCTTGGTATCCGCAACGACCGGGGGGGTGGGGAGCTGCTCCGAATCGTCGTCGTCGACAGCAGCAGTGGTTTTAGTCACCGCCGCCTTGAAACGGTTGGCAGGGGGTTCCGGAGCGGAGGACTCGTAGATGGACGAGAATGGCGGCGGGCCGGGAGAAGAAGCGCGGGACGAGGAAGAGGCGGAGGCGGAGGCGGAGGCGGGAGCGGAGACGGCGGCGGCAGCAACCTCGAAGAAGGGAGGCTGGGGTGGCGGAAGGTCGTAGGAACAGGAGTCCTCCGCGTCAGGAGCAAGGGGCGCCGTGGGAGGCGTGCCCACACGATAGGTCGGAGGCGTCGTCACGGCGGTGATTTAGGCTAATGATGGGATCATGAGTTTGGGGAACTGGGGTGTGGTTTGCGCGCGTGAAGTTGGGACGAGTTGGGGTTCGGTCTTGCTTTCGAGAATACTCTCTCCGTGGCCAGTTTGATTCGGACTGATCAAAGCGGAGCGACAGCCACGAGGCAGAGGATGCACTGAATCAGGGCGTGCGGCCGGAGATGAGGTCGATGTGGTCGGGCATCTGGACCAGCTGGTTGATGGTACTCGGGGCGTTGGCGTGTGACAGTATAATTACGATCTCGATAACCTGGGTAAATATCAGTTATACTATTTGCACACCCCTGCAGCCGATCAGGTCACTCTAGTACTATGAAAGAGATTTAGACCACCTCATGAGCATGCATTCAATTCTTTCATTGTGATTGTCAAGATCCTACCCTAATCACTCCCCAGGTCTCCAATTCCAACGCCATGAAATGCATACCCCGGCTTCCCATCTCTGAAATCATCTTCAATTATCACATCATTCTCGGCATCTTCCTCTGTTCGCCCCGCTGATCCAATGGCTCCTAGCACTCATTATCAGCGGAGTCCATCCCAGAAAATGACTCTCTGCTTACCGAACTAGCTCTCTTCTGCCGTCCAAGCGGTACCTCCCTCGACATCTGCTTCTTCTCATCGGAGGGGGGAGTTCGCACCCGCGGCGCCGCGCAGACGACATTACCGGATCCTCGGACTCGAATGCCCGCATCCACGTCCAAGTGCACCATGCGCGCGAGATTTTCCGCCGCGTGGGCTTTATTATTATTATCAGTAAGTTGTGGCAGCGCATCCCGCAGCGCGTCAGTGATGAGCCCCGCGAAGAACCCGTAGCGTGTCCGCTGGAAGGCATGGAGGTGGTTGAGCGCCTGCGCTGCGGACGTATGACTGTTTTGATTTTCATTGTTGTTTTCCTCACCCGCATTCTGCGAGGAAGTCTTGCTGCCACTGCGGCTGCTGTTGTCGGCGACGTTGACCGGTGGAATGGTGATGACATTCCGGTCGCCGATGATGCTGATTGAGGCGTCGATCTGGATGGTGATTGCGGCGTTTGTGTTGGGCGAGTCATCGCCACCGCAGTAGTCATCATCGTCGTCGACGGAGATACTGGCGTTGGCATTCTGTGCGCTTTGAATGAAGGGCGGCCGTGCGGCTGTTGTCGTCGTGGCCCTCGTTGGTGCCGCGACGTACAACGGCCGCTCGGACCCGGACCTGGTACGTTGGCGCTGAAGCTCCTGGAGGAGTAGAAGGAGCTTTTGATCGGGATGGGACAGGGGATCGGATGGTGGAAGCATCTCTGACGTCTAATACAAAAGCACCCACTCGTCACACAGATGTATACAGTAATGCTGGCACGGGTGAGCAAAGCAACAGCGACAGCATGCAGAAACTGCGGAAGCAGCGATATTTGGATGTTCTTAAATAGTACCAACATGCCCAGTCGACAATGATTCTACTTTATTATCACTCACTACATTCCCTCAACAGAGCATAACGACGCTGGCAAGCCGACCATTTTTGCCTTCTTTCATTGATTGAATCAGCCATCAATCTCAATAAGGCCAACGTTCCCGCTGCGCATTATGTGCAACACCAACCGCAATGCGAGCCGTGCACATGCAATCCCTGCAGCGAACAGATTTACCCTCCGGACACTTCCCCCATTGTCAGCTTGGACATGAATGGCTGCATCCGGAAAAGCGCCTGCGGAGACAATAGGTAGCACAGGGCTGAATGGGCGATTGATTTCCACTGGCGGGCATCAATAGGCCTGCATGAATAGGGTTGAAGTAGAGTCACGTGAACATATGGACATGCGCTGACTTTCTGATTCGACGGTGCTGGCTGGCAGGCCTGGTTTCATCATGCGAGATGTTCAATAAATGGCCTATTGAGAACCCCCAGTATATATATCAATGGCCTATTGCATCTATGAGGTTATCAATCTGGACTGGAAACCGCGCCGCCGTCACCACTCACCCTCCAGTCAATCATGATAGCGTCCCGGGTACCCCCGTCCACCAGGATGCAGCGGCTGCGGAGTCTACCGTAGTCAGCTGAACCGTCTATCGAACACTACGGCCATCTGACAGGTACAAAGAAAAAGAACTTGTTCACCCGTAGAGTTTCTACTGGGGACTGACTTCACGGAACTCATCGCCCTCGAGCTGCACCTCTCGGTCGCGGATCCGGCGCATCAGAGCAAAAAACTGGCTCTCCTTGAACTTTTGGCTCTGGTCGTGGCTGACCCTGTCGAGGATTCGCCCCGCAGTGCGCGCGAGTTCGTCCGGGTCATCCCGCCGAGGCTGGCCGTCTTCGGTCTTGTCGTCAATCAGGTCAGAGCCGATGCGAATTCGCTCCGCCGTTGACGGTCGTCTTTGCGTGGTATCTGTGCCGTGATCTTGAATTTCTGCCGCCTGCTCTTCTGATTCGCTTTGAGAACGTTGTTGTACTTCCAGTTGCCGCTTCATCTCCTGCTCGGCTTGATTGAAAGCCGCTTCGAATGCCGACTCGTCGAAGGCCTCTTGCTTCGTCTGAGGCTCGTTTTGGATGACGTTCTGCCCAGTCGGTACCATTCCCAATGGTGTCTGGTAGCTGAATGGAGATGATGGAAAGGCTCGATGGACTTGCTCATATCGTTGGTGTGCTTGTTGTTGTTGTTGTTGTTGCGAAACCATTTTCTCCTGTTGAATAAACTCACTCTGCCAGCCTTGATTTGCTGCTGGCTGAAATTGTTGCTGCGGCATAGGTGCCGGCCCGGATATTTGTAGTTTCTGAAAGTCGGCCGCCCAGTCCGCGGCGTTGGCGGAGAACGCTTGTTGAGGAGCATGACTGGGAGGAGCGAAGGGACCGGGTTGTTGGAATTGGGGATTGGGATGATTCGTAAAACCCTGTTCGAATGCTTCGAATTCCGCATCCAAGGCGCCTGCATTGGGATTTTGTGATCGGAAGCCCTAAGTACTGTCAGTATGAATCCGTCTTGATCAGCGGCCAAAACAAACTTGAGCGGGAGATTGACGGTTCACCAGCCGGTCCTGCTGAAGCGTCCGATCAGCAGAGGTGTGCTTTTGGAGGTTTTGGAGCGGATTTGACGGGCCGCAGACAGCGTCGGCCATGATGACAGTCTTCCGGATGGTGGTGGCGAGGGACTAGACGGTTGACACCAGGCTCGGATATGTATCGGTCGAAAGAATCATATAGTATACAACGAGACAAACTCACAGATGAACGGATGAGATTGTGGCGGAAGATGAAGATCTAGAGCGATTCAAGAGTACAATGTCTTGGGTATTAGTATCGAACCGAGGTCAGTACAACTCTCCGCGGGGAATCGATAAGATAATCAATGTGAATGTTGCCTGAGGTTTCAGGCAGACAAGTTTCCTAAAAAGTAGGTACTCCGTACACGGTCTTGGCATCCATAGGTAGGTGCTTTTGGGTGAGCTGTCCTAAGTCTAGACAACCGCAGCACTCGCAGCAACGACTCTCAAGCGGAGGAAACAATTGGAGAGTCGTGTGAGTGTTTTGACACCGGACTAAGGTCTTTTTTAGAGTCGCAATCATGGTTAGTTTGTCGTTCCTTCTCTGCAAACACCGCTGACCATTCTACCAGGCGCAAGTCATCTCCAACTCCGGCCATGATGACATGATCGTAGGTCGATCAGAATCTTCCGGGGGACACTCGCTAAGAATGTACTATTCAGCACGATGCGAGCCTGGATTACTACGGCCGACGGCTCGCGACCTGTTCCTCCGACAAGACGATCAAGATCTTCGAGATTGAAGGGGAAACGCATCGACTGGTCGAGACATTAAAGGGGTATAACACCACTTGACAGGCAGATGAGGATTGCGATAGCGGGGAGTGAATTCGTAGCTGATATGGCTCTGCAGTCATGAAGGGGCAGTATGGTGTGTGGCATGGGTATGGCCGGTTGATGGCGGGATTTTTTCTTCTCTCTCAACTCGGCTAATCTCTGGCAATGTTTAGGCACACCCCAAATTCGGCACGATCCTCGCATCCTCGTCCTACGACGGCAAAGTTCTAATCTGGCGGGAGCAATCGTCCGGTGCGCCGACTGTCTCGGGCAGCTCGTGGAGTAAAGTCTTTGACTTTTCGCTGCACACCGCGTCCGTCAACATGGTGTCGTGGGCGCCGCACGAGAGCGGCTGCCTACTCGCCTGCGCCTCGTCGGACGGCAACGTCAGCGTGCTCGAGTTCCGCGATAACAGCTGGACGCATCAGCTCTTCCACGCGCACGGCATGGGCGTCAACGCCGTCAGCTGGGCTCCCGCCGCCGCACCGGGCAGTCTTGTCAGCGCGACGCCGGGGCAAGGGCAGCAGCGGAAGTTTGTCACGGGAGGGAGTGACAATCTGGTCAAGATCTGGGAATTCAGGTATTGCCTCACCCAACCCCCTGAAACTACTACCGAAGATATCGGCTGAAAAAATAGGGATACAGCCAAGAATCCAAAACCTACAACCCCGTGCAAACCCTCGAGGGCCACACGGACTGGGTCCGCGACGTGGCGTGGTCGCCCAGCATCCTGTCCAAGTCGTACATCGCGTCCGCGTCGCAGGACAAGACGGTGCGCATTTGGACGTCGGACGCCGCCACACCGGGCCAGTGGAACAGCACGGTGCTCGAGTTCGATGCCGTCGTCTGGCGCGTCAGCTGGAGTCTGAGCGGGAATATCCTGGCCGTGAGCGGCGCCGATAACAAGGTCACGCTGTGGAAGGAGAACCTCAAGGGGCAGTGGGAGAAGGTCAAGGATATCGAAGAATGAACGACTGTGTATGATTTGTTCTTTTTTCTCATTCTCCTAATACAAATCTTCTCTACACGTTCAAGGAAATTAGAAAATATAAATGAAATCGATTCAGACCATTAACTACGACTATCCAAAAAGCAAATGTCACCTGTTCTCCCGCTCTCGCCTCCGCCGCAGGCTCTCCTCCACGCCCCATCCATCACTCAGCAACCCCTTGACTTCCTCCAGGCCCATCCCGCTCATCTCCGGATAGATGAAATAGATGCACACCCAGCCAACCGCACAGACCGCCGCGTACGAGACAAACGTCCACCCGGGCGACAACAGCTCCATCATCGGCAGGAACGTCAGTCCAACGATGAAGTTGGACCCCCAGTTGGTCGCCGTTGCAAACGCAGAGCCCAGCGAGCGGACCGACAGCGGGAACAACTCCGACTGCTGCCACGGCACGTTGCCGAGACCCGTTGCGTACGCGGCCACGTAGAGCGTCATCGAGATGAGGATGACGATGGGCATTGACGAGTCGGCGGCGGCGTTGTCGTTGTCATCGCCGCCGCCGCCGCCGTTATCATCGGCACGACGGCCGATCTGGGGCGTGCCCGAGGGGATCTTCTCCAGACGGAAGAATGCCAGCGCGCAGCACATCAGCGCAACGACCATGAACGGGACCGAGTACAGCAAGATCCGGCGGCGGCCGATGCGGTCAATCACGGAGAACGCAAGCAGTGTGAAACAGAAATTTGTCACGGCGACAGTCAGCGAGGTCAGCGTTGGCGATGAAAAGTGCAGTGATGCGAAGATGGTCGCCGAAAAGTACATCAGGCTGTTGAACCCGCAGAGCTGCTGCAGACCTTGCAGCATCATGGCGATGATCAGCGCCCGCCGATTGCCGCCCACCCGCAGGAGCTCGGACAGCGTGTGCCACGAGCGCTGGTACCACGTCTCGTCCAATTTGGTGCCCATCTCCTCGCTTTCCTCCGCCACCTCGCGCTCGATATCCCGCAGCACCATCTTGGCGCGCTGTTCCGCGCGGCGGTTGCCACCAAAAATTCGAACCAAGACGGCCTTGGCTTCATCCGCACGGTCTGCCCGGACCAGCCAGCGCGCTGACTCGGGCAGGAAGAGGAGGATGCCCAGCTGGAACACCGTGGGCACCGTTCCCAGCCCGACCATCCATCTCCATCCTCCCGGCATGGTCGAGAACAGCCAGCCAATCACGTAGGCAACGACTTGGCCGCCGGTGATGAACAGACTGAGGATGGTGACCAGCCTTCCTCGGATCTCAGAGGGGGCCAGTTCCGAGATGTATCTGGTGTTGTCAGCAGGTTGTTCAGCCTTAGAATGACTCGGAGAGAACCACGGAACACGTACAAAGGAGAAACCATGCTGGCCGCACCCACCGCCAGACCAACGGCACTCCGGCCGGCGATCATGCCGGCGACGGTGGAGGTGTAGGCCATCAGCAAGGAGCCAAAGGCGAACAGGCCGTCTGCGACGAGGATCACATGTTTGCGTCCGGCGCGATCAGCGAGAACGCCGGCCAGAGGGCTCGCAACGAGTGCAAACAAACTGGTGCACGAGGTGATCAGGCTCTTGTCCAAAGTGGTCAGAGGGCGGTTGGAGAGGTCGGAGCCGATGGAAACGAGGGTCGCAGAGATGACGCCGGTGCTTTTGGTACAGTTCCTCAGGGTCAGCAAAGGAGAAGCACTCACAGTATAATATCCAGTTGGTTCTGCTCACTCGTATCCAAAAAGCAGACCGCTGAGACCGGCGGTGAAGGTCAGCGACCAGACGAACAGGGAGCCATGGGAGGGCTCGGGGGATTCGACTTCCTCCTGGAACTCGGCAGACTCTCTGAGAAGGGGGGCCTCGACGGCAGCACGGTCGTCAGACGCGTGAGCCATGGCGTGGGAGCTGGTGTTGAGAATGAGCCACGGCCATGGACAAGGATTAAGAATATGGATGGCTGACTCTTAGCCAAACTGGGTAATCATGAAGCTGGAAATCCGGGGAAGCAGAGCCGGCTTACTTAATGGTCTCACGGGATTTGGTGGATAATGACCTTACCTTTTTCGGAAATCTCCCAATCTAGTAACTCCGGCTAGGTTTGTACTTTTGGGGATTACTTTTTATTTCTTTCTTGAGTCGCTTCAGGGACAGAATCGATTGGGAGCTCAATGGAGATTGGGCATTGGTGATGGATTGATTGAATTGTCAGGCAGATTCGCGCGGACAACGACGAGCCTTGGTAATATTTAGAAGGGCAGTTACTCCGTACTGACCGATTGAACCGTGCCGGCGGCGATATCTCCCCAATGCCTGCAATCGACCATGCCCAAGTCCAGCCCCATTCTACGGGCTAGACGACAGCGCGTCCATGTGCTGCGCATTCTGATCGTGGCGCTCTTCGTGTTGCTCATCGATTACACACGTGTCCACCATGAGCTCTCCCATCCCGGATCATCGCGCAGCGAACCCTCAACGACAGCGAAGACAAACACCGACCGCATCTTCATAGCCAGCACCCACTGGAACAACGCCGCCATTCTGCGCTCTCACTGGAATGCCGCGATCCTCAACCTCACGAGGGCACTGGGCCCCGAGCGCGTCTTCGTCTCCGTCTACGAGAGTGGCAGCTGGGATGACAGCAAGGCGGCGCTGCGGGAGCTCGACGCGGAGCTGGAGCAGCGGGGAATCCCGCGCCGGATCGTGCTGGACAAGACCACGCACGAGGATGAGATCTCCCGACCCCCGGCAGGTACGGGGGAAGGGTGGGTCGACACACCACGAGGGAGGCGAGAGCTACGTCGGATTCCGTTTTTATCGAGGCAGCGGAATCTAAGTCTCCAGCCGCTGGAACGGTTGGAGCAGCGGTTTGATCGGATATTGTTTCTAAATGATGTGGTGTTTACTGTATGAGCAGTGTAGAGTCTCCTAAAATCTCAAGTAAAAGTTCTTGTCGCCGGAGGCTAACACCGCAAACCAAACAAAAACAGAATGAGGACTTTTTTGAACTCTTCGCAACAAACAATGGCGAATATGCGGCCGCATGCGCGCTCGACTTTGCGCACCCGCCGTTGTTCTACGATACCTTTGCCCTGCGCGACAGTGAAGGCCACGAGGCGGTGATGCAGACATGGCCATATTTTCGTGGACGGCAGTCACGAGAGGCGCTGCAGCGCGGGGAGGACGTTCCCGTGGCGAGCTGCTGGAACGGGATGGGTCAGTGAACTGTCTCCTACATCTCCTCCTCCCCCAGCTTGAGATGCAATGGACTAACCCCAGCAGTGATCATGGATGCCGCGCCATTCTACGACGAAGCGCACCCGCTGCGCTTCCGCGGCATTGCCGACAGTCTCGCGACGCGACACGTCGAAGGGTCAGAGTGCTGCCTGATCCATGCGGACAATCCAGTCAGCGCGCAGAAGGGCGTCTGGCTGAACCCGCGGGTGCGCGTGGGCTACAGCGGGAAGGCCTACGAGGCGGTACAAAACCAGCAGCGAGAAGGATCATACTCCCGCGTCTGGGAGAACCGTCTCCGACGATGGTTCACGACGGACCGGATCAAGGTCTGGCGCGTCATGCAGCGGGTGCGCGCATGGGAGGCCGAGGACCCGACAGGGTCGCGCGGGGAGAATGGGGAGTTCTGCCTGATCAATGAAATGCAAGTCATCGTTGCGAATGGATGGGCGCATGTTTGAACCATTTCGCCCGGTACTATCTATCTACTACCATCTACCGCAATCAGTCATTGGGGACAAAATGTACTTTCAAACTAATATATACTATATATATAAACCGTCGAGTGATTTACAGCGGTTGCCGAACAGCAGACTTGAACTACAATATTACATCCACATAAGCACAACATTCCATAGGTACCCAAAAAAAATCAAGAAAGAGAAAACTCACCGGCACAATCGTCGTCGCATCCAAATCCCACACCCCTTCCTTCGCATACACATCCTGCGACAACAGGTTGCGCACCTCCTCAATACTCTCCGCCTGGTAAATCGCCATGCTGCCCTTGAACGCCGGCGTCTCGCCCTCCACCGGGTGCCGGTCATTGAACATTGCGCCTAACCCAGAAACCCTCCATCAGAATCCAAATTGTACCCAGACCAATTGAAGACCCTTTTTTTTTTTTTTTGGGGTTAAAATGAAACCCACCGCCAGCAACAATTGTTCCATTCTCAATCAACGGCTTCAGGTTCGCCAGATGAGTTCTACAACCCTATGCTTAGTACCTAGCACGCCTACTACTTTGAGAGAAAAAGAGAGAGGGTAGTACATACGGACGAATCTCCAATCTCTTCTGCAGCGCGCCAGGCTTGTCCGGCACAATGCAGAGAAACTCCTTCTTCTGAGACATGATTGCTGACGATAGAAAGGTTCGTCGAGGGAGAGAGGAGAAAGAGGAGAAATGCAGGAATGAAGTCGACCAAGTGGGATTTAGAGGACGAGATCGGATCAAGTTCAGAGACATATATATAAATTGTCCTGGGGAACACGGTACAGACTCTGCCTCTATCCGTGTGTCGGCTATTTATACTCGGTTCTCATCGGATGTCAAATCTAGGGCGTGAATTTCTAATACCCGGATGGAGAATAATTATGGTTCCTGGCCGGAGTTTGTCCGGTCTCGTGGGATGGATTTGCATTGCGGGGTTCGCATCGTGCCGATAACTGACTGGACCAGGAAGTAAAGAATCATCAAGATTATATACAAGAAACACATTCATGAACTAGTAGTGGATCTATATCACGACAATGCCGACATACACACGCATCATCATCAACCCGGCGCCAGACCAAAAACCGTACACAACCCGAACAATCAAACAACGAACTAAACTGGACCCCGTGTCTGCGATATCCAGAAATATCCCATGATTCAGAAAAAGATTAGGGCATTATGTATAATCATCGAATGAGGTGGGAAAAGAAACGGAATCACTGCTTGTCCTTTTCCTTGTCCAGATTGCCCGGCTTTTCCTCAGTGTCGATGTGCCACACCACGTAGTTGGGCAGCCCAATCACTTGGTAGCCGGCGCGCTTCGCCATCTTGGCAAAACCCTCGGTTTCTGCTTGGTGCTCGAACGAGTACGCGGGGAAATTGATGCCTGCGCCAATGTCAGTCCTGGGATAGAGTCCACAGGTGGAACGGGACTCACCTGATCGGTGGACATCCGCCTTGACCAGAATGTTGACGCCGCCGATGCCGTCCAGTTCAATCTCCTCGTCCTTGTTGTTTCGCCAATCGCCCATCTTCGCCATGTGCGTGCGCCCCGTGTCATACTCGGCGTATCCCTCGACCAGGATCTCGTCCGGTGGCAGCGATTCCGCCAGTTTCCGCCCTTGATCCGACTCGATCCATGAGTTGTAGTCGAACCGGCCCTCGATGTCATGCCCGTCCACGTATCGGTGGAACCAGATGTCTGCTCTGGGTCAGCGAATCGTCCCGTAGAGAACAAAAAAAAAGACTTACTCGGCACGAGAATGTCCTTGTCGTGCGCGATAAAGTCCTCAATGATCTTCTTCGGGCAGTCCACAATGTCAACGTCCCGCCAGTAGACCCACGAATGATCGGGCTTCAGCGCCGAGTAGAGCAGGTAGTTGCGGGCACGACCCATGGCCTTGCGGCGCTCCGCCTGCACTTCGAACGCGTGCCGCGAATCGACCTGCATGTCGAGAGTGACGCCAAAATCCTTCTGGATGATGGTGGCACTGCGGAAGGCGATCTTCTCCTCGACCTGATTCTGCACGCGGTGCAACTCCGACGTCAGAACCGCCATTGTGTCGTCCGTCGAGTCGCTGACCAGGAACGCCAGATCGATCAACTCGTGCGGATAGGTCAGCTCGGAGAGGAGATCAAAGTACTTGGGCAGATACGGCGCCGCGTCGCGCAGCGGGGTCAGGATCAACACACGCTCACGGTTCTCGACCGCCTTGGTGGTCGACTTGATGGGATTGAGGTCGACGGTGCTGATGCTCGACGAATTGACCTCGTACGGCTCATGATTGTTGACCACCACGGGGGTCTGGAATCTCGAGTCCCACTCAGCAATCTCGTTGTCGGACATCATCATGGGGGATTTCGGGGGCCCGTAGCAGTAGAATCTGACCACTTGGTCAGCAAAAAAAACTATTCCTTTTCTCCCTCCACAGCCAAACATCAGCCATTACCTTTGCACTTCCGACGCCGTACTTGTGATGGCCCGCCATAAGATCACCACCAATCCGGCCAAGACTACTGTCGCCAAAAACCGTGGCCGCGTCACCAGTACTACGACCGCGCGCCATGGCGGTAACCTCGCCCGGGCGGCTTTCCATGTGATTCCGCCTTTGGGAAGCAACTTCATTTCTCAATGCAAACGGGGAACAACGTCGATGTCGGTCAAAAAGGATGGCGGACGGGGGACAATGAGTCGACAAGGCACAGGCACAGGCCGAAACTGTGCAGCCAGACCCCCGAGCTGCGATTCCGAATCGTCCAGGCCAGATCACGAACGACGCAGGTATCCGGTACAGAAGCGAGTGAGTTGGGGGGGGGTGCTGTCTGTTACAGGAACAGCGAACAATGAATGGGGTACTTTGTTCCTCAGAGACCGCGTAGAATCAGTTCCAAAAAAGAAGACAGTTAAATAGCAGCAAATGATTGGAATCTGAGGCTTTTCGGGGTGAAGTCGCGAGACCAGACAGGCAAAAAGAGCCTGGATGAACAGATGGCCCAAAGCGGTTAGCTTCGTGGTCGAGAACGTCAACTGATTTTGTTCCGACAGTACTGATTGGCCGGACGGAAGCGCTATATTTACCTACGAGCTGGGCTTGTTATGAAATGATCTTCCGTCAGAAAGCAAACACAGCAAGATCCGGCAACATCAGGCATTTTTTCTTAAAAAGTACAGAGTACGACAGGTTAGCAGCCCCCGTACTAATGTCTTGTTGACATTCAATTGACCAGCAGAGATATAATTCATGTCCTCGACAAAGTTACTCAGGCAGCTGCATAACTATCATTGACGTATCTCAATCTTAGCCGCCTCTTTATGCAAGGATTTCAGCTTTGCAAGGAATAAAGCCCACACTGACAGAAGTATTCGTTAACCTCCACAGTTAGGTCCAAGTTTCAACCGGTCCTGATGGCATCCATGAGGCCTACTCCGCAATACTGGCAGGAATTCAACCAAGTTGAGAGGAATGTTAATCTGAAATTCTCATCATGACAATTGTTTCAGCAATCATTCCAGGGGTTTAAGCATTTGGAACCTAACATGGAATACATCAAGGAAAAATCGTGATCAGAGACTCTTTTGGCTAAGATTCTCAGTGTTTTGACTCGTGTTCTCGTTTCGACATAAGTTCGGACAAATCAGGACATTAGGGTTGTGACGAACACGGCAGCATAACATCCATCCGACCAGTGACAAACAGCATGACAGGAACCCATGAATCATTAGGCGTGGGGTAACATGATGCAATGATGAAAACAAAAGGCCATCCATCGCCGATCATCACACATCAGTACTAAGTACATTAGGTATTCCATAACATCATGAGTGTGTGAGCAGGTTTCTCGTTACATGTCGAGGGTCGTCTCCTGCGGTGGACTGCCATGGCAAGGACGACGACGGGCAGAGCGGGGACGACGGGTTCGTGGCCGGAGGAGTGCTTTGCCAGAATGAAGGATGACTGCCTGTGAAACTGCTCGCGGCAGAGCTAGTCGCCGACACTGCTATGGGCGAAAAAGATGATGAACCCTCCAATTCATTGCCCGCAGCCGACTCGCAAATCACGCGCGGACCAGGCAAGTCTTTCGTCTCATCGCCGGCATCCTCGGAGCTCGATGATGGCGGCGGCGGCGGTATGGCGCGGTGCGTCTCCGCCTTGACCGACCGAACCGTCAATTCATAGGCCTTTACGCGAAACTCCATTTCCCGGTGGCGGTCGAGGAGATCCTCGTACTCCTGCTTAAGCACACGGATCTGCTGCTGCAGGTTCTCATTCTCCGCCTGCAGGCCATTCATCTGCTGCTGGAGGTGCATGTTCCGCAACTGGATCTTCAGATGCTCCGTCAACTGCGGCGGCGCAGGCTTCTCCGGAGGCAGCAAGTGCTCGATGATCACCAGCATAAAGTCGATCAGGAAGATAGCCGCTTGGACGATGTGCTCTTTGGACTGCGGCAGATTCTTGGCCGGGTTCCACCCGGCCCGCTGCAGGAAGAGATCGTGCACGCGGCTGTCCAGTTCGCGGTGCAGCTGGCTCAGGTTCTTGCGGCGATTGCCCTCGGCGATGCGGTGCTTCTCGCGCTGGTCGTCGCCGTCGCTGGATATAAAGTCGTTCTTGCGCTTGCGGCCGCACAGCTGCTGCAGTGGGGGTTTGCGGGTGATGTTTCGCGGCGCGACCAACTCCATGATCTCGGCGCGCGTCAATTCATGCGGCCAGCCGGGAGGGAACCACTGTGTTGTTGTTGTTGTTGTCGTCGTCGTCGTCAATGATGACGAGGTGGAGGAGGCTTCCCGCGGCGAGAATTCATCCGAACTGGTCGATGACGGCGGAGAGAGGCTCTGAACTCGCGGCGACCACCGCCCGGTGGTAGACTTGATGGGGAACGAGTCCTGTGAGTTGGGAGGACTCGGCGCATGATACGCGTATGATGACGTGGTGAACGGACCGAACGGCCCGGGAGGAAGAGGCTCAACTGGAGGCAAAGGGGGCAGTTTCCGCAACGTTGGTGGGCTGGCGGCGCGCTCCATGTCCTCTGCGCAAGTGTTCAAGATACTGAGCGGGACATGTCAGCGCCGCGTTCGTCTGTCGAAAGAGGAAGTACCAAACTCACGGCAACGAGCAACGACGCGCTGCGTCTCTGGTCTGGGAGTCGTCCATCATGGTGAGGGGTACAAAACTGATGTATGTGCCAAGGAAGACGAGGCAAAGAGCAAAACAACACGACCAAACCGGCATCAGCTGGGATTACAGTGTGCAATGTACAAAATCCCACCGAAACAAGAACGAGTCCAGACAAATGAAACGAGCCCGCAAAGATCGTGGCCCTACGAGGGGAGACACGGCCAAGCACGAAGAGCAAAAGCATCCACGTCCCGTCTTATTATATATGCGCTAGCCTGATCATTGCATCTGGCCTCTTCTCTCAGCCTTGGATTTCGCAGATCTGATCTAGAGGAAGAGAGGTTCATGCACATGCACATGGGTCTGCAGGACGTGGGCCGGATCCACGAATCTGAAATTCTAAAAGAAGCAGATTGGATTGAGACCCTGCCCTCTTTTTGCCGGCAGCTGGCCCAAGCCTCAACGAGGCTTTGCGTCGACCAGCCTCTTCTCATGAGGGTTCCCCGGGAGCTTTGCTATGGCCCTGGCAACTCCGGCATCAATTGACCCTTTCCACCACATCGTAGCCCACCGAATGGCCCTACAGGAACATGAAGCATCCTTTTTTTTTTTCTATCCCAACCGAGCAACAATACGGCCTCGGAGACCCTCAAATTAACTCTACGCAAGGGTCCCCAGATCTGCAAAAACTGCAGACCCAACTTGATGTCGGTCATTACGAAGCTCTCAATCCCTCCAGCAGTACTACTCGTCAGAATCGTCATTAAACTTTTACGATGCGTCATACTTCAAGATCTTAGCTGGCCGATCGGATACACTAAGCGAGCGAACGAGTTCTTGAAGATCTCTAGCCAGCCCTTGCATGCAGTTGGCAACAGCGGAGCACCCTCCAAATCTGTCCGAGGTAAGGTTTGACCTAACGAAGGATCAGAAGCCGGGGCAAGCAAGAAGTTCGAGAACTTCATTAGAGAACAACAAGGCCCATGTATTACTTAGTACAGTACGATCTTACTAGTAATTTATCAGTCACTGAACCGCACACGACCACCTTCACATTTCCATTACCTAGGTGCTTACCATTGTAACGGCCTTGACAGGGGGGGTCTTCTCTTTTGACTGTTCTCGGTGAAAGCTACAAGTAAGGGCAGGGCCCTTTATTTCCTCAATACATACTGTTGTAGATCACCACACCTACTCGTACATATGGAGTACTGAGTACGAGTAGATATAGCCCTGGAGACTTGGAAATTCCAGATCAACAGCAAGCCACTGCAGAGATCCTTTCCCCCCCCTCTCCTCTCCGCGCCACGAACAAGCCAGCCCACTAGATACATGTACTCCGTATGTACCAGTACGTCCAATCCAATCGGATCGTTATTTAACCTCAAAGTCCCAAACACCAGGAACAAAGCTTGGTTCCAAGGTTCATTCGTGCACTGGGGCAATCTAGAACGAGGCACAGTCGGGGCTATCAAAGTAAAAAAAAGAAAAAAAAAAAAAAAAAAAAAAGTAACGGAGCACTCCGTAGCCAGTCGATTCAAGCGAAGATCTCCAAATCTCAAAATATGGTCCTGACGCAATGACCAACTCCTCGAGGGTCTGACCGCACTAAATACATAACTACGGTAGATACGGAATATGAATTGTGCTAGCTTGCCCTTGCAATGTCTGTAACTCGTAGTTACTCACTGGCTCCGGTACGGAGATCTCATCTGGGAAAGTTTGGTTCATGGTCGACTTGAAATTGAATGATTCTGTCTGAGCTGTCATATGTATCTACCAATCTATCTTTGCTGATCGGGGCAGGTTCATGCCATGGTAGCCAAAACTATATATGTATTGATCCTGGGAAAGTCTTGCAGGATTGTCTGAGCGCAATGCGCCGCTCCTTTCTCTGGGCTTGAATAGTAGTGTTGAGTCGAGGTGCAGTCTTCTTGTCAGAGTACTGGCAGTCTAGCTCCAAAATAGGTCGGCTGTCCGAGGAGGATGCTGGTAATGCTCAGAGCCAACTGCAACGAATGATTCTCACTAGCAGATGGGTTCAACAATACAGAAGCTCAACCTGACCATGCGGAAATGGGCCACTGGACATCCAACGCTCTGTAGTCTACCGCTCTCTCGCATTTGATGTGTCCATGTAGTGGATTGAAATCTACTGCCCAAGCAAACAAGGAGAGAACCAAACCAACCGTACAAAAACAACGCTCAAACAAAAACCAAAGAAGGATTGATTATTACCATACAACAGTCGCGAAGGAAATTAACCCGCGATATAACAACGCAACCAGCGTAATCATCTCCGATCCAGCCCTTGATCGAACCTCGAGACCGGCGAGCCGACTAAGGCTTCTTACATCAGCAGCGCAAGCAGACCGCACACCAACGCCGTCAGGCCGGTCGGGGGCACCAGGTTGCTCACAGCAGCATCCTCGGACTCCGAGTCATCGCCGCTGGTGCTGGAGCCATCCATCGACGTGGGGTTGCGCTCGTTGGCCTTGCACTCGTACGTTCCCTGGATGGCATCGTTGTCACGAAGGTCATCGAACTGGCTGCAGTCGAAGTCGTTGTTGCTCTGAACGTTGAAGCCGCCGCTGACCTGCTCCAGGGCCGGGAACTCGACTCTAGATTTCCCGTCAGCATCAAGGTGTGTGGCAGGCAAAACCTCTCCACCCTCGAGAAAAGAAGAAACTTACTGCTCAAACTTGCCCACGGCATCCACAGCACCGGTGACCTTCTCCAGGTTGGGGAAGCCCCGGATGTCGGTCAGTTCGTTGTTGTGGGTGATCGACAGACCGCCGTTGATGGTAGTCAGCCTCGGGAAGGAGATGTTCTTGAGGTTCCGGTTGTTGTCCAGGCTGAGGTCACCGCACTCGGTCAGGTTCGGCGCCCGAATGGTCTCCTGGTCGACGGCAATGAAAGCCAGCTGGCCGGACAGGGACTTGAGGGAGGGAATCTGGACATCGCTGGTGTTGCGGAAGGTCATGTTCTTGCCCTCGGCCAGGTTGGGCAGATCAACCTTGAGCTTGGGCGAGTTGGCGGCAATGTTAAACAGACCAGTCGAGTTCTTCAGGTTGTTCACATTGATCTCCTGCAGAGCCTTATTGGCGGTGATATCAAAGTCGCCCACGGTCTTCAGCTCGATGCCGTTGAGGTTGACCAGACCGGTGTTGGTGATGCTGACGCTACCAGCGTCCGTCACACCCTTGGTGAACTGCAGGCCCTGCAGCTCGGGCAGGGCGGCGAACTTGATGGAGCCGACGGAGGAGAGCTCATCGAAGTTCAGGGAAGTCAGGCGCAGGAGACCCTGCAGCTCGAAGGTATCGCCAATGCTGCTCAGCTGCGGGGCGGAGATCGAGGTGATGTTGGCGGCGCCGCGCGCGATCAGGCTCCCCTCGATCTTCTGGATCGAGCTGAAGGTGAAATCACCGGCAGCATCCTCGTGGAAATGAATATCGCCCTTGATGGTGCTGCAGCTGCCGAGGTCATCCGCATCTCCCTGGGACTGGATCGTGATCGGTTTATCGCTGCCGTCACACTCTGCCCAATCGGTCGGTCAGGTCCCTGTGTATTGTAATAAACGATTCCCCGAGCAAGGGGGACTTACTGGAAGCGGCGAGGGCCAGGCCACTGGCCATCAAGGCCTGCAAGAGGTATTTAGTGTAGGCCATCTCGACGACAACCGACGATGGTCAGAATCTGGTTTGAGGACACACAAATCCGTTAGTCGAGACGGCAATTGCACACACCACGGAGATTGATGATACGGGGGAATATGAATTGGGGGATGCGAAGAGTAGGGTGGCTTTGTTGCTGTTCCCGCATTCCAGAGGAGTTGCTCTTTCCCACGCCATTCTCTCCATATCATGCAGGCAGCCAGCAACACGCCGATGAGGGAGCATTCCCATTCCGGACAGACGGACGCAAACGGGGAGGGGGGACAGACTTACAGAATGATGGGTGGTGATAAATGCTGGGGGATAGCCGGGGCGGAATAAGCGCGAAGTGAAGGGATGGAGAGCGGACCGAATAAAAAACAAGACAGAAAAAAGAGCGGCGAGAAAAAATTCAACAGAGGCGTCGAACGAGGGAGAGAAAGCAAAAGACGAAGGAACAACTGACCACACCACCAGTTGTGGCAAGAACGAGGCTTGGGGAAGGAGCGATTGGAGTTGGATCAAGGGGAAGAGAGTAAAATAAGACAGGAAGGACCCAAGAAAAGAAGGAGCGAACCAGGACACCCTGAGGGAGTTGGTCAAGAGGGAACCAGGAGAAGGTCTGCATGCCGCTGATTGGCGGACCGCGATCGGCTTGGCCTGTTCGAGCCTATCTTGACCGGTTTTGGTCACCAAAGTCTGAAACAGAAGGGTTCCGGTTGGTTCGATCAGGGATGGAGAGTTTCGGAAGAATGGTAGTTCCGGTCCGGAGCCCAAAGTTGGCCTCGAGGCTCCGACCGAGGAATCTTTGCTGGACCCTGGTCCACAGGAATTTTCCCATGTTTGAAATCACCAAGTTAGTATTTATGCAGCGACAACAGGCTTCGAGATTAGACAGGTCCATTATTAGAGACAATTGTCCCGATGTTGTGCTCGAAGACGTTGTAGTGATACATACATGGGCTTGCTGGACAACAAATCCATGGGGTAGTCATCGCTCCACTGTTGTGTCGAAGCTGGAATCGTTGATTTGATCCATGGCATACGTCAGCCCACAGGAACAGGAACTCTTCGGACGCGTTCTTTGCCAGAATCGCCCCGGAGTGGAGTGGATTCTGCAAGCTGAGCCTGCGAGAGTCTGAGAGATCATGAACGAGGTCCGCCATGAACGAACGGTACGGTAGTTCTCTTCATGACCCGAGGCACAGTCAAACTCTCAGTGACAAGATCTGGTGAATCGATAGGTAATCTATAAGGAGCTTTTGTATCCTGGGATGGTGGATATCCAGAGCAGCATGAATATTAGATAGATCGCGTCGAGAAAAATCACAAATCCAAAGGAAATTATGGACTCGAAGAATGACAGAAAACAATCACATGCATATAGTAAACAACGTTCCAGTATACAGACTAAATGCAAAAAAAAGAACATCACATCATTCATACCATACTACCATCGCTAGCAAAAAAAAAAAAAAACATCTCAACCATGGGACAGAACAGACATGACCGCATGGACTAACCACTGCACATCAGGCATGCCTCCTTGTTCTCAATGCTGCACTGGAGCACCTTTTGCGCGTAAATGTCCTCGTCCCGCTCCTCGCTCTTTCCATCCTCCTCGGGGCTGTCCCGCTGACCGGCAGCGTCCAGCGCCCCGTCATTGCTCACAGTGCGAGGAGCTTCATGCGGCAGGCCACCGGCCCGCCGCAGAGGGTCCGACACCCCGTTGACGGGCGAGCCATGCGGACGCGACACCACCGCGGTTCCAAGTCGCTTCTTGCTGATGACGTCTGCCCGCGCGACGTTCGTGTCCGCCACCTTGAGCTGCTCCTGGTCCACCGTAAACTGGATCGGCGCAGATGCTGCCATCGTGCGCAGGTAGTACATGCCCGTCTTCAGACCCATCTTCCACCCGGCAAAGTGCATGCTGGTGATCTTGCCCATCGTGGGCTCCTTCATGTGGATGTTGAGCGACTGCGACTGGTCAATGAACGCCCCGCGATCCGCTGCCATCTGCAGAATCGTCCGCTGCGGGATCTCCCACACAGTCTTGTACAGCGCCTTGATGTCCGCCGGAATGTTGGGAATGTTCTGGACGGACCCGCCTTCCGCAATGATGCGGTTCTTCATGTTGTCCGACCAGAGCCCGAGGTCGACCAAATCCTTCAGCAGCCAGGGATTGACCACCTGGAACTCTCCCGCAAGCACACGCCGAGAGTAGATGTTCGACGTGTACGGCTCGAAGCACTCGTTGAAGCCCAGGATCTGGCTCGTGGACGCTGTGGGCATCGGAGCCACCAGCAAACTGTTGCGAACACCGTACTGGGCGATCTCAGCCTTCAGCGACGCCCAGTCCCAGAGGTCCGTCGGGGTGCGGTCCCACATATCATACTGGAGAATGCCCTGCGAAACGGGCGAGCCCTGGTACGTCTCATACGGGCCCTCCTCCTTGGCCAGCTGAACCGAGGCCGTCAAGGCAGCGTGGTAGATGGTCTCGAAGATCTGGATGTTCAGCTGCCGAGCCTCGGGAGAGTCAAACGGCAGGCGCAAGGCGAGGAAGGCGTCCGCCAGACCATTGACACCGACGGCGATGGGCCGGTGGCGCAGGTTGCTCTTACGCGCTTCGGGCACTGGGTAGTAGTTGATGTCGATGATCCGGTTGAGGTTGCGGACCACAACCTGCGTGACCTCGTGCAACTTGCCAAAGTCGTATTCCCCACGGGCGGCATCGACAAAGGTTGGCAGTGCCAGCGACGCCAAGTTGCATACCGCAACCTCATCTGGCGCCGTGTACTCGATGATCTCGGTGCACAGATTGGAGCCGCGAATGGTACCAAGGTTCTTTTGGTTGCTCTTCCTGTTGCAGGCATCCTTGTACAGCATGAAGGGATTGCCAGTCTCCGTCTGCGCCTCGAGAATGGCATACCACAGCTTCTGCGCCTTGACCGTTCTACGACCGCGACCTTCCTTTTCGTACTTCTCGTACAGGGCCTCGAACTCCTCGCCATACACGTCAGCAAGGCCAGGGGCCTCGTTGGGGCAGAACAGCGTCCAGTCCTGATTCGCCTCGACGCGTTTCATGAACAGGTCCGGCGTCCAGAGGGCATAGAACAGGTCACGTGCGCGAACTTCTTCTTTGCCATGATTCTTGCGAAGATCCAAGAACTCAAAAATGTCCGCATGCCACGGTTCCAAATAGATGGCAAACGCGCCAGGGCGCTTGTTGCCTCCTTGGTCGACATACCGAGCAGTATTGTTGAATACGCGCAACATGGGAACCAGACCATTGGAGGTACCGTTGGTGCCGCTGATGTATGAGCCCGTGGCCCGAATGCGGTGGACATTGAGACCAATCCCACCGGCCGTCTTCGAAATCATCGCGCAGGTCTTCAAAGTGTCGTAGATACCTTCGATGCTGTCCTCTTTCATGTCGACGAGGAAGCATGAAGCCAGCTGAGGCTGAGGAGTGCCTGCGTTGAAGAGAGTCGGAGAGGCGTGTGTGAAGTACTTCTGGGACATGAGGTTGTAGGTCTCGATGGCCTTCTCGATGTTTTCTCCATGAATGCCCACAGCAACACGCATGATCATGTGCTGGGGGCGTTCTGCCACCTTGCCATTTATGCGCAGCAGATACGAACGCTCCAAGGTCTTGAAACCGAAATAGTTGTAGTTGAAATCACGGTCGTAGACAATGGCCGAGTTGAGCTCATCGGCATGCTTCATGACGGTCTCGTACATCTCTTTCGAGATCATTGGAGCGGGTTGGTTGTTCTTGGGGTTGACATAGTGATAGAGGTCCTCAATGACGGCAGAGAACTGTTTCTTGGTTTGCTTATGCAGGTTCGACACTGCTATCCGGGCCGCGAGGATGGCATAGTCGGGGTGCTTGACAGTCATATAGGCAGCGGTCTCGGCAGCCTGTACATACATCGTCAGCTTGAGATAGATGGTCAACTGGATGAGAGTTCACATACCAAGTTGTCCAGCTCCACCGTAGTCACACCCTGGTAGACGCCAGAGATGACCTTTTGTGTGATAGCGGCAGCATCGACATGCTCCATGTCCAGGCCGTAGCAAAGCCTCGAGACACGAGCTGTGATCTTGTCGAACTGCACGCGTTCCTTTCGCCCATCTATTCGACCCGTTAGTTCCAGGACGAAGTAACGTGACAACGCACTCGACAAGCATCTAATCGTGATGTCAAGAATGACTCACCTCTTTTGATGACGAACATCTTGTCTTATGATGTGTTATGATCGGAGAATGACTGGATCGTGTACACCCAAGATGCTTCAAAGTAGTACTTTCTGCTCGTGGTGGCTATAGGGAAATGGTGTCGAAAGAAGAGGGGATGAATGCAAGAGACGTGTCGTTGTAGTCACAAACCAACACTTGGAACAATTAACAAATCACAAACGTGCACCTTTCGAAGGTTGAAGGTACACAGGAGAGGATGGTGGGAGACGAAGAAGAGAAAGTCGAGGGCGGAGGGTTTTGAGAACGAGACGCGCCAGACAACGCGATTTTCGTGTTTGGCGGAATCGGATCTCTTGGCTTACAAAACGCGCGACCCGTAGTCACGTGATTTGATTGATTGATAATCATCGCGGTCCACTTTGAGAGGATCGACCCAATAATAAGTAGTTTCTGGACCACCTCTAGCTTCCAACTCAAGCCTGCATACATATCAAAGTGACAACAATCCGTCTGCACTTTGCAGAAGAAAGGCTGGGCTAAATCGAACAGTATGACGGACGATTTGGAAAAGACTTTTCATGTGCTATCATTGGCAATCACTCCATTAGGACGCAGGAAAGCAGAGCGTCGAACCTTTTGCGCTTTGTATCAGTGGTGACTTGACGGAATCGGAACTTCTGGATTCTTTTTTTTTTTTTTGTTATTGGGGACTTCGAAGTTGTTAGTCAAACACTCCACTTAACTCCTGCACGTCTTTCGTGGCTTCGACATCCACTGACTAGCGTACGGAGTACTTCTTAGAGCGTCCGGAGTACAGAAAGCACTGCACATCTACACAAAAACTATTAAAGGTAACCATGTACATTGAGCAACCAGCTCAATCTGTAGAAAACAGTCCCAGAAACGAAGGAGAGTTATTATTGGGTCCACCACAAGACCCGGTGGTCTCGGGAAAAAGCAATGGACGATTTACAGAAGGGCAGCAATGCCAATGACGACAGCAGCGATCCCAGCAGTAGAGCCAAGCTGCAGGGCTGGAGCAGCATCCGGCACGTCGGTCGGGGCCGCATTGCCAGAGGACGAGGAAGAAGAATCATCGGAACCAGAGCCGGAGTCGGAGTCGGAGTCGGAGTCGGAGTCGGAGTCGGAGCCAGACGAGTCATTGGAGCCAGTTGCGGTAGAGGACGCACCCCCCGACGCAGTGTTCGTTGGGGTAGTGATTTCTGCCGAGTGAGCATGGACACGCCGATTGAACCCTCCGGGATTACGTACTGACGGAGTGTCCGTTATCAGAGCAAATGTCTGCATACGCCTGCAACGCGGCCTGCGCGTTGGAATCGCAAGCGTCTCTAATCGACTTCTGGATATCAGAAGAATCGGATCCGCAAACTGCCTTGAAGTCGATGGGATCGGGTTGCTCTCTAGTACATCGTTAACACCTATGATCACAGTTTCCAATCGTCCAACCCCTACCCGACGACGGTAAGCAAGCAACCCGGAGTCAAGGCCACAACGGTGTGGCACAGGGCGATGGCGGAAAGAAGCAGACCCGGCTTGACGATGCGCATGTTGGATTCTCGAGGTGCTCGCAATTAGAACCTAGGGTCCTGGCGAATGACGGTTCTGCGGGATTGAGTGAAAGAAAGGAGTGACAGTAAAGGAACGACTGTGCAAAAACGACCTAAAGAACGACAGGAAACGATCGATGTGGTAAGGAGGTCACAGCATCGAGAAACAGAGGGTGAAGTTAAGTCTGACTGTCTACGAGTATATTTTACGGGGACTCCGAAAGTATCGAGGTGAAACACGCTAAGGCGCCACATGCACCGCCACAGTTGGAGAAGCCAAGGCTAAGAAGGTGACAGTTAACATTCACCCAAGGAGAACTGAACGAATCAGGCACATAGCTCGACGTTTTATACACTTGAATCTTGAAAATACGATACTAGTAGTACCTCACTGAGTTATGAATCCTAATCCTCTATGTACAGCCATTGTCCTACAACAACTCTCTATCTATCCAACTGCTGCTCTATACCTACTAGTATATATGAAACAACTGAACTTCGACCCACCAACACGGAAACACTTACTACTAGTAGTTTACTCATTGCTCCATGCAGGGTCTTCTTTGCTGATGATCACCTCCTGAACCGGCAGGCGATGATCCACGATTTGTCGACCATTGACTAGATCATTTTCCAAGGCTCTTTTGTTCGCTTCCTCTTCGTCTTTGGCAATGCCGGCCTGGACATGGCGCTTGATCAACCTTTTTCGAGCGGTCTCAAAATCGACCTCCACAAACCACAGCTCGTCCATGAGATGCGCGGCAGATTTCCACGGCTCTTTATCGAGACTCAGATAATTACCCTCGAAGAAGATCACGCGCGATGTGGGCGGAATCGGGATGTCGTCTTCCACGGGATCTTTGACCGCATGATCGAAGCTGGGTGCATACACGGTCGGCGTGGACGGGGTCAGGGTTTCCCGAAGCCGCTTCACTAATTGCAGAAACTTGTCTCCATCGAAAGTAAATTCTGCTCCTCGACGGGCCGCAGCATGGGCGGGATCTGGCATCGCAGCCAATTGCGCACGCGTGAGATGGTATCCGTCCATGGGGACGAATGTGGCTACCAAAGGGCGGTCAGGATATTCATTCACATAGAGGGCATTGACTCGATCGGTCATGACAGTAGCCAGTGAAGTCTTGCCAGATCCCGGGATGCCACTGATGCCGATAAGCAAGCGGGATGTTGCTGGAGCGGACTCGAATTTTGCTGATGGTCGGTCAGCAGGTATCCTTTGTGTAGCACCAATCCAATCAAATGGTTGACTTACTCCATATCTTCTTTACCAACCGGTCTACTTGCTCCTCCATCGCGGGGGTGAGGAGTTCTGAAGTATTCCTCAAGCTAGTACTACAACGTGCGAGAGTCTCAGGTGTTCCTTGGCAGAGTAACCAGCAAGTGAAACCGCTCTATTGACGTCAACCCAAAGACAACCTTGCGAATCCGGTCCCTGTTGAGCAAAGTCAATCATTGCTTTGGAGCATGGAGATTGGTGCCATGGAGAATGGGAACGGACAGAGCATGGGCCAGTATGCTATCCTGGCTTAACCGATTTTGGTAGTCAGCGTAGTATTTCGAGGGGAAACGCTTGGCATTTTTACCTATTCAGGTATGTATGAGTCTCTCTACGTAAAAGCCCCTCCGAACATTAACAATGCGGGGCACCGGCCGGATATTTATGCGGGACTTCCGCTGTCTCTAGAGCTGCTCTCTTCAAGGCCCTTCTGATTTTGCGCCCCGAACCAAACAGGGTCATTTGAATCGACATGCAGTTCTTTGTTCGTCTTGAGAAATCGGCTCGACTTCGCTGACGGTCAATGCTTGTACCCGTCCCGGCTGAATGGCGTGAACTGATGGCGAAGAGTCCGTTTCTAGGCTTTCCAACGTCCGACTCCTGTATGGGAGACAGGACTGTCTCCAGCCGTCTGCGTACCGACCCGATTTCGACATCTGTCGATTACAGGATGATCGGCCTATGTTTGCCACGATCATAAGAGGTGTCTCCTCCAGCAGCAGTCCCTCATGGTATAGCCACACACGAACTACAAGGGGAGGATGCACGCTTTCTACTGCTGGCATCGGCATTCCTGGCTAGGCTCTTTCGGCAGGGACATCGGGCGCGGGTTTACTCTAGCATTCTGTTCTCAGTGATGCCATGCGTTCAATCTAGCTCTTACATCAAGGACAGTATCGTGCAGATCTGTACCAGTTTTCGCAGATTTGGCCATGATGACGATGTTCCCCGACTCCTGCACCATATTAGCGTCTGTCAAACTACTATGCAGCACCACGGCCGAGGCTCCAGGGTCATCATTATCATTCATGAAACACATGCATCCCGCTTACCCAGTTCTTTTCACTTCCCCTGTTCAATGGGCTCTCTGGGTATGACCCAGGTTGTGGATTTCAAATCTTAACCTCCTCGTTTTCAATTGCTACGGGAGTTTCCCAAATGCTGAACGGTCGCCATGGAGTCTTGGTAGTGGTGCTGCATGTCATGGACGGACCTTGCATAACAATCCACAGGGGCACACCGGGCGCTATCATTTTTTGCGTGAACTCGTACATGCCTGCACGATATTTCGTCCTCGTTGTATCGGCAGAAATGCACCTGTGACAAGATATTGCTAGAATAAGCCTTCGTCCGATGTGGCACGTGCAAAGATTCTCGCCGAGGATCGAGGTGGTCGGCAGTAGAACTCGTGGATCCTGTCTCTGGCATTCATCCGAATTGACCGGTTTATTTATTATTACTGTGGCAGTCAAAATATTTGATACGAGGGGGCATGCTGCATGTGAAGACGGTCAGTGGACGCTGGCAAGCCAATGCAATCACTGGCCAGTGCGGTATGATCTCTGCTGGATTCTCCTCCTTGTCGTGCCGGTCTCCTAGGGCACTACAAATCATGTGACTCATGGATCAAAAGCACCAGGGCATTCATTCGAATGATCCGACCAAACGTCTCATCCGAGGACTTCAAAGTCTCTACAATTCTCCATAGGTGAAACCGCCAATGGCTTTGCCATGTGGTGGACTTTCGTTTTTCTTTGCCACTTAAATCATGATGCTTTTCCTAACCCTCTATGCGCCAGGAAAGACAATATAATCACAGTGCCTGTGCAAGGACTGCGGATTACATCTTGTGTGTCGCAGCCATCCATAACCTCAACACTCCCTAAAAGTAGTGACGCCTGGAGAAGATGGGATCGCATCGGTCGATCTCACGGCAAATGCATTAATGACCTTCCCTTCCCTCTGTTTCTCTTGTTCAACCAGGAGATGCCATGGCTTCCCTTCCATGCATGATCCAAACAACATAATATCACGGCAACACACCAGACGACAGGCCAAAGCACAATGTTTGGAGAAAAGGAGAATTCAAAAAAATTCACGTCTCGCCAGGAGACAGAGGAAAAGAAGTCACAGCTCGTTATTATTATGATCATTATTCAGCCCTCGATTTGACGACTCCGATGATCGGTCGATCATGCGCGGCAGTCCAGCTACCGCCCACCACGAGTCCGGAATGTCGTCTCGACGGGCCAGCCGATCGGCAATGCCCTGCATCTGGTCCGGCGCCGAGGCCTGCGCCAGGACGGTTGATATCGGCGGAAGTCTCCGCGCGGGGGGCTGGTTGTCCTGTGTCATGCCTAGGGCGAGGTTGTGCAAGAGAAAGCGTGCGCGACGGCGCACCTCGGAGACATCTGGGCGCTGGCTCGAAGAGTCTGCTTCGGTATCGGAGTCCGTCGTGCCATCTGGGGAGTCGCAGGGATTAAAGTAATCTGGGTAGGGATCCAGCATCAGGTGCATAGTTGTGGGTTGGTTCGTTGCCGCCTCTCCTCCCGAACGCGCCGACCTGGATGTGTGCGTAGAGGATGCTGCGGCGGCATTTGATGTAAAGGACGAATCGGCGCTGGGCAGCGTGGAGTCCGGCGTGATGGTGGTCAGGAGCGTCTCCCACGTGTCCTGCTCCTGGTCGTCGTCATCCGGACTCGCGCTTCGCTCCCGATCGCCAAGTCCATCGATCACCGGTCGGTGAGGCGATGCGCTGCCTCGGGTCTCGTTTGTTGACCGGTTCTCCGGGCGATGGAGGCCCATGCGACGACGGAACGTCCGTAGACCAGAGCGTTCGTCCTGGGTTTCCGACCGCGGAAACGTGGTTTGGGTGATGATGACATCTGGGTGAGGCGCATAACGGACTTCACCATGGTACGCCAACGCCGGCGCGAATCGTGGAGTGTACAGGGGTTCATCCGAAGGCGGGCGCGTGGTCGGGGTGTCGCGATCGGCTGACGCGCTACTAGATAAGGGCATCTCGAAGCGGAGGTTAGACTCTCGTGGAATGCGCATGCGCCGACCAGGTCGGTTGTGGCGAATCGCGTCGCGGAGCAACATTGGGCCTAGTTCTCGGATCGTACTGTCAGGGTCAGGCGATCGCGACTGGCGCCCGGGCCGGGAAACGTCGTCTCCATCGTGATGGTAAACCTCCGACGTCTGCCGGGATAGTGAGGAGCGCAGTGGTGCGTTGCTTCCATTAGCGCGCGACAGGTATCGCACCGCTCCTCGTCGGCGAATCGACGAGCGCGCTTGCGCCGACGGGTCGCTCTTGAGAGACGCGGACTTTGCCTCAGCCGAGGACGGCTCCCGATACATCCTGCGCGCATAAACATTAGCCACCGCCCCTCTTCTCTCTAGAGCTGGGCTTCTTAGAAAGAAGCGACGCTCTAAAACGCTATCGAGTTGACTTACGGGAGACCCATGGTGCCAGCAGGTCACGGCAACACCCAACTCGTCGAACTGTCGCGACAAAAGAAAACAATATCAGAGGAGTTCAGCAGGACACGCGATCCGGCAGATTATCTTCCAGAGGAAAGTCGAGGTCAAAATCACAGGAAAACACGAGGTGATCTTGTATCGCGGCGTCAGGAAGAACCAGGTTTGCGCGGATCGCAGAGCGCGCTGGGGGAGGCGGGAGGCGATAGCAAATGTGGACCAATCAGACGTCGTGAGTCGCGCTGCGCTGATGCGCCAAGCAAACATTGAGATCAGTTATTCAATATCTTTCACGTGACTTTGATGCCCCAGGCAGAAATTCATTTATAATCCAATCGCACAGGTTCGTGTGCTTTTTCCAGGGCCTGCACGCACTGTACCGCACGACCTCGAGTCACCTTGTAGAGGCAGCTCATTGTCGGCAATCCAGATAATCATGCCAATGGTACAATCGCTCTCGCCTGCCTCTCCGTCCCGCATCGCCTCCGAGATACTAGTATGATCGAGCTCAGTCTCGCCCGAGTATCTCGACTGGTGCAGCCGTCGTTACTGCGCTGGAAAGCAATCCATATTGCCGGAACAAATGGCAAGGGATCGATCGCCGCGTATATATCACGCCTCCTGACGGCGGGTGGGGTTCGATGGGGTCGCTTTACTTCGCCACACCTGATCGACCGCTGGGATTGCATCACTGTAGACGAGCAAGTGGTCCGGGAACCGTTGTTCCGCCAGGTCGAGGATCAGGTCAAGCATCGGGACCAACGGCTGGGATTGGGTGCAACAGAGTTCGAGCAGCTCACGGCAACCGCATTCGAGGTATTTGATCGCGAACAGGTCGATGTCGGGGTCGTGGAAGTCGGGTTGGGTGGTCGACTGGATGCTACCAATATTCTGACAAATGTTCTCGTCTCTGTCATCGCCAATATCGGACTTGATCATGAGGCCTTTTTGGGTAACAACCTCGAGGCGATTGCAAGTGAAAAGGCAGGCATTCTAAAGTCTGGAGTCCCATGTGTGTTGGATGGGACCAACGACCCGGTGGCGCTGCGTGTGCTGCAAGCCCGCAGTGCGGAACTTAAAAACAATGCGGCCATCGCCGAACCCAGGATGGTTGGTCGGCAGTTCCCGAATCTCGCGCAGCTGTGGGAGCAGGGGGACTTTGAGCCGCACCAGAAAGCTAACATGGCTTGTGCCGTGCTGGCGGTGCAGAAAGCTCTCGCGCAGATCAAGCCCGAGAAGAATGTTGACGATCTGGTCCCGGTCCTTTCTAGTGTGCAGTGGCCCGGCCGTCTCCAGCACATTTCTCTCCGTGATCTCGTGGGATACAAGCAGCCAGCCCTGTTGGATGGCGCGCACAATGGCCAGTCAGCAAAGGTTCTGGGACAGTACGTCGATCGTAAGTTCCGCCGGACGGAACAGCCAGTGACCTGGGTCATTTCTGCAAGTCGTGGCAAGAACCTTGCTGAGCTGTTCGGTCCACTCATTCGGCCCGGGGACAGCGTCGGCACTGTCGCCTTCGGTCCCGTGGACGGGATGCCTTGGGTCCAGGCTGTGGATCCGATCCAGCTTGCAGCGTCTGTCAAGTCGCTGTCTGGCGTCACCCACGTTCGCGATTTTGGCGGGCAGCTTCTGATGGCGATGGAATGGGCGTCTGCGATGGCCAATGGTGGACCCATGGTTATTGCTGGCAGCCTGTATCTGGTATCTGATGTCCTCCGTCTCCTCCGTGATCGATCTTCAGGACGATATGCCGAGTACGAGTAGACTCTGCAATAACATCTCTGGCGACTGGCGTACACTGGACAATACTTTTGTGTGAGATCGATGATAGCGGCTTTGGCAGATAGAGACACCAATTCGAGCAGCAACACCTGCAACAAAAGACTTTAGTACAACTTTGTGAGCATGGCCACTAGCACAGTAATCATGGTAATTTTTTTTTGGGAGAAGCAGTTAGTACTAGTAGCTGTTGGGGCTGCGGCAAGCATCAATCATCAACTCCGGCACTGCGGAGACACAAATCACCTCCGTTTCACACCCTGATGACCTGCATAAACTGTGAGTGTGGTGGTTCGTCCTTCTTTCTCCAGATTCTTCATTCTCATCCAACTGACCGCATCTGATAGCAGCCAGGCTTGCGAGGATCGTGTTTTAGAAGGCGGTTTTTTGGGCTGGCTGTAAACAACACCTCCGTCCCGCCGAACAGCGGTGGAAATTATCGCAACACCACTATTGTGCTCGATCGCTCGAGAACTGAGCTTCTAAACTCTCTCTCTACGACTGTCTCCGTGTCCCCCAAATCGACCAAATCCTCTCGCTCCGGGCCCCCCTCTGCCTACCTGACATGCGGTCCGTATCCCCGCGTGCTTACGGTTCCCCTCCTTCGTACCGTTCCCGCTTGAGGCTGAATATTGTGCCGGCATTGGTTCCGAGATTACACTTGTGAATTGTTGGTGCTTGGGGAGGCTCCGTTGTTCGACTTTGCGCCATTGAAGATGGCGGGCCGTCAGGACCAGGCCGGGGATGGCGACACGGCCGTGTCTCGTACTCCCACAACGCCCGGAAAGCCTCGACTGCAAAAGTCCAACACCAGCCCGATCAAAAAGGAAGAAAAACATCAGAAACAGGCTGCCAAGGATGTGTCGGAGCTCAAGGACTATGTACGAATTTTTCCCGTGGGATTTGGCCCGCTCAAGTGGAATGGACGGTGCTGACGATTCATCGCTGCAGCAATTGGGCGACTGTCTGGGCAAGGGTGCCTTTGGATCGGTCTACAGAGCGCTCAATTGGAACACGGGAGAGACGGTAGCCATCAAGCAGATCAAGTTGGCGGATCTGCCCAAGAGCGAACTGCGAGTGATCATGGTTCGTGGGTCTTCTTGTTCCATGGTTCCGGAGCCGTCTATATACTAACGAATCCATTGCTTTCCGCAGCTCGAGATTGACTTGCTCAAAGCCCTAGATGTAAGCCAGAGGCTCGCGATTCTTGAAAGCTCATGCTTGATATTGATTCGACCAGCATCCAAACATCGTCAAATACCACGGTTTTGTCAAAACGCCAGATACCTTGAATATCATTCTAGAGTACGATTTGCCCGAGTTCAGAGTCGGCCCGACATCGGTTCCAGGCTGACGATCTCAGGTACTGCGAGAATGGCTCGTTGCATTCTATTGCAAAGAACTTTGGCCGATTCCCAGAGAATCTGGTGGCCCTGTACATGGAACAAGTCCTACAAGGCCTCCTGTATCTCCACGACCAAGGCGTAATCCATCGAGACATCAAAGGTGCGAACATTCTCACCACAAAGGAGGGACTGGTCAAATTGGCCGACTTTGGGGTCGCCAGCCGCACCACCGGGCTGCATGAATCGAGCGTGGTGGGGACGCCATACTGGATGGCCCCCGAGGTCATCGAGTTGTCTGGTGCCACCACGGCTTCGGACATTTGGAGTTTGGGGTGCACTGTGATTGAACTGTTGGAAGGCAAGCCTCCGTATCATAAGTTACAGCCCATGCCCGCTCTCTTCCGCATCGTCAATGACGACCACCCTCCATTGCCGCAGGGCGCATCGCCGGTGAGCAGTTCTTCTTCCTTTCCCCGCTTAGACGGGACGAAGAGGGGCAAATGTCTGACTCGAGAGACAGGCGGTGAAAGATTTCTTGATGCAGTGCTTCCAAAAGGACCCCAATCTGCGAGTTTCCGCTCGGAAGCTGCTGAAACATCCCTGGATAGTCAATGCGCACCGATCCGAGTCGGTCGTGCCGAAGAAGCCGACTGAGTACGAGGAAGCCGTCAAGAGCGTGCAAGAATGGAATCAGGCCCTTCGATCCCCGGATTCGACAGTCAGGCGACCGCAAAGGTCTGATCCCAACAACTCCGCCCATCACCCACGCGCCGCCTCGGGCCAGGTCGGAGAGTTGCCCAAGTTGACCATACCGGACAATGCATCCAAAGCGGACGCGGATCGGTTTCGCTCGCCAGTCATGGAGGATAACTGGGATGACGACTTTGCCTCAGCGATTTCGCCCCGAGCGCTCGATCTCCCTCATTTGCGCCCGCAGGATCATCTGGGTGGATTGCTCTCGTCGGAACGACTCAAGGCGTTTGCTTCGATTGATGGTCCGAACGCGCGAGATGCATCGGATAGCTCCGTAGAAGGCGAAGCCACGGTGAAGGGTCCAGTGCAATCTGAGGAAGCCGATCCTCTGGAGACCATTCGGCCAGTGCCCCGCAAGCCGTCGAATGAGGAAGAAGGTCAGCACAAAGGCAGATCTCGCCGGACGACATCCAAGGGCTCCTATCTAAGCATTCCGATCCTGGGTCGCCCTGCAACCCCACAACCGAGACCCCCTCGACAGGCGCATCCAGCCGCTTACTACGAAGAGAGTGCGGTGGAAGACTACTCGGATCTCATTGAAGCCAATGACGATGTTCTCGAACGGAAACTCGGGGTCCTTCAGGTAACCGCTTCATGCTCGGTGCCTGTTTCGCGAACTAACAGTGAAATCTTTCTACAGGAGGCCGAAGACGACGGTCCTCGGACAACGATGCTGGTCGCATCCCAAAAAGAGTCGATACGTAGTACCAAGTCGGAGGAGAACCGATCGCGCCGTCAGCAACAGCAACGAAAACGTAGTTTCATCAAGCGCAGCCGATCGTCGATTGAAATTCAGAAGTTTGCCGAAGATGAACACGACGAAGATTTCTCGGATATTCTCGGCGTCGAGCAGCGTGTTCTGGAGACAGCGGAGAGTGAAGATGGATCCGACTTCATGCTCAACTCTCGACTGTCCAATTATTCGTGGCTCGGCGATCAGGATGACGAAGATGATCCGTTCGCTCAGCTGGAGGAGGGTTTCGACGAAATGGACCTGGAGGCGAATATCGCTCGAGACAAGAACGCCCGACTCCGGAACCAGGTCGAGAGCCTGGTCAGCTCCTTGAAAACATCGCAGGACGACGACGTCCTTGCCGATATTTCAGAGCAACTGGTCTGCATCTACAGTGACCTGCCGGAGACAAAGAACATCATCTTAAGCGCGCACGGGATGCTTCCCATGCTGGAGATTCTCGAGACGTGTCGCCGCCGAGACGTCATTTACAACTTGCTACGGATCATCAATTCTCTTATTTACAATGACTATGAGGTCCAGGAGAACCTCTGCTTTGTCGGTGGGATTCCGATTATCAATCAGTACGCATCAAAGAAGTATCCTCGCGAGATCAGACTTGAAGCGGCTGCTTTTGTCCAGCAAATGTATCGGTCTTCCACTTTGACGCTGCAGATGTTCGTCAGCGCCGGTGGACTGAATGTGCTGGTTGAGTTTCTCGAGGATGACTATGAGGACGAACGGGATCTCGTCTTGATCGGAGTCAATGGCATATGGAGTGTTTTTGAGTTGCAGGTGCGTGTGCCTACGCGAATCCTTGGATGAAGCTTGCTGACGCGTGCCTTGCCTTTTTGTCACAGGGGTCAACACCCAAGAATGATTTCTGCAGGATCTTGACACGAAACTCGGTCCTAGATCCCTTGTCTATTGTCCTTAGCAAAGTGCTGGACGAGGATGACGAGTTGGCGGAGATCGAAGGACGTATCGCGAATATCTTCTTCATCTTCTCTCAAGCGGAGAATCATGTCAAGGAGATGGTTGCGGAAAGGACGGTGTTGCACAGTGCGTGCCTCCCATGCCGACATTCGAACAATCTAGTTCTTCGACTGACAATTGCCATTTAGGGGTGCTGAAAGAATTGAAGCGAATGACACCAGCACATCAGATCACCATGTTGAAGTTCATCAAGAACCTGTCCATGCTCTCGACGACGCTGGATGCGCTTCAGAATTCCAACGCCATCGATGTCTTGACTGACCTGCTACGGTCCACGATGAAGAAACCTCACTTCCGGGAGGTGTCGAACCAGATCCTAAACACAATCTACAATCTGTGCCGCCTCAACAAATCCCGGCAAGAGGACGCCGCTTTGAATGGCATTATCCCGCTTCTGCAGAAGATTGTCAAGACGGAGCGGCCGTTGAAAGAATTCGCGCTTCCCATTCTCTGCGACATGGCATATTCAGGCAAAGTTGGTCGTCGGGAGTTGTGGCGCAACAAAGGCCTGACATTCTTTATCTCCCTTCTGTCCGATCCTTACTGGCAAGTGACGGCATTGGATGCCATATTTACATGGTAAGTGCATCTCGTGTTTGGAATGACAGTCTTCTCATAGGGCGTAGGCTTCAGGAAGAAACGGCCAAGGTCGAGGAGCATCTCTTGAAAGAACGCGTTGATGGGCTCACCTTTACGGACGCCATCGTTCGATGCCTAGCACTGTCCAAAGCTAATGCGTTTGAGAACATCCTCGAGCCGCTCCAGAAACTGTTGCGTCTGAGCCCGCCGATTGCTGCCACCTTTGCGCGGTCCGATCTGTTTTCCCGAATCGGCCAGAAATTGCACCACAACAAGGCTGCCGTCCGTCTAAATCTCCTCCGTATCCTCTCCAGCATCTGCGATGCAGCGGAGGAGCAAGGTGACCTGCTGGCGCAGTGCGGCCTTCTTGACGCGATCCGAGAGCTCGAGAACGACCCCGCCGTTCTCGTGCGCGACATGGCAGGCAAACTGGTCAAACAATTCGAGGAAAGCGAGCACCTGACCGGCGCAAAACGGCGAACCCTCATGAGACGGACCAGCATATCCACCATGTCCCACCAGAGCCTCGGCCAGAACCTGTCGCGACCTACCACGCCCCAGGTCGGCCGGCCCGGCCAGTCCAGGGGCTTCTTCGACGTTCGCGACGCACCATCACGACATCCACGCAACGGTGGCCTTAGCGGTCCCGCGCCGCATCTTCGGCCACCGAGTCGCGACGGCAACAGTTCCGTTCTGGGACCTGCCGGTGGGAATGGAGGCGGTGGTGCTGGTGCCGCGGCGGGGCGCAGCCGGGTCCCACGGCCCAGCAGGCTGTCGTTGATGGGATCCTTGCCCCCGGACGACACTAGGCCGCCGACCCCGTCCTCCAGCCGTTCCCCGTCGGCCGTGAATCCTCCCAGACGACGACGGATGACGAACAGTGACCTTGAATGGTCATGACGATCGTTGTTGTCGTTCTTTCTTTCTTTGTCGTACATCGTCTTCTTGAATTTCCTCGTGTGTTGATGGTAGTGAGTTCAGTGAGTTCAGGTAGAGATGGTGACGGGAGAGGATCTCCTGCTTGCATAGCACCGGCGCTGTGGGTTGCGATTGTGTGTGTGTTGGTTCAATTATAATATATTAGACCTTGTCTTTCTTTTTTTTTTTTTTTTTTTTTTTTCTCACAATTCGACGGAGGAATCCCAGAACCTGTCGCGACCTACCACGCCCCAGGTCGGCCGGCCCGGCCAGTCCAGGGGCTTCTTCGACGTTCGCGACGCACCATCACGACATCCACGCAACGGTGGCCTTAGCGGTCCCGCGCCGCATCTTCGGCCACCGAGTCGCGACGGCAACAGTTCCGTTCTGGGACCTGCCGGTGGGAATGGAGGCGGTGGTGCTGGTGCCGCGGCGGGGCGCAGCCGGGTCCCACGGCCCAGCAGGCTGTCGTTGATGGGATCCTTGCCCCCGGACGACACTAGGCCGCCGACCCCGTCCTCCAGCCGTTCCCCGTCGGCCGTGAATCCTCCCAGACGACGACGGATGACGAACAGTGACCTTGAATGGTCATGACGATCGTTGTTGTCGTTCTTTCTTTCTTTGTCGTACATCGTCTTCTTGAATTTCCTCGTGTGTTGATGGTAGTGAGTTCAGTGAGTTCAGGTAGAGATGGTGACGGGAGAGGATCTCCTGCTTGCATAGCACCGGCGCTGTGGGTTGCGATTGTGTGTGTGTTGGTTCAATTATAATATATTAGACCTTGTCTTTCTTTTTTTTTTTTTTTTTTTTTTTAGTTCGTAATTCGACGGAGGAATCACTTTTTTTTTTTTTTTTTTGTTGTTCCACCGTGTGTACAGATCCACGTGCTGCTTGATTGGATACTTGATCTGATCGATGCACAATAGCCGATCTCAATGCTGTTGCGTAACGGCAGAGTAGCTTGAGGATAATTGATCACTATCCGAGGCCAGGAGGCCCATCATTAACTGATTGATGTGCGGGACGCTGGATTAAGGGCAACGGATGCGAATCCTCAAAATATGAATGAACTGAGACAGGACTATACTATCTGGTACGATATTGCCAAAGCGTTGTCATGTACATGGCTAGAATAGTATGTATTAAAAAGCTCGAGATAGGTACCAAAGTCGCAAACACAGAGAGGTAGGAAAGGAAGAAACGCAGCACCCATCTATCCCCTCAACGTTGATAAATAACTCGATTGAACTGCAACAGAAAAGAAGAAAAAGAAACAGAAACGGATCACGGATCATGCTTCATGCCAATGATTCATGCTTCAATTCCCATCCATCAGAGAAGAAAAAAAAAAAAAAAAAAAAAAAAAAAAAAGGAGAGATATAAACCCCATCAGCCGTCCCTACCGCCATTCAAATCATTGTTGGTCGACGGCGACGGTCGTCGTCGCGTTCGCATGCGCGCCTTCTGTCGTGTCGATGAGCGCTGCGATTTCACTAGGGCCCTTTCCGTGCTCTGCTCCTGCTGCTGCTCCTCATCGTCGTCAGACTGCTCACGCTGAGCATTCCTGCGTCCAATTTCGTCCAGTTCCGTAATGTCACCTGGCTTCATTCGCAGCCACTGCATTCGGGGCCCGGTCTTGGACCGCTCTGATACGCGGAAGCCGTAAATTTTCGGCTCGTAGATCTTGCCTTTGCCCAGGCTCGGCGCGAAGTTCTGGGTAAGCATACCGTTGATCTGGGCTGGCTGGTCGGGAGGTGGCTCTGCGAAACAAGCGGCGGTTAGCTTGATGTTATTACGTTGAGGGTGGAAAGGAAGAAAAAAAAAACGTAACTTGCAGACAAAGCGGCCTCAGCGCGAAGACCGCCGATATCCAGCTCCGGAAACGTCATCAAAAACAAACTCCCAAATGTGGTTCCAAAGAACGCGCCGTCGACAGACTGGAAACGACTGTTGGGCGGAGTATACAGGTCGTAGCAGCTCGGGCAAAACAGCTTGACTGTGTCCTGGCCCGGTGTGTCCGTTCGTCCCACCGGAAGTACCTTGGTGCCGTTGCAGTAGACACGCGGACACACTCCGAAATGTTGCATTTCGTACTTTTCCAGCATCTGCTGAATTCCCTGCCGCGACGTAATATAGCGCTGGTGAATTAACCCGTACAGAAGCTCCGCCGAGCTCTCAATCATGCTCAAGTCGCTGGCTACTCTCGCATGCCTTCGCTCGCCCGCTCGGCGGTAAACTAATGGCTTATCACCCAGCTCATCCTCGTCCTCATCCTCGTCTTCGTCCTCCTCTTCCTCTTCGTCCTCCTCGGGCTCAACGTCGAGGATCATCTCAAGAGCCTCCTTATACATGGGAACTTGCGATTGAAGCCCCGTCAGATTGAAGTCATCCTCAATAAAGTCCTCAGACACTTCGGCAAAGTATTCATGGCCCATGAGGGAACAGAAGGACGAGATCCATGATTCACCCCCACCTTCTGAGGACGACATCGCGAACGACCCGGAGAAAGTCGACGGTGTCTGGGACGATGAAAGCGGACTTAAGTCCAGCCTGCTCAGGCCCTCGGCCAACGTCGGTACCGTTACTGTCGACACCTTGCTGGGATGCCAGAACTTCTCTTCAAGGGATCAGGTGGACTGCGCCTCTGGCAAAATTGTTCTCGAGGATCGTGCGCCACTGTACAGTGTGATGATTGGCCTAGCAAAGCGGAGGATGGCTCATGAGGTCTGGCCGGCTGGCTACCGGACTCAAAGACCTCGGCAATGCGATGATCGGCACGATCCACGGGAGGCTAATTTAATCAGCTAATCTACTCCGGATGAGCCTCGCACCAAGTAACGAGATCGGGAGCGGCTGGGCGAGACTTGAATGGAGTCTCCGTCCAGGGGGGTAGAAGCAGCGAAAGAGAAGAGCGGAGACTCTTAAAGTGTCGGGGATGGAGAATCGGCAGCGGAAGAGGGAATCATTGAACACGGACAAGCAAAGGACTCACAGGACTCGCATTACACCGTCATCGTCGTGGGAGGAGACTGTGTGCTTTCGAGTCTATCAAGAGGGTCCCGCTGGTGTGGATCATCGCAATCACGTGACAAACACGGCGTCCTTTTGGGCTAGATCTCGATCTTGATCTCCCACAAGTCCGGGACGAGTCGTAGTAGTACATACTGCTGAATGCTGATCCATGCTATGCTGCAGACGGATTGGCCAATGGCCTCCAAAAGGCCGTCATGCAAGGTTATTTTCCGTGAACAGGAGCCTGCAGGCGAGAATCTCATATCGGCCTCTAGAGATCACTTTCGACGGTAGCGTCCCGGCCTTTCGCACGCGCTACTTTGAACCGGAGCAGCCTGCGGTTCTCCCGCCGAAGACATTCACCACGGTACCGGCTTCTTCTTGCTGGTTCGTCCGTGCAATTGGCACTGGCGCATCTACGTTGAACTACGATTACTTGTTTCAATTCGGAGACACCCTCGTTCCGCTGGAACTCACCCAACCGCCTTCAGCCGACCAGGCTTCCGACGAGAGCTTCCATCGTTTCCATGCGCCGTTCAGCATCTTCCTCGATTGGACCCGGTCAGAGCAGACGAGATTGTTTCGTCTGTACCTCGCCCAATGCCAGCTGAGCGACCTCCCCCAGCCTCTGAGAGACGACCTTCCGACCCCAGATCTAGTACTGAAGACGGGCAGGGGGGACGTATACGATGCCAATCTATGGCTTGGGCTTCCGCCGACCTACACGCCGCTCCATCGCGACCCGAACCCCAATCTGTTCGTGCAGCTGGCTGGCAAGAAGCACGTGCGGCTGATGTCACCAGAGGCCGGAATGCGCATCTTTAGCGAGGTTAAGACAGCTCTTGGACAACACGCGGATCGTGGCGCAGCAGTCTTTCGAGGTGAAGAGATGATGCAGGGGATGGAGAAAGTGCTCCTCGAAGAGGCCATCTGGGGCGAAACGAAGCCGGAACGGCAGGATGAGACGGGATTCGAGGCGGTTCTCGATGCAGGAGATGGGATATTCATTCCCAAGGGATGGTGGCATAGTATCAAGGGCGTGGGCGAGGGCGTTACGGCATCGGTAAGAGCAAGTTGGTAAGTGCACGTTGCTGATCGATGCTGACAGTAATAGGTAAATTGGTGGTTCCGGTAGGCATTGAATGGAATAAACAACCTAGGAGAACTTTTTCATCGTAGCACAGCGTCAAGGCTACTTTAAAATGAGTGTAGAACTGACAGATGGTATGAGTCTGGTCTGGCTTCTAGAAAGCTCTCATACGTTCTTGGCATTCAGCAAGTCCATCGTCTATTAAAGGCCTCCATCAGCTTGACAACATTGAAATTTCAGACGAATGACGAAATCAAACTCTATCCAGCGTTTCCTGATTTCTCTCTTCCTGATCGCTGCCGTTTTCCCCTGCGCTGTCGCCACCACACTCTACTTTTCCGACAGCGAGCTCGATTCCACTTGCCCGCGAGAACCACCACCTGTCGACCAGTGTTCGCTCTCTTCCTCGCATTCAGACCTATTTATGTTCCACGGCCTCGTTCGTGCCGCGGCACGATCCTCTCCACTCCGTCCTTCGCTAGCGAGCAACTACTTCTCTAGACCCTTCTCAGCCACCCGCGCGACGATGGCTTCCACTTCCACCGAACCCTCGACTCAGTCCCAGCCGGAGCAACAGCAAGGGGAACAACCCCAGGACCAAACCCCTAAGCAACTCCCAGCCCTCCCATCCGTTGAAGATGCCACTGGTGCCAAGAAACTCGACGTCAGCAGCGGCGGCTCGGTGGCCCTGGACGAGCTGGGTCCCCTCGTGGTCAATCAGGACGGCACAGTGAGCCGCATCGCGAATTGGGATAAGATGACGGAGATCGAGAAGAGGAACACGCTGCGGGTGCTGGGGAAGCGGAATCGGGAACGCATGGAAGCGTTGAAAGCGAAGCAAGCTGCAGAGGGGAACGGAGAGAACAATGCAGAAGGGTCTTCGTGAGGGGTGGAACATATGATCCCTACGGGATTGCATGTACAAGGTGAATGGCGTTTACTTCGGTATAGGTAATGGATCGTGTCATGCATTAATGATACATACATTCTTGCATTCATTGTGCAACCAAACTTGACGATGTTTTGTAGAATGTCGACGACCTTTTTTTTTCTTTACTCTCAACCGCCCTTCGAAGAAGACGCGCCCGTCCTGACGTCAGAAGAGCCGCGGTCCCATCTCGGGTGCTTGGTATTCGTCAGGCCAAAGAAGCAGTCGTCGTCCTCGAAGTAGAGATAATACAACAGATCGGACGGCATGGTTGTCTTGTTCTGACGGGCCGCATCTGCTTTGACGTCATCTCCAATTCCGAAGCGAATGAAATCATCACAGTTTACCTTGAGAATGAGGACGAGGGTCTGGTGGCCAAAGTCGGGGTTGGTAGTGTGACGCCGAAGCGAGCGTCGAGCTGGATGGATGCAACATGATGATACTGCCGTGATACTAGAGCATGAAGCTGCTTGGTCGGGGATCGAAGCAGTGGGAGGTTGAGTAGTCCATTATTTGATGGTATGCATGTAGGCCGCTCTCAACCAGGGTCCCTGCACGACGAGCCGTAGGTGATCAGGTGACGCCAGGTCTAACCGCTGTTAACCGTGGACGAGATCAGCGATGTTTCTGCTCTGATCTTCAGTTTGTTCCTCCAGTACGTGGCAGACGCGGATCAATGCATGTAAATATTAATGTTATGCTCGGGCTGTTGGCGGCGAATGGGACTGCGGGGTTCAATTAATCTGAACATCGTCATCTCCGGAGCTTGGCAGTGTATGTTTGTTACGAAAGTTACGACGGGTACTAATACAAGACTAGTACGACTTTGTTACCACACAAGGTCCAGAAGATTGCCACGGATTATGGTATCATGTATTGGTAATACAAATACATGACAATTCCTCAGCCTCGGACCGAATGAAGACATGCTCACCCCGCCGAGTAGTAAGTAATAGGATGTAGATAGACAGCACTGCAGTCAACAACAGAAGAACTGACCGACCTAAGGGCCCTGACATAGAGCAGCCATGACCGAGCAGACTAGCCAGTCAAAACGCTTTGAGCCCAAGGAGCCTGTGCAGCTCGACCCGCCCAAGGACGACCCGATTAGCAAGGAGGAATTGTCCAAATGCGATGGTGCGTCATGGCTGGCTGATCTCTTCTCCTGAAATTGATCGTGTTGTTGACTCGAATCACTCGAACTTCTTGCAGGCACGGATCCTAATCGTCCAATTTACGTCGCGATCAAAGGAACCGTGTTCGACGTGACCCGGAACAAGGCATATGCACCAGGGGGAAACTATCATGGTAAGCTCATTCTCTGCCAATTCACCAGCTGTGGTTCAATGCGGAAATCGCTGCTCGCTGCTAACGCTGTTTGTTGTCTAGTATTTGCCGGAAAGGACCCCTCTCGAGCCCTCGCCAAATCCTCCCTCAAACCGGAGGATTGTGTCCCGGATTGGTACGATCTAGATGATAAGGAAAAGACGGTCTTGGATGAATGGTTCACGTTTTTCAGTAAGAGGTATAACATTGTTGGTCGCGTGGAGGGGGCGACCAACAGGTGAATGAAACCGGGAAGAAATAGGCTTGATCATCAGCGGCATAATTGCTCGGGAGTCATGATACGAGTACCCCTGTACTTCTGGAATCTGTCCGTTCTGGTCTATTATTATTTTGGGTAAATACATTTCCAACGTCAATGCCTGTCTTATGCTTTCCCACTCTTGCGCTTCTTCCGTTGCATGCGCTTGCGAGCAATGATCCGGTTCCTCTTGGCTATCTTGTTCTTCTCCTCCTCTGTTGCGGGCTTCTCGGTTTTGGCCTTTTTCGATTTTCCTTCGCCCTGACTCTTGGACGAGCCTCGTTTTCGTTTCGTGCCTCGGGGTGGTTGTCTATCTTCCTTGTCATCCTCGCCCGATGCCGACGATTCCCGCTCGTCTTGCTGCTTCTTAACTTTTTTCATCAAGTTCCGCATCTTCTCCTGGTGCTCTTTCCGGCGCTTGACCACCTGTGCATTCTCGATCGCGAATTCAACGATGAGTCGCTTCTTCTTCGTCTTGCCGTTCTCCCCCTTGACCTCAACCGGGTGACCATTGAGCCATCGAAGACCCATGAGCGCGTGGCGGTGCGTGTAGTACTCGATGAATCCGTAGCCTCTGCTTCGCCCCACGCCGCTCTTCTCGCTGATCTTGCTGCCGTCGCGCCCTTCGAAGATGATTTTGGCCTGCTTCACAACGCCTTTGCCCCTTTTGCGGCGCCGCAGGTCGTCCTCCTTTGTTTCTTCGTAGCCGCGCCGTGCTTCTTCCGGAGATAGTGGTTGACGGCGGCCTTTCGCCACGTCCTCTGCGAAGCCGGCAATGGCCCTCCGCGCCAGGGCTTTGAGGTCCTTTGAGCTGATTTGCCGTGGAATGTTACGCACGGACAGTCGAGTCAGACTCAGATGTAGGGACGGGTTGTTCTTGATGAGGGCCTTGCGCTGCTTCAGGCTCTCTTCCCGCAACTTGATCTCCGAAGGTCCGAGCATCTTGTAGAGAGGAGAGCTGGAAGGGATTGTGCCTTCGTTGAGGAGGAACAAGCGCCGCTTGTCCTTCTCCCGGCGCGTAGCTCCTTCTTCTTTGAGTTTCTCAGCTTCGGACTTGCTCACCGCATGAGTCACGATCAGAACACGGTCATCCATAGTGTAGCGGCCTGCCGTGTCGACCGTATCGTCCTGCAGGACGGAGTTCTTTACTTTGGTCGCTGACTTTTTGTCCTGTCGTTTCCCCTCAACCGGTTGCTTAGATGCTTCCTGGACACACAGCGCGGCGTCTTCTTGTCTGTGGAAACATACAAAGCCGGTTCCCCTGGGTTTCTCAGTTTCGGGATCAACAACGACGCGCGCGTACCGGACAGGGCCGAATTGTCTGAAGTGTTGGTAAAGGATATCGTCGGTACACGTGAATGGAAGGTTTCGAATGAACACCGTCGATGCGGTTCGATCATCCTCTTCATGATCCTGATCTTCCTCGTCTTCCTCGTCTTCTTCCTCATCTTCCTCCTCATCTTCCTCATCACCTTCTCCCTCACTCTCCGAGACATCGCTGTCAGAGTCCTCTTTACCTTCATCTCCCTCAGACGCCGATGCCGAAGCCTGTTCCTCGTCCAAGTTTTTCGACGTCTCGTTGGCCTGATCCTGTTCCATCGCATTCTGCGCATTCTTCACCTTCTCCCAGACGCTCTTTTCCACTGCCCAGTCAACCGCCAGCGGTCGCCCATCAACCTCCTTTCCGTTCACACCTTCTATCGCCCTCTCCGCATTCTTCCGCCCTCTCAAGACAACGAACCCGAACCCAGTCTGGTATTTGCCTTTCTTCGGAAGAATCGCCTGCTTCACCTTTCCATAACTGCGAAACAGCGCCGCCAGTTGCTCCGGTTCCTTGATCGACCACGGCAGATTGCGAATGATCAGCTTCGGTGGCTGCTGCCGCTCCTTTTGCAGAGCGCGCTCCGCCTTGAGCTTCTCAGCGGTGGCCGATGGCAAGCTCTTCCCACTTGCCTCATCAATTTGTCGATGGCGAGGCTGCGCGACCTCCACTTTGATCTTCCTGCCCTCGAATCGAGCCCCGTTGAACTCCTCCAACGCGCGCTTGGCATCGTCGAGATCGGCAAAGGTAACGAACCCGTAGCCTCGGCATTGCTTGGTCTGCGGATCGACCACAACCGTCGCATGCTTGATCACGTAGTTCTGGGAGAAGAACTCAGCCAGACTCTCGTTGGTCGCCGTCGACGGGAGAGATCGCACGAAGAGTTCCCTTCGTATCGGCGGCGTCTCGGGGAGTTCCGCCGTACCGGCGCGGGAGGAATTGGGCTGCGACGCATCGGTGGACGCGGCCTCATCGGCCTGAAAGCTCCCGCTTTCGGATAAACGCCGTTTCTTGCGAATTTCTGTCATGATGCTTGCATAATCAACCGTCTACTGGGATATTTGGTATCCGTTCTGGTTCACTTGGGAAAAAGTTGGCGGCAGAAAATTGAATGGAGGATTCAATAGGAAAGCGGTGAACATATCAGTCTTGGCACCGCCTTGCTATCTCTACGAGCAGAAGGTACTATTTGGTACAATACGAGTCGGCTCAGTGATCTCCCTCACTTCCTTACGCAGACTCGGAACTCGTAGACTACGTATTTTCCGGGCTGGACCGCCAGCCTAACACGCATCGTCCTCTTACAATATGAATCCCGACCCGAGTCACGGCTCGGCGCAGCCTGCGCCCGCTCGTGCTGCCAGCACAGGCTCGCGTCCAGAGTCGACGACTTCCACAACACCAGGACAATCAACAACAACAACAACAACAACAACAACCCGTGCCAAAGTGGAACAACCCACTCCACAGGCCCTGCCAAACCGTACTGCTCCGTCCGCGATCCTCGTCTCACCTCGACAAAAGGGGAACCCGGTACTCAACTACATCAAACTCGTACCATGGGAGTGGGCGGCCGACATCCCTGCAGACTACGTCCTCGGCGCGACGACCTGCGCGCTCTTCCTCTCCCTCAAGTACCATCGCCTGCATCCCGAATACATCTACTCGCGGATCCGCATGCTGGCGGGGAAGTACCGGCTGCGGATCATCCTGGTGCTGGTCGACGTGCCGAACCACGAGGACAGCCTGCGCGAGCTCTCCAAGACGTCCATCGTCAACAACGTGACGCTGATCCTGTCCTGGTCCGCGCCGGAGGCCGCGCATTACCTGGAGCTGTTCAAGTCGTCCGAGAATGCGCAGCCAACGGCCATCCGGACGCAGCAGGCGCAGTCGTATCGGGATAGCCTGGTTGACTTTGTCACCACGCCGCGCAGCATTAACAAGTCCGATGCGACGAGCCTGATCTCCACGTTTGGGAGTCTGAGAGCGGCGATCAACGCGCAGCCGGAGGAGATCAGCGCCGTGCCTGGGTGGGGAGAGAAGAAGGTTCGACAGTGGTGCGGCGCCGTGAGAGAGGACTTTCGGACGGAGATTGCAAAGAAGCGCACGGCGGGAGGGCAGAAAAAGTCATCATCATCGAGCGACCGCGTGCGGCCTCGGGATACTGGTGCCACGGTCTCCGGTGAGGTTGAGGAAAATAATGGGAGTACGACGACCGCAGAAGCTATCCCGCCGCGGAACAAGCAAGACGAGGAAATGAGCGCGGGAATCATGGAAGCTCTGGCTAAACTGCGAGAGCATGGTGGATGATCCCAAGGAGAACTAAGGGGACTACAGTGTCTGCAACACGTCAAAGCCAGGGGGACCATGACTTTCAAGCCCTTTTTTTGCAGACTCAACCGGCGGCCCAATGGGGAAACTGAAGGCTCCGAAATATTGATGGGCGATTTGATTCCATGGCATCGAGTCTGCCGCGTCCCTGCAGTTTGGTATCATGTCAAGCTCTTTCCGAGCACCAATTTTTCCCGTGCGAGGGAAAACAAAGAGGAGATGTGTTTGGCTCGGCACATATACGGCGGATACACCCCTAGCTACTCGATAATCGCTCCTTCTCCGTCTCATCCTCCGTCCGGCGCGGCATCCACCTCACAAGATATCTACCGTATCTATCACAGACCCCGTGTATATGTACATTCCTCGCAGATCATGTCTAAAACCCCGTGGCCAACCACATCGAACATTACCCAAGATAAGCCCAACCAAGAAGAATCGTTGATCCAACTCCGTCATCATGAGAATCGTAACCCCTTGGATGGATCCCACACACCTCCCCTTCCGGCACCCGCCGCACCACTCCCTTGTCCAGCACTCTGCCCCGAACTAGGTTTCGGTGGCTGAATCCCCGACGGCACGCTATTCCCCGGCGTGGGAAGTGGTCCACCGAATCGGATCCCCATCTCCGGGGACCACACCCTGTTGACAGGTTTCTCGGGTGTGGGAGCAGCAGGGGCGGGGACGGAGTTGGGCGTCGACGTTGTGACCTGGGTGGATAGAGGCGCTGGTGATGCGGTACTGGATTCCTCTCGCACGGGTTGCTTTTGGCTCTGGTTGGTTACGGGTGGTGAGGAGGGCGGAGGGGCCGATGACTGGGAAGATAATTTTAACCCAGCCATGGCCGCGGCGTTTGTGATATCGCTAAACAGCGAAATTAGCTCAAATGAACTTTCTGAACAGGAGGTCGGCAGTCGACTCACTTTTCCAATGTACCCGCTTCCATCCTTCTCTTGGACACAAACGCTCGACAGTCCTCGCGGAATCTCCCCACGATCTTAGCCAGGTCATTGTAGAATTTCCGACCCGTTTCGATGTTGGAGAGGAGCTCCTTGTATTTGTTGTACCCGTTCTCGAGTTCTTGCAAGGCCCGCTCACGTTCTCTGCTTGATGAATCCCCTCTGCGCACCCGGTTGAATGCAGCGTTCGCTTCGCGCAATTGAGCAGTGAGATTTTCTTGTTCTGTTCGTTCCTTCTCCAACATTTCCTTGTCCGTGTCGTAGAGCTTCAGGTGGTTGTTGAACAAATCTTCGAATTGGCTCGCGGAAATCGGCTGCATAGGGAACTCGCGCTCGAGCCGTGCAGTCTCTTTCAAGAGCGCCGGGTCTGCGTTTTTCGTCTGGTTAGCTCATACTTGAAAGGTGAAATAAGGGAAGTCACGTTCGAGACATACTGATATCGTCCGACCTTGCCTTGTCCTTCAACGTTTCAATTCGTCGTTTTCGCCGCTGCTCCATCCGACTCACTTCGTTTAGACAACTTCGTAGTCGGCTAGCTTCCCGCTCCAACTCCGGAGTCAGTGTTGCCCGCTGACTGTTCGGGACATATGATTCCAGGTCGCGATTGGTTCCGGTCAGAACACGGAGGATCGCTTCCGAGTCGCGAAGTTTATTATGAATCAACTCGTCTGTGCTCTCGGCGGACGTGAAGTACCCGTTAATCTCCTTCGCGTTCGCGTACAGTTTCTGACCCGCGACTTCAGACGGCTCCCGCGTCCAGCGGTCAGTGCCGTGCTTGATGCGCGCCCGGTCATCTTCCTCCTTTTCGGCAGACAAAAGGTCTACACCCTCCTGGTACACGGCCAGGTCGTTGGCTTTGATCTTTGCGATGTCCGTAAAAGATCGCCGTAGCCGATTGAGGCCGTCTTGCTGCCTGATTTCTTCTGCGCGGGAGACTAGGGTCGCTGGGATACCCAATGGTTTTTCTAAAGCCTGTAGAGAACCAGGAAGGTTCAAAGATTGCAAAACACTGTAAACACGGCGTCAGTCTTTAATTGCCTTTACCGTATCGGCTGGACTTACTCTCGTATTCGATCAGTCATTGACTCCAACTCGCCAATGATACTTTCATTTACCAACCGATCGCGGCGGTCAGAGTAGATGCTCGCAGCAACATGCACTGCATACGGTACCAGTTTCGCCAACAACGGCGGGCCCAATGGAGCATTCTCTCCCAGCATAGAAATAGCGTCAGTGACCTGTGAAGGAGCTTTGGGCGTCACCATCGTGGCGCGGTCTAAAGGCTTCATTTCGGACTTTGGAGGAACCGGATGCAGGTAAATAATATCGTTGTCCTTCTCTGCTCGTTTCAAGTCCTCCGACACGCGATTCTTCAGCCCGTTCAAGTCGCCCAGAACAGTACGGTTGATCCATTTCGATTCTTTGAGCGCCTCATTCACGCACGCGAGGCTATCCCGAAGACGTGCAACCTCCTCTCCATATTTTCGCTTGTCAAGGCAGTCCAATGACTGTCGATACTGCGCCGCAGCGGCGAAATGATAATGTTTGGCCGTCATGTGGTGGATCCAGTCGGTGCTGATCGCGTCGGATTTGACGGCATATTCGCTTGCATCCGCGTAAAAATCGGATACTTTGGCTGCCAATCGAGCAATCGACGCATCCTTGAGACCATCCTTGACCGCTTTTTGCCAGAAGCACTCCTGCGCCTGCGCTAGCATGAGCTCCTCGAGACTCTGGAGTGTCATCTCGTCCATGTCCTCCGGTGGCGACGCGCGAAGGTCGGGAAGAATGTCTTTTCGGAGATGTTGGAGCACACCGGCCGCTTGGCAGAAGTAATTACAGGCCTGCTTGAGCCCGTCGGAAGTGGTCCGGTTCAATGAGTACGCAAGCTGCGAGTAAAGCGAGGCAAGATTGAAAAGGATGTTGGCGAGCTCGAAGCGGAGATTGTTCTGCGTGACTAGACACAGGGAAAATCAGCACTCCAACCTCAACCTCCTCGCCGACGCAGTCCTTGAGATTTGATTCTACTTACTAGGCCGGCCTGTATTGAACCCGAAAGCAGGGTACCACACAAAATCAACGCCAACCTTGAGAACACCACTCATCAGCATGGCAATCCAACTTGACATGAACAGGTGTTCCTCCACTCACATCAACCGGAAACTTCCCACCCAGCCATTTCAGCTGCGCCGCATAAGTCACCAACCTGCTCACCCCGCTGACATGCGGTTCCTGCACGTTGATGGCCTCAGATCGCAGGCGATCAAGGATCATCAAATCTTCCGCAAACATGTCCGGGCGCTGGTCATATTTGGAGGATATGTACTGGGTGATGGCGTCGGAAAGAGAGACGGCGTGAGAGCGCCGGAAGGGCAGCTGGAGGATGTTGCTGCAATTCCGCATCAGAAATTGCTCGACTTAGCAACTTGATCCGCGGAGCACCACTCACGATGACATGATGTATGTGCGCCTAACGCGGGCTGGGAGGGAAGCATGGAGATGCCCCCGCGCTTCGACTTGTTTGTTGACAGCCTGAAAACAATCCCACCTCCTCGCAATCTGAATGGATGACGTTGGGTCACGTGCGTCGATTTTGTTATCTTATCGTGGCCTTCGGGTTTGTCATGTTTGCATCGTGCTTTCTCAGGTCCTGCAATAATGGTCTCGCCTCTCCAAAGATTGATTGAGGAAGAAACAATGGGCTGTAATGCCATGCATCCGTTCTCTTGGGTATCAAGTTCCTAATCTACCTACACGTATATGAGGTCATTCACGTCAAGGGCTATACTATCATGCTTTCGGCCCGGTGTACGGAGTACACGATATGGAATATAAAGCCTTGCCGAGCTGTTCTCGGACAGTTATGCATCGCAAAATATTTGCAGGAAATCAGATATCGACATGCAAACACCCCATCCCGTGACCTTTTTCAAAGTAGACAATAGCGAGGCTCACGATCAAGCTTCCAATGCATTGATCTTGGTCTTGGTGTACTCAAAAAGACTGAACAGGATCATGTTTTGGAAACTGGTCCGCAGAAGCGACACCGTCAGTCCTTTGTACATGCTCGACCGTGCAACAGCAACGGTTGCCTCGCCAATTTCCTCGGACCTGCCAAGGAGAATACTCTGGGCGCGTGTCTTGCGAGTATCAAGGGAATATGTCTAGGCCAAGTCAGCGTGCGTGTTGGATGGAGAATTCAGGTGATACCTACCACAAGCCAGGGAACCGTTCCGCATAGTGCTCCGGCGACCATTGGAGGACCGAATGGCGATTGCGCCGGTTTCCCCATCTCTTTGGCGATGATCTGTTTCACCGTTTCGTAGACCCCAAAGTACAGGCCGGTGCCGATCATATCCCTCACAGCATGGAGGTAATATCCAGTATAGAGTCCTCGAATACCGTGACGGCTGAGGATGCGCCTAAAAGCTTGAATAGTTCCCAGGCGGGGCAGCTGTCGGACACGGGGATCATTGACCGCACCAGGCCGCGCCTGAGAGCGATGGGACATTAAGACCGACGTCTGCACGACATTCTTGGCCAGTTCAAAGGGGCCTGTTTTGTATTAGCATGTGAAACTCTGGAGGAACTCGAGCCGAAACGTACAGGCAAAGGGTGACGCCGCCAATCCGGCACACATGCCAGCGACGGTGAAGGTCATGATGGTGGCCACAGTGGGCACACTGCCCGGCTGATTGTAATAGACCAGAGGGGACACCCCCGTGTGCCGCTCGAATTGTTCGGAGATCCGGTACTTGACCACCTGATAGGTACTAAAACTGACCACGCGGACAAAAGTCACGCTCATAAGAGGTGGAAGGAAACCTGAGCAGTTAGACCAGGTTATTGCGCACGACGTTGATAATTGTTCATACCTGCAGTATAGCCACGGAACCCTTCAGTCCGCCATATGTACTTTGCACATTCTCGAATGTTGGTGAAATTGTGGCTTTGCAAAGTCAGCTTTGTGCCCAATGAAACTCGCGCACCTGGGACCTACGTTTGCATGCGAGTTTTCAAGTTCTCGAGCGGCGTCTATCATAGCATTGTTAGTCTTGGTACTCCCGATTGAGCTTCGGCACATACCGCTGCCAGCGTGGCACATATTGTCGAAGTCGCCGAAGCCACTTGAGTCCGATACTTCTTTAGGAACCGGTTTCGCTTTTTGACGTCGAAGACCCATGGGTACGACGACATTGCGGCAGCAGAAGCGCGAGAGGTTGGTGACGAGAAGGGACCGTGACCGGAGTTGTCGTTCATAATCACGTTGGGAAGTCTGGCATTGGGATGGAAACCGCGCAATCACCAGGCCTCCAGCAGGATTGACAGAACCAGGCTGTCTCTGACTGATTCGCGACTGGGCCGGGGAACCCGATGGAACGCAAAGCGGTCTCTCAGTGTCTGAGATGACCGTTTGGCGTCCCACAGATTTCCATGAACCGGGATGCGACACCAGAGTGCAGTCTGGGCAATTCAGATTTCTCCCAAACCTGAGTTGGCTCAGAAGAGGCGGATTGACCGAGGGTAGAGTTGCGGGAAACTGAGTTCACCCCAATGGCGGAACGGAACCGCGGTCGATGCGAAATCGGCTCAATTGTCGACAATGCGCAGCTCGCCGGACCGACAGCTGATCAGAACCGCAACTTGGAACCGGGAACGAGTAAATGGAGAGATGAGAGCGGCGAACTCGGTCACACTGCCGTCAAGCAATGAGCATTGCGAATGTTCTGACGGGGTTTTGCGATGCGCAAGAAAGAAAAACGAAATCTCGGATCGGCGAAACGCACCTCCACTTCGCAGAAGCTCTCGGCCAAAGTTACAGTACCGAACTTTCGGATCTCACCCTCAACGCCTGGGCGAGATGGTCATGCCACTTCTCTGCAAAGAATGGTGAATTTAATTCCCAGCAGCGAGACTTTCAAAGCAACAAGGTGTCAAGGCAAAACGCCATCTACAGCGGTTGGAGGGAGGGGTATCGCAGCCAGACGGCACGAGGAGGTGAAAAAGACCCGACGAGGACGAAGCGCATGTGAATCCACAGTTCCCTGTTGCGGTTTAGCGGCTTCTTGTTTCGGACAGGGCCACCATGGATCGTCTGCTGAGAGAAAACGAGGATCATGTCAATTATCAATTGAAGTTTCAAGCTGCATGCTGAGAAAAGGGCAGAAGCGGAGGGGCGGGAGTCGAGAGTGATCTCATGGTCGCGATGGGGCGAGAGTCGGCAAATGATCGCGGACGCTTGCAGGGGAGCTTGATTTAGGCTACCTACTCGTTATCGAACCCTAGCTCTTGGGAGCCGATCGGGTTTGGAGGATCTTTCACCCTCTGGCAGTTTAATATACATAAGTACTCCGTAGTACAGTATAGGTTATGTATGCCATAGGGCTGTCGTGACTTTCTTTCCGGCTAGCCTCGATGCACATACTAAGCCAGTTGGCCAATCATCCTCTTTGACCCCAGAGCTTCTGGCTTGACTCTACACCCAGACGGGAAAATCGTCGTCTGCTCAAAGTCTCATGGAACCTTGCCAGTGACAACTGAAGCCTCTTTTGTCGATCAAGCTGAACGCGGGGAATGATTACGAAATCACGCTCATATGTGAGATTTCCAAGCAGATTCCAGCCCATGAAACCGCGGAGTACCAGTAGTCGTACTGCGTCCGGAGTGCTGTTTCGTAAAATAGAGGCAGAAATGATGGATCAAACGCGACTGGGATGAATCAATTCAGTGACTTGGTCGGGTTCAGCCTCAGTCAACTCTGGAATCCGGATGACGATCTCAATCCCCAGCAGCAGGTATCTCTATCATAAACATCGAACGGAATGATCTCTAGACTGGAGTTCACATAACCTAATCTGTACTCTCTATGTATTTGTCAAGGCTGAGGATGAACCGAGGCATGGTTCATTGACGTATCGTAGGCGATATGTTCACGTGACTACGAGCTTACGTTGCTGACATAATCAAATGTCTCCACCCATCGCCAACCACCTTCAAAGCCAAGGTCAACCAAATTTTTTCTCACCAACTTATCTACAGCACAGGTCTCCAACATACCCTTGTTGATGGTATCAAGCTCTGCTATTCCATCTACAAATTTTAGTTCGAGACCGAGATCGAACCAATGCTTGTTCTAATCCCGACGACACCCGCTATTTTCCATGCGGTGGCCGGGTTCGCTTATAGCATACATCCTGAAGACCCCTTCCCTGCTCTTTCTTTTTCTTCCTGCCAGACTCAACGAGGGCTAGAGATGAGAGAGTCCTCTACAGTCTACATTTTTTAAATCCAAATTCCAGGTCAACAACACATGATTGAATCACTAACCGGCTACAGTACTACTAACGGTACAGATCTCACCACAGGAACGAATCAATCATCGTGAGCAAAAACATCTGATTGACTGCAAGGCATTTTCGAAGACTCGTCTGTCCTGTCCATGACGGCACGAGGTCAAAATCTTGCCGAGAGAGAATTTGATGATATTGTTCTCCTTCGTGTTGCGTCGGCTGTCGATATCTTTTGATACCAGAACACGGCTGGCGTGTCAATTGGGGGAGAGACATTCAAGCAGGTACCCGTGTGCTTGGACCTTGATCTAGGCGCGCACTACAGAAGAAAAAAAAAAAAAAGTGGACGATTACAGAGTGTTTGGAATGTATGTTCAGTACTGCATATGCAGGGTGCTGAATACAGACTCGAAGTGTATGAGACAATTTTCATGGGATGCAGTCAGGAAGGGGTTTCAAATGACAAGCTTTCAACTCCCTGCAGATTCTCGATGATGCAGTATGATCCTGGTATGCACTGAATGCTTGCAGTGTCTCCATAATCTCCTGTCCATTCCCATACTTTGTAGAAAAATCTTCAGGATTATCCCTCCTCACATCCAATGAGAGAGATCAATTATCCACGATCAACATTCATACAGCGAATCCTCACCTCCTTCCACCCCTACCGCCATGATCATGCCCTGATAAATATCCCGCATCCTGGGAGGTTTTCCCTTACTCGAGCTGATGATCAACTTATGTAGATCCTCGAATCCCGCCACTTCGCAGCATCGCCGATGGGGAGGTGTAGAGAGAGAGGAACGGAGGGATAATAATGATGGAAGATCTCAAGCCCAATATAAACACCCCCACAAGGCCACTATTCATTCTTCTGTTCAAACCACTCCTTGTTCGATTCATAATTCCGTGGCAAAGGTTTCGGTCATTTTCCTAGTCGCTCCTTTCTCTCTGCTTTCGAGGCAAAAGATTGACCAAGGCCGACCCCGATCCCCAATCTTTGTCTGACAAAAGAGAAGCAAAACATGGCCCGCTTCAGTTCCTTGTTGAACCTTGCGACCGTCCTGGCCCTTCTGGCCGTGGCCGCCCATGCCCGTCCCGCGCCCGCGGATGGTGGCGTGGCCGGAGTTCCGGGACTCGACAACTTGTTCGCTAAGGAGGACGCCCCGTCGAGGGAGGCGACAAAGGACACCGACAAGAAACACGAAGAGCTCAACAGCGTGGATAAGGTCCAATCGCTGGCGGATGAAATCATTGCTGAAGCCCAGGTAGGCCCCCGGCACAGGATTGTTGCTCGGTACCTGACGCTGACGGGTGCTCAAGGCCTCTGAAGCCTCATCGTCCGCTAGGGCGACTCCTGACGTCCCGACGCCGTCTTCGGGTAGCACAAAGGCTTCTTCTGTGCCCTCAGCGTCGCCGAGCTCAAAGCCCTCTGAAAGTCCGGATAACCCGCTCCAGAACGTTCCCCTGATTGGTGGTCTGGTGAATGGTCTTCTGGCGTAGTATGCGAGACTACTATCATTGTCAAAGGCCCCGGTAGAAAGATGCTGGAGCGGGAGCGGGTGTGGATGGTCGGCCGGTCTGACATCGCGTTGCCATTTTGGCAGTCTGTGGAGTTTGCAGATTTCAGAAATCCCAGATTTTCTCGTCGGTGCAAGTTCACCCAGTATCCCGAATTGTTTGCATGATCGTTTTCCACCTCGGTGGTGTAGACTTGGCTGTCTCCCGTTTGTGGACCAACGATCCTGCAAGTTGACCCGGTAGAATGTCGGCCCCAAATCTATCTATCATCATATCAACAAAAGTCCAGAGGCTCTCGCCTTGCCATGCAGCGACATGAACCGCAAAATCAATAACGCGGTCCATTACATGCCGCCGTTGTTGGGCAACGACAGCAGCACCACTGGGCTGAGGACAGTCAAGGAGATGGAAGAGAAATGCCCATCCAGACACATCTGTCGGATGAGCCAGGCACCAACTGAGCATCTTTTGAATCAGCACATCCTCAACATCCGCGTTACAACCACGCGCCATGACGTCCGCGTGCAATTGGCGCATGTAGCTAAAAGCGTAGTAATTACTCGGATGCAGCTCAGCCGCTCGAAGCACGACATTAAACTCATCTACCAGCATCTTGCCGTGATCCACAGCTGAGTCGAGCTGCATCCTCACCGTCCACAGACGATGCTGCCATAGTGTCGGGGATTTCGTATGCCGATGCAGCGGCGAACACACGTATGTCGTCAACAAACTCATCTCTCGCTGCAGGAGAGCGGACACAAATCCACTGTTCAGTCCATCTCGCTTGACCAATGCTCGGATCCGCCGCTTCCGCCAGTTGCACGCGGTGATAAATTCGCAGTCGAACAGGAGGATGACCTCGCTGGCAACGCTGTCGCGAGCGTCATGCTCGATGGTTTCAATCAGCTGCGAATCACTCATGCGGTGGCATTTGTCAAAGTATATTTGTCTGGCGGTCAGAAATGCCTGCGCAAGAGCTTTCTTGTTGATTCCAACAGCGGAGCCATCTTGCAGCAATGACCCGCCCAAGCCGGGGGGCAGGACTTCTATCTCCAGAACTTCTTCGGAATTTCTTGTATATAGGATCTGCGCCAGACCTTCGTAGAAATCTTCGTTCTCCTCGATAACATTGGACGGTGCGTCTGGGCCGGACATGGCGAGGTGTATTGGCGCTGGGACGGAGTTGCGGGCAGATGAATGGCAGATCTGGTTGAGTGTTGTGCGTTGTCCGTCGGGTCTAGACGTCATCGTCATCTCCATCTCGGAATCTCTTTTGGATTTTAGCTTCACGCTTTCTCTCACTATCTGACTTTTGCCAATTGTTCTTTTGTTTCTTGTCCTTGTCCCGCAGTCAACTCATCGCCCATGCGCTGGAAGTCCGGGGGCTGAAGTTCAAGTCGGTCGACCAAGCGACGTTCGTTATTCCTGACCTTACCTCTCTTTTTCACCATCTCAATCCATTTGTGCGCCACGCGACAATATTACCTTCAGGATATATTGGACCAAGCCTGGTCAACGGGCCTCCCGACGCCATGATCTCCATCGTGGTCATTGTGTTCCTGGTGAATCTGGCCATCTACCTGATCAACACAATCGGCGCAAACACAATAGACACGCTGGTATGAAGGATGCAAACTCGCGCCGCAATATGAATCAATACTAACAGCGGCATTCGCTTGATCGCTCAAACAGCTATGGATTCTCTATCTCCGCCTTCCTACGTCGCTTTCGAAAGATGCCCGCAAACACCGCGAACTGAAGCGTGAAGTCATTCGACTTCGCACCGAAATGAATTCGACCAGCTCGCAAGACGAATTTGCGAAATGGGCGAAACTCCGCCGCCGGCATGACAAGACGCTCGAGGAATTCGAGGCATTGAGTGCGTGCATCATTTCCTACCGACCCTACTACCGAACCTTTGATCTAACCTCGGGGAAATGAAAACAGACCGCGCGATCGGAGCGAAAAGGAGTTCCTTCGACTGGACCATCCGAACCACACGTTGGCTCAGTACAACGGGTGTTAGGCTGCTCCTACAAATGTACTACTCGAAGACTCCCATGTTTGACCTGCCTCAGGGTTGGTTCCCGTATCCCATCGAGTTCGTGCTCTCCATGCCGCGTGCGCCGTTGGGCACAGTGAGTATCCAGGTCTGGGGGTTCGCGTGTGGGAAAGTGATTTCGCTAGTTGGAGATGCGGTGATCAATGCGGGTAACAAGGGCCAGAAAACTTCAAAGAAGGCACAGGGTACTGGAACAGAGAAAAAAGAGCTCTAATACTGCCCTCTTCATGCTAAACGATCCGATGAATAAACAATAGATTCGACCTTTTCTACGACACAGCTTATTCCCGTGGATGATGTTCATCAGATATTACAATCGAGTCTTCATTGGATCCAGGCATAAAGCACAGGATCCTCTGTGCTTGACTCTATGATTGCTATATCATCATATGAACATGAGAGACAAAATGTAGAGAGTCCGGCCCCTTCGACAGGGCATCTGCAGTGAGCTCAAGGCTCACTGCCGCTTTCCATAAGCTACAGACTCGTGAAAAAAAAGGAAAAGAGAGAAAAAAATAGAACTCCTCGCCTCAAGAATGAGCCCCATTGAGTTACCCCATCTCCAACCATAACCCGAGGGTCACAGCCGAAGATGCACAGGCAATCGCATCACTATCGAACCACGACGAAGAGCAACCCTTGTTGGATATTCTCCAACGCCTTTCCCCTCCATGGCCCATCCACGCCATTGTTTCCGTCCGTACGAACGTCGCATAGACGGCCAAAGAGGGCAAAAAAAGAAAGGCCCAGGGCGTAAGCCGCTATCAAATTGCTTTTATGGCGGCGCGTTTCCGCAGTGCCTGCCAGTGATGCCATGCGCCCCAGGGGGGCAACATGGTGCAGGTTGTCCGGGGACTTTCTCCCAAAGCTTCGGTAGGTGAAGAGGTACCGGGTGGTACACTCTTGTATGTGAGCTTTGAATGCGATTCTTTGAGCGAGGAGTTGGGAGAGAAAAGAAAATTTCGCCGTCTCTCGGAGAATTTTTGCCTTCCGACTTGAAAAGTTTGCATTGTTTGTCTTCTCACTTTCGCTTATAAATTACAGTAGGTCAATTACTCGGACGGGTTAGTTCGGTTAAGTACGGAGTACCGAAGTAGGGTAGGTACCTAGAGTAAGCACAGGTACTTGTACCCACTCATAAGGCAAGTAGTTACTTGTGCGGTGCCGAAAACTCCTCGGAGATCAGCGCCTTGTCCAGTTGTCCTTGGTGCTCGCCCAAGTTTCTTGTAGTGGACTCATTCCCAAGTCCTCAAGTTCTCCAGAAAATCTTACTTGTACTCCAGGCTGCCTTCTCACAATACACGATCATCGGGAGTAGTGTTATGTTCAACAATTTGAGGGTATCTACGCAGCTTACTGCCGAACCGGTCCCAACTTTCCACTCATTGGATCTTCATCACATTGAATTCTATCGCGAAATACTCCTGTAGTCGAGCCGTCCGCACTATGAACTGATGAAGGACGATAAGGATGGCCACCCGTTTATGGTGTGTTAGTAGATTTAGTAGATCTGGGTCCCCTAGCGTTGTCTCACGGATCTCGTGTAGTACGTTTGTCAGTTTAGGGTTAGCCGGAAGACAAACTGATGGTGATGGAAAAGTTGAAGGCTGCCAATGTACGAGGACCCTGCAGGCTACTTGAAAACCCATCATGGCCATGTACTGTGAGAAAACTAAAATTATGATTCAACCGTAAAGACATCCGTATAAACATGACACCCTCTATCCGCATCTATGAACAGAAAGAACAACAAAGTCCCATAACAATGCACCGAAAGCAAACCACCATGGTATCTTTAAAAGAAAAAAGGCCAAAGCAGAAAATAAAATCGAACCCAAAGGTATGTGCCTCAAATCACCACCAGTCACCCTGCTCATACATCGCCTCAGCAACCTTGATAAAGCCAGCAATGTTGCTGCCCGCCAGAAGACTCGGCAGAGCACCTTCGGGCGTCTTGACGTATTCCTTCGCGGTCTTCAGACCCCAGTTGAAGGCGTTCTCCATGATCTTGTGCAATCGCTGGTCCACCTTCTCGCTGCTCCAGGACTCCCGCGAGGAGTTCTGTGCCATTTCCAGGCCGGAAACGGCAACACCACCCAGGTTCGCCGCCTTGCCCGGGGCGTACCAGACGAAATTGGTCGTATTAGTCTCGCGATGGGTCTCGAAAACGTCGATCGCCTCCTGGGTCGAACCCATGTTCGAGCCCTCGGCCACATATCGCGTACCAGCCGCGATAAGTGCCCGCGCATCATCGCCGGAGATCTCATTTTGGGTGGCACACGGCAGAGCAACGTCGACCTTAGTCAGGTTGGTCCATGGCCGGGCATTCTCGATGTACTTGTACTTTGTGGCGTAGGGTTCCTTGTCCGCCAGGGTGCTGATTTGCTGGCGATCCACCTTCAGAGCCGCAATCCGCTCAATCTCCTGGGGCGTGAACCCTTCGCCGTCTTCGTCGCGCACGACGAGGGCGCCCTTGCTGTCTGACATCGAGATCACTTTCCCGCCAAGTTCGATGGCCTTCAACGCGGCATACTGCGCGACGTTTCCGGAACCAGAGATGGCAACCCGCTTCCCGGCAATGGACTCCTTGCCATTTGTGGCGTACTCGATCATCTTCTGAACGTACTGTGTCGCTTGTCAGAAAAGGTCTCTTCGGTTTCGATCCGTTGGCACTCACATAAATGAGCCCGTAGCCAGTGGCTTCCGGTCGGATCAAACTGCCACCCCAGCTGTTGCCCTTGCCAGTGAGGACACCCTCCCACTGGTTGCGAATTTTCTTATACTGGCCAAAGAGGTATCCAACCTCGCGTCCGGAGACTCCAATATCCCCAGCGGGGACGTCGGTGTCTGGGCCAATGTGCCGCGCCAGTTCCGTCATGAACGCAACACAGAATTTACGGATCTCATTGTCGGATTTGCCCTTGGGATCGAAATCGGCGCCTCCCTTGCCTCCGCCGAGGTTCACTGGGCAGGAACATCCGTCAGCTTGCCGTACCGCAAATGTTCTCTTTACATTGGAAACTCACATCCTGTCAAGGCATTTTTGAAAATCTGCTCGAAACCAAGGAATTTGAGGATGGAAAGGTTGACTGAGGGCCAGTCAGTCAGATCTGTAAAATCATCTTTGCAATCAAGATCCCAGGCAACGTACCAGACGGATGGAAGCGCAGGCCACCCTTATAGGGACCCAGCGCGGAGTTGAACTGCACACGGTAGCCACGGTTCACTTGCAGCTGCGTCGGGATCAGTACGGCTCGGCTCCTTCTGATTTGCTTGTTTCCCAGCAATTTACCTCGCCCTTGTCATCTTCCCATACTACGCGGAACTGAACTACTCGTTCCGGAATCGCAGCGATCCGCAGAGCTTTGCGATACTGGGGATATTTCTGAAAAAGAGTCGAATTCTCGAGCGTGATAGCGAGTTCTATTCATTTAATCTTAGCTCGAAACAGGGGCTGCGTGAACGAGATTGACGATACCTTTGTAGGCCTGCTCGAACTCGGGCTCGGAGGGAAGGACAGTCATGATATTCAGAGACAGAAGAGACCGATATGTAAGGAAACGGGCGACACTGGAAACTCAAAAGAAGGCTCAACGGGCAGAATATATGGAAGACTGGTGCAACCCCGGGCTACACAAATGCGACAGTTCTCAGAATCGTACAAAACGCAGAGAAGGGAAAGAGAAAAAAAAATCCCACCGCAAGGAAGAATAACAGGAATAAATAATTTCTGGTGCGGTGGATATCCCCAGCCCGACGGCCGGAGGCCTCCACGCCGTGGGTGAGCCTGAAAGCAGCAGGCGCAGTGGTTTTATATTTCAGCATGTCAAACAATCTGCTAATATATTATCAATTTTACTGATAAACGGACATGGATCATCATTTCTCCGCCGGGCACTGGAGTTGACTGGAGTTGGGGGTTACAAAAGATCGAAACGATCAAGTAAAAGATTCTGTAACCTTCGGGTGACGCTCACCGTAGCTCGCGAGTTTTCCCGATGGCCCATCATCTAGCGCTTCCCGAAAAATTTCGGGATTCCGAGATCGGCGTTGGCCCTGGCCACTACCTGTTATGAATTGTCCTACTTACTGTCCACCTGAAAAGCCCGAACAGGCGGGATGAAAGAAACAGTGGGAAAGTGAGGTGTTTTGCAGGACCTAAAAAACGATCGATTTCGATACAGTAGCACAAGATCGAATCTGGGGTTCATCGACCGAAGATTCTGTTGGAATACGCTAGTCCACAAAAGGAATAGTCTGTATGTACCCTACGATCTTGCCGTTCTGAGATCCAGCCACACAACCCACAGGGCAAAGAATCTGATCCTTGAATAAGAAGGCCTACACGTGATCATGGAGCATCCACTGGATCCCAGTCTTGGTGTCCATCAGCAACTGCATCGAAAAAAAAAAAAAGGTATCCTTACCAGTCACAAGGTATTCGTCCAATGCGTCCATGGCCTTCATATCCTCATCCGATATCTCGGCCCCGTCAACCTGCGCATTGGAAATGATCCGATCCTTATTGACGCTCTTGGGCAGTGGCACGTATCCATGCTGCAAACTCCACCGTACGAGCAACTGCGCCGGCGTATAGCCATATTTTTCTGACAAGGACACGATCGTAGGGTGGCGCATCCGATATCCGCGAGCCAGTGGTGCGTAGGCTTCGACGACGATGCCATTCTCCTGGCAAAACTTTGTGATCTCGGTTCGGGTGTTGAATGGGTGTACTTCGATCTGATTGACGGCCGGGCGGACACGAGGGTTCGTTGACAGCAGCTCCTGTAAATGCTTGACACCGTAGTTGCTCACGCCCGCCGCGCGGATTTCATTGTCGGCGAGGGCATCTTCGATCGCGCGCCAGCATTCCAGCCGCTTGGCTCGCCCGCCATATGGAGAGTGGATCAGGAACAGATCGATATAGCCCAACCCCGAGGCCCTGATGGACTCTTTGATCGACCGCCGAGTTGCATCGTAGCTAATGTTCGAAGCCAGTTTCGATGTGAAGAAAATATCTTCCCGCTTCACTCCATTGGGCTTGCCCTTCTCGGCTTCGAGGAACCGCAAAATGGAATGACCGACTTCTCGCTCATTGTGGTACATCTGGGCACTGTCGAATCTTTATATCCATTGACATCGATCAGTTAGGTCTCGTTGCATTGGTGTGAGGTTCGGATGTAGGGCTCTACCCTCGATAACCAGCCTACAAGCTGTTCGATCAATTCTTCACAGCAGCCTTCAAAGGAACCGTCGACTCACCTCCAAGGCATACTTCACAGCATTTTCGGTTTCTTTTCCCGAGGTTAGGTAGACGCCCAAATGAATCCGTGGCATTAACACCCCATTGGAAAGCTGTCGACGGCCAAGAGCTGTCAACTTCCATGCTTCCATGCATCGGATCACAATATGCAGCACGACTCACTTGGATCGTAGAAGAGAGCGAATAAGCAGTCTTCGGTGTCGACATGGTACTCGCAGTAGTGGGTTTGAAACTATATAAGCTAGTACAGTGCTGAGTAGTACGAGTACAGTTTGCCAGCTGTGTCTGAACTGATGGCCTGAACTGCTGAGGCGACACTGGCAGTTGTAGTATTTCTACAGGGCACCTCATCCTCCATGATACCTAATACATATGTACATACAGTTCTCGGCGGGATGTCCGGAGTCCTCCGTTTTCGAGCCTTGCGAAAATCTTAGGCTAACCTATGACGCAAGTGGGGTTCCAAGATGAAGTCACCAGGCCAACCATTCTGATTCAAGCACAAGATGGCGACCTCTTCGCACTGTTTGCAGCGAAGAAATTTTGTTGGAATAGTACCCTTTGCATTGATCTCTCAAAAGCTGGCTCCCAATCCGCTAACCCCCGACTACGCGGTCACGCGAGCAAGGATGTCGTAAGGTCGCAGACCGCAAAACTCCAAGACTGCAGGTCAAACGGCCAACTGGCCATATGATGGCCAAGCTGACGAGAACAGCTGGCCCGAGCGGTGGGCGCCGGTGGCGGTGCAAATTCATCAGCCACAGGCTCGGTCATTGCGGGATTGGGCCATCGAGGCCCATGAATACTCGTACTTAGCCGAGTTGCCGGCCACAGATTGATCGGAGCTGACCTGACAACGGACAGAATCGATCTATCAACAAAGCCATCAATCATGTTCATGTTCATGTATGCAACCGTACTGCAATGCAGGCGGGAGTGGTGATGAACTGTACAAAGCATTGGGTCCCATGAGATGCATCGGCAACGACTTCCCACGACTAATTACAGTAGGTAGTACTATCTACGACATGAAGCGAATTGCCTGATAGTACCTCATCCAGGACCTACTATATATATAGACTTGAAGTATCAATCTTCATCGGTCGCAGCGGGAACGTATTCCCGGCCCGGAACGTTGAATCAGCCCCGTTTCGAGCACCCGACTGTCGGCAAGTCCGCGATTGCATGTAGATTCAGGCCTTTTACCTTCAGCCGAAGGACTGGATATGAATACTGGCCCGGGACATCAGCAATTCGGTGATACAGCCATGTATGAATCTGCAGAAACAGCGTTTCAGAGTCACGACGATCTGCCATTCGATGTCTTTGAATGGTATCCCCGATATCAAAGCTGCCAGCGGTATTTCCTCGACCATGCTCAGCACAATGCGACTGTGCAAGCCCTCTCCGCGTTCTTGAACATCCATCTGCCGTTCCAGAGGCAGCCCTTTCCGATCTTCAATTCTTCATCTGCAGGGACGACCGGCCCTGGTCAGCAATCTCAGTCCGGAACCAACGCGCCACCGGCGGTCTCTCTCGTTCCCTACATCCGCCGCCTGGTGGCCACCGGAATGGACTTTCCCGGAGTTCTACACGGCTTCTTTGGTGATGACTGGACGGCTGGTGTTGGACCAATTCACGAGCAAGAACGACGCAATTACCTTTTCGCAGCCAAGAGCGGCGGCTGGGCAATGGTGAAGAAACACTACGAAATGACTCCGGCGGAAACCGTGCCTTTTCTACGGCCTCTGCAAAGTCCCCTCGATTCAGAAATCGAAACCGCCGAAAGAAAATGGAGCGAATGGCTGGCAATGGAGGATTGGATGGTTGGACCACGGGCACCAGACACACTTGTTGAGTCGTCTTCCCTTGCGTCTCTCCGCCGAGAATCGCGTTCATGAAACAGCCCTGGGACATTGACTGCCGTCGTGCGATGAACTTTGTCTCGGCGTCTTCGAGATCTTCATTCTATGTTGTCATTGCTCGACTACAAGATCAGACATTTGATCTCCGCACACGAGGTTCATGAATCATGAATCATGAACTCGCCCTCCAACTCACGTCATGTGAAATTTCACATGGAACTGGAAAGAAAGGGCGACGAGAACTTACAAGGCACACGCTACTCGGCGAATCGATTGGTATTTCTGAGCTTGATTGCATTACTCGTTCTGATATTGTTACAGTTTTCTCTATTTCTCGGAAGCTTCTGTAGTTACTACATAGATTTAACCAGGGTCATAGAGTCGGAATCATGGAATCTGAATCTGAGGACTTCCCACATTATCTACAGAGTCCCTGTTCCTAGTTCTACCGGGCTTTCTTCCAGTGTGTCCGCCATGACTGTAATTGTACCTGAAGCTAAAACTTTCGGTTGAAAGACTCACTCGAATCGTTGGTAGGTTGTAGTACCGGTTCGGCAGCCATGCGACTGACGGGATCCCAGCTTTCACCTCAATCCGCCTTCAAATTGTATGCAAGTCCGCACTCCATATACAGATCTAAATCATCCTTTTCAGAGCAGAATAGTACTAACGAATCAAGTAAAGCAGTGCTTTTGTTCTTCGTGAACAGCTGTTCTTCTCAGCGCAGAAACGTTGATGTCTAAACAAGTCACGTGACGTAGGTCCACAGCCGGGACTAGTGCCATTGTGTCAGCCTATCAGATGCCCAGTAGGCTACTGCTGAGGTCCGTGATCCACTGGAGGTCATCTTCAAGGATTCATTCATGTGCCGCAAATCATAGCGATGATCGGCCCTGTTCCTGTGAGGCCTGCTACGTTGATTTGACATTGCGAATACTTCTCATTCCAGGTGCTACATGTCTTGATTGATTCCTTCCGGATATTGATCGACTAAGCTCAGGGTCGGGTTGACCATGCACAACTTGCCCTGACGATGGGAACGCCAGTCAATCAATGGAGGAAACTGTTCCAGCAATGTCTCACCCGGCGTGTTGGCGTCCATGATCTCCAGAAACTGCTGGGTGTATTATGGAGGCGTTCTCCGCTGGCGGAGGCCTCCATCGTCGATGCGCTTCTCGAATGTCGTCCGGCGACAGGTCAATATGACCCGCTGATCTCGCTTTATATGGATCTGTTGGTCAAGATTGGGCTTGTGAAGATACCTACCGTCCTTAAAGAATTGTTCCAGTACTGCTCAATTGCCCCGAAGGATGAGCGTCTCGTTGATCTTAACGCGAAGACGCCCACCTTGATGACAGATACTCGAATTGTTCAAGATGTGATGATCTTGCTGTCTTCGGGTAATTGTTCGTTGTCGCTCTCTGAAACTGTGGCCATCTTTGCTGTTCTCGCGGACTGGATTTTGGCAATTGCGAGGTGGCATAGCAGCAGCCTCAGCGAGGATCAGCAGACAGGCGGGATACAAAGCTCACCGGATGCCTCCTCCTTGTTCGAATCTTTGGGCATCCTGTTTGTTGCCGTTTCTGGACTCGAGAAGGGTCTCGAGGCCCTATCGTTAGATAAGCCCGAGGGTACGTGTGAGATACTGTGGTCAATCATCGATCGTGTTTCTCACGTGCCGTAGGATTCAAAATCAAACTAGGGCAGGCACTCAATGCATATCTGTCATCATATAATGGCATCTCTGTGAATTTGCGAAACCGACTGGATAATTTGCAGAAGGCGTTTGATCTTTATGGCGAGCCTCCGTCTAAGTCGCTGGATATGCCTATGATGGAAGCCGTCAATATCAATGTGCTGCAGTTCGAGGAATCCGTCATGGACAGGCCCGTGGTGAATGCTAGAGCAGGACTATACATCTACATCAACGCTATGGTGAGGTTGCTGGTCCTTCGTGATGATGCCGATGCTAATGGCTTAGCTCGTCGGGCGACCTCTTGTCGATGACACCATGCTGATGAATTACTTATCAAACCGATATGCTGTAAGCTTTGATCATCGATTCAATATTGGGAGCATTATTCTAACGATTGCTTTTAGGGTGATCCTCAGATGCTTGTTGAGGAGCTCATCACTGCGACCTTTGACGTCCTGTCAAATGCCATGTACAGGAACGAGTGCCGTCGAAACATGTTCGTCTTCCGCTCATTTCTCGTCAACAAGTTACCGCCTTTCCTCGCTGGCATGGCTGCGACGTCAATGGAACCCATTCCGATGGAAGTCTGCATCAGCAACGCTTTGAGCCGAGTAGATCCCAACGCGTTCCCGTCCTTCTCACAGATGTTCGAAATGCCCGGGAACACGGTACTTTCAGATGTTCGCCAGGAATTTCTGTTTTCCTGCGCTCTCCATCGGCTCATCCCAGAATCGAGCATTGAGCGTTTGTTGGGAGAGAATCCCATGCAGACCTTGCCTGTTGGAGGCCGGTATATCAAGGACAATATCATCAGTCAGATTACATCGAGTCAAGACCGGGCGGATCAACTGATATCGGAGATCGAATCCATGGAAGGCAACGCAGGGATTATCGTAGCCGCCATCACGGATGTGAGTGAGTGAAGTCGAGGTAGTAGACCTTGTTTTTAACGTGGGACCAGGTAATGCACAGTCTCTGCAATCAGAGGGAGACAGTGACGTTGAAGACCCTTTGCAATTCCCTGTCTCGGCGACCGCAGGTGTTGGATGTAATGCTCCTTTTCCGCAGTCCTAGAGCGATCCTGCAGCCGCTCTGCGTGCTTTTGGATACATGGCGGTGGGACGAAGACCAGGGTCAGTGCTAACATTGTATCGCTGAGAATGACATTGTTTCTGACCTTCTACCAGACGAAAACCAGCCCGTCTACGACGAATTTGGAAGTGTTTTACTCCTGGTGCTGGCGTTCAAGTACCGGTATGACCTGACTCAGTACGACCTCGGCATCTCCGATAGCCAGTCCTTCGTCTGGACACTATTGGACCGTGGGTCGTGCAGCATGAAGTTGGAAGATTTGTCAGAGAAGCAGCACAAGAACCTGGGGGCATGGATCTCGGCTCTATTCATTGCCGAAGGGATCAGCGAGGACACGATGTCATCCTGCAGTCCACAGGAGTACTACTTGCTGGTGTCGACACTGTTTAGCCAGACTGTTGGGGCCTGCGAGATGGGAAAGCTGGAGTTTGAAACACTGAAGGGGGGATTGGAATGTGAGTACTGTGGTATTCCGGTAGAATCCTTTATTAGACTGACTGGCACCAGATCTTTTGGAACCGTTCCTACTTCCATCTCTGGTTTTCGCGCTCACTTGGTTAGGAAACTACATTTGGGAGTCGGAGGCAGAACCGACAATTGCCCTCAAAGCGCTCCACGCGTTGGTCAAGCCTAATTCTATCTCGGGAGAAGCGGATGCCATCCACAAGACAGTTTTGGGTATTGTTGCACGTGGACTGGAGGAACAGCTCCATGACTTGTTCAAGCGACATCGAAGTCGCACTGACATCAAGCCCATCTTGGATGTTCTGGAGCCCTACGTCTCTTTCAAATGCAATGGGAGCAGCAGTCGGCGGTCAGACTCCGATCGACGCTCGGAACTGGACACTTGGACGACCCATGCCGGAGGCCTGATGGGAGTTATCCAGATGACCTTCCACTCTCTGGTAATTTGGAGCGCTAATCCAGAGTCAAACATGTCCCCACCGTCCTACACTCATCGACTGATCCTCACCGGTGTTCGACTGCTCTCGGCTACACGGGTCTTGCCCGTTTTGATTGACGAACTGCATGCTCAGGTTCAGGCGGGAAACCTTGATCTAGCCCTCGATGTGGCGGCGACCTTGATTTGTGCGCCGATGCCGGAATCTTTCGCGGTGGATCAGGCCATGTTCCGCCCTCTTGTGGAATCCAGTAAGGAAGCACAGCCGCAAAGCGCCCTTCTTACGTTGCGAGACGCACTTGGGCTGCAGTATGAGAGCGTCCCCAAGATTGCGGAGAAGGATCCGTTGCGGGCGGAGATCATTGTGCGTCTGAACCGTCGAGTAAATGCTCTGCTGGCGATCCCAGAGGATGTCACCAATTTGGATATGACCAACATCATCGAAAACATCAACATGGATGCAGGTGGCAACTTCGCGCCCGAGGTTTCCAGCGAGCACAACGAGATGAATGTGGGAGCGGTCACCGACGGTCCCACCGACGACTTTGATCAGATGCTGAAAGACGCGGCAGCGGCTGGCGGCAATCAGGCGCAGAATTCTGGCATGGAAACGAGCAGGGGACTGGACGGCGGCATGGGCACGGCAATGGACACGAGTATCGACGACATGTTGAATGCCGCAAGCATGGGCAATCCTGAATTGCTGACAGATTTGGATATGGATGGGATGTTTGGATAATGGATAGAGTACAAGAGTCCTCGTAGGGGCTGCTAAACAATGGTCAAGTTCCTCCAGGCAAGACGACTCTACCTCGTGGCTATGGACAATTGTCCCTGTAGCAGTGCGAGTATGATGAGAGCTGTAATCTGTTACTCTTCTACAGAGGGCTTCGTACCAGGTACCCTACCCATTGCTCCGGGCAGGTGCTTTTGTTCGTCTCAAGTGCATAACCTCCGGAGGGCCTCCGTACCTCGGCTAACCTAACCTCTCATCACTATGTACTCAAAACATAGGCCTATATTCCTGTGTGCCGTGCCCACAAAGCCTCATGATTGAGGTTCTTTGCTAAACCCTAACCTAAGCTCCACCCTTACCTAGCCCTCTGCATGTGCAGACTCTCCTGGGCCATGTTATGATTCCCGCGCACTCGGCTGTTCCAACTTCCATGAACTGGACGAAGGACTCCGTTCAGGCGTCCACTCGCAGGTTACTCCGTAACATGGCTCGTAATTACCACGTACTTCCGAGTCCTCCGAGAGGGACCTTCCGTAGGTTCTACCTACTCCGTATACTGCTCAACAAGTAATTGGGAGTCGTAAGCAGCTCGTATATAACTTACCATGGCGTCGGTTATCCAATCTTGTATCGCGGCCAAGGGTAGGTTTATGAGTATATCGCCAGTCATGCACGAACCGATGCAACGGTATCCAATGAAATGATCCACCAGATTGGCTAGTCGAGAGTTAGTTTCTCTTCTCGAAATTCGTCCTTTTTCGACCGTGAAGTTGTCAAACCACTAAAAAATATTGAAATGTAAAGGAATGAGTTACGAGGTACGAGTACGGAGTATGTACCTCGTATGACTGTCAGGAGTGCACTACTTTCACTGGTTGTCTTGCATTCAACTTATTGATTTAGTAGAGAAGAAGGTCCTGGACTCTGGAATCGAAAGCGCTCCTTACACTTATGAATATGGTTATGGAACAGGGTACGAGTTAGGTTAGGTTATGCGTCGAAAGACAGCAGCCGTTGCCTCTGCAATTTGTTACCTAGGTTAACCTACCAAGGTATATGTTCTACATATTGAGGTCCTTGCATAACGCCGTTACGCCTACCAATAAGACCCAATGTCCGCGGTAGTTCCGTACTTATACACTCTGTATGGAGGAGGTTGGCCTATGTACGGAGTAAGGTACGGAGTACGGATACTCCGTACCAACCTAGGTTAAGGTACTCATACGAGCACATTGTTCTGCAGCTTCTGCTCCAGTTTACTCCATGCAAATTCCCATCTCGTTCCAGACCACGTGCCGATTTCTGGCAGGTTAACTGAGGAGAACTCCGTACAATTTTTTTTCTATCGACTGGCTAGAACGTCAAGAGTTCGGCTGTTCCGGAGCGGGTTTCTGTGAGTTTGAAACTAGGAAGTCCCAATATTGAGGCGTGGGTGCCAATATGTCCATCCATGCCGTACTCGTACGAAATGTGGAATGTACCGTATGGTACGGGATAAGGAGGATGGATTGATTGTTACTTGATACTGATAGGTTGTAGTCGTTGTCCATTCCACCTGGCGAATCATAGGTCACTCCGTAGGTTAATTAAAGTTAGCACGGAGAACAACACTCTGTTTACCCAAGAAGTTAAGTGGTCAGCTTTTTGCATCCTGGCCAATCAGCAATCTCTGAATGCAAGAAAATCAATCATTGGCCCAATTTTAATTACTCAGACGTTCAAAACAATGACGCTTTCCCTCTTTGAGCGGTGCCTCCGAGGAATGTTTCAGTACGGAGTAAATGTGAGTGCCATGGAGGACCTTCTCGTTTCATACAGTACTCGTACGGAATACTGTATATATACTTTCAACTCAACTGCTTGGAGGGCGATCATTCTCAAATGAAAGCAGGCATTAATTCATTTCGGACTGCATTGTCGATCTGGAGAAGCCGGCAATTTCGGCATTGAGCATTAACCTCAGGGCGTACGAGTTGGTTATGAGGTAACAATGCACTCCGTCGTCGAGGTGGATTGTGTGGCTTTCAGTTTCAGGAGTAAGTACGGAGTTATATATAACTATGTACCATTGGCCGTTCCGCATTGATTGATGCATGTTCATGGAAATCTTCCATACTGTTGTCCTTTCTCCGTACTCCGTACAGTGTACGAGTATATATTCCGGCTTCGAGGAATAATAAGAATTCAACGAGTCCTGACTTGTTCCTCCCTTGGCAAATGACTTTCTCGCTCCCAGTGAGAAACCAGTCTGGAGTGGAACTGGAGACGGGCGGAAGTCCAAGCTTCGTTCCGGGCGGGATTGTGGGGCTCGCATTATATAACCTGCTAAATAAGGAAAGTGGCTGAATGCCACCAAAGCCAGGCAAAGCCCGACAGCCTTGGCTGCAGTGGCAAAGAGCTTGCAGTTTGGAGAGCTTCGCAGTGATTCAGAGACCATATTCTCCCAGATGAAGGTTGAAAGGAAAAAAAAAAAGATGAACCTCGAGCAGAATACGAGATCCATCGCTTTATAAGTTTTCTTGGAATTGCTGAATCGGAAGAGCCGGACCGCGTTACCCGTTGCCAATGCTTCAGGAACGTGACCATGCCAACCGGCCTGGACCATTGAGATGATGACTCAGCGCCCACAGTGGGTGAAGTGTGAACAATGTGACGGCTTTTTGTTATCTGCAAGCTTCACATTTTTCTCTGCATCCGATTCGTGCGAGGACAGTAATTTAATCTGCGGTTGGCCAGATGCAATATGCAAGCGGCGGGAGTTGGAAATGGACCTGCAGTAGCGTGGTCTGACTTTTTTTTTTCTCCTCTCTCACCTTCCATTCTCACAATCCTCCATAGGCTCCATTGACCATACGGAAGACATGGAAACATGGGATTGTTCTCCCTCGCGACGTCCAGGATTACGCGTCTGGACTGAGACGGGTGATATTCAAGCAAGAGCTTGATCAATTGCATCCATCAAGATCACAGCTGGGATTTCCGGGATTCCCGAAATCTCACAACACGCGACATGATTGCTTTGTAATTGACACGATAGCTGCATGGATGCTGCTCAGCTCATAAGGTCTTTGCACAGAAGTTTTCCCCGGCCGTTTTCCTCGACGCCAACCGCGCCAGTGGTTCAATTCACATAAGTACGGAATATTAATCTATGCGCGGCTGTGCTATGATTTATTGTGCATCATCGCGTGACAACGAAATTGCCCATCACGGCAACATGCCATCAGACCCATCATGTCCCGGAACAAAAATACATCACAGACTTGCACGCCTGCATCGGAACTGCATCACTGCATCGGGATTTTGAATGATGTCGATGGCGTTAGTACGGAGGATTTTCATCATAATCATCCGACCATGTGCTTCTCACGATCAAACTTCAGCAGAGCCAGACGGTTCAAATTATTGAAACCGAGACCCTATCATTCTCCCCCAATCGTGATCTGACGATAAACAATCGCTGTACCCCGAAAATTCCTGTTGATTAAAATCAGTGATAAGCGATCCAGTCGATCACGATCTGATCGCACTCTACTCTGTACGAGTCCTCGCACTCGAGAGTCGAGACACGCTCCCAGTCTTGGCTAACTCCATCTTGTCTCACCGGGACGCTAGTCCGGGATGCCGACTCCAGCAGCTTCATCGATAACTGATCGCATGCGCAGAGATCGATCAGCCAGATCGATCAGATCCTGCGATCCCAGATTTGCGGCGTCAGATGATGTGACTAGTTCTTGTATGAACCGAGTACATACATTGGTCAAGTTCGTCATGGAGGGGCGCGGTTGGTTATTCCGTACCAATGAATGGATGGTACCGAGCACTCCATGTTTGCATGTACGGACTACGGAGTACATACAGTATGTAGGCAGAAGAATTTTTCTCGCGAAACTCGGCATTGCTTTGGCCGAATTCCTGTCAGCTTTCACTTCTCAGCAGTCAGAACATGCACGATCGTGAAAGAATTGTACAACGACGACGGAGCACGCCATGGACTGACTCGACTTTCTCCACGATCGGCTCCATCCACAGCCTGTGCATGCTAACGAGGACAGTTAGGTTAGGTTTAACCTACTCGTCGATTAACTTCCAACGCCTAGGTTAAAAACGTAAACAAACCCGGCTGCCCCGTACTACGGCTCCTGGAACCTGTTCCTGGCCCACTGGGTCCGATGGCTCACGCCTCACGGTCGTAGACCTCCATCTGGATGAGCTAAACTCCTCTCGTTCTCCGCCCTTCTTAAAACAACCGAGCCAATGCTCGGGCAATGGGCCGGCGATTGGATTCTTCCCCAGCGTCTTTGGTCAGGGACTCTCTATCGACACTAATCCGGTTAAGACATGTCCCGGGCTTCTGGCTCATCTGTCCAACCGGCCCAAGTCCGACCTCTTCTACATAGACTCAGGAGTCAGGACAAATGACCAACTGATGCCAGGTCCACCATAACCTAACCTATCCCGGTGGCGGAAAAGTCCAATCCAGCGGTCCACCGCAAACCGGAGTTAACCTTGGAGCGTTGCCATTCCAGCTCCGGAATGAGAGCCAAAATGTTGTTCCGTTCAGCATAAAAACAGCCCTAAAAGTCCTCACGCTTTGGACCGGTACGGACTGCGAACAAGAACTCGGATTGAATCCAGAAATGCAAAGCTCTGACGGAGTACTCTTCCCTGCAGTTCAAAGCAAGCCCGATCGAGTGCTGCATGCAGCCAGCTCATTGTGGAAAAGTCCGAGACTTGCACTGGGGCCTGCGGGGCTTCTGGAACGAAGCTCCAAGCGTGCTAAGCGCGAAGGCGACGCTTGACTTTTAGCCTTTCTTAGCTTGCCACTAGCTAACCGAAGGAGAGACCGTTGCCGAACCGTCGTGATGGCCCAGCTGTCAGTCTGTCACCTTTGACTGGCACTCTGCGAGCTTCTCGTCTCGCACCGTCACCCCCCGTTCGCCCCGTCCGGTGGAGCAAATCATCGTTCGCCCTCGGCCAGAACCCTGGGGACCATCCGAGAAACGTCCCTCGAAAATTAAGCTAAAAGTAGACTCTTGGACAGTTCTTTACAGTATTAGTCGTGTGTGCGTAGTTAGCAGGAGTCAGACGGAATCGCTAATCACAGTCTCCTCTTCAACGGCCCTGTTTCGTTGCCCCTAGCCCTTGGGCCTTGATTTCTCCTCACCTTGGTTTTTTTTCTTCCCTGCCCTTGTTTGTCCTCTGCGCTGGATTCCTTCTTGCTCAATCGCTTCGGATCTGGCTCTCCCTCGGCGCCTCTCTCTCTTGCTTGGGATATTATATTCTTGCTCGCTCTTCAATTGGGGCCTACGTACTGCAAACCACAGTACTACTGCGCTCGATCCATCGCTGCTGGAGCGGCCTCCACTATACGCTGGGTCAATTAAATTGGAGATCAACACCCACTCCTTTTGCCCTTGCGTACGTGTGTCGCGCGTGTCTTGCAGAGTCCTTGTGTCCTCCACCAATCTCGGCCGGCAACCTCTCCAGCCCGGATGTGCAAAGACACACCCAGAAGTGGCTGAGAGTTCCCGAGTATTTTTTTTTTTTTCTTCGCCTCGGTTTCATACAATACTATTCAGGGCTATCCTCTCTTTCGCTTCTGGTGCTGCCGGCCCAGTCACTCGTTGCTCTGGCCGTCGGTCAACAACAACCCCTTGATTGGGTGATTTCTGGCTCTCAAAGGACTCGAGGTCCCGTTGTTTACATCGCGCATAATTCAAAGTACAAACAAACAACCCTAATCGGCGCGGATCAAGGTACGTCTCGCCCAAGTCGAGGGATATGGTGGCATTCCATATTTACCCTCCCTGCCATAGGACATTCCCACCCCTTGTGCCGTCCAATAATCACAATCTATCGGGATAGAGACCCCCTACATACTATCGATTCCTTGGTCTCTATCGATAATCGACTCCACAGTGTCAAGATTCCCCGCTTCTGGACCCTGGTCGGCTTGACTCCTTCGCGTAAACATCTCGCGTCCTTCGTTCTCCCTCATCGATACTCCCTGGGTGTCTGTCTGCTTCCTGAGCCCGTCGGTGGCCGCTGGTGACCATGATCATTGGGATCTGCCTTCGTTGAAACGAATCCGTCTCCCTCATATCCTGCCCTTGGATTTGGTGAGAGCTGCTTTTGGAGACGCAAAGAGTACCATCAATTTGGTCGATCCTCTCGCGGGACACGGCGAGATCATGGAAAGTCGACCACCACCAAACATCGCTCCATTGAACCTCCGCAAGGGCAAACAGCGCCCAAACATTCCCCATCTGACCTTTCAGTCTTCTGCGTCGTCGGCTCGCAAAGGACAAATGACTCCCCCGACGACGCCCACCACGAGACAGGCCGACGGCTCTGTTGACCAAAACAACAATCCGGTCTTCCACAACTACCTCCGCGCGTTCTATCCGTTCCACCCGTCGGGGTCCTTGTCCCCGTCCACCGTCACCCTCCCGCTGAACCAAGGCGATATCATCTTGGTCCACTCCGTGCACGTCAATGGCTGGGCCGATGGCACCCTGCTGGAAACGGGGGACCGGGGCTGGCTCCCGACCAACTACTGCGAAGCATACGATCCACTGCCCATGAGACCCTTGCTGAAGGCCTTGACGGACTTTTGGGATATGATCCGGGGTGGCTGCGGCACGTCACTGCGTGACTTTGGCAACCAGGATCTGATGCGAGGCTTGATTGCCGGGGTGCGATTTCTTCTGGTAAGCGACCACCGTGATCCTCTCCGGTTTGGCAGATGATTGACAGTGTTAACTTTCTAGGAAAAATCCGAATGTTTAACCCGTGAATCGCCCTTAGTGCAGCAACATGATGCCCTGCGCAGGAACCGCAAGGCATTGTTGGCTGATCTGTCGTCCCTGGTCAAGACGGCCAAGCGCCTGCAGGAGCTGGCCAACGGCGTACCCACCGAAGAGGAGGTGGAGGCGGTGATCGATGAAATGCTGCTCAAATCTTTCAAGATCGTCACCCGTGGGGTTCGGTTCCTGGACGTCTGGAATGACTATGTTGGCATGACACGTACGACGATCTTGGAGATTGAACAATCCAGTGGTCCCTGCGATACTCCCCTGTTGACTCCGTCGACGGATACGTTTTCGATTTCCGATCCCCTGGGTTCCGTCGCATCTCCGACGGAGAAGAATCGGGGTGCAAGTCGCACCAACCTCAGTCGAGCCTCGGATCGGTCGGACAATGGGACCTTGCATGCTCCTCAGCGCGCGTCCATGCAAGGCAGCAAGCGAGTCTCGGTCTCGCATCGAGTGTCGTGCGCCGGGTCATCCACTGCATACCGCAACCCGAACATGGCTTCAGAGCGTCTCAGTGCCGCGTATGATGGCTTCCTGGGCGTTCTGGGCTCCTTCATCGGCCTCCATCTGCATTCTCGGTCGTCGAACGAGTTGATCATGACAACGCAGCAGGCGGTGCAGTCATGCCGCGCCCTGCTGACCGTTGTCGAGGCAATTCGTGACCATGACGTGCAACGAGCATCGGAACTGGAACAAGCCAAAACCACAATGTACGAGCGAATCGCCGAATTGGTTCATGCCGCGGGTGATGCTTTCCCGTCGAGCGACTCAGATGACGATGTGGTGTTCATGCCGGACGAGGGGAAGCGCCTAGTCGCTGCGGCGACAGACTGCGTGCGAGCAGCTGGTGGCTGCGTGGCCAAGGGTCGCTCGGCATTGGAGCAAATGGGAGACTTTGAGATGGAGCCATCTGCCGACGGCGTTGACTGGACGCCTCGACACTCGACTGGGAAAGGGCCGGATCAGCCCAACATGCGTCTTCCCCCGCCGCCGCTGTGCATCCCGGCCCCAGACGCGGCCCCAGTTCCGCTTCGTTCGGACGGTACCATGTCGACGTCGATTCTGTCCCAAGGTGGTGCGACCACGAGCCCGACCGCAACCAACGGGAGTACCGTCGAGTCTACCACGACGACGACGGAGGGTGCCAGTCCGTCAGATTCGACATACCAGGAGAAAGCGCAGACGCGCGGCACGGCCAGCACGGAAAGCTCGTTTACTTATCAGAGTGCCATGCGGGACTCGGAAATGAGCGGTGTCTCGCAAACGTCGACTCGGGCAACGTCGCCGGATGTTGGTGGCCAGCAGCAGCAGCAACAACAACAACAACAGCAGCAGCAGCAGCAACCGCAGCCGCAGCAACAGGCGCAGGTGCCCACGCTCAAGGGTAGCGTCAGCCAGTCCACGCTCGCGGAGGAGAATGAGGAGACCGAGGCGAACGTGCTGGAGAAGACATTTGCACACGAGCTCATGTTCAAGGATGGCCAAGTTGTTGGCGGTAGCCTTCGGGCGTTGGTGGAGCGGTTGACGGGGCACCAAGCGACTCCGGACGCGACGTTTGTGTCGACGTTCTACCTGACTTTCCGACTGTTTGTCTCGCCGCAAGGGTTTGCGGAGGCGCTGGTGGACCGATTCGACTACATTGGAGACTCGCCCCATGCGGCGGGCCCCGTGCGGCTGCGGGTGTACAATGTGTTCAAGGGATGGCTGGAGTCGCACTGGCGGCACGACTGCGACAGTGTGGCGCTCCCATATATCGCGGAATTTGCTCGTACCAAGCTGACGGCGATGCTGCCCAACGCAGGCAAGCGACTGTGTGAGCTGACGGAGAGGATCTCGACGGTACACGGGCCGGTTGTTCCGCGGCTGGTGTCGTCGATTGGCAAGACCAACACGGCGATTGCGCAGTATGTGGCACCGGATACGCCGATGCCGGCGCCGATCATGTCAAAGGTGCAGTACCATCTGCTCAAGCAGTGGAAGACGGGATCCGCCAATGTGAGCATTCTCGACTTTGATCCGCTGGAGCTGGCGCGGCAGATCACGATCAAGGAGTCGCGGATCTTCTGCTCGATCCTGCCGGAGGAGCTGCTGGCGACGGAGTGGATGAAGAAGAGCGGGTCGCTGGCGGTCAACGTGCGGGCGATGTCGACGCTGTCGACGGACCTGACGAACCTGGTGGCGGACTCGATCCTGCAGCTGGAGGAGCCAAAGCGGCGGGCGGCGGTGATCAAGCAGTGGGTCAAGATCGCCAGCAAATGTCTGGAGCTGAACAATTACGACTCGCTGATGGCGATCATCTGCTCGCTCAACTCGTCGACGATTGTGCGGTTGAAGCGGACGTGGGAGTGTGTGTCGCAGAAGACCAAGACGACGCTGGAGTCCCTCAAGGAGATTGTGGACGTGTCGCGCAACTACGCGGTGCTGCGGCAGCGGCTGCAGAACCAGACGCCCCCTTGCCTGCCGTTTGTCGGCGTGTACCTGACGGACCTGACCTTTGTGGACCATGGCAACCCGGCGACGCGCACGCTGCCGACCGAGCACGGCGGCATGGAGGTCATCAACTTTGACAAGCACATGAAGACGGCCAAGATCATCAGCGAGCTGCAGCGATTCCAGATCCCTTACCGGTTGACGGAGATCCCCGAGCTGCAGGCCTGGATGCAGGACCAGCTGATCCGCGTGCGCTCCAACGGCGAGAAGAGCTTCCAAAACTACTACCGCCGCTCGCTGATCCTCGAGCCGCGCGAGACGATGCCGTCCGTCCAGCGCACCGCGACGGATCTGAGTGCCAGCAGCGGCAACAGCAACAACAACCACAACAATGGCAACGGTTCGACGGGAACGACAACACGAGACAAGTTCGATTTTCTCAACTGGACGAATTCATCCAAGATGAAGTCCGTGATGACGACTGGCTAGACATGAGTCCCGACATTTATTATCGTATATACTCTTTTTTTTTCTTTTCTCTCTTCTTCGACCTTGTTCTTATATCGAATCTTTTATGATTTACGAAGATACCAGATACCAGATTACCTATGGGCCATGGGAATCGTTTTCAGATGTTGAAATGTTGAATTCATGTTCTTGCAAATAATGTTTTCAACTTACAAATTTTTGTTCTTTGTTCTGGGGAGGCATTTTGAAGCATTTTCGGTTCGGCATGGATTCTTTTTTTTTTTTTTTCCGAACATTCGAAATTGATCTGTAACGTACTTTGCTTGTTGATAGTTGGGAGTTAGAGAAAAGTTCTGCCCGTGAATTCAACAGATCAACGGAACATTGTGTTTTGGTTATTATCTACCTAGACTACGATTTATATTCATCTTCATACTTGTTCAGCCTGCGATTGACAGACATCTTGTGCTACCTAGGTACGTACTTGGTCCTTTCTGTCATACCAAGGCCGAGAACAACATTGATTTTAACCCTCCGGAGAACCGAGTTTGTGTTTACCCATCTTTTTTGAACTCCGCTTGTCCAGTCCAACCGTCTCCGACCAACGACCCCATAAATAGCAATTCAAGATACGGAGTAGGTACAGAGTACTCCGTACGGATAGGATCTGACTTCTTGCGGTAGAAAAAAAAAAAAAAAAAAAAACAAACCTAGCAGCTACAAAGTACTCATACATGTATAAGTTGGGCCGCTATCTAAACAATTTGATAGTAGATCGAATGATTTTGATCTTGATCGATCGATGCATGATGCATGCATGCATGCCAACGCCAACGTCAAGCAAACAAATAAACAAACAGACAGACAATCGGACCTTATTTTCGAAGTGAGTCATCGATCGACATGTATGGATCAGATCCACCACCAATCGGATAGGATAGGAGATCCAGAGTCCAGACTGTAGAGTCTAGAGTGGCAGCGGATGCATGTGTGCTACTCCCGAGAGGTTAGGTACTAACGTATCCATCCATGCAGGGATGGATGAGCTTCCTTGTTTGCTTGACAGGTATAGTGTAGCATGCTCTCGGGGAGTGGAGGTGTGATGGCTGACATCCGGATAGGAGGAAGAGATCTTGTGAGGGATGACTCAGAAAGTCGGTAGGTAGGTAGGATCTTGGTCAAACAACTATCAGTGTATTGGCAAGTCCATTACCAAATGCTTTCATTCAATAAATGACAATTAGGTAGATTGTATTATACGGAGTAGGTACATGTACAAAGAATCCAGGCATCACGTCGTAACATGACCATTTCTGATTGAGTTCCTAGGAAGCAAACGATCAATCCGGCCACGGGGCGAGATCATGCATGACTCCATGCCACCCATCCCGCCGTCGAACATCATCATCTTCATCGACCCGCTCGTCGGGGTCAACCACGCTCCGTGGCCGGGAGTACACACCACCCTGCGAAGAAACGGTGGCAGCGCGAGGAATATCAACCATATCCTTGCCGCCGCTCCGCGATGAATGTCGGGAGTGATGAGAAGATCCCGGACGCGAACGCCCAGCTTGACGTCTCCGGCTCCCGCCCGGACCATGGCGAAGGATCACACCCGGGATCGGGTCGACTTGTTCGCGCGCCTCGGGAACCAGGTTCAAGTATAGAGGGAAAAGGCATCCGACCGCGATCAGCGGGAGGATCACAATGAACGAGCGACGGGTCGGATGCTCGGCCATGTTGCGGGCCAGTCGGTAGGCGAGTTGCGGCCAGGGGAAAATAGCGGCCGCGCTCACGGTTGTGGTCAGGATGGCGGCGCCGCGCTTGGTGCGGCGGCCGAGCCCCCGCAGCGAGATGGCGAAGACGGTGCTGAACACGCCGCTCTCGAAGAAGAAGAGCATCAATCCCATGGCCACCCCGGCCACTCCGGTCAGCTGCCGGATGAGAATCGCAACGACGAGCATGCCCACGTACAACGCCAGCAGAATCCACCGCGGCGGCAGGAACCACTGCGCCAGTGCGGTCAGAAACCGGCCAACGGCGAACATGCTTCGCCCGATGAGGAAGTAGTCGAACGGCTGCAGCGGACCGGGGCACGCAGATGTGGACCCGGTGCATCGGTTCGCGACGGCCAGGGCCTCGAACGTCGTCGACAGGCCCTCCTGCGCCCCCGTGTAGCAGAATTCTGACAAAACGCCCAGCCCAAGCGTCAACCATACCGTTGGGATCAGGCCGGCGACTTTGGACGAGTTGACCTCCTTGCGCTTGTTCGCAAGGTCCTGTAGATCATCGTCCGACGCCTCCGGCACCGGCAGGTAGTAGAATGCCACTGCCAAGAGAATGTCAAAGAGCGAAATGGCGAGGTACGTCCATTGCACCTCGACCAAGCGCGCCGCGCTGTGCACCGACTTGAAAAACACCTTTCTCGCCAGCAGCGGTGCCACTACGCTGCCAATCGCTTGTACCCCTTGCGAGAAGTTCAGACGGACCTCCGAGTTCTCCAGAGGTCCGCACAGCGCGATGAACGGGTTCGCCGCCGTCTCCAGGATCGCCAGCCCAGAGCCCACGATGAAGTTGGACACCGTGAACGCGGCAAACGACGTCAGAACCGCCGACGGCCAAAATATCAACGCCCCGCAGGCGTAGATGCATAGCCCCGTGATAAACGTCCGCTTGAAACCCCACCGCGAGAGAACCCACCAACCCACCGTCATCGGCGCGGCCAGGTACCCGCAGTAATACGCCGCATGCAGTCCTACCGACCCCCACTCGCTGACACCGGTGACTTCCTGGAACTGGTGGTTCAAGATATCTAGGAACCCGTAGGCGACGCCCCAGAGAAAGAACAGGATCGTTATAAGGGCGACAGGTGGGATGGACTCGCGGTTACTCATTTTCAGCATACTCTTGGGTTTTTTGATGGTGACAAAATCGTAAAAAGTGATGTTCTGCGGAGTTGACCCAGCGTCTGTTGCGACACTGCTCTCCATGTCGGCATGGCCGGGCGGCGGCGCGGCGAGAAAGTCCATGATGGTCACATATTCCTCGGGATGAGTCGGCTCGGAAGAAACCTGGGTTGCGCTGCTGTCGCTTCCGCGGTTAGACACTTGGGGTGAACCCGAGAGCCGAGAACCTCTACGGTTGGGTGCCAATGCCGGCGTCGCGGGGGGCGGCTCCAATCGAGAAGGAGGAGGCGAAGCACTACGCGCATCGTAATAACGAATCTCGTTCGCACTGGCCGTCACAGTATCACCACTCCCGCGAATTAGCCGGGGCAGGAGACGCGCGGCCAGCGGCTTGAGACTGGGCACGCATGCGCAAATGATGCCGATATTGACCTCGACGGATGACCACATGAGTGTGAATGCACCATACCCTACACACCAGGGATTAATGTACTGAACAAAATCATTTTCAAACCAAAAAAAAAGAAAAGGGCATGTCCTACATGAGAAATCCTGCGACGAGAGCGACTGGGTTCGGCGCTCCTCATTATTCTGGATTGTAAGCGCTCGCGTCGTTGCGGCACTTTGCAGGTAGGCAACCCGCAAAACATCGACGACTGCGGTAAAGAAACCGAAGCTAAAGGTCACAACGAGAATGATCTTTTGTTTCTTAGGCAGTCGCATACGGGTGAGGATCGGAATCGGGAGGAAGAATATGGCAACGTCGGTGGCTAGATTGACAGGAGCGGACGACAGATAGAGAGTAACAATGTCCACGCAATGCGCATTTGGAATGTCACTATAGATGGCAGCGCGGACCGGCGAGCATTGAAACACATTGAGCATGGTCAGCGCCAGGCCGGCGGCATTAACGACGAATATGGTGGTATAGTTGGCCCAGCGGAAGGATTTATTGGTGCGTGTCAAGGTGAGGTAGAAGACGAGGATGGAGGTTTTCAGGGCCATCAGCGCGGGGTTCTAGACAACGCCAGTCAGCAAAACAGAAATGAATTTGCGGGTCGGTGGGCGGTCCGACGCACGTAAAAGACAGTGGCAAGGTACTCGGCGGTGTTGAGGGCAACCTCGTTGGCGGGCAGGACATCCTCGGAATGCAAACCGAGACCTTTGAAGGTGGCATAGCTGATCGAGACAACGAAGGCCAGATCAATCAACTAAGGTTCGTCAGCAGAGGGGATACAAAGTGGCGGGAGAAAGTCACCACTCACCCAGGCCAGCAACATGATATAATCGTGCAGCGCGACCCGGCGAACTATCCAACATCGCGAGAGGAACCTCAGCGCGACGAATACCGACGCCAGGATGAAGAAGACAATCGTCACGACCCTGGACGGCGTGGCGCGGTTGTCCATGGTGATGGCGATTAAAGTCCCAAGCTTCCCAATGCTCCTCGTTCTATCCTCTCCGGACTTTCTCCCAGGCGTTCCAGTGTATATGGCAAGCGGGCAACGTTTGGGCCCATCACCTCCATCGTCCCCTCAAGGCCGGCACGACGCACCTGGAACCGCTCGATGGCGTTTGTGTTGAGCTCGTGTATGGTGGCGCCGCCGCATGTACATAGTCCAACAGGAGGGTGAATACTAACCAGCTGGACTAATTATTCTTATATCAATCAAAGTAAAGAAGGAAATTAAAAAAGAACACAAGAAGATCAAACAGCGTTTTCCCAATATTCCGGGTCGACCAGAGGAAAAAAGCTGATCTTCAGGCGACGGAGATTGGAGGAGGGCCGGTTCTGTCTTACATAATTACCGAGCAAAATGCATTAAATGCGGAGAGAAACGGGACAGCTTGAGCCCGTTTTAGCTTTTTACCACGGACTTCCTCCATCGTGGTCGACGTGGGATGGGTGTACAGATACAGGGCAAGCTGCAAAGTCGATGATCATCGACAGCGGTGTCGTCCCTCGAGCTGTGATTGATGGGCCTGATGGGAGTATTGTAGCCTTAGAGGTGATAATTTTGGGCCGTCACAAAGGCCATGGACATGAAGCGAACCTCTCCTTTTTCGCCGCACAATACGGAGGCCCGGAGTATCAAGTATGTAAGTATGTACTGTACCAAAGCTGGGAGCTCGGGCCACAACCGAGAGTCCTTGGTGCTCCTAGCGCTGACCGCTGCAGAGGATCAGACGACTGTCATCTTCACGTGACCGACCAGCGAGCCCTAATCATCACGTGATAGAAAAGCCCTGACTGAATTCAGCCATATCCGACAACCCGTCCCTTTAGGAGGAACTACTCCGTACTTAATAGTCTCCTCAATTAGGTTAAGTTGGAACTGCCTCATAACTAATAATGGGGATTCCGAAGTGCACCCCCTGGTTTTCAGTTTTATATCATCATCCATCGCCTTCCAACACAACTCCTGGGTCGAAATGTCGTACAGTAGAACAAAAAAGAGTCGGTCTGCTCGCTCTGATGACTGAAGTTCATGCGCCAAGTTCTTTTGCCCAATCCCTTGCGCTGGCTGTTACGAAGCCGTCGCCTCACTGCACGCGCAATTCATGCCAAAGCCACAATCACATATTCACCCATGACAAACTGCCAGTGGCATCCTATTCTGGCTTGGTGCTGAAAATAACACCATCATCTCAATATTTTGGCTCAGAGCAAAAAGTTTTATCATCATAACCTCTGGACGGAGCACTCTGTACCTGTTGGGAAGTCAAAGAAGCTTGCTCTTGAAAGGGGGAAATATCGGATTTTGGTCCACATTCCAGCTTCAGGATACGAACTGTTCAGTCTGTTCTCGACGCCGAGGACAAGGCTTGCTCATCACAGCCTCACAGTGCTCGCAATGGTACGGAGTATACGGAGCACAGGATGTAGTGTAGTTTCATTACCTGAGCCCCGACACAAGTCTCCGTCCAATACGATGCGAAGGTGCAATGGGAGGAACATTTTTTGGCATCATTTCAAATCTTTGCATTTTCCTTGAAATTCCCGCAGCTAGCAAACTTCTGAGCTTAACTCCTTATGAACTCGCTAATCAAACTGATCATCAAACGGTCGATCGAAACATGTTTCATTTCAGTCCATCCAACCACGCATTTCATTGTTTCTAACCCAAAACCTAAACACAAATTCATCCCGTTTGTCTTGTATTTTTCCAGAACCGGCTGAAATCTCTCAACTCGCCAGGAGCCCTTTTAATTTTATCATCAAGCCGGACGCTGCCGACCGTCATCATTGATTCGTAAAAAACTCCCTGACTGAATTTGCAACACAGAACGGAAGAAGGCAAACGAAGCGATATGTCCATGTTCCACACGCCCTTTGGCACATAGGATCCGAAAAGAAATATATGCAAACAAGAAAGAAAGTACCATCGACCTTACTCCCAAGCTCCGGAAGTAAAGGATGGATAAAGAAGACAAGTCTATAATATGCACAGTAGAAAAGAAAAAAAGAAAAAATTGGCTGTGACCGTCGCAGCCACGCCGTATTGATCGACGGAAGAGAAAAGAGCTTCATTTAGTTCTCGAACCACCAGTCCACAGTAATCCGGCCCAGATCCTCATGGGCACCGATCGCCGCGAAGAGGTGGCGCGACATGTCGATGGAGGTCGCGGAGCAGCCGGGGCACATGTCAACCACCTTAGCCTGGACTGGGGGGTTCCCATCGTAAGAAACGCTGATAGTCTTCCCGCAGAGGCTCTCGTTCATGATGGCTTGGGAGAGAGCGACAACGTCCTCCTCAGCGCCCTTGTTTATGGTGCCGCAGTAGCTGGGATTGGTCTTGAGCTCCGCAGTGTCATAGAAGGTGCCATCGCCGGTTTTGACATCAGCCGAAGGACTGCCACCGGAGGAGCCGCCGTCTTCGTTGCCCTTCTGGGGTGGAGGGGTGACGGGGGAAGTCTGAGCCGGTGGAGGATTGTTCTGAGTTTGAGTTGTCTCAGGGACTTCTGTTGGCGCAGGCGGAGGCGGGCTCGGCGGAGAGTTCTGAGACTGAGTGGACTGAGGCTCCTCCGTCTGAGGAGGCGCAGGGTCCTCCGTCTGGGCAGGGGGGGAGTTGGTCTCGGGAGCCGGCAGAGCGGACGACGACGGAGTCACCGCCGGTTCCTGGACAAAGGTGGTCGGAGCCGGGGCGGTCTCACCGGGGGGGACTGTGATGGTGGTGGTGAGAGTGACCCATTCGGTCTCGGTGACGGTGGTGTAGACGACCTTGCCATGGCCATGGCCGCGGCCCTTGCCCCGGTGGTTGGTGACGGGAGAGGCGGAAGTGAAAGCGGCGAGAGCGACCGCAGCAGTGAAGAACTTGGAGAAGATTGCCATTTTGAATGGTTTGTGAATCAAAGGACTGACAATTGCACGCGGAGACGCGGAGTTGGATTGGTCAATGAGGGAACCAGCCGGGCGATCCCAGGAGTGTTTTCGCAGATGTTGTAGAAAGGAGAGAAGGTGGTCTGCACTGCAGAAGCGATTGACAGGCCCACAAAGGAGGGTATGAAGTTTTTTTTTCTTCAGGTCAGGGAGTGACTATGTAGAAAAGAAGATGACGGTCGGGATGGGATGAGAGGGCTAGATTCGAGGGGGAATTGGGCACAATTTAAAGGTGAGCTGACGGGGGCTAAACGGATGAATGATTGACTGCTTGAGTGGTACCGAATCTCCGCCCCGGTGGCACCGTAGGCTCAGAACTCCGCTCCGCCCTAAACCAAGGCGAGGATGGCTCGATGGATCTCTTCAGCCCAAGAAAGACCCGTAGGACAAACTCAACTTCGATCGAGCCATTCGAGCCCACCAACGGGCCACCGGACAAGAGCCAACCACGTCATGCGCATCTCGCATGCAAGATGTCTCCAATCCTGAGCGACTCAGTGACGTGTCCGCGCTGTGAACACTCTACCGATAATCTCAATGGTTGCCAGCTGCCGCCCGAAAGCAGCGGAAACTCCCCTGCGAACAAATCTATTCAGGCCATCAGCAAAAGTCTAAGCCCAGGCACCAGGGGCAAATCCTCGCACTGAACATGGACTGAATCCAGTAAGGTCAGGAACACGAATCCGACAGAGTCAGCCAATCAGCAGTCGCGATCCGACTTTTCGTTCTGTCCATGCCGAATTTTCGCGGTTGGCCCACTGCGCCGGTGCCACGCGGTTCCACAAATCAAACTCCGCCTAAACCTTTTACGGAATACGTTTCAGGCACGCACAACATGGCCCTCGTAACCAAACCCAGTTTAGCGTTGGATGACCTGGGCCTGGAACCTGGACGCCTTATGGCCTGAGGCATCAGTTACCAACTCCGGCGAATTCTGGACTCTCCAACTTGCAATGATGCAAAGTTGTGCAGAGTTTTGCGCAGATTTTTCTCTTCATCAATTCAACCTGCTCCTTGCACCAGACTACCGAGGGGTTTTTCCTTTGCCACCTTTGAAGTCACATTTGCAATCAAGCCTTTGAACCGCGGCAGGTCTGCGTAGAATTCTGCCCATTGCTCAAATGGTAGGCCGACGTCCTATCGAGCTTGAGCTGCCTCAGAAAGTCGTCGAGCAATGAGAGGCGAGGTATTGAGAACATTGAACCATCTCGATCTCATACATAGGTACCAGGTACCTACCTCTAGGTAGTTCTCTACAATACTACTACCTTCTACCTACTCCTTAGCTCCATAGTATCTATTGTCTTTGTCGGCACAGGTCCAGAAGTTTGTCAACTCGTACTTTCATTGTTCCAACCGTCTTCCCATGCCGACGCTTTGCCCCTCGCTAACCTATAGGTACCTCCTTACTATTTCCGGCGAAGAGGGAGAGCACAGAACATCAGAAGCACACAATCAGACCGTTCAACCGTTTTACCGCCGTGGGGGCCGGCAGGTGGAAAAGCAACCCGCAACCAAGGATCAGCAAGGGATCGGGAAATCAACTCCTAGGATATACCTACGGAGTACCAAACAGTTCTTTGCGGAGTACATAGGAACTGTAGTGAGCGGATAGGTAAAGAAGATAGGAAAAATACCTCACCATCCAGCTCGCATCCGATGACTCGGAACCAAACAACTTACGTGGCAAAAAGACAGAGCCGCGGCGCTTTACCTATCGATAAAAATCTGATGGAACATTGCAGAGCTTGCTATGAAGCCATCAATTGCATGACGTCGAAGGTCTTAGCCGGTGGTCAGGTTATTGATAAAGGATGCGATCGGGATGAGAACCATTAGATAGAACCGGTGGGCCCTGACAGGGCATCGAAGTTCTAGAACGCTTCTGAAAGCTGTACATACTCCGTACTCGTACGGAGTATTCATCCTGGATCCAACGACAGAGTACTCCGTACCTGTAGGAACATACGGTACTCCGTACCCATCACGTTAAATGGTATTATTATTGTGATAGGCCACAGTGATCACAAATCTTCTCGGCCTAGGCCTAGACCCAGGTCGAGGCCTTGTTGCTCGCAATGCATAAAGACGAACTTCGACCAGCCTGTAAGTTGTGGGCTCCATAGAGCGATGGACACGGAGCCTGTGGGAGACATGTTTTTGATGTGTACACGCCTTTTGTGAAACAGGACTCTTTGCAGGAATGAGCCCAATGCACCAAAGCGCTGCCTTGCTGGCTGTCAGATCACAAACCTGTCATCGAACGCTAATCGGCAAGAAGTAAGACGACGAGTAAGGATTGATAGTAGTAGTAGTAGTAGAAGTAGTAGTAGTAGTAGTAGTAGTAGTAGTAGTAGTTGTTGTTGTTGTTGTTGTAGTTGAGGACTTGATGGATAAGCAAATCAGAGGTTGATCGCTCCTGGACAGTTGGTAAGCCACAGGACATGAGTTTAGATTCCGCAAGATTGAGATAAAGAGTCTCGATCAAGCATGATAATCTATTGACAAATTGGTTGCCACTGTTCATTGTTCATGATACTGCCGAGCTCCTTCTCCAACTTACTCCCCGGGGCAAAGGCAGCGCATGGGATATCCAAGAGCCCATATCAATCGACAGAGAATGGCGTTCTCCATCTCCCACTGTGACCGGAATCCTGCCAAAAATTGGAGCCCATTTCTTCGTCGATCTTCGTGGGAGTGTATGCGGTTCAGTTACTGCTTGCACCTCTGTCTCGCTCTTTCCGCCGAGGAGATATGTCGTCAAGATACGACCCTGAGACGTTTTGTTGAGGAATCGCCGGATTTTCTTTGGCCCAACTCGTCCCAAGAAGCCAAAGACGGCCGAAGCGAATAGAATAGCAGCGGCGAGAGAGAGAACGATCAAAGCCGGAACGGCATACTCCCATCGGTACCGGATTCGTTTTCGCATGAACGTGACAGCAGGAGTATTCGATGACGGCCTGGTAAATGCATCGTCGAAGTTCCCTGCAGTGGAAGGTTGGACTCTTACCCCGTACAGGCCCCTAGTGCCAACGACAGCATTGGAAGCAAGATCTGTCCAAATCAAATTCAGGATTTTCGCAGTGATTTCTGCCTTGCTGGAAAGTTCGAGGCACCTTCGAAGTGTGGCAAGGTCCCGTAGCCACGAATAGTCGGGAACGGGATCGACCTGCGGCGCTCGGAACATATTTATCAGGTGCCTAACGTAGAAGTCGATCCCTGGAAGGTTTTGGTACTGTCTGCTGAAAACGATCGCGCCACTGGGACCAATTTCGTATCCAGGAAGGTACAGAGACTCTTGCCTCAGCGTGTTAGGCTAATGTTGCCTCGGTATGTGTCCGATATCAACCCCCATAGTGGCCGCGCGTCTGCGAGTTTTTTGTCGGAACGTTCGATTCCCCAGAGAGGCTTGGATGTTTCATTCGGGTAAACTTTGTCCACAATTTCGGTCACCTTCAAAGACGACAAATCATCGGTTCCGTTGAACTTGAACGTCACCCTCTTGATTGTGGCCTTGATAGCCATGATGCACGAGTAGAGCGGGACTGTCCAGCTGCTTCCCACTAAGAAAAAAAGAAAAAATTGGCTGTGACCGTCGCAGCCACGCCGTATTGATCGACGGAAGAGAAAAGAGCTTCATTTAGTTCTCGAACCACCAGTCCACAGTAATCCGGCCCAGATCCTCATGGGCACCGATCGCCGCGAAGAGGTGGCGCGACATGTCGATGGAGGTCGCGGAGCAGCCGGGGCACATGTCAACCACCTTAGCCTGGACTGGGGGGTTCCCATCGTAAGAAACGCTGATAGTCTTCCCGCAGAGGCTCTCGTTCATGATGGCTTGGGAGTAGGTAGGATCTTGGTCAAACAACTATCAGTGTATTGGCAAGTCCATTACCAAATGCTTTCATTCAATAAATGACAATTAGGTAGATTGTATTATACGGAGTAGGTACATGTACAAAGAATCCAGGCATCACGTCGCAAACAAACAACCCTAATCGGCGCGGATCAAGGTACGTCTCGCCCAAGTCGAGGGATATGGTGGCATTCCATATTTACCCTCCCTGCCATAGGACATTCCCACCCCTTGTGCCGTCCAATAATCACAATCTATCGGGATAGAGACCCCCTACATACTATCGATTCCTTGGTCTCTATCGATAATCGACTCCACAGTGTCAAGATTCCCCGCTTCTGGACCCTGGTCGGCTTGACTCCTTCGCGTAAACATCTCGCGTCCTTCGTTCTCCCTCATCGATACTCCCTGGGTGTCTGTCTGCTTCCTGAGCCCGTCGGTGGCCGCTGGTGACCATGATCATTGGGATCTGCCTTCGTTGCTTCCATGAACTGGACGAAGGACTCCGTTCAGGCGTCCACTCGCAGGTTACTCCGTAACATGGCTCGTAATTACCACGTACTTCCGAGTCCTCCGAGAGGGACCTTCCGTAGGTTCTACCTACTCCGTATACTGCTCAACAAGTATAGAGTCGGAATCATGGAATCTGAATCTGAGGACTTCCCACATTATCTACAGAGTCCCTGTTCCTAGTTCTACCGGGCTTTCTTCCAGTGTGTCCGCCATGACTGTAATTGTACCTGAAGCTAAAACTTTCGGTTGAAAGACTCACTCGAATCGTTGGTAGGTTGTAGTACCGGTTCGGCAGCCATGCGACTGACGGGATCCCAGCTTTCACCTCAATCCGCCTTCAAATTGTATGCAAGTCCGCACTCCATATACAGATCTAAATCTTCACTTGCAGCTGCGAATAGTACTAACGAATCAAGTAAAGCAGTGCTTTTGTTCTTCGTGAACAGCTGTTCTTCTCAGCGCAGAAACGTTGATGTCTAAACAAGTCACGTGACGTAGGTCCACAGCCGGGACTAGTGCCATTGTGTCAGCCTATCAGATGCCCAGTAGGCTACTGCTGAGGTCCGTGATCCACTGGAGGTCACGAGAGAATAGCAAAGAAACGGGGAAGAAGAAAAACGTCTTTCAGGGACGGTCCAATCGGTGAACCACGACACGAACTACTATACGCGGTCGTGATCAAGGAACGGTTCTTGACTGTCTGTGTTGAATCATCATTTTCTTGACTCGATCAAAGTACTAAACTTTATCGCCGGTTATTAGTGAAGATGAATCAGCTCAAAGCCTGAATCAATCAATCAATCCATTGATTGCTCAATGCCTTTCAGTGTCTGTGTCCACAAAGAAGCCGGCTCGGTCCAACTTCTTTCAGGATACCGAGAAGAACAACTGGCAACGCAAGAGGGATCGCAATTTGGACTAGCACACGATACTTCTCAGTTACTTCGAACAACACGCGCGACAACAGGTGTGCACATACCCACGGTTACAGCAGCGGCGATAAGACCGGAGACATCTCCAACATCGAGATCACCGAACAACATGATGGCGGCCGACAAGCAAGCAAGGAGGAATAATCAGAAATGTTTCAGAACAGAAAACGGAGTCATCATGGCATCGTTCTTATAACTTTATCGGATGCAGAGGACATTGAGCCTCCATGAGGGTACGAAGAGAGTAAGCCTCTGGAGAGAAGCCCAAGGGCAGTTAGGGTACATGGATATATGCGCCAAGGTACCTGTAGGTAGGTACTACCTACCTCTAGGTAAAGCCCATGTTGATTGGCATGAGATATCAAAGATGTCAGCGCGCTTGTGCTTAGTTCTTTCCAAGCCAACAAAAGAGACAGAAAAAACCCCGAAGTTGCTCAGCCATTGCTGCATCAAGAGCTGCAGGTTGACTGACTAGCTAGATCCAATTTGGACTTGTCTAGGACAAGAGTGCTCACGGTTAGTCTAGTAGTAGGTACTCTCCGTGCTGCTTTCTGATAATCATGCGCGTAGCACCTGCAAGTTCAGCGGCTAAGTACCAGATTTCAGAAGGTCCGATACGGAGTATCTACTACTCCAAACCTTGAGGCGTTACGCGCGCTTAACCTCGGGCGGGCTTGAGCGATTCGCCCTTTTACCTTTCCTGTCGGCTGACTCGGCTCTCCCTTCAAGTTAACTCAAGTGTTAAAATGACTTTTGCTAATGGTACGATTATGTAAGCGTACTTGCCTGGCTCTGTTGTCCCAACACGGTACGGAGTACGCAGTAGTGAGGGTAAGTACTTTCCAACGTTATTCTCTCTGAGACAAGAAAATGAAGATTGACGGCGGGAAGAGGTTCCGCAATCAGGTCAAGCTAGAGGTGACTTCAAGAGCAAGACAATTGACAAGACTTGGATTCATCGATGGAAGCATTTGCTGAACAACATAGTCAACCCAGGTACACCTACAAATGACTGTTGCAAGCCATTCCAGTCAGCAAAAGCATACATGCACAATGGTGAGAGTGAATCAGGGGTATTAATGATTAGTATTCAAATGACCAAATGAAACACAGTCACAGTCCAAAACAGGGGCATGTATAAAAACAGAGATGTTGCAATGTACCAAACAGACATGACGAGAAAAATCCTTTTCACACAACTGCAAATGGATATGTGATCGTGTCGGCGTAGCTAGTGCACTCGCAGCCTTTGCTTATCAACACCTGGAACTCCGAGATGGGCTCAAAAATATCACTCTCGGAAACGTTTCATTCCTATCCTCCGAAATCCACGAGCGACGTGTCAAAATTGAGATTCAACTGCTGCATGCTGTACAGGTGGGAGAAAGATCTCGCTGATCATCGACAAATGCAAAAGTCAGGGTGGTGAAATAGCCAGACCGTTCATCAACTTGGGGAGCGGCTTCCTTCGGGCAGTGTTGGCCGATTTGGATATGCGCGGCATGCCCTGCACCATCCGAGGCTCCTTCATGAACGCATGATCCAGTTTGGCAGGCACTAATACTGCATCAGCTATGGCTAGCGGCATGCCGACAAACAATTTGACTCACCTCTCTTGATGACTTCCGAGTAGTCATCCACCATCCCCTGCTGCGGCCGCGTCTGTGCAAAAGAGGTGGCCGCCGCAGATCGCCACAGATGATTGGAGGTATCGGACAGAAAGTCGGTAGTCATGCGCCCAGAGAATAGCGATGAGCGCCCACGGTTGCGCTTCGACAGGATGATTTCATCGAATAGAACGATCTTTGGGTCCTTTGCGTTGGGTTTCGCCCGTTCGCGCTCGCTGATGAATTCGTTGAAACCTAGAAATGTCAGCTTGGAGACAAACGATAGGGAGATGTGCTTACATTGAGTATGCTGCAAGTGAGCCATGTACTCTGCATGCTCTGCGGGCAGGCTTCGCAAAAAGGCCTCGACGTTGAAATGGTACGTCATGCCCGCCTTCTTCTGTTCCTTGCTGGCCGGCAGCAGGAACTTCTTGTACGTGTACAGTAAGCTGGCGAAACAACGCACAAACGCCGCGCGCACTTGCTCCGGGTGAAACGCAGCCGGGCAGACGATGCAGATCATAGACGCGCATCGACCATGGACGACGGTTCTGCACCCTGTGCACTTGTACATCGCCTCATCGGCCTTTTCGTCGCAGATACTGCACGTGGACTTGTCCGGATGCGCCTGCCGTTGCAAGCAGTGTCCCTCGATCAAGGTGGTACTATCCGTATGGGACACCGGCTGGGGCACGACCTGGGGCACGATCGTCGACGCAGCCACGGTGGACGCCGCGTAAACTGACGGGGCATACGTTGACGTGCCGCCGTAGTCGGTACTAAAAGTCGTCACGGACAGGTTGGAAGCATGGCCCAGGAAGGGCGTGCTTGGCCGCCGGGACATGCCCCGTAGCTCCATGCCAAATGACGAGCTGCGGCGAGACGTCGCATCGAAGTGGCCGGACCGTTTCTCCCTCAAGGATGCCTGAAGCGCTGAACCCGAGTCATTGCGCGAGACGGACGTGATTGGAATTGGTGGCGGCGGGAAGTGTCCGCTCGATGGCGAGCTGGCGCTGGGCGACGGCGGTGAGCCCGTCTTCGACGTCGAGCCCGTTCCGGGCCGCTCACTGCCGCGCGAAATGCCCCTCATCGGGCCTTGTTCATCCCGGGCATGCAGGAATGCGTTATAGATCGGTGTGGGCGGCGGCGGCACGGCGGGGTCATTGCCAAAGGCAGACGAGTTCAGACTGACGTACCGCGCCAGATGGGTCGGCTGGGCTTGGGCGTTGAAGATATGTGCGTGCTCGGACGGGAAAGAGTCAAAGGGGAAGGACTCGATTGCGTAGGCGGGTGGACCCGGCCGAACGCCGAACCGGTGATGGTGAGGCGCAGCCAGCTGAAGCAGGGAGATCAGCTTCTTGCGCTGGTGGCGGGGCAGCGGAGTTGGCGGCACATCGCTTTCAATTTTATCCTCATCCAGGTCAACCAGAACGTAGTCTTCCGGCGGCAGCTCGACCTTCTCATATCGCCTCTCGATGCCGACCATGTACGGACAGGGGGCGTCCAGGGCCTGAATGAGCCGGGCGGGCAGCACGGGAATCAAGACCCCGGTCCAGTGGAATGGGAACAGGAGATCTGTGAGAGCCTTGATGGCCAGATACAGCATTGACGTGTGCGACGATATGAAGATGATTCGAGACTCGACTAGGGCATATTCAAACAGCACAACGATGTTGTTGATGGAAAGGGATCGGAAGAGAGCATAGAGATCCGTGTTCCGAGACCCAGGCAACTCGTTATCCGCCTCCTTACGGGCAAAAAGCCTTAATTCGCGCACGGCCAACTCGACTTGCGTTTTGGAGGAGACAGGGCTAAACGCTTCCGTACAGAGATTCACCACGTAGCGTTCCAATGGCTGCCAGATGCCCACCGTTGGGGAACTCGCGGGCACCCTAAGCACGCCGCCGTTGGTCCTTGGCACGGCGATGGCCTTGAGCCATTCTTTCCAGAAGCTGGTCATGTTTGGATCCCGGCCTAAGATGCCATACGCGCGGGGGATCCAGAACCCGGTGTCGTCCGTCAGGCCCTCAATCTTGGATGCCGCCCCATGCCGCACGGGGCGGAGGAGGTCAGCCATCAGCCCGATTTTCTCTTCTACGGCACTGATCTCGTCCTCTAACTTCTCTCGTTCCGGAGAGCCCGACGGCACCGTGGGCAGCTTCGCGAGAAGTGCAGACAGCTTGGCGCGTTCTTCCGCTAACCGGCTTCCCAAGCTCGCAGCCAGTTCTCGCTCTTCGTCTGTCATGTTGTCCTTGCGCCACTCCTCACAACATTCCTCCAAGGCTTCGGCGGCTTTCTGGCCCAGTGGAATCCAGAGAATCACGCACATGCCGTGCAGCTTGGTCCCGTCAGCGGCGGTCATGACGAAGCCATGCCATGTCGAGCGCGGCTTCTGGTCAGACGAGACGATGTTGATGTCGTTGGGGAACGCGAACATGGGTACGTAGTCCGGAAACGTGCCTCGTTGCGATTGTTCCTCGGGAGGTGCGTTCCTGGGCGGGTATCGGTCAAGCAGAACTGGCTCGAAGCGGCGCTTCAAGGGATGCATCGAGGGCGAAGTCTCGAGGGGCTGCGGAGAGGGGATAACCGAGTTGTAATTGCTGAGGCGCCGAGAAGTCCGAACCGAGGCTGCAAGGATCGTGGGTAGTATGTCAGCGCTGTGCACCCGCTGCATGCAATCTGCTGCGTTGTGTATCCATTGGGGGAAAGCCACGAACCTTGTCGAGCAAGAGACGGCTGTCTTTTCATGCTGTTCATGTCACGGAAGGACATGTGGCGGCGCACGCTGCCGATGCCCGACTTCAACGGATTCGTCGAAGTCGGCCGTTGTTGTTCCTCCGCGGCGGGCTTCTGCGGACGGGGCCGCGGCCGGGGCCGGGGCTGCGTGATGGCGCCAGCGCTCAAATTGAGGTCGGACAGAAAAGACTCCCGTTCCGAGGCGAATTTCATCAGGGCTTTGTCAAAGTCAAAATCGGAGCTGCCATTGGAGACCTGGGACGTGCGATTGGGGGAGGACGCTCCCCGGATGGTTATGCTGCTCCGATTACTGCTGGACTCCTTGGGTTCTGTGATTCGGGTGTCCCCGGACACCCTCGAGAGGCGCTGATATGAATTTCGGGCGCCGGACCGCTGGTCGAGGGACGTCGAGGGGGGCTGCTCATCGGGCTCGGCATCTTCTGCAATGGTATCCGAGAGGGTCGGGCCGGGGGCGCTCTGCCGGTTGGCCTTGTATTCGTCGCGGAGCTTGCGGTAGGTATCCTCGATCTCCTTGCCGTCGACGCCGGCAATCCAGAAGAAATCGGCGAGGGGCGTAGTCGACTCGGGGGCCATGGTAGCAGCAGACCCAGGAGGAGGCATATTCTGGGACGCTAAAGGCGGGAATTCATCGCAACGACGGATGGAAGAGGCGGAGGATCGAAGAGAGAAGGGGATGATGATCAACGGCGAGCCATGCTGGTTTCTGGTGGTTCTATTTTTAATCAATCGTGGGATCAATACTGAAGGGAGTTAGTCTGGAGATAACCTAACCCAGGGGTCTTGGGGGTGGGCGAGGATGTTGGAGAGCGGGGAGATTTACGGAGCGAGTCGTGTCGATTCTGTTTTTTGTTTTTATTTTTGCTCCAGGAAGAAAAAAAAAAAAAAGTCGAGAGAATAGCAAAGAAACGGGGAAGAAGAAAAACGTCTTTCAGGGACGGTCCAATCGGTGAACCACGACACGAACTACTATACGCGGTCGTGATCAAGGAACGGTTCTTGACTGTCTGTGTTGAATCATCATTTTCTTGACTCGATCAAAGTACTAAACTTTATCGCCGGTTATTAGTGAAGATGAATCAGCTCAAAGCCTGAATCAATCAATCAATCCATTGATTGCTCAATGCCTTTCAGTGTCTGTGTCCACAAAGAAGCCGGCTCGGTCCAACCGTTCCCATTTAACCATTTCACATGGGGCTAATCCATCCATCCTGCAGAAGAACCGTGGCCGGACTCGCGATGAGCAATGAGTTTGAGGGCTGTTCAGCCGGTACCCTTGGCTATTAATATTTCAGAATACCAGGATGGATGGATTATTTCAGTGATCAACGGCTGAAAGATTTATCCGGCTGAGACTTCATTTAGGTACCTTACATAAGATATGAATAACTAGTTACTGTTTATGTCCACGGCTTACGAACAAGCAGACATGGAGACGTTCTTGTCGAGTCTGTTCCGAAGAGGAACCCTCCTCTTGCCGAACTCCTCCCTGCATGTCGAGAAACGGCCATGGACGGACCGTTTGGGACAGTGGGTGCATGCAGCTCTCCGTTTTGGGAAAAGAGCGGAGAAGTCGACTCACTCTCTGACGACAACTGCTGGCCTGATTGGGACTAGCGCAATGAATCCCAATCCGATTGCGGTTAGTCTAGTGGTAACCTCAGCCATGGGCCAATCCCGTCCGCCGAGGCATCGTTCTCGGCTGGCCTGTTGGACCCCTGAAGGCCCTCACAAGATGTCGTGCGTCGTCATCGACATGGACTTCACCCACGAACCAGACATTAGTTAATTGGCAAAGGGGTTTGGCAGAAAAATCCTCAATTGTTCTGTTTCTTCGTACTCACTGAACGATTTCAAAGCCCCTCGGTAGTACAGTAGGGAACTTAGTCATCTGCTAGCACTGCTTCTGTGCCATTTGCTGCTTTTGATTCCTTTTCGTTGTCCTGAATCACTCCGTACAGACTTAACCAAAGTACAAGTACAGAGTGCTAGGTATGCGATTCGTACTCTTTCGCCATCCGATCAAAGAACTCAATAAATTGCCCGGACGCGAGTCCGAGGTTGATGCAATGGTTTTCGAACTTGTCTGCTCCGGGAGACACTTCCAGTCCAGAATGGCGTGAGACCCCTTGGAGACGCTCGTGACGGGGTCTGCGAATTTGAAGCTGCTTTCGACGCTCTTCTCGCTCTGGGCATCTGCGCAATACTTAGAAGGCTCCATGGGAAGAGAATCCATCGTCGTCAATGCGATTGATGTCAAAGCTCATCCTCTTCTTGGACCCTTCCCTTGAATCTCGAGGACTGGAGGTGAGAAGTATAGTACTTAGTTGCTCGTAAGTCTGCTTATCTTTGAGATAAGATGGAATTTCCGATGTAAAACCGATCGAACTTGGGCTCACTGAGAGAAAAGACTCGGAGAGTCACACCCTACGACTGCTACGAGTTGATACATGCTCCATATGAGGAGACTCGCCGTTTTGTGAATGCACTTTTGAACTTTGCGGATACAGACAGCGAGCATAACCTACGCTTATGTAATCGTCTAAATGGTGAAGATGATTGCGGGACTAGCGCATCGGGCCTGAGGCTGATTGGACGTTTGGGATAAAAGCCTGTCAAAAGCGCGACTCGCTCAAGCTGGCCCGAGAAGCGCGAGCGAAACGCCACAAGGCTTGTTGTAGGAGCATCTGAACTTGAGAAGTCCAGTAGCCGCTGAGCTTGCAGGTGTCGCGCATGTTGCCGTGTTCCTCTCCTGAGCAATGGGCACCAGGAAATCGTAGACTAACCCTATTCTTGACCCAGACAAGTCCAAATTTGATCTAGTCAATCTGCAGATTCATCAGCACGGTGCAGCAATGGCTGGTATACAAAGAACAACATCGGGTTTTCTGTCGGTCAGTCCGCTTGGCTTCAGCAAACCTGAGAGCACAGGCGCGCTGACAGCCTTGTCATCTCATGCCGGTTAGCATGGGCTTTTTATATGCCCTAATCTCCCTTGGGTTTCTCTTCAAAGCGGCTGACTCTTTTCAAAATACCCTCGTGGAGGATCAATGCCCTCTGCATCCGGCTTAATTGCGAGGACGATGCGGTGATAGTTATTTTCGCTAGAATTCGAGTCTGGTTATTGTGACTTGGTTTCTGGTCGGCCACCATTATGTTGTTCGGTGATCTCGATGTTGGAGATGTCTCCGGTCTTATCGCCGCTGCTGTAACCGTGGGTATGTGCACACCTGTTGTCGCGCGTGTTGTTCGAAGTAACTGGGCATACGTTGACGTGCCGCCGTAGTCGGTACTAAAAGTCGTCACGGACAGGTTGGAAGCATGGCCCAGGAAGGGCGTGCTTGGCCGCCGGGACATGCCCCGTAGCTCCATGCCAAATGACGAGCTGCGGCGAGACGTCGCATCGAAGTGGCCGGACCGTTTCTCCCTCAAGGATGCCTGAAGCGCTGAACCCGAGTCATTGCGCGAGACGGACGTGATTGGAATTGGTGGCGGCGGGAAGTGTCCGCTCGATGGCGAGCTGGCGCTGGGCGACGGCGGTGAGCCCGTCTTCGACGTCGAGCCCGTTCCGGGCCGCTCACTGCCGCGCGAAATGCCCCTCATCGGGCCTTGTTCATCCCGGGCATGCAGGAATGCGTTATAGATCGGTGTGGGCGGCGGCGGCACGGCGGGGTCATTGCCAAAGGCAGACGAGTTCAGACTGACGTACCGCGCCAGATGGGTCGGCTGGGCTTGGGCGTTGAAGATATGTGCGTGCTCGGACGGGAAAGAGTCAAAGGGGAAGGACTCGATTGCGTAGGCGGGTGGACCCGGCCGAACGCCGAACCGGTGATGGTGAGGCGCAGCCAGCTGAAGCAGGGAGATCAGCTTCTTGCGCTGGTGGCGGGGCAGCGGAGTTGGCGGCACATCGCTTTCAATTTTATCCTCATCCAGGTCAACCAGAACGTAGTCTTCCGGCGGCAGCTCGACCTTCTCATATCGCCTCTCGATGCCGACCATGTACGGACAGGGGGCGTCCAGGGCCTGAATGAGCCGGGCGGGCAGCACGGGAATCAAGACCCCGGTCCAGTGGAATGGGAACAGGAGATCTGTGAGAGCCTTGATGGCCAGATACAGCATTGATCATCGGTGTTAGCAGATGAAGTGAAATGATAACAAAAGTCGACTTACTTGCCAAAGAGAAGTCGTCGACAGTATCCACCTCGAAGGGATTTTCATACAGAGGATTTTGCCCGAAGTCCAAGCCATCCAAGTAAATTCCATAATGGGACGACATCCAAATTCGTTTGAGACCAATGCCAACGTCAGTAGTGAGGCTGGTGTTTGTTGATGTCGTCAACGGGAATTGCTTTCCCACATGGGAGTTTAGGTAGTCGAATGACTCGAAGTTATCCGGACCACTGGCATTTCTAACATTCTAGATGATCTCCTCGGATTGCGGGGATAATTCCATGAAGCAGATGGGGCAGTCGCCTTCGATGGGCTTGCGATTGTTGGATTCCTGTTCTGTTTGGCCGGGGCCGGGGTCTGCGGGGGGAGCTTTGGCGAAGATCTCCCGGAGTTCCTGGAGAAATCAGTCCTTGTCCTCTCTTGGAGAGACGCGAAAAGGGAGACGTACTGATGAGAGGAATGCGAGTTGGTACCGCAGATGCTCTGGGGCTTTGAGAACATTCACCAACACCTAGATCCGGTCAGTCAAACACACTTTGTCCGAGCCATGCTCAGCGCATTTCTACCGGGGTTGTTGCGGGCGAGGCATGCTCATTTCAAGGATCTTCTCGCGTGTCGGGACTGTTGTCGATTGGATCGGTTTGAACGCGTCATTGATAAGAGTCACGTGGGAAGTCACGTGGAGATTATATGTAGCTTTATCACGTGATCAGCTCCGAAGGGCCTCCGTGCATACCCCCGGACGCTGAGCCTCCGGAGTCCGGACACCGGAGGGTTTACCTAAAGGGAAGATGTAACGGACAGGCCAAGTGAACCATTAGTATTAATATTGTATTAATAATGCAATTCCTCTATGAATACCTTCGAGTACGAATACGACGACTGCCTGGCCCATCGGACACATACCGAGGCAACATTAGCCTAACACGCTGAGGCAAGAGTCTCTGTACCTTCCTGGATACGAAATTGGTCCCAGTGGCGCGCTTATTTTCAGCAGACAGTATCAGAACCTTCCAGGGGTCGACTTCTACGCTAGACAATTGATGAATATGTTCGGGGTGCACATAGATTTTATCGGCATCGACTATACGAGGCTAGAGGACCTTGCCACGCTTCGAAAAATGCTGGAATTATCCAGCAAAGCAGAAACCACCCCGAAGATCCTGAATCTGATTTGGACCGATCTTGCCTCCAATGCTGTCGTTGGCACGAGGGGCCTGCACGGTGCCATAGTTCAACCCTCCACTGCAGGGAACTTCGACGATGCATTCACCGGTCCGTCATCCAATACCCCTCCTGTCACGTTCATGCGGAAAAAAATCCGCTATCGATGGGAGTATGCCGTTCCGGCCTTGATCGATCTCTCCCTCGCCGCTGCCATTCTGATCGCTACGTTGGTATTTGGCTTCTTGGGACGAGTTGGTCCACGGAAAATCCGGCGCTTCCTCAACAAAACGTCTCAGGGCCGCCTGTTGACGACATATCTTTTCGACGGAAAGGGCGAGAGAGAGGTGCCAGCGATTACCGAAACTCATACACCGGGGTCGAGTTCGACGAAGAAATGGGTTCAGATTTTTGGCAGCATTCCAGTCACTGTGGGAGATGGGGAACGATGTTCTCTGTCTATTGAGATGGACAGTTGATTCATGAACGATGAACTTATCCCGTGGCTTACTGACCTTCCAGGAGCAATTAAGCTATGATTTGTTTGGAGATTGACCATGATTGTCGGCATTCGCATTGTCGGTCATGTAGAGTAAATAAGTACGACTAAGTAATACTTGGTGTATAAGGGGCGCTCATTTTAGGGCTGGTGAAGTATTGATCGTGTATGGTCAGAGGATACGAGTTGCCTATCTTGGTCAATCCCTCCATACACTTCCGCAAATCCTGTCCGACACCATCCGTTGTAGGTCGAAGCCAAGTTGTTTTCGGTTTGGTGCTTGCACTCACAAGTCCGCCTGCGGCGCCGCGGCCGAAGCACAATGCGTGCTTATATGCAACCTGAGAAGCTGTGATGAACCCCGTAGCAGGGTGCAGCGCAGATCACGGTTTCTTACGGAGCTGCCACGGTCGTAGACAACGGGGGGAATTCTTTTCTCAAGCGTAAGTCTGTATTAGTGGATGACTACCGTTTCCGCGTCAGCAGGTTGCCGGTCATGAGAACACCCCGATCGCCCATGGCCCCGCGCCATTCGATGGAAAGCTGACCGAGGGCTGCGCGTCCAGTCCGCTTGAGGTCTCGCTGAAGGGCTTCGACTCCCTCGTCCTGGTCTGCCTCCTGCTCGATGAGGAACGCAACCTGAAGAACGTCTCGAGGATTCAACATGGGCTTCTCTGTCTCGACAGAGTCCGGCCTCTCCATGTCCCAGTTGAGAGACCTCTGCTTGAAAGGAGGTTTGGGGTTGAGCAGCGTTTTCTGATACGGTCAGAGCGGGACGCTCGATTGGGAAGGAGAAGACCGTACCTCGATGACTACGGGCCCGTCCCCGACATTCTCCAGCTGCGCCTCCAACACATAGCGCAGGAGTCGGGACTTTCCATATGGCCCCAGGGCTTTGTTCTCGATTTCCAGCGCAGGCAGCTCCGAGGCCTTTGTTCGCACACTCAGGCACGGCTGAGCAACGAACTGATACAATTTTCGGAACGATCGGACTCGGCCACTGGCCGCATGACTCCCATCGGCCATCAAAGTCTCTGTGTAACTGACACTCACGGCCAAGATATGATTACCCTCTTCCTTCAGGTCGAATTGAACGATCTTTTGAATAGACTGTCCTTTTTCTAGCCGCCCTCCAAGAGGCTCGTTCTCGACCGGTTGTAGTTCGAGCTGCACCACTTGCGAAGGAGTCTGCATCTCTGCAAGGATGTGGACCGAGGTGACCACCTTGGTTTCATTGTCCTCGGGGATTTCATTGTTCGCACACAAAGAGCACGAGAACGTCTCTCCAACGTAAGCTGATCCAAATGCTGGTGGGAGTGTAAGCTTGAACGCAGTCAGATCATGCCACAAGTGTAGTTCATTGGAGACCAAGCCGCACGAACATTTGGACTGAGAATGAATTGACTATCGAAATCATTCGAGGGGTACGCCAAGGAAGCCTTGGGTGAGATCGCAGTATTGTCCGCCGGCAGCGGATGCTGATACGACAGCGATGGCCGCGAAAGTCTAGGATTCCTCAGCGAGAACGTCCTCCATCGTCGCGATTGTGTGCATACCGGAGAACTACTCTGCATCAGCTATGATACGCAGAAGTTCCTGGGCGGGTTTACCTTTGAGAGACACAGAATGCGGTTCTTTCGGACCGTCAGCGCCGGAGTGCGTGCGTGGTCGCGCCATGGTCACAAATCAATTTCAAATAATAAATAGAAACTCGATATTAGACAGTTGGACGCCTCATCAGCTTCAGGAATACATCTGAAGTCTCAGCTTAATACTCTCCAAACTCAAAACCGCCTTGATCATGTCTTAAGACAAACAGTGCAAACACCTCTTCATCCCTTATCGGAGTTATCGGATCTCCCCTTCGTATCTGATCAACCCTCGCCACGAGGACTCGATTTCAGGCGCCTTCTCCTTCCTTGTGATCGAGGGAATCGGACATGCAATCGAGCAGGGTTCCATTGATTCGCGAAAATTCACGCAATAAATACACGATCTGACAGCGACGTTCAGTCACAATGGTTCGTTACTCGACCGCATGGTCAAGTTCAACCACGCGCGTCTATCCGCCAACAACAACGCCCTCCGCATGCGCCGCCAGCGGCAGAAAACGAACCCATGCTGAATCCTCATCGTCCGACAGATCTAAGCGACAACGAATCACATCCAGCAGTAGTACGTCCAATGCGTTTCGTGACTCGCGGCCCGTCGAAGTCATCGACCTCACCCAAGACGACGACAATGAGGGTTCCCGTTCCAAGTCTATCTCTACCGGGACTAGCAGCGGCCCACAGGAAGCGACAGCCGTTGTTGTTCCTAGTGAGCCAGTCCGCGAAGAGCGGCGTGCAAGGAGGTTTCGAACGCACCCGCCGCGATCATATCTTGAGAAACTGGAGCGAGCAACCACGCAGCGCATGTTTGTGATCGGTCGCAAGCGGAAAGGCACCGAGGAGGTACCTGAAGAAGAAGTCTACATGGTTGGTACGACGGGGAATATCTATCGAGTTACAATTGCGAAGGAGCCCTCGTGTACCTGTCCGGATGCGCGAAAGGGGAATCAATGCAAACATGTGGTATATGTACGCTCACCGTCCGGCCAGCAGGGTTTCGTGCATTGACTGACCGGATCTAGGTGTTGGTGAATGTTCTCAAAGCCCCAGAGCATCTGCGGTACCAACTCGCATTCCTCTCATCAGTACGTCTCCCTTTTCGCGTCTCTCCAAGAGAGGACAAGGACTGATTTCTCCAGGAACTCCGGGAGATCTTCGCCAAAGCTCCCCCCGCAGACCCCGGCCCCGGCCAAACAGAACAGGAATCCAACAATCGCAAGCCCATCGAAGGCGACTGCCCCATCTGCTTCATGGAATTTTCCCCGCAATCCGAGGAGATCATCTACTGCCGAACCTCGTGCGGCAACAACGTGCACAAGGCCTGCTTTGAGCAGTGGGCCGCATCAACCGCGAAGAACACGAATGGCGTTCGGTGCGTCTACTGTCGTGCGCCATGGCCGGAAGAGACCAAGAAGGTCGATCTCAAGGCGGCGTTGGAGCGGAGTACGGTGTCGCACGAGGGTTATATCAATGTTGCCGAGAGTTTTGGGTTGTCGCGTTTGCGAGGTGAGTCTTAGATACGAGTGCCTGGTATCGAGATACATGGATTGCTGATATGGGGGAAATAGATTATTCGACGTATTATCCATACCGTCGGTGGGATAGCTGGGTTTAGACTGCTTTGTTGTCGCTGTTTCCGTTTATTTTTTTTATTTTTTTTTCTTATATATAATCATCACATGATTTATACCTGTATCATCGAGTGTTCCTATGTACCTTTTGATACCCAAGAAAGCTTGCGCCAGTGTATTTACAAACCCAACTTGAACTCCGAACCGGTCCATGCATTCCGTCCCAACCAAACATGTTAGAAACAAGCCCTACTGTGAAACAACCCTCTGCCCCCGTCGCACCGTCGCCGAACTCACCCCTTCCTGTCCCGTCATCCACGGCGGCATCCGCTCCGGATCGATGACGCCGACCTCGGCCAATTTCCGGAATCCGCCAATGACGTCCGTGCCTGTGAATGTCAGAGTTAGAGTTGGCGTCGCGATGCCTATACCGTCATCATCCTCGTTGTCGTCGTCCTCGTTATGATTGCCCTGCGTAGATGGCGGATCGAGCAGGCGGATGTCGAGGCGGTCCAGGGCTACGGAAGATTGCGGTGTCCCCGCCGTTCCGAACCGTCTTGCGATCATTCGCTGTCGCCGCTTCGCGGCGCGAGGATCGGTTGCTGCGTGACCAGAGGAGGTTCGTTTGGCGCCGCGAGCATGGTCGTCGCCGGGTGGCTCCGTCTTCGCCTCTGGCGATATGTTTTCTTTGTCAACCGTTGCGGGGTCCTCGGCGCGATACTCTTCCGGGGCAACACTCTCTGCGAGCCGCGGGTCCGCCGGGGTGCCCTCGACAACAGCATCCGCGAAGATACTGAACGCGCCGTTCGCGTTGTTGGTGCGTCCCGGCCCTCGCAGAGCAAGGAGGGTATGCAGGCTCTTGGCCGCAAGTGATGTTGGCTGGAGCTCGTAACGGTCGTGTGGCCGCGACAGAGCCTTCGGAATCGCATCTCGGACGAGCCGCTGCAGCGACCGCGCGTCGGACACGCCCGACTGAGGCCGAGGATTGATGGGCTGCGATAGTGAGGTGTAGACGTACGGGCTGCTGTCCGGGAAGGCAACGTAGAGAATCCTCGTCGAATCGAGGTACACCTCTGGTCGATGTCGAGGGTACTGATACGGCGAGTCCGTCACAAAGATGCGCAGAAACGTCACGGGCAGTGTCTTGGATCGCGCCAGGTAGTAATGGGCCTTGACCAACGACGCGATTTCCCGCTGCAGGTTGGATAGAAACGTAGCGGCGTGTAATCGGGGAATGTTCGCCGACAGCTCTGTCGACTCGTCGTCCTGATCCCGGCGTGGCTTTTTCTTGTCGTTCACCGAGACCAGGCGCAAGGCCGTCCAGCGCTGGCTGGCGGGATGTTCATCGATATACCGGAGATCCGCCATGGCGAGTTGCGCCAATGTCAAGCCATGCCGCCAGTCTCCCTCGAGGATCCGATCAATGACCTCCCGTTTACCGCCCTTGCGGCTTTGCAGGTCCTCGTACGCCTCGCGCACTTCGTCCAGCGTCTGCGCCGCGGGGTAGGGACTCGTGTCCTGGTCTCCGGCGGCATTCTCCAACTCGTCCCGCGCAAGAAATGGAGGAAAAGCGTCCCGATGCTTTTCGGACAGCCATGTTAAGACCAAGTCCAGCAACGACTGCCGCGACAATCTGCCCAGCGTTTTTACGAGAGCTGGTGCGTTGCTCGGTATTCGGAGTGAATTGGGCAGGCTCGAGACGGTGGGCGCCCGGACACACTTTGTCCGAGCCATGCTCAGCGCATTTCTACCGGGGTTGTTGCGGGCGAGGCATGCTCATTTCAAGGATCTTCTCGCGTGTCGGGACTGTTGTCGATTGGATCGGTTTGAACGCGTCATTGATAAGAGTCACGTGGGAAGTCACGTGGAGATTATATGTAGCTTTATCACGTGATCAGCTCCGAAGGGCCTCCGTGCATACCCCCGGACGCTGAGCCTCCGGAGTCCGGACACCGGAGGGTTTACCTAAAGGGAAGATGTAACGGACAGGCCAAGTGAACCATTAGTATTAATATTGTATTAATAATGCAATTCCTCTATGAATACCTTCGAGTACGAATACGACGACTGCCTGGCCCAGTTCATGAAAGTCATGCAAGTCGACTTAGCAAAGCCAGAGTCGAAGTGCCGCCGTGTTGGGATGGCCATGAGCAAAACCAACAAGTTCACTATCTGATTCTGCCCTTGTGAACTTTGTGAACTCTTTGTGACGAGGACAGGGCGGCGAATGGTCGAGTATGGCCCTCTGATAGGCTTGAGATCTCTCGGAACAATCTCCCATTCGACCGTGTCCCTGAATCCCGGCCACAGGGAGGGGTTTAACAGAGTCCAAAGGTCGACCGCACCAACAGCGGCTTGATATTCCAGAAGCTCGCGGGGCGGCGGGACATGCAGGGATGATTGGCCATTTCTAGCGCTCAGCGCGGTAAGCCAGCAAATGCTGGTAGGCATTTCATAGTTATGTTATGTATGTACGGAGTAGTATGTACGCATACAGGAGCAGCAGGGTCATTGAAGATTATGGAAATTCAACTCGCTTCCTTTCGTGCGGGGAGGATGGGACAGACAGCAAAGTGGCAGGTAAATTAAGATACCAGAATTGGCAGTGGGAGGGGCCCGACTGCTGCCGAGGCCAAATGTCTTTTTCCGATTCTCGGTCCCGGTGAGGTCGAGTCGATGTCATCCGGTGGCAAGTCGAATCAAGATACATATGTAGTATGTACGGAGTATGGGTGGGAGAATTGAGCATCGAGTAATATCCCTTGAGAAAACACCGGATAGAGTATGTAGTCCATCTTCAGTCTGGTGATCGTCGCTGTGAACTGTTGAAGCAAGCAAGAAAGAGACTACTTGGCGGAGGTCATAGCGCCGGTGAACAGGGACGAGAATCGAGACTCGAATCAAGGTTAGGTGTTTTTTTTTCCGCCCGAATCGACTTCGGCACATACTCAAGGCGGATCGGCGTGAATTAGTCATCGCCCCTCGCGAAGAAAAGGAAAATTCCCGATACATTCGCACTTCACGTCTGAACATCGCTTTCTCTTCTCAACGCCCTTATCAGCCCTCATAACTGGCAAGTACATCTGCCGCTGCTTGGGTTGACAGCCTGCAGGCACCGGCTGCAGGCAACGTCTCTCTCCGTTCGGGCTTTGCTTTCTGCCATACGCATTCGTACCCGAGAACCCTTCGGATCTCCAGTGTGCGTGCCCACCATGTCGAGTTACAACGGGCGGCGCGCCCCCAACTTCTCGCAGTACCTGGAGGATTTGAATGCCGTCCCATCGCCGTTTGAGCAATCAGCTCAGCAGAGTGATTTCAACATCGATGCCGAGCTGGCTCTGTTCACCAATGCCGAGTTCTACGACTTTGGCCATTTCGGCGACCTGAACATGCCGCCTGTCTCCTACGAGTCGTCCGAGACGAAGACTGAGCATCAGGACCATGCGGGCATGGACAAGCAGCAGAATGTCGACTATGTCGACTTCTTCAATGGTGAGTACTGTCCCGTGTTCGCTGATTCTACGCTTCGCCTGGCATGGCCATGAGGCACGAACACCTCTGCCGAGTTTCGTGGTTACTTCCGTGTGTGTGTGTGCATGTTTACCCATGTGTTTGCCACTTTTTATTTGCCGTGGGTTCCAATATCAACTGCATGGATGCAGCCTTGTACTTTGATCTGCAGTCTGGCCCATCCAGCTAGCAGGGGTGTGCGGTTTTAGCGGCCGCAGCGATTGGCCGCCAGGCACGAACTGCACCTGCTCGATCACGTCATCTGCACGTGACCTGGTGCATTTTCGACGTTGCAGACCCTTGAGCGTTGCTGAGATGCGATTTTCTTGATTTTACGTGTCTTTTGGATGGCATTTCTCTCCGTGCCAGGTCGTTGCGCTTGGATTGTTGAAGCTGAGTTCTAACTTGGCGCTTGTGCAGCGGACCTTAACCACATCCCGGAATATCCCTCGACGGACTTCCAGCCCTCCGAGTCGCAAAATTACTTCTCCATGTCGTCGCCATTCACAACAGTGCCGCCAGTGCAGAATGCGACCTACAGCACAGTCCCTCCTGCGGACAAGTCCAATCCCGTCACATCCCGGGCTCCTCCGGCCGCGGCTCCCACATCAATAGCGACACCTGCCGCTCCCACCCAAACCGCCGGGACCAAGCGGAAACAGGATCCCAAGACCATGGATGAGGCCGCTCGATTAGCCGCCGAAGAGGACAAGCGGCGCCGAAACACTGCCGCCAGCGCCCGATTCCGCATCAAAAAGAAGTTGCGCGAGCAAGCGCTGGAGCGCACCGTCAAGGAAACAACGGAAAAGAACGCACAATTGGAGGCGCGCGTGTCACAGCTCGAGTTGGAGAACCAATGGCTGAAGAATCTCATCACCGAGAAGAACGGCGGTGACCTCGACGGACACAAGAACGAGGCCGACATTGCGCAGATGTTCAAGAAATTCCTCGCGCAGAAGAACGAGCGTGAGAATGCCGCCAACAAGGATTCGAAGCCCGCAACTACGACTACGAGCGTTGCAACATCCACGGTCAGCACATCAAGTGTCGGCACCTCGACATCGTCTGCTTAACCAGACCAAAAGCGCTTGAACTTAATGACGCGCCTAATGCGCACCTGAACGGGTTGGACGTCTTTTCTTTTTCTAGTTCTAGTAGATGATTTGGCGTTTTCTAGTTACGTGTCATGAGGACTGTTCGGGACGGGTGGTATTCTCACGTGTCATTTTTTTTTCGGTTTGTGATATCTACAAGGTGGAAACTAGGGAGGATGTTACAATACACCATTCCACGAGTATATTCGAGACAGGAGCCTTCAGACCAGGACCAAGTCTCGTAGTTGAGTACTGCCGTACCTCGGGTTGGTCACTCTCTCAAACATGTCTGCAATCATTGCATGAAATCACAACTCAACGACTTAATATATACAGCATCAAACATGGAATGAAAGGAAAAAAAAAAAAAAAGAAACACTCAAGAGAGGAATCGGAAGAATCCGCCCAGCGCGATTGATCGATCATATCCGAATCATCAACTGTGGAACACCAACCAACCGAGCAAAACCATTGAATGGCAGCAGACATGTGGTATCACCATACGAAAAAAAAAGAACTAAGAAACCCAAGAGCAACCGCAACCGCAAGCAGAATCACAACGCAGCGAACAATGACGGACCCTCGGAAGCAAAAAAAAAAAAAAAAAAAAAAAAAAAAAGGGAAATTGGGGAGACCTGTCCTGACGAAACAAACACGAGTGATCAAGAAAAAGCAAAACAGCAGACGTGTACTTTAGTCCGTGTACGTATATGCATAATAGTTTGGATTAATTCATCTCATTCCCGGATTCAAAAGTCAAGCGTTCTCATGATTCCTCTCGTTAGGCTGTGTGGGTGAATCGTCATGATCGTTGTCATGTTTCTCATTCTCGTCGCTCGTTTCGCTGCTGATTTCCCCCCATCCGGAGCTGCGTCGGCTGATCCGTCCCGCGGGGGTTGCGTTGTTCGGGCTTGATGTCGATGATGTCAGCGGGTTATTGGTCAGCGGGCTGCTGCCGCCGATGCTGCCGGCCACGCTGCCGTTGCGACTGTGCGACTGCAGGCCGCTGCGGATGCTGCCCGCGTCGCGGTTGTCGCCGCCGCTGACTTTGCTGCCGGCGATGAAGCTCGTGCGTTCGCCGGCTCCGGGGGTTAGTGGGGAGGTGCCCGTTGTAGAGTAGACGCTGGTGCGCTCCGCGCTGGCATGTCCGCCCATGCTCGGTCGGCTAGCACTGACCACCCCCGAGGCGTTGGTCACGGAGGTGTTGGACGCGTCGGCGCCGCCGGCGTTGGGGCCGCTGAGGACGCTCAGCGGGAGGCTTTCGCGACTCCCGCCGAAGACGGACGACGGGGCAATCGCGCGGATCGAGGCGTTGGTGTCTAGCGAATTGCGCCGGCGGCGCTTCGACGATGACGCCAGCGTCAGGATGGACGCATTGTCTGTCAGCAGGCCGTTGGCCGTGGCGGCGTGGTACGTAACTGGCTGCTGTGTTGTGGCTAGATGCTGAGGTAGTGCCGGCAGTGACGAGTGCGGATACTGGGCGCTGAACTGAACTTGCAGCTGGGCCCCAGAGGCGGAATTAGTATGCGAATGATGATTCTGGTTGCCGCCGTACAAGGTGGCTGACGGTGCGGTTGATTGTACCGTCGTCAGCGTCGTCGTCAGCGACCGGACTGAAGGCGTCGGCGACGAAAATGTGCTTCCTTCTCCGCCGCCCGTCGTTGGTGCGTTCCCCGTCACCATCGTCCCCGCTTTGGAATATCCCGTCTCGGACCGCGCTGTGTCGCCATTCGTAGATACCGTCGGCGCAGTCGACTTGGCGCTTGTCTCCGGAGCTTGGTTATCGAGACTGGAGCTCCGCGCACTGACGGAGTCTCGCGGGAAATCTTGTGTGTCAGAATTCGCATCGGTAGCGTCTCGGTGTCGCACCCCCGAAACGGTGCCCGATAGTGGATATGGGTTGTTCTTGACCGGCGTCGGTTCCTGTTTCTTGCCTTTTGATGCGCTCGCTCCGGTCCGCTTACTTGACGATCCGTTCATGTGGTCCGCCGACGAGTTCTTCAGGTGGGTCAGCCGTTTCACCCAGCTTGAGAACGGCCGCCGTCGTGCCTGGCGATCTGTATAGCGGTCAGCTACTGACTTCTTGGTCGCTGAAGACATGTACACCGTACCTCGAGAGTTGGTCGATGTTTGCGCCATGGCCATAATTTCAAGGGGTCTTGTGCGGAGTCGATTAAATTATTGCACAGTGAGCGAATGACTCCACGGATAAGTCATTTATAGGTAAAGATGAATCGGTCATGTAGAGCGCAGCGGACAACTAAGCTCTTCGGCCTGCAGTAAATGCTGTGTGCACCCGAATCAACCAGATCAATGTGGAATGGGAGTTCGTCAGGCCGCTCCGGCTCCGTTACCCAAGCTGTGCGCCAGGGATAGACAGGCCAGCCCGTCATCGATTGCCATTATAGTCACGTGATTATACCGCAACGTTCATGATTGGAGACGCTGCAATCCTACGGCATTGATGTTACAGCAAGGGGTTGTAACTTTAGCACTGACTGCGATCCGATCGAAGAAGCTTCAACGGAGCTTGTCGCTTGTCATTCAACAAAGAAGCCAGGCTGAGTAACAGAGCTTATTAAACTGCAAAATAATTTGCCGATATATCACGTGATAGACCGTGCTAACCGAATGAGGAAATCAAGCGGTACTACTCCGTAGTTCTTTGTAGAAGCGCACCTTCCTTGAGCTCCATGCGTGCATATCAATGCGTCAAGGCCGATGATTTCCTGAAAGAGGCCATATTTGCTGGCGCAAAGTGATAGAAATATTTTGGACATGATACGCAGCAGAAATCCCGGTCCACACGGCCTGCCCCAGCTGCAGCGTCGTCATCATCCATCCGCATTGGAAGCGTGAAACTGGAATCATGCCCCCCAAAGCGGCGATCAAACCACTGCCGCCGGACGTGGCGGCGAAAATGAAGTCGTCCATCTCCATCACTCATCTGAATGGGGTGGTGGTAGAGTTGGTCAAGAATGCTCTTGACGCCGATGCCGGCCACATCGACATCGTAGTCGACTATGGAAGGGGAGGCTGCGTGGTGGAAGATGATGGCCACGGACTTTCCACAGCCGAGTTCATGGAAGGCAGTGGCTTGGCCAGGCCACATCGTATGTTGCTTCATTCACCATATTGTCCTGGATACTCACCATCATCATAGATACATCCAAGGCCGGCCGTGGTAATATCTTTGGGTCCAAAGGCCTGTTCCTGGCAGCGTTGGCTGCAATGTCATTGTTGACTATCACCTCCCGTCACTTTGACGAGCTGGAGACAAGCACCCTTATCCTCCACCGCTCGAAAGTCGTCTCCAGGCTGATTCCTTCTCCTGTCCATCATGGCTTGAACCACAGACATGGCACCCGAGTGACTGTCAACGACTTGTTTGGCAACATGCCGGTCAGAGTCAAGCAGAGGGCCTTGTCATTGCAAAAAGGTGGTGATGTAGACAAGGAATGGAACGAACTAAAGCGAATGTTGACTGCTGTGGGTCTCGCGGTTGCACGACCGTTCAAGTTCCGACTGTCGACCGCTGATAAAAGTCGGACAATGACTCTGAGAGACCAAGCATCGCCGGGTGAGGGTGTAGGGGATGTTGAACGCACACGATCTATTCTCTGCCAGGCCGGCCTGATTTCGCGAGAAGTAGGCGATTGGATCACGTTGTCTGCCAGCACCCTTGACCTCTCAATTAGGGCGTGCCTATCTTTAGTTCCTTGTGCTACCAAGCAAGTCCAGTTCATTTCGATTGGTATTCTGCCAGTGTTCAACACGTTTGACAACCCCAATCCTATCTACCGTGAAGTCAATAAACTATTTGCCGCTTCGAAGTTTGGCCTGGACGAATCGTCGGGTTCAAAAGAGCAAAATCCCGTTACAAAAGGCTCGACAAAGGGTGTTGATCGTTGGCCCATGTTTCACATTCGGATCGACATTTCCAACTCATGGGAAATGTTTGATCAGTGTGAAACGATTCTGGAATCAAACAGAGCTCTTCAGCATATCATAGATGTTCTAGGAGCTATGATTAACCAGTTCCTGGACCAGCACCATTTTCGACCACGCGGGTTGAAGCGACCGAAGACGTTCGATGCGAAAGCTGTACAGCAAGCACATGTGACGCAAATCGCTAAGACGAATGATATTGAGAGAGCAGCACACCAGAATGCCTTCGTGACCAGGGGCACTGAGGAAGGATTGGACAGTCAGATAAAGTTCCCTGCCTTTCGGAGGCAGTCTTGTGACGCAAGCTTCAGGAACTGGTCGCGAATCAAAAGCGGTAGCGAGAGGAATCTCGAAGAGCTCCTATCATGTCCGCGCAAGCCAGATAATGCACACTTTGCACCCGACCAGGCTCGGCAAACGGAAAACGAGCATCAAAGTCCGGGAAGGGGAGATGAGCTTGTCTATTGGACTGACCCTACCAGTCGCCGAACGTTCTTAGTCAATTCGCGAACTGGGCAGTGTCTGAAAGCGAGAGATGCCGGCAGGAGTAATTCAGAACAGCTTGCAATCAGGAATCGACCCTGCTCTGCCGGGATGGTAACAGGCCGCGTCACTAGGGACACGATAGTCCGACCACAGTCGGCGCCAGCTAGGAGCAGTTCTCACTGGCTGGAATCAGTCATGGACAAGTGGCGGAACCCAGTGTTTGCTCGCACGGAAGAACCGATCGTCTCTGTGTCTTCACTTACAAATGAGCCTGGGAATCCGCCAATGTCACACTTTTGTGTTGGCAACGACGGCGGGGCTGGAATAACTGGCTCGGGTGAGAAACTGACTAAAAAGGGACTGGCAGAAGCGAGGATTATTGCCCAGGTCGACCGAAAATTCATTCTCCTGCGAGTGGCAAGTTCAGCTGGCAAAGGTGAGATGCTGGTCCTGGTCGACCAGCATGCTGCGGACGAACGATGCCGAGTCGAACAGCTGTACGCTGATATGTTTGTGTCGGAAACGTGCATTGACTCACAGCGGGTTTCCATCAACACATTCGACCTAATAGAGCCGATTGACTTCATGATCCAGCGATCTGAAGCCCCTCTCTTTGCCCAATATCATCCGTTCTTCGCATCTTGGGGTATTCACTACACAATATGTGACGTATCCGGAAACAAACCAAGGATCTCAATCACTGCGCTCCCGACCCTGATTACGGAACGCTGCCGCACGGAACCGAAACTGATCATCGACCTGTTGCGGGAAGAGATCTACAGCCAGAATGACACTGGTGCAAAACCCATTCGCCCGAGTCGTGTCTCCTCGACATCAATGCCTCTATGGATTGATTGGATAACGTCGTGTCCGAAGGGCGTAGTCGAGCTGTTGAAGTCTCGCGCATGCCGGACAGCGATCATGTTTCATGATCCATTGTCAATGGAAGAGTGCCAGTCATTGGTCACACGGTTATCGCGATGTGCGTTTCCCTTTCAGTGCGCTCACGGGCGGCCATCTATATTTCCTGCATCGAATCTCGATGTTCTGCGATTGGGCCAGTTGGGTAGCAAATTGGATAGGGATGAGCGGGGGTTTATAGAGGCGTTTCGGGCATGGAAATAATATGTAATTACTTCGAATCATACATATAATTTCAGAGAACGTATATAGACTTTTCCAACGTTTGGACACTGCTTTTTCGACTCAACATACGTACATACATATCTGACCCAACGTCGACCGGATTCAGGAAATGGAAAACATGCCAGCTAATCACGCCTTGGCCTTCCTGCTACTCCTCGTCCTCCTCGCAGGCGGACCACTGGGGGACGATGCCACAGGCGTCTGCGGCTCCGGTTCAGGTTCAGCCTGGACCTTTCGTGCCCGAGTCTTCCTCGGGGTTTGCTTCGGGACCTCCGCGACGGGGTCGACGGGTTTCGCGGGCTCAGGCTCGGGCTGGGGTTGTTGAGCCTCAGGCTCCGGTTGCGACTGCGCCTCGGGCTCAGGCTCGGGCTGGGGCTCCGGGTCGGATTTGGTCTTTCTCGATCTGGTGGATTTCTTGGGGGTGTGCTTTGAGGGGGTCACGGGGGTTTTGGTCTTGGTGGCAGGGGTTGGGGGTTCTGGTTCCGGCTGGGGGTCGCGCTCTGCAGCCTCCTCGGGCTGAGGCTGCGGCTCAGGCTCATCGGACTTGGCCTTTTTGCCCCTGCTCTTCTTCGAGGGCTGTTTGGGGGTATCGGCGGGTTTTTCAGCGGCGGGGTTTGTCGCGGGTTCTTCGGGCTGGGCCTGAACTTCTGGCTGAGCCTCCGGCTCGGGTTCGGGCTGAGGCTCAGGTTGCGTTTCAGTCTCGGGCTGCACGCCGTTCGTCGCCGTAGACGGTGCAGGGGTCTCGTCGGTAGAACCCTTGGTAGAATCCTCTCGGACAGCGGAAACCTGATCAACGGACTTGATGGCCGGCGCCTCAAACTCATAATCCATGAGCTGCTTCAACTTCTCCGCTTTGAGGTTACGCCGCTTCTGCTCCAGCTGGATGCTCTTGGCCCACTTGTCGCGCGTCTTGCCGCGCTCGAGCCGCTTCTTCTCGATCTTGTTCCACGGCGTCTTCTTGAACCGGCGGTTGGCGCCCTTCCAGATGTCCGGGTGCAACTGCTCCGACGGCACGAACTTGCATTTCAGGATGTGACCGTACATGAGGTAGTTGTCCATCGTTTCGGCGACAATCTTGGCCACGGTGGCCGAGGCGAATTCGATGAAGGCGTAGTGCTTTGATCGGCCGGTGATGCGGTTGCGGGAGAGCCGCAGGCGGGTGATTTCTCCGAATTGGGAGAAGTAGGCGCGCATCTGGTGCTCGTAGAAACCGTGGGGGATACGACTGTATCCTGGTTAACACAAAGCTAATGACTGCCGTGCGAAAATTGGCACTTACCCAACATAGATCGTCCCCGGCTCTTCTGGCTCATTGAGCTTCTTCTTCTGTTTCTTCTGAATCTTGCGTTTGGTTTTCTTCGAGTCTGGGATGCGAGGAACCGGCTGGCCGGGCTCATAGCCCTCGTCTCCCGAGGGATCCTGCTCATCGCCGCTGCTCTCGAAACCTTGGACGAGCTGGGCGATTTGGTCGTCAATATCATCTTCGTTTTCGTCGGACTCGGACTGGCGCTCTTCCGAGGGAGCTTTCTCCGTCTTCTTCTTTTTCGCCTTCACGTCCGCAGGCTTCTTCTCCTTCTCCTTCTTTTCCTCCACTTCCTCCTCCTCGGACTCGGAAGCGTTTGGTTCGGCACTGCTATCGCTATCATCGCTCAAGAAATCGGCCGCCCGCTTTCGCGGCGCAGCCTTGCGAGTGGACTCTCCTCCATTGACGCCATTCGCAGCTGCGGAGCCATTGGTCTTGTCCTCTGACTTCTTCTTTAGAATCGATTTCAGCGGTTTTTCCTCCTTAGTCTCCTTTGTCGTTGCTGATAACACTTTCTTCGATTTTTTGGCCGGAGGATCTGCTGGAGCGGTTTGCGCTGCTGCGGGTTGTTAGCAGAGGAAACAAAAACCATGACCGAACAATAATGGAAGTTATTTAGAAGCAATCAATCGCATACCCTTGCGTTTTTTCTCCTTTTCCACAGACATGTTGCTGGTTCCAGCTCTGATGATTCTGAGAAGAGCGCAAAAACCCTGGGTAGATTTTTTGTTGTAGTATCAAGCTATCGTATTGTACGGTAAAATTACAGATTTTCCGGTTCCAGGCTCATCCGCTAAACCTAACAAGGCTAGCGCTCATGATAGGTCTCCACATACGTGACAGAACGGCGCTCTTCCGTATCACTGAGTCCTGAGCAGAACCGAGTCCAATGCTTGAGCTTCACGAAAACCAAATCCGTTCAAGCCATGGGCAAAAACACCGGCAAGCTATCGCACGAGGAGATATGGGATGACTCCGCGCTAGTCAAGTCATGGGATGAGGCAGTGGAAGAATACCGCGTATGTACGAGCGCTCCTCACATACTCCCAACTCTTTTTTTTTGTAGTATTCATGTTTATCCTCGAGCTAACTTCAATTGCTGGAGTTAATTATTATTATAGCACTACCATAGCATTCATGCTCGAGGCGAAAATGTGGAAGAGATCTTGAAAAAGGCCGAGGAAGAAGGCATTGAGCGCGCGGTGCAAAGCGTCACAGGCGGTGACCAACAACAGGGTGGTCACCCGATGATGGTGGAGGACACCGGCGAGCAGGTAGCCAACCACACACGATGGGCGATTTCCGCGGAGGATCCTGCTTCGTGTTGGTTGCTGACGATGAGGGTGTCTAGCGGGACGAAGAAACCAACGAAGCTGAACAGGGGGCACAGACAGCGACGCATGAGACTGCTCCGACTGGAGACCAGGTTGCCGATGAACCCGGCGAACAACCGGACACTTCTGCTCAGGCGCAAGCCGCGGGTGCGACGGTGGCGAATGTTCCCGAAGCGATGTTGGGCCATGGTGAGCATGCAATCCTTTCGAATAACCCATGGAGGGGATCTTTCTGACGCCATAGCAGTGCAAGATCCGGCGCTGAAGAATCTCATGATGGCTTGGTATTTTGCGGGGTATTATACGGGTCTGTATGAGGGCCAGCGACTGCGAGAACAGCAACAGCAGCAGCAGCGGTGAGAGATGGCCTTTCGATCACAGTAATTCGCCATTGCAGTTCGCATCGTCAGGATACTTTGTGCCGGACGGCCAGCGCAGTCCGGGTGCACTTCGGCAGGCGGCCGACCTCCGATCTCGTCGTACGGACACGCTGTCGACGAGAATTGGTTACACAGTGTGTCGAGGCTTGGCTGAGGTTCAATTGCAACGACGATACGAGAATGACGTCCGTCCACTGCTCTCACACCGGATCCCCAGGCTCCATTAGATTATTCCGGATCTACCCTCCACGCCTAGTTGTAACGGCACATCATGAAAAGGCAGATTCTCAAGTGTCCCAGTCAATTGATACGATTGTGCACAGCCCGGCTCTTCGAAGCAAGTCTCCGTACCTAGATACAGCGTAGTACCGATCGCTCCCATTGTACCAATCATCCATATAGAAAACCATCAATCAACAACGGCATGGGTATTCTCAAAAAGAAAAACCATCAAAGTCTGGTACCATCTCCATGACATCACAAGACAAGAAAAGGAAAAAAGCGGAAGAGACTCAGATACCGTTACTGGTTAGTTGGCTTCTCACATCCGATCCGTCCAAGCAATGCCTTGCGATCGGCCTGATCGCCCAGAACCCCGCGGCGAGAACGCACCGAGCCGGTTTGCGAGAGTCTCGGGGCGGCATGGTCGGAGCCCGTACCATCCGCAGAAACAACGGGGGAAGACTCCTTGCTGCGCAGGCGCGCCTCGGTCTCGCTCTCCTCGTCTTCCTCCTCGTCCTCGCCGTCACTGCGCGAGTCTTCAGTGCTGCCAGAGCGGATGAAGCCGATCGCGATCTTGACGATCATCACGAACCAGAGCAGGTTCAGCACCAGCAGCGACAGCAGGAAGGACAGGAAGATCCACTTCACGGTCCGATTCATGCAGATGGGCCCGTCGATGTTGAAGTACGGCGCAAACAAGTGCGCGAACCGGTCCGGGTACCCATCGGTCGTCAACATCTCGGCCGTCGTGCCCGAGTAGCACCCGTAGGCCATGACATCGGGCACGTTCTTGTAGATCGACCAGCATAGCATCGGGAACAGGATTTGCCGTGCAACAAGCCAAGTGATGAGGAACACCACGAAGGCGGCGTTGCACAGGTTCTCGTACCCAAAGTACTTGAAGATTTTCGCAGTCTGCGTGGTGTTAGCATAGTTTCAGCTACCTTGAAGTTCAGTGACATATCTCGTACCGGCAGGAGAAAGTCAACGACATCCATCAGGCACAGCACGACATTGCTCACGTTGTAGAACCGGTAGATGTACGCTGACGCCACCAGAGTACTCGTGATGAGATGGTGCGTCAGCATCTGATAGTGATCCTTGCGCGGCGCCTCGATGTTGATCACAAAGATCTGCTGGAACCAAAAAGAGAGCTGTGTCAAGATGTACCACTTCTTGGCCATTCCCAGCTCCCGTTTGGGCCAATCGTACCAGATGGCCTTGAAATCACCCCAGTAGTTCGAATTCTTCCAGAGATACTAGCAAAGACGAACAAATCAGCCCAACAATGTCCTACGTCGCGCACTCCGGCTGGCATACCCACCATGCCAAAACTCCAGACGCTCAGATCGTAGACAAACAGCCACGCCTGCTCCGCGAATCGCATCGAGGCCTTCTTCTTCAACCCTGCCTTTCTCGCCAGCGGCCGGAAGATCCAATCAATGAACATCGCCCGGATCGCCGTGAGAGCCAGAATCGTGCTGAAAACATAGTACGCGTCATCCCAACCGGTGCTGTACAGACCCGTCTCGGGTTGGTAATAGGACAGCTGGAAAAAGGGCGTCGTAAACGATCGCACGGTCGGGTAGAGGTTGTGGGCGGCGAAGAGGGTCAACAGGATGGTCAAGGAGACCCCTAGAGCAGGTGCGTCAGCAATTTTGTCCTCTTTATTCCAAGGCATTGGACTCTACCGATCTGGTTGTTCACCGCCCACTCGCGGAACGTGGTCTCTCGCTTCTTCGACACGCGTCGAGACCCATTGGACGTGGATGTGCAGGCACTGAAGTCCTCGACTGATTGTTGTCGCGGCGGGGAGGACTGTTTTGCCATGGTGATTGATTGGGGGAGACAGGGGCAGAAAAGCAGACTCAAGACCAGAAGAAGATGGTCCAAGTGCCAGAGTAATCTAGCCAGCGTAACTCGAGGGACCAGACAGGCGGTTCATAGGTTTGTTGAACTTGACGATCTGAGAACTTGGGAGCTCTTGTTTTGCTTTTCGGGGCTGGTGGAACTCCTGGGAACTCCGCAAAATTCAATGGCCCCAGCAACAAACAATTAATAGGCACAAAGAATCAGATGTCACAGCACGATCCCTGGTTGAGTCCCAACAGATCTAAAAGGCCCATCAAGCAACCTTTTCTTGCTCTGTCGACCATTTCAAGGCGACACAATGAGACAAGGCCTCGAGGGTTGCAACTTGCAAGACTCGAGATTCGGGAAGTCGGAACTGACATGCATGACTCCTTCACCGCATAACTGACTGTTCCAAATCGCTGATCAATCAATTTGTCGCAATGGGTGTTATGACTACAACTAGGTTAGAGCCTGGAGTTGACCTCGGGGCCCTACCCCTCTTGACTCCGATGCCAGTCAATCCAGGATGCACGCAGTGTCGCGCGTGGCGGAGCTACTGGCGGAGAATATAGGTCGATCATGTTCCGAACGCCACTGGGCAGCAGCCAGCTTTCTGAACAATCATTGAGCTCATTTGCTACTCTATACTCCGTACTCTACTACTCTATTTATGTTTTTGGACCCCCGCTGGGCCGTGTCCCCTCCTCGGCATCTTCCAACCCCGCGGTGAGGTTGTCAACGAACTCGCCCGCATTGTTCCTTAATTGCGTCAGGTCGAGTCCACCATTTCTCCCGCGGCCCTGCATCACTCGAGAAATCGCCCGCGCAACTTCTTCTTCCTCCCAAATACTGCTCCCCGCCTTTGGTACGCTTGGGTCGCTGCTCTCCATCGCCACGACGGTGCGCCAGTAGATGTCGTCGCGGGCCTTGAGCGTGTTGTCGCGGACAACAGCATTGCGCGTCACGCTCAGACCATGAAGCTTCTTCAACGCGTTGCTGAGCGCGGTGATTCCCGCCCCAACGGCTTCGTCAACCTGCTCCGCAGGTGACGGCGGACTGAAGAAGAACCGCCCCGTGGCCGACAAGTAGATGAGAGCGGCGCACACTGCGTCAAATACGGCGAAAGAAAGCGGTCGTAGGAAGCTCATATTGTGGAAGAGACTCGGAGGTGGAATCTGGTTGGCAAGCACCAGAGGCGACGCCTTCGCGACAGGGTCGAAGGTGCACATCACGTAGATGTCAATAGCAGCCAGCACCATTGCACTGGTGGTGAACCATCTCCTCCATTTTCCAGCCTCGACTCCCGCAAACGGCGCCGAAGTCACCAACCCCAGCAGCGAGAGATGTAACAGATGAGGCAGCAGACTATGAAGTGGCAGGTAGAACAAAAGGCTCGATTTGAAATCGCCCGGAGTGCAAAACGCGCAGGAAATAAGCGCATCTGGCCCGAAGCGAAGGTAGATCTTCCGCGCCGCTAGCGAGGTCAATTTCTCCTGCAGCAGAGTATCCGCCTCCGTCAACGTCCGGCCCGGCCGATGACGAGCGAGTCGAGAAAATATAACCCCCACTGGCGTGTCCAGTCGAGAGCCTGTCTGACGGAACACATTTGGATCTGGCGCAAACGGGTGAATCGGCAAACTCAGCGTCAGAAACACGATGATGGCGGCGAATAAGACATTCAGTGCGCGGTTCGCGGAAGGAGGAAGTGGCCGGGGAGGAGGCCGAGATGCGACCACGGCTCGCAGATTGCGGTAGGCATTGATCGCCTTAGGGAGCAGAACGGGGCCGAAGAAGATCAAGAGCGATTTGAGACTGATCATTCGTATCGTTAGTTTTGTGACAGTAGTATCTCAAGTTTGAATGTTCGTTGCTTACTTTGAGAAGGTAAACAATGAAGCAAGTGAAGCACTCATCTTTGAACCCGTGCTGCATGTCTAGATTCCAGTGAAGTGGTATATTCGCTCGGCTTGAAGCCTGGACATGTTTGTCGATTGAAGAGTGTTGGAAAGTGTTAAAGTTCAGGTTGTTAACAATGACAGTGCCGACTGCCAACGCCCGACGAAACGTTGAAACTTCCGCAATTCGCAGCGAAGTAGGGGAAAGTTGTATGCAAATTGTAAACTCAAAGAAATTCGTTCATCCTTATTAACTATAGTTAGTATGTAAATAACTACTTACGTAGTAAATTGCAACAGTTTAGGAATTTGCACACTCGTCAGTGTCAACTGGGCCAACCCTAACAGTCGTATCAATTACCTAAGTTTCGAAGACCACGCCATGCTTGAGTGCTGTACTAATCATAAAGATGCCATAGCCTTAGATTAGAGCGATAATCACAATTGTATATCATGCGAAATGTCAGAAGTCAATATAAATACAAAACGATTGGGTATATTTCTGAGGAAACAACTGAACCCAAGACCCCATGAAACGCCTCCCTGCAAAATCCTGGTCACACTTCTCCCTTCAAGGCCGGGTGATGAGCCAACTTCGGCGTCATTACATGGGCTTCTGAGGCGGTCCTCATCTCGACCGGGCTGGTCGGACTGGAGATCTTCAAGGGAAATCGCTTCGAGTTTCGAAAAGACGTTCGGGTACTGGAACGATACGAAGGGAGCGTGTCGCCACGGTTCAGACCCAGCTGGAAGGACCGATGACTGCTCTTACGCTCGACGACCTTGTCCGCGACGGCGCCGTAGGAACGGACTTGACGAGCGGTGAGGTTGTTCTCGCTATCTGCAAAGATGAAACTCTGTGAATCCGGTAAGTTTGACGCTCCAGAATCTAGCCAGGGAAAATACATACAGCAAAGAAATTGAGGATCCCAGCGGTCATAGAGAGAAGGCCTGCAGACGCAATGATCCTCCAGAAAGGGGTGTCCAAAGCTTTCTCGCTGTACGCTTCATTGTTGAGGTATCCAAGCACCGAACACCCGAGCACGATCATAGCGAGGGAGAGAACCATCAGCCCAGACTCCGGGCCCAGCTGTGGCCAGAAGCGGCTGAAGAAGTTCTGAAACATCGGCAACTCGGAGAAGATGAGGAAGACTAGAACAGGGGTCAGTTCAGGTCAGAGGCCCGTCGATTGGGCGTAGACTTACTGCTCACGCTTGCAGTCACGACATGACTGACGGACTCGAAGAAAAAGAATGCGTTGTTCAGCTTAATCTTGACAATCATCACCACGCTGGCGGCAATTACATCCAGCAGAGCGACGATATTGACGACCCGGAGGATGTTGAGAATCACATACCCTGGCCCTGCCAGGGAACCTTTGAACAGGCCAGCCATAAGCAAGGGAAACGATTGTTTTCGTAGCCGCGAATATCGGATCAAGACCCGCTGTCCACTCGAAGAAGTAAGAAAGAAGAGTCGTCGCGATCTGACCAGCGGGCGTAGATTAGAAGGAAGAAATACAACTGCAGCTCATAAAGGAAGCTGAGATTTGGATCTAAGTCAACAACATGGCGATGCTGAAGAAGACTTTGTCCTCCCAGGCTGAGTCATCTCGACTGCAGAATACTAGCATGCAAAGGGTCTGGACTGTTTATTGAGGCGCACAATGCGTCTTTGGTACTTTGAGGCTCTTGAAACAATGACTATTCATGACGAACAATAGTGGCCATTCAACTCTTCTGTTGTCCCAGCCATTGATGCTGGGTGAAGATTGAGCAGAGCAACGCGACTCATTGGGCGGCCGGCTCTATTGTCTGTCCATTCAAGCAAAAGCTTGGTTATCTTTGATCCATTCCAAAGCGATCTTATTGTTGATGGGCATGTATCCGTTTCGACCCTGGAATGGAGTGGCTGTGAGTGCAAGATGCATAGAGAGATGAAACTCGTTGATGCCTTTAGCGCCTGACCTTCCTGAAGTAGAAATTGGAAAACCTGAAAAATCTTATGTAAGCGCCTTCTTTCAGACATTTCTAGCCGCCCAGGTCGACGAAACCGCAACTTTCTGCGAGCTCCTAGATCGATGTATGATTGCCCTCCATCCCACAGATTTAGCTTGCATTGTGAAGACTGCAAGTCGTGACTTCGTGCCTCACTACGCACGGCCGTGCTAAAACCCGCAAGGATCTCAAAGTTACCTCCCAAGACTGCTCGAGATCGGCTGCCTGTCTTGTCTATCCGCGGCGCTTACAACAGACTCCCTCCATAACCCTGCACGTTCTAGGTTTTGAAAGGGTATGGCTACATGTATTATCTATCCTCATACCCTCTACTTTTTCCATTTCTGAGGGCTGCAAGGTGATGGGAGGTAATGCCGGCACTCCGGCACGAGCACCGGAACCCAGCCTTGATTCTGTTCTAAGCGTATGATGGACCCTGGACGCCGGTGGGCAGCGGGGGCTGGATACTTATTGTCTACAGTAGAACTACACATCTGCTATTTGCGTAGTCTAGCACCCTTACAAATACTCCTCATCTCTTGAGCGTCAGACCTGGGACATACCGCAGCATCGTCCGTGGCCAATACCAGAGATATCGAGGACCCTATGGTCAATGTAAAGACATCCAAGCCTCAATTGATCCAACAGCTGATCCCCGACCTGAAGTCCGGTGGTGAAGTATCCAAAATACTCTGGGAACGTTGGCGTCATGCGACGATCCGAATATAAGTGCAATTTCCATTTAGTCCGATAAAACAAGAGACTGAGTATCGTAGCGATTCATGGCCTCAACCCCACCAACAAAGAGTTCCATGCTGAAGAGGCTTGGATGTCTGGCATAAGCTGTGGCTAAGGGACTTTCTCCCTGCCCAGTTACCTCGTGCGACGATCATGCTATTTGGGTATAACTCCAACTTGGCCTTTCAATCCTCAGCAGCAGGTGTTAGGGAGCATGTCGACAATCTCTTGAGCAGACTATGGCTAGCCCCTCAGGTAAATGGAACCAGGAATCAGCCCGACGGTCTTACCTACCCTAACCGGACGGAATACTAGGGAGCCGAAGTGAGGCCGTTGATATTCATCGCCCACAGACTAGGCGGCAAAGTCGTCAAACGAGCCCTTGTGCAGGCCAAATTCGGGGAGAAGTACTTCTCCATCTACTCGACTACCCATGGCATTGTATTCTTTGGCACTCCCCATCGAGGAAGTGTCCCTGGCCAGATTTGGCGATATCGTCCCAAAGATCACAAGGACCATCGTTGGTAATCAAATTCATTGATGTCTGCGTTGAAACAGAACGAGTTCTGCGCTAGTGAGCTAATTCAGAGCTTTCAGCAATTGGTTGAGAGTTATCAGTTCATCAGCTTCATGAAACGAGGTCACTGAAGGGCATAGGATTGGTTCATCTCCCGCTTGCTTTGGTACAGGTCGCCAGTTTCATGCAGCAAAGCACCGTCAGTGTCAGCGAATACTTGACTCTGTTAAAGGACGGAGAAGACACGCAGGCAGAGTTCAAGATGCCTACACTGAGCCAAATCAAAGAAACGCAGCCTAGAGCTGTCGAGATTCTCTCCGTGATGGCCTACCTTGACCGGCACGAAATTCCCAAGGCGATGAAAAAATGATCGCCTGCCGGCACTCGTCAAAGCACTCAGCGAACTGAAAGCATTCTCTCGATCACAGAAGGACGGGTGGCAGGTTCATTTTCTCCTCATCGTCTTGTCCAATTGGTGACGCGACAATTGATTGTATTTTGGGGGAACGATGCATTATTTGCTCCGGAAGGTTTGGCAAGGGCGTATGAACTCTATCCGGATGCCACGTTCGGGGATTGAAGATGCGCAGCTTACCTGCCACCTGCCCAGTTTATACTTCAGCTCACCAAGGATGTGGAGGGCGAGCTTCGGAGAAACCGCATCCATCCTCATGCGGGTATTGGCTTCTGTCTGTAGTCTCAAGGTCGCTACCAGGAGGAAAAGGAGCTTGATTTAATCGTTCTGGAAGACAAGAAGGGCTGGGTCCGGAACAACCAGAAACTATGCAGTGTATGGCATATCTGGCCATTACTGATGAGCGCCAGTGCCTGTGAGAAGACAGTGCTGAGATAGACAAGCAGATCGTCGAGTTCAACAAGAACTATGGAATGGATTCCAATATCGCGCTAACGAGCATGTCTAACCTTGCAGGTTCGTATCAAAATCTGGGCCGGTTGAATGAGGCAAGAGAGCCTCGGATTAGAGAGTGTCAAGAGACGCAAGGAAAACATTAGGTAGTCCGACGCATCCACATGGGCGCCAAGTGCATCTTGCCAGTTTTCATTCCGATACCTAGTGGTCAACAAAACAATGCCGAGGCATTGCTCATTGAAATACTCAAAGAAGAGACGGTGGCTCTAGGCCGCATGCATCGGTTAACGTTGGACGCAATGTATCAACTGGCATGGGCAAGGAAAGGCAGGGCAAGACTGCAGAAGGGTCTAGAGGGAGCTAGATGATGCGTGAGCTTGTCCGCGGTCGAACGATGGCATTGGATCCATAGTCCCAGTGCGCAAGCTGCCGAACAGGATTTAACAAGTGTATTCCCGACGGGAAACTCTGGTGCAGTGGGAGATGAAAACAGCATCAAATCCATCTCGAAGGTAGAAGACGGATTTTTGGAGGATTTCAAATGGATTGATTTGGGTGGGGGTTCCACCAAGCCATGACTCGGATGAAGCTGTGCCACATCTGTTGGCGAACTTTAGACTCGTCAAGTTGCCGCCACGATTCTACAAGCTTGAAATTTCTCTCCTCTTCAATCAGTATAGGGATCGACTTGTCTTAACTACTGGTGTAAACAACGTGCAACGAACACAATGTCCCGGGGCAATCAGCGCGAGAGAGACCGCAAGAAGACCCAGAAGAAGGAATTGGAGAAGTCGGTGAGTCTTTACGTGCTTCCGCGTGCGAAGGCTCCAGCTGCCTGACCATAGAAAACTGTAGAAAAAACACAAGAATACTATGAGCGGCCCCGAGTACCAGCGTGAGAGGGAGAGAGTGGCTGCGATCATGCAAGAGAAGCAGCGGAAAGGTATGGTCGAGGGCGTCGGGAGCTAACGCGACTTTCCTCCGATCTCTGACATGGGATGAAAATGCAGCGATGGAGAGAAAGGCTGCCGAGGCAGCGGCAGCAGCGGCAGATGCAAAGAAAAAATGAGGAAATTGCCGTCGATCTGTTCAATCTTTCCGATCTCATCGCTTCATTTTGAAGCCTCTCCTTGACGCACAGACGACGTACGAGATCCATGACATTCCGGCATCATAGCGGCCGAGCCCTCCGATTGATCGTCGAGCCTTTCCTTTCTGCCTTGTTCTTGTGCTTTTCGTCGATAATAATATATCTATATACCACATTATCTACGGAAAGATGGGACTACTTTTATTGCCGAGAAAGAGGAGGAAGCTTCTGTCGTGGGTCGCTTCTGCATGGGCTACGGATGTTGACAAGTCTTTTGCATTTGACCCCATCTTCTCCAGTGCGTTTTTAGCGTCTGTTTTGATCCCTGCAAAGCACCTTGCTTTTTCTATCTTGGAGTCTGTTGTTGATTCTGAGACAGAATGGAATTTTCTATCGACATCCTGTTTGTTCCGCGATTTGGCTAGCATACCCAGTACGAGTCGTCTACAGTGTGACTTGCAGTCCCTCAACGCTGATTCGGTTGCAGACTCCAAGTTTCATTCCCAAGAACCCGAAGTGAATCCATTGACGAAAAGGAATACTAGATACAAATACAAGTACAAAAGCAATGACCGAAAAGGCTCGACATGATCATGAATTCATAGTCGAGAACGAAGTGAAAGTGAAAAAAGCTGCCCGCCCGCAGACCGCTTATCGGGTCCAGGGAATTTCGCCTGAATACCTGTCAGTACGTCCCCATTGAGGAATGCTAGTTTCAGTGACACGTACCTTCCATCCCCCCAACTGCGCCGATGCCAGCGCCGTCTGGGAATGCACCCGCACCGCAGAGGCATGAGCAGTCGCAAGCTCCGCCGCTAGTCCAGGTACCAGTGCCCTGGACGACACCGGAAGTCTGCGCGGCAGGTGCTGCTTGTGACGTCGACGACTGAGCCCATGCAGAGTCAGTCGAGGCGGAAGATTCTGCTGGCCAAGCGGCAGCGGTTGTCTGGGCCCAACCCGCAGCCTGCGTCTCTGCAGCTGCAGTCATTGTCTCGGTGGTGCATGTACCAGTTGCACTCACCGCGGCATTTCCGGCAGCATCACCGAGACCCCCTGCACCAGCACCACCGGCAGCACCGCCAGCGTCATCACCGTTCTTCAAGGCGTTTTCCAAGAACGCTGCATGCGACTTCTCCTCAGTCGGGTTGATACTGAAGACCATGCCAGCTCCACAGTGGTTCCCTTGAGCGCAGTACATCCAGATCGGCTTCTCAGTCATGACCTGAAATTCCATGGTCGGTGGCGGATTGACGGTATTGTTGGGGTTGGGAATGAACCCAGAGTCCACGCCACCTTCCATTGCCACGCATGGTTCAGCAAATGTTGATTGTGTCACAGTGTGGTTCTGCGCCATGAAGACGAATTTGATGATGTCGCCGACTGCCGCATGAACAGAGTCTGGGACGTAGACAAGGCCAGCGTCTCCACCGACAATCACCTACAGCCCTTGGTAAGCAACCCTCATGCTGAAGAATGGTTCTGCATTGGGGACAACGTACCTCGTGAACTTGCCCGGGCTCCATGGCGTAGTCATTCCACACTTGATTCTCAGCGCCGGCACCAGCATTGCCCTGGACGATCCAGACATCGGAATGCTTTGTCTTCGTTGTCGACATTTGCCAGGCAGATGCTTCTTGTTTCTGGCTGTTGCTAGGCCACCACGATGTCTCTGCATTCTGTTGCTTGTCGCCAGACCACCAACTGCCCAAGACTGGCGAGGGGATGGAGGCAGCGAGGAGAGAAAGAGCGATGAAGCGGGCCATTTTGGACAGCAGTGTTCCTGACACTGAACGAACGAGACCTGCTCGAGGATAGATAGAAAATGAATCAATCCGAATAAAAAGCGAAAGAAAAGAGAAAAAGGGAACGAAAAGAATGGCTTTAAGCCAGGAGCATTAACGATGGCAGCAGAGATATCCTCTCTGATCTCTCTCTCCTGGGTTTGGATTGGAACGACCATGGGCCTGGTTATATGGCTTCGTTACCCCCCCATCGACGCCATCAAGGAGAAGGAGAAACAACTCCATGGTTTCATGCTTTACCCCGTTATGTTCATGCCATGCTACAGGTTCATGCGTTTCCCGCAGGTTCTGCAACAGCTACTGTGATGTACATAGTATCGATTGACCGCGATGAGGCGCAAACGAATACGATCTGGACTGTGGTTTTACCTGAAAAGGAAAACGTGAGGCTTGATGCATAAGAGGCTGTGAGACTCCCCGACACCATGTGTCGCGGGTTGCAGAACGGGGGGTGTTTGATCTGCTTGTTTCACATGATGGACTTCGTACCTAGTGGTTCTTGGCACGATCAAGGTGCAACGAATTTACTTCAATTGAGTTTTGTAAAGTAGATTTTGGAACGATCTTAAGCGAATTTGCATGAAAATTCGTAATATAGTAGTCTACGAGTACGAGTACAGTACTCCGTACGAGCAAACTTGTACAGGTTGGTCAAAATGCCTCCTCAATGGTCATAGCTTGCTCCGGCCATCCTTCTTGAGCATCTCCTCCGCCACCTTCCGGCGCTGTATCTTCCCCGTCGCGGTCTTGGGAATCGCCTTGAGAAGCCAAACCTGTTAAGGGGAAAGTCCCCATGCATCAGTACTTTTGGTTTCACCACCAAAATAGCTTGGTCGAGGCCAGGGATGGTTCTCTTACCTTCTTGGGCACCTTGAATTTGGCAACCTTCGTAGCGGCCCACGCTTTCAGCGAGTCCTCGGTCAGACTAGCATCCTTTGCAACAACGGCTACGCCAATGTCCTCGCCGTAATGGCCCGGATCTGGGATCGCAAAGGAAACCACTTCCGCGATAGCGGGATGCTGCGCCAGCGTGTTGTCAATTTCAATGGGACTGATCTTTTCACCACCCTTGTTGATGAGCTCCTTAATACGGCCCGTGATGGTCACGTATCCGTCTGCATCCTGCTTGCCTTGATCGCCCGTGCGGAAGAAGCCGTCTTTGGTGAATGAGGACGCGTTGGCGGACGGGTTATTCAGATAGCCCTTGGTCACATTTTCGCCGCGGACGCACACTTCTCCCTCGGTGCCCCGCGGCACTTCCTTACCGTCCTGGTCCAGAATCTTGACCTCGACGCCTTGACCGATCCCGACGCTACCAGGCCGGCGCTCGCCCGGCGGCAGCGGGTTACTGGTCATCTGGTGGGCGGCTTCTGTCATGGCATAGGCCTCCAACACCGGCGCACCGAGCGCCTTTTCCAGGTCATGGAACGTTTGAGGCGAAAGTGGCGAAGAGCATGATCGGATGAACCGAATCTTGGGAACGGGTTTGGGCAGCGGGTTTTTGAGAAGAATCTGGTGAATCGTTGGCACAGCGGTGTACCAGTTGGCCTTGTATTCGATAAATTCAGGCCAGAATTCACTGGCAGAGAACTTCGGCGGGACAATCGCCGAGCTCCCTGCATGAAGCGGCGCAAGGAATGCCGCGAGCAGTCCATGGACATGGAATAGCGGCATGACGAGGTACGTTCGATCGGCCGGGGTGAGCTTGTAGGTGTCTTTGATATTCTCTACGTTCTGTCAGTAACCTCCCCTTGCAATAAGCTGGGAGAGAGACGTACTCATAGTTCGCGTCAAATTCCGGTGTGTGAGCGGCACCTACATCGCCGTTTAGGGCCTGGTTCTTCCAATTTCGACCAGCCATGGAAACCACTTACAGCCTTGGGTCGCCCCGTTGTCCCGCTTGTATGCAACACCAGCGCAATGTCATCTGGCTGCGGCTGTAGGACCGGTTGACCGCCTCGACCCTGGAGCTTCCCCAGTTCCTTCACATCCAACACCACCTCATTGCCATTGGTATAACACTCCGCAATCGCAGCTTGGTATTTCCTCGCCGCTCTCACGGCTGGCCCATTCTTTGCGTAAAACCCCTTGGGAATCAATGCCAGCGCCGAACTCAGATCGTCGATATAGAACTCGAACTCCTCCTGCTTGTAGGCCGGGTTCAGCGGTGCGGCGATGGCACGCTGCCAGGTGCTTGCGAGAAACGAGACGATAAACTCGTAAGAATTGGGGAGCGCAATGGATACGGCGTCTTCATGCCGAATGCCTATGTTTGCCAGCGCCTTCTGGAAACTCTCAATCTGAGCGTTGAGTTGGCGATAGGATACCACGAGCGGCGAGGGTTTTCCGGGCACGATGAGCGCCGTTTCGGGGCTCTCTCGGGAAAAGGACGTTGCCAGCGTCGCCATTGTGTAGATAACAGGTTTATATACAGGAAGGAAACCTTGAATCAGAGTACAGATTGAGACTAGGAACCAGTCCTGGATATTTACGGAGCTTATGTACTATGCGCTCAGTATTCCCAGTAGTGACGCCGTTATCGACTCCGGACTCCTGGCCGTGATTGAACCCGTTCTTTGCCGATTGTTGGCTCCGCATTTCCCCCTCATTTCCGAGTACAATGACGTGAGTGTGCTTGAGTGTCAATTGCTCGCTGAGTGGGACATCGGAAAAATCTCGCTTCAAGAGCTCATCCTCTGAATTAAGGGCAGAATTGAACGACAGTTCCTCGATCATCCTGGCATGCATGGAAATGCTGTCAAAGATGTCCGAACCCATGTGGCTGAAGAACATCTGTGTGTAACGCTTCCGTATCGCACGTGGAGACCTCCGTAAATTACGTAATATAAACAGGACAAACACGCCAAGCTTCAAGCTCTGAGCCGCCAACCGCTACCTTTGCTTGACATGGATGGACCTTGGTGATTCTATCAGCAAAGAGCCACTTCTTTGCCGATTGTTCACGTCATGGCGCCCGAACCGAGTCGGCCTTCCGGCGGCGGTATGCTGTCGCTTTATGCCAACATTCCGGATCCAGAAGAAGACAATTCTACGACGCCAGGAACGATATCGCGAGCTCCTGTTGTCTTCAAACAGAGCTCAGAGACCGAGTCGCATCAAGATAACGGCACAGAGAAACAACAGCAAATCGCTGCTGGTATATTCTGATTCCGCGTTCGACGACATGGATCAGCGTAGGTAGTTGCTGACGTGAACTCCATAGCTTCGTTGCGTTTCCAGCCTGTCAAACGACCCCAATTATCAAATCAAAAATCCAAATCAACACCAGGAATACCGAAGCCGGTCTTCAACGCAAACTCGGCAACTTCAAGCGATAATGCAAATGCTACAGGCGCGCGGGCTCCAGTGAAATCGACACTTGCAGACTGGGCAGCTGCGGACGACGATGATGTCAACGGTTTCTACGCTAACAAGCCGCAGCGCGGCGGGCGAAAGAAGCGGAAGAAGAATCGCGATGCGCAGGCAGCAGTGATCAACTGGGACGATATCTACGACCCTTCCCGCCCGAATATCTATGACGAATACAAGCATAGTGACGAAAAGATACGCGAGATCAGAGAGTGGAAGGATCGCTTATATGCCCATCGCATGGCCAGGCAGCGTAGTAGTGATTTAGATAGTGACGAGGAATATGCTCGACCAGCGAGTAAGTACTTGGGAACCGTTGAGTTCGAGCCGATGCTGATCAAAGCAGGACAATTTGCTCCACCTCAGTCTTACAATTTCGCGCCGCCTCCGGATTTGAACGAGCCATCTCGTACCCCTGATGCCCCTACTCCTCCAGATGACGCTCCCCCTCCTGAACCCGCCTATGAACCACCTCCTCCAGCAGAGGTTCCCAATGATGTTACTGGCGAAGACGCCTATGTGCGTCGACTTCGAATGACCGCTGCCCAAAGCCAGGGTTCTATTGACCATCAACCACCGCCGCCTCCTGTTCCTCCCGCTCCTTCTGCTCCGCCATTGTCTGCCTTTCAACCCCCGTCCGCAACCATATCGCGTGCCCCTGTTCGCTATTCCTTACCTCCCGCTCCGGAAGACATTCCTGCTACGGAGGAGGAGCTTGAGAAGGCATTTGCGGATGACCGACCTGCAGAGAGCGACGAAAATGCTCCTCGTTCATCAAGACCAGGCCAGAAAGGTTTTGCAGAGCGGTTTATGGCCAAGTACGGCTGGACAAAGGGATCCGGCCTGGGAGCGGATGGTTCCGGCATCACAAAAGCCCTTCAGGTCAAGGTTGAGAAGCAAAAGAAGAAGCCTGACTCGGAGGGAGGCGGGTTCAGAACGCCAGCGGGTCGCGGTAAAATTATCGCGGAAACAAGAAAATCAGAAGAGGGCAAATTTGGCGCAATCAGCGAAGTCATCGTGCTTCACGGTATGCTCGAGGGACTGGATCTGGATGCTGAGATGGAGAGTGGCAATCTGGTGCAAGAGATTGGTGAGGAATGCAACGAAAAAGTAAGGCTGTAGAAGGCTTCTGGTTCGCGATCTCAGCTAACAGTAGTTCTTAGTATGGTCGCGTCGAACGTGTGTTCATCCACAGAGAGTGCGATGGGCCTGTTCCTGTTTTTATTCGGTTTACTAACCAACTTTCTGCACTACGGGTGAGTCGTCCTCGGTCCAATATTGACCTTGCGCTATACTGACCAGGTCAGGCTGTGAATGCCTTAGAGGGAAGGGTTTTCAACGGAAACTCCATAAAAGCCAGATTTTTTGACGCGGAAAAGTTCGAGCAAGGCATCTACGAATGAGATTCTACACCACTTGTGCGCTAAAATCGATGCGATCCATTCCCATTCATCCATTAGCAGTTTACTCTCCAACGCCACAACCGCCCATCCTGCCCGCTTCACCTGAAATGCGATCAAACCGTATCCATCAAACCCTTCCAGTAGCCATCAGAAACGAGTGCTGGCCTTGGCTTTGCCCTTGACCTTGGCCTTCAGCCGCGCGGAGCGACGCAGGCGCTTCTCCGCCTTGCGCCGCTCGAAGATCTCATTGACTGTCTTGCTCATTTTGTCGATAGCTTTCTTCAGCCAGGCCAGTGCTGCCTCTCGATCGCGCATTTCCTCACGCCTTTTCTCCTTCTGCTCGCGCTTTCGCCTTTTCTCGCGTTCCATCTCATCGCGATTGTGACTCTCTGTGGACTCGGTTTCGCCTTGAGCCTTGACGCGGCCCACAATCAGCACATTTGCGGCTGCCCGTTCCATGCACACGTCGCAGTAGCCAACCATGCAGCTCAGTTGGGTTTTGCGAATGCGTTCCGGGCAGATCATCTTCGTGATATAGGACCATTCGCAGCGCTCGACGCACACATGACCGCAGTAGGAAATCTGCTGAACCACGTTGATACACATCTTTGTCAGTTGGGTGTCTGCGTTTTGGGTTAGCCTAGTTTTCCGGAAGGAGGAAACGAAGGGAGATACTCTTCGCGAGACGAGACTGGTTTCGCAGTCTGGGAGTCGAGGCGGAAGCTGTGATCCTGCTGACTATTGCTCGAAAGTGGTCCCTCTGAATATGCTGCTGCTGATGAACGATGAGATTGATCGGATCTGGATGACAGAGATGAGCGTGCTGGCTGCGCTCATTTAATGCCGTGTATAACTATGTGTCAACGACTTGTCTTTGACGGCATCTTCCTTCCTCATGGTCGGGCAGTTCTTCTTCGATCACAAAAGTTCCGGCTTCGACCGACGACATCGAAACTATGGACGAATCCTTACCACCGGTGTCTACAACAATGCCATTTGGTCTTGCTTGTTGCAACAAAGGGCAAGGAAGTTATGGAGACTTCCGTCCAAAAGACGCTTCACGCGAATTGTTTGGTTCTGCTTTTCTCTTTGTACTTATCACTGTCATTTCCAACGCAGACTGCAGCATTTTCCATGCTCAACTTCAGTAGACATCTCAAAGCAAGCACCAGCATGACCAACACATGCAGAGAAAAGGAGGGTTTCCGTGATCATGTGACTGTCACGTGAAAGGCTACAATCTGAGTATTTCCTAGTATGGTCTAGTGTACGTTGTGTGAACTGTTGCCATCTTTGGCGGTGAACTCATTATCAGGGTTCTTGAGCGACGCCGTGGCCGCACGCCTTTCTGACCTGTGTTCTTCTCCTCGCTTGCTTTTCCAGCCTCTACAAGCGGCCTGTAGTCAACAGAAGTAGACCGCGTCTGGCGACTATTCCATCATGTCTCTTTGCCTTAATCGCTTGACAGAAGAGCGGTATGTCGGGCACACTTGGTTACCGGACCGGAAACTGATCGCAAGCAGCAAGCAATGGCGCAAAGACCATCCTTTTGGATTCTACGCGAAGCCCTACAGGACGCCCCAAGGCACTCTGGACATGAAGAGATGGGAATGCGGTATCCCGGGCAAGCCCAAGACGATATGGGAAGGGGGCCTGTTCAAGCTGGACATGATTTTCCCTGACGGTAGGCCGTCTCTCCGGAGGAGTTAGTTAGTTGGGGCGATTTGCTGACAGATCTCCGATGGTAGAGTATCCGACCAAGCCACCGAAATGTGAGGACCGTTATTCTCTTAAGGGCGCTGATGTGAAGCTGACCTTTACTAGGCAAGTTCGTCCCGCCACTCTTCCATCCGAATGTCTATCCCTCGGGCACGGTTTGTCTGTCCATTCTCAATGAAGAAGAGGCCTGGAAACCGGCCATCACGATCAAGCAGATTCTGCTCGGTATCCAAGACCTGCTGGACGATCCAAATCCCGAATCTCCTGCGCAGGCGGAGGCGTATAATCTATACCGGAAAGACCGCCCGGCGTACGAGCGCAGGGTGCGCCAGGTGGTGAGGGAGAATCCATGTCCATGAGAGCGATTTTACGGTGTTGGGTTCATCAGCTGGCTTTGCCTCTGGTTTCGGCGAAAGGAGTTTTCGTTGGGCGATGGGTACAATTTAGCGGGCGAATGATTTTGGTTTTCTGTTTTAGTGTTATGCATCATGAGCTTTCATGCCAGATTGTTCGAATTCATTCCAAGAATATTCATCGTGCATGAATCGGGACACCACCGATGTGCCACCCGCAGTCTCAGTCCGTTGAGGCCTGAGGCAGCCGTGGGGAAGCCTTATCTTATCACTGAGTCATTAGCCTCCTCCGATCTCGCGCCGAACCACAGAAAGCGATCCATATTTTTTTTTACAGTCGGAGTCATTCTTCTCCCTCGTTTTCTCTTCGAAGAAAAATTCCTTGGCCATTGAACTCTGCGTAACCCATTCTCCCTTTTCCTCTTTGTTCCGACGGTCGCCGGCCCTTTTGTCGCCAATATGTGTGGGATTTTTGCCTGTCATCAGTACGTATCGATTTGCCGCTTTTTTTTTTTTTTTTTCCTGTGCCCCGCGCAATTGGTCATAGGAAGAATAGGGCTCACGAGACCACTATAGTCACCCCGATGTACAAAGTTTCAAGCCAACTGCGTTGCGCATGGCTAAGGCGTACGTGTTCCTCTTTTAATTTGCACGCGGAGAGCGCATTGGACTGATTGGATCGTGCAGCTTGCGCCATCGCGGTCCCGATTGGAGTACGTCTATGCGACTTGAACCAACGTCCTGGAAGCAATGGAAATGCTGACAAGACACCATTCTGTACCAGGCGGAAACTTCGTGGATAACAAGACAAGTGCGTCGTCATTTCTGGGGGCGAATTGGGTCCGTTGCTGACAGGAGTCCGCTTTTTTGTAGTCCTTGCACACGAACGTCTCTGCATTGTCGGTGTCGGTGCGTTTTCCGCTCTCGCTTGTGTGTCGCTCAGGCTGATCGCTGCTAGACTCCGGTGCTCAGCCCCTCGTGAACGATGACCGATCGCTTGCTCTGGCTGTCAATGGCGAGATTTACAATCACCGTATCCTGCGAAAGTCTTTGGATACGTACAACTACAAAACCCACTCCGATTGTGAGGTGATCATTCCATTGGTATGTTGGGCCATGTGGGAGTCGCTCGATACGAGAAGAGTACTGATTGATGAGTCGTAGTACATGAAATATGGCATTGATGCCCCAAAGCACCTGGACGGCATGTTCTCGTTTGTCCTCTATGACAAGAATGAGGATCGCGTTATTGCCGCCCGGGATCCTATCGGTATCACCAGCTTCTATCAGGGCTGGTCGTCGGAGACTCCCGGCGCGGTGTACTTCGCGTCGGAGTTGAAAGCCCTGCATCCCATCTGTGACAAGATCATTGCCTTCCCTCCGGGCCACGTTTATGACTCCAAGACTGACACTACAACGCGATACTTTGAACCCTCGTGGTGGGACCCTACCAATGTCCCCTCGACACCCATCGACTACAAGGCGATCAGAGAGATGTTGGAGCGCTCGGTTCGGAAGCGTCTCATGGCGGAGGTTCCTTTCGGAGTGCTCCTGTCGGGCGGTTTGGACTCGAGTCTGGTGGCATCAATCGCTCAGCGGGAGGTCCTCCGTGCCAGAGCTGCGCAGGAGAATGCCATCGCGGCGGCCGGTGCCACCTCCGATGAGAATGGCCTCGTCGGCATTGATGACTCCAACTCTTTGTCGACCGTGACGCTGCTTTCTCAGCTGCACTCCTTCTCGATTGGTCTGCCTGGCGCGCCCGACACGCAGGCCGCCATCGAGGTGGCCAAGTTCTTGGGCACAAAGCACCATGCTTTCACCTTCACCATCGAGGATGGTATCAACGCGCTGTCCGACGTCATCTACCATCTCGAGACGTACGACGTAACCACCATCCGTGCTTCGACTCCGATGTACCTCCTCAGCAGAAAGATCAAGGCACTGGGCATCAAGATGGTCCTCAGCGGTGAAGGAAGCGACGAGATTTTTGGTGGATACTTGTACTTCCACGCCGCGCCCAACAAGGAGGAGTTCCACAAGGAGACTGTCCGGCGCGTCAAGAATTTGCATCTGGCGGACTGCCTGCGGGCGAACAAGTCCACATCCGCATGGGGCCTGGAAGCCCGCGTGCCGTTCTTGGACAAGCAGTTCCTCGAAACCGCCATGAATGTGGATCCGCAGGAGAAGATGATCACCAAGGACCGGATTGAGAAATACATCCTGCGTAAGGCGTTCGACACTTCGGACGAGCCTGGAGTCCAGCCGTACCTGCCGCACCACATCCTCTGGCGGCAAAAGGAGCAGTTCAGCGACGGCGTTGGGTACAGCTGGATTGACGCGCTCAAGGATCACGCCGAGCGGATCGTCACGGACGAAATGATGAAGAACCCCAAGCCAGAGTGGGGTGATGATATCCCTGACACAAAGGAAGCGTAAGTCCATCCCTTTGACTCGCTTTTTTCCCGATCTCCTTTCTAAACAGAGCAGCTACTGGTACCGCATGATGTTCGACGAACACTTCCCGCCGCACTGCGCAAGCACCGTCAAGCGATGGATTCCGAACTGGTCGAAGCAGACCGATCCCAGTGGCCGGTAAGTGCTACTTGTCGAGCGTGCCTCCGAGTTTCAGATGACTGACGCTTTACAGGGCTATTTCGATACACCATAACAAGTACGAGAACGTGGATTAGACAGGTAGATACGCTGTATAGACTATAGATTCCCGTCAATGTTTTTTCTCTGTTGTGTCGGTCTACATTTGATTGTTCGCGGCTATTTGTGATACGTTTTTGCGATAAATGGCGGGCGCTACTGGAGGCAGATTCCATCCATTTCGATATATTCGTTATTGGACCTTCGATTGATTCAAAGCAATGAAGACACTGGGAGCTATGCCTCATAGAAGATTGTCTGGCTGTCGAATTCTTTAAGCCGGAACTGCATTGAAGGCAGTAGTATTCCTAGGGTTTAGACTCGGCAAATACTACAGTACATTGCTTGCACCCCGGCGAAGTGAGTGATTGGTCTATGAGTTGTAGTGACGATCATTGCCCTATCGTTCGATGCCTTCGTCCTCCTGTCCTTGGCTCTCCTTTTTGCTGGGGTGTGAATTTCTCCATCGGGCCGATGCATGTCGTGGTTATGAGGAGTCTCTGGGATGAGGGGTTGAGTGCCGGTGTGCCACTCTGTTGAAGCATTGAACCTGCTACAGTGTACTCAAACAAGTGGATGTCTTCATTCAAATTCACGACCGGCTACCAGTATTTCGTACAAGTCGTCAATTCATCGCTGCAATCGCGTCTGTGATCCATGATTACTAGACCAGTTGACAATTGACGGGATACGCGCGTTTGCCTCGGAAGTGGAGAGGTCAGTGGGTAAGTCACATGACCTTGCCAACCGGACCTAGCGACTTAATTGACCAATCAGCGCGGTGAATTTTACCCGTGCCTTTCCTCTTGTCCCAACCAAAGCCCGTGCCCCGGCAAGTGGACAAAGCCCCAACGCAGAACACTTGAGCGCTCTTCACGCCCTCTCTTTTTGCTCTTGTCCTTGAGTAAACAACACTTCTCGCGTCCGCACATCCACCCTCTTCTCGAGTACAAACACTCATCAGTCACCATGGCTACTCCGCCGGCGTTCTCCGATATTGCCAAAGCGGCCAGTGATGTGCGCGAATCCCCTTCCCGGCAAAGTATTCTCGGTCCCTGGCGCTGACGTTTCCTTTGTTGTTGTGTTTAGGTCCTGAACAAGGACTTCTATCACACCAACCCTGGTAAGACTGTCGGAATGCTTTTGAGGGAACTGGGTTGTTGATTTTCTACGTGTAGCCAGCTTGGAGGTTAAATCGGTCGCTCCCAACAATGTCACCTTCACCGTGAAGGGCAAGTCCTCCCACGAGGGCACCACTGCGGGCTCGGTATGTGTGGTCTGGTCGCGTAAATCGTGAAGACGTGTGCTAACAAACCGATACAGCTGGAGGCCAAGTATGTCGATGCCCCCAATGGTAAGTCGAATTGCCGTCGCCATATCCTGTCATTGATTCTCGGACTGACGGAAAATCTGTGTCAGGTCTCTCGGTCACCCAGGGCTGGACCACCGCCAACTCCCTCGACACCAAGATCGAGCTGGACAACAACATTGCCAAGGGCCTTAAGGCCGAGCTCCTGACTCAGTACCTGCCTGCCAGCCAGGCCAAGGGTGCTAAGCTGAACCTGCACTTCAAGCAACCGCACGTGCACACGCGCGCTTTCTTCGACCTTCTCAAGGGACCCACCGCCAGCCTGGACTTTGTCCTGGGTCATGAGGGCATTGTTGCCGGTGCTGAGGGTGCCTACGACGTCCAGAAGGCTGCCGTCACCCGGTACTCGGCTGCCCTGGGCTACATCTCGCCTCAGTACTCGGCGGCCGTGACTGCCAGCAACAACCTGACCCTCTTCACGGCTAGCTACTACCACCGTGTGAACAGCCAGGTGGAGGCTGCCGCCAAGGCGACTTGGGACTCCAAGGCCGGCAGCAACGTCGGCCTGGAGGTTGCCGCCAAGTACCGTCTGGACCCTTCGTCGTTTGCCAAGGTATGTCTTTTTTTTTTTTTTTTTTTTTTTTTTTTTTTTTCCGACCGTTTGTGTTGGAGGTCATTGTTTGTTCTAACTTGATCGCAGGCCAAGATCAATGACCGCGGCATCGTCGGCGTTGCTTACAACGTCTTGCTGCGCCCTGGTGTGACGCTTGGCCTGGGTGCCAGCTTCGACAGCCAGAACGCCAACCAGGCGGCCCACAAGGTTGGCGCCAGCTTCACCTTCGAGGGTTAAAAAATCCTATTGGTATGAGAGGGTCGTATGCGACGATTCGAACGAACTACATGTACCTACCCCTTCCTCGTTGGCTACATGATTGACAACGTGGAAGCATGCAATTCTGTATCAAATAGTGAAAGACGGGTTCTTTACTTTCTGTACATCCCCATTCCAAATAAGTCTATTCTAGATAACAATAACTCAATGTAAACGTATGTGCAAAGAAAGTCACATCTTCTGATCCTTCCTCCTCTCTACCATAACGCCTTCGCGAAACAGCGACCCCACAAAGATCCCCCCCAGCAAGATGCCCGTGACGATGGTGAACCTCGCCAAAAACACACTCCCTGCGTCCCGGGCACTGTTCTCGTCAATGCCCATCGCGCGCAGCTTCCGTTTCTGCCTTCGTTCATCCTCCGCGGCCTGCGTACGAAAATGCGCGCCGGCATTGAAATGCGACACGGGATTGTCGCGAACAAACGACGTCGGGTCATCCGCGTCGCGCCGCTCATAACCCGCCGCACCTTTCCGCTGGTCTCCGCGCGCGGCATACGCACCGTATCCGCCGTGGGCGTAGAAGCTCGGCGGCGGGCCCTTGAACGGGCCCCGGCGCTGGCTCAGTCCGCTGGCGGGCCGGGACCCCATGTAGGATCGGCCGGTGGGGGTGGTGCCCCCGCGCTGGTGCATGTCGCGGTTTGTATGCGCGGTGGAATGGATGCCGTGCTCGCGGTCGTAGCGTGCCCGTTGGAATGGGTTGCTGAGGACATGGTAGGCGGCGGAGATGGTGGCGAAGCGTTCCGAGGCGGTTGGATCGGAGCGGTTGCGGTCTGGATGGTAAGCTAGCGAGAGGGCATAGAATTTCCTATAATATATAGAAATATGATTTGGCCACCCCTCCTCAAAAAGGGAGGAAGGTGGGTTGGATTGGTGAGAATGTTATCAACTTATTCCTTTAGACTTTGTATGTGCGAGAGAGAGAGAGAAAGACTTGCTTCTTGATTTCCGCCGCCGATGCGCTGGGCGGCACCTCGAGAATCTCATAGTAGTTCTTTCCGTGGTACACTGTCGTTGCATATTGTCGTCGAAGGGAGAGGAGGACTCTGGAGGAGTGATAAGGGTTTGGGTTGGTGGTATGTTGACATATTCTCGCCTGCAGACGAAGAGGCATCACATCTGCATTATACAATATGTCCGCGCTCGAACAAAAAGAAAAAAGAAAAGACAAGGCTTTTTCTCCCACGTCGGAATGACGAGTGTCGCGTTCAGTGCAAGTCAAACGAGGGAGTCAAGAAAAAGTTGGGAGGTTTTTGGCGTCATTACATATAATTTCAGTTGCGATGTCGGAGTTGGTAATTTTGATACGAAACTCGGACTTATCGATACCGCGCTAATAATTTTCTGGAAAGGCTATCCGAATAACCTCCAACGTCCCGCCGAGATGCAGCTTGCATCGCAGGGAGAACCATCTCGGCGGAATCTGCCAATCATCTAAGAGTCGGAGGCATCTATACAACAACTCAGACTAATGAGTCAGACAATCAGTCGATTTGATGTATAAATCCAGCGTCTTGTGAAGTCCTTAGACTGTACTCGTACATAACTAGTAACTAGTGAAAAAAAAAGTTTGGAGAGAGCTGATTGTTCGGTCAAATTGAATCGACCATGCATCTCCGTCGCGACCACGCCGAATTCGACATCCCCACGCTGCAACGATTCATCCATGACCATCCTCTGGGGATCCTCACCACAGCCATCAAATCATCCGACTACCCATCATTGATCCAATCCAGCCATATCCCATTCATCCTCGATGTGGCGGAGGGCTCGTCCTCCTCATCGTCCCCGGGGGTGCTGCGCGGCCACATGGCCAAGCAGAACCCTCAGGCCAAGGCACTGATGGCCGCACTGGCCGCAAAGCAAGCGGAACAGCAGACCTCGTCTGCCCTCGAACTCGACGACGAGGTGCTGGTACTCTTCACCGCCACGGACCACTACATCACGCCCAAGTTCTACGTCCAAACCAAGCCCGACACCGGCAAGGTCGTGCCGACATGGAACTATGCGGCTGTGCAGGCCTACGGCAAGATCCGCGTGTTCTGCGACAGCAAGTCGGAGGAGACGAGCAACTTCCTGCAGCGGCAGATCGAGGACCTCTCGCAGCATGCGGAGACGGCCATCATGCATTTTGACGAGCCATGGAAGGTGTCCGATGCGCCGGTGCCGTATATTGAACTGCTCAAGAAGAACATCATCGGAATAGAGATAAAGATCGAGCGGCTGGAAGGCAAGTTCAAGATGAGCCAGGAAATGAGCGTTGGCGATCGCAAGGGCGTGGTCGAGGGATTCGAGAAGTTGGGGACGGATATTGGGAAGGAAATGGCAAAGTGTGTCAAGGAGCGATGGGAGATTAAAGATAGGTTGCGGTGATTTTTCCTTGAGTCATGAACCATAGATGTAGAAAGAAAGTGAAATTGCTCTCAGACTGGACAGCCCGCTTTGAAATGTTATGTCATCACTCACGATTCAACTCTGTACACAGTTCAAATGCTAGATTCATGTCCAAAAACACATGTCTTCGACATTAGTACTGGATCTCGCTCTCTTTCCAGCCGTCCCCTTCCTCGTCCTGTACTGACGAAGCAGAGATTCCCTCGCCGCCACGGCCGCTCTTGGAGGTTTTCCCACCTCCTACCAATCGCCCGCCTCGGGCCCGCTTGACGCGACACCACATGCCAACATCTTTGTCCAAAATAAAGGTCCAGATCACCCGCACCCAACTGCGATGGCAGGGCAGTGGTTCGTAGAATTCCTTCGCAATACGATGCAGCTCCGGCAGGCGCGTCCATGGGACGGCCGGGAAATCGTGATGCTCATTGTGGTAGCCCACGTTGTACGTGAGGAGATTCAAAATGCCGTAGTACGAATATGTTTCCGGTGGCGGAATGTTCTCCAACGGCCCAGTCCCGGTACTCTCTTTCGTGCTCGATCCTGCCAAAGGCTCCGTCAAACTGCTCTTGACGCGGGAAAAAAAGTAGTGCTCTGCGATAAAGTGGCCCGCGCAAGGGTGCAGGGAGCCGGCTAGGAACGAGCTCACAAGCAGGTATAAGAGAGAATTGGTAGATCCACAGAACCGGACAAGAGCATAATCAAATGCGAACTCGGTGACGAGGTTTAGGGCATGGATGGAGGTGAAAGGCGGCCTGTAGATGAACATTGGACGAAGAGCATAAAAAAAGACCTGAAACGTGCAAAAGAACGCCTTTCCCAGAAGAGAGTCGAGGAGAATGGCCTCAAAGGCGGTCGGGAGATCAGTGTCGAGGCCATCGACCCCGAGGGATTTGTGGTGTGTCAGGTGATACGGCTACAGACGGTCAGATATTGCCCCCCTTGCTATACCGACATTACCAGGACAAACGTACTCTAAAGGCTGCACTATACGGCAGACCTATCGGCAGATTGGCAAAGATGGCCAGCAGTCGATTGGCTAGCGCTGACTTGAAGGCCAGGTTATGGGATATCTCATGAATAGCCAGAAAGAGATTTTGATTTGCCGTGGCCCCAATCACGTACGCAGTGACCAGAAACTTCCACGAAAAAACCGGGGTATCACGAAGCAAGTACGCACAGGTAACCTGGAGGGCGACGACGGCGAGAACAAGGTATTTGGTCAGTGGTTCGGGGCCGCACAGCTTGGTTACCTGGGCCGATCAGCAAATGCTCAACAAAATCCGAGCTTCGGAATGGTTTGCGCACCTCGGGATGTGCCTTGATGATCGCTTGCCGTCGGGTTCGATGCGGCTCTTCAGTATATGTCCAGAAGAAATGGTCCACCGACGAATCGTCCGGTGGTGGTGCCCTCACAGACGATGTCTCGTTGGCCGCCGTCGTTGCAACGCGGCGATGGGACGCCGACGTCGAAGTCATTGACGCCATGGCGGAGAAGCAGGAGGCGTCTGATCCTGAGAAAGACCTGCTCAGAGCATTGGATGTGGAAGAATCACTGCTCACTTCAATAATATGTTGATGGTACCTGGCCTGACACTTGGCGGGAACCGGAACTTGCTGGTTTCACGTGGGGCAACCCTTGGCTGTGCTAAAAATAAGCTAACCCGTTTTGGAAATTTTGTCTTGGCGCCCATGGGTCTGTGCAGATCCCGCCTAGCCAAATATAGTAACAGAGGAGGAAGATTCCGTAATCGTTGCAACATGATCCACCACCAACCGAATCACATCTTCACTCCTTATTGAGGGTACACAGACAAGCACCGCAGTCGCATGCTTCATTTACTTCCGTCGTCGATACATGAATTGAAATTGAAATGTCCAGTCAAGAAGAAAAAAGCCAAGAGGAACGAATTTCTCTAGCCATTCAGGCAATCAATGCGCGTCAGATTCGCAGCATCCGGGCCGCTTCTCGAACGTACAATGTGCCACTGTCCACTCTGGTCCATCGTCTACAAGGCCGAAAGCCGCGGGAGGCAATTCGTCATCAGAAACTGACAGCTGACGAGGAGAAACTCCTCATCGAACGGATAGTATCCATGGATGAACGAGGCTATCCCCTGAGGATGGACTCCATGAAACGAGCAGCGGAGGTCATCCTCGCCAGGCGAGACGGCTCGCGCTCCTCGCCGCCTACGATGGGTAGCAATTGGGTTTTTCGTTTTGTCAATCGCCATCCAGATATCAAAGACAGGTATTCTCGGTCGTACGCCAAGGGTAAACGTGAAACACGTGGAAGTCCAGAGGTCATTCGCGAGTGGTTCGAGCGTGTACGGAGCACCATTGAGAAGTACAGCATTGCATGGGAGGACGTTTACAACTTTGATGAAACTGGGTTTCGGATGGGGATGATTCATGCAGCCAAGGTCGTGACAGGGACAGACAAAACGTTTCGTCGAAAGGCCCTCGAACCTGGCGATAATGCAGAATGGGTCAGTGTCATTGAAGGGATTAACTCATCCGGCTGGGCATTGCCCCCGATGATCATCGTCAAGGGGAAGCGGCGCTTGTCTGCCTGGTCCAACGGGCTGCCGGACGGCTGGAGGATTGAAGTCAGTGACGACGGGTGGAGCAATGAAAAGCTGGGGTTGGTCTGGCTCAAGGAGATCTTCAACAAACACACCAAGTCCCATGCGCTTGGCCAACACCGGCTGTTGATCCTGAACGGATACGGCGGCCACAATGGGCCCGAGTTCGACCAGTTCTGCGTCGAAAACAGCATTATCCCGCTCTATATGCCGGTTCATTCCGCCTACTTCTTGCAGCCGCTGGATGTTGGCTGTGCCACACCTCTGGAGCAGAGTTACCGGCGAGAACTTGAACTACGAGTGCAGTTTGGCATTCAACACATCGACAAGGATTGGTTCCTTGCCATCTATCCTTCCGTTCGCGCACAGCCCCTGAGTGAGGAGAACATCCGGAATGGTTTTCGAGACGTTGGACTGGTGCCGCTCAACCCCGACCTTGTTCTTTCGCGGCCTGGCCGCAGGGCAAATCCATCTGCTTACTCGGCCCCAGAAGATTTTCCAGAGTTCTGACTGTGCGTGGCGGTGCCATGGAATATGCACAACAGATTGGTTATTAGGGCGAGGTAGTCTCGGGGATTGCCCACCCAGTCCCGCGTGCGTCCCGGATTGCCTAGTCTTTTACAGATGAGGCACGGCTCGCCAGGATCCAAAAGGACAGCAAGCCCCAAACAGCGATGCTACTTCATGGCTGGCTTAGCACCCCAAATTCGAAGCTGCAGGCTGTAGCTTGCCACAATATTGAATACTTTCGGCGACTTCAGATACTTACCTAGAAGAATTGTAATTATAGTATTGATGATCCGTTGCAGGTCGTGAGATATTATACCGTTCTTGACAGGATCATAGCGGCAGTTCGATCAGACGTGCAGATTTTGTTCGCCGCGCAATCCCTCTCCCGGTCATTGTTCGGTATGGTAGAGATCCTAGACCCTAGATGGAATGGTGTTCTGCCTTGTGTCTGGATGAAAAGATATGACTACAGTACATATACTCGGAAGTCGCAAACGCTGGGCCATTGGTTCATTCCTCAAGGAACGCGTCGGCGTCTTTAAAAAAGGGTATGTTGAAATGAAACCATTGGGGTCCGTTGGCGGCGTTCCCCCTCCTACTCATCGTCAGTGACCTCTTCCTGAAGCTCAAACGGCATCCGCATGAGCTCCGTCATGACTTTCCACGCAAACTCGCCCGCACCCCCGGGCAGCGCGGCGTTGCACTCTGCCGCGGCCTGCGCCATCAGCGCGCTCGTCGTCACGGCCTTCTTCTTCGGGGACAAGACACCCGTCAGCCTCTGCGTGTTCGTCGCCGCCATGAAAATGTACCCCACGATGAATGGCAGTTGGTTCTCCCGCTCGATGCAGCCGACGCCGTAGATCGACCTGAGGCGCTCTTCTAACGCCATCTTGATGTGGCGGAGGGCTATCCAGCAGGACTGGTGAAAGATGAGGTACGGGAAGGAGAACTCGAGCATCTCGACTTGCAGCGCGTTGCGGAGGTTCCTCAGGAGATCCGTCATCTCCACTCGACTGGATTCTGCAAGTCTTTTCTTCTCACTGTCACTCTTGGCGGTGACGGTGTGCTTGCCCTTGCGCTCGAACTCCAGGATATCTTCCTGGCCCTCAGCGCCTCCGGTCATCAACTCCCAGTTGGATGCTGAGAGGATCTTGTCCAGCTCCGCCTTTGTGAGGTCCCTTTGCCCCGTACCGAGACAGAAGCGGTCCTTGAAAATCCGCATGACCGGCGCCAGCTCCTGGAAGCCCATCCTCCCCTTCTTGGACGCCTCCAGCCGCGTAGGGTTGCGTCGGTCGCGGGCAAACGCTGTTGCAGAATAGCCCATGCTGAGACAAAAGCGCTTCGGGTAGTCCTCCGGGGTTCTTGGAGGACCACCGGGGAAGATTTGATCTCCATGAAGCATTTCAAAGACCTCCATATCCTTCCATTGAACCTGAAGCAACTTCTCCTGGCGCAAAGCATTGTACAAGTGGTACGTGTAGAGGATCGAGCCCCATGCTCCCGCAAAGGCCACGCCGGCTTCCTGGTACCGGGCCAGGAAATTGTACGACCACAGGCCGCAGAAGACAGGGTGCCATCTCTGAAGTCTGAAGGGCTCCCCAAGGGGCATCCGTATCTTCTTCTTGATCTCTTGGACGATGTCCGTCAGAACAAAGGTCTCGATGTCGGCCATTATCCGTCTCAGGATTTGGTCGATCTGCCGCGGCCAATTCTCAATCCGCAACGACTCGTGGAATTTGAAGGCAACGTTTTCGATACTATTGTTGACCGTCACCGCAACATTTCGGAGATCCTCGTAGCCACGGTCGACGTCTTCACGCAGTTCATGGTGGATGTCAAGGAAGACTTGCACGGCGAACAACAGCCAGTATGGGATCTGCTTAGTCTTGAACATTTCGCGAAGCCCGCGAGTGAGCTCCTCTTCCGCTGGCATGTCCGGGCCCGCCTTGCACAGATAAGCAAAGTCGGTGAGGATTTCCATTAGAATCTGCTGATCTTCCAGGAACTTCCCTCTCGCGTCTTTGGCGGACCTGTCACTCTTCGGATCGTACGTGCCGTAATAGCCGGGCTTATACTGGGGCACCTGGCCTTCAACCACGAGATCTGCAAAGCTCCGCAGCAGCATGTACGTTGGCCAGTAGAAATTCTTCGTGTCCTCGTACATGCGAAATTTCATGCCATCGCCAGGTTTCTCCCGATAGGCCTCGTTCTCGCCTCGTTCCATACAGAGGGCAAGAAAGTAGGCAACCAGGAGTTTCTCGGAGCCGCCATGCTTATCCAGAACCTCCTTTATCTCCTCTTCGATTCCGCGGGCAAGGTCCAATGCGGTATTCATTGTCAGGGACGCTGCAACCAAGCTGAACGCCCCCATCTTGTACCCAGCCCATGTCTGATTGATAACCGAGCGGAGTTTGTTGAAGTCCTGGATCATAAGCATGAAAGCAAAGTAGGCCTCTTCAATGTCTTGAAGGCGCTCGGCCACGTAATTCGCGTCAGGCTGCTCGGCGTTTTCGTCCTTCTTGGCCGGAGGAACATTGGCTGTTTGCACAAACGCTTCGGACGGCTCTTCCACCTCGAGCTTCTCGAACCGGTTGGCCAGCTGGTCGGGCCCTTCATCACGCTGCTCACTCGGCATCCATGGACGCAGCACGTCCCGGACATGCTCAAGGATCCTGATGAAGTAGTTGTGGCGCTGATTCGACTCCTCCACCTGAGGGATCTTGGGGAGTCGAGAAGTGATTTCTGCGCCATAGCTGCGTCTCACCGCTATGGCCCGGTTGAGGGCGCTGATGAAGCTGGTGGGAACGCGCACTGCAACCTTGGCCTGGCCCGCAATGTATTCCGCCAGGCTCACAAAGTCCTTGATCGCAATGGTGTAGGTTGGGAGCTTCCGCTGCAACGTCTCTTGCTGCATCTGGCTTTGCGGAATATGCACGCCTTGGCGTGCCATTTTGCGGGCCTTGTCTTTCAGACGCTAAGATGGACGATGCTGCTGCTGCTTCTGCTCGGGCTTCTCCGAAACCACGAGGTCGGACGAGTAGCCGAGTTTCTTGGCTGTTCGTGCCAGCCATGATGCGACCGCATCCGTGTCTGCCTTGTATTGCAGATAGCTGCTCGTAAGAAGGTCGGAATGCATCTTGGTCCACTGATGGCAGTTGAGCTTTGCAGGGTATCGTGGAAAATCGACATAAATCAGGTAGCTTCAAAAACGGATTGTTGAGGAGGGGCGAGAGTTGAGTTGTTGGGAGATGAATGGTTCGGCTGATGATTTGGCCAGGGCTTTATGATTTGACGTTCTTGGTGGAGAGTTGAACCCATTTTATGAGCCGTTGAGATTTTCGCATGCGAACGACGGTACTCCAACAGCCATCATGTATTCCGTGAAGTCTACTCCGTACCTGTGCCCGCACCCCGAAAGAGCGTAGTCTGAACTGCTATTTCCGAGCAGGACAGATGATTGGCATGAAAGATTCCAACAGTGCCATTGCACATGGATCAAGGTATCTTTCCTCAAGAGCTCCCCTCCCCTCCCCCACAATTGGACCTTTCTTCACGGTACTGAGGTGATGCTCTCTACCTGCTTTCAATCTGCACGTAAACTCGATCAACTAGTATCAAGCGGAATATCAGATCCTTGAACAATCTACAACCCTCCCTCCTCAGAAAGCAATTCCAATTCCCTAAAAAACTGCCAACTCAACGAGCTCCTAGCGGCGGCACGACCGCCTGCATCCACGGCAGAGCTTGCTCGCTCGCGGAGAACCACGATTCGGCCGATCCGGTTCCAAGGATTCGTCCCGCGGCAGACTGTTTGGCGCCGCGCCGTTGGGACCGAGTATAGCGAAACGTTTTTAAGGCATTCTGAAAGGTTGGATCCCAACATCCCCACCGACAGCATTTATTGGGAGACCATTCCTTTGCATCATGTAACAAACGCCGCCCCTGCGGAAGGAATGACTTCCATAAGGTTCGGGGTTTTCGCCGATCGCGGCCAGGTTCGCGCGGAATAGGACTGGTCCTTAGATTCTCTAAAGGAACCAGAACTCAGAGTCGCTCACCGGTGCGTCACACCAGTACCTGATAAACGAGCAGATCATAATGGGCGTGTGCACAGATGGCACTGAGGCCGCCTGCTGAAACTCAGCCGGGAATTGGTCCACAAAAGACACGAACTGCTAGATAATTCTGTGCGAGTTCATGGTTCAAGTGATCGATTTCAAGATTCAAGGACCGAAGAGTCGACCGAAGAGTCAAGGGTCAGTTCTTACTTCTTATACCAAGATATTGATGCTGGCGGCTTTTCGCCATCGAACATAAGTTGAAGCATTCCTCTCTTCGGCATACAACTCTTCCGAGCTGTATAGTGAGTCGAACTGTTCCTTCTCACCTTCCAAGTTTATATGTCAGATAGATTCAGCTGACGAAATCTCCTGGATATCTCCGACCGGAGTCGGTAATGAAACTGCTAAAGCTTTCGGGGTCAATCGCCATGTTGGACGTGCTGTTGAGGCGAGGTTTAGGTCTTGGAAATAGACAACTTCTCTGCAGAGATGTAGTAACAATGCGAGGGGAAGATGGTAAGAACTTGGTACAGGTTGATTTACGAGGTTCAATGATGGCACTCAACGAGAAAGAGAACGGTTGTCTCTCGAAAGGTTGTTCTATATCCACCTCCTGGTCTCGACTCTCCAGAGTCAAGGAACAGTGAGTGGCACCAAGCAGATGATTGCTGGTTCAATCTTGAATCCAAATGGACGGCAGGTAAGTATCGTACCTCGCCCAAGCCGCATTCAGAAAAGTGCTATAGGTACCTACCATATTTGGACTAGTTTAAGCTGGAATCTGGCCAATCATATTTACTTTGGACACTTCCAGCACGTCCCTATGGCATACAGACCATCCTACCACTCCGGACATGAGAATCAAGAGAGGATTTTGGCTGGAAGCCGCTGCAAACACGCACCTTTTAACATCATGGTCTTGAGAGAGAAATCAAAAGTGTTAATGGAACCAAGAGCAACTCCAATGATGGCCAAACCTCGATAATTTGCAAGAGTCGAGCTTTATGTACGTACTAGTTGGTTGAACAGAACCTGAATGGAATAACAAGGACTTCTAGGTACTTTTCAAGCTCAACTTTGCAGTACTCCGTAGGTACAAATCTCGTCAATATCAAATGCAAAGAGCCTGCAACTTGCAGTTGAAGTATCGTTTCGTATGGCACGCCAAAGTAGCTTTCTTTTAAACAATCGCATTGGACAAGACAGTCAATCTGGTGATATGCGTGAGATGTATTCAGTACTAGCTTATTTTCTAGATTTTTTATAGTTACCTATGTATTGTTCCAAGCATCATGATGTCAAGGATCATGAATGCCAAGCAGGACAAGTAGATACCAAAGCAAGCTTGGGCGTGGCCCTTGAAACTAGGATTTCTCCTAGTAATCATCGCCTCGCGAGATCACCTCCTTGACAGTGGGTCGAAGGAGGATGGTCTAGAAGAGGTCAGCGCCAAAAAAACTGATGTTAGCTACTGATGGAGTCAAAACTTACATGCTCATACTGAGCCGTATAAGAGCCCTTGATGTCACACAAGGGCGGATAGTCCTGTACAATTCCTGCAGAAACCAGGTTGTTGAGCTAGAAAGAGTTAGGAATCGATCCAAGTCAAGCCCGAGCAAGGTCGGAACATACACCCAAGAGATACTTCTCCTGGCCAAGTCGGTCCAAGTACCGACGGCAGAAAGGCAGGGTGCCGAAATTCTTGTTGATGACGTTCAGCAGATTCTTGGCCGAGGAGAGCCGCAGCGGCACGTTGGGAGCATCGGCGACCTTGGCATAGTGAGAGACTTCCATCTATTTCATCATCAAATCAGCAGGAGTACCGCAATAGATGGTGCCAATCCGGTACGAACATCATCCCTCACGTATCCCTTGCCAGTGCTACCGAAGGTCTCAATGGCAAAGATCTCGCCCTCCTCCATCTTGGTCTGGTCACCACCCTTCACGATCGGCACACTCTTGCCTCCGTGAATGAGGTGCTGTTCAATGTTGTGTCCATTCAGGTTGCGGATGGCCTTGACGGGATACGTGGTCCCGTTGATCTCGACTTCGTAGCTCTCCATGGTTTCCTGGATTGCGGCGCCAATGTCACACATACGGACATCGATACCAGCTTCCTATAATCGAGTTAACAGCAGACACAGTGGCTCGGGAAGACGATTACGTACCCGAATGCCCGTGTTCGTCGCGTCCTTTACAGCTTCGAGAAGCTTGTCGTAAACCGGATCAAAAGTCATGGTGAAGGCACTGTCGACGATCCGCCCGTTGATGTGCACGCCAAAATCAACCTTCATCACATCACTCTGCTGGAGAACCATCTTGTTGCCCGTATTCGGCGTGTAGTGCGCCGCACAGTGGTTAAGGCTGAGACCGCAGGGGAACCCCATGCCACCCTTGATGTTATCCCCTTCTTCCAAACCCTCACGGCCGGTCAGCGCGCGGACCGCATTCTCGATTCCCTCCGCAATTTCAATCAGGGTTTGACCGGGCTTGATGTTCTTCTGCGCCCACTGCCGGACCTGGCGGTGCACCTCGGCTGCCTGGCGATACTCCTGAAGGAAGTCATTGTTCATGCGGTCCAGATACCGCTTTTCCTCGTTGGTAGTCCTGTAGGAGTTCTCATTCTTGTACTCGCAAATCTCGCCTTCTGGGTACTGATTGTTGGGGAACAACTCTGACACCGGCACGCGTGGCGGGGAAGTCTGCTGTTTCTTTCCTCCCTTCTTCTTCTTCTTGGACTTGCGTTTCTTCTTCTTTTTCGCGGCTAGAAAAGAAACAGAGTCAGTCCGATGGACCCTCGGAGTCCGTTGTTTGCAGCGTACCACCTGCTGGAGCCTCTCCTTCACCACCTTCATCATCCTCTTTGTCATCTTCCGAATCTTCATTCTCGGCGACATCGTTGTCGGCGGTGGCGGAGGGGGCACCGGCACTGGCGGTGCCATTCTGACCGTTCACTAATATCGAAAAACCGTATCTTATCAGCAAATTCTTTTCTTACTGGCGGGGTGAGGGACACAGAGATTTGAATCGGCTGGAGAACTGTCGCGAGCAGGAAGGATTCACACATACGGTCAAGTTTTTTGAGGTCTTCAGCAGCCTGGGCAGCCATGGTGGACGTTGTAGACCGTGGCTGGCAATCAATGGGGTGTGGAAAAAAGAAAGCAACGAGACTCGCGATAAAAATTGTCCGTCTTATCAATCGGATGTGGAGGCAACGGTCCAACTCGGCCCGGGCAGAGACGGAGCTCAGAATCTGAATCGCCCGCCTCGAGCTCTCGACAGATGATTGCAATTATCGAGTCCCAGATCGGATCTCTGCGTGGCCTTACTCGAAGTATTCCGATACATTCTTGGACTGAAAAAGAGCTTCTCGTTTACTGAACTGAGATAAAATTATCGTCATTGCCCACCAGCAACTCGTCATCGATCTACGCTGAGTCGCATCCCCTCAACTCCAAACCATGAGAAACCCCTTTGTTTGAATGACGGAGAAAACAATACACAATGGATGGAAATCACAACGGCACAGCACCGGTGGTTTCGATTGCATCGAGGAACACCAAGGAAACATGTCATCATAAGAAATGGAGACCACCAGAAAGCAGAACAAACGGCAGAACGCCTGTGGCAGAGGAAAATAATAAAGAAACTAATGACATAACCGGACACACAGAATAACAAAACTTATAAAACGGCTCGAATGAAAATGTCGAAAGAAGGTCGAATGAAAGAAGGCCGACAGCCCGGCGGCGTGAGGGGAAGTCCAAACGCAACGCTTAGAAGAAGATATAGGCCAGAAGGAAGCTCAGTAAACACAACCCCGCCACGATCTGCACTGGAACTCCTGCTTCCGTCGCCGGAGGGGGTTGTTGTAGTTGCTGCTGCTGCTGCGGCAGTGTAGACTCGGCACTGTCCGCCTTGCGCTGACGCAAGCCTTGCTCGGCGAGCTGTTTCTTTAGCTTATCAATTTGCGCGAGCGCATCGGCCAAACGCTCTTTCACGTCATCGGCCGCGGCAGATACGGCACCGGAAACACTGGATGTCTCCTGCTCTGTCTTCAGCGGCTTCTCGTCTTTTGATGGCGGAGACTCTCGTTTGGGTGTCTTCTCGGCAAATTGCGGCTGCGCGATGGGGGCATCATCAACTCTCTTTGCAGCGCCTGGAGCTGGAGTTTCGTACGGGGCTGTAGGAGACGAGAACGATGGAGGCTCTTCCTCGACCTAGGTATGACATGGTTAGCGACGCAGCAAGACCAGCGCCAGACTGCTTTGCAACACGCACAGTTCCATTCGTTGCGCCCAACGGTGGAAGATAGTTGACCCGGATCTTGCGTTCCTGGACCGCCGACTTGGGAACTTTCTCGAACTAGACATCGCGCGAAGTCAGTTAACAGGCACGGGATTGCTGGCGCTCGGATCCGACGGCATACAATTGATGCGATGTTGGAGTACTCGTAATCCCCAGTGATGGCGACGGACTGAACGAGGAATTTGTCTTTGCATTTGGCATCCAGAGGAGGGTCTTCCTTCATCGCCTGCAATAATACTATCGGATTGTCAGATCTCGCAGTCGTCGCAAATGTCCTCCGGCGACCACACACCCTGAACTTCCACGCTCTTCCCCGGTTCTATGCGGCCGGAATTCGGTCGGACACAGTAACTGGCAGCGACGTTAGCGGAGGGCGCTCCAAGCAATGAAGATTCGACGTAACGCACTGCTTCGGAGCGGTGGTTTTAACCTGTCAAGTATTCCCGAGTCAGCCAGGATGACACCCCTGGGCACAGCTGTATACCAACCTTGAAAGCAACCGGTTCATTGTTGAGATTGCGTAGAAACATAGACTCGCTAACTTCTACATTAAAAGGGCCTGCTGCATGTTAATCGCCGCAGATTCGCAGATGACAAATAGCCACAGCGACTCACGTCTGAAGCCGAGCTCAGTCGGCTGGAGCTCGACTGCCATGGTGAACAGAGGGAATAGATGTGAAAGACTCTTAAGAAATAGAACGAGAGAACCAACAAGTCAGTCAAGGAGAGCGAAATGACCGATAGACCGTGGCAAGAAAAGTGAAGGATTGAACTAGAAGAGGATCCCGGCAGGCACATGCGTCGAGTTGTGTGAAGCTGGCTGTAAGGACGTTACAAATGGAACCTGCCGCAATGCTGATGTAAGCGCTTGGTATTTGGAAATGTTACCGTACTGCACATTACTAAACCTAGCAGTCAGGTGATGTCATTGCATGGATGCTGAACACAGTGAGAAGTGTGAACATGAACGCTGAAGACTGCTCATCTGAGCGCTCTGACTCTGGGATCCTCTAGCTGTTCGAGCCGCTACTTCTGTAGGGATCATATGCGGATGGAGCTGGTGACAAGAGCGTCTGGAGTCTTGATACAAGAAACATTTTCAACCCCAGACTTAGGCATCAATCCTTCAGGTTCTCAATGTTACAATTGCAATCATAGCAAAAGCTAGTAGAAGAGTAAGAGTTCCAGTCATAGCCATCAGATCGTTCATCCATGAGCACGGTATCTCTGTTCTGGAATATTAAAGAAAACACCGAATCATAGAATCAATAGTAAAGTAGCCGGAACCATTCGCAACCTCACGTCACTCCCCACTCCCGCATGATTTCCTTGCAATAGTACTGTATACCTAGCTACGACCAGTGGCTCCAACGAAGTTCAGCAATCCGGCCGATTCACCCGCTAGTACTGCAGCTCGATGATTCTCGTGGCAGCCCGTGACTCGACTGAACTCAGTTCCTGACAACCTCACGCGATCCCTCTCTTCGAGCCCGCCAGTACGACGTTCCAGTTCCCCGCCATGACCGCCTCAGACCTGGATCAGCTCATTGAAATGGGCTTCGAAAAAGAAAGGGCAGAGATAGCAGTGTCCAAGACAGGCAGTTGTAAGTGACCTGTTGAGGGTGCTCGTCGCAAGCGGCACTCGCTCACCAGAGCTTTCCACAGTAACCGACGCGATCGAGTGGCTTGAAGCGAACCAAGACAAGTCGATCGACGAGATTAAGGCCGAGTCAACAAAGTCGCCGGACAACGGGGAAGGGCCACCGCTGAAAGAAGGAGAGGAGCCGCGGAGTCTAGTGTGCAACGAGTGCGGGAAGAAGTTCCGCAGTCATGCCCAGGCGGAGTTCCATGCCTCCAAGACGCAGCACGTCGACTTTTCGGAATCAACCGAAGAAATCGCCCCTCTGACAGAGGAGCAGAAGAAGCAAAAGCTGCAAGAACTACGAGAGAAGTTGGCGGCGAAACGGGCCGCGCAAGCGGAGCAGGACAAGATCGACCAGAAGAGAAACGAGGTAAGTACTAGTGTCACGGCTATCCTGTGATGTCGCTGACCAATGGTGTAGGAAATTCGGCGCAAGAGCACCAAAGAATCCCTTGATATCCGAGAGGAACTCCAGAAGAAAGAACAGATGAAGGAGGCAGCAAAGAGACGACAAGAGAAAAAGGAAGAGGCTGAGGCTAGGGCAAGAATCAAAGCAAAGATTGAGGCCGACAAGGAGGAGCGCCGACGGAAGGCCGAGCAAGAACGTGCCGCGCGAGCTGGTCAGGCTCCTCCACCGCAGCCTGCGACTGCTCCCACGGCGTCAGGTCCTGCGACGTCCAAGCCAGCCTCAGCATACACAGAAACTCGACTACGATTCCAGACGGAAAAAGGGAATATTATGAAGACATTCCCAGTGGATACGACCTTGTTCGAGGTAGCCGCAGCGCTGAACAGTGAAACTGGGCTGGAGATTCAGTCTTTCACTCAGAACTTCCCCAAGAAGGTGTTCGATGCGGAGTACTTCGGAGAGACGCTGAAGGAGCTTGGTCTTGTGCCTAGTGCTAGCCTGATTGCCAAGTGATCCTGATGTTCGTCTTGACGCAGCAACGCCGACCTTGCAATGTTCCGGATGACAGTAATGGCAAGAAATCGCATGAGAGGTATTCCAATCGCCGTCGAAAGCACATGATACATTCAGCAATCATTACTTATCAGTTAGTGTCTAAATAACTACGTTGCATAGGTACCATTAGACAATCAAGAGATGATGACTGCCAATATTTTCAGATTTCTTCAATCCTGTCCCATTCCCACAAACACACCTTTACATTCGATAACCGTAACCTCTTCGGTGCAAACATCGTGCTTTATTGTTCTCGTTCGTATTAGTCCGTCAAGAGCAAATCTACTGATGAATCAGAGGAACCGCCGCCTTTAGCAGGCCGTTTCGTGTCTGAATCAGATGGAGTTGGCAATTGCTATCGCACCCGAGAAAAGAAACTTGAGAAGTCTGGGAACTAGGTTGCATATCGAGTTTACAGCCGATTCCAAGGAGGCCCAGGCCCATCACTCCGTTTAAATCATGCGAAGCCTTACTGTTCCTGACTGGCCGCTGGGGTCATCAAATACGGTACCGGCAAGTCAAAACCAGATGCATCGGTTCAGTTACTACCAAGATCGCTTTCTCCGGATCAAAATGAAATGCATGAGCACAGGTGTCGGGTGGAAACTTCTTTTAGCTCATTGAAAGCGTTTCCTGTCTCGGGGTCAGTTAGAATGGGGGTCACATTTCGTTCTTCTCTCGGCCCTTCGACAATTCAGTCAAGGTGGCCGTGAACGCCGAATACTAACGGACAAAATGACGGGAAGTCCAGTGAAGACCAAGAAGACTCTAATATCTGGTAGCTGTCGCGGTCCGGGACATTCTGCGATCGTGGCTACCCCGTTCTTCATCCATGCGGATTCCATACTTGCCAACGCACCCCAGGAATCGTGCCTCTCTCTGATAAAAGGCGCAGTTCGACAAATTGACGTAGTGCCGATGCTTGCAAATCGTCGGCATTTTTTAGGATCGGCTGTCGAAGCTCGTCACTCGTTAGGATACAAATCAACTACTTCCTTTCTCATACGCTGCCCGTTTCTTCAGAACTCCATTTCTGTTCTCTCTTCCCTGAATGCTACGCAACGTCGACTCCTTTCTGCTTCTCCGAGCAGTCCTCTTTTTGAGGAAACCGCCGCTGCACCTCGTGTGGACGCTGAAATGGCCCAAATATTCCAGTCAAAGCTGTCCGCACGCGCCGCGAGCTCGAGGCTGGCTGCGAGTAGTACGCGATCGTGAAAGGAAACTGCCCCGACGGATACCCAGAGCATCACACGCACTCCTCGTACTTTTTGTCGATGGTCACAGGGTGTACCCCCAGTTTAAAATGGGGGAAATCGTGACGGATTGAGGGAGTGACAGAAAAAGGGACAAGTCAAGGGGTAATATACCTACCTACCTAGGTCGTAGGTACCTAAGTACCTCTAGGTGTGTAAATGAAAATCCTTCGGGAGGGAACGTCGAAACGAAGTGTTCCAAATCAACTGAGGTTTCCGAGGAATGAGTCTTCAGGACAGATGTGTTGGCGATTAAGACGTAACCTTTGAAGCAATCATTGCTTGCATTGATTGTGGACACTGATCAAACATTCTTTGTTGAACGACATCCGCGACATAGAGTGTTTCGTGGCATAAAGCAAGCCTGATTCAGTACGCTCATCGACTCGTTGAAGGTGGTGGTCGTTTCAGCACTTTCCGGGTACGCGCGCTTCATAGGGCATCATTGATTCACGTGACGAAAGACACGCCGCGTATTCACGTGACCGTGTTTATCTTTTTTGATCACATAAGCGCAATTGCTGAAATGCTGATTGATTCGCGCGTCTCACGAGTCAACAATGGCCGACGCGCCTTCCATGAAGCTCAGCCTTTATTATCTCCAGGGATCAGTCGCACTCCCCGCGCAAGTTTATGACATGCTAATGTACATCACCCACGACAAAAAAGATGCCAGCGTAAGTTGCAATTTTGATGCTGAACCGCTGAATGACATGTGTCTAACAATCTCAAGGCCGGGTGATCAACATCGGACACCAAGCGGGATTGCGGACAACCCTTTCGAAGAGCCTCCTAAACGAGTTCGCGAGTATACCGCACAAGAGATTGCGACTCTGCAGGCGCGACTCGACAAACAACTAGGCCCTGAATACATCTCAGCTCGGCCTGGCCCTGGCGGCCAAAAGGTGCATTATATCTCGGCAGAGAAGTGTATCAGCCTCGCAAACGAGATCTTTGGATTCAATGGGTGGTCCAGTTCCATTCGGAGCATTCAAATTGATTTTGTAAGTCTGATTGAAATCAGTGAAAGATTTCTCACTCATTGATTTACCAGGTCGACGAATCCAGCAATGGCAGAATCAGCCTTGGCTTGTCTGTCATTGTACGAGTTACTTTGAGGGATGGGACATATCACGAGGTATCACATTTTGCTGCGATGGTTTTGGTATTGGACTGACAGATTTGGTGCAAGGATATTGGTTATGGGCATGCTGAGAACAGCAAAGACAAAGCTGCCGCGTTCGACAAGGCAAAGAAACAAGGAACAAGCGACGCCCTGAAGCGCGCTCTTAGAACATTTGGCAATGTCCTGGGCAATTGCATCTATGACAAAGATTATCTTGCAAAAGTTACCAGAGTCAAAGCTGCACCGGTAGGCTCATTGTTAATCTTCCCTTTGGCAACACTGTTTTAACATTGGAGCAGGCAAAATGGGATGTGGAAAATCTGCACCGTCATCCCAGCTATGTCACGGCGAACAAGGACACTAATCCTGCAAAGAAAGACTCGGGCGATAATGGTCTTCCTCCACGTCCAACTGAAGTCAATCAGCGAGGCGAGACAGGGAATGTATCCTCAAGTACATTTGATGTCGATGGGGAGTTTGGCAGTAAGTACACATGCCTTCTGAGTGTTCAGGGGAGTCGCTGACGGTATTTCTCAGGCGATTTCTTCGATGAAGCTGACTTTGCAGAGACAACGGGGTTCAATCCGGATGAGATTTTTCTAGACGCTGAGCATCAGCAGAACCCCTCTGGTCAGCCACAGGATAGACAATCAAATCAGTCAACGTATAATCAATCAAATACGACAAATACGGCGTTGGTAACGCCATCTAGACCTCCAGTTGGACGACCGGGGTTGGAAGGCAGCGCAGCGCAACGGAGCCTTCCTCCACATCAAACACCTGTCAGGCAGCCGAATTTACCTGGAGCAGTACCACAAGCAGTGCGTCTCGGCCAAGATCCGGCCAAAGCGCAGACTACAACAACAGAAACAAAACGAGGAGAAATGGAGCAGACCACAAGAAACCCTGCACCGTCCTCGAGTGCAGAGAATGCAACGAGTGACAAGCCTATAGACGCCCCAGTGGCGTTCTTTTCCGCTCGAGCCGTCGATGCCCTCCGTGAGAACCCTCAGGCCGCATCCAATACAGCACCCAAGTTTAATCCACATGCAGAAAGCCCTTCGATCCGGAAGACCGCCGGCATCGATCACTCGAAGAGCGTCCCCATCTCAAAGCCGATGCTGTCCAGTCTGTCACAGACCCCGGGCACAAACACCCCCCATACGAGGGACTTTATCAACCCATCCTCCGACGCCCACCGCCGAATAGGAGCTCCCTCCGGTGGGAAAGCACGACCAGGCCTCGGGACACCACCCTATCGGCCGCTTACGCGCCCAAACATGGGCAGCAACAACAACAACAACAACAGCAACAGCAACAATAGTAATCAACAAACGAACCAACAAGGACAGCCGGCAGGAGGCACGGTAACATCGGCCCCACAGCCGAATGGCCTGAAACGGCCAGCGCTCAGCGACGTCACAAACTCACCCACCACCGGAACAGTAGCCACAGGGCCGGGGGATGCGAAACGGCCGCGGGTGGGCAACAATGAGCCTCAACAACCTCAACAACAACAGACGTCGGTACCACAGCAACAGTAATTGATCTGCTACCGTATTGAGCAAGCCTTTTTTCCGCTCCGTCGCATAGCGTGGGACATTATTGCGCCACCTATCCTAGGAGCATACCTAACGCAAGTGTGAGTTGCCTACAGTGAATAAAAAAAAAGAAAATCAAAAGGGTATGTTGATTTTCATCGGAGTTCAGGGACAGAGAGGCGTGTGCTGGTTACAGATTCTAGATAGGATATGCAGGAATATTATTCGGGCATTATTCCTAGGGTCTATACATGTCTAATTGAAAGTGACGCACTGTTGTCATGGTCAATACCAGCAACTACGGCCATACTTTCGTACCTTTGAGAGAACGTCAGACGAAAAAGGGGGTTTTGATTATATCCGTTTCGTCACCTGCTACAGGCCCAGACGAAAATCAGTCAACTAGAGACATGTCAAACACAGCAAGCTACCACATCGCCCTCCATAACTGAGCAACTGCACGTAGTATATGGGTCAATCTCCTTTGGGAGCGAAACGGGACGCAAGAAGACCCTTTCCACGGGAAGCTCCTTTCGGCGAATCCTCGTGGTCCGGCCTAGTATTCTGATCGGCGGAGCAAGGCTCATTCGGAAACTTTCTGCTTGTGTATAGGGTCCTCTGCCAATACTTGGTACAGTCCAGGAGCTCTTGTTCGTGCTTCTTTTGGGGTTTGCTCGCAGGAGATTGCTCAAGACTGGGGGCAGGCGCTCGGATAACCGGCGACTGCGTTGTAGAAGGACTGGCCCATCTGGAAGCTTCGAGACCTTTGCGTGGCGTTGTCTGCTGGTGCGAGGTCTCTGGCTGAGAGGATCCAGTTTGACTCGCCTTCCCTAATCCCAGCGTTAATCTCTCCGTGAGTAATTCGCATAGGGTGTTAATATTACTCTCTGTAACCATCGACATGGAGTCTCTTTCCGTGGCCACTTCGACCGCGCCTCGCGTTTGGGCCGATTCATGGGCTCTTTTTTGAACTGACGACTGGTCTGTGTTGCTGCCAGAAGAGGATTGAACGGAATATGTGGACTGAGGCACAAATGGAGTGGCATTAACTGCTTCCTTCAATGACGAGTTCACCGCGGGCGCTTTGCTACTCGTCGAGGCTGTGGCAACTGGCTTCGATCGGCCACTATCTGGGGTTTCGATCCGAATTGACGATGTTTCGGAAGAGTCCGTGGCTCTGGACCGGGCTGCGTCTGCTGATACTGCCGCCTTCGTCTTTGATATGATGTCCAAGAGTGCCTCCTTCCTCGCTGCCAGTTGTGCAGCTTTCTCGCCGGTGAACAAATGAAGTGAATCGGTGATAATGGACAGCTCTTGGATGTAGTCGAACAGAGCTTCTTCATCCATCCGGATCTCCGGGGGCTGAACAAGAGCACCGCGCGGAGTGAAACACCCATTACTGGTAGTTGGGCCTCTGGATCCAAGCGCGGAGCCGAATGAGTTAGTCCTGACAACCGAGGCTCGATCTGATATATTATTCGGGTTATCGGCGCATAGAGTGCTCGAACTTGGGGGATCAAAATCAAGCAGCAAGTCCTCGGTACCATTCAAGCCGGAATTTCGGCTTGTAGGAGTTGGTGGCTGCGGAATGTTCGCAAGCCGGGTCAATTCTGTAGCTCTGTATGTGGTCTTGTATCCTTTCCGACCTTCACTTTCCGAGGTGCTTACAGTTGTCTTGTGCTTGACGGGAGAACTTGAAGGCTGTGACCGAGTGTCGAAGACCATGAGATCATCATCCTCGCCGTGGATCTCCACCGACGGCACTGGTTTTGCATCAGGCTCCGGTTTTGCACCAGGTTCTTTCTTTGTGCTCGAGAACTGGCGACGGACCGATTCCATAAAGGACTCGGGATTAGCGAGTGGGACATCAGACTGCGGCCTTTCAAACATTAGCGACGAAGACTGGCCTTGGGGGTTACTCTTACTGTGAAGCAGCACGAAGTCCCTTAGGTGGTCTTTTGTTCACTGGCCCGATACCTCGCTTTGACTCGGAGAGGGCAGGATCAAGACGACTGGAACTCTTCTTGGAAGCCTGGCGGCCACGCGCAGTTCGAGGTTGGCTCTTCGATGCTGATGTCGCGGAAGAACTCCTAAGGCAACGTCAAAATCTGTTCTCGAGAATAGCTGGCTGACGATATACCTGGACATTTGGAACGAGTCCTTCCGCCCATGCGAATTAGCGACACCTTCAGGAGTATGTCCATGCCCACCATTTGTTGCACCTTGGGAGGGCTTTCTATTTCCATCCTCAACGTACGCTTGGCCACCGCTAGCTCGGATCTGAGCCTGGAGTCTAGCACGATGGCTCTGACCGTCCATGAGGGAGTCAAGGGCTTCCCCATCGTTATCGCTGATTTCCTTATGGAGGTCTACAAGCAATCAGCACCTCACTCCCTCGTTCGTGACACGAACTGACGTACTGTTCCATCGGGCCAGATAACTCTGATTCGCTTCGACAACACGCTTGACTGCCGCGTCGGTGTTGGACAAGCGCGTCTTCTCGAGGTCTTCGATCGTCACTTTGCGATAAGAATCCTCGGTATCTTCGGTTGAGATCCGCTCTCTGCGCATTGTTCCGAGATCGGCCTGTGATGACAGGTCAGCCGGAACCCTGACTTCAAATCGCTGCGTACGCACCATCTGCAGCTGCCGTAAGGTTTCATCTTTGGACGCCATTTTGCCATGAGGTCAGATATGGCTCGTGCTAAGAGCAAATCGGCTAGCCAGAGAAGCCAAGGAGGATCCTAGGCAAGTTTGAAAAATAATGATGGAAAGCTTGCAGAAGGACCGGGCTCTCTGCTCGTCAAGATGAGAAAAGGAGATCAGTCAGTCAGTGGAGGAGTTGAGGAGAGAAGGAGAAGTTGGGAAATAAAAAAAAAAAACAAAAGAGGAAAGAAGAGGCCTAGTGCCAGAAAGAGGAAGGAGCAGATGTCTGAACAGGGAAGGAGTGGTTGTTCGTTGAACCCAGTGCTGGACCGTACAAAAGGAAGAAATCAAGAACATGAACATGGAGAGACACAGCACAGCTTATAATAAACAACTGGCTTCCAAGAGAATGCCTTTCAGAAGAGACAACGGATTGTCTTGTGAGTATTGGATCACGGAGAGAGATGAGTGCCAGGTAAGAGGCGGTAAAGTTCTGTCTGCAAGATGAGAAGAATACATGAAGAACAAGCAAAGCAGTAAAAAAACCCACGGATATGAGAACAGTTCTTATTTGTGTGAAGATCGCATGCAATACTTACTGCACTTTCTCTCAGAACCACAAAGCTCGATAGAAGACTAGTACAGGAGTAATTCCTTACCTAGCAACTCCGCTCATATTCATGACGTCGACAAAACAGCATACTGTACATCGTTGAGATTGGCGAATCGATTAAGCAAGATATAATCACGACCAGTCCTTCTATTCATACATACTCGTACAAATGCGATGAAGCATGGACATAAGACAGCATGAGTATGCAGGTACGGCAAGGATCGCGAGTCCCGACCGGAGGATAGGGCTCACATAACGCCGCCACAGGTTCTTGTTCCATCTTCGTCTAAATCCCAAATCAGCAAAAGGCGCATCAGTAGGCTATCGGTCATTTAACTCACTCTTGATCATTTTCCCGACAGCCTGGAAGAGACTCATTGCCATGACCATGGAGCCGAAAGCGATACAGGCATATGCGGGAAGCTTCGCACGATGGCTGGACTTGCTCAGCTTGACGTAGCAGAGCGGAGGGAGAATGTAGGCCAACGCCGCTGCACTCGTGGCACCGATGAGCTCGAAAACAGCACCCAGATCACAAGTAATCAGTGCCAGAAAAGTCGCGGTAAGCACCAAAGCTGTCGTAAACATTAAGTGTCGATTAGGGTTGAATGGCTCGTCGGGGAAATAGTAAGTGGTCATGACAGATCGGCAAACGAACGTCTCGAGGGGGAGCGTTGTGAGCATGTTCAGCCCAAAACATCTAATTATATCAGCTATGACGGTTGCCTCACAATAAGGCTCGAAATGAACATACAACCGAGCAATGTTGACCAGAACATTGTTTGTGGGGAAGTTATTGAGTACGTTTCCCTGAGTCTTCGATCCAAATGACAGAAATCCGGCCGTTGCCATGATCAAGCACAATACCATGGACACACCAGTTGAATAGTGTGTCACAACGGCAAAGCGATCCAGTGTCGGCTTTTTGAGGGACCCATATATGAGGAGACTATTATGGTCTGGAAAGGGATAGAGTTAGACAAACCGTGGTAGCTCGGAGCAGGTCGAGACTTACGGCAGACAAAAGCTACATTCATTGTTAGCACGTCACGATCAACGCTGTCTAGAAGGATCAAGAACTCACCGAAAGAGATGACACCAACTGCTTGGAAAAACTGCGGCCTGACAAGCAAATATCCCTTGATATCGCCTCTCAGATCCGAAGGAGCACGAATGCCTTCAATGACGACTGTGATGACAATGATAAGCATGCTCAGCAAGGCGAACGCAGAAGCTTTTGCCAGCTAGGACCGTCAGTATTGCATTCAACGTATCTGCTACTGCAAAATTTACCTTGGCGATGTCTCGATACAGAGAAAGGGGATAGGAGATACAGAGGATGAATATGACAATCACCGCGCGTCTATCCGTCAAAAGCCATAGAAATGTCATGTCTTTCAGAGAGGGGAACAGGGATGCAAACACATGCGGAATTGTATCACCGACAATTATGCAGAATGCAATCATACCGCCGAATGCAAACACCCACTGAGCGACAGAGATTGCAATCAGACCGCTTTTCCCAAAGCAATGCTGTACTGTGGCCTGGAATGAATCTGTGCCGCTTAATTTCGAATTGACGACAATCAGACGGATCGTCCAGTCCACAGTGACTGTTAATGCGGCCAGAAGCAAGATGCCTACCGTTATGCCAGCCTGACGAAAAGCATAGGGCTGTCCAATGATGCCGGCACCTATGATGCTGTTGGCCATGTTCATAAAGGCCATTCGAAGCCCACTTCGCGGTCTCGCATTTTCCAGATGTTCCTCGGGACAGAGGTTCCCGGACGTCGCCAGTGTGACGCTGGGCGCCTCGATATCGGTCAACAGAGGCGCCAGCTGACCGGTGCTGCTTCTGCGCCGTGAATCAGCCTCGTTATGATCCTCTTCGTCCAGCCAAGATGCATCGTCGTCTGAGCGGGTGTAGTCGCGAGGCGGCGGCGACTCTTCGTCAGACTCGAAGTCCAGGTCGAATCGAACGCGATTTGACGTCCGAGGAGTGCGAGGCTGACCCTCAGGAGGAGGCCGAGAGAGAGCCGAATGGTGGACAGCTGCAGGTCCTGCAGCTGATGAATCTGAGTCGGAGCTCGGAGCTTTGGCGTCCAGGAGATCCCCGTCGTGGGAGGAAAGGCAGGTCAAGGAACGCAGCTCATCCTCAACGGCATTGCCGCCCTCACTGAAACGAGCGTTGGTCGTATCATCCCTCGGCATAGCTAGGCAATTATGTCATGTCGTCAATTGCAGAACATCGCAGTCGAAGGCTTGATGCCAGGTCAAACAAGTGCCTACGATAATTACCTAGTTAGGTTAAAGATAATAATAGTAATCCTAGAGAAGTGTGCTTATTCCTCTTAACTAAATTTATGAAAATTCACGTGATCATGAGAAACTACATCAGCCTAACCGAAACTATACTAGCGTGATAAGAATCAATAAGCCAGTTGATTGCAACTCGGAACGAAAATTTTTATTCTTGGTTTCCAGAGATTAACCACCCATCATATTCGATCAACCGCCTCACCAAAATTGGCCAGCCTATTTAAGGTACATCGTCGCAGGATGCCGATATCTACCCCAAATTTTTAGGCCATTCCGTTTGCGCTGGCGGCTCTTAACCTCCTCGAGCAGTACACGATACGGTTCGCCAGAGAGCATGAACTTCTCCACAAACTTCTCGCTTCCTTTCTCGAACTGGTCGTCTGCAAGGGCCAGCGCCTCCTGAATCATTTCCTTGAATTCAGAAAAACGGGTTGCCAACGGCTTCTGGTCATCGTCGTCTTCGGAGCTCGGCTCATCCTCCGATTCAGATTCTTCGCCTTGACCTTGCAGGTACACCTGTGCTTCAATCTGGTCACGGATATCACTACCTGGCGGCGGTGCAAACTCTGGTCGCAAGACCAATCGTTCGTCTTGCCAAAAAGGCGGCGTTGTTCGTCGCTGGATAGTTCGAAACAGCTCGGGATTTGTAAATGCGAAACAATAAACGATG